>NC_142111.1:10195000-11533750 GCF_056152115.1 Neolamprologus brichardi
ATATTAATATTGAATTTGGATTATTTACATGAAAACAATATCTTGATATGAACAAAGTCCTTCACCGCTGCCTTCGAACAGTTCCAGTCCCCAAACGCCGCAAATACTTCCCCTCAAAAAACCCCAAAACAAAAAAAACAACAAAACAAAACCCAAAACCAAAAAAAAAAAAAAAACCCTTAAAAAACAAAACAAAAGGATCTCAAATGATGTTCCCTCAAACATATGAAATAAACGAGCTAAGGATAACTCAGACGACAGCGGGGAAGGGGGGGAGTCACCATTGTCCTGAGGACTTTACCAGTTAACTTTAGATTTATGAACATGAGGTCTCAAATAGTTTAAAACTTCAGACATTTCTAAGAAAATTCTAATTAATGCAAAGTTACGCTTAAGAGCCTTTCAAAGTCTTTATATTACTACAGGTCCACATTAACAGAAAACAGAGCAACTGTAATCACTCTTAATCTTTAAACAGGCAAGAGGACTTCCTGAATGTATAATAACTTAAATAAAAAAAATAAAATAAAAACAAAAAAAGGGGCCAGTTCAGCTTAAAAATCAAATGATACATCCAAAACTGTTACACAGTCTTAGATACATCAAGTCTGCAATCTCTTGAATATAATTATAACTAAATGGAACTCATGACGTGGTACTCAGAAATAGAAGCCAGCGTTAATGCGACTCAGGTATTAAAAAATTTAAAACTTTTTTTTTTTTTTTAAAATTGGACAAACCATGTTTTCTGCAGGAACTATTTTCTTTGACTGAACTACAAATGCCAGCTGGAGGAAGTGTGTGCCTATCCATCATGTAAGGCTCGTGACAGGACGTAAACAACTGTGTTTGCCTCTGCTCACCCATAATGTCAGCTAGCCACATGCTTTCTTTGGCTGAAGGGTGTAGTTTGGAAAGAAAATAGTTCCTACATAAGCCTGCTCACAATTTCAGCGGATTTTTTGGAGCAATGATTAAAAAAAATTTGGGGGGGGGGGGGAACTGTGAGAAGCAGAAGGCAAGTAGCATTTTTAAAAAAAAAAAAAAAAAAAAAAAACTAAATCAAAAAAATATATCAACATTTCAATTAATCAGACAATTTGTTTCCCCTTTCAGATCCATGAAACTTATGCAATCACTCTTGCTCAAATCAGCTAGTTGCAGCTATGTTGCCTCCAGCGAAGTTGCAGTGCCCTCTGGTGGACAAAGTATGCAACATCAAAACTGCTAACATGGCTGAAGGGTGCTTCTCTGGTCTCTTCTTTAATTTTCAGGCATTAGTTGTCATAAATGCAGATATATCTGTCAGACTCACGCTACATATAGTTCTATTAAATTCATGGGAATATTTTATGGATTATTTTAAACTCCCTAGAAAAGCAAACTATATAAACTAATAGCAGTAGAGGGTCAGAGTTCAAATATGAATAGTTGACTTTCAAGCAAAGAGTCAATTTGACCTAACAGCACAAAAAAAAAAAAAGCACCTCAATTTAACTGGGTTACTAAAGATGGAAGCTACAGTACACTAGTAGTATACTTTTACCTGAAGTATATATTTTTAAAAAGTATATTGCTTTGCAACATTGCCATATTGGGCAGATATTTCTGTTTATTATAGGTCATTTCCTACCTCTGGTTACCTAATGCCCCTTTATCTACAGTCAAGATTTCTTGTACTCTAAGGTGATCATTCCTTGTTTTTTTAAACTTTTAATTACTACTGAAAAAAAAGTTATAATCAAAATTCCTAAAATACATCTGAAATTTAAAAGCAAAAAAAAAAAAACCCAAAACAACAACAACAAAAAAAACGTGCATTTGAGGTCCTCATGATCACAAATCTCAGTAAAACTGAAGTCTTTAGGTAACCATTTTTAACCGGTTTGCTTTTGGGCTCAATTTTATGTTTAGTAGCCTGACTCACAGGCGTTGAGCAAATACAACAATTCCCTTCTTTAAAATCTCTGAAACAATGATTTTTGTGTTTGATACTCGGAGTTATAAAGACCATACTGATCCCTTACCAGACCCTTGAGTTGGAGGATATAAGAATTAACTCAACAGATGACCCTGAGTGAATCATTGGCCTTATATGATGGCGGCCATTTGTTATAGCATAAAACATTTGTAGATTACAATTCTTTACTTTCAGTTAGAAACAAAAACTTGCCGCTAATTTAATAAAAAGGTCCAGTTTAAATGTACAGGCACAAATTGTCAGTAAACAGACTTATTTACATGAAAAAACTTTAAAAAAAAAAAAAAAGAAAGAAAGAAAGAAAGAAAGAAAGTGGAGGGAAAACAAAATAAATGCACACCCCACTTTAAATCTCCATTGTGCCACACGTTCTTCCACATAGATGATATGTTTGCATCATAACACCTGGAGCTCATAATACTGAGTCCTTTTCACATCCGGGAACCCCTTTCCTGAAGAATCTGCAAAGACAGAAACATTAGATAATCAGCAAAAATGCTCAACACTACACAATCTGCAGCAGTTCAGTCACTTTTAGTGTCCCCCAGCACCAATCCACCTCTTTATTAATGTCACAGTGTCTGTCACACTTAAAGCACAAGGCGGTTGAAACAAACACACATACTGTGAGACTTTTCAGAGACCCTAAGAGATTTGTGATCTGTGACACATGCTCATACTTTGAGGATTTTAAGGATTTCTTCAAGACCTAAAGAACACATGTAAACACCAGTGTTTTTACATCATTTCAAAGACCTACGTCACACAGAGACACAACACTTAAAAGTTTACCCAAAACGAAGAATCTCTGACATTTCCTTCAGTGAATTTTGAGAAAATGGACTAAACATCGAGGGTACCTCATTTACTGTTGATGCAGTAATATCCTGTGATATTGATGCCCAAAGTTGGTCAGAGAAAAACTAATGCTGAGCAAAAATGAGATTTTGGCTTGAAACTGTGACACCATGAGTGGGAGTGAAGTTGATTTTTCAAGTTTTTTAAGAGCTTAAATGTGTTTCAGCTCTGATTTCACGCGGCTATCGACTGAGCTGTATTAGAAAGGTTACGAGGGCTCAAAAATACTGTGAAAATACAGGAAATTAAAAAGTGTAAAACGTCAACCTTCTTTTACATATTTTGAGCTGTATTTTTTAACATTTTACAAAATTTTAAAAAAGAAGGTTAAAAAAAATGTACATCCCTTTTTAAAATATATTAAAGTTCAAAGAAAAGTGCTGATTTTGACAGCCAGGTGGGAACTTTTTCCCCTCCTGATTTCAGAGGACAGATCAAACCTTTGAGTCATTTGGCTTTCTCCTGAGTTAAAATTTATGCAATTCAATGTGAGGCACATTAAGAAGAAAATACCTGCTGTTTAACTGGTTTCATTTCTTAAGTATTTTGGGAAGAAAATATATTTGGCAAGGACAAATCTTTACTGGAATTATTTCCTTGTGAAATGTGATTTTTTTCTTTTCTTTTGATGCATAAAAATGTGCCAGTAATATCGAAATTCCTGCCTTTAATCATTAAAAACCGGCATAGCACAGACACACGAGTGGTATGACTTAAAAACAAACAAAACCATTGTAACCTACAGCTATTTATGACAAAGAAAGGGCAGAGGGTGCACACCAGCCCACCCATCTCTTTCAATGTCATTCTCAGGGAGGATGAGTCAAAATGCAGCAGCTGATGATTCAGCATGCCTTCCATTAACAAATGCTGTGAGCATGTCAATAATTACAGGGGTCTGAAACCAGATGGGAAGAGCTCCATTTGTTTCAAAGAGAGCTTCACCTGCAATAAAGTCTCCTGCCTCAGCAGGAGCAGTGAGGCTTTTGATCCAGCTTTGGCCTGCAGACTCCAATGCCCAAAGCTGATTTGCAACCTTGATTCTATCATTGGACTTTTGTAACCATCTTATAAGAGCTCAGCTCTCGCCGTCTTTGAAAACAAATGGGAAACATTTTGAGGAGCGTTAAAAAGGCATCTTGGAAAAAGGAAGGAAGGAAAAACTAAGGAGGTGTGCTGGGAAGGACTACGAGCAGTTGAGCGCTCACCGGTGAGTCATAAGTGCTCAACCCTAATCAGAGTCATTCATTTCATAATCCGTCTCTTCGTCCTCGCTCTGAGCAACATGCAGCATGCAGACAGCACAGAAGAAGACAAGAAAGGCATGTTGTAAAAGAAATGGAAATGAATGAAGGTGAAAAAGGAGAACAAGGTGAAAAGTAAAACTAACAACGGATCAAAGGGGATTATCATTAAATCAACAATGTGAAGTGCGTCAGAGTGACACAAAAACATAATCCAAGGACACCTTCCCAACCAAGGTCAGTTCCCTTATTTTGGATGTTAAATCTAGATATTAGGTCCCAAACAAATAAATAGCTACATAACAAAATGGACTGAGAAATAATGTACAGAATATAAAACCAGTAATAAGATCTTGATTTGGATAGGATGCCCCTGGAGAGACTAAATGAATAGAGCACAGTAAAATCTCTACAGTCTACATTTGCTTCAAATATGCTCTGACAGCCTCTAATCTCTTTAATAATCAGGAAAATAAAACCATAAATACAGGCGTAACAATATTAGTCTTTAAGTGCTGCTTCCTCTAAGGAGTGGGTCACTATCACCCCAATTTAAAAATAATAATAATATAAAAAGAAAATGTAAAAGACACTTTGCCAGTAGCAGCACAAACCTGTGCCATCTTAATGCCCAGAGCTGGATTACACAGTTTAGACTTGAGGTCAAATTTAACAGAAATTTCAACAGCAGGTTAAATTTAGTTTGTCTACGTGATGTGAAGACAAAGTTCTGATTATGCCTCAACTGAAATAATTAATCTCTGTAATATGTTTCCATTTTAAGTTCTTTTTCTATGGTTGCTTGTGGTTTTTCTGTTTGTCAATTTTCTGGTTAGTCAACAAAATAAAAAAAGCAGCACAATGCATTCCTTTACAGGGAGTTTTCATCAAGAAAGTAGTAGATGTGCTCTCAGCTCCCTGGAGGAATGTACATGCATCCAGCACAGGCCATCTTTCACCGATGTTTGCTATGGACTTATAACAAGCCCTTTCACGCACTTACCTTAGCCTTCTCACTGGGCTCACTGTTTGTCCCGTATGATTGATTGTGCAACTCCTTGGAGACTACACACAGGAACTCAGCTTGGTCTTCGTTTCCGTAGTTGTAGGATGAGCCGATGCTGACGAGCTAGAGAGATGAGAGCAGAGCAAAGACGAAGAATTAGAATTACACTGATAAAGGCAAAAATCTGGGTTACTCGTGGTGGGAAAACACAAGGAGGGATACCTTATACTAATGTAAAACAGGCGGAAAACCAAACAGGGAGCACAGAGAGTCCTTAAATTTAAGCTACCTCAGTTCTTAGTAAAACCATAAAGCCTAACCCTAACCCAGAGTTAGTTACATCACATTTAGCGCCTTTACTAGGTAGACAGCGATGTAGGACAGGTTTGGGAGTGACACAACAGATCCGCGGTCAGATTTAATCTCAATATGGCAAAGCTGCACAATTATATGGTGCACTGAGGGCAACAGGGTGTGCCATTTCAAATGTTAAAGCTAGCCATTTTGAAAAAGGCTACACTGAAAATTTGAGAGTTGTTATAAAAAAACATTTAAAAAGAATTCATGATCTCAGGACCTGCAGACATACCAGCACTGATTTCAACATAAAACATGGGAAAGCTCAAAGGAAACTAAAGAAAATATAATCTGTGGTTCACAAATTAAGGCTGTAGAAATTAAAAAAAAGAAAGAAAAGGATGAACAGCAGATAGTTACTGACAGAATACGAGTGCAAGGGACGGATCACAGGAAGCAACATGCTGATTGAGGGGAAAAAAATGAATAAATAAATTTAAAATAAAAATCACTGGGGAATGGTGGATTGACAGGACCAGGCTTAGCATCTCCTACAAAGAGAAAACCGCAGACTCACTTCCATCCAACAATTCAGATCCATTTTAAAGCTCTTTGACACAAGATTTGACCCTTAGTGTTTCTATAAAGCGAATGGCAAATGTTGGAGTTTTCACCAATGCTGCAATCGTCACACTGTTGCTGTTGTTGGGCTGTACTCTCGTTAAAGCAGACCTATTATGCTTTTCTTTTACTTCCATCTTAATAAACATATCAAGCTTCAACTAAAAAGGCTCAAGGAAAGGCAACATTGTTAAAAGGGTCATATCAGGCTTAACCAAGCCCCATCCAAACCTTCAGTTTGTGAGAGGCAGCCAATCGGAAGAAAGCTGGCTGAAAGGGAGGGCATAAGTAAACATAATGGGCCCGCTTTAATGGTTTGTTTTTCGGTCTTGTTTTGTCTCAAGGGCTTACTCAACACTTGATAGTGGAAGTAGGCCAGTACAATTTGAACCAAATGAAAACCTCAATGAAACCACAGCACCTTGGTTTATTTCTGGTAAGCAAAAGAGCCTACAAATAAAACCTTTCTACATCCGTCTTAAAAAACATGGCAATAATTTCTGCTCTTTCCCAGTCACATCAGTCTAAACAAAAACCAAAAGGACACAAGGGGACAAATAAAGGAATGACCAAGTGAGATAAAAAAAACAAAACAAATACATAAAAAATAAAAAAAAAATAACAAAAAGAAGAAACGGCTACTTCTCGATTTGATTTCGTTTTCATCCGCTTTTGCTGTTGAACATTAAGTGTGTGTACTGCAGGCTGCATGTATACCGTCTGTACCCAGGTGTGCATGTTCAGACATGCATCGCCTCATTAGCCCTGCTGCCACAGACTTGTTGTTGTTAGCGAGCTCTCCAACATTAACACGGCAAAAAAACAAAAACACCCCTCAAATAATCTCAACTAGTTATCTTGGATTCGACTTAACACACAGCTCAGCGAACCATCAGTTAAACAACAAATTAGATTTATATAATCGGAGCGTGTCCTAGAAGACTCTCCTCGTCTGACGGTGGAGCTTTAAGCTTTGCATTGGGAGTGTTTGTTTTTTTGTTTTGTTTTTTTGGAGTTTCCCCATCTGACGGGTATAAGGAGATTAATGGGTTTTCAGCTCTGATGGGAGAGCCAATGATCCCACATTGCAGAGAGATTCAGTCACACATTACACGCACTCCAAACAGCCAAACATGCGGTTTCTCTTTGAAGAAAAAAAAAAATTAACCTTTGTCATAATTTCTATATTCCATCTGGATTCCCTTGTAATGCTCGACAAAATCAGTTACAAAGAAGATTACCTAAACGGCAGATAAAAGCAACACTGCACTTCTAAACAACCAGTACTAGATTCCAGCGCCCACCCTCCCTCAGCTCCTCCAAAAGTGACTACATCAAAGCAAAACAGATAAAGCTGCTGACATACTGAATACAGAACGACAAAAACTAAAGTAAAGCAAAACTAAACCAAAACAAGACAAAAAAAGGATAAAAAACAAAAAGGTGTCAGGGTCTCTTAGCCTCACTGGTGAGCAAGCAGTATACATGAAAACGGAAAATTATCAACTGAAAATTAACCGATGGCTACGTGTCTACTTGGGACAAACAATGGCCAACGGGGTGTGTACGGACAACATGGGGATCATGCAGTGACCAGCCCGTGGACAGAGATTCGTGGGACACACCTCTCCGCTGTTGTTTGGCAAAGCAGACTCCTCTCCCTTCACCTCCCTTGACACAATCAGCAGAAACTCTGACTGGTGGGCCCGCCCGTAACCTATACTGACAAGCTGCAACAACCAATCAGAGCACAGAAGGGATGCCCGGATCATGTATGCGGACATTGAGAAAGATGTGATTTGCTGTTTGGCTTTTTTTTTTATTTTTTATTTTTTAAATCATTTATTTATTTATATATTTTTAAACCATTTCCAATGTGGACAATTGCACTTTCTGGGTCAACGTGAGCATAGCGGGGTGGGTGAAGCACATGGAAGGACGATTGTCGCTGGGACGCTGGGGGAGATTTACCTGTTCAAACTTCCAGCCATCAGACATGGTAGACACCATTTGAGTGAGCTCCTCCTCTTGGCACTGCAGCACCCGGTAAACATGCTTTACTGGAACCTGAGAGCAAGGATGAGCACATAATGTATTCATTTTTTTAAAAAGGCGGGCATTACAATTATTGAGAAATCCATTGAAATGTCACATAAATCCATGTACCTGTGATGTTTTGCAATCGCGTTCCCTGATCTTATCCTTGATGAGCTTTATTAATGATGTGATGTTGTAGAATTCGGCTTCTTCTAAAACTCCTAAAACAAGAAATAAGGCAAAAGATCTCAGACAGATATTCTACTGAACAACAAACACTCCAAAGCATCCTTTGAAGCAAACCAGCAAAGGAAAATGTTTGTGCCTTAGCTCTGCAACCAGCACATCTCAAAAAGTGCAACTTTTACTTTGACAGCAAATATTCAGTTTCCACTTTACTTTTTCCAAGCTTCACAACTGCTTGGTGACAAGTTTGCCAGTGTTTGCAGACAAGTCAGCATCTTCCAAACTAGGAACAGTCGAGGCACTGTGCCATTATCTAAAGCAATCACAAGGTTTTCAGCATAGCACAATATATTTATTTGCGATCAGCTACACCTAGTGAGTGCTGCAATGCAAAAACAAATATTTGGGAGACAACACCCTGGGAGACAAACAGGCAACGACTAATGAAGCGTTTGCAGGTTTACTAATTGAAACCTTATAAATCTTGTTATCCAAATGCTCTCTTTGGGTCATCTTGATGTGCTGAACATTGAGTGAGTTTGGGTTTTTACAGGAGGGGCAAAGGTGCACCACTGTAATCACTTTCTAAGGGAATTATTATCCCAAAATTAGCCTTACATATAGTAGTTCCCATGGGGTGCTTTGCGTAATGATCATCACTATTGTTTAAAATATTTGGCACGAGTTTGATTAAATTGAAGCATTCCTTCATGTTCCATAGAGACATTACCTTCCTCTGCCAAGTCCCTGTTGAGCACCAGTTTGCCATGCCTTAAGTAGTTAAGCACTGGCCCGAAGTACGTGGGGTCTCTGTCTATGAGATAGGCACCAGTTTCATCCTGAAAAAAATCAAAGAGACAAAAAGATACAGTTATTAGAAAAAACAGAAACTGCAATCATTGTTTTGTATTTTTAAAAAAATCCAAACAAGCATTTTAGGTAAATTTAGGATTGTTTTAATATATTTAAAACTCTCCCATAGATATGACACAACTTCATTAAATGACATTTGTCCATTAAAAGGATTTTTTTCTTCATGAGCCAGTGTGTACTTTCAAGTGAAACATAATCTGAGCACAAACAACACCCACTGCACATCAGTGAACAAAACTCATGGGATGAGATTGTAAACGCAGGAGCGTTTACAATTGCCACATTGGTTGAGAAGACATGCACACACAGAGCCACACATACAAGCACTCTGGGATATCACTGTGCTATTCCCACAGGCCTTGGGTTTGATCCCGATTCCTTCACAACCACTGGGTATTCCCCTATTTCTGTGATTAGACTGTCTTCGTCTCATGAGAGAAGAAGCGGCTAAAACAATTAGAGCAGAACAGAAAAAGATTTGGAACAGCAGGGCTAACCCACCACAGGGACCAGGAGAAAGCACCTTGGCTTAAAACCAGAAATTAGCCTAGTCTGGGCCGTTACACAGTTGGCCTCACACATAATATAAAAGACAGTCTGTACAGCTGTCCAATAGCCAGACTGAATCTACAAGCTGTTTAATACAATGCCACATTTAGTGAGTAAAATGTGCTGTAACATTGAATGAAATACTCAGCACAGAGGAAAGGCCTTGAGCATATTTTGAGCTCATCTTCAAACGCTTCTGAGACACAGTTGCTCATGTGTCTTCAGGGGACAATCCTAGCAAATTTGCAGCATTACTGGTTTATGCTGCTTCTGACATTATTCGCCCAAGAACACACCGCCAATAAGTCATAAATTTCAGGACACTACATGAATCAGAGATAGTTCATCGTGCAGAGAGGAATTCATTTTGTAACCCATTAATATTTTCAATAATGAGAAAATGTCCCAGTGCAGTTTCTTTTATAATGAATCTCTAAGCCCTCTTGGCTGGATGACCCCTTTTCCATGGCAAAAAATACTCCACCGGAGCCCAGTGGAGCTCTATTCTGGTCTCAGTGCTCCGTGTCAGATTCTTATAAGTCCACAGTCACTGATTAAGCACGTATAGAGGTACGCCTTTATGGAGGACGCAACTCATCACAGCCATCCACATAACTCTGTACGCGATGGTTTGGCTTTCAAAGTGAAGCTTAGGCTCCATCTATCTATTCAGTTGCACAAATGTCCCACTGCAGATCTTCATTGGAGTTTCATAGAAATAACAACGACAACAAAAAAAAACATGTTTTTCCACTTTCTCCATCAGATTATCATTGCTATTCTGCAAAAGGAAAAAAGGTGATAAAAACACCTTCAACCTGTTCTTTTAAGTTGTGCATCACTCAAGCTTGAAATGCAGTTTAAGATCAGTCAGAAATGACAGGAAAGTATAGATAATGTAAGTCTTTGTCTTAACTACATGCAAACACCCCCAATTTGCCAAGAAAATCTTTTACTACAATGGTTCACTGTTAAATTTAAAAGGGGAAACTGTGGTTCAACGTGTGGGTGCGTGGGTAGTCTGTGGGTAGCTACAGACGACCATCTACCAGAGGCAGCGAGTTTGTTGTCAGATGGGGACAGTGAAAAAAATATGTAGTACAACCGGTTTGTGAGCCAAACCATGGAGAAGAGCAAAGTTATAGACCTAGACAAAGCTGCAGTGAAGCCAAGTGTAAAAACAAACAAACAAAAAAACCCAGCAGCCACTCTTTGTAACTTTCACACTTAAAAAAAAAAAAAGTATCTTTTCATTAAAATTATCTTTTGATTTCCCACCGTTTTCTTCTCACTTCTTTCATTTCTGGTGAACTCCTTCCCTGTTGTGACCTACTCACCAATTAGCACTCAATGAAAGCACAGTATCTCGGGGTCTTGTTCGCGAGTGACGGGAGAAGGGAGCTGGAGATTGACAGACGGATTGGTGCTGTGGCCGCAGTGATGCAGACGCTGCACCGGTCCGTCGTGGTGAAGAGGGAGCTGAGTGTAAAAGCAAAGCTCTCAATTTACGGGTCGATCTACGTCCCTACCCTCACATATGGCCACGAACTGTGGGTAGTGACCGAAAGAACGAGATCGCGGATACAAGCGGCGGAAATGAGCTTCCTCCGAAGGGAAGAAGTTCAGCCATCTGGGAGGGGCTCAGAGTAGAGCCGCTGCTCCTCCACATCGAAAGGAGCCAGCTGAGGTGGTTTGGGCATCTGACAAGGATGTCTCCTGGGCGAGGTGTTCCGGGCATGTCCCACGGTGAGGAGGCCCCGGGTAGGACCAGGACACGCTGGAGATATTATATCTCTCGGCTGGCCTGGGAACGCCTTGGTGTTCCCCCGGATAAGCTGGAGGAGATGGCTGGGGAGAGGGAGGTCTGGGCTTCTCTGCTTAGGCTGCTGCCCCCGCGACCCGGCCCCGGATAAAGCGGAAGAAGATGGATGGATGAAAGCACAGTATAACCCACGTTGACCAACGTTCGGATTTTGCAGGAATGCAAAGGAGCATGTTTTCATTGGTTGAAAACTTCTCTCTGTAGGCTCTTCATAGGAAAATTAGCCCAGTTTCATATCACATTGTTCCCAATAATACTGGAATAAAGTTTTAGGGGATATAAAAACATCACTATACCATTGTTATAGCAATGCCATGTATTTATGCTCACCAGTGCACGCAACAACAAGAAAAGCCTGGGTATGTCAGAGACCCGCAAGAGCTCCCATGTCAGCCTTCAAGCATGATTTAGTATATCATTATACAAAGCAGAACACTCTGCAAAACGTGCATGAAAACTGTTCACGCTGAAGGCAGAAAAAACAAACTTGAGGCAAAAGACACACCGTTTAGTATAAATCAGGCTATGATAGAGGAGATGCTAGCAGGTGGTGATGCACAAACCCATGATACAAAATCCCAGGTAGAAAACATTGTTCAGTTTTATTGTGCAGCTCCCGAAGAGTTAAAATACTTTAGTTACTACTAAACGAAATTTTAGGCAATTATTTTATGCTAGTAGTTAAAATTTAGAGGCTTATTTTGTGCTTATATTTGATGCATGCTGCCACTGGATATAATGTGTCCAACAATGTTCCATGATAATGCTGCTGCCACCTTAATTTAAATTAGGAAGCTGTCATCAATGACAGCAGCTGACTGGAGATGAAGGACAGAAAATACCCTACATTGACTTACACTTCTAAATGTTGCCGTCTGCAAATGTCTTCAGTTTTTCCCCCCCTTCTATTGTGACATAATATTGAGGCTATATCACCTGCATTCGAATGTGACACATTCGCAATACCATAAATAAAGTATAAGCTGCAACTATACAGAAAGTGTTTTACAGAAATGCGGTGACCAGAGACCAAAGAACATCAAAGATATTTTGCGACTTCAAGTGGCTACAGCAGTGAAAAAAAAAAGAAAAAAAAAAAAAAAAAATTATTGGTGACATGAAGCTGGCAGGTCCTAAAAAAAACCTGGAATGTCCGTTAGCGACTCATTGTTAGCTTTCAAGCAGTGACCGATGAGTGAACTGTTTCCTGTGTGGACGCACCTTTGTTAAAGCCACAAAAGTGTTTCAACATTTATGATTTTACTGAGCCGTTTGCCTGATTATCACAATTTTCCTTTTTCTTTCCCATCCACAATCATGCAATTTTTCATGTCAGATCTTTGCAAGCAACAAAACAACTATTCTTGCTTTTTGAACCAAACCTGTGGGGTCATTATGTTACAATAACAATAACTGGTTTAACACAGTGAACGGTGCTGTTGACCAGCTGCGTACCAGCAGAACGCGTGCTACCGCTTGCTGAAGACCGAGGAGGAGGAGAGAGGGGGATGCATGTTTGGAGGGATTAAGGGCGAAGGTAGGAGTGCACAGAACACAGTGGGGACTTTAAATGATGGTTGGTGTGACAGAGAAGGGTTAGATGGAGGTAGATGATCCGCTGTGACAACCCCTGAAGGGAGGAACTGAAAGAAGACAACTGCAACACTTACGGTCAACTACCATTTCAATGATTACACCCGTGTTTGACTGGTCAACATGTCGGCACTCAGATGAGGTATATTCAACATTAGTTTCACTTTGACTGCAGTGACTCTACGACGACACATCTCAACAAGAATTTTGGGGAACTGTGTAGAAAATGGGTGAAGAGGGAGATTCACTGCTGCCTACCACAGCCAGGACACTTGCAAAAAAAGGGTTATATAAAAAACAAAACAAAACAAAAAATAGTCCAAAAGTTACTGTGTGTGTCATACCACCACCAACACCCACAGCAGGTTGTTTTCGTGAACATTCACGTGTATGGTACAACTGAACTGAAGAGAGCTGAAAAGCATTATGAAACTACATGTGTGCAGCATCCCCCACCCCACCCCCCGTTCCTCAGATCATCATCACATTACCCAATAAACAAAAAGATGGCTTGGTTCCATTTAGCTGATTTGGTTTCAGGGTTCCTGTTATTGTGTGAATTGGCTCATTGAGTGACTTGAAAAACATGGCTATTGTTTGTGTTATTAGTAACACCTGTGCTCACCTACTATGAAAGTCAACATTATGTTGTATGCACTATACAAATAAGCCTGGTGTTGACACACATACCAAAAATTATCAGCAGCTTTAACTGAAAAATTGCATACTCCTGAAACACGAGGGCACACGCACACACTTCTGTAAACTTGCTGCATATTTGTAAGCTCCACTATGACGCTGTATGAAACCCCTGAGCTCAGTGGGGTTGGCCCTGTGGGTATGCATACATTTATGGGGAGATTGGGGGTGGTCACAGTGACCCGCTTCGTATGGTTAAGGGGGTTCTGATATGAGCCTGTGTGCACAAAGAGGAGCGTGTTTTTAATTAAAAACAAAAGACTGTCTCCGGGGGCCCAGGCTGGGGAGCACTGGGCAACAAACAAAGGGGTGTGGACAGTGAGTGAAACAGAGGACGGCTGCTACTAGGATGCACAGCAGACGGGCAGAAATGAGAAATCAAGAAGAAAGTTGAAAAAGACGCTGAAATTGCAGAATGAAAAAGTCAAACCTCAATTATACATTCCTGATGTTTCTTCAATTAAATGAAAATGCAAGACCAATAAGGAACCAATTAAACCACATTTAAGTAATATTGAAACCGCATACTTTTTTTTCATTATTATTTTTGGTCTGACAATGACCTCAGACAAGTAAACATTTAGGTAAACAAACGTCAATTAGAAGGGCAGGCTTCACAGAAGAGGAAGTGTATTGTATGAACCTTATCATTCTTTCTACACACAGTACATATCCTTCAACAGGAAATACCACAGTGACCCAGCCCTTTGTACACATGATGCCAAATAAGGCTTTCTGCAGACACATTAACACTGAAAATCAATCCTTCATTCAACTGAAAAAAATAAATAAATAAAAATTACAAGTCGCTGCACGTTTGCTTCTGAGAAAAAAAATTAGGTGTGCGTGAAAACACTGCATCATCACTTCAGGAACAGCAGCGCATATTATACATAGCGGTAAATTTCATACAGACTTATGCTAGTGACCAGGAACGATCAAACACATACAAGGAGGGGGGGTGAAAGCAATTTCCACCTTCACCTGAGCCACTTTATATTGCAGACATAAAAATAAATAGAGCTGCAAACAGTGTGTAGGCGCCACATCCATTGATCTGATCACCTTAAAAAGCAGATGTAAGCACTCATAGTAAAAATGTGTTCATGTTTATTGCAGCGCCCCCACTGGCCAAACGACAATTTTTCCTAAAGAACTGTTGCAAAGTTAAAACAAAAAAGTCATGAATAAAAGGACCAAGTCTGATTTTGTTAGACAGGGTCATTACTATGATGCAGCCTTATTTTGCCACCAGTGTTAATTTGCTCTGATGGATTTAAAAAATTAAAAATAACATTTAGGTTGTTTTTTTTGTTTTGTTTTTTTGAATAGACCCTGGAGCTTGGGGTAAAAAAAGCAAGACTTCCCCCTCCCCATATAAATCACCATAGGTTGCTTCAGCTCTGTGTGATTTAATTTTTTTTTCCCCAGTAATGAGTGGATAAATTTTGCTATACGGTTCTATGGGTTGTCACAGATTCCAAGAATACATGTTGGACAGGTAGAAGCAGCACAGGTGGTCAGGCAATTCTGAGGCAATGTAAAGACATTTCCAAATGCTGCTCTGCCTGAATTAGAGTACAAACGCCTGGCAGAAACAGAGCTCAAATATGTTGCAGCAGATACCCAAGTCACATGACCATAGCTACTTAGCCAAGTGGAAGTCTGATCCTTGTAAAGTAGGAGTCAGGAATCCCTCTGGAGTACAAGCAGTAATGGCATAGTCAAATAGGCCTTCGTCTTTTAAATAATACACGCTTCGCATCACGGCTATATTATGCGAAACCATCTCATATTTCACATTATTTGATGCTGATAGTCTGAACATGAGTAATAACCCTTTGCTAAGCATAGGAGAAATTTCACACCTTTTTACCATCTTCAAATCTGAAAGGCAGAACCAACTTATGACTAAGGAGTGCTTCTGGCATTAAATGAAAAGCTCCTTTTAGGCCACTAAAAGCTTTGCTGGTCCAGGGCACGCTAGGAAAACTAGGAAATCACTGCGACGTGGACTTTTTTTTCCCCCTCCCGAATAGACAGACCATGAAAAGTGCATCATAACTGAAGAAGAAGTGAAAAACTGACCATGCTGACTGATTTTGTTACAGAATCTTTAAACCCTCTGCAGTACAATGCAAAAAGTAATGGCGAGTTCCCGGATTACGTGCATTACTTCAGTGAAGGCGATGAAATCCGACTGGAGTCACACCTGAAATTGTCAATAGCACTCTGCAGCTTCCTGCTGAGCACTTACTGCGAGAAGACAGTGCGGGAGCAGACGATATCTCGCCGTTAAATATTTACATCGTCTCCCACAGTGTGCTCAGGCATGACACACAACCTGAATCCAGCATTAAATGCAGCCATATTTTTCTCTCTCACATGCTGCAGGGAGAATTTCTTAAGGCTGCAAATGGATATGAATATGAAAAGAATAAGACGCTGAAAGAACAAGAATCCTTTGTGATGGGTGGCTTGAAAAATTGATGTGGTACTCAAAGCTGGGCCCTTACTCAAGAGGTTCAGAGCAGATTAAAAGAAGTTTGCTAGTGAGACAGTTGCCCACTAAAGTGCATCACTCAGCTTGTTGACTGGACAATTTTTACATGCCCGCTCATGACTGAGCAGCAAATCAAACAACCTAATATCTACAGCACTCCAGCATGACAGCTAGGACTAAAATTACATAAAACAAGATTTAGAAATGTGTGATTGTCAGCTGTTGTGGCTGTACACATGACAGTACTTCCTTCACTTTCTCCCTGGTCCACCCCGCTGTGCAAAACAAGCTACAGTCAACAACATGAATAATGCAGTTCTCCTCAAGAGTCCTGCTGAAGCACGTCAGCCTGCGTGACTGAGAACTGAACCACTCATTTCCTTGGCTGGGAGAAACAACACCGCATTCGTCCAAAAACAGAGCTCTTCACTGCTCTGTCGCTCTGCCGAGCTTCCTATTCACATGCAGGTCTGTGTGAGAAATGAAAAACTAAAAAAAAAAAAAGTGTGTGTGTGTATATATATATATATATATTTATTTATTTATTTTCTGGGTCACTTGTAAATAAGTTGGCAGTGGCAAGTGAAGTAATACCTAGGCATAATCTGCCCTGCAGTGGGAGTTACCTTAAACTAGATCGTCTGCAAGGAGTGAGGTCCAGAGATGGCTCAAGAGTGCGATACACACTTAAGACGAGGGCTTGAGACATACTGATTTGTTGCTCATGAAGGATACAGACCAAAAAAGCAAGCTGATTATTCAGAGATTAAGATATTTGCATGAAAATACGAGATGAGCCATTGTCTCAGCTTAGCATAAAGGGGGGCAGGGGCAAAGCTAAAAATGTCCCAGTGGATGAAAACAGTGAACAATGGAGCTGTAACATAGAGCACAATACACTAAGTATGTGGACAGTAATACATTGTGGTTGACAGTGCTGGGGAGCCTTTAAACACACACATGCACTACTGTTATAAGTGGGCAGATGGACCAACAGCCGCCTTCTGGAGCACTGGGGTCATTCAGGGAGATAAGTGACTTCATCCCAGTTGTCAGCAGCACCGCACCCCACCTGACAATGACTTATGTACTAATTAGGGGAGCTTCACCAAGTGTACAGAGGCAGACTACTGCAGAGCAAACAAAGCTGTGAAGCAGATAAACCTCAAGAGACGGAGAGGAAAAAGAAAAGAAAAAATATGACAGTAGTTTTACAGTCACTGAAAGGCTAGAAATGGGACACAGGTGTGCACTACATTCAAAACAAGTCAATATATCATTAAAATAAATTTCGAATATTATATGAACATTAGACTACAGCCAATCAAACTTACTCCTGTAGTTACACTAATTTATATACAACCACAATAAAAGCATTTATTTTTCAGTACTGAAAACTGACTAGGTTTAAAAGGGGAAAAAAAGCTTGCTGTAAACTGTTACTGTTTGACATCTGACACCTCGCTGAGTGCAGCGCAATGCAACGGCCTCATATGGGGAAAAGTTTCCAACTACTGTGGCGACTTATTAGATTCACTGCGAAGCCTATATATTTTTTTTAAAAAAAGAAAGAAAAAACCCACTGCACTGTCCCACACCTTCAACAGCATAGCAGTGTAACCGCATTATCTGATAACTTATTGTGCTAAATGACACAACAAAGAGATACACGCAAGCTAGCAGCAAGATCGTATGTCATAGGTTGACTGTCGGAATCTAGCTAGCTTAGCTGGCTAATGCTAGCGAGCCACAAAAATTTGAGTTAAAACCAAGTACCTAGATAAACACTGATTTTCACAATGCCGCAGATCCGAATAAACAAGATGATATATGCTGTAATTAATCATCCTAATGACGCTAGTAAATATAAGCATATTCAGTAGAAAATAACAAAGTTTGGAAACTGCTCTTAACTAGAGTGCTAGCTGGGCTAGCTTAGCATTTACCTTGTCAGAGTCGAGCTCGGGGTCAGCTTGGCTCAGTCTGTACAGAAATGATTTTGGGTCTCGACACAGCGTCTGTCTCGTAGTTAAAAAATAGGTTCCCCCGACATTTAGTCGAATCCATTTTGAAGCCCCGACCCCAGCCGAAACGTTTCGCTCCGCCGAAGAATGGCCCAAACATCTCCGGTGAACGGAGCCGCTTGTCTCGGAGCTGTTCTCTGCCATTCCTCTCCTCGCCTCCTCCGCCCTCGCCTCGGCACGGCTCTGTCTGTGCGGCTCACAGGAAATATCGGAGGTGCAGCCACCAACTTGGAGTCCGCGATTCATGCAAAGCAAACTGCCAGCTCCTCAGTTCAGCCACTCCTACTAACCCACTCCACCAGCACTAACAGACACTTGCATAAATTATTCCAGAGAAAAGAGGCCCTCCCCGGCTTGATCTCTGACGCGTCAGCATGGAGAACAAAATCTCTTGATACGAAGAGCCTGTAAATATCTGTGTGAGCGAAAATGCACATCTTTGGAACTGAGGTGGAAAAAATAACTCTTAGATTTCGTGTACTCCTATGGTTGTCACTGAATACTTAAAGTATTTACACAAGCTTGTCAAGTTAGCACTAAAGCGCGTTAAAGTAATTTTCAGGACACAAAAACAGTGATAATGAGCCGGTACTTTATTTACATGCTGCAAAATGTGAGATGCCATTGCCACTGAATGATGCGGTTTCTCGACTGTCATGACCCAGGCTGTTGACAGAAGACAGGACACATGGCTTTATTGGTATGCCTAAATCCCTACATGCTTTAATTACTGGACTACCAAGCATTAAGTGGAAAATTCATCATTCAACATCTACTGACCTAGCGCACAAATAATCAGAGAGAATGAACAGATTCATTAAATTATCAGAATATGATTAAATCACTGAGCAAATAGAAAATGTATGATATAGTAAGAAAAAAGCTGTAAAATATTATAGTTTACAATAATTATTCACATTCAAAGGCTTTACATCTCAATACATACACAACATGGCCCCTGAACATGACTTCAATCCAAATATGATTCATATATTAGAATTTAAATAACACAGAATGAACTATAGGCTAAACAATAGCCATCAAATAACCTTATACAAGAATAAAAATACAAAAACTGTATCCTAATATCATTGCATTACTTGCTTCAGATTTTAATAATACATCATCTGTACATCACAGTTCTAGTCAGTTACAAGCCAGGTAGAGCTTCTACATACAATGTAACCGACTGCCATCGACTTGATTCAAACAATTTTTCTAACTAGAGGGGAAAACACTTCTCGTGCTTCCTCAACTTTATAGACAGATACAGCAATTTCATCGGTTATTTGGATGAGATAGATATTCTTTGACTGACATCCAACCACATCTGGCCCTGGGCCAGAGGGTCCCCAGTCACACACTGCACATACAGACTCAGCTGAAGGAAGAGGACCTTTGGAAAGACCGTAAGGTACTATGACAAAAAAATTAAAAGCATTATGATAATACATATTTCTAAAACAAGAGCACAAGTTAAATCAATCGCTTTAATTTCTATTGGGCCAAACATCAGAATGAAAAAAAAAAAAATAAAAAAAAAAAAATTAAAAATAGGCCAATGAGCCCAATGAGGCAGTTTTGCCATATTGTCCAGGGACAACAGCTTTACTGTGATTGCTTCTGAAAATGATAGTATGTGTATGCATCTCTGTTGATGGTGGTTTTCTGTTCAGCATGGGGTGGTCAGCACATAAGATTTTGTTTTGAATAGGGCATACTGAAGATGAGTGAACTATTCCACCAAATAAAAAAAACCCAAAGAAAAATAAAAAATTAAGAACTCACACCACAAAAGAAATAGCCAGTGAATGGTACAGAACAACCAAATCATTCAACAATAGTCTCCATGGTTTCCAATGCAGTCAAAAATACCCACCTTTACTTGAATAAACTTTATCTCCAGTGCCCTAGGAGAGAAGCGGACAAGGCTGAGCTACAAAAACTGGCCATGCAGGAAAGATAAGCAAGTTATGATTAGGAAGTACAAGCTAGTGGCATGTTTACCCACCCCCCTGTTAGCAAAACATCCTCGGCTATGGAAGGCTCATACTTATACAGAGACTGGTTCAGACCCACGTCTCACTGCAGACCGGCACTCTGCATTATTATATAGAGACCTTAACTGCAATAAGCAAAGTACCGAGAGACTAAAAAAACAACTCAAATACCGAGGGAAATATTTGGGTTCTGACAAAAATAGAGAGGATCTGAGTTTGGTAAACGTGTGAGACTGAACCATTTTACAGTATCTATAGAGTATATGCACTAAAAGTGGGGCTTGACTACAGCTTGCACATACAATGTAGGATTAGGATATGGTTTAATAAAGATATCATGAGAGGCGCTGGTTCACAAAAGCAAGATTTTGTGTCATCATCGAAGCAGGAAACCAGTCCTTGCGTTTGAGATAGTCGCAGCGGTACCCAAGCTTGTCACTCTACAAGACAAAGCTTGTCCTCCTCCCCCCTTGCCCACCCCCGCAGAATGTACAAAAAGCAGATGTGCATGGTGGAAGTCTTATCATCCATACATGGAAAAATGCAATAGAAGCCTCACAGAGAGCACAAAGAACAAGCAAAGCAACCCTAAATCCAAAGTTGTATTTTTCCCATGGTTCTACTCAGGAAAACAAACAAGGTCTAGATGCCAGCGTCTCTAAGAGTTTGTTTACATTGCGGTGATGAAGGGCACTAAAGAGGGTGTTACTCTGCTCAGTGATTGGCCTCAGAGCTAAAGAGGAGTGGGCACAGGGTGAACCTGTGCTCCTATAGGCCAGGGTTTTGGTGCCTTTGATAGATCTTTCTCCACACTTCCTGGATCTTCTTACACCATCTGTCTGCATTCCCGCTGGGGTCCATCAAATAGTATGTCCGGTTAGGCTGCAAACATCATAGGAAAAACATTTACATATGTTTTATTATTTTATATAAAACTGAAGGAAATATTAAGATCTGTCAAAAAGGTATCACAAATCAATAATTGTGTACCGTGTGAACAAAGAAGGTTTTGAAGTTCTTGGCCTCGGGGCGTAACTCTAAGGACCAAGGAATCTCCCCCTTCAGGACCCTGTTGACAGGATCCACGTAGTACAGGTGTGGTCCTTCAGTGAGAAGCAGCTGTCTCCGTCGGGCGAACAGACCCTGCAAAGGAATGCAAACATCTCATTGCTTCACCAACAGAGGGGGCTACGAGGCCAGCGACACTTTGCACAGTACAACAGGGAATTCCCCTTTACTTCCCATTTGACAGCAGTGAAAAGCAAAGGGAAGTGACTTCACTGATCTGTAGCCAACTCAAACTGGAAAACTCCACAGAGTCTAGCTGGCAGAATAGTGTAAAGTACTAAAAGATGTCTTTTTTTTTTAAAATACTGAAACAATGCAATAAAGTAATATTAAGGATTCAAATATATGCCGTAGAATTCACACACACCTTTCGTTTATCCACTGGGCCCATTTTCAGGATTAGGTTATTCTCCACAAACTGGTGCCTGTGTTGATACACAAAAACGCAAATGGTAACTACACAATTTTTTAAAACGAAGTAACATAACTAATTGTTAATCCACATTTCTAAATCATTCACCAAAAATCTCTTATGGTTTCCAGTGCAGTGAAAAATATTTCCAGGATACAAGAAAGACATTGATTCAAAATTGGTTTTGATATACATCCAACAAAGAACAGCACATGACACAGACATTTTAACAGGGATGGAGAAATGGAAGGGGTTTACCAGGGGTTTCCAGTGGTCTGTTTATCCAGCAATAACTGCTTCTCTTCTTCAGTGAACTGCAGGTCCAGCTCAAAGGAGTTGTTGTCCAGGTCGTGGATATACTGCTCAATGTTGCTGCTGGACCTCTGCGGCGGCGTTGAGTCATGTGGCGACAGGGAGTGTGATGAGCTGGACGGGGCCACCTGCATGTTGCTGAACTGGCTCAGGAGGTCATCGTACTGAGAGTCATAAAGAGACAGTGTCTCGTTATGAAAGGTGCATTGATGTTATGCTGATAATTTATGACTTGTTTACGGTTTGGATGAATCTCTGAGCTTCAACAAGGTCTCAAACCTGATGCTCTCTTTGAATGAGCAAACAACAGCCCAAAACAAACAAAAAAAACATACCAAGACTGTTACCATAGTAAAGTAAAATATCTTACATTTCCATAGCAGTCCTCATCATCTTCAGACATTGCTGGCAGGTAGGGTGTGAGCTTGGGAGGTGTCTGTAGGTGAAGGTCACTCCAGGAGATGGTGTCAAAGAAGGGGTGCTGCTTCAGTGGTTCGTACCCTCCCATCTCTTCACAGCCAAGCCGCTTGGTTGGGTCCAATGACTGAAATTGAAATAAAACGTAAATAGCCAACTTCTAAACAGGTAACTGATTAACTTATTTCCAAATTATTACCAAAGGAGGTTGAAATGTGTTATTGTGATATGCAATGACATACCAAAAGCCGTTCAACAAGATCCTTAGCTTTGGGGAAGAATTTCTCTGGGAATTCATACTCCAGCTTTATTATTTTCTGGAATATCAGGTACTCATTTCTACAGCAATTAAAGAGAAAAGAAAAAGTGTAACAAGTGAACATTGGTGTGTTTGGTTCGGATTTTTTGCACTTGAAAAAAACAATTAAGAAAAATTGAGTTTTGTAAACACAGTAGTTCTTACCCAGCTCTGAATGGTGGTAAACCAGCCACCAGCTGATAGATAATACATCCCAAGGCCCACAGGTCAGAGCTAAAAATTAAAAAGTAAACAGTTATAAAATTGCAGGAATGATGCCCACCCTGAGCTGAAAAACCTAATAAAAATCTCATTACCTCTTGCAGGCTGATTTCTCTGTTAGTAGCTCTGGAGACACATACTGCGCTGTTCCAACAAACGAGTTTGCTCTCGCTGCCAAAAAACAAACAAACAAACAAAACAAAAGGGTAAAAAGACAAGTTCTCCTTTCTTAAACATGTTCTATGCAGCATGTATTAAATGCTTTTCTACTGTGCAAAAAGATCATAATTTAACATAGGTGACAAGCTTGCAAGTTACTTCACCAGCTACAAAGATTGCATTGCTTTCAGCCATAATCAAACCACAGAACAAAGCTGATGTGTAACCGTCAACTGCTTTCTACAGTCAAAGCAAAAGCAGGGGCAGTTACCCAAGTTAGCTATAAGTCTGTTAGTAGCATGAACAAGTGAACTTTGTCAATATATTGGATTCACTCAGTGATAATAATAACAGCAGATTTCTGAAACTTATGCTCAGTCCCTTGAGGTCAGTTAAGACTATATTTATGCTGGTCATACTTTGCCACAAGGAGCATAAAGAAAATCAGCACTGTGATTATACCTTGTTTACTGTCTGATGGTAACTGTTTTGCTGTTCCAAAATCTGTTATCTGAATGTGCATCTCTTCACTCAGAAGAATATTTTCTGGTTTCAGATCTCTGAAATTAAAACAATAAGAATTGTGAGCAAAAACAAACGCTTAGCAGCAAGTGAAATTTTTATAGCAAAACCTGCAAAAAGGACATAACAAAGGGTGTTGTTTTACCTGTGTATTATCCCCTTATTGTGTAGGTATTCTAGAGCACAAACTATTTCAGCTGAGTAGAATCTAGTGCAGGTCTCATCAAATGAACCAATTTTGCGAATGTATTTCAGGAGCTCGCCGTTCTTAGCATAACTAAGACCAAAATCTAAGACAGACTGGTTAAGGAAAACTTCTTAAACAAAACAGTAAAACACGTGTTAGGAAATAGGCCTTGATAGACTGAATTTGTTAAAAGGATACACAGCTTCTCATCATCTTGAAATGTGAAGTAGAGTTTGACAAAGAACGGGTGATCAAGACTTGACATCAAATCCCTCTCTCGTTTCACATACTGGGTTTTGTTCTCCTTCACAATATGGCGTTTCTCTAAAATCTTAACTAAAGGAGAGAAAAGAGAATATTAGTAAACGTAAACCCAGCAACATTTTCCTTTTAGTCTAACTCAACTCATTATACATTATTACTTACTTGCATATTCTTTCCCTGTTGCCTGCTCTCTTGCCAGGACAACCTAAGAATAAGAAACAACAGTGAGATGATATGGCATGTAACCAACCAGTCAGATGTTGAGGGAAAATCATAATAATATTTCCTTGGGCTTACTTGTCACTTCACCTAAAATGAACTCAGCATGACTCATCCGAGTACATTAATCAAAATAACGCTAGCATGTAGCAACATCTTCCTCGGCACATTTCAAAAGCTAAGTGGAATGTAAGTTACATACCGTTGAGAAGGAGCCCTCTCCCAGTATCTTGCCAAATTTAAAGTCCTCTGGCCTCTTTTTGCGTGGCTGAGAAGCCTGGACGGCTGGCTGTGTGCAGAGCTGTGGGGCCTGGCTGCTAGCAGATGCTCCTACAGCACAAGCCTGTGAGGCTGCGCCCTCCATGCTGGGGCAGTGGCTGCTGCTTGCGCCTGGGATTGCAAGTGGCGAGCAGGAGTCAGGGTGGTTTCTTACCATTGATGGATGCGAGCAGGAACAGATGACAACGCTGGGCTGAATGGGCACAACATCATACTGTAAGAAAAAGAGAGACCATATTAAGCAGGGTGACACAGGTAAATAACAATTCACATGTGGAAAGGCTCTTTACTTGAGAAAGCTGAGGGACTGTATATCCATCTGAACTACTACTGGATTGAACATAACAGTGACGACAAAAATATCAGGATAAAATAGTAACAATTTAACATTTCAATAATGTTTTCAATAAAAATGAATGCATAGAGAAAATGTGTTTTGTTATTCAGCACTTTAAACTATCACTTAAATGAGGAATTTCAGGTTTTTCCATCAGTCTGAGATGGATTTAGTAATCGATGCGGTTATTAGTTGTCAAAATACAGATTAGATGGCCCAAGGAGCACACGACAAAAGCAGCTAAACTTAATTACTGAAAAATATGAGCTTCCTAGAACATCACCGGCACCAGTGACAAAGGTGAGTTGAGATGTTTACATAGATGAGACTAAAAGAAGTTACCCACCACAACCACAGTCTTCTCACTCTACTGACACCTGAAAGTTCCCACTGGTGTAAACAACACTTTGAAGAATTTTCTTTCATATGCTTTGAAATCTCTGAACTTTCTCATTGCACTCCATCATGAAAATTAACTAAATTAATTAATTATTTTTTAATGATAGCTATATCTACATTGCTATGCAGTTCTTTATTAGCATGAAGGAACTCCATGTAGAATTTTGTTGTGCAACCTTGCGTTGCGTTATGATAATAATTTATCCTGACTCTTAAATCTCTTTCACAAAGTATACATATGACACATGAAGAGAAAGAAATGTACTCACATATTACACTGAGCACTTTACAGGCTGTTGGCTTAAAATTATTGTTGCTTATAGTTCTGTAAATTACAATAACCTAAACATACTACTACAAGTGAGACCACTTGTAGACCAAAGTCTAACAGTGATAAGAAGGAACTGCTTAAAGAGCCACTTCTGAGCCTGGTGGTCCCACCCACCTGTGTTCAGGCTGTAAAAACTATGTCAAAGTTAATTTTTCATGTGACAGTGATACTTGAGACATAAACTGCGCTGAACTCACACCATCTATGTGTACATAATCAAACTGACATGGCAGCTGAGGCACACCAACTGCCTGTTTAAAACTTAAAGATAGTGCTTCCTAAAAATTCCCGGTACCGGTGTCATTTATATATAAACACATTGAATTACCCGAACAATAAGTGTGTAGTTTATCTGGCAGTTCAGTTTACGTTTAATTAGTTCAGTTGGCCTAGCTTTTTCTCATTCAAAACCAAGGTGTGGCCATTATTTTAGCTGCCTATTCCGGCCTATTTCAGCTAGCCATATAACTACCTACTGAGTCACTGCTATTGGTCAGGCATGTAATGGTTGGAGGAAAACGCCGAATAACGTTTTCCTAACTCTGAGAAGTCGTGAAACAACCGCCCTGTGCGAACTTACCTTGCTAACAAGCTAATGTTAGCTCCTGTTGGCTTGTCAAATAATGCCGGCCATCGCTGACAGTGAGTTACAAACTTAACGCCAACAGTCAATTAGCTAACGTTAGCAAATCAGGCAACACAAGCAACTTCAAAACCGTGTGGCATTTTCAAGAAACGTCACTTAATCGTGTTCAAAGTTAGTTTCCTGCCGTTTATATGAAGATTTGAAAGTTGACACTCGAATAGCACAACGCTTTCCTTCAAAATATATGCTAACCAATGGAAGAACGCAATAAAGCTAATGCTAGCCTACTAGCAAACGGGGATATCGAAAGCGCGAACCTGTTAAGCTATCAATAGCCAATAGTTACTGGTAGAGGAAAACGCACATGTGTCCCCTGTAACTATTATCGTGTACTGGTAAACGTTTCAAAAGGCCCAAATAAGTCGAGAAAGTGTGACTCGTGAATACTGTGTGAGATTTGACGATCCAAATTAACAAGGCAAACACTGGGTGTTGCGATAGCCAACATTAGCAAACTAGCAAGCTGCTAGTGAGTCGTAAGGCTAAGCGATCTCCTGCAGCTAGCACTGCTCTTCAAATGAAGGCCCGACGTAACTATTTATCCCCACAAAGCCTCTACACTGACCATTTTGAGCACCGGCTTCGAGCTGGTATTCACGGCAAAGTTGTAACACTTACCACCTGACTTGTAGCTCTTGCCATGAGAGTTTTCAGCGAGTATTTATTTGGAATAAAATAATTAGAGAAGCTCCAGTAATGGCTGCCTCTGCGCCTTCATTTTCGAGCTGTGACGTCGTTCCACAACAATGTTACCGCAGGACAGCAGAGGAGAGTCCCGCTGTGTCCGCCCCCTCGCCACATTAACAACCTACTGAACTTCATCTTACTGATATGGCCGGAGTCAGACGGTAGCAGTTGTGGATATTCAAATACCGCAGTAGACGTGGCCTACAAACTCCCGTTTTAGACCAACTTTGAATATATGGCAGTAAGAAGGATCTACAGGTCTTTTTTTATTCAAGTCTAACTAAACTTAAGTGAAGAAGCACTCCTAAATACCCAAACTGACAAAAATGACCAATATCCATAAAACGCTTTGTGTGAAACTGAAACTAACCAAGTATATTCCAACAAACACAAGTTTAATCTAATAAATATTTTGTCAATAAACCAAGAATATAATGTGTAAATGTCAGTAATAATAATAATAATAATAAACACCCTTATTTTATTTCTATTTAGTTGACATGCATCAAAGTTCATTAATTTACATAGAAATATAAGCAAAAAAAAAAAAAACCATAACCATTCATATGTGCCAAAATATTTTTTGAGCATTTTAAAACAGTCGTGTATTTTAAAAAACCCAAGGTTGAATTATGATTTAGTGTAAAGTCTTTGATTCAATCCTCCTCTTCTCATGGTCATGTGAGCTTGTTCTTGTCTCCTCAATGCTTTCCGTTTCTTCATCTTCTGCCTCATCTTCGTCATCTTCCTCTGTGGGGTCTGTGTCCTCACTGGAGTCATCTTCTACAGGTGCACTAAACACAAAAATGAACTCAGTAAACATAGGAAGCAAATCGTTAAAGCCTATTTTAAGAGAATTCTTGCCATTTTTAAAATTATGCTGGTAATTTTTATGCCATATAAACATCACCACTAAGAGAACTAACTTACTAACTAACTAAAGTCAAATATAACCAAAGATTTCTTGGTACATTTATTTAATTATTGTAATAGATACCTGAATGCTAGATCAATACTTACCACTGACGTCTGTTGAGATTCATGCATTCTACTCCAGAGTTAACATCAAATGGATCTGTGAACAAAACAGATGTGTAGCTTTCATTACGAGGACAGTTAATTCAGCACTATAGGTCACTCAGCAACAAAAATACACATCCAGATTCTAGACATTTCCAGACAATCAGCCTGGATACTGACTTCCTAATCTCAGCCAGATGTGTTCAGAGATGCAAGCAAAATCAAATGAGTCAAAATCCAATAAGGAAAGGAAAAAGAAACAACAAGGCAGCCTGATTCCAAGGCAAGGAAACAATGCAAGGAACAGTTATATCAATGTCCACAGAATAATCAATCAGATAAAACCGTTCATAATGACATTAATTCCCCCTTGGAATATTCATTACTAAGTGTCTTTAAAGTCTTAAGAATAATATGAGTTTTATATCTTATAAACAAATATGAGAACACTGGTTTCCCAGTGACAATTTAGCAAATGTGAATCACAACAAGAAACTATAAAAAATTATTCATTAGCAATTACTCAGATTCAGCCATTTCCAAAGTGAACCTTTCCAAAATAAAAATACATTTGAATCAAACAGTTGATTATGACCAACAATACTGTGCAAAAATCCCTCATTTCTTAATATTTGCTTCCAAAGTGGTTTCAAGCAATAGTTCTCCAGGCTCTCTGAACCTCTTTCAAAGTTTGTCTTTGGATAGTGGCTGCTTTTTCACTCATTTTCAATCCAGTCCAATACCTGACCACCAAGCCACTTAACACAGACTCGTGAATTAATCAAACACAAAAAGGGACCCAACTCAAGAGATGACCTTTGTTGTTTCTACACTGCAGAAAATTAAGCCAAGAACCAACTTTAATTTGTATCTTTAGGCACTTTCTTGTTACAAAAACACATCATTTGTTGGAGTATGGAGTATTAAATTTTTTTACATTTTTGAATCAAATCATCATCAATATATACAGAGAAGTTCAGAAGAGATGTGCTGGGAAAATGTATCTTGCCAAAATTTACACACTTAAGAATGTACATTCAAATTTTCATCCACTATCTGGTGATACCACCATGTTGAAAGCATCTAACTGGCAACGCCTTCAATTTTTCAGCAAACACATGGCCAATGCAGTAATAGCATAACTGGATAGAAAAACAGACAGTTGAACACTATCAGTCATGGATCGGCCTCCCCAGAGCCTGGGCCTCAACATTACTGAAGCAGTGCGGGATCTTCTTGACAGAGAACAGAACCAAAGGCAACCAGCATCCAAGAATGAATGTCCTTCAAGAAGCCTGGAGAACCATTTATGAAGACTACTTAAAGAAAAGGACCAGAAATCTAGTCAGAAATAGTTCAGGCTGTGTTGATGAATAAATGTGCTCACATCAAATATTCACTTTCAACCTCATTAGAATAGTATTAGCCTTATACGCTATATTTCCATATTTGTTTGCATGTGTCTGAATAAATCACTGCACCTATTTTGCATTTTCTACGCAAAATATGAAACACTTAGGAGTGGCTCAAGATTTTTGCACTCAGGAGGTCCTTCAAGAACTAATTACCTTCTAAGTCCTTTTTTTCTAGTTTGTATTTGTTATTAGGAAATCTAAAGTGATGCAACAGCTAGCCACTTCAACACAACTTCCTGCTTTAGTCTTATTTTCTTGTTTCAGCCTCTTTGTTTTCTTTCTTTGCTGCTGCGTGATTTCTGCATTCTCTTTTTGGTGTTTTAGGGTTAACACAGCTAATGTTTTACCAGTAACCCCAAAAGACAATCAAAGTTTCCTTGCCAGAAATAAATCACTACTTTGTAGTAGGAGCTAATGCAAACACTAATGATCCATGCCCACTTTTAACTGCACTACAGCAGGTCTCATTTTGCACTAAATGGTTTACATATTTTTTCCAAATTGTTATATTGTTATTTATTGTTATATTGTTGCTATCACAACACTCAGTGTTTGCCTTGTTATTGTATGTTTCATATGCTATACGTTTTTTTTTTTTTTTTTTTATTGTTCTTGCAACAGTTACAAAGATACAAAAATGCGCCTAAACTTAACAGTTACTGGAACCTGTCATCTGAAAGCTCTTAAAGTCCAATAAATGTGATTTATTTAAGAGCCACTACTTGTACATGAAGCCAAACTACAGCTAAAATAAGAAAGAGGTTGAACCAAAACACAGTGACCCTCTACCTCCACTGCTACACAAACCCAGACACTGCGTAGAACCCCAGGTTATTTACCAAACTCCTCCTCTTCCTCTGGTTTAGAAGTAAGAAACTCTTTCTCTACACCAAGGAGCTCTTCTTCCGACTGACAAGCAGCGTAGCGGCCAAGCAGGACTTTATTGAGCTCCAGAAACGTTGTCCCCCACTTAAATTTCTTCAATAAGAGCAATGCCAGTTCCTCAAAACCTGCAATATCAGAAACAATATGTCACAGTTTAACTGCCATAACCAAAATAAGACACAAAAAGCAGTTGCTGCGGTATTCCTGAATAACTAAACCTAAACCCTTACCTACGATGCAGAACGTGGCAGCAAAAGCTTCAACGCAGGACAACTTGCAAGGCTTGCCATAATTTACAGGGTTCGCAGCTACGAGGTACGGCAGTAACCTGGGATGACTTCCAACCATCTTATTGAAGGGTGTCTCCTCCAGTTTGGCCCAGGAGCAATCAATCACTGCGAGCCCATTGTTGGCCACAATCTCTCTGTGCAGACAAAACATGGAGAAAAAAAATCGCTTTGGATTGCATCACAACAGTGACACAAATTATAGAATTTATTTAATTTTCATAACCAACAAAACACTTTGATATAGTAACATTTGTTTTAATATAACAATGCATTGGAATGTCTCAAGTTTTTAATATGACTGATCTTGAAGATCAAGCTCTACATGGGGTAAATAATCAAGTAATAAATCTAAAAGGAGGGCCTTTACACTCAGGGGACACTTTATTAAGTACACTTTGCTAGTCCTGGGTTGTACCCCTTTTGCCTTCCTAACTACCTTAATTCTTCATGGAATAGATTCAACAAGAAGTTTGAAACCTTGTTCCTCAGAGATTTTGGTCCATATCGACATGACAGAATATAACAGTTGCTGTAGATATACATCCATGATTCAAAACTTCTGGATTGAGATCTGGCAATTGAAGCTGTCATTTTACTACAGTCAAGAAACCAGGCTGAGATGATGGAAGCAGCTACCATGAGATGGGTACACTGTGGTCATAAAGGGATGGACATCATCAGAAACAAAACTCAAGTAGTATGTGGTGCTAAAACACTACTCTGTTGGTACTCTACGGTCCAGAGTGTGCCGACAAAATATTTCCACACATTTACACCACCAGCAGCAGCTGGACTTGCTGATACAAGGCAGGATGGATCCATGCTTTTGTGTTGTTTACCATCCAAATGTGTCAGCAGAATCGAGACTGATCAGAGCAGGAAACATTTTTCCAAAAACTTCAGTTTTGATGAACCTGTGTGAATTGTTGCCTCAGTTTCCTGTTCTTAGCTGACCCAGTGTGGTCTTCTGCTGCTGTATCTAATTTACTTCAAGAGTCCACATTGTACTTTAATAGATGTTCTTCTGTATTTCATGGTCCTAACGTGTGTTTATTTCACCTACTGTTGTTACTCTGAACACTGGCATTAAAAAAAAAAACATTTTCACCCTGAGAACACTTGTTAATGAGTAACTAAACAGGTGTGCATCAAAATGTGTATATAAATAGTTATATGAGGTGGTCTATAGCTACAGATTCTTTGATTTCATTGGCTGAAGTACAGAGGAAACAGCTGAACAAACCTGTCTGCTGGCGTCACATACTTCATGCCCATTGGACTCAGTATGAGCCCGTTGAATCTCTGATTGAGTCTCAGGTTGCGTACAAAGCCCTTCCTCACCAACTTTCTGCCAGTACAACGTTTGGGATCGCAGTGACCCAACTCCCACATGGCAAGTGGGCAAGGAAGCTTCACCTGAGGGGCCTCTGCTCCCTCCTCCCTGTGAAGACTTGCTGAGGAGAGAAAGTTCACAATCTCAGATTTCTCAAGTGTTTACACCATATCGAGTGTTATCAGTCCTGAGCAATGGGCACTTTTTCCTAGTGTAAACAGCATTTAATGATGCTGACGCTATTGTAAATAGCATGCCTTACAGCCAACATGTTAAACATTTTTGCATTAGAGATAATCAATACACTACCTTCCAAAGCAGTGTGCATTTCTTCTGTAAAGGCCTCTAAAGATTTCCCTTTCATTTTGTGACGTTTGTCTTTGCCCTTGTTGTCAGGACGGACAAACTTTCCCTGCTTTTTTCGTCCCATGCTGCTAGTTAACTGTCACTGTCAGACTGTCACTGCAACGAACTGACCAAGAAGTATGACTTAAGCTATCTGGCTATCCTGCTGACAACAGTTTCGTCTAACAAAGAGAACTGCCCCAAAAAGAAGCAAAAACTTCTTATTTGCAATAGGAATTAGACATAAGCAACTTTCAAGACTTTATCACAAACTAGTAGTAGTCTCCTTTCATCCGGCACCACTTTCATATGAAGTATAACCTAGCTTGACTGGCTTCGTATCGTGGTAAGCACGTCGCAGTCCCATATGAAAAACACGCATGCTCACGGCTTATTTTGATCACGTGGCGTGTCACCTGACCGGAACGAGCAAAAGAGGAAATGTAGACAGAAAAGTAACACTTTAACGCCTTCATAACGTAAATAATAATGCGTTGTTTCAGTTACCGAGTAGCTCATTTAATAAGTTTGTGTTTTGTCTGCGTGTATCTGTTCAGTAAGTACAGCTTTACTGCGCAGCTTCATTCAGAGATTATAATCTAAACAGAGCTCCGTGTGTCTGATCTCGGCTTGTTTTTAATGCAGTTAACTATGGATCCGCCGGTAAAATGAAGATAGTCGAAGAGCCAAACACATTTGGGTACGTGAAGCAAAATAAGTTCACATTGTGCAGTTTTGTTGACTTTGGTCTGCTGCTAATGGATCTACTTTGTGTCCAGGCTGAACAACCCTTTTGTGGCTCAGGGCAGCAGACTGCAACCTAAAGTGACCCCAGCTCCAGTATCTGGTAAAACAAACTCATCATTTAAATATTTAAACCGGGGGTGTCAGACATAAAGAGGAAAGGAGGCGTAGATTTCTGACTTATAAGTGTATTTCAGGACTTTTCCTCCATTCATACCATAGCAAAACCTTTGTCTTATAGTTGTAGTACACTCAAGGCGATGGACTACCAGAACTGTTTTCTGTCATTTCTGGCATTTATTGCTCACAATTTAAGTCCAAAGAGTAACGCTGACAGACTTTTGTTTGCTACAGCAGCATTTCTTTATCTTTGCACTTCTTTTTTCTTATATTGTGACATTTTAGGGATTAAATGTTTTATTAGATTTCTTTACACTGACAAAAGGGGAGTTTCACTGCTTCAGCCCACTTAAGGTTAATCCCTGATTTAAAGCCTCAATTCATTAAATTATGTGTAAAATGTTCTAAATGTTGACTAAAGGGTCCTTTAGATGTTCTGTCTCATCAAAGCAATGATTTCCTCCTTAAGGCCCAGTGCACCTTCATCAGCTTGCTGGAAAGTGCTTCAGTCTCACGGAGTCGACGTATGTATTTAACCTGTCATACAGTAGTATATTCCACCATCTCTCCACAGTGCAGACCATTAGATTATTACATGTTGGATCTGAGCGTCTGGAAAATACAAAACAAACAATAGCATGTTGTCCTCACTTTGCAGGTATAAATATGAATTCTGTCCATTTCACAACGTCACTCAGCATGAGCAAACATTTAGGTGGAATGCCTACAGTGGGATCTTAGGGTAAGAAGCTCCAGAAACAAAACACAAACCAGATGTAAATGTGTGAAGCAGGCTGTTGGCTTCTTGTGGGAGTCAGGTTTGTGTTTGGTCCCTGCAGGATCTGGCAAGAGTGGGAAATGGCAAACAACACTTTCACCGGCATGTGGATGAGAGACGGCGACACTTGTGGAAACAGAAACAGAGAAACAAAGGTATCTAAACCTTTAAAATCCTCCTGGTAATCCACTGACAAGATTTTGTGCCCCATCTTGAATATGAGGCCAACACTTTGCAATGCTAATTATTGCTTGAATGTATTGTGCATGTAAACATAACAACTAGTGCCAAACCGAGTCAGAGACAACTGGCAAATCATCCCATCAGCCCTTAAAGTTATGCTTTTCCTTGTTTTCTGCCATATACTCACTTGCTGTTCAGACCTGCCTTTTATGGGGGTCAATCAATTGGAACAAAAGTGGCTTAGAGTGAGTGGGGGAAGGGAGCTGTTTCAGTCAGTGGAGATCTCGACTAGAGTCTAAGAATAAATATGTGGAACTGGGAATTACTTTCTTACTCAGCAACATGAATAAGAAATTGTGTTTTCTTTCTTTCTTGTCATGGATCTGCAGGTGATTCTGGTCTGCAGCACAAGAAGCAAGCTCGCTCAAGTCTCAGAGCCCAGTACCTGTGTGTACTCGCTAACCTTTGAGACCCCCCTTGTTTGCCATCCACATTCTCTTTTAGGTAAGTTAAGCAGGACTTACTTTCATGCCAATGGGGATAGGGTTACTTATAAATTCTGTGCTCTTTTAAAGTGTATCCAACTCTGAAAGAGGAGCTACAGAAGGAATGGGATGAAGCGGAGCAGGCTCGCTATGAAGGACTTATAACTGAACAGGTGAGGGCCAGTTTGGTAGGTAAACAAATACTGCAGTATGACTTGCTTCCTCTATGCTTTTCATCTATGTCAGTTTATGCCACCTGTGAGATGATGAAATGTAGATGCAGAAAATATAGTGGATATAAACGATAGACTTAGTGAAGCTAAAATTCAAGCGCTTTAAAGCTGCATTCTTTTTAATGGCCACCAGGGGGCGAGTCACCTGTTTGCAAAAAGACGTCCAGTTGTACAGACGTCTAGGAGAAAATAAGTCTACTGCTCACTTGATTTACATTATCAGTAAACACCTTCCAGATTAGTTCATCTTCTCAGCTGCTTAACACATGCTGTACTCAAATTTTGTTGAGTACAGTATCTGTTAGCATGTCTATTAAAGTGAAAAATGAGCATAAAACAGTATACTTGTGATTCACAAGTGCACCCATATTATCATGCAGCGTCCTTCAGTTTCCTCATTCATCACATGAGTTTTCAAAACGTCAAAAATATGACAACACCAAAAAAGGTCTGTTTACAGCTTTGTGTCCATCTTTTATGTACAGTTATTGTAGCTGAAAATCAGACACCTCTGATTGAGCTCTGTTATGGTACACACATTTCAAGGTGTCCTTTGTTATGTACATTTTAATTATTCGTGGAATGGTTATGTTTACATTTTGTACATGTGCTCCAGGGATACAACAATCTCTTAAAGGGTATTTTTGAGGACGCCGGACTGCTGAAGAGTCGGAAAGTAAAAGTCAAGGTTCAAGAGGCAGCAGCTGATTCAGAAAGTCAAAACTCTTTAGAGAAATGTAAAGCGGTGTGTAACCTTTCCAAGTAGTATCTCTTCTAACATTACAACAAAATCACAATACAAGCTCAATAGTGGGTTTTTTTTTTTTTTTTGTATATTTTTTCTACAGGACTACCAAAAACTGAGAGAAGAGACTGAGAGATTGCGAGCTCTTCTTACTCAACATAACATTCCTTTTACTTCTGAGACAAGTGAGTGAAGTCAGTCTTCACTCATTTAAGTCTCGTACAGTTTATATGAATGATTTTTTTCCCCCTATATGTGACAGATGACGCAAAAGGTACAATGAGCGTGACGGTTAAGGATCAACACTTAAGAGGAGACAACGGACTCATTGATGTTCAGTGAAGATTACCTGGAGCAAAAACGAGCCAAAGCACCTGAGCGGAGTTTGTTGATCAGCATCAGAGAGACGCATAAAGTAACCGGACAACACTGGTAGTGCTCAGGCTGTTGGTACTGCAGAATAAAACTTTGCAAGCGTAGCTGAGAGTGGGTAATTTTTTTTTATGTATTTTTTTTGTCAAGGATTCATCACTGAGCTGGAACTCTCCAAGACTATGAAAAGACACCATCGTGCATGAAAAATAAAATGAGCTTTGAAAATGTTTACAGCTGTCTCATCTTAAGTTTCAATTCATCAGTAAGTTTATTTAGTTTTTTGTTGTTGTTGCAGAACGACTTGGTGTAGACTTGCACCACATTTCTCTTTTCTCTACATTTTCAAGTATTGACAAGTAGATGTCTTATTATTAACTTATTTTCAGTCCAGGTTTGTTTGTCTGTTAAGCCTAAAGCAATAAATTGACAGCAGAACGTCATGTCCGTAAGACATGAGGGGAAAATATCCAGCCAACCTGACATAGAATCTAAGAAGCGCCTACTGTTCACTGAAGCCTCAACAGAAATGGACAAAGGGAGAAGGGTGGCTGTCAGACAGCTACTCTTCAAAAAGCCAGTCTGGAGAACTATTCCTGAACACCACTTGAAGACATGACAAGAAAGCAGACTTCAAGAGTTCAGACTGTGTTGAAGAGTAAAGGTGGTCACACAAAATATTGATTTTCAAGCTCAGAGTTTGTTTTTGCCTTTTACCCTGCATTTCCATGTTTGCATATTTCAATATCCTGACAAGATATAATAAAATGAGGAGTAAATTTTTTTTTGTTCATACATATGCAAGTAACCGAAAAAACATCGTCCATATATACAAAGTGGCTGAAAAGCATTTATGTCTTTGTGTTGTATTTGGGTGCATTTGTATAGGAAATGAAGTCATCACAGCTAGGCTAGATATTGACTTTGTTTCCTTCCTCTGTGTTTGTGTCCTATATTAAGACTCAAACACATGTTCCTGTCATACTGCACTCAAAGAAGTAACAGCCGGTCATTTCCGACTTCACTTTTGCCCGATTGAGATACGCACAACACAGCTATATTAATAGTCTGTGAAAGATGCGGGTAAAATGAATCACCCGCACGCTTACTGAGTCACAAAAACCAGATGATAAGCAAATATAAAATGTATGTAGAGAACATAACCCAGTGGTCTGGTATGTGTTTGCTACTGTGATTACAAGGAGAGTGCAAAAGTAAAGTCATTCAGTTCAGTGGCTTCACTGATTATGGGCCTTGACGTGCACAAACATGTCTTAGCTACTAACATTCCTGAGATGTTACTCAAAAGGTCTTCCAGCTATCTGTTTGACTTTGAGGGATTCACATCTCTCCGAAGTGATCTGCCCATACTGGCAAAGTTGAACAGTAACCTCTGAGTTACTTGCTGGAGTTGAAAAAAGGATTTACAAACAGCTTCTGTACATTTGAATAAAACATTAGTCTGCCTTCATACTGTATGACATGGCTTTCCTGACTGATAACTACCAACCAACATAACACACAAGTAATGTAAAGAAACAGAGGTGATAAAGTAACACTTTTAATTATTAAAACAGGTGAATAATACTGGCAACACAAACAGGGACCGTTACATTTAAAACCTCCTTAGATCAGGCCGATCCTTCAGTCCTGTGAACAAAGTCTTTTTGCGAGTTTCTCTGTAATATTTGTGGCTCAGGATAATAGCTGGATAACTTCTCTGGCTCTGTGTGCCCTCTGCTGGACGACTGTATCTTCTGGTGCTTTTCCAGATTCCTCCACCAGGGATAAGGCCTTCTGCACAGTTGTGTCCTTCCCACTTCCACGAAGCCCCTCCAGGTACTGAAGCAGCACCGAAAACGTGTCGTCTGGAATCTGAGAAGAACCTACTTTAATCTTGTTGATTCTCTGTATACATATTATAGAGACTCTTGGCTACAGGGTGACAAATCATTACGATATTAGTGACACTAATGCGGAGCATCTCCTGTCAGTGTTCTCTTCAGACAGATTCAAAAATGAGGGTGGTGCAAGGATAACATGAATTACATGAAAATGTTTGTAAACATTTCAACTTCTTATAGCTTTACCATTTTTACTTATTCTCTTCTGCTTAAAAATGACAAATAGTTTTGGATTGAGAATAGAGATTAAGTGTTATTTAATAACAGAAAGAGGAAGAAAGAGCGTAGCGGTTGACCAGTCTAAAGCAAAGCTGAGAAAACCCCCTGTCACCCCCATCATTCAGGAGGAATGTTGGGTAATTTTACCTTTTCAGAATCAAAGAGGTGCTGCAGTAACCACGTCTGCCTCGTCTTCTGGAACTTCCACTGTGAACGGTTTTCAGCCCAGCTGCAAAGACAAAAACCGCTGTGGGCTGCAGGGTAACTATTGCAGAAAGTACATACTTCCACCCCCATGATTCACTACAACAACACCTTATCAAATGCTAGAATTATGAATCATTTCTGAGAAAGTCTTCCCGTGTATGTTATGTTAAGAGAATCCAGTGATCGAACTATTTATCTGCTGTGCTGGAAAGATTTGGGTTCGGTTCAAATTTCATCTCATGGATCAAGTACATATATTTGACTGCTGTTGCTTCAGTTTGTACTAATAGCCAGAAATCGAAACCATGTCCACACGAGAGGGTTGCACCCTTAGCCCGTTAGTATTCGATCTAGCTATTGTCATGTCTCTGGTTATAAATTAAATATGTACAATAGTGAACTTTGTCTGTTAAATGAAGAAGTGTTTCAAATAGATTTGTCTGGTTTCCCTTTTAAAGTGGTCAAAGAGCAGTTTACCTATTTTTGTATTACAATTACAAGAAAGTATAAACAACTTCTCAAAGCCAACTTTTTTACGCTTTTGAAGAATGTCAAACAAAGCCTTCAACAGTGGTCACCCCCTGAACACAACTCTAGTCGGTCGAATTAATTCGATTATAAAATGAATATTCCTCCTAAGTTTTTATACTTATTTCAATCTTTACCAGTCTTTATCCCATCTTTACAAACCTCAATTATATAATTTCCTCCAACCTTTGGAAGGGTAAACGACCTCGAGTAGTTAAGGTGCATTTACAGAAACCTAACCTTGAAGGGGGTCTGGCACTCCCCAACTTTTGCTTTTCCTATTGGACTGCCAATATTTGCTCCCTGGCCTACTAGTTAAAATCATGGCCAGCCAAGCGGGCCCTACCACTTGGCTGGCAATGGAGTTAGAATCAACTCAGGGTATTTCTCTTGTCTTCTTTCTCGGTTCTTCTCTCCCTTTATCCATTGACAACTTCAATGGACAATGGACTTCACATATAATCCCTCAGGGTGTGGGCTCAGTTCAGGAGACATTTAAATCTTAAAAATGTCTCACTTCAAAGCCCCATCTTATCAAATCACCTATTCCTTCCTCCCATTTTGGACAATTTGTTTCAGGTCTGGTTTCAAGCAGGTATTATTTACTTTAAAGATCTCTTTATACACAATAGCTGTCAGCAAAATACACTCTTCCCAAAACTCACTTTTTTAGATATTTACAACTCAGGCATTTTTTGCAATCCCACCTCTCAAATTTTCCAGAAGCTTCAGCTGCTAACTTACTGGACGAGCTCCTTAGTTTGCAACTCTCAGGCAAAGGTATAATCTCTCACATCTATAACAAACTGTGCAGTGTAACTTCAGCTCCCTTTGAAGGCCTCAAACACACATGGGAGAAGGATTTAGGTATATCTATGTCAGATGACGTTTGGGATTCAGTCCTCTGGTAAATTCCACATCACTCTGTGCACGCCCCTCCCTATTACAATTCAAAGTAGTTCATAGGGCCCACTTATCTAAATCCAGATGAGTTTTCTGCACCGTGAACAAGGCTGCCGGCCTGAAACTGGCTCTCAACCCCCTACTTGCTCTCTTTGGTACAGTGGGTAAGGATGATAAGTATATCACCGGGGCAAAACATCGGGTGCTGTCCTTTGGTTCCCTCCTGGCTAGACGTGCCATTTTGACGAGGTGGAAGGCTGCTGCCCCGCCCACCCATGTTCAGCGGCTTGCTGATCTCATGTCGTGTCTCAGTCTTGAAAAGATCCACTGCTCCAGCCAGAATAAAAACTTCTCTAACCTTCAATTTAAGGATCTTCCTGCTGACTATCACATTTGCTTATTCCATAGAGGTCAGACGACCTACCATTCTGTATGTTTTACTGTGTTAATGGGAACGTGAAGCTCAGTTGTGTTGCAGCTAACTTCTGTGTGGTTTGCAAGGAAAGGTTTTGTTGGTATCAATCGCCCCTCTTTTTTGTTAACTGTATTCATAATTGTTCAATAAAAATATTTTGAGTAAAAAAGAGGATCCAGTGATCTAGTGGTGAGCTTTTACAACATAATAAAAAAAGAATAATTATACAATATCCTGGGTTTTAATTCATAAATCAGCTGCTACACATCCCATAATGCATTTTGATTGCATCCTGGTAATCCTCTGGACCCTATTCTTACCACGTGAGGTAGTCTAAGGCCTGCTGTTGTGCACTGGGTCCAGATGGTTTTGTTTGCTCCAAAGTCACTCCCTCCGCTTTGAGCCTTTTCTTCTCCTCCTTTTTCCGAATCTTCTTCAGCTTCCTCTCCAGGACCCTCTTCTCCTCGGGACTCAAGTCCTCGAGCCCCTCTGCCTCAGCTGTCCCCTCAGGACAGCTGGGTGGATCAAGAACCTGTCACAACAAAGCAAAGCAAACACACAAATAAGTTGCAGCGAAAAGGAAATCATTTGATCACAAACTGCTCCTTATGCACATGCCAATTTTAACTCCGCTAAATGCAAACTAAATGTGACATTTTACTGTGCTTTTGCAGACAGATGAGTCAAAAGTCAAAAGCAGTTTTCAGGTTTAGATCACTTCCTCTTGCTCTGCAGCTCTGGGCAACGTTTCCTGTGTATACAGTATTACGAGTTCACCATAGCACGCTTTTTTGTGCAGTACCCAGACAGTTTCAGCAGTGCGTTCGCAGAGCACACACCCCTGTACATGCACTTAGATGGTTTATGAATAGCCAACAAAAAAAAGACAATGAAACAATTCAGCTTCACAGAACTGCTGAAGAAGTTTTTAAATAATAATAATTTGAAAAACATTTCCTTGCTATAGGATGTAAACACAGCACAACTTAAAGACTTTTATGCCAGAGGAAGTTGAACAAGGGACACACTATGCTCTCCGATTTAGCCGACCTCTGGTGGTGATGAAAAGAAGAAAAAAAAAGGGAGGGGAAGAAGAGATTTTGGTCACATGGCCAAAAAGTCATTCTGAAAGTATGCTGCCTGGGCATTGCCCACAGAAATAGAAAACCCTTTTGTATGGTGAGCACTTGTGTCCATGCGAACAGCATCGTTTTCGGAGCTTTGACTCAGGCGGTAGCAGCGTCGGGCCGGTGGATACAAAACAGACGAGCGGGTGACGGAAGCAAAAATGGTAAGTGGAAACATGTGTTTCTACTGAACGGGCAGGTCCTCAAAGGGAAGCAAACAAAGACTCAGAGAAAATACTCACAGAAAACAAAACTACAACCTTTTACTTGATACGTCTTCATATTCGGTGTATTTTTAAAGTTCTTTGCATACAGTTAAGATTTTAGCTCAACTTTGAGTTAATTTAGGAAGGATCTGTGTGTTGTAATTTCTGTGTTCCTGTGGAAAGTCTTCATAGTGATTCATGCACGTATATTCAAGTGTTTTCAAATCACTGGACTTCTGTTTTTGAGGAAATCTTCTGATTCTCATCAGTTGCTGTTTTTTGCTTTGATTTTCAGTCTGATTACAGCACCACGCCGACGAGCCCCACATCTCAGTTTTCCATCTCTTCTGCCAGCACACAGGGCAGCGTCAACATCACAGAGAGCAGCGTCAACATCACGAAAAACTTTGATTTAAGCGAGATTGCAGCCAATGACTTAATCAGCAATGCAAACTACCTCTACAGTTTGCTTGCTACCTTCGGTCTCTTAGCAGGCTGCTTCCTGCTTTACAGTTTCATTCAGACTTATCGCGCCCACAAGAGGCTGGCTTGGCTCGGCTGCCTCCTCTGGGTGTTTTGTGGCTTCCAGCTGCTGCTCCTGCTCCTCTCTTTGCACACTGCGGCCCACAGACCTGACTACCTAAACACCACAGCTTTAGGCTGTGCCGCACTCTCCTTTACCATCAACATAGCCTCTCTGTGTGGCCTGCTGGTCTTAGTGCTCATGGCATCCGTCGTCACCTTTGATCCTCCATCCAATCACCTGCTGAGAAAGTCTCGTGTCTGTGCGGCACTAGTGGGCACCACTTCTGTACTCATTTCTCTGGTGCTGGCTGGCATTCGTGGACCCAGAGGAGATTTGCAGAAAGAGGGCAACTGTTTGATGGATCCCACCACAGATGGTGTTTCATACGCAGTTGCTAGGCTGTGTTTGGTCTTCCTGATTCCCTACATCCTCCAACTGGGACTTCTGATAGGTGGCTGCGTCCGCCAGAGGGAGTCGAATGGACGCTTCCTCTCCGGCTCTGAGGAAGGCCCTGTGTTCCTGGCGGTCACCGGTTTTACGCTCATCTGCCAGCTCTTCTACAGCGTGGCGCTGCTTAGAGGGGCTCTGATTAATAGTGAAAGACAGCTGACGTTCCACCAGAAAGCATTTTTGAGTGTGTCTGAGTTTGTGCTGTTCTCAGGGAGCAGCGTGAGCCTGCTGCTCGTCCTGTTCATGCACAGGCCGTGTCGGGAAAGCCTCTATGGAGTGATCAGGCGGCTGCGGGACTGCTGCCGACGTCCAGGGCCACAGCCCAACAGGAACATCATAGCTCCGCACATTGAGATCACAGACACTCTGGAGGACATCGAGTCTTAAGAAATGTGTCTGTTTGCTAGGAGAGAGCTCTTCCCATGCATCATATTTAATGTCTTACCTGTTATGGACCACCTCATTATCTATCCAGTCACTGAAAGCTTGCAGAACTCTCATTAAATGTATTTTTTTTTTTAACATTTCATTTACAAAATGTACAAAAAGAGGAGAAAAAAATGCTTTATATCTTGTTACTGTGCATCATCTTGCCATGTTATGTCAATTCAAAGGATTTATTTCTTTAATCAGGGAATTAAAAAGGAGCTATTAGTACATGAGATTCTGTATGAATTTTTAACCTGTTCCCGGGAAAATGTCTTTTCTTGGAAACTCTGTTTGCATAAGCCTGATTTACACAAAAGTCCATTAAGACAAATGCTTGGAAAAACCTCTGCAGCTCCCTGAATGCCACATAGGAAAAATTAAGTCTAGGAAAACCAAAGTCAGAGTCTATATTTATGCCAACAGCTTGAAAAAAAAAAGTGTTACTGAATCAGATGAACACTTTTCAAGAAATTCATGGGCACCAGTTCTAGGAATAAGTGATCTGCGTGGATAACGTTTTGCATCGGTGGCAACACGGAGCGACACAAACCCAGGAACCAGGAAAGTGAATGCAGGAGCAGAGCTGCATAAGAAGCTGGTCTTAACTTAACTGTCACAGTAGTGATTGCTGAAATCGGGGCTCTTATGAATGCTACTTCCAGTTTTAAAATCATCACATATAAAGTGATAAAAGATTCAGACACTACCCTACAAACCAGAACAAAGCGCACAGTTTGTGTTCCTGCGCAAACCGTCTTTCTGGGGTTTTCAAGTAATGTGAAACCAGGAGAGACTAAGTGAAATTATGCATGTCTGCATGTCCACCTTGTTTAGTGTAAATGTGCTGTCCAGAGACAGATCGACTCCCATATTTACATGTTTTAACATTACACAATCATGACCGTGTTTGTGTGCTTTCATGCCAGTGTTGACAAGACGACCTCATGTCTCAAATTGATATAATCACATAAGCAATAAAATTATACCCACACACTGATACAAATAGGGGATGATCAAATTGCCAAGTGACAGTACTGCCAATAAAAAGTAGTAAAGGTTTAATTTTAAAAACACTTTGGCTCAAAAGCTGCGATATGAAGACGCGCCTGCATTGTGTTTGTGTTTCTTGTTGCGAGTGGTGGGTGGCTGTAAACATTTCTCCGAATTCATACTGAAACCACTTTTTACTGTCAGCGTTAACGGAGAGGGAGGACAATACGCGCAGACCGAGAAACCACAGGTGAGTCCAAGCTCTTTTATATGACGCCTTAATTTGTTTATCACCAGTTTAGCTTTCCTTATAGTTTCCAAGTATCTCCTCAGCATGTTATGGCTTACCTGTTTGATATTAAACGCTTTGAACTAACATACAACAAATCCTACAGCCTGGAGGTGCTTCTGGTTGGGAGTTTAAATTTCTAAACGCTCGTAAGCATCTTCAAGATCTGATAAGTTCGATGAAGGATCTCGGAAAGTATTCTTTTTGACTGTATGACTATATTCAAAGCGGCTGCACTTCAAACAGATACACATCCACTTAAAAGTCGCATCACCAATGAATTTTTATGGGATATCTCTTCAAGGGTACGGTCAACTAGACAGTATGACTGCTCGTTTCAGCTCTGCTAACATGACAAGTTAGCTTTGCTCATCTTACATGAGGCAACATAATGTGTCACTGCAGTACCTCTGCTTCTGTTTCCATTAAAAACTAATCAGTGATTAATAGTTTAATTAATCATTCTTTGTCATTTGTTAAAGGCGAGAAAATTCTGTGATGCTCCCAACGTTTGGGCAATAACTAGAGCTGAAGTAAAACACAGTGAACTATCACATAGTTTTGTAATTTGTCACATTATAATGATGATTCAGGCGGCTGCTATCTAGACAGCATGACCTGCCCGCCACAGCGAGCAGCAATCTGTGTCACCTCTTAGAAGCAAGCCAGTGACAGCCAGTCACATTTCACTCAGTTTTATTTGGTTCAGTTCAATACAGCAATCCTCTCAGTGTAACTTCCTTTTGAGCAAACCCTTGGCAACAGTGGAGAGAAAAAACTGCATTGGAAAAAACTGGGAATTAATGTATTTATTGATGTTGTGTACAGAATTATTACCTCCTGGACGTCTACTTTTCGGCACCCAGTCCCCAACCGGTTGTGGCAGATGGCTGCCCCTCCTTTAGCCTTGAGGCTTCTTCCTGTTAAAAGGAAGTTTTTCCTTCTCCCTGTTCCCAAGGGCTTGCTCACATGGGTCGTCTGATTGTTGGGGTTTGCTCTCTAACATCGTAGAGTCTGTATCTTACAATATAAAGCCCCTTGAGCTGACTGTTCTTTGATTTTATGCAATATAAATGCAACTGTATTGATGTGAATTGAAATTAATTGATGTTTTAAGAAAGTGAAACAGGCTGTTGACTTCAATTTCGCTTCTTCTTTCTGTCTAGGGGAAACAGTGGCATCAGCACCTCGCTCTATCCAAAAGCTACCGCGCACACAAAGAGGGAACTGATGGTACCGCAGGCTCCTCAGCAACTACTTAGTCTTCAAAAATCTAGGAACTATGGCAACCTAGTGTTTGGATGCTGCTAACAGCAGCTAAAGACAAAAGGGGAACATGAACATGACCATGCATGTGGACTGCAAAGTCATTGCTGACAATAACTTCAGTGCACATCCAAATGACACACAGGCAGTCGTCTCCGATTGTCCGGAGGCAGCTTCGGATAATTATTATTTTATCAGCCTCATCCTCTCCAGCCTCTACACCATATTCCTGTTTCCTGTCGGTCTTGTTGGGAATATCCTTATTATAGTGGTCAACCTTAACCACAGGGGCCGCATGACATCTCCAGATCGCTACTTTGTGAATTTGGCCATGGCTGACCTCTTTCTGGTAGCTGACTCTCTGATTGAGGTGTTCAATCTTAAGAAGGGCTACTACGACAAGGCCGGCCTCTGCACTTTCATGAACCTCTTCCAACAGGCCAACATGTACAGCAGCGTCTTCTTTCTGACCTGGATGAGCCTCGACCGCTTCATCGCGCTGACCAACTCCATGGGTCGCAGCATACCACACGCACGGCTCAGCTGCTGCCTCATCTGGACGTCTTCATCCCTGCTCACCTTGCTGCCTTTCGCTGTAGCTCAAGTGCAACACGCCGGAGAGCTCCATTTCTGCTTCGCCAACGTGACTCAGATTCAGTGGCTGGAGGTGATGCTGGGATTCTTGCTGCCCTTCTGCATCCTGGGGGTGTGCTACTGGAGAATAGCACGGGTGCTCAAGTGCAGCCACTGGGAACTAAGCAGCCCCGTGCAGAGGCCTCGCAGGCAGAAAGCCCTGCGACTCATCTCAGCTGCTGTGGTCGTCTTCTTCCTCTGCTGGCTGCCAGAGAACATGTTTATAAGTGTGCACCTCGTGAGGGGCGACACGAACGGGGGCACACTGTGGCAGGATTACCCCTTGACGGGTCACGCTGTCAGGCTGGCGGCTTTCTCCAACAGCTGCCTGAATCCTCTCATCTACGGCTTCCTCGGGGAGGCCTTTAGGGAAAAGCTGAGGCTTTTTTTCCAGGATAAAAGCCGATGGTCCAAGCTGAACAGGACCCCCTCGAGAAAACCCATCAACGAACCAGCAGCAAAGGACGACAGTATGAGCAACTCATCACATCCAAACTGTGACATCCCCCTGCCAACTGAGTACCCTCCTTGAATAAACTGTATATACATGTTTTCACCAAAACACATGAAAAACATCTGTGCTGTGGGGTAAAAGCGCCATTCAGTGCTAACTATCAAAGCAAGGATCCTAATTTCTGTACAGATCTGACTGTTTTTAATGTAAAATTGAGACACATCAGTGTTATTTAAATGAATCATGCAAGCATAAAAGTCTCTCTGAACTGAATGACAGCATGTCTCTGTGCCAAAAATTTTAATTTATTAACTGTCAGTTCATTAGCTGTGTTATTACATGTTTGCCACGCTGCTCTATGCTTTACCATGATTATGTCACAAAAAAAAGATTTTTTTTAACGGTAAAACGCTGTAAACTAGCTGACTACCTACAAAGAGCCAAATAAAGTCTTTAAGTCACATTTTCAGCAGTGAACATTCTCACCTCTGCTTGCTCTACGGTTTGGTTCACTTGTTCCTTTTTGCTCTTCTTGTTCTTTTTCCGTTTTTTATCATCTGTTGTGTTTGTTAGCTGAGACATGTGAGCAGGAGCCTCCTGCTTTAAAAACAAAGTGTTAATGATACTGTGACTGATTTCAGGTAGTGCTGTAAAATACCATTCTCTGTGCTACTCACATCTGCATCCATCTTTTTCCTCTTCGTATTTACTTCAGTGTCCATTATTTCTGTACTGTCATCAGATGGACCCAGATCCTTCCTCTTATGAGGTTTTGATTTCAACGATTTGTCCTTAGCCATGAGATAAATTACTCCTGCAAACCAACACAAGCGTGTATATTACTGAAGACCAGCACACACGTTTACTGAATGAAGTACACGAACAGACAAGGTTTAAGGTCAAAAGAAACACATTATCCACTTTATGACATAACAACAAGCAGCAGATATATGGGCTAAACACTACTTTGACCACGTTGTTTTTACTAAAAACCTTAAACCAACCTGAGCTGCGTTGCGTGCCAAACTCTGGAAAGCACACAGGCGCGTGGAAAGTCAACCAGGAAGCGGTGCCGCTCAAGTGAAGCCTGATTGGACGATTGGCTACCCGTGTTTTGTGATTGGTCGGTGGGTGTAACACGTTTAAAATCTCGAAGAACAAACTACTGAAAGAAAACTCAAAATATTAATTGAAGTGGGAACCTGGAGACTATTTAAAATCAATAAATAATAAATAAATACATAAACAAAAACCATAATAAAACAAACAAAAATAATTCACTAATAAAAAAGAAAGAATATTATAAATAAGACAATACGCTGTAGCTCAAAAGTACTTAAAATGCTCAAAAATAAAATAAAATGCAGACTGGTGGTACGGTGTAAAATTGAAGTAATTATACTTGCAAGCCTAAATGTGCCATTATCTTTAGGTATAGTCATACTACTAATAATAATAATAACAGAATAATAAATTATTCTATGGGTTAGAGACAGCCGGTCATAACCAGCGTCTCTCGCTGTTTCTGGTCGGAGAGAATTGAAGGTTGCACAATGGTGTGTTACATGACCTGACTGAAAAGGTTTTGCTGGGCAAAACTTCAGTTTCGTAGTGTTGAGTAAGATGACCGGTTGTCCATTATGTCTACAGCAGCAGTCTTTGCCCGTCTGACACGAGTGGCTTTGAGTCGAGGAACATTTATTCATAGCGGTGCAACGACCGTGAGGTGAGTGTCAGTATGTGTTTCCCCGGCTCATGGAAAGCATGTATTCAATGTGTAATGGTGGTTCAATGACAGTGTAGTATCTTTAATTGTTGGTCAGCTTTTCTTAATTTTTCCTGGAAGACACACCTTGGTCCTTTGACGTTAATCTAGTTACTAGGCTTTGGATAAGTAGCAGGAGTTTTCCTTTCATGAGGACGTATGACTAACTAAAGTACAGTCACCGTCCGTGCGTTGCAGTTGTGTCAGAGGTTAGATTTATCATTTTCAATAGAGCAGCTTCAGGAATTGTCTCTAGGTGGCATCATCACTGTGTTTTGAGCAACAATTTACAGATGGACACACTCCTCAAGTTTTTTAAAGGCTAATTCAAAGGTAAAATGTTTTATACATAAACTAATTTTTTGCATTGGAATAATTCAGAAATGTTATTTTCTACTGCTTTATTTATTGATTGATTATGTAAGGAGCTATCTTCCTCTGAAACTTATGATCATCTGTATGGTTGATCTTGAACATCAGTTTCTATAAAACATCTATTGCATATTATGTGCGTCTATGGATATTTGACCTCTGGAAATGTATCATAAATCCAGTGTATAAATGAAGATGATGATCGGATTAATATTTTTAGTGCCCATTAAGGACTATAATCTCCAGATGTTTCAGCTTCTTAAAAACAAAACAGCAGTGTTTTCAGTTTCATAAATATATTTCACTTCTAATCTTAAGCAAAAGTCCACAAGTATTAATATCCAAGTAAATATTGTAGTATACTATCTAAGGTGAAGTAGCGTTTAAGTGCACCAAGTGTACTTTCAATCCACTAAGTCTTTCAACCTAAAGTAATTTCTTATCTTCTCCGTTTTTCTTGCTGGAAGACTCCACAGTGTGCGGTCTCTAGCTCTGAGCTCTCAGCTGTCGTGCAAGTCCAAACAATCTGCTGATGATGAGGAGGTGAAGAGCGAGCCCATTAAGTTCTCAACCAGCAAAGCCAGCCACAGGACCTGGAGAGTTGACCGCTCAATGGGGAGCCAGTACGAGCGTCCTATGTGGAAAGTTGTGCCCATCAGCCTGCTTGCCACCGCCTTCCTGTTGTGGTGTGCTTTCAGGGATGAGACGGACATTGACGCAGCTCTGGAGAAGCAGCTGCATGAGCATGTACCCAGTGTGCTTTCAAATGAAGAGGATACAGTTAAAAAATAAAGGCGCTTATTGGAATATGCGGGCATGCGTTTTATCAGGTTGTATTTATTGTGAATTGTACTATGTGGACCTGGAACACAAAGTCAATGCTTTGTGTGGAAATAAGGCCGTCCATTGATACATGAATGTCACAAATATTCCAATAACTACAGGTTATTAGTTCAAACCTAGACTAAGAGGCCTCAGTTCAACTCATTCATCCTGGAGTCTAGGTTAACAGGGTCTGGTTTACTCTACAGCTGTTTACTTGTGATGCAGGTTTTTTACGTGATGCTGTACGTCTTGAGTTTAAGAGCTTACATTAATTGGGAAATACTCCTTTTAGCCAGTCATGGCTTACAATGTCAATAAACTTGAACAAAAGGCATTTGCCAAGTCTTTTCTGAATCACTGCTTCAGAGTGCACATGATCACTTGATGAACATCCAATTTGTTAGATCAAAGTCATAGTGCAAAGAAGCCCTGGCATTGAGCCAATGGGTCTCCCGAATTTGTACTTGTACCCGAGGTTGTCTGCAGTAAACTCGAGTCAGGGTGAGGTAGCGGAAAGTTTATTTACAGCACAATGAGAAATCCTATGACATGCACACACAGGATTAAAAAGATACAGACCCTAAAATACATTTGCAGACCTGAGGAAGGAAGTGAGATATTCTGCTTTAGGATTTACAAATATCAAGCACTACTCTACAGCAAACAGGACAGCTGAAGGAAGAGTGTGTGAAATGGAAATACAAAAACATGCCTCAAACTACAAATCACTTAAGGTGGCACACATGCTGGTAAATAGTTCAAGATTTACAAAACAAACCCCAGTCAGTCCCCCACCCACCCCCAACCCAATAAAAAGATAAAAATCCAAAAGCATTTATGCTCTCTCCCCTCTAATTCGCCTGGCCAGCTGAATGTCCTTGGGCATGATGGTGACCCTCTTTGCGTGTATGGCGCACAGGTTGGTGTCCTCAAACAGGCCGACCAAGTAGGCCTCGCTGGCTTCCTATAAGAAAGAGAGCAGAAAACATTAAATACTAGAACAAATTAGCAAGAACATGTTGTTCATATTTTAAAACAGACGCATTTTCTGACCTGGAGAGCACCAATGGCTGCACTCTGGAAACGAAGATCCGTCTTGAAGTCTTGAGCGATTTCCCTGACCAGACGCTGGAAAGGCAGCTTCCTGATGAGCAGCTCAGTGGACTTCTGGTACCGACGGATCTCACGCAGAGCAACAGTACCGGGCCTATGAAACAAGCCATATTCTGAATTAATGCCCAGAAACAAAAACATTGTAGCAACTACACAGTTTTAGAAAACAAAAGTAAAGTTAGTTTCCACAGCCAGTGTAACCACTTATGCCTATAACAGCAATACAGAGGTATGATTGTTGTACCTGTATCTGTGGGGTTTCTTCACTCCACCAGTAGATGGCGCGCTTTTCCTGGCTGCTTTGGTGGCCAGCTGCTTCCTAGGAGCCTTTCCTCCTGTGGATTTACGAGCGGTCTGCTTTGTACGAGCCATTTCTCACCTGCAAGTCTGAAAAACAAATAAACGTGAATATTTAAACAAAGTGAATTAAAAAAAACTTCATAAAAACTCGTTATTTACGTTAACGAATCGCCGAACGAGAGCCTATTCCCTTTATGCGGCTCTACCTATGACACATGACTCACGTAGTTTAAAAAAAAAAAAAAAAAAGGTGGCGAAACAACCGTCCTACCTTTTACTTCTGTTTACAGTGAAAAGAAAACACTACCATAAAGGGTGCCAACTCCTCATTCATCGGTGGTGATACCATTATCAATGACGACAAGTTACAGTTACCACTTTTGTGGTTTTATTCAAATATCGTACACAAACCTCTAAGCACCGCCACCATTAAGCTACAGGAGACACACACGTTTCTTTGCTTGCCTGTCGAGCATTTTTAAAGCTAGCATGGACGGTTGCAAAATGGCGCCAGCTAGTTACCGCGAACATTTACAATAAAATTAACCAATTAATGTCACCAAAAACAACTTGGCACTCAGACGTATAAGTGAACATTAACATTAGTTTATAATTATGTAGTCATACCTTAAGAGCAGTCAAATCGGCTAAATTTAAGCCATCAGCTAGCTGTTAGCTACAAAGCGCGCCGTTTTGTTGTCAGTTTTTCGATTAACGATAGTCCCACCGCTTTTCAAAGCTTCTCATCAACATCAAAATTCAAATAGATAATATATGCAATTCACATACTGATGATTTTAAATAAAACCAATAAACAAACATAACAGCCATACCTCGGATTACTTTCGTTGTTCAGGGAAATTCAATGCTTCCTCCTTGTTAGTCACTTCTCTATGTTGCTCCGAGGGCTGAGGAGGTGGTATTTATAGATTAAGCGGAGCAGCGCTCAAAGCCCGCCCCTGAACGTATCCAATTGGTCCAAACGGAAATCCCTAATGGAATATGGTTAGTTCAGGAAAAAGGAGGCTCTCTGCCTCTGCGTGTGAAGTTAGAGCGGATCGTCAGATGTACCTTATTTTAAAAAGAAGCATGTCGTTAGGTTGATTTTAATTATTCACCCACAGCTTTTATCCCTTACTCCACACAGTTATACATATAATTTTGTCTGTGTAATCATAGAACCTGGGAATTCCTTTCTGGAAATATGGTGGTCACTGACCGCCCCCGTCTTTTAACTAATTAAGACAAGCGGGAACAATGCTGCCATACTTTTGTTATAGCCTGTACTATGTGAAAAGGCAAATGAAGTACACAGAAGACATGCTGAAAAAGCATATGTGCACCTCACAAATCGACATACACGCTCCATATATAAACCTCTTCATATATAAATGGGAAGCTTTAGTGTGATACATAATTCTGGAGCTGACAGAAACTCGTCCAACAGACCTAGGACACATTTCCTCCAACTCTTTGTGCCTGCTGTGAAAAAAAAACAAAACGGAGAGAAGCGGGAGCGGACAAGTTATCCTCATCACCATCATAAACGAAAAAGGCTCGGTTATTTGTATTTGAATAATAATAATAATGCACTCGAATAAAGCCCTATCAGCACAGTGATATGATTGTACACTATTTATTTACTTATTTAATTATATATATATAAATAACCCTTTTTGTTATCTCAGGTAAAAGTTGTTTTAAAAGCGTACATAAATAGACAGTGGTCTTATTTTAAGGATTTTTCAATAAAAATGTTAAATAAAATAAAATAAAATAAAATAAATAGACAAATAAGCGCGAGAGCACAGAACATCCAGGTGCGGAACGACGCGGGCGTTGAGGAAGTGTAAGTACACGGACCTCTTCTCGAGTAACACCGGTGGTAAGTGTCTGGTTTGGGGACTGGACATGTTTTTAAAGAGACCGAATTGCTAAAGAAATTAAAAAAATGTTTACAAACGTATGCGGAGTTCACTGAATATGTTTGCATCGAGTTTTAAAAAAAGGGAAAATCGCGTTTCGACCTAAAAACTACAGCTCTGAAGACTCAGCATGGCCGACCAGAGGCTGTTGTACATCGGTATATTATAACGAAATAACACACATGCATGTGTTCGACCTGTTATTACTGGACTGAACGTGGGTTTTAAAGTGAACTTTTAAAAGCAACTGAAACGCACATGAGGGTTTTATGTCGGTGTTATCATTTCTCACAGTTAAAGTGTTGCTCTCAAAAGTGAGATAAACTAATGTTTGTGTGTCCTTTGTTTTCATTCAACAGATATCAAAGCTGAATCGAACAGCTCCACACCTGCTGCAGCCGAGAAGCCCCTCTGTTCTCGCAGCAATAACGTCTTCAGGTTTAACTTCTTCCCTGACAGTTCTCCAGCAGCTTCAGAGAAAGCACCTGCATCGGACAGGACTGAGCCAACAAGCCAGATTTCCTTCACTGAACAGGGCTCTGCTTTTGCCTTCAACTTTCAAATCCCTCCTGCAGAAGACATGGACACAACAGACACTCCAAATACTTCTCAAGGTGACCGACAGTGCGTCCCAGAGGAGAAGCCTCCCCTTTCGCAGGAGGTTGAGTCTCCACCTGAACAATCTGAGCAATCAAAAACAAAGAAGAAGAAAAAGAAGTCAGGGAAGAAAAACCCCTTGAGTATTGAGCCACTGCAGAAGCCAGCTGAGGAAAGTGAAGTTGCTGCAGAGGAGCTGGTCAGTGTGCAGTGCTTTAAAGTAATTACAGTGGGTTTGAGGTGAGCAGTTTGATTTTATGTCTGAATGTGTTTTAGAGTCAAGAAGAGCAGCTGAAACGGGAGCTGGACTGGTGCATCGAGCAGCTGGAGCTGGGCCTGAAGTGCCAGAAGGGCACACCGAAGCAGAGTTAGTGAGATTTGTACCTCAGTAGTACTATGATGTGGTTGGAAAGGACATACAGTGAATCCAAGTGTGAACGTAGCCTAGATTAAACTAATATTCAGGATTTTTTAATGTTTAATCTATGATCTAAACAAGGTCATACAAAAAAGTAAACTTCTAAGCATGGTGTCACCTATTGAATATGTTCTCCCTTCAGAGGACGAGGCCTCGCGTGCCCTGAAGACTCTGCGCAGCTCCAAAGCTCCTCTGCCCAAGAAGAGGCAGGTGATGAGAGCTGTAACTGGAGATTACAGAAAGAAGATGGAAGAGGAGAAGACCAAGCAATTCAAACTCATTCAGAGCGGTGAGTGAATTTTGTACCAGCGGATTCATTAAAAGGGTTAAAAACTGCCACCGGCTAACGGGTTTCTCCGTGCCCCGACAGAAATCGCATCAGCCCAGGTCAAACTTGTGGCAGAGTCCCCAAAGAAGTCTGTTTTCCACCGGAGAGCTGAAGACAAAACTCAGACATCACTCGCTGAGGAGAAGCTGCAGCGCACTGAAGCTCACCGTGCAGAGCTGACGCCGCAGACTCAAGAGGCGACGCCGGTTTTTGTTCTTATCCCATCGAAGGAGGAGTTTCACTTCAATTTTCTCTGATTTGTCTGTCCTGATGCCAAATCCTTCACAGTGCAGCATGCTGGAGATAAAGTGCTACGTAGGCTGGCAGAACGGCACCGTCAGAGATCTGTGGACAACCTTCTGGTGAACGCTGAAGATATGAGGAGAGAAGACGTCAAAATCTCTGTGTTTACAGACAAAACTTTTAACTAATACATTTTTACAAAGCGTGATGCATTCACTGAATTAATGTGATTGCTCAAATCTCAAGAGAAACGTATTCAAGTCCATTCAAACTGACAGCATGGCGACTCGAACCATGTAACCATAAATACTGGATTCCTGTCGATTACACCTGAGGTGCCAAAATATCTTGTATATTTAGAAAAACAGACAAATATGTTTTTGTTGGACTTCTAAGATAATAATCATGTTAATTCAGAAAAAATGGTTCAAAGCATTTGAGTTTTTTTGTATTATATTGCTATATTGCTAAATAAAATAAAAAAAACTTTAGTATTTTTGCTTGTAGTGGCTTCATTAAATGCAATGATAAAATGAAATAAACATTTCTAAGTAAAATTGTACAGTTTACAGTTAATAATCCAAATCGATAAATTGATTTTTTTTCTTCACTAAGGCTAACATATATTCCACAAAGGCTTTATACATTCATGTGAAAAACAAAATGCACCTCATGATTCAGTAACTTGTAGAACCACTTTTAGGAGCAACAACTTGAGCACTAATTGTTTCCTGGGATTAATGTCCTCTCCTTGGGAAGATTATAGCATTATTGCTACAGCAAACTGACAACCTTCCTTTTCATGTGACTGTATGTACCGCTTTTTTATTAAAATGGAAACTAGTTGAGTTAGCTCTGATTTAATCATATTTTGAAAGTTTAGTCACTAATCTCACTTTATGTTCAATCTTCACTTTATACAAATATTAAAATGTCATTGTCAATGACTGAGTTAAGGTTGATTCTTAAATCGTCCCTTTTTGTGACGTTTTTACAAAGCTACACTCACAAACACAGTTGAACTGTCTCTAAAATACAATACAATTAAAAAAAATTTTTTTTACGATGAATGAAAATGTACACACAAATAAAACAGACAATAACACTGGATGTGTTGTAAATGGTTCATAGACTTTTAAATTCAGCCTGTGTGTGTATAACAGAGAAGTTGACCTTGAGAGCAAACATGAATCAAGAGTTTGTGTAAAGAGCATACATTCATGTGTTTATTTCCCGTTTAAGGAAGCGTGATTCCTCATATTTTCCCTTTAAAGTGTCTCTCAGACAGGATAGGGTGGTGCAAGGCTCAGCACGGACACATTAGAGTGTGACACACAACTAGAAAAGTTTCGGCTGCTGAGAGAACAAACTACCTGCTGACTGTAAGTTTGAAGTCGTTATGTTTTTCTGCACTCTGAAATACTCGTTTGCTTCTGTTTTCTTCTGTGCATTTAATTAGTTTATCTCACTGTGTTGGTTTTATTCCAGAGACCAAAAGTTTAGACGCTCACCTCGCTAAGCTAAATTAGCCAGAGGAGTGAGCCCTGTGAAATTACCGTTAGCTTTAAAGTAGCCGCTATTCGCGAGCCCGTATAAGTCAGCATTGTTTATGTTTTCCATCACCTGAAGCTACAGCATTTAGGGCTTCTTGCAGGCTCGTAAGCCCCTGGTTTTAAAGTGTGAAACCAGGGCGTTGCAGTTTGTTTAGAGCAGTTTATGGTGTCTCTGTTTCCCAGGAGAAAAGAGTGAAGATGTCCGAGTTAAGCGATGACGCCAGTGAGTCAGAACAGCTGGGTGCCAGCCTCTCCCTGTGGCTGGGTGACTCCCTGCTGCGAGCTGAGGAGCTGGATGTCCCTCTGGACCTTCACACCGCCTGCTCCATCGGCCAGTACGACGTGGTGGCTGAGTGCATTAAAAAGTGAGGGCCTCTTAATACCAATATTTCCACACCGGCTAATATCTTCCACAGCTTATTCACATAACTGTGTGTGCTTTCAGGCGTGAAGTGGACCTGGATGGCAAGAACATTGGAGGATGGACCCCACTTATGTATGCGTCCTACATTGGTCATGACAACATTGCAAATCTGCTGCTGGAGGCCCGTGTGAATGTAAATTCCACCACCGCCAAAGGACTCACACCCCTCATGTTGGCTGCAAGCTGTGGGAACGAAAGTATCGCATACTTTCTGCTTCAGGTACAGAATCACCCTGGGAGGGGTAGGGGGGGGTAGGGTAGGGTAAGGAGACAAAACAATGGCACAGAGATTTGTGATGATGAAACATCAGAATGACAAAAAGAGTTTGAAAAGAGACAGAAAGCATATAAGTTAAAATAAGCTCCAAGAATTAGATGAGAAGCAGATGGACTGTAACTTAAGGGTAGATCCATCCAAAAAAGATGCAAAATAAACCCCAGCAGTTATAATGACAAGTTAAAACAGCAAATAATACACAAGGCACACTTGCATGCGGTCTTTTAGTCTGTGAGCATCACTTCTCTGAAGGGTATGTCAGGCTACAGGGGTATGTGTTCTCACAGCCTACCTACGTGTAACCTTTGTGTTAGAGGTTAAACTAACATACAGCAGCTTCTTTTTGCCACTGTGGATTTCCAAGAGTTTGGATCTTTATATATTATATTATATTATATTATATTATATTATATTATATTATATTATATTATATTATATATATATGGGGACTGACTGAGCATCTTAGTCTACCTTTCTTGGTTCTTGTTAAAGTGCCTGCATTTTGTAATATCAAAGGACCTCTGATTTTTAAAGCTCGGTGCCCCCAAAACAGGCTAATGTAATTTATATATAGGGCCAGATTTACTTGGTGTAAATCAGTCTTTTAATTTACAAACAGAGCACAGGGATAAGATTTTTGTGACTGATCCTGTTCCATATGTATTTCTGGAAGTTCCTTTGTCACGGGCAAAATATAAAATCAGGTGTGCAAACTGATCTGATAACATTTGTGACATGCAATTTACTCCTAATTGTGCTGATATTTATTTCAGGAGGGGGGGGGGGGGGGAAGCTTAAGACCTCTACAAATCAAGCGCATTGCAAAAAAACGACATGAAATTAAGAATTCAAATTCTGAATGTTGCCAAGTGAGGTGGTCTGATTGGTTAGATGTGTTAATTTGCAAATTTGCCCAGTGAAACTACACAATTGGTGTGAACGACTGCATTACGAAAAGATGAACAATATTTTTAAAGGACTAATTTTACACTTCAAGTGTGTGAAAGCTCTTTATTTTTACCCCTCAGCCATAAAAGGATGACAGGGCGTTGTCTTGGATGAGTTTGAATCTCAGTGACCTCAACCTCAAAAAACATTGACATTGCTACCCTTGTAGCAATGTCAATGTTTTTTCTGCATGATATTGAAAATAACTGCCTGTGTTTGGAAGACGTGTTTTAAAAATCGCCTCTAAAACGAACCACACCTATCATCACTACTGCTCGTGTGTAATTTTGCCCTGTTTAGTAAATCTGGCCTTGGGTTTAGATTCAGCACTCTTTTTGAGCTTTAAATTTTATTGTGAACATTCAGCATTTTTTTTTTTTTCCCTCCATTTTAAAACCCAAAAAGCAAGGGGCTGATTTGGAGTTGAAGGACTCTCTAGGCTGGACCGCTCTGTTCCACTGCACAAGCACAGGCCACCAACAGATGGTCAAGTTCCTGCTGGATAACAATGCTGACGCCAATGTCAAGTGAGTGTCTTTATTTGCTCTAAAAAGACCGTCAAAAAAATAACGATCTGTTCACACTTTTGAGATTTTCATGACTCTTCCCTCATACACAGGGAGCCAGGTTCTGGCTTCACGCCACTGATGGAGGCTGCTGCTTCTGGGCATGAAATCATTGTTCAGTACTTACTTGATCATGTGAGTAGGTTACTGTGCTGGAACATACTCGTGTGTGAGTGCAAGTGGTTATGAGCCAGACCATGTCATTCTCCTTTTTTTGCCACATCTCCATCTCCCGTCCCTCTTCAACATCTAAAAAGATGGAGCCACATCACTGGAAAATGTAACTGACATGACTCGCACACCACGTTACTTTCTCACAATTTGCTAATCCTTTGAATTTTCAGAAAGTTAAAGTGGATGAACGCAACGCCAAAGGTGAGACAGCGTGTGCTCTGGCTATGATGTACGGCTATACCAAAATTGTCAGCCTCATTGACTCACGTTCTCCAAGAATGAAACCAGGTACTTGTTTAAACAGCTCAGCATCTAAAATTCCTGTCTTTACTACGTCTTTCATTGTCTTTTCATTTCTAACGTTTTTTGGGGATTTTTTTTTGGGTGGGGGGTTTTTTGGTACGTGTGTTCTGATTTGTCAGGACACTTTGAAGATCTGAGCTCCTCCGAGGACTCTGACAGCGCGCCACCGAGGATACGGCCCAGCCGAAACCGAGCTAAAGGCATCAGCATCCACGATGGGCCTCAGGCCATCGCCAAGTTCCGAGTAGGGGGCACCAGCAAACTGTGTGGTACAGTGTCATGTAAAACATCTGGTCTTCAACCCGTATCTGTGCTGAGCCACACTTTAAACACCACGTTTGTTCTAGTTATGAAGTTAAATTGCTTTTTTTTAAAAAAAAAAAAAAAAAAAAAAAAAAAAAAAAAGCTGTTTCTAAGGGTTCCCACAGGTCCTTAGAAAGTCTAAAATTAAAGTATAAGAAATAAAGGTCTTAAAGTGCCTTACATTTCAGGTAAATCTGCTCTAGGTGGTTATTTTTAAGATTGGTAGAAAAAACTTAGATTAATTTTTATTACGTTTTTAAAAATTACTGTGCTTTAATGTGATTTGTTTTGAGTTACAGTCTCTTTATTATCACAGGTATTTACGCATACACATTTAAAATTGTAGCTACATGAATTCACCACCAGGGGTCACTTGCACTTACAGCAGATACAATGTAGATGTTTTACATTCAACTTTTCAAAATTGGTCTTTTAAGTCATTATATTTCATCTGACTCTTATTATGTTTATTACATTGGTAAACAAAAAAAGGTTAACAGTGACAGCAGGTGTGACATCCTTCCAAAGTACTGAGGGCAAGCTTTAAGTGATCATGTGTTCCTGCATTACTGTACTCAGCAAAATCCTTGTGGAGCTGAAACCGAAAAGGTTAAAAATTAAAATTATAAATGTGAGGGTGGAAAGCATTTTTTTCCCTGTAAAGTAGAGCACATTATTCATGCTTCTGTTTATAATAATAGCTGAGTGTTGTTAATGTCACACTTGCCCTTACAGATCCTCCTGCCGCCCTGCCAGGGTACATGATGTTTCGTGGCATTGGGGAACAGAGCGAGGGTCTCTGCTACCGTGATGTGACTTCGCCTATCAATGAACTGGATGGCCAGAGCAACAGCAGCAGAGGTGTGTGTGTGGGTGATTTAAGAAAAAACCCAAAAATAACCTCTGAGACCAACCCTGAACTCTGATTTTTTACAAACCTGATGGGAGTTAATTAAATCAACTCTGGGTGCATGTGTGTGGGGGTCTGAGTCACCATGGCAACTGGTAAATACGGAGAAGAGCATCTAGTTGACTCTGAAATATGAATGTGTGTCAAAGCAAAGTTTCTTTAAAAAAACCAAAACAAAACAAAACAGAAGAAGTAATTTCAGCAGCGTCCACACAGTCATTATGTACCCAACTTAGTTTCAAATAATACAGGAATTCTACCAGAAATGTGAACTTGTGTTTTAGGTCTTATTTTTTTTCAGCTGTCACCTAAAAAAAATACAGATCACAACAAAAACTGTTTGATACATCTGTATGAATAAGGAATATAATTGGAGCGTCAGACAGCTGTTTTAGATGCAGCAGGAGGGGGGAGGTCTGTAGGAGGGGGGAGGTCTGAGAAAACGTCTGTGTTTGTTGGAGAAAACTTGCCTGTGCAAACTTTGTTGATTGTGTTTTTCTCAACATGACTGAAGATGACAGTCCATTCTTTGACCATGACATGCCCACCATGAGGAGCAGCAGCAGCAGCAGCGAAGGCCTGCCTCATGTGATCGGCCTTAACTGGGAAGGCTCTGTGGAGAGTAACGAGGTGAACACAAGAGCCTGCAGTTTGGACGCAAACTGTTCGTCAGTGTCTCGTGATAAATAGTTGCATCTTTCTCCATCAGGACTCTGACCAGTGTAAAAAGAGCAGCATTCGCAGAGTAAATAAGGGTCATCACTCAAAAGGCAAGACTCGCCACGGGAACAGCGATGGAGCTCACTCCAGCGGGACATCAAATTGTGGCGCTGGTCTTCCGCCTTCCTACACTGGCCCAAAGGCATGTTTGTGTTTGTTCAGGTTTCAGTACGTTTATTCAGATGTCCTTGAGTTGCTGGCAAGGACTAAAATCTCATCTTCATGTAGGATCTGGCAGAGTTCTTGGAGCAAATCGGCTTCTCGAAGTATCTTCCGTTACTTGAAGAGCAAGACATAGACCTGCGGATCTTTCTCACCCTGACAGAAAATGATCTCAAAGAAATAGGGATTACGTAAGATGCTGCTTCTTCCTCTTTGTTCCCTATAGGGGTTGCCATAGCGGACCATCTGCCTCTGTCTCACCCTATCCCTAACATCATCTTCTGCCTTCTGTTTATTTTTTCCTCCTGCCTGGCAGCTTCGTCGTTTGCATCCTTTGTCAGTATATCCACTCAGGCTCCTCTGCTCATGTCCAAACCATATCAGCCTTTGTGTCCAAAACTCTCACCCTGACCTTTTCCTTTGATGTACTCCTCTCTAATCCTGACCCTCGTGGTCACTCCCAATCATAATTTTAGCATCTTCAGCTCGGCCTCTTGTCTTATTGTCACTGTCACTGTCTCCAAACCATACATAACATGTCTCAGTACCATCTTGTAAACCTTCCCTCATCATTTCAGATGATCCATGTTTGTGGTCTCATGTTTTGATACTCTGTTCTATCCTCCAGTCTGTTTGGACCCAAACGCAAAATGACTTCAGCCATTGCGAGGTGGCACAGCAACGCTCGACCACCCAGCGATGCTCTGGAACAGGCTTACGCCGACCAGCTCGAGGCTAAGATGCAAGAGATGGCCATTCAGCTACACAAGGTAAACATGAAGCACTGCAAGTGTGAGATTTGTGACTTGGGTTTTTCTCACCTTGCTGAAAAGCTTTTGCATATGTGTTTCTCACGTTCGCAGCGCTGTGAGGAGGTTGAGAGCCTGCAGAGCCAGGTGTCTCAGGAGAAGGAGCTGCGCACAGTAATGGAGGGATGTCTAATGGAGGACAAAATGGCATGGAAGAAGGTCCATGCTGAGTTGGTGGAGAACCACCGGCTGGCTCAAAACATGAGTGCCATGCTGGGGAAGGAAAGGGCATGCCGCGGTGAACTGATCTCCTGTTTGACCACAGATGGGATCAGCAGCTCTGCCACTGCTGGGGAAGGAACAGGTGTTAAAGGTGAGTTGAGGTGGACTGTGCTAATTTTTGGGTTTACAAACGGTAACTTTTTAAATTTAATTTTTGTAGCTGGGGAGGGAGCGACGCGTTCCAGTATTCAAGAGCTGATGAAGAAGATGGATTTGTATGAAGAAGAACTGGGTAAGAAGGTTTAAAACTCAGTGATTTTAAGTGGTTTAGTGCAGTGACTCAAGTATAATGGCGTTGCCTGCGTGTTACATCATTACAGCTGGAAGTCTGCAAACGCTGCTTCAGAATCTGAGGCGACTGAGTGCCCCAGAAAAAGTCTCAGATAGCTGGGAACGACCCTAAGCTTTTCAGGTGACACAAGCTCGCTTGCATAGAAGATTTGAGGAGCTTTTTAGCATCTGAAATAGCTGAACATAATTTGCTATTGTCATATTTTTTAAGGACCTTTTTGGAGCACTTGACGGAGGGTGATTCGCCACCCTGAACAATGTCACTGAAATGGGAGAAGGCCAAATACGAGGCCAGCCACGCCAGGGCCAGAGCGGCTCGGAGGAGCAAAGCCTCTATGCTGATCATCTGGGATTGGCTGATGGGCCAGAGCTCGCCAGATGTGGACGAGGCTAACAAGGGCGGCGCAGCTGCTGCAGGAAAACGACAAGCAGGCACAAGGGTACCTGACCCTGACTTGCCTGTGCTGGTGTTTGTGGACTGCTGTAGATAGGCTGTGAAAATGCGGTGATGGAGGGCACAGAGGTGATGGAGGAAATCGTGGATCAGGGGTTGTAATACTGTGATATTTCTACGCAACTGTACTCAAAAGTATGAAATGTGGTTGAAGTGATGTTTATACCACCAGATGGAGAGTTAATTATAAAAGCAGGTTAGTAGTCAAACTTAAAATGAGCTCTGCAGTTTATTTGAATGAAATCTTGTCATTTGTTATGTTTTCGAAAATAATGTCCTGCTGAATGCCTTTTAAAGAACATTAGAGAAGATATTAAAGTGGGTCTATTATGCACATTTCAAACTGCGTATTTTGGTTATGCAGGAGTTGGAATAATTTTTGTATATACTGGACCGCTTTAGCCTATGCTTTTGAAGACACCATCCAAGGTTTAAACATGAGGCGTGAGGCTGCTGTACTCACACGCAGGTCTTTGTATCAACAGAAAGACCCAAGACTGAAAGATGTGAGCACCCACTGTGGTAATAGTATGATAGCACACACAAGGAAAAGCATTATAGGTCCTTCAGTGTTACAGCGATGCATTATTACTCTCACAAGTCTTCTAATTCTGCAGACATATGCATATGTAGACACTGAGCTACGGAGACCTATAAATCCCCAAAACTAAAAAGAATTTCTGTATTTGAATATCAGTTAAAACCTGCCTACCTGTACAGATATTTTAGGATGTAATCATAAACCAAACTTGAAGGACTTTGTCCACAGCAGTTTTAATTATGTGATAAATTATTTGGCAAAAAAGTAAATTTGGAGTAAAGGTGCCCAAATTAAATTTTTATTTCATTCTAACACTCTTATTGGGATTTGCGGTGCTCGTTGGGAGTTTGTGTTCTGGGATGTATGCAACATTTACAAATGTCTTCAGTCTTCTTCTTAAACCCTGAATCACTCTCGTCACTTCTGTATTTGATGTATGACTCACACGCTACAGGCTTTCTTACACTATAAAGTGCCTTGAGATGATTTATAAGTATAAGATTTGGTGCTAAAATGACATTTATATGGTGGTTAAAACGAGTCTATTTGTGTGGTCAATATTTAATCTGTCAACACTACAGGGCGCTTCTGCACAGGCTGCGCCTCGGGGTCAGGGAATACCCGTCTGATTGTCAAATGTCTCATCTGAAAATCCACTACTGTGCCTGAGGCCTTGGCGCTAGTTCAGGAATAGTGGATGTTGGCCGATTTTTAGCCTGCAGGTTTTTCAATAAGCACAGCCTTCACACATCACTGCTCTCCTCTCACAGCAGGACGGCTCCTGTTACTTTAGATGGAAAAATGTGACATAAGCAAACTTTAAACACCTGGCTAAAGTCCCAGTCTTAATTTTTTTTGGCAGAACTGCCAGTCGAGTATCTACGTCACTATTAAAATGTGCATCTTAGCTGAGGTAAAACTATACTTTAAGTGTAGAAAAAGATGACATTTAGGCATGTCTATGATCTGAAATTATGTAGTATTCCCTGTTTAAACACTAAGTAATGTGTGAGGCTCCCTACATCACTAGTTTGTTTATTAAATGTACAGTAGACAAGATCAGTGAGCGGAGAACTATCATCTATAACAGCGGTCCCCAACCTTTTTTGCGCCACAGACCGGTTTATGCCCGACAATATTTTCACGGACCGGCCTTTAAGGTGTCGCGGATAAATACAACAAAATAAAACTAGTACCGGTACCGAACAAAAGATTTATTCATAACACATGTGAAAAGACCCCGGAAAACCGAGTTAACGATAAAAACAATAACAAAATAACGCTGAAAACCGATAACAACCCCGAAAACCATACATTTCAGACCTGAGCCTCAACTCTCGCGGCCCGGTACCAAACGACTCACGGACTGGTACCGGTCCGAGGCCCGGGGGTTGGGGACCGCTGATCTATAACACCTGAAGTCACAGGGGTGTCCAAAATGATGTATAGTTACTTAGGACTGGGCTGATAAAAATCTCTGAGATGTACATGAGCAAACAGCTGCCTTCAGGCTACACTTTTAAAACTGACCCAAGAAAAAGCAGTTTTGTTGAGGTTCATCAGTGCAGAAGCAGTCTCTGCTGGCTCCAACTCTGATCCGTTTTCAATCTCACCAAATGTGAGGCACAAACTACGTCATGCACTCCAGCGCACTGTGTTTAGCTGCTGGACTAGAGACTAGACATGCTGGCTGGCAGCCAGTTGGGATTTCTGGCCCCATGGGAGTAATGTGTGGTCAGGTTACCTCGAATGTGAGCTTATTCGACTCGTGGAGATTGGATGTTCTATATAATGAGCACTTCAGAATCAAAGTGTCAATTTAGTATTTATTGCTTTAACATACTGCTAGAACAGAGAGGTTTCCTCTCCAGTATAAATTAATGCACCAATATCTACAGTACTTCAAAATAAACATTATGTACAAAGAGGAAGAAGAGCAAACAATTCTTCCTGTACAGTATTTGGGGTTAAAAACTGTAAAAAGCAGCATACATGTATATAAACTTCTGCTCATACAAACAGAATCAAACATCATTTGCGAACACGTGATTGTATTTGTTCTTGTGTAGCCGTCCAGGAGACACATGTAAACCTCTGATTCTTTCTGGTCTAAGCTCACTTCAAAGCTGTCCTCCTTTTTCCTGGTGAGCAAACACTCCAGGTCCACAGAAAAGGATAAAGACACCTTGTCTGGCTGTTTGTGTGTGTTTTCCCACACTCCCACAGAGGACCAGCTGTGTTAACAGTAGTTGTGAGCAGCTCAGGTGTACTCGCACAGGTGACCGCAGCCGGCAGGGCAGTGAGCGCTGCTTTTGAGCCAGTTCATCATGTGCTCCAGATGTCCACCGTGGCTGCAGCCCTGACACCACACGAACAGTCCCTTCACCACATGGTGACACACGGCGCATACACTGGCACACTGGTGGCACCTAAAGGAGAGACACACGGCAGCTGTCAGAGCTCATTCCTGTCAGTCCGGGAGAAACCAACACTCACGCAGCACATACAAGCTGCAACTCTGGAACCCACCCAGTATACTCACTGGTCCATACTGCCCTATCACTTATAGGTGTTTGGGTTTTTTTAGTGGTCTTTATTAAATCAGAATGATGATGATAATAAACAGACTTAGGCCAAGCAGGTATTCTTCCTAACCAAAGGAGAAAAAAGAAGCAGTTTTGTTGCTTTAAGACAAGTTTGTAAAACCTTTATTTATACAGATAATATCAACTCAATGTCTCATTTAAAACAAAGCCCTGTTCCAGACAAGCATAATAAAATTACAATTAAAAATAATGAAAATGGTGTTCTTGTTTTTAATATAAATAATAGGGGTGGGGGAAAAAATCGATACTGTGTAGTATCGTGATATTTTGTTTGCTAATAATGTATCGATACAGGGACAGCAGAAATCGATATTTTGTTACAAACAATTTTTTCGTGGACTGGAACATGCTCTGACTTCAGAGCATGTTGATCCTTTTTCTGAGCAAGAATCCTGACATTCCTTCACTGTCCAAATGTGTTTAACTTGTTTTTTGGCAGCAATAAACATGACAGTTTACTTATTTTAATTTAAGACATGTTTTATTTTAATTAAGTTTAAAACTTTTTTATTTAATGTAAAATTATATTTTGTTTTAATTTACTTTCAAATTCTTCAGTTGCTGAATGGGCTGCATAGTTTTCATAAACTGCATAGTTCAGAATAGCTATAATTGTACCAGATGGTTGCATTCAGTTAAGTTGGACTAGGCTGTAATACAAACCGTTCAGTTTGTCAACAATAAAACTGACTGAAATGAGAGAAAGACTGAGTGTGAGACTTTGATATTAGATAAAATGAATATTGATAAAGTTTACCTTTATGTACAGAATTTGAATATCGCAAAATATTTTTAAAAATTGCAATAATATCGTATTGTGCGTTAAGTATTGTGATAATATCGTATTGTGAGTTGTATGGTGATTCCCACCTCTAATAAATAATAACTTCCAAATTCAGAGGAGCTTGTAGACAAAGGCTTGATATTTACTCCCATTTCCACCTTAACCATTTCATCCCCCAAATATCATACAGGCTGCCTGGACTTATTTTGTAATCTGTAAAATTACGAAATAATTCATCTTTCATGAACCATTCAAATTTTCCTCACAATTCGCTCTGTACACAGGGCAAAATCTAGGTAGATTTTTCTGTTTGTGTTCAGACGTTGATACATGGTGAATGTTTTATGTTACCACGATGCACCGAATACCCTGTAAATATCTTCTTTCTAAAACCATTTTAATTTTAATAAACGGTAAGGGAATTATGGTCACTTTAAGAGTTCTCCAGGTTGGACACCCCCCGAACACTTAACTGGAAGCGTCCAGGAAGCATCCTTATTAGGTGCTCGAACTTTAAGTCACTCCTTCCTGTGTGGAGGAGTATCAGCTCAACATCCCCTTCTGACCCCACCTTTAAGGATCAAGCTCAGCCACCCTTTGGAGAAAACTGATTTACATCGCTTCTGTCCCCAATGTCATTCTTTCAGTCACCACGCTGAGCTTGTAGCCACAGGTTAAAGTAGCAACAGAGATCTAAAGCTTCGCTTTTTCACTCCGTTCTCTCTTCACCACAACTGATGCAGCAGATGCGGCACTACACCTGGAAGTCGCTGCACCACTCTCCCCTCACTCATGAACAAGACACTGAGGTATTTAAACCAAGGCCTTAGACTTTGAAGCGCTAATTCTTATTCACACCGTTTCACATTTTTCTGCAAAGAGAGCTGGAGGTCATCGTCTGATAAAACCAGAGGAACCACATCATCTGCAAAAAGCAGAGATGGAGGCACCAAAGTGGACAGCAACTAAAAATTCTATTGATGAACTGAATCAGTAACCAGCCAGAGTCCAGTGCTCACTGGGAACAGGTCCAGTTAATCCTGACCATACGAACCCAAAACACCATCCCAGAACTATTTCAGCACATACACCTTAATGAAACGGTGCCACAGTGTTCATACCTGTCACAAATCCAGCCCTTGTTGCTCATTGGTCGCTTGCAGTTGCTGCAGTTGATGTGCAGTGTAGTTGATGTCTGGTTCAGGCAAGTGATGGCGCTGCATGTGCTCAGTTTGATGACCTCATTGGACACGTTCCACAACTCGAATCGCTGCAGCAGGTCTATGTAGGACATGTACCAGTGCTCCTGAAACGGAAAAATAAAAGTAACTGCTCAAACTGCAATCCGTGCTGTCACTGTATCGCTAACCTTGGATGTTTTTAAGCTACAAATACAATTTAAGGTCATATAAAAGGCCTAAATTTCACTTGTTTCTAACATTTAACAAAACAGAGTTGTTTTTTTGTTTCACTAACTGACCTGGGTGAGGTCATCGATCTCTTTGCGAATCCGATCCCCCAGAACAATAAGCACTGACACGGCCATCTGCACATCGCCCTGCTCAGCGTAGTAACTCAGCATCTCCCGCACAATGGGGCAGAAGAAACTGGCGGGCAGATGTGGACTGAACAGCGGCTGGGAGATGGAGATGAGAGAAAAAGATTCGATGGGTGTCAAACAGGTGACTTCGGCCTCGTTGCCGCTGACGTGCGGAGAGTCGGCCTTGTCCTGCTGAAGGTGCTCCGGAGCGGACGGGTTATCCACAATCTCGTGGCGCAGCTGGAAGGCCTCCTGGGGCAGCGTGTACTCCTGCTCCTCTGTTGAAACAATAGAGGCGCAGATAAGAGACAAAAGGACGCCGAGCAGGAAGACTGTTATAAATAGCAGGCGCTGACGTCGTCAGCCCTTACTGAGCAGGCGACGCTGTGACTGACCTGTTTGGTTGTCGTGCTCCATGGAATAGAGGTCATCGTCATCCAACTCGGCATCGCCGAACATATACTCAGGATGGCCCTCGCTGCCTTCCGTCTCCTCGTTTTCTGGAAGAAAATTGAATTGAATGTGATGAGTGTTGGTTTTTATAAGAACAACTAAGAAACCACTTGCCTACATCCTTTGGGTTTGGACCGTACTTCAGACGTGACAAGAATGCTTTGACAGATCATATAATGATGGTCAAAGTCAAACAATACAGATTAATCCTCACTAGTAACCTTATTTTTTAATATTCTGTTAATATTGCACCATCATTGCTACAGTGATTTCTTTTGCGAGCCATCGCCACAGACGGCTGTTTAGTGACAAGTCCGGTTAACACAGACACATGCGAACATAACTTTGGTGCCAATTAAACCCACACAGATCGGCCTCTCAAGCGTTCTTAAAGCTCACCTTCATTATTGCTGATGTATGAGTTCCCAGGCTCCAGGTGGATGTTGTCCTGCCTGCTCTCACCTTTGCTGCGCTCCAGTCTGCTCTCCGTACCCATCCCTGAACCCAGGTCCTTCAAACTGAAACTAAAAAAAAACAAAAAAGCTACAGACACAAACTTTACCTTTCAGTCTATAGTCGTACGCATGAATGGAGCACAAAAAACCCCAACAACTCTGTTTACCTGTTCATTAAAGGCAAGGTGCCGAGTTTACCGAGGTTGTGGTTGGGACCGGGTGTAGCGAGGTTTGCAGGGTCCGAGAACATTATTCTCAGCATTGTCCATGTAGTGGAAACCTTTGGTTCAAATACAAAAAAAAAGTGATTATTCACGGCAAATATACCACAAATGAGAGTTACTGCAGTAGTATTTCCTAAAGGGCAACACAGCCACAATATCAGCGTTATGTTACAGATCCAACAGGTTCATTTGTGTTACTTACAGTGTGCTAATATGGCCTAACTTTAAATAATGCAGACAATATGTTCATAAAAGAATGAATGAAACACGACTCAATTACTCTAAGCCAGGGATGGCAAACTCATTTACAAGGCCAGTGAAACTCCCCTTTCTGTCAGCATGAAGAAGTTTAACTACACAGTTAAACTCTGAGATAGCTGAATATAAGAAAAGAGGAGCAATGTGTATGTATAATTCTGCTGTGGTAAATGAAGGAAATGTTAGGATGATTTAAAATTGGAAGATATAAATGTGTAAAATTACAGAAAAAAGAAAAAATTGTTTCTGTTAACAGAGAAAATATCCAGTTTTTTTGTTTCACTTTTTTTTTTTAAACTGCAGAAATTTTGTAGTAGATCATAAAAAAAAAAAAAAAATCATCTATAACTTAATTACTTTGGTATAGCTGAGCTGAAAAGCGTATTAAAAGACAATTAAAAGTCCAAGATTTATGCCTTCCTCCTTATTTTCCAAAGCTGTCCAGTGTACCGGATTGGAATCTTTGGCAGGTCGATTCTGGCCTCTGAGCCTTATGTTTGACACTCCTGCTCTAACCCCCTTTCTTAAATTATAATCTACTCTGTATTTAATGATGCAGTGAGTGACTGGAACAGACAGTCTGATCTGAGCTCAAAGGATTAATCTTTAAAAGTCTCAGTGATTAACAACCTTTGGTTCCAGTTTTTTAGATGTAAAAATATAAACGTTTTCTGAATATTCTATGATATTATGAGTATTTTTAACAGGACACTGCTAATCCAATTGTTCAAAATTTAGCATAATCCGCTCTCTTCCAGAGTCATAGTGGGACTGGAGTAAGATTGGGGGTACCAGTCCATTGCAGGGTTAACACATGCACACCTATGGCCAACTGGGAACCTTGATGTAACCTCACCTGCATGTTTTCAGTCTGAAAGGGGAGAATATGCAAACTCCACACAGCCAGCTACTCTATCGCCCAATTTACTATGATCTAAAATATTATTTAAAAGAACCAAACTCTTTTTCACAATGTCGTCCAACACAAGCCGAAGGAAAAAAAAAATCTGTTTTTTCAACACTGATGTTGTTACTGAACAGAAAATATTCAATAGCTTAATATATAAATCTCTGCATTACACGTCTCATATCACTAACAAACAGCAGTACATAACAGATTTGTTCCTGTGCCGATCAGTCTGACCTGAGGTCTTTTAAGCTCCTGGGCCACCTTGGCGTTGTGATCACATAACTCAGCAAACGGCTTCCCGCTCAGGAGGTAGAGTTGTGCCGTCTTGACAAACCAGTCCATGCGGTGACTGTCCAAGTCCGTCTCAAAGACGCTGAGAGCACTGGACACATGTGCAAACTGTTCTGTCGGGTCAGGTTTCTTGAAGAAAAACATGGGGTAGCGGCGGTCGCCTCCGGGGTACGGCTTTCTGTTGGCATCACTGGTGATTAGACTCTCCTTGGCTGCAAAAGCCAAGTCACCCAGCAGTCCAAAGCACAGGCCCTCTGGGTTAGCCTTGTCCACAGGACGTGTGGCATCCTTGAACATATGCTGGTAGAGTGTACTGTCTTTAGAGCCAGAGAGCAGAAAATGAGGGTCATGCTGGTGTCGCCACACAATTCCAGTAGTCACATCCTTGTGTTCCTCAAAGGTAGCAAAGGGAATAAAAGGTCTGCGGATATCCCACACATAGATGTTATGGTCCACCATCATGGAACAGGTGGCCAAATGAAACTTTCTCTCAGGTCGCCATTTAACTCGTGCCACTGAAGCAATCGTCTGGACGCAGTAGATCTCCTTGGCTCTGTTAGTGGTCATGTCCCAAACCTTCACCATCTTGTCCCTGCCCCCCGTTGCCAGCCAACCCCTAAAATGAAACGAGGTGAATGGCGACAACTGTGTTAATTCAGGCTTCAAAAAATGGGTCTACTGCTCTACAAGGTTACAAAAAACATGTTAGCAAGGAAAGGCTGAAGTTTCTTATTTCGTGTCTCATATTTCTTTTCTTACCTGTCATCAGGATGCCAGTCACAGCAAAACACCGGACCGGTGTGAGCAGTGAACATTCTCTCATAGCGGTCCGGTCGTCTAATGTCCCACAGCTGCACGTTGCCATTTTCAAAGGATGCGGCGAATGTGAAATAATCCTTCATGCTGAACTGGACGTCCCTTACACTCTCTGACTGACCTAGAAGAAACAGGGGAAGTTAAGGGATGACAGCGTTACTTCTGACAAGTGAGAAAGACTTCATTACATTAGGTGAACCATAAAAGTGTTATTAGTTCAGTGTCATTAGTCTAAAACTGGAGTTAACTCCTTCTTCATTAAATCACTCTTTTCCTGTAAAGAAAAAAAGGTCTTTCTTTAATTTCATGATTTTATTTTCACTGTTTAGTGAGAAATTCTACATTTTGTATCTCTCTACCACATCTACAGCAATCCAACCCTTTACAGCTCTGAACCACAGACATCAAAGGTGTCAGTATAGAGGGAGTTCTGTAGTGTACGCATTGTAAAGTTCTCACGTCACATATTCTCAACATATTAAAAAGAAACAGCGCTACTGTTTCATGCAAAGACTTACGTTACATTACACATGAAAGAGTTGTTGCAAACTAAATTACCTGAGAAAGTGCTCACAGACTCCTTCTTGCGCAGGTCGAAGCACTTCATGAAGCCGTCCTGTGAACCACTTAGCAGCATGTAAACCTCTGTTGGGTGGAAGCACACTTTGTTGACGGTGCGCTTGTGCTCAGTAAACAGCTGGTCCTGCTTGTTGCGAGAGGGTTTTCCCAGATTCCACGTCACCACCGCCCCGTTGGTGGCCGCCGTGGCCAGCAGGTTCTCCTCCATCTGATGCCACATGACATCGGCGCAGCTGAAGTTCAGCGACGGTTTGCGGCCGACGCGGAGATTCAGTTTTTCCACGAACTGCTCCTCCTCGAGTGCGTAGATCTTAAAAATGTTCCGTCCTGCTACAACCACCTGCGTGGCATCACGGCACACGCTGATGGCGTTAGCCGGCGCGTCCAAGTGGCAGAACATGGTTTTGCCACTGATCGCATTGCTGCCAAGAGCTGTGGTGACCCTTGACATTTTTTCCATGTTTCTGTTGCAAAAAATAATAATAATAATATCAAAGACAATATACTTTGTCCGCGCTATCAGGTCAAACCCAGTTAATGTGACATGAGGCATTAGGTACAGAGCTACAAATACAAACTTACAATAAGGCTGTTAGACTCCACCAGCAGGTGGCACTCAAGCAAAATAATAAGTTAAGAGTTATACAGCACTTTCTAGACTGGGTGGCAGCATGTCACAAATCAATAATAACCTGTGTCATATGTATGTCATCTGTTAGTTAAACATGTGTAACAGCTTATTAATGCAAATATCTAGTCAGCCAATGGCAGCAACTCAGTGAACTGAGGCATGTTGTTTTCTTGGAGATGACCAGTTGCAGTTCAAACGGAGCATGAGAATGGGACAGAAAGTGGATTTAAAAGACTTTAAATGTGGCATTGTTGGTGGTGCCAGACAGGCTGGTCTGAGCATTTCTGAAACTGCTGACCTGCTGGGATTTTCTAGGGTTTAAAGAGAATGGTCTGAAAAAGAAAAACTACCAAGTGAGCGACTCTCTGGGTGAAAATTACTTGTTGATGTCAGAGGATAATAATCAGAGTGGTCTGAGCTCATAGGAAGGAAACAGTATGTGAAATAACAGCCCAACACAACTAGACCATGCGGAAGAGCATCTCTGAATGTACAACACATCAAACCTTGAAGCAGCAGAAGACCACTAACCGTGAGTACCACTGCTGTCATAAAAGAACAGGAAACTGAGGATACAATTCAAATTCAACCAGGCTCACAAAATCAGTCTCAATTTCTGCTTTTACATTTAGATGGTAGGGTCAGAATTTGGCATGGATCCACCCTGCCTTGTATCAAAGCTTTAGCCTGGTGATGGAGGTCTAATCGGTCTGGGGGATTTTTTTTGGCACACTTTGTCTCCACAGTCACCAAATCTCAGTGTACTAGAGCACCTGTTCAATCCGCAGCGACTCTGTGATGCTGTCATGTCAATATGGACCAACATCTCTGAGAAATGTTTTCAGCACCTTCTGACTCTATGCCACTTTTAATTAAAGCACCTCTGAAGTAGAAACGGGTTCCAACCCGATAATAGCAAGGTGCACCTAATAAAGTGGCCGGTGAATGTTTATAGAATGCGATGACATTCTGAAATGTTGCAGTGAAGTTACACTACCCGACACGTTATTGCTTTAAGTGCATGCAGTTTCTAAATACTCTTACGTATCCTGCTTTTAGTACAAGCTCACCCTGTGGGTTTGCTTGATCTACTCATCCTCTTACGACTTGTAGCCGCTTGGTGCTCACGTGATTTACTCCACCAAGTAACATAAACACACACTAGCTGGCAATGTGGCTAGTGTTTATGCATACTAACACTTTAACCGTTCACCTTCTTAATGCCACGTGTTGTTGGTGTTTATAGTTACTTCTAAATGTGTCTTTACACATCTATTTGTGACTAGTAATCGGCTTGTAGTTTACGCGTCTCCTGCTAAGTTGGCCACAAGCTGCAGAACTCTCTGTACTTTGACCATAAACATGACTGGAATGACATGCTAGTGCTAGCTGGCTAGCACCACTCGCCGAGCAGGTTTGCAAAGACAAAGCGCAAACGCTACAAGTATTTAAACAGTCTGACAGATAATTTAAAAATCTATCAAATTAAGAAAATTCACGCGCATAAAGTAAAACACAAACAACTTCTAAGGACAAACCTTGTGCTGTGAAGCTCACCTTCTTGCAGCACCGGAAGTAGTATTTTGTTATCATCTCGCGGGATTTCCGTCTGAAATAACAGAAGCGACCATCACGCGGCAAAAACTTACTACTGAGCAGACGTTAGAAACGATCTGGGTGGGTTTGTTTTTATGTCATGTGTATTTCAAAATAAAGGTGACATTTTCTGAATCACCGCAATACATTAGGGCGAAAGCAACACTTGTTAAGCTCAATGTTATTTATTTGGCTGTGTAAAATAAATGCTTCTGTGTTTGTAGGTGATGGTGTGAGCTTTCTGCTGTCATGAGCGCTCTGTTTGCATGTGAGGAGCCAGCCGCATGGAGGAAAGTGTATGAGACATACTGGGATGTAGTGGAGGCCAAGGCCAAAGTCAAGAAACCTGGGAAGCTGCTGGACCTTGAGCGGTGGTAATCCCCTATTCCACCTTTTTATCCATGTCAGCTGCGATTTAAAGGTCTCCAGAAAACTGCGAGCGGACCTGAAGTTGGGGTTGTATAGTAGATACCTTCTGACCTGGTTTTACCACAATTGATGACTGTTAATTTAAAATTGAATGTGCTTTTTTAATTGAATTTAACTTGGATGAGTTGGCTTTGCTTTGACTGTAGGATGAAAGGTACACAGATCCTAATCAGTTTCTGCGTGTGATCAGGTACCAACAGGAGCTGCCCTCACTGATTTCAAGTCGGCCTGACAAACAAGTCTCTCTATCAGAGCTAAAGAAACTGATGGAGTGGAAGCTCACTGTGAGTTATTATTTCTGGACTCTAAATCAAAAATACAAACTTGACATTCAGGTGTGTACAAGTTTGAAATTATTTTTGGATTTTCACACAGGGTCAGGGTTATACACACACCCCACTAATATTTGGTTAAATGTCAACCTCAACCAGATGCTTCTGGCATAATTCTGGCTGAATATTTAATCACTCTTTGTGGCAGAATTGGTAGAGTTCATTTAAATTAGTTGGCTTCCTGGCACAGTCCCTGCTTTTTAATTCAGTTTTATTTATAGAGTGCCAAATCACAACAACATTCGCCTTAATGCACTTTATATTGTAAAGACTCTACAATAATATAAAGAAAACAGAGAGACCCCCAACCGTCATATGACTGCCCCTATGAGCAAGCATTTTGGCAACAGTGGGAAAGAAAAACTTCCTTTTAACAGGAAGAAATCTCCAGCATAAGATAACCTCACCTTTAGATACCTCTTGTGCTCTTGTCATTGTCATCAAATAGCTCAATCTTTGCCTTGACTGACCGTAAAACTTTTCTTTAAAAGGCATTTGGCTGGTCCATGTGGGTGGCTACCAATTTCAGTTGAGTTTGAAAGTGCTGACTTTGACGCAGATCTTGTTTTTTTTTAAATCATTAAAGATGTATGCTGTACAATCATTACATCCTGGGAAAACAACAGTTCAAAGTAATCATTAAAAATCCAAAATCACCATGACATTTACACACATAGTGAGTGTGTGTAAAAGTCTGAGTACTTCTGTATGTTTCCTCAGCACTTGCCTCCTTTACAAGTGCATCTGTTTCACACATTTCAACCACATGCACCAGTAATTACTCCTTCAAACACGTAGTATAGCTTTGAAATAGCATGAAGAGTCTTAAAGCACTCCCTTCATCAGATGTGTCCTTGAGTGGCCCTGTGGGCTTGTCTGCAGAGAGGGAAGTTCAGGCCGAGGCTGCAGCAGCTGGTGGCTTCCAACAGCGAGGACGAGGTGGAGAAATGTTCCAGAAAGGCCTTCACCCTTCTGCCTGACGTGCAGGCCGCTATCGCAGAGCTCAGCTCCCTGAAAGGAGTCGGTCCAGCCACTGCTTCAGGTCGGCACACCATCTTTTCTGGGATATGAAGACGAACGTATGAAAATTTCTCTGTGATCCTCTCCAAGTTTACAGAACAGTGCTTAGATTGAGTAGGCTGTAACTCTCTGTACTCTGTGTAGAAAAATATATGCACTCGATGGGTGCGTTCAGCGTAGCTTGAGGCTGACTGTCCATCTTGTTCCAGCTGTGTTAGCAGCGGGAGCTCCAGAACAGGCTGCGTTCATGTCTGATGAAGCCATGGAGAGCGTACCGGGACTGAAGCCCATCCAGTACACCGCCAAGCACTACACAGTGTACCTGGAAAAGATGACTGAGAGGACCGAAAAACTAAACAGAGGTAATGACACCAAGCTGGCTACGTCGTCATCTGCAGTATAGACACTACTCATTAAAATACCACATTGGCCTGTGTTTAATGTGCCATTTTAATGCCTTTATTATATATTTGAATGGTCGTGTTGTGCAAAAGTGCTTTACCAAAAAGCTTTTGTATTGCCTCTCGCCCCTCAGTGGATCCGCTGCAGGACTGGACACCCCACAGGCTGGAGCTGTGTTTGTGGGCGATGAGCATAGCCACACAGCTGCAGCTCCAACTTCTAAAGGACATCGATGTGAGGGGGAGCGCAGTGGGGAAGAAGTGCTCCGACAGCGAAGCTGACCAGAGACCAACAAAGAAACTCAAATCTGCATAAAACCGAACATTTTACATGAATGCCGATTTAAAATTTGTAGTTTTTTTCCTTTTTCCAAAATGATAATAAAACCTTTTTGTGGTAAAGTGTTGCGGATCAACTAATCCGTCACGTGTCTCAGTTAAATAACGTCAAAAGCAGTAGGATGTTGCCACAGTATTGTTCTTTATTTATATTGTTTCTAAATTAAAGCAAAGTACAATGAACAGTACAAAATAAAACAAAATATATTCATATATATACACAATATAAAATGGTTCCGTTCAGAACATTTAAAAAGTACAATAGATTGTGAAATCATTAATGAGGACTTTGATATAAATTATCCATAGGTAAATTTAGCTGTCCTTCAATTTCCTCTTGACAGAGAGGAAAAAAAATAGCTTCTTCTTGCTTGTTCTTTTTGTAAACGCTGTGTTGGTACAACCTCTTGTCTGGGTCTGAGAGGCTGAACCTCGTAAGCTTGGCACCATTTTATAGATACGAGTAAGCAGCTCATGAGAAACTACTAGAGCAGCGCAGGTACGACTTTTGTCATCCTAAACTGTGGGAGGGGTTCAACTCTTGCTTTATGAAATGACATGTTTGCATGATATCGTGTGGCTCAGCATTTGCGATCATACTAAAGCTAGAAAATGAGGTTTCAGCTGTGTTCCCTCCTCTCCACCTTTTGTTTCATCTGTACTCTAAGACAGACTTCACTAATGACTGTGTGGTTTGCAAGTGTATCTTAAATTTTAGCAGCTAGGTGGGCCCTGACTGTCATTTTCTTTTGTATCAATATTGAGATTAATGTGGGAAATCAAACTAAATATCTTCTGGGGCCCTTTAAGAACCTTTACTAAGTTTAAATGTAAATGTCCACTCACTCTTGTTTGTAGATCAGCTACAGTGCTATATCTAAGCAGAACTAAACACACAGAAAAGGCGACCTGGCCGGCCTGTTGTGGCACACAGCAGTTCAGAGGAGCTACTGGACACACGGATATTTGCACTGTGGTTTCCGTCTCTTATGGATTCTCTGCATCGTCGTGTAGATGGCTGACAGCGAAGCAGCCTTTCTGCCTGGTGCTTTGCTTTGAGCTCATATATGTAACAAGGCATTGGGCGTACAGCACGATGGATTGGCATAAGAAGGTTAAAGGAAAAAAGCTTCAGAAGAATGATTATGTCAAATGAGACTATGGCACACAGCAACGTGTCAACAGTTAAGTACATTATAAGAAGTGCAAAAACAAGAAACAAAACACGTGTGACAAAAACCAAGAAGTCAGAAACAGCCAGCGTCGAGTATGAAGCTATAAAGTTGCATTTTGAATGAGGCGAGTAGAAACTTTTAGCCTGATCTCATAACGCAGTCATCGTGACCACTTTGAGACAATTCGGGGGAGGACGTGGATCATCTGTAGTGATGGATTATAGGCTGCTCGCGCCATCCCTCACAGAGACTTCCTGTCGACTGTCAAAAACAACTACGTCACCTAACGACAGCAATTAAATTAACATCATGCCGCCTTGTCAGATCCACTTATTAAAGGAAGACATCCTGTTTAGGGTCTGGCTTCGGGCTCTCGTCGTCGTAGCAACCATGTATCAGCCCTACTCTGCACAGGGAGGAGGGTCAGGATGGGGGAAGCTTCAGGTGTCTCTCACAAACTGTCACATGCTGTCAGAGCTAGAGTCTCCTCTCCTTTAAGATGAGCTGGAGGATGTAAAGCAGGGGCATCTAAGGAGGCGAATCCAGGTGTGTTGTTGCTGTGGTTGGCTCAGGCTCAGGGGCCAGGAGAGTTGGCTTACAGGAAACTGGTAAATTAATCCTAAAAACTTCTCTCCTACTTGGTTTTTTCTTTTCCTGACAATGCTACCGAACGCTTTGCTCTTAAAATAAATAAATTCAAACACTAGCCGTTTCACTTTGTACAGCCTTTCACTTTATTCCTGCATCTAGTTCTGGGAGTGGTTATATTCACAGTTGACGTGTTCTACAAAAACATAGCCATTGACTAGCCCTTTTTACAACCCTTTCGGGTTCCTATGAATCTTAAGTTAAAGAGGCACATTAACCTCCTCTCAGGCATCCGCTTTATCTTCATTATAGGCTAACAGGGTATGTATGCATTATTCATCAACACATCTTTGCTATCCCAAGCAGTAATATTTCCTAGTCAACACAAGAGTTTCCATCAGGGATACATCGCTATCAACTACTGGCTGACCTTGTCTTGTTTAAATGTATCTGAAAATGGCTTATTATGGCTATTTCACACTCATTTCCTCATTTAACATGGAGTCCTCTGTCACTACTGACAGTTTCATGTGGAAGCAAACGCTGAGGATGGCAAGACTGGCAAATGCTAAAAAAAATTTTTTCCTCCCTCAGGCAGCCAGTGGACATCCAAATGAATTATTGATTGAAAGACTGAAAAATGGAACGTAGCATTGAGTAAATATAATTGCCATCCTCGCCTCGACTTTCCAAAAAGCCCGAATCACTCAGGAGATAAAATATATGACAGGAGCCCTGTCCATAATTTGTTATTTGCAGAAGAGGAACTGCGGAGAAGCGTCCGCACGCCGCAGGGGGAAGAGAGTGGGCACTTGCAGAATTAAGCTGCATCGGCTGCAAACGAATTGGCGAACAAGTCATAAATAAAAAGGAAAAAAAATGAGTCTAGCTACATGAAAATATCTCAAACAGTCCAAGGTATCACAGGCGTGTCTTCTTTTCATTTCACCTGCTGAATATTCACAAAGAGGAAATAATTTTTCATCACTCTCTCTCACACACACATACACACACACACGCAACCATGAAGTCTAAACAGAAGCTACCAGTCAGCGCATTTCAAACCAACAAATGTGTTTTTTTTCTCTCGTTTTTTTTTCTGCCTCTGCTTCTGCCATCTCCTTTTAGTTCTTTCTATGGCTTATTTTGTAAAGCACTGAAGATTTATAAAACCAGGTGAGCTCGACTTGTTGGTGGTCGCCTAACAAACCCGGGGGATTCTGCCTCTCTGTGTTTCAGAGGATCAAAGCCATACAGGAGTCATCAGAAGGACAACAATCATAGCATTAGTTTTGTTTGCACCATTTTTCTCTTTTCCCCTTTAAAGAGGGGGGAAAAATACAAATAAATATACTCTTGGTTATGAACATACAATATACACATCCACGATCAAATGAAAAACGGGGACAACTTATAACACTTTTTTTTCTTTATAGGTACATTCCTTTACAAATGTATACAGTCCCTAAGAATGAGAAACTGAGGTATCGACCGGGCCTGACGTAGAGACCCCAATGCCCTCTGGGAAACAAAGGTCAGAGGTCAGGTGATGACACATCCGTGCCCTCCCCAGTTCAGTCTGTCAGCGAGAACAGGCCAGTGTGTGTGTTTGTGTTGTTTTTCTCCTCGGTTTGCCCACAATGACCTGCAGAATCAGGCCGCGGCTACTTTCAAAGACAAAGAGGAGAAGATTGTGTGTTTGTGTGTGTGTCTTTGTCTCGCTGAGCGCCACAGAGCATGACATGGCATATTTTACATGGTGCGTTTAGCAAGTTGGTGGCTGAAGTCCGAGTTCGCTCGCCGAAGTGATGACCATCCAGGAAACTTCAGCTCTCGTTTTCTCATCTTTTTCTTTTCCTTCCTGTCACGCGGTCACTTTAATCTCCCACCTCCACGTGTTGACGTCATTGTGTGTTTTTGTATCCACAGTGTAGGTATATTAGCAAGGAAATAATACAGAAATAGTGACGTCCGTCTTTGTTTTTAGGATTCCGTGAAGCGAAAAATGATAACCTTGAAATAACCTTGAATATGACAGACGTTAGGTAAGAAATCATGAATCTAAAACTTCCTCCTTCCTTCTTTCTTTCTTCTTGTAACAAATTTCTTTCATCACTTTTAACTGGTTTCTTTTTGTCCTACATGGCAGCTCAGTTTGAGGGAAAAGCTCTGCTAGTTGTAACATTTCTCAGCTGAAAATGAAACGAAAACATTATCTTGACGCTTAGATTTAACTGCTTTTGTGGGCTTTTATTGCTGCCTTTAAAAACAAAAGAAAAAACAAAACAAGCATTTCCTGAAATTTCTCCTAAAATCCTCTCAGGCGGGTCTGATTTGTGGCACAGATTGAGGCGTTTCTAAGTGAAAAACACCGACACCTTATTAGCGTAAAGCGTCACTGCTGCGGCTGATCCCGATCTCTCACCTCTCATCCCTTTTAATTCATCTTCCTTTCCGCCCCAGGCACATGTCATGAGCTCAGATTCTTCTAATTTGGTTTTTACATGAATGAGAGATGCACTCAAAGAAATAAGTGACGAAAACTGCTTTTCAAAAAAAAAGCTTCTGATAGTAAAAGAGCACAATGGTTAAATGCTCATTGAAAGGTTAGTGCTGGTAATGTGGATGAGCTTTTTTCGTATATATATTTATATATATATATATAAAAACGATATTAGGCTCCTCAAAATGGATCTGAGGACCTTTCACCTGTATGTCTTGCTACTGTAATCCCTCTTTAATAAAAGAGACATATTTCTTTGATTTGCAAAGTATTTGTAAAAAGGATTCTTGGTCGATTTTTAGTTTAGATGATTTCATTTGGGTCGAACTTGAGAGGAAATGTAAAGTTAACTATGGTCGAAGGGGAACCTCTGAAGTCACCGTGTATATGACCGCAGGGGGGAGGGTGGGGCCCATCATCAGGGGGGAGGTGGTATCTGTACCCCCAGGAGCTCATACGCAAAGATGTTCCAAAAGATGGCGAAGAGAAGGAAGGTGATGAAGGAGAAGACGATGACCCACCAGGAGCACTGTTTCTGCAGACTCTCCTCGTAGCTGCGCAGGATCAGCAGGCCCATGCTGATGCCGACCACAGCCCCCGACAGGTGTGCCATAAAGCTGGGCTGCGGTCCGGAGGAGGGCAACGGCGGCGAGAAACGGAGCCAGACTGCACGACCCACCTCTGAACTCACTGCAGAGGGAAGAGGGGAGAAGACACATTTGTCATATCGGTGTCTGCTCATTACTGCAGCTGTGAGGAAATCATCTCCTAAGTCCACATTTTGGGAAACATACTTGTGAAGGAGAGCGAGTTAGATGGGAAGACGGATACCAGTCTCTGATTGATCTGTTGATAAATATGCAAGGTGCAGGCAGCAGCTGATGAGCTTATCTAAGCAAAAAGACTGGAAACATGAGGGAAACAGCTGGCCTGGCTCTTTTCAAAGGTCACCAACTCCAGCTATCAGCAACAGTGAATAACGCATTATATCTAATTTATTCAATTCATAAAAAATGTTTAAAAAAACAACAACAATTCAAAGTCAAAAAAGGAAGTCATTTAATGAGCATTTCTTAGGTGGGACCAGTAACATCCTGAGTTTGACATGATAGCATTTATATGACCGGGCATTCTACTAGTCTGCTAGGACTGGGTTGTACTTTCAGATCTGCTACAACACTTCATGGCATAGATTCAACAAGAAATTTTGGGCCACATTGATGCGACAGCATCACGGAGTCACTGCACATTTGTCAGCTGCACATCCATGATACCAAGCTCCTGCTGAAGTTGGCTGTGGCGTTAAAACAATACTCAGCCGGTACTAAGGGGTCAAAGTGTACCAAGAAATGTACCTCCACACTGTTACACCACCAGCAGCCTGAAACATAGATACGGGGTGACCGTGGCTCAGGGGGTTGGGAAGCGCATCTGTAAACAGAAGGTCGCCAGTTCGATTCCCGGGCTCTCTCTCCTGGTCGTTGTGTCCTTGGGCAAGACACTGGTGTTGGCCAGAGGCGAAGGCGCGATATGGCAGCCTCAGGGCAGCTGTGGCTACAACTGTAGCTTGCCTCCACCAGTGTGTGAATGTGAGAGTGAATGAATAGTGGCATTGTATAGCATTGTATAGCGCTTTGAGTGCCTTGAAAAGCGCTATATAAATCCAATCCATTATTATTATACAGGGCAGGATGGAGCCATGCTCTCATGTAGCTGATGCTAAATTCTTACCCTACCATCCAAATGGTGCAGTAGAAATCAAGACTTGTCACACCACAATGTTTTTTTCAAATCATACAATTTCTACCTGCACTCATTAGACGTTGGAGGCTGTTATTTGAGTTACTGTTATCTTCCTATCAGTTTGAAGTTGTCCAACTAATGTTGTCTCACCTCTGGCATCAACAAAGCATTGTGACCCAGAGCAGTGAGAGAAATGTCTAGTTTCTCTTTTTCAGACCTTTCTTGTAAACACTAGAGGTGGCTGTGTGGGAAAATCCCTGCAGATCAGCAGTTTCTGAAATACTCAGACCAGCCCGTCTGGCACCAACAACCATATCACAGTCAAAGTCGCTTAAATCACCTTTTTATCCTCATTCAGATGCTCAGTTTGAACTGTGGCAGGTAGTGTTCACAAAGTGGTTGGTAAATATATGAAACTCTGAAAAGTATTCATTATGTTTGAGTGTTTTAATGACAAATCTTTCAGTGATCTATAACTTTAAGTCTATTCAGATTTCCACACACAGATTCTGAAAGAAGAACTTTTTGTTGTCCTTAAGCACAAGACGCCACGTGCATCACTCACTTTGCATCATATAAAGATCAGACCCTAAGTCTGAGCTGGGCTAATGTGACTGCTTAAAGATGATCTGTGTGGGGGATTGTGCTAAAGTGTTTTATCAAAGTCTGCTTCTGCAGACAAAGGTCTCACGAGGATTTAAATGGAACTTTATTCGAAAAAATTGCTTTCAAAATATTATTCGCGTGGTCGTTGGGGCTATTCCAAAGTCTCTTTAGCTGAACAAACACTCAGCACTGATCCTATAAACACAGAGCAAATTATAATTTGGTTTTCACAGCTGCACACACAAATAACTTGTCGCGTTTTATTTTGAAATATCCGTCCCCTGTTTGGAAAACACTGAGGAGAAATATGAAATTCCAGCAGAGACTCGCCGCTCTCTCGGTTCGGGGGCGGCAGGCTTTGGACAGATGGAGGGAACATATTGCTCACTAATGAAAGTCAGAGTGTATCGGCCCTCGTGTGGAGAAAAGGGACAAGTAGTATGACTCAAATGCTACGAAAATAAAGCAGCATGTTCAACCAGGGAGCCTCTCGCTCTGGGCCATTACGGATGTTGATCGGCCTTACGTGTTTTTAACCCCACTCAGAAAATGTATGAGCTATACTGAAGTGTCAGCATGTCTGCTTACATTAAACATATGCGGAAAAAGAGCAGAAATAGAAACGAGAGTAAAATCTAGAAAACTTACTGCAAACTAGCGCCAGGATCATGCGGAGCAGCTTGTATGGACAGCGCATCCCGGCCCAGTTCTGCAACACAGAAGTGTCCTGTCAGCACAAACAACCACAGAATATCTGACCATGTTATAACAGCCCGTCAGGGAACACCTCACTTTCTCTCCTCGGGCCATATTTAGACTATGAAGAAAGACAATCCACATCCACGACAGAGAGAGGCGGCGGCGCTTACACGAGACAGAGGCGCGATTATGCACCTGGCTGCTCTCCACTTACTGGTTCCAATCCAGTAGCACTCTATTAATTAGGACGAAGATAATTTAAGGGAATGGCAAAATGGACCAATAAGTAGCCTTTGTAAATCCCTGCGGGGGGGGGGGGAGAACAATGGCATCCTGTCTTAGAATAACACATTTACTTTCCAGGATGAATAATTGCACCAGTCCCATCCTTTCTCAGGTCCCCAGCTGTTGGGAATATGACCCAGCGCTTCTCTTTTTCTCTCATGGCACAAAAAGAAATGGAGAATACCATGTAAAATTCAGGAGGGGTGTATAAATAAAACCTGCTGTGACCGTAGGTTTAAAACAAGCCAAGAGCAGGAATGCAGGTAAAGTTAAAGTAGTTTTTTTGGAAAAATATAAATGATTAATGTTGAGGAGGGGAGAGGTCAGCACAGCAGAGTGGGAGAGGAGGTCTGAGCTGGGAGTGATGTGATGTTGCTTCTGTCTGATGGGACACAGTTCGCTTTGATGCTTCCACTCTTGTAGGAGGTGAAGAGCAATCTGTAGCCGGAGCACGGCCACTGCATTTTGTCTGTTACAGGTCATGTTATAATATTCAGGGGGCTGAAATGGAGAGAGACAAAACTTAATGTGGCTCCAAGAAGGATTGTAAAGATTTTATCCAGAGCTGTACGTCTTCCAGGCAGTGAGGTACAGAGCCTGAAACCTTCCTGAACCTGAAACTGTCTTGGTTTCTTGAAATTTAAGAAGTCAAGATCGGAAAAGGTTTCAGAATTTCTTAACCCCTCCCCACCAAACTAGACAAAAACTCATCGGTGCAGAACTAAGAGGCGCCTTAAAGGATTTCCCAACAACAAACCGGCATCAAGCGTAACAGACCAAACAAACTGTAAGCTGCTGTGAGCACACAGTTACAGTTACAGAGGCTTTGCTTTGGGCCCGTCAGCACGTTTTAATTTCCATTTCTGCTGGCGTCCTCGCTGCCCACAGTCAACAGCGATTAGTTAAAGCCAGTCGTCAGATGTAACACCGCCTTGAGTTTAGAGGAGCATGAAGAAGCCGCCTTGTGCCAAATACACATAATTGAATGCTGGGAAAAAGAAAGAAGGCTCTCAAAGCAGCACTGTGGGAATTCACTTCCTGTTTCTTCAGCGGACACAAATAAAAACAGTAAAACACTTGCTCACTTGAGAGTTAATAATACAGATGACAAAAAAGAAAAAAGGAAGGGTCTAGTGTCTGAAGTACACCAGCCTTATACAACCTAAAGAATTAACCTTATTTTGTTAATAAGATGATAACAGATAACGAATATTGTGTGCTCGTGTGTACACGTGATCCTGCTGCAGCAGAAAAACTACTGGGTACACTTTATAACCAGTAGTTTTTCCTGATTAATGTCGTAATTTCCTTGTAAATACACGGGATTTAATCTTTTCTCTTTTTAGATATGTTTACCTACAAATACTTAAAGGTGGGTACACTAGCATGAGGAGGTAACAGGTCAATTTTTACAGGAAACAACAAAGTAATCATACTGTAAGTAAATATAACTAGTGTCTAATTAATTTTACATAGTCCATGAGTAATTTTAAGTATTGGATAATTTAGTGGAAAAACAAAGGATGTTTCCTCATCTTAAGTTGTAACACTGTACATTTCGAGGCACAGGACATAATATAGAGTGGCTTAACTTTGCCTAACTTTTAAGGAATTTTACAGTATAGTTACTTACAATATCATTTATTTCTCTCTTCTTTCCAGTCTAAAATTATTACAATTATTCATGTGGTTTGCTAAATTCTTTACACACAACTTAAAATAAATAAAACTATATTTACCTACAAATACTTAGAGGTACACTAGAATAAGTGAGTAACAAGTTGTGTTTTTAGTGAAAACAAGGAAATAATTAGTAATAATAAGTAGTATAAAGGTAATTTGAAGTAGTGTCTGACTTCTGGGTATTTTACAGGAAAGAAGAGAAATAATACTGTAAATAATTTTAAAAGCTGCATAAGTTTGTGGATTTTAAGCATTTCTTAACGTTTCCACTTACAGGTATTTTACAGGAATGCAAACACAAATTATACTGTAAATAATTTTAAGCACATTGTGTCTCCTTTCCTGTAAAATATCTGGAAGTTAGGCAAGGCTGAGCCACTATATTAGAGAGCCCTGAAAAGTACAACGTAAGCTTGGGAAATATTGTTTGCCTTTCCAGTAAATTACCAGGAAATCATGCAGTACTGCAAATCACTTACAGAACAATTTGTGTCTCCATTCCTTAATTACGCACTACTTAAAATTCCTTACATGCAACTTAACTTTACAGTATAATTATTCCTTTGTTTCCTGTAAAAACCAGACTTGTCACCTCCTTATTCTAGTGTACCTACCTTTAAGTAAGTCAAGATAAATATAATTAGAATGTAATTTCAAGTAAAATACGTTGAAATTCCATTTAATTAGAGGAGAATTATAGCCTTGTTCACGGGCTAGCATTTCCTAAAAGTAAAAACAAACAAACAAAACAGTGAAGTCCACGCTGTAGGTCTGTTCTGACATTTTGTCCCTACCAAAAACCGTTTTCAGACATAACAATGGAAGCCACGATGATGATGATGATGATGATTGCAGTTACCATGACGACATTGGCCAGATGCGCTGAGCACAGAGCGTAGACCCCCCCGGAGCCCCCCACCACTGGAGCACGCATGTCGGTGATGGACACTGTCAGCGAGCCTGCACAGACAGAAAGAGAGAAGTATATTAGGAGTAGGTGTGAGAGAGCGCACACGATGCAGACAGAGAGTGCGTTTTGTGTGTTTTAGTGAAAGAGAAACAGACAGCATTTTAGAGCAGAGGGGAGAAAAAAAAAACCAAAGGCAGCGTCAGTTTGCTCATCACGCAGCAGCACAAGTCACCTTCCTCACAGCATTTTTCCAACAGTCTCAGTGTTAAAATCACAACGCTCACAGGGGCTGTGCTACATCAGCCGACCTTCACGTGCCCTTTTATATTAAATCCATGGCCCACTCCTAAATATGTACACACACACACACACTCAGGCAGGTTTGCGTGTAATCTGCTAAAACTGATTACATAAAAACGTAGAGGGCTGAAAAGTAACGTTTCCTAATTGGACTTTCCTTCGGGAGGCTGATGTCTGATCAAAGCAGGGCCTGAAGAACATAGCGAAACCTTGCTGAGGAGGATAATGTCCAATTTGTGTGCTCTAAATGCTTTGTGTTAAATTCATGAGCGACGTCTAATCTGCGACGTGCAGATATGGAAAGAAGCCAAATGGGTCTAAAATGATAGTTTAAACATAAAAAAGAGTGGCACTGACAGAGGGAAGAGCATAATGGCACAACACCGAGTGACTGCACTCTTACGTAACGGTCACAGAATATGTTTTGACTTGTAACAGCAGGTGTAAATGATAAAATTAACAATGGCTGAATGCCATTCGCTGGCTCACGGTCACGCTGCTGTGGCTTAGTGGGACAAAAACGGGATTATTTACACCTGCGCTCTTCCTACTATGACACGTCAAAACGCCTGCTATGAAGAGGCTCATTTACCAACCAGCCGGGATCCAGCAGCAGTTATTTGATGCCTTTTAATTTACTCCTTTGGAGTGGCGCGCTTAAAGCCACTGTGTGCACAGGTGTCTTCAATTACAGTGAACCTCGGGTCAGGTTTGGCAGAGCAGCGTTTAAAAAGATGTGATGTCGTCTGAGTGTACGGCCTTATAACAATTACGGTGATGTAACCTGTCCCATCCTTACAGTTGCATTTCAAGGAGCTGTCACTCATGCCCACCCCGGATCCATGTTTAGAAGGAAGAGCTGTGTGGCAGCTTTAACCTTCACCCTGCCTCATGATCTGTTTAAGTGAGAGCATTTTTCTACAGTCACTCTACGGTCGACTATTAATTAAATGGAGAAAAAGCGGCACTTACATAAAACACGACATGTTCAATTAAATTACATCATTCTCTTGGCCTTTCACTTGCCCTATGAAATAAGGATTTGCACCTACTGAGGCTTTATTTTGGTGCGCAACATGCAACAGTTAAAAAAAATGTAAAGATCTATTCATAACGAGACCAAAGGGTCACTGAAATTACAAACATTTACATCAAGTACGTGTCAGTCAATCAAGCAATTCTGAGATCAGTCAATGTTTCTGTACATGAAAGATGAAGATATAGTCTGTAGCTAATTAGCAGACATATTCTGCACTAATAGAGGTTGTTCTGGCTCGCACCACAACTAGGGAACCTTGCAGCTGCTATTATTGTTACTTTTCAAGTACATGAGAAACTTTGAGTGTTTATGACGTACAGTCACAGGCTAACTTATTAGAAACACCTGTTTAACTGCACATTAACACACAGATATATACAATCAACCAATCACTTAGTAGCAGCTTGTTTAGGCATGTAATAAAGCATGTAGAAATTATACTGAACATGGCGCAGGATGGTCTGAGTAGTTTGGAAACTCCTGATCCACTGGAACTTTCCCAGACAACCATCTCCATAGTTTTCAGAGAATGGGTTGAAAAAGAGAAAATATCCATTGAGCAGCTGTACTCTGTGTGAATATCTAGTTGATACCTTGCTATAACCAAGTTATGCAGCCGAGCATCTTTGAAACTTGAAGCAGATGAGCTACAGCAGCAGGAGACCACAAAGGCTTGCTATTCCTGTCAGCTAAGAACAGGAAACTGTGGCTACCATTCAGATGCTAGAAGACTGGAAACATCATTGCTTGGTCTGATAATTCTGGACTTGCTGAAAGATCTTGTTTTCTGGGGTCAGAATTTGGAGCAAACAGCATGGTCTGAAACATCCCGCCTTGCTTTGCATTGTAATGGTGTTTGAGAAGTAATTTCTTACCAACCTGAAGCAATTGTGTGATGCTTTAATGTCAATATGGAAGAAAATCTGAGCAATGTTTCCAGCACCTTGTTGAATCTGTGCAAGGAAGAATTATGGCAGTTTTGAAGGCAAAAAGGGGGTCCAACGTCATGCTAGCGAGTTGTATCTAACAAAAGGTCCAGTTAGTGTAAGTGAACAGTTATTCTGTTAAATGTAGCACTGGCAGCTGGCATTTAAAAAACAAAGAAACAAACAATAACCTGTAAATACTGGCAAGGCATTAGTCATGTAAACACAGCTCCTAAAATTAGCCTTACAAAAAGCAAAACCCAGAGAATCAAGTGACAGGAAATACGATGAAATAAATCCCACAGTTTGTGTTTAGTCCTGTTCCTTTGTCACCTGTCTCTTTCTTCCTTTCTTCTGTCATCTCTTTCCCCTCACCAGCCGGTGTTGGAAAATGGCTGCCCCTCACTGAGCCTGGCTCTAACAAAGGTCTGAAAACGGGATCCTACCCAAACATCGCCAAGTGTTTGATCAAAGGGGACCATCTTTTCGTTGCTTTTCATCTGCTTCTAATATTGTAGGAGCTTCCCCTTAGAACATAAAATGCGTTGCTGACTGTTGCTCTGACAAGTGAGACACATTTCTCGACACCAGAAAAAGTTGAGCTCATTCTGCATCGCTATACGAGCTCAAACGCTTGTGGGCTGCGTCGCATGTTCACACTGTCCCTAAGGATGCGTTTTGAGAGTCGTGCCTTCAAACAATGTGACAGCGAACTTGACAGCGCAACATTTTGCTATACGAGTTGAATGCCAAGGCGAATAAATGTTTGTTCACAAAAAAAGTAAGAACAAAAGCAGCCAAAACACAACACAAAATCACATTTACAGTGTTACGGTGTTTAAAAGGTATAACCATATAATTGTTGTGAGAAAAAAAGGATTGCTGTGACACTATGAAGTAGGACAGAATTCCAGGCTGGAGAAATCGCTGTGGCGGTTTGCTCGCGAGGACGACGTTAGCCCCTGTTAATTATGCAAATGAGCTGATAAGGGAAGCGGAGAGGGCTGATAAAACAACACAGCTTCTTTTTAATCACAGCTGGGATTTGCTGGAGTTGTGATCTCAGATCTATAATGCATGTTGGAAGATTCACATTCTGTATGTGTGTGTATGCACGCACACTGGGACCGCACAGAGTAAACACGGTCTTAAAGAACGACTTGTCAGCCCGCGGTGCTGGTGATGATCGTGGAAAGACAGATGGTAATCAGAATGTGTTGCTGAGCCATTCATCTCTCTTCGCTCTGACACCTATGGGCTATTTCATGTGGATTTATGGTGCATATGAAGGTTGGTGCTTCAGAAAAAGATTTGAGAAGATTCACAGTGGCCCATTTTTTTGTAGCTCCACCAAATTGCAATTACACAGTGTAGCATACAGTATGTGGTCTCTGATCTCTTCAAAGTAAAGAAAAAAATTGATTTGGAGCAACTTCAGCAGCATCAACTTCTGAGTTCCCCCTTTCCGCTTCTTCTGGGACTTTCCTGCAGTTAATTTATTACTTCCATGCATTAGAGCCGGGTGATATATTGATATGAGAGATATCATCTGGGATTTTAGTTATGCTAATGCAACTGTTGTTAAATATAGTCTTTTATTGGCCTTTGAATTTCAGTTTAGTTAACAGATTCTAATCAGATTCCATGCCTGCCTGCAATTATAGCTGGAAGCATTATATTTTCCAGTTGCTCCGTTATCCATCCCATTTTTTAAGGAATTCTGAGGAAATGTTTTTTGTTTTTTTTAAAAACACATTTGTACCCAATGTCGACTATAGAGTCAGGGATGAGTTGGTTAGATTATAAAGTCTAACAGTCAAGGTCACTGTGACCTCACAAAATACCTCAAGAATTCATACATTTGTTCAAATATTGACACAAATGTTTATTAGATAATGAGGAAAAGTTTACATCTGAAAAGTCAACTTGTCTGTAGTGATGTGTGCTGCTAGGTTGGATATGTGTATGAAGGATCCACATTTTAGAAGCTGTAGCTTGTTTGCAGCCACATCCTGAATTCAAAAGAATGGGTTAAAATAGTTAACTAAAACTAACACAGAGGAACAGTCAGAAAACCACCTCAAACTAAACTGAATTAAAAAAAAAACTTCAAAATTAAACAAAAATAAAATAGTGCTGGTCAGATCTTGTGCACCTCTCAAGCTTACTGCTCATCCTCCGCTAATTCATTGCTAGCAATCTGGTTGACACGCTCTGTTCAACCGACTTTAATACAGGAAAAATCAAATACGCAGGGGCCAGAATTAGTATTCAGTTTGTTGGTCCTGCGAATTATCAGTGCACCTTACTCAAAGACCTTTTCCTCCACATAGTTGTCATTTATAAACTGCTTGCTACAAACCTTAGCATTGCAACTAGCTAGTGGAATCTTCCTTTAAGTGCAGCTAGTTAGCAATGAAGAACCACTTGCTACTTAAGAGGGAGATTACGTGGATAGTGCACATACCCTTTAGACTGTTCTTTAGTTTTAGTTTGGCTATTTTCCAACTACTGACATACTAACGTATGACTATTGGGCAACCAAACAAACCATCATGTATTTGCACAAGATGGCACTGCATATGCTCCAAAAAGTTGAAGTCTAAACACTCTTTTCTTAAATCCAGCTTCACAGACAGTGTTAAATCTGTGACAGTGTCATATAATGTATTTTCTAATGTCTTAAAGTGGTTTCTCAACTTTAAGTTGTATTGCTTTTGAGAAATCACTTTACCTTATAGAAAATATCATTTACATATCCAACAGAAAATATGAATTTGGGTCATATTTCTGTCACCTAACAGATATAAAGTACAATATTCACTCTCTCTTAAAGGGAATTATTGGCCCTTTAACATCTAAGTGCTTAGTTACTTTAGCCAAATATGACTGGTTGCAGTTTACTGCTAGGCTGATATCAGGCCGGTTAGCGTCAGCGCTTTTATGATTTGCATGCAGTAAAACACAAAAGTTAAAAGTAATAAGTTACATCTCCTCATAGTTGTAGGGACTGCAGAGAGGGTATTCACAGTGGGTTCATTACTATCAGCAAAGTCTAATATATGTGACCTCAAAGGATCCAAAATGAATGTCAAAATACAGCTGGGAACAGCTTTATGAGCAGAGAGGTTTGCTGACTTGCTGACTCCAGTACAGATCACCTCATTTGAGGAGACACTCAGGGATGTGACACCACCATCTGCAGGTGAGGAAGAGGAAACAACCTGGGACCTCCGGCTCGGAGGAAGAGCAGAGCCCCACAGGGAGGATACGAACTGCTTTCTCCTCCTGCTCACCCGACTTTGGTGAGAGGCTTCTGAATACAGCATGAATACTGAACAAGCGCATCATGTGGGCTCTTCTGCCTCAGGGGATTTAAGATTTAGGATTCTCGCACTCAGCAGGAGCTGAGACGTGAGGAGTGCGATTACTTCAGCAGTGAGCCGACACTTTCTATCTCAAGCACATGATATTTATTGGCGCTGTCATCATCATCAACATCCTCAAATCTTTTTGTGAGCTTGCAACATCCTCAAGTCAACTGCAATGTAGACAGTAAAAATGATGCATTTTATAGAGTGTATAGGTCAACTACACACTCGGGGCTATACTCTGTCTGCTGCAGTAAAGTCAATGCTGCTCACAGAACTGAGCCTCTCTGTCAAACCATACATGGATACTCCAGGCTGCCCTTAAGCAGTGGGTCAAATTGGGATTTCCAGTCTCTATGGGACAAGTGGTGGTAAGGTGATCGCAGGCCAGAGTTTGACAGTGCCCGAGGCTGTGCTGCTGTGTAGCCAGTAAAATACAGGCTGTGCCTGAGTACAGTAAATGTTCTAACCTTGAAAAATACGGCGAAACATGACACGAGGCTCTTCAGTGTCTGCAGCTATGTGGCCAACTATCAACCGTGGCTACTTCAACTACTTATTTTATAGCTAAAGCACTTAAGGAGAACATTTTATTAAATGGATGCTTAAAAGGCAGGTTAATGGTTGTAGATAGTTTGGGTTAAAACTAAGATAGTGAGGGTTCAAGAGGGAACAGCACGATAAATTTAGCAAATGCTTTCTGAAAAAAAAAAACGAGTTTTTGACTGTTTTCTTTTTTTCAGATAGTCTGCTTTAACTGATTTTTTTTCATCACCTATGAAGTGGAACAAGATGATTAGCATATACAACCTATGCTTGCCTGGGCAGCTGATAGTGGAAGCATTTTACAGTCCTGTGAAAAAGAACGGACTTTATACACTCCTGTTAATACCCAAATGCACCCTTACTGTTTCAACAGAAATTAAGAGGGTAATTCAGAGGGTTGTACCCAGGTAATCCTAATCATATACATTTGAATAACTGATCATCAGTAAGTGTAAGCACCTCTATAAAAGCAAACGCTTTGGCAGTTTGCTGGTCTGCAGCTTTAATACTACAATTTTGCCAGGAGTGGACGTCCCAGTAAACTCAGTGCAATGCTCAGAGAAACTGCAAAAATCTTTCGAGACTCTGCATGTGTTATTTAGCATGTGAAATGTTAAAGTTTATAAAAGTACAATTCGAAAAAGAAGTCAGGCGTGTTTAGAAAGGGTTTTGCAAAGTTGCATCTGAACAAACCACAAGACTCCCGGAAGAACATCCGTCATAGCATATCAGCACAAACACAGCATATAATCTGACAATCACGGTGGTGGAGGGGTGATGATTTGGGTTCGTTTTTCCTTGGATTCACTGACTTGAGCATGAACTCCAAAGTATTCCAGAGTCAAATGCGATCCTGAGATTGGAGATGCAACAGGACAATGATCTCAAGCATAGCAGCAAAACTACAACAGTATGACTGAAAAAGAAAGAAATCAGAGGGTTGCAATGATCCAGTCAAAATCTAGATCTTAACCTGACTGAAATGATGTGGTGGGACTTTGACGCACTCAAAATAACTGATATGTTGTGTTTAGTTTCAACACAACTAGTGAAAAGCAAACACAGCACATCAGCACATTGTAAAGAAGAGTGGGTCAAAATTCCTCCACAACAATGTGAGAGACTGACAAAGTGATGCAGAAAACAGTTTCCTCAAGTTGTTGCTAAAGGTGGTTCTGAATTATGAGGTGCACTCTCTTTTTCACATAACTGTAACTATTCATCCAGCAAATACTAAAGACTCGATATTCCTAAAACCCAACAAATGTCCAGTATTGTATTTTCTTTTCATCTTTGTTTGGATTTCATCAACTCTTGAGGGGAATATCTGGTTTTTCAACTGCTTTAAACTCCATGTTTACCAGATAATCACTCTGGGTGTTATAGCTGTTGGGTCAGGTACATTACAGTCAGGCTTTAGCATTTTTTCCACTGGAAACTGTATCGATGAGAGTGGACCAGACCAGCAACGCTTCAGGCCATGGGACCAAAATAATGAGCTAAAAGACTCTAAAGCCCCGAGGAGAAGCGCGATTGGTGATTTATCTGTGGGTGTTTCAGTATGTGTCACAACTGGCACTTTAAGGTTGGTCATCTGAGTCATTGGTAATACAAAAATATTGACTACTGCAGATTAAAAAAATAAAACAAAACAAAAAGAAAAAAAAAGAAAAACAGATGCCGCATTAAAGATTCCATTCAGGAATGTAAAGTACGGCTGAAAACATTAATATGGATTGAGATGCATTTCTAGGTTGGTCAGCCAATAAATTACTCAGGAGAGGACAATTAAAGGATAATGAGTGTTTATTTATTCAGGTGGTTGAGTCAGTAAAGAGAAATCGGTTTCTATTCGCTGTTTCAGTCTGCCGGTTTAAGTTCAAAAGAAAGATGACCTGAAATATACTTTCAATACATTTCACTGTGAGACATTAAAGAATTTGAGAGAAACTGTTAACTTGATAAAAAGGTTCAATTACTTAAAATGGAAAGAAGCTTCCACTTAAACTATCAGGCAGGAAAACACCTCCTCACTGATACTGTTAGACTGTTAGCTTTTAGGTTTGCTCTATGTGTACACAATCACCTCAGACATTAAATCTTGTGGCTCTACACAGAGATGTGCTGTAGTCAGCATCTCTGCATCACAGGGCTGCCTGTGTTGGCTAATAAACTGAAAAAATGCCAGATCAGATTTATTTACTAAGCACAAATAAGAAGAGGGGTAGATTGATGGAAAGAATGAGTGCATGAGGAATGGTGACACAGTCAGGCTGCAATCATGCAATCAGATCTGCAGGTTCTACCTCAGTGTGCTGCCATTTAAATTTTCTGCTGTCCATTTAGAAGAGTTCCTGTTAAACAAGCTAATCACGATGCTGCTGCTTGTACCTGCTGTTTTAATAGGAATCAGATTAAGTAACAAATACATAGGAGCGCACTGTTTGTGAAATTTGCGTGGATTATTTTGTTTAGCCGGGTTTCTTTGGGTTAAAAAATTTATTGCGTAAATATGAATGCAATTCTAAACAAAAAACACCAACATACATAGGCAAAGCTGCACATATGGTGATGGTGTCAGATCTTTTAGGATGACATTATTTCACACCATACTGAATGAACTCATGTAAAGGTTTAAAACTGCCAAAAATGTCATGTCTGTAATTAATATGCACAGCCCTCAAATAATAATGTTCAAAATCTAGTATAGTAAAAAGAAAGTACATAAATTCTAATCTTTGCATGTCTTAAAATGGGTTTAATATAACATCACATGACCAACAACACGTGACATATCATACCATCATTATTTATTAAACAACAGTTAAGCATCACCTTAACTGATAATCATCAAGTGTGAGCACTTCTATAAAAGCAGCATGTTTAGCAGTTTGCTGCTTTGGAGCATTCAGGTTTGTGTTAACACAATGCCAAGGATGAAAGACAGTGATTTCAGAGAAGTAATTGTTGCTGCCCAGTAGTCTTGGAAGGGTTACAAGGCCATTGGCGAACAATTCGAAGCCCATCATTCTAGAGTGAGACAGATTATGTACAAGTGGAAACCATTCAAGACAGTTGCTAGTCTTCCCAGGAGTGGAAATCCTAGCAAATTCATTCAAAGGTCAGACGGTGCAATGTTCAGCTCTTCTCTAAAAAGAACATGGCAGCATTGCTCAGGTTTGCAAAGCTGCATCTAAACAAATTTCAGAAGTGTTTCCTTTGGGCAGACGAGACCAAAGTGCAGCTATTTGGTCATAATGCACAGATCCACAGCATATTGGACCAAACGCCTCATTCCAAATGTCAGGGGCTTCTTTTCAGCCATAGGCACCTTATATTCATTGAGTCAATCATGAACTTGTCTGTATACCAAAGTATTCTAGTGTCAAATGTGAGGTTGAAACTGGGCTCAATGATCAATGAATCAATGGCCAAATGGAAATGGCGTAGTCAGAATTCTCTGGCAGGACTTTAAGAGAGCTGTGCATAAACAAATGCTTGCAAACATCAACGAACTGAAGCAATGATGCAAAGAACAGCGGGCCAAAATGCCTTCAAAATGATGCGAGAGACTGATAAAAAATCATGCAGAAAATAAATAGTGTTCAAGTTAGTGCTCCTAAAGGTGCTTCTACAGGCTACTGAATCATGATACAGTGGTGTCAAAAAGTGTTTGTCCCCTTGCTGTTTCCCTACTGTTTTGGATATTTGTCACACTTATATGTTTCAGATCATCAAACAGATGTTAATATTGGACAAAGATAAACTGAGTAAATACAAAATGCAGTTTTTAAAATGATGATTTCATTGATTAAGGGAGAAAGTTATCCAAACCTACCTGGTCCTGTGAAAAATTAATTGCCCCTTTTGTTAAATCATGAACTGTGCTTAACCACAATTACTGCAATCACTAAACACACCCAGGTCTGATTACTGGCAGACCTGTTGAAATCACTTGAATATAACCTGTCTGACAAAGCGAAGCAGGCTAAAAGAGCTCAAAAAGCAATACAACATGTCACGATCTACAGAAAACACCTAAGAAACAAAGTCACTGACATCTATCAGCCTGGAAAGGGTTACAATGCCATTTCTTAAGGCTTTGGGACTCCAGTAAACCACAGTGAGACCACCATTATACCCAAATGGAAGAAACTTGGAACAGTGGTTAACCTTCCCACGAGTGGCTGGCTGACCAAAATTACTCCAAGAGTACTTTGACAACTCATCCAGGAGGTCACAAAAGACCAGAGAACGACATCTAAAGAATTGCAGACCTCCTTTACATCAGTTAAGGTCAGAGTTCACGATTCAACAATAAGAAAGAGACTGAGCAAAAATGGCATCCATAGAGAGATCAAGGACAAAACCTATGCTGCCCAAAAGGAACACAAAGGCTCTTCTCACATATGCCAAAAAACATCTTCATGATCCCCAAGACATCTGGGAAAATATTCTTTGGACTGATGAGACAAAAAGTTAAACCTTTTTTAAGGTTTGAGTCCCGTTACATCTGACGTAAAACTAACACAGGAATGTCATACCAAGAGTAAAATATGACAGTGGTACTGTGATGGCCTGGGGCTGTTTGCTGCCTCAGGACCTGGAAGACGTGCTGTGGTGAACGCAACCATGAATTCTGCTGTCTATCAAAACATCCTGAAGGAGAATATCAGCCTATCTGTTCTGTCAGTGTCATCCAGCTGAAGGTCACTTGGGTTCTGCAGCAGGACAATGATCCAAAACACACCAGCAAGTCCACGTCTGAATGCCCTAAGAAAACTAAAATAAAGACTTTGGAGTGGCCTAGCCAATGTCGTGACCTGAATCTGATTGAGATGCTGCGGCATGACCTTAAAAAGGCTGTTCATGCTTGAAAACCCTCCAATGTAGTTGAATTACAACATTTCTGCAAAGTTGAATGGGCCAAAATTCCTCCACAGCGCTGTAAAAGACTCCTTGCCGCAAACATTATCGCAAACGCTTGAGTGAAGTTGTTGCTGCTAAGGGTGGCCCAGCCAGTTATTAGGTTTAGGGGGCAATCACTTTTTCACCCAGGGCGCGATTTTTCTCCCCTTAATAATAAACACTTTCATTTAGAAACTGTTTTTGTTTTCACTAGTGATATCTTTGTCTAATTTTTACATTTACTTGATCATCTAAAACATTTAAGTCTGAAAACATTAAAAAAAAAAAAGAAATCAGGAAGTAGCCAAACACTTTTTCACATAACTCTATACCTAGTGTTCCACGCTGCTTCTGCATTTACAATTAAATCAGAAGTTGTTGCTTATCTGAGGCTGTATTTACCTGCCTTTAAAAACAAGTTTGAAACAGATGATATGTAATGTGCTGATATATAAAAACTGTAAAACCTGAGAGAGGTTGTAACTTCATACTGATCTGTGTAAGGGCCGAAAAAGAAATTACTTTGTAATCATTTTAGAATGAACTGATCACTTCATCTATTACTGGTGAGAAAATATTGACCAATACGTCAGCATATGCATCAAGGCTCAATTCTATAGCCAACAGCCCAATATGCACTTTAAAAATATATAAAAATACTAATTAATCATGAACTCATTTAATAAGTAAAGATGCTTTCAGCATAAAAAAACAAAAGCAACATCCTCATTAATGAAAAGATTTTAACAGAGATTACAACAAAGTATAAATTCTATAAATAGCTGTGCAATGGATCTGTAGTAACAGCTCAACTGATTAACTATGCATTAGCTTTATCCATAATGCACAGGACATAATATCTGATTCACTTTGATTGTAAGACGTCTTTCTATAGGTCTGATACACGAGCACAGAGTTTGATAGTGGCTGGACTAAAAATAAGTAAATGTCTGGGTGACTAAGCTAGAGGCAGGCTGTATGTCACATGGCCTTTTGTCTACTTTACAGTCTGAAAAGCTCATAGCTTCAAATGCCATCTGCCATAGTTGCGACCATTTCTGAGCCTCATTTCAACTATAATAGTGCTGTCAGGCTGGTGGAGCTCCATTAAAGATATTTCCACCCGAGGAAGGAGATGGACACTTCTGTGTCATCCACACAAAAAAGAGATAAGCGAAATATCACCTATGCCGCCAATACGCTCCTTGAAGTCGAGCAGCGTGGCTTGCAATCAGTCCTCATCCAATCTAACATCTTCATCCATCTTTGCGTGCCCTGGTGAAACGTGGGCGTGAAAGGATGAAAACCCTAAGATGATGTGCACGTAGAGACAGAGTCTGCAAAGTTTTTTTTTTTTTTTAACTTATCTGCAGTGTCAAGCTGTGGCGGAGCAGCCACGCTGTCAGTTTCCTCAAAGTGACAAAACACTACACACCTGCGCTCCTGCACGGCAGTCAAAGCAGATCTTTAGAGGAACAACTTCAGTAACAGAAACACGGATCCAAAGTTAAAACAGAACATAAATCGGGATGGCTCCTGTCAACATGTACAAAAGCCAGAATCCAGCGCTGCTGACGCCACGCTCAGGCCTGCAGGAACAGAAACGATTCATCAGCCTCACCGTGAGATAACAGGGTCAGTGTGAAAGCACTCTGTGCCACGGTTTCCTCAGAGAATTTGCATTTCTCTACCCTGTCCAAAATTTACACATGGGGAAAAAAAATATACACGATAATATATGAGACCAGGGGGCATTGAGAAAAATCAATAGCATCCACTCGAAACGTCCTCAGAGCTGCTGAGAGGAAACAGCTCAGCACAGCAGTGCACCAACAGTCAGGGTAAAGTACAATTAAATCTGATCTGGGAGAGTGTGTGGGCATATGAGAATGCTTGAAATGGAAGAAACAGATACACAATGTTCAGAAATGAACAGAGCGAACAAACAAATGCTCAGACTATAAGAATAGCTGAAAAAAAATGCTGCTTGCTCAATTATAAATCAAATCTACTTTTCAAATAAAGATCACAATAGCTGACCTTGGTGGGAAATTACTTAAATTCTTCCAACATCCCAGAGCAAAAAAAAAAAAAAAAACAGAAAAGAGAGAAAAAAAAGCATAAAATCACTTCCAGTGCTCAAGGATATTACACCACAGTGATGGCTACAGGGAGCGTGATGTGCTGCTTCATCGGAAAAACCTTGAAACTAACCACTGAAGTAAAGGGAATACAGAGCGAGCGGAGAAACGGCTTCCTCTGTGCCTGACAAATGCTGCTTTCACACAAGAGATGCACACGGACAGCTATGAACACAGGCAGCTCGCTCCATACAAATGGGCTAAACTAATTGAGGCTGCGTTACAGTAAAAATATTCACCACCCTTCACGTGTTTATCAGTGGGGCTGGAGGAAGTGAGCTTGGTGTCACCTAGGAAGAGTTCACTATGGGGTGGAATTCAGGGACTGGGAATTACCATAATCACACTGGCGGTCTCTGCACAGCTCCAAGGTCACCCTGCTTCCTCAGTCTCAGCAGCAGCGGGGGGAGTATATCAGAAACGTAGGACCGGGCTCTTCATTCGCACCAGTGTACACACACACACACACACACACACACACACACACACACACACACACACACACACACTGCAGCTTTGCCAAGGTTAACTATAAAGACAGAAATCTCACCTTGCATACTACACACACTGCAACAATGCATTGTCACAGTAACACAACTTCTCAGAGAGGCAAATCTGTGATGCTGTTAAATATCTCTACACCAGTGAGTCAGAGCCAAAGCCAGAGTCAGACAACGAGTCACATCCCTCCGGCAATAAGGGTGATTAATTCGGCCCTTTGCTCTGTAATGCTTCCTCTGTCCTGTCCCGGCCCATCTTGTCTTTTTATCTGCTCCCCCTGCTCATTAAACGTACTCGGCTGCAGATGCTGCTGATGCAGTGTGACGTCGGCGTGGCAGCTATTTACTATTTTAACCCTGAATCCCACAGTCGGTTTGTCTGTACTGAAGTCCATCGACTGAGTGAATCCATCTTTTACATACATTTGAGTGCTGCATTCGATGTGTAACCCTGCATGTCAAACCCCAAAGGAAGTAGGATCCATAATCTGTTTAAAATAACATTTCATGTCATTGCTTCTTGGACATCTGCACTGGAATATACAAACAGTGAGTTTCATTTACAGTTTAACTAAAGGCCATCTGAAAATAGATAAACTTAACGCTCAGGAAACGCTAGCAAATAAGCTTAAATTACACTTACACTCTCCAATCATATTATTTTTAAATAGTAAAGTAAAATACAGTCAAATTGCTTGTGGTGTAGCACCACATATTTATCAGAGATGAAGAACGAGCTGAAACAAATACACTGGAAATGTTGAAGTAATAAAGCTCTAGTTTTGATTGTAAGAATATTTTCAATGACAAAATTAAATATCCTTATTTAATTTTAACCCTGAAATACAATATTAGGCCTTCGGAGGCATCCATAACTCTTAGTTTGTGTGCCTGAGCTAAACATCAAACATCAGCAAAGTGGATGATAGACAAAGCCACTCTTGGCCATGCACCAAGGCCCTGTATTCACTGGCAGCAGATATAATCAATTTACCCTGCCTTAATATGTGCAGCATGCTTTCATAAAGCATCAATCAGATTGTGAATGTGAACACAGTACTATAACAGGTGGAAAAAAAAGTCAGAAGACCTTCAGTCATTTGGAGACGGAACGGGCTTTTATTACCTTGAGCAAACGCAGAAACAATCATTAGACTAAATTAGGGCCGACAATAGAGCGCGTTTCATGGCTGCGGAAGAAATCTGACACTCCTGCAGTCCTGCCCAATTTCAGAGCTACATTAATCAACTGCTGAAGGATTAAACATTACATGTAACCTGGTGTGATGCTTTTTAAGTAATGACAACATTAACTAGCTTGCAACAATGAGGTTATACTAACATGCAGCCATTTATCACATTTCCATTACTATTTCCCATCAGGCCACATGTCTCTCAATAAGTGGGGTGAGCATGGACCTTTTTCTCATGGTCTGGCCAGCAAATTCAAAGGTTCCGGTTCTCTCTCATATACTGCTGCTAAATATGGAGCTATTTTGCAAACACTCAAGCATTTTACATTCAAATATTTACTATATTTACTTTCTAAAATCATATCCCTCCGAATTCAAGTGCATAATGCCAACTAGGGTGGCTGTAACTTTGATAAAGGAGCTTTTGAGTCAGTGAAGCTCACTTATGGCAGCGATACCGAGGTGAGTTATGCTGAACCTTTCTGTAAGTGCTGCTGTTAGACTCTGTTAGCTGCTGTTAGGCGACGTTAATCAAATGGTCTTTAAAGTGGAGCTAACACTGGGGGGTGGGGGTAATGTCTAATCTGCTGACAATAACTACCTGTTACATAATTGGGAATAAGCATGTGCAGGAGAGAGAGCAGTGGTGGGGAAGGACAAAAACATAATCAGTAACACATGACAAAAATATAGATGTACAAATGTTAAATGGTCATATTCAGTCTGAATGATCTCATTGTGATCTTTAAATGAAAAGTAGCTTAAAAAGACAGACCACATGGTCAATCTCAAGAGGCAATTATGGAATTGCAATGTCCATCTCGACCAGTGTAGTCACGTGGCAACATGGGGCCCACTCCTATGTATTTTTAATGGGTTAATTCTAAGTTTATGAGACACCACTGTATGTTTATGAGTGCAACATTTTTTTTCCTATTACATAACTTAAAGAAATTACTTACTAGTGCCTTTAAGTCAAAAGATGACCAATATGTCTAAACATTTGACAGAAATGTACTGTGAAAATAACGATCTCTCATTGTCTTTACCATCTAACTGAATAGGTTTAGGTGACTTTTAGTTGGCCAAAATATAATAAAAAAAGTAGTGTTTAGTGTCTAAAGTAGTGTGAAGACGTCTTCTTGGGATTTGCAAAGTAAAGTGTGACCAAAACAGCAGCTCTGTCTGGTAGCTGAGGAGCAACCCTCCGAAGTCCAGTCAGTGCTCTGCATAAGATAATAATGAGGAGGGAGAGTCGAGCACCCGTTTGTCAGACCTCGTTTGGAAAGACAAATTGCATCAGTTTTGTGTATGATGGATGTGTGCGTCTTCTGATTTTGTCGTAGTAAATAATGGCGTGCAGCCTGTCACCTTTACCGTTTAATTCATTTGTTTATAAATTGTGTTATAAATATTCGGTGAGTCAAGAGTCGGCTGTCAGACCAGGCAAATTCCACTTTAAGCAGATTATATATGTATCATCTTCTCCCCCAGTGGAAGCAACTTAGCAGCAACCTCCTATCTGAAGCTTTTTGAATTACATTACATTCAATAAAACCAAAAATGAATTGCCGTCTCATGGATGTAGCCTCACTGGACTGCTGCCTCCAATCAGATGGTATAATGCTAACTATCAATATGTTGATTCTAACAATTACCTTGGTAGTAGGATTACAGCAGGTCCTCGTGATGCTAGCTCAGATGTGTCAGACTCACTTATCATACAACAAGGCTTCTGTAGAACTTCAGAAAATGCTTGATCCCAGATTTCTTGGGGTCCATTATGCAATAAGGTAAATGGTCTGCTCCTACGCAGTGCTGTTCCAACTTGGCAGTACCCATAGGCGTATTTCAACACACCAGTGGTTGTGTACAAAGGGGTCTCTGGCATGTGGGGGGGACCAGATCGAACTGCCAACCCTGATATTAGTCCACAACACCTGAGCCTCAGCTGCCTGTGTGTGTGTGTTATTCATGTGTGCACAGAGCAGCATATCACTGAAGTCTTTGTGTATAAAATTGCACCTTCTGCAAGTCACTTTAATTATCGTTGTATTGCCTTTGTTTTATTTCCAGATCAATTTGCTTTTATACAGCATTCGTTATCAAAGCCCATCTGAGAATAAACATAGCAAACCAATTATACGTGGTATGTTTTTCTGCTCAATACTTCTGCGCACACGAAAATAAAACTGGAACAAAGCTGAGTGAAACATCTTTCTTAAAAAAACAAGCAAAACGTATTTCTTGCAACAGCAAACAGAAAAGAGAATGCATTTACGTGATGTGCACTAACGCCTTGGCTTTCTCTGAATAAGGGGTTTAATCTTGTTCCTCTCATCTTTTCTTTACGACATAATGTGAAGTTTCGAGTCTGTATTGCTATTACAACAAATTCTCTTTACTTTCCAAAGTAAATCTGTTACCCCAGCTATTTGCAGAATAAACTCCAGCAAAAGGCAAGGAGGTAAAAAAAAAAACAGCACAGAATGTCAACACTAAAACCTCATCATCACACTGATATGTAGGTTGAGCGGGACATACCTCCAGCAGCCCGTCTCGCTCGTATGAGAGGCTGCTGGAAGATTTGGACCGTCTCGAACGGTAGGTGTTACAGGCGGCAGACACCCTGAGGCTCACACCGCGCTACGAGGAAAAACATGGTGTTCTGGCACCTGTTGATGTCCTGATCACCACAAGTGAGCTATCAGCCTGAGGGAAGGAGAAGCAAAAGAGAGAGCGGAGAAAAAAAAGAAAGTAGATGGGAAAAAAAAGGATTCCCTGCTGCTTCTCTTTAATGTGGAGACAGACTGAAAAGTTGGAACACGGCATGCGATTCTACATTCATCTCGCCAACATAGTCTGAAATTCTGACTGACATTATTCAAATTTCTCCACATGAAACCCAAGTGGAGCTCTTCATCCAGTCTTTGTGCAGCAGAACCATAAAGAATTACTGAGAGGATGCAAAATGAGCAAGGACAGGCACCGGGGTCTGAACAGCACTGTGGAAACATCATTAGGGAACCGATACTTTTGTAAGCACATATCTAACGACAATGTCTCATTTTTTACTGTAATTTAGTACCAACACAACATAGTCGCGAACAGGCCCACATCAAAGATTTATATACTGTCTGCATATACGCATCAGCAGCCCAAACCAAAATCTTTGTGACCTAATTTTTAAGATAACTGGAGAGAAGAAGCATGGGTATTTTTTCCCAACATTTAAAGGCATCCAAGAAAAAATCCCAACAGGAAGCAGACATTTCTTTTTGGCTTTGAGAGCGAGCCCTGCAGTGCAGAAATTCATGTAGTGTATTAAGGCGAACATAAAGGCACAATACCTGCAGCACTTTGCTCCATAAATGCATCCATTCAGTGTAACTATAAACTCAAATTTCTGCTGCCTTACAAAAAACAACAAGCAACACGATTGAACTCATAAGCTAGAATACGACTGCATGAATATAAACATGAGATAGCCATGGGCAAGAAATATGCAAAGGAAGAAAGAAAAAATCAAGAGTTTCACAGCGCAATCTAGCACAGGGTAACTTCTAACAAGTTCAGGTAATAAAGAACTGTGGGAGGGAGACAGCATTTAAACTCAAGTTTGCACACATCAAGGCCCATGCATATTTTGCATATCTGTGAAATGAACATGAACATGTGTGTGGATCCTCACCACGTTTAGTTAAAAAAAAAAATCGGAGTTATGATATGACCTGCTGAGTGATACAAACCAGATCCAAGACGTTTGTGCTCTAGTTTTACTGAGCAAAGTTCTGCTTTATTGCTGTGTTACCTCTGTTACTTAGAACTAAGTAGCAGCTATTTGTGGATGGACCCAACTTTTATGGAATTGGGGTTGTGCAGCTCCCAATTTCTAATTTTGCCATTACTCTTTAGTCTAAAACGCTGATCCCAAATTAACCCCGTTAGCTAAATGATTAATGGCAAATCCTCTCCTTATAGAAATAGTCAAAATGATTTGACAGTTCACCCACAGACACACCCTCACACACAAAACTGGCCGGGTAGCTGACATAGTGTGACATCTCGCTCTGTCACCTGAGCAGCACTGATGATGATCATGATTACATGTCTTTGGGTAAATGCAATAAAATTTAAGATAAGTGTGTGTAAGATTTACTGGCATCACCTTCTCCCGTCCTTACAAACAGGTAGGTGAATCAGTGGTATAGAGCAATGTTAGGCTAGTCTGTTTTGGACATAGCGAACTCTTCTTCATGGTGGAAAAGGAGCCACTCCCTCTGCAGATATAAAGATACAAACATATTTATAGATTCCTGATCGTAAACTGTTGACCTTTAGAGTTAATTCAACAGAGGCACATCTCTGATTTCAATATGTTATACACAAATTCAAAGCATTTCTGACTCCGTGCTCTGGAGGTACGCATGTCACCTCGCCTGCTGCTTTATCCTCCCTTTGGATTCAGGCTGCAGCTTAAATCTCCAAACAGCATTTCAAACTGCACTTAGGCTAATTCTCCAGAGAGAGACCCTGCATTACTCTCCCATATTTCCTCCTCTAAGTCCCACGCTTGCTTGCTCTCTCTCGCTGTCATCATTGCTAAAATAAATCAAAGCTACAATAATTCATGAGTGTTAAGAGTGTGCGTGCATGCAAGCGCGTGGAGGAATGGGGTTGTTTTTTTTTTACTTTTTTCTGCAGAGTACCGGGATTTTTTTGAGAAGCTTTAACTCCATCTTACTGTGTAGAGAGCTGCCAGGAAAGGCAAGAAATGGAGAGTTTGAATTTGTAGTCACGCAGAAAGAGGAGCCTAAGAAAAAAAAACAGGTTACTGAAAATAATAGATGATTAGCTCAGTATGAATTGGACTTCTCCTCTCAACAGTAATTAAATAATTGTTAGTGAGTCTTATGAAACCCAATGATAAAAACTGTTGAAGTGAAGCTGAGTGAAACAGGAATTTAATGCAGCAGGTCTCGCAAATGCAATGCTGTTAATGCAAATGCTTTACTCAGAAAGAGAATCCACTTTTCACAATCAGTGTGGATTTAAAATTTCCAATCTCCGAACCGGCTCGATGAAAGTTAATGAGGTTCCCCGTCAACAAAGACTTGAGCGCTGCAGCTCGACCTCTGGGCGATGTGAGTCACTCTGCTACGTTCACTTTGGCATATTTTGTATTTACATTCTGCACTTTTTTTTCTTCCCCAGAAGGGCCATGCCGGGTCAAATTTATCAGAAGTATCAAATCGGGCAGCCGCACATGTCAGCTCGAGGACAAGAAGCTAAAAAGATTCAGTCTGACTCGCTGGGAGTAGATGGGAGCGGATAGTTGTGGGTTTTTTATGCAGCAAACATGAAGAAAAATATAACATATTTAACTTGATAAATGATAAACCACCAACGAAACAAAACAAAAAAACAAAAAACCCAAAGCTTTTCTGAGGCGTCGACTGTACAAACAGTAATAAAAGAATAAACAAAGTAGGTCAGAACGATGTGCTGCAGACCGGCAGAAACACAAGCACATGAATAAAGAGCAGAGCGGAGAAGAAACAGCCTTATGTTATTGTTTTAAGGGACGCACGGTCCGTATCGCTTTCCAAATCATCTCCACTCGTCTTGCCATTTGCTTAGAAATCCTAAACCACACACACTCACACACACGGAGTGTGTAAACCAGCCTAAACACACAATTTGATTTGTCTCTAAACATAAGAAGGCATTTATGACCATTTGGAGATAAACATTAAACATGAAAAATTAGATGTGCCATTTCATCATTAATTTAAAAAAAGCCATTATGTCACCACATTTAGCAGTAGTCTTGTTATTTTTTTGTTTTATTTTTAATGCTTGCAGTTGTAAAGCAAAAATGTTTTTCTGTGGATGTCAAAAATGTACGTAACAAAAATATAATCAAAAAGCTTATTTTTACGTGGTGATTTTCAAGAATAAAAGTCACAAAATGCTTTACAATATAGAATAAGATACAACAATTGAAATGTTATAAAGAGATAAAACAAAATAAAGGCAAACCTGCAGAGGTGGGTCTTAAATCCACAGATCTAAGGTGCAGTGGAAGCGAGTTTAACTTGGATTTAGATACAGACAACAAGCGTTGATCAGCTCAAAGATTCAGATGTTTCGCGTGATTGTAGTAGCTCACTGATAAATGGAGGCATATTGACCACGAAGGGCTCTGCAAGTGATTGTACCGTGAACTTTATATGAAGCCAGTGAAAGAAAGACAGAATCTGTGTCACCTGGGACGTTTTAGAGGACCCGGTGACCTTCTGAAACACATTCTGGACCATTAGTAAGTGATCCAGGGAAGATTTGCTGAGGCAGAGGAATAATGAATTACAATAATTAAGGCATGTTTAATCATCGGGATGTGAGCAAGTGATAAACTTCCTAAACATTAAGAATAAATGATATAAATCATGAGAACTGAGTGAAAGGCAAGAACGTAGATCTTTGATAGTGAATAGTTCATCCAATATGGCTTCTCAAGCAATTTGTGTATGACACCATGTAAGAAACCTGAATAATGCTCCTTGCTTTACTTACAATAAAACACTTAATGAAAAACTCACCGGCCAGCACTCCTGCCATGTAAAGCAGACTTATTCGTAGGATGCCATGGACCATCTCTAAGGGAACGCCGATCATCAGCTGTAATAAAGCGTTGAATCCCAGCTGCTCCAAACTGAGGACAGAGCACACAATGAAAGTAAGATTAAAACTGCCAGCATTGGCCTTCGTGTGCCATCCGCTGCAGGTAACCTGAATTTTCTCTAAACCAGTACCGCAGGAGTCAAGAGCTTACCCGACGTGCATGAACATGTAGCTGAAGAAACGCCACACTTGTGCACGGTGGCCAGGGTGGTAGACCAGGGGGCTCTTCATGAAGTCAGGCTGATAGGTCTGCAGGACCCACTTGTTTAGCATGATGCCGTAGCACATGAAGACAATAATCTGCAGCAAAGACACAGAGATGACACCAAACTGTCAATCTGTGCCGAGTACACGCACTCTCTGCAGACTGCTCGTACAGAAGGTGAAAAGTGCCCCGCAAAACAAAACCCATTGTGCTTTATGAACGGCGCATGAGGTTCTCTTCTTCTTTGTATTCTTCAGCTGATGCTCATTAGAGTCTTGCAGACAATTACTGCCCACAGAAGAAAAAAAATGGCACATCTGGTTCAATTCCATTAATTTCTTTTCATAAAATAATGACTCATTGTTTCTGTGAATTAAAATGAATGCAAACTGTTATTATCACATTCTCATTGTCATTACAGACCATTCAGTGCCATTTGGAGGCATTATAAGAGCACTTAGCTTTCTTTCCCAAAGAATTAAGATGATTTCAGGGAAAATGATGAAGTTTTGTTAAGAAGCTGTAGGTTATTTCCGCCGCTTAATCTGCAACCATTCAGCTGTAGTCTCGGAGGACGTTTGTGCTAGTGCTTTTCTTTTTTCAAAATGAACATAATAGGTCAATTAAAGCCACTGTGGTGGTGGCCAGGGTGCTTACTGACCTGGTTTCCAAGTTCCAAGACCAGTGTTTGAAAGAAAAAAAGAAAAAAATCCTACACGCAGGCTGGCTCAAGGATTCTGCTTGGAGGAATGACATTAAATGCACCCACTAAGCCTCCGACTCCCAAATGGGTTACCAGCTCATATCAAGCTCACAGTAAAAGTGTGTGATCAAAGGCAGAAAATCTTTTCAGGCCGTCTAAGGCGAACAACTGAGCTAACAGAACAGTGTGAAGTCATATTTAGGGGATTGGATGCTGACTTTGTGGATCTTAAATAAAATGCTGGGGGCCAAAAGCTCCAGGAATGCCTAGATCACTGTGGATAAATCAGGAGAATAACTTTATAACACTCTGAAACCAGCTGATAATGTCTCCCACTAACCTGGACGATGGTGACGATGGCGATGAAGACGGGCGGGGGACACAGGCGGTTTTGGTGGAAATACCAGCGCCGGTCAGTTTCGCAGGGCAGGATTTCGTAGGCCACATAACGGACGAAACGTTTATAAAGACCCAACCCCGTCTCGTCCAGAAGGATCTCCCGTTGCAGTGTGCGGCGGCCATTGGCGATGGCTCGTCGGAAACTGCTGGAGCGTTTGCTGCTCATCTGAGGAAAAGAATAAAAAGAAAACAAAAAAGATGCATAAACTCAATGTGTGCAACATCTTGTTGGTAAATGTTTGAATGTTAATTTAGGCTAATGGCATCTAAAAACATCTGTTTACTGTTTATTGTGAAGTTTTAATGATCATGTGAAGGTTTTTCTTCAGTATATTTTGTTTGATTTCAGGGGAAAAACACCAGATAAGAAGCTCAATAACATTCTCTTGCCTGTATGCGAAATACAAAGACTGTACATAAATGATGGACATAGCCACAGCTGATTAGTAAAGTGCTGTTGAACTGAATGTGCCCGTTGCTGTCCTCCTGCTGTCTTGAAACCAGACTGGACTGCATGCTCATAGCAAACTCTGCTTTATCCCACATTGTGACTCAAAATTGTGCTGTAACTTTCAATAAGGTTTATGTTGTATTGAATAAGACTTTAAACTCAGGATAGTATTTACATAGGGGACAGATCTAATTTAGCAGGTTTTCATTATACTTCTATAGACCGATTTCTTTGTGCAAGTGGAAAATTCAACCAACTGCTGACAGTTCGACAGAATAAGAGAACATGCTTCACTTTTAAGGCTACATCCATCTTTCATATACAGTCTATGGTTAAATATAAAAGATATCCACAGGAAAATGAAGGAAAGACTAAGCCTGGGTTTGTCCAAAGGGAGCATCTTTGTGTACCAGCACCTTTAGAGCTTACTATACAACACTCCACATCTCATGCAACTTCCTGAAATCTTGACATAAACATGTGGTTGTCAGGCAGCCAGTGTCTTTTCTCCACTAAGCAGTATTGGTAAAGTTTAAACACAGGACAGCAGAAAAGGCCAAGTTGTCTTTTTTTAAGCTACGTTTTAGTACGGTTCCAACAAGATGAGTCATAACATGTTGGGAGTTTGTTATTTTTGGATGTAGCTAGGCTATTTTTTTTTTCAGTCATTATGCTAAGTAAGCTAAATGAGCTGCAAGACTGGCATGAGAGCGGTATCAGCCTTTCAACTAGAGAACACAAAAGCTTATTATCCAAAATTCCGCCGAATTATTGTGTTCAGAAAGGATGAAAGACTTTAAGGAATCAGCACCTTGCATCCTTTATTCATTTGCTGCTTTTGATTTATTTATTTATTTATTTTTAGCTATATGATGATATCATGTTTTTTTTTTTTTTTTGAAGGGGCTTTTTGCAAACAAGAGAACCTTAGAAGCATTACTGTCAACAGCTGGAAAACACCTTGCCAGAATAAACAGATCTCATCTCGCCTGCTGGTCTCATTTCAGCAATTAAATCCATAACTTTCCTCACACTACGTGGATCAAACAAAAACAAAGGAGGGTTTGTTCTCACATAATCTGAGAGAAGCTCATCAGTGTGACTAATCACCCTGGATCAGAACAAACTAACAGTCATAAACTTCTGCTTTCACAAAGGCAAGACTAGGGACACTGTAGTTTTCTTAACTTCTTGCCTGTTATTACATTATTCTTCATTTATGGATGATTTCTATATGTTTAATTAATGTTTTTGCAAACTTAGACTAAGTGGAATGGCTTACGCAGGACAAAGTAAAGTTATAAATATTGAGTTTATTAGTTTGTCACTTTGACAGCCAGTCTGTATGTCGGGAATGATAGACAAACGCTGGTACAGAAGGGATTTGGTAAAACAAATACAAAACAGTTTAAAAAGACTGGATATTTTTAAAGGAATGCATTATTATTTGTGAATATTGTCAATTCTGTGAAATGACAGCAATACTGAGGTGAGTTGCTGATGATATTATGAACTTTTCTATTAGTGAGCGCTGCTGTTAGCCCATATTAGCTTCTGTTAGCCCATATTAGCTGCCGTTAGCCCATGTTAGCTGCTGTTAACCCATGTTAGCTGCTGTTAGTTGATGGAAATTGGCAAACAAAACCCCCAAAGCTCTAACACAATGTGAGAATGCAATCAAACCGTTTATCAGAGGGAAGGTGCGATTTTTAGGACACTAGCATAACATTAGCTGGCATAATGTTAGCCCATCACCAGCTGCTCTTATTGTTTAGCCCACTTCTTATCAGTTGTCTGGAAATCTGCTGACAATAAGCAATTGCGACAATATCATGCCTAAATATGAGCATGTTTAGGCATGTTTTTCTGTTTTAGAGCACTGACTTCAGTTAGGGAGATGAAGCTTGTGAGGAAGACGAAATGAGAAGGATATTTTATTCAGATGCTTACTTACTGTTCCTTTGATAGGGAATTACTGTATACATATACTGATTGAATACAAATATCTTGCTTATCGTTTTTATTCTGTGTTTCAACCTTTATTGTTCGTGCGCCCAAGAACATTGTTACAGTTTTGTTTGTAAAGCCAGCATGACTGAGTATAATGTCAGTATAATGGCAACCAGCAATATTCTATTGTGAAGCTTTTATTCCATACAGCACAAGGCAGTAATATTTTTACAATGCAGAATGTTGCAGATTACATTAGGTACACTGTAAAACAACAGTTTAATGATGGCAAATCTCTCTGCCAGCACTTCATTTAACTACAATGCTTCTTTCAGAAACTACACAGTTTATGTTCACGACGAGCTTTAGATCTTATTCTAACTAAAGCAGAAGTTGAGAGGTATTTAGTGCTTAATGAATCTGTGAGAGCACGTGAATTTTTATTTTTCCTCCTACAAAAGCTATGTTACATGTTTAAAAACATGTGATTGGTTTTTAGCACACAACAGATTTTTAAAAAAGAGATAAGAAAGTTATTCAATGAATTTAGACAAATGTAAGCCTGACTGCTGGCTAGATCAATTACGCCTGAGGCATTGTAATAATATGTTGTTGAAGTGTGTCCGCCGTTGAAAAGCAAATCTTAGTTGAAAGGAACTATTGCATGGAAAGAAAGAAGGCGTTTGCACATGTGTGTTTGTATGTCTTCATTTTAATCATGGACTCCAGGTTTGCTTAGTGAGCAGGGCCTGTGCAGAAGCTTGTAGGCTGACAGCACCAGCTCTTGATAAGTTCTTTAATAGAGGCTTAGGATGAAAACTATCCTAATGCCACAATTTTGACAGCCGAGCCAGAGAACTGCCAGGATAACAACACGGAGTTCTTTTCCACCAGAGTTACCACCGAAAATACTGCCTGACCGGCTACCCACAGCAAAGGCACTTTAGATTCAATATCTGTATTTCCTAATAGAAAATGAGCACGCATAAGTCACAGCTATGATGATGGTGGAAATCTCTGGTGTAGCTAAAACATATGAGGCGAGCTGGCAGACTCGCCTCATAATGTATGACGAAACGAGATTCTAGAAAGAGTAAGAAGGCAGCAGCTACAACAGAAAACCTTACTGTACGTACGGGTTTCACGTAACAGTAACTTTAGACAAACATGGCAGCTTCATGTGAAGTGTAACAGAACCTCTTCAGGGGACCTGCAGGAAGTACAACCCACCATTAAAGGTACACCATCAGTAATTCATTAGCCAGGCCCTGCTGCTTGTACACTCATTATACATAGACACAGCAGGAGCCACAGTGGAAGAAATTGTGGGTCAATATCTATAAAAGCTAATGAGCTAAACATGCTAGAAGACAAAATCTGTAAATGTAGATGAACAAATAATGAAGAAATGCGAATAGCAGCGACTTCTTCCCTCCTCTTCAAGAAATTGCTCAGGCAAAAATCGAGGGGTAAAAAAAAGTGCTAATCCCTTTTGGAAGCTAACAGAGCAGGATGTGGTAACTATCCTAACTGTGGGTAATTATGATACTGGTGGTTGTACAGCGAGGGTGTAAGGGCCTGTTGCAAAGCGATAACCAGAACGATGTCGAGCTGGGCTGCTGGCTCTCCCACAGACGGAGGGTTGCATATTTAGTATGGAAATCAGGCCTGGAAAATGCAATTATACAATACTTGAGGCAGGAAGTGGAAGCGGAGCAAAAGGAGCATGGGGACATTAGAAGGCAGAGATGGGAAACATAAAACGGGGAGATCAGATGCCTGTCTGTGTGAGTTTGATTAACAGATTTTTCTGAGGCCACCAGTGGACAATGAAAGGTGAGATGTCTTAATATAACTGAATGTACAGTTTAAACAAAGAAAATGGGACTGGCTTCTTTTCCAAATAAGATCACAGCTTATTTAATCTGGCTCAGTGACAGCACCTACTGCCTCTTTCTGCATTGCTACTGTATTCTCTCCCATTCATATTGCCTGAGTGAAAAGTTGTTCCCCGAAGGCACTGTTAAGCACGCCTGTCACTCTGCCTCACCTTCTCTGACATGCAGGACTGCCGACACTAAAGTGAGCATTAGCAGCCTTTTGATGTGACGACAGGAGAGAGACGGCAACCAGACAATAACACAAACACACATAAACGTCAAAAGTCAAAACTTGAGGAGTGAAAAAGCAAAGTGCACAGGGAGGAAAAAATAAATTCACATGACATCAGTATGGCGCTGTAAGGGAAAATCTCTGAGGTGTGCATCAGTTCCCTGATGGGGCACAGTCTGCTGGGAAATAAGTGATGGTGAGGCAAAGAGCACAAACACATATAAAGGCAGTATTCCCCTTTAGGGATGGCTGATTGGAGCAGACTGACAGCAGTGTGTGCCTCATGGTGGCTGCAGGTTGTACGTGCTGCTCTCAGCTCGAGTCAATCGTTCTTGATGGATTAATTAGCCACACCACATGGTCAATACCATGCAGCTCAATACTAATTAGCAATAACAATTTGGGGGAAAAAAGCGTCTTAAAGGCCATCCAGATGTCTGCATTGCAGCTGCAAAACAATCCATAAATGATTCTGATTATGCCCACTTTCCTTCCTCCTGCGATAAATCAGTTATCGATGCCGAAAGAATCGAAGGCTGTGCCAGTTAACAGTGCTACAGAATCACCATCACCAGGCTAACAGTGTCACTGTTTGCATTTACCATCTAATTTGCGAGTCATCCAAAGGGCCAAAAGCACCCTTCTCCTTTACTCTCTCTCACTCTGTCGTGCTCTCTCGCAGCAGCCTCTAAATCACTGCGGATCTCAGCCTCGCTGATTCTACCCTGACCCAGATACTCAGGTTCTTTCTTACTCAAATCCTTTTAAAAAAATCAGAGTCCACCTTTTTTCTTTTTTTCCCTTTTCCCTCTCAGCAGTTTGCGGCCACAACCCTCCTTCAGGGCTTAATAGCTGCAGCGCTAAAACTCCAAAAAGAAAAAAAGCCTTTACTCCAGGACACTTAGGCAAAGTGCATTACTTTTAGTTGGGAACCCATCTCCAACGCAAAGCTTCAACTGGAGTTTAGCGTGCAGTGGGATGCTGATAGGTAGCATCTGTGTCCCAGGAGAGAGATGCCCCGTGAGCACTGTGACTTGGGAGCCCTTGGAAACTTTAAAAATGCTGTAATCGCCTACTTCCAGAATGAAACTTTAACTAGACTTTTGTCTCTGAAACGCTCAGTTTAAGACATTTAATATTTATTCAAATTCAAAAGTGTTTCCCTAACATCACCTCCTGAGGGACCGGAGAATATTAGCGCAACATCTGGGCAAAAGGATAAAAATGAAAACGGGAAAAGGCGAAGTCCTAAAAATCCTTCAACCTGAACACAGAGAAACCCCTGCTATAATCTCTGAAACACACACTTCACCCATGTAATTAACCATGGCTGCCATTTTGTATCTCTTTCGAACATTAGCCAAATTACCACCCGAAGGAGAGCGGTGACACACTTCTTCAGCTACATAGCTGGAACATGATAGCATCAGAGGGCTCAATAGGTGAAATTAAACATAGGATAGGAATACATCAGACTTCCCCGGTGAAATCCTTTTTCCCTGAGTTCTTAAAACCATGCTGATCTTTCACACTTTCATCCCCTCCAAACCCCCAGTGTATGACCTTTGAAACCTCAGGTGTCTTTTAGCCTTCTGAATTGATCAAATGTCTGCGTTTTACTGTGGAGCTGCTTGAAAATGTCTATTGGTTTCCTTGTGCAGAAGTCTGCACTGATTAGCAGTCAGACACAGACCACTAGCCTTTCGTATATGTACGAGTGTGTGTGTGCAGGCGTGCGTGAGTGTATGCACAGTTCCCCAAGAGAGGCTTTAGCAGAGCGTTACTTATTCACCCCTCTGGCTGAACTGATGAAGTTCTCTGGCTCGGATCGCCCTGCATGAAAGATGACTCGAACGTGAACGACGCGCGAGGCAGTCTTGTACTAGTGCGAGCGCGCACGGTCTCGCGCAGACACCAGAGAAGCTGTTGCCTAACGGTGTGATTCAAAACACATTTACACCCACTGAGGTCGAGCGAGGCAGTGTGAATTCACGGCTGCAAAACTCACGGAGCGAATGTAGAACAACAAATCAGGGAAAAAAAAGAAAAATGTTGAACACAGCCGCTAAGAGACACAACAGAGAGAAATCTCACCAGCTTGTGAGCTGAAAAGGCACAGATTGAGAATACACACACACACAGAGACACACAGACACAGACACACAATGCATCTTGCTATGTCCATTTTAATAATGTGCAGGGGTGTTACATTTTCCACAGAGGCCAGACCACAAAATCAATACAGACACCAGACTTCAGGCAGCGGCTATAACACTGTAGCAGCACTGAACCTTCCAAATGACAACACGACTGTCATCTGTTATACACTGTGGAGTATCACTTACAAATCTGCTTCAGATACAGTTATGTGAAAAGAAGAAAGCAAAATAAATAAATAAGCTAAGGGAGAACTGGACTAAATCCAATCTTGAGAGCGAAGAAGCCAATGAGGTGAGAGCCACGCAGAGCGAGGAGGGGAAAGAAGGCCCAAGGTATTCGCCCATGATCCGGATGAAAATGTCATATTACGTGCTGCACTCTGTCTGCAGAGCTCACGCGTCACGTGCCGCACGATGAGAGGCCAGATTCGCATCAACATTCAAATATCCTCTAAATTACTCAGCAAATCGGCACACACAGGGCTCATGTGTATGAATGAGAGTCTGCCTGCAGTGTGTCTGTGTGTGTCTGTACACATCAGGGAGAGGGGAGGCGGTGAGACAGACAGCAAGGAAGTGGGAGGCTGCATCAATTAATAATAAACTTCTTGAAAATGTTTGCATATATGCAAATCGCACGCATGTGCACAACAGCGTGGGCATTGTTCGCGTTCACATGTGCGAATCAGACGAATCTTTAAAAAAACAGACCTGGGGGTCGATATCTGTGTGAGACATGGGCGCTCTCAAATTACCTCAGATTGCTGCCGACTACTACCAATGCCGGCTACTAATCGAATGCAATTTGCATTTGGCTGATGGGCAATTTTAAAAGTGTCTCCCTGATGATGTTGGAGGCGAGGCTGGGTTGTTTTTTTTTTACCTCTTTCCTCCGCAGAACATATGTTCACAAGAAAAAGAGAAGACGGGATTGAAAGAGAAGGAAATGAGATCCGAGGGCTCAAGGAGACAGGTTCATAATGAAGGGGAGGCGATATTGCATGGACTCAGAAGGGGAGGATTCAGATGAGATGCAACGAGATGAGAAGGATACGGAAAAAAAACAACCCACACTTCAACAATGGTTGCGAAAGAGAGATGTACAATTCTGGGAGAGGCTGTTCTGTGGGAGCAGCACCTCTACAGTCTGTAGTGGCACAGACCTCAGAAATGGGACCAGCTCCAAATTGAATGACCTCATGTGGCCTTTGCTACAAATCATAGGGAGCACAACATGCAAGCATAGAAGCATGCATAGAGACACACACACACAGAAAAAGAGATAAACAGAAAAAGAAAGCAGGAGCGGGGGAAAATGAGCTTAAGGAAGAGAAAACATCCCAGGAATTGCACTGCCTTGAATTAATCACTATGCTTACACCCTACAGCACCAGGAGCCAAAAGCAGGTGCTCATCTGTGGGCTTGGAGAGACTCAGGCTTTCAGATATAAAGCTCTACATGAATTTGTAACTGCAACAAGAAGAGCAGGGAATGAATTAAAAGGAAGGCATGCTTCACATTAAGTCATCTGTGGCTGTGGTTAAGAGATGACAGCACACAGACTGTCCTCACATCAGCTTACAGAACACTTTCTGGCACATAATCACTCATCGGGGAGTCAAACATTAGAAAACGGTTCAAATTAAACCATGAGATGTATCTGGAATATTGGAAAAACAACACTATTCAGCCATATTGCGTCTAATATGTTACTCCTTACAGTATTAGTGTGTTTCAGTATATATGTGTTATAATAAACAGAATCTATTGCTTCGACACGGTGCTCTGCCAGCTCGGTGTGGGTGTTTCCCGCACTTGCTGTTGCCGGCTTGTGAGGTTAAGTGTCTGGATTTACCGACACATTAACTGGAAAGATTGATCCTTCTTTTGGAGGACAACGACCTAAATGGTCGAGTCAATTTTCGCCACTGCAGATCTCGCCGGCTCTGTCTGAATCAATTCTTTAACCTTTCTGAAATCCAACAAAAAGAGGAAAAAAAAGGTGGGATGTTTGTGTGCGTGTTGTTGTGCGCAGTGGGATACAAAGCAACTCCCCCCTCCGCATCGCTATTTGCGCCCGTGCACGTGCGCTCGCGGTTTCCACTCACCAACTCAATGAGCTCCTGGTAGCACACCTGCCCGTCTTCATTGCTCTGGACGAGGGCTAACAGCATGTCCAGCTTGGATGGGTCCAGCTGCAGCTCATGGTGCTCCACCAAACTGGTAAAGTTCTCCACTGCAATGAAACCGGTGTTCTCTGGGTCCAGCTGAAAATAAATAAAAACACAAAAACAAAACCCTTGGAGTAAAAACCGCAAGGCAGCCGCTACAATGCACTATTATGCATCTTTATTTTTTAATAAGCAGGTGTCAGTCTGCCCTCTGGGAGAACACATCAAGTAATAGACAGCTGGGGTGTATCAGTATTTACAGACACAACAGAGTCTATTCGGGGCTTGACACCAGATTTCATTAAGCTGATGCTTATATGATGTCTTTAAAAGACACTTTAAACCTCATAAAAGGAGCGAATCTATTGAAACCCAACATGTTAGGCTGTTGAAAGCAGCAACAAGAGAAGGGCAAGTTTGTCATTCAAGGTTTCCTAAAAACACGAAAAACAAATCAAAACCAAAAAAAATCCTGACCGACTTTTCAGTCTTTATTCCTGTGTGGGTGCCTCCTTTGACTGCACGAGTCTGTTTTTTGGCCACATTTGCGACTCACAGTCAGTGTGGTTTTTCTATAATCGCCACTCACAAAGACCCAAAGCCCCGTGGGTTATTACTGCTGATGTCTGTATGCCAGAGCTGCTCCTTGTAATTGATTTAAGCAGGAGAATCTCATAAAATCATCTGAGTGTTTTTGTTTGAAATAGCACCAGGTTAAAAATGGCTTGTAAAGTAAAGGGTGTGTGTCTATGCTTGGTTTATGTAATGTGGGGTCCCCCCCCCCCTTTTTTTTCCCAGCATAACATACAGCACTACTTCATTTTCTTCTCTTTTTAGTGATGAAGCGTTAATTTCTCATGCCCGCTCTCCTTAGTGCATCTGTGTTTGTGAGACTGTGCCCGAGGACAAACCGAAGCAGCACAAAGAGACCGCATGGGAAGAGTCCTTGCTGCTTCTCTTTTGACTGTTTCCTGAATGCTAACAGTGCCTCATTAGGTTCTGGAGAGCATACCAACGGCCTTTTGTCGCCCCAGGAAGGGAGGGGGGTTGAGGTGAGCTTTTCAGATGTTGCGTCAGGATGTAGTCAGTCATGCTGGATCATTGTTGGTCGTATCACAAGTCCATGAGAAGGATCTGATCTAAAAGCTGCCTTAGTCTGGACGTGATCTGCACCGACATTGTGTCGGTCTCTACTGCAGGAAGTTCAAAGCTAAAGGCTTTACTGCTCAACAAAGGAGCAAAGAACATGAATCAGGGAATGCATTGGTGTAAGAGTGTGCATTTCAGATTTTCACTCCCTGGACACTTTTTAGTCACCTGGGAGAGCGTTCGTGAAAGCAGGAAGTTCATAGTAAGTTTTAATGATTTAATTAGGATGAGTGTTTTCTACTGCTACGTGATGTAGTGAAGGGATATTGTTAATACTCTACAACCACTAAATAACTCATCACCAGGAAAAAATAAATGTTATACCCTCAACAAAGTGTTTGCACTCACATAAACTTACTAAATTTGCATTTATGTTTGACTGATGACTGTTTACACGTCACATATTGACTGTGAATGTGATAGCCAGCACTCCCATGGCAGACTGGAATGAACATATTACCAAATTTGTGGACACAAATGAACCAAAATAGGAACAACACCACCCCCCTGTTTATTTTTAGGTAATCTCTTTAACTCTGCGTTCCACGGATGTTTGTTAAAACAGAAGAACCGAGCGCAGCAGCACAGTTCTCTTCAGTGTTGATGTGTAGTGTACCAAGATCATATGTGGGGGGATATAGAGGGGGGAGGGGGTGACAGCAAGGAAGCAAGAGGTGAAAAATGGAAGAGGTAGGTGGGTGGTTGGCGGGTTGATGAAATGAAAGAAAATGGAAAATGGCGAGATTAAAGTTGAAGGATGAGAAGGTATGAAACAATAGGGGGGAGAGCGCCAGAAAGGAGACGGGACTGAAAGTAAAAATGCCTCACTGCTGTCTGTGCACGTCTGGCTAACCCAGCGGTCTGGCAGTGAGTCCTCTACTTCTCTTTCCTATAAGAAGGCTGTGACACACTCCAGTGCTCTGCATCCTTTTGCCACAGAGGAGAGATAGATCAGATTCTAATGTGCTCCCGGCTCAGCCCGGGCTGACAGGGGGAACAGAGAGCCACACTGGGGACGTCTGATTACTGTCAGCCTCCATATGTCAGCACATCACTACCCTACACATACAGCAGAAGCGCACAGGCACGCTGTATATGGCTGTGCACATTTACACAAACCACAAGTGTTGACACTGAGCTGTCATACCGCACAGGTACTTCTCCCTCCATGGTATGACCTTATTCAGGAAGAACGTCACATAGGGGAGACTGTCTGCAGAGGATACACGAAGGTGGAGGACTGGTTCTTGTAGCCAATTAGGGTTATCAATTACCAAGATGAGGCACACTGAGATAAATGAGTGTTGGCAAGAGGGAGGGCCAGATTTTTTTCTTTTTCCCCCCCTCCCTTGGACAGGCTGTTGACGTGCATGAACAAGGGAGCGGGGCAGAGAAACAGAGGGAAGAAAGGGTTTGGAAGAAGGAGGGAAAAGCACTGAGAGGGAAGCAGTTATTGAAGCGATCCAACACTGGTGAGGGCGACACTGGTGAGGGCGACACTTTGACAAGCTGCATGCGTTGCCATGGTTACATGGTTTGCCTGCGTGTCATCCCTTTCTTGCATTTACCCCTACAAACATATTGGCATTCGAGAGGCAAAGGAAAGACACAACAGGGAGGGGGGCGAGAGAGAAAAAGGCTGTAAAAAGGGGAAAGATGGCAGGAAGGAAAATAAAAATGAAGATGGATAAGAAAGAGATCAACGAGATAAGAATGAGGCGGTGTTACGATGAACTCTGGGTGTAGATGTAAAGGGAGGCGGAGCGGGAAATTATGATGGTGTCGAGGCAGACGGATCAACCAAATCGGGCTGCTTCAAGAGCAAGTGTGAGGAGGTGGACAAGACACAAGACACAGGATGAAAATGTATACATGAGGAGGGTGGAGAGGAGAAGAGTGCTGACTGCAGGGAAATGATCTCAGTGTTAACCCCTGGGACCTCCATTACCTTCAGCACAGCGACTCTGACTGACCCCAGCCAAAGACTGATTTATCTGTCTGTTCCACAGCAACTCGAGGGCAAACCCTCGAGAACAGGGACAAACCACAAACCCCCAGCTGTGACACGGATACAGACGGCAGTGCTGAAACATGGTTCAGCCATAACATTAAAACCACTGACAGATGACGTGAATTCACATTGATCATTTTGCTGTGAAAACCTCGAGGCATTCACGTGGACGTTACTTTGTCACGTTCAGAGCCTGATTCATGGATGCTCATCTTCACAACCCAGAGGACGCAAAGGATCTTCTATTAACATCCCAGTGTCAGACACTGAAGGACACCCTCCAGAGGGTCTGCATCCAGAGCTGTTTAGGTGTTACAAGAGGGACGAATACAATAGGGCAGTCGGTTTAAATGCTGTGTAAAACTGGTGTATAATCTTACATGCAGAACACATGACACTGACAGTTGCTCTGTAGCACTAATGGAGCTGTAGCTAACACTGCAGTGACATTATCAAGGGCAGAAAGCAGAGATGATTAAACTGTCTACAGCTTGTATCCATCCACTTTAATCTTTACTGCTTTTTGGGCTCTTTGATCTAAAGAAAATTATTCAACAACAATACTGATGACTGATTGATTAAAGTACACAAAAGCTCTTAATTTTGACTGTGGATCTGACAATAAAAAGCACAACAAGGATTCTCTTTTCTGATGAATACCGCTTTTAGTTTTCAAAATGTGTTCAGTAGTATAAACTTTAAGAGAAAACAACCCCTTGCTCCCCTGGTCTGTGACCTAAGAAGACACTTTCCTGATGAGTTTGTTGTCTCAAGTTTTACAAAATACTGCATGATCTTCATTTTATAAATTATTGTCAAAAAGCAGGATAAAGAAAAACACTTTCAAGAGTGGATTTACAAGTCTCTATCGAGCAGATTTGAACAAATTAGTTTCTAAGTCTAATTCGCCCCTAGGGATGGGTATCCGGTATCCGTTCTGACATAAATGGTAGTAACCAGACCGAAAGGCAGCGCACATTTCAGCGCACACACTTTGGATTCTAGCTAATCATTTTACCTTTGCAAGGATAGTAGGCGGGTCCAGGTACGTACGTTCTTTTAGAGCAGGGCTACAGATTAAAAGTGCCCAAAGCAAACCAGTCAAAAGTCTGGCTGTACTTCACAGCAAAAGATGCAAACTCAGCAGCCTGCAACAAGTGCTTTAAGGTGATACTGTGCAAAGGAGGTAACACCTCGAATCTGATGAATCACCTGGCGACGTATAGCGTTTTTTTAAAAGCCGAGAAATGCACCGTATTTGATAGCTTGCTGCGAGACCTCACACCGAGCGCATCTACTGCGGGTGTGGTGCCTGTTATTGACCCGGAGTTAGCAACATGAACCCGAAGAGGAGAGTCCTGGCCCCTAGCCCTGCCAGTGTAGCAGAAATGACGATGGATGATGATGGCAGCAGCAGCCGTTCTTCTCTGCGTGAGTAGCTTAATGTTGTTGTTGTGTAATTTACATTGAGTATCTAACCACGTTATTACATTAATGCATGTAAGGTGAACTAGCAAACACTGTCGTAGTTACATGCGGCTGTCTTCTTGTTTGATGGCAGATACTCCCTTCACCCTGGCCAAAAAGGCTAAAATGACCAAAGAAAATGTGGGAAACAGCTAAACATGAGAGGTTTTTGGACAAAGTTGGTGTTTTTTTCCCATTGTTTAAGCACTGCTTCCAGCCAAGAGTGATACCATATATGCCCTATAGCTGCAGAAAAGGCTAACATTGTTATATTTTTTACAAAAAACAGCTAAACATGAGAGGTTTTAGGACAAAGTTTGTGTTCTTGATTCCTTAAGCACCGGCACCATTTCAAAAGTACCGGTTTGGTACTGGTATCGGATAAAACCTAAACAATACCCATCCTTATTAGCCCCACACTAGTCATATTTGTAGTTTCATAATGTGACTTAAGTAACCAGTGTCTTTATGGACGTGTCCATCTTTTATATACAGGCTATGCACAGTAGCTACAAGTACTAAATGAATGGTTGCTTGATAAATAGCATTTAGTCATTGGAAGGATAGTGGTTTCAGCAACGCCTAACTAACAGGAACGTAGCAGCACTGCTGGTGTGGCTCCCTGGTACACACTCAGTGACACAATGCTAACCCTGTGGCGCGGAGCCAAAAAAAGACAGTCCACTTTGGTGTCTGTGAACAAGAGCACCAAGCTTGAACGCTGCTGTGGCATTTACAGGGCAAAGCGTATTTGCATGACATCAGATTAAAAAAACAACAAAACCCTCTGAATTGTCTCTGCTGCCCTCGGGATGCACTGGTGTTCACCAACAACTGGGCCACTGACTCCGTAATTATCACAATGCTTGTTCTGCTGTGCTATTAATATCAGCGTGTTTTTAAACTTTACCGCTCTAGTGCTGCAACGTCACAGGCCTTAGATCTAAATCGCGCCCAAACTGTCATCGGACTCCACTTTCTCATGTTAAGACAATGCAAACACAGGGAATTTCAATTTCAAATACAGCTGAATACAAAGAAGAAGAAGAAAAGAGTGGTAGAGAGAAATGTGTCAGAAAAGCATTCAGAACCCCAAGGCCTTATGGGTGAGATCTAAATACGATTAGACCTGAATGCTTTCGTGGCTGAACGCTGCCAACCATCAACTTACCTTATCAGGGACACTAGAATAGAAAGGCCACCGTAAGCATGCGTTTATGTGTGAGGCTGCATAGGCCAGAAATAGCCCACGCTCAGCACTACAACCTCCTGCAGACAAAGACTAATAAACTCATGTTTCTACGGTTTCGCTCGCCTTCTTCTCCCCCTGCAGCATTTTCATGTGGTTCAGTCTGACAGACCCGCAACAACCCCTCTCTTCAGACCTGCAGTCATCACATATGCATAAGACGTCAAGTCTCCACCTATAGTGGTTTCGGAAGACTTCACTGAAACTCCCAAATGCTTAAACTCTACAGCAACTAAAAGATGCTCGATCAGAGGATCTATCAGGCCAAGTTTGCCTCAGTTTTCCAGCGGCAGTGAAATGAATGATGCATAATTGCAACATTCCTGGTTTGGACCTATCCCTCCAACATATACCTTTTATTTGCCCGTTGACTTGATTGTCTGATAAATGCATCACTCTAAAACAAAGGGAAATGGCATTCAAATTATATCCAAATCTATTTTTCTTTAAAAGTAAAAGACGGCAGATTCGGCTTGCTAGATAGCGGAAAAACTAAGAGGCGACAGTGACTGCATGATCATCTCCTTTTACATCCGACTACAGTTAAAATACCCTTGAGAGAAGCACTTGATCTCCAGGTGCACTTGTAGATTTGCTTAGAAGCTGGCAGGATATTGCTGTTGTTGTGGAAAGCCTCCAGTGAATGTGACAAGAGAAATCTGGAGGGCAGAGCTGCATCAACATGAGGCATGTTCAGCAAAACATTTTCCTGGATAAAGATGAGGGAGGAAAGTGCTCGATGTTTAGGCAGGCAGAAGGCTTTGTAAAAAAACAAAAAACAAAAAAACCCAAGCTTTCCTGCTCTCCGTCCAAATGCTGTTGGCAGATTTCACTTCATTTTAGTTTAATTAGAGAGACCTTTTCCAAATCAAAGGCCGCCGCAAGGAGTCCCAAAGGTGGAGAAAGCCTGTCGTCAGCCAGTGTGAATGATTTTAGTCTAGACTTGAGCTTAACAGAAATGCTCAGCTGTGGCCTTGCAAACTGACTGTATGCAAATACTGGTCCAAGCAAAAACAAAAAACATAAACCCCCGAATCAATAAAACAACTAGTAATTTACAGTGTGGAAATATTGGCTTTGGCCCCCGGCTAAAGACCTGTTACACTGAAAATGGATATTGACAGAGATTAGTCAGCCTCACACTGCAAAGTATCTGTGAAGGAATATGAACTGTGGCTAAATCACTAATGTATTTAATCTTAAATTGCGTATACAGCGCATGACTCACCGGTGCCACCACACTGCATCTTTTCAAATAACCCACACAGCCTTTTTCCAATTACTTTAAAAATCACACGCAAAAACGCAATCACGAACACACACGCATCCTAAGTACAAAGTCTAGATGTGTGCGTCTGCGAGGCAGTTTACTGTGTAAGCACTTTAATGTTAACATGTTTGCAGTCCCTTGAGTCAATATGTTGCAGATGAGCCACTCGTGACCCGCCTAGACTCTGCAGCACACAATCAATTTCTTCCTTCTTGGACATAATGACTGTCCATACACCCTGACAATCAGTGAACGCCCCCAGTGGGCCGGGTTCTCATTAAAAACAGAAGACATGCTAGTTAAAAAACAGACATCAAAATCCAGTTGAACGTCTGCCTTCAAGCAGCCCAACCCAAGCGTGCACACGATTTCTTGGTTGAAACCATTTTGGTTTTGGTAAATTTGGAGATGGCAGACCAAAGATAAATATGACTGAAGAGTAAATATGGCAGCTTGGCTTGAGGACAGATGTCAAGAGGCACATTTTTCACTGGCCTAAATATAGTCACAAACCCTGTGTTTCAACTTGGCAAGAACCTCCAACATGGCTGGGGACAAAAAAAAGAAAGATGGAAAAGTTTAAAAACAGACACTGTTATTTGGCCTTAAAGGGGAAAAAATGACATATATATTTATGTAAAACCAGGGCTTCAGGGAAACTGTCTCAGAAATAAAATGTTAAATAATCATGCAAACTCGAAACCCTCGTGTGTTAATATTGGGTGTGTGGCAAGTGCAGCAACTCAACCTAAACTGCAGGAAAAACAAACACAACCATAGACATGCAGGATTGCTGCAGCATTTACAGTTGACCAAAAGACTAAAAACCATCCTTCATTTAGAGAACACAGCGATCTGTCTATCCAAGCATCCATGCATTCAGTATATTCAGTATCCATCCATCAGCACACACATCTCCTTCAGAATTCCTTCTATAGACCGTGACACGATGGTCTGCGTCCTGCTGTGGCTCAAGATCTGACCTCACATTCTTGTGGCCAACATCGCTCCGAGACGCTTTCATTTGTGCCCGTGCACGCACAGTCCCTGCTATCAATCCCAACATCAGTTCTCAGCACAGCCTCCATGTCTCAGTCCCTGGGTAGACGGCGAGGTGGCCGGGATCCTGTAACCATAGAAACCTCTGCCGCTGCTTCCTTGCTTACCTGCTCTTGTATGAGCTGAAACAGGGAGCTTCTATCCATATACTGGCCAGGGAGGTGAGAGGAGCCGCCGAGGACAAGGGCATAGGGAGGAGCGAGAGAGAGGAGTGGTGGTCTGGTTGGAAAAGATGGGAGAAGGTGGAGGGGGGAAGATACGGTTAGGTAGCCGCTGGTGCCTAAATAGTAGCGTCAGGCCGTTTCGTTACTGCCGTGTTTCCCCCCCCCCTTTTCCTGTTAATGGTCCCTGGGTTTTCTTGCTAGTGGCGTCACCGGGGTGATAAACGGGGGTGCTGAGTGCTCGTCGGGTGGTGCAAATGGACTGTGACTCTGCTCCGTGTCAGTACAGCGTGGCGCGGTGGTAAACCCAGCTTCAGCAGACGACAGGCAGGCACGCAAGGCAAGGCAGATCCAGCAGCTCTCATTCACTCTCCTCCTCCTTCTTGCTCTCCTCTATCCCATTGCACTGACTGCTACCTCTCTCTCCTGCTCTCCCTCTCTCTCCCATCCCTCTCCTCTCTCTCTCTCTCTCTCTCTCTCACACACACACACACACACACACTCACACACACTGCACCGCCTGCATACCAATGAGGCAGAGGAGGGAGGCGGCCTCTCGCTTCCAATTGCAGGAGGGGAAGGAGTGGCCAGGGGCTGCGGCTCCTCTCCTCACTACAAGTAAGGGGTCTCGGGGAAGGAGGAGAGGATGGGTTCCACTGCGGCTTTGCGCTTACTACTGCTACAGACACCCCCACCCACACACATGCACACACACACACAGACACATGTCTGGTCTGTTACATTCATACATACACAAACCCACACAGTGTAAACAAGACAAAAGCTACTAATACACAGACATATGGTAAAATACTATCCATGTTGTGTCTGTCAATTTCAGTCACACACAAGATGTGTTGCATAAAGGATCACAAGGAAAAAGAACTACTGATACCACTGATCAAAACTTAGCTGTTCTGCAGCCCTTTATGTCTTTGTTCTAATTATAATCTCTGGCACATTAGCTCGTTGTAAGGACTGCTCTAATGATCAAACGGACTCCCACCTCCAACGCACACAAACATGAAATTGAATCAGACAGCTTGGCTGGCTCACTGATCGTCCACTGAGCTCAGACGAATACCACAACAACAATAACACCGACCCAGAACCCTCAACGCAACAGTTCATTAAGTAATATCAGAACAACGGTTCAATCTACAACACCTGACAGGTAATAAAGAGACTGGTTGCGGGGAGGAGAACATAAAAATAGCTGAAGTTGTTAGCGCTCAGGTGGGCGTCAGTCCTTTCTTGAGATCGTGTTTTCTTCCTGCACAAATCCACAGTGACCCCTCCTCCTCAGGACAATGGTGATAATGGCAGTGTAATGTAAATCTCAGTTTTATTTTATTTTTTTAAACCCTCTCCAGTGGAGCACAGTGACAAGGCTGTGACTCAGGGGCCGCTTCAGCTAACAGATAATGGGTGAGGCGGCGATGTTTAATGTCTTCTGTGTAACTCACAGTCCCTCTGCTTGCTGAAACGATTGCAGTGATTGCACCACACGTTTGGACCTTTCTCTTCATATAGATGCAAAGTGGTTTATAAGTTCTCTTCAATGTGAGAAAGGAATAAATAAAATATATATATACCTCATTACAAGGACAGTATTGTCTTGTGCTTTATTGGGTCAGATGGAGCCTGCGAGCTATACAAAGCTATAAGTAACTGCCGTATTTATTCTAATCGTTTTGGCCTGGGCCACAGTGAATATGGCATAGCTCCCAGACCTTCCCTTTGTCACTTCCCATTATGCCAGTCTGACACTCTTGTTTGAACAAAACCTTAATAATTACCCTCCAAGTCTTTGGAGATGACAGGATTCCATTTTTTCCCTCCCTGTGTGGAAAGACTGAAGTCACGCCATGAGGTTCTTTGTTCGACTACTAATCAATGTTAAGAATTAATTTGTCTCCAATACTCGGTAGTTGTGAGCCTGAATACGACCGAGCTAATTACGAGGTCACTGCTGGAGGATCTGCAAACTGCAATGAGCGAGACAGATTGAAAAAGCTGCCAAAATGAACCTGGATTCAACTGTTGCCTTGGTAACCTCAAAGGACTTCCATCAAACAATGATAGACAAGTAAAAAAATACATATCCGGTGCGGTAAGAAAAACAGCAGAAAACTGAACACAAACGGTGAATTTAATGTAGTCTTCATGAGATTTCTTAGCATAGAAATCCAAAATTAAACACATACCGCACTATTGAGCCACACTACGTCAAGTCAAATGCCCTCTATGGAACAAAATGGCACTTGATGCAAGTAAACAGCATTTTCAGCGGTGTAAATAACATGCCAACAAGGCTCACGGCCCCACCAAAGGTCAAACAAGCATCATTGTTGCCATTAAACCGAAACCAAGTGACATTAGTTGACCCAAAGAAAGTCCAGTCTTCGACTGCCTGAAGCATCGCCAACTGAGCGAGCCCGACTAAACCCTTCACCTCTGGTGGATGGATGCAGACGGCAGGATGAGCCCAGCCCAGGCAGACCTGCTCCTCTTTAACAAGCCCTGAGAGCTGCAGACAAAACACTGGTGTAGCCTCTTCGTGAGAATGGGGAGAGAATAACAAGGCCGTTCAGGGAAGGCAGAAATGCACATTAATTAGACCACCAGTCTACACTCTTCCTCACCAGCTTAACGACCTGCAGGTCCATACGGCAGGTGTTTGTGAGAATAGCTGTCCTTCACTGAAAGTGCGGTAAGATGAAGCTATAAATGAATGCCTTAAAAGGTCTGAATTCAGTGTTCTTAATTGTACACAGCCTGCACTAGCATTAATAGCACGAGAGGTGGATACGTCTGTTTGCAAAGCAGAGACTCCAAACTATGGATTCATTTTAAACAGGGTGGGGGAAAAAATCATTGTTTATCTTAAACAATCTTTAAAAGACTTTTGTTAAATCTCGTTCCAATCTTTATTAAATCTAATTGATATTCAGACCTGCTGCTCAGTCTGGACTGAAAATAAGGCTCTGTTAACGATACAGTTTTGATTGTTGCAGCAATGTGAGGTTCTACACAAATTTTATTTTATTTTTTTAAAGCACTTGGCTTTAATAACACAGCATCTGGGAAGAGGCAGCTGTCACATGTCTGCTGTGGAGTAAATTCTTTTACAACACAACCGAGCAAGGTTTGATTGGCTGAATCTAGAGTTTTCATAGCTGAAGTTATTGGAGATCAGATCCTTAGGTTTAAATTTAACTTCATATGTAAATGGTAAATGGCCTGTATTTGTATAGCGCTTTTACTAGTCCTGCCTAGGGACCCCAAAGCGCTTTACACACCCAGTCATCCACCCATTCACTCTCACATTCACACACTGGTGGAGGCAGCTACAGTTGTAGCCACAGCTGCCCTGGGGCAGACTGACAGAAGCGAGGCTGCCATATCGCGCCATCGGCCCTTCTGGCCAACACCAGTAGGCGGTAGGTGAAGTGTCTTGCCCAAGGACACAACGACCGAGACTGTCCGAGCTGGGGCTCGAACCGAATATGTAAGGAATCTACAACCAGTTTGAAAGTTACCCTTCACCCTATAAACACTCTGTGTTAAAAGCTGGAGTACACGCAGTCATGATGTTTTTGTATTTGTTTCATTACTCTAAGTAAGGAGCCACTATTTCACAAAATAACGCTTAAACCCCCCCAAAACAAACAATTTGCCATCTCAGTGTTTGAAAGACATCCGTTCAACAAAAGAGGCAGAAAAATCCGTTTTGCCTTTTGTTTTGTTCCCTTTGTGGAGATGTTTGTTATGATGTGTTATGTGTCATGCCTAGTATACCATTTCACGCAAGACGCTTAAACACTCCAGTCAATCAAAAGCTTGCACAGTCACTCGTGAATGCCCCGATATTGCATACTGCTTCAAGATGATACACTATACCTCTTGAGCCTTTGTTTACCTCGCTGTACCTCATATTCAGTAAAGTAAAACATCTCAGCCAGACTCATCGATTCCTGGCCCCGTCTATGAAGAGTATAAACCGCGCTGCAGAAAGCAATAACAAGAGATTACCTCGTGAAATCTTATTTGTCTGGTTTGTTGAAAGGGGAGTAGTGGGAAGGAGACACATCGACACCTGAGGATGTTTCTGTGTGGACGCTCAGCTGGAGCGTTGTCCGGTGCGCGCTGGGAAACATTCCTGGAAAACAACCAGGGGGAAGAGAAAGTTTGTGAATTCTCTGAGAGAAAAGAGACAATAAACTCAGGCAGAGTGGCTGGTCTGAAAGTTGTTTTGAAGTGAAAATATAATCCAGTCTGCACAATATAATGAACGCTCAGCATGCTGCCGATGTGCTTGATCTCAGCATTTAAGTGTTGCTCTATTGTTTTCTAATCTAATCTTCTGTAAATTAAGGACACAGCTTGTTCCAGGAGGGGTTTTTTCTAATAACCCGTTAGCCTCCGCTAATCACAAGGATTAAAATAGATGAGGGGCTTCACACTCAAGCCACTGAATGTCAAGCAGCAGGTATTGTGCAATAGAGGGAATCACCCACACGATAAAAAAATAAAGAAAAATGGCAGAAAAATGAATCAGGTCACTGAATGACACAGTTTTAATCCAAACTGCTCTACTTAGAAGATTTCTTGGGGACATAAAACAGAAGAGGAGGGGAAGAGGAAGGAGAGAGTCAGAGGAAGGAGGCAGAAATTGGAGGGAAATGAGGAGGGGGGAAGGAAAAGCAGAGGGGAAAATTACTAAAAAGAGGACTGTATTATATATTCTATGATCTCTGCCAACTCTAAGCTTCAGAATATTCTCTTTCTCTCTCTCCCACACACACACACACACGAAAACATGAAGTGCAGATTAGACCCAAATTTTGTTTTCAGTGCTACAAATGTGGTGTAAAAATCTGATTTTCCGAGGATCTTCTCATTGATAGGATTGGGAGTCATGGAGAGACCTCTGCTGTTTAAGGCTGCAGTTGCATCATCTGAATCCAAGCTTGTCCTCCACGTGCTTTCATGTGTTTTACACATGAAGTACAGCGATTAAAGTTTTAGGCCCTACAGATGTAAATTTTTCTATTCAATGTGCTGCACCGCTCTGACCATCAGAGTCATAAAGAGCTGTCTTCAGCGAACAAGAAGAAGAGGGGGTCATAAAGATGCCCCACAAAGCCGTATCCTCCGTAACCGTAACCACCAGTGATCAGACTAAATACTGATTATTATTGGTGGTATAAAAAAAACATCTGGGCAGAACTGCAAATGAACAAAACAGCCCAAGTGTCTCTACTGCCTGCATTTATTTTTTCTTTTTCAACCATTTACTTGCATCATCATCTGACACAAGCATAAATTTCTGACACAGTTTTTGTAATTTTAATTCCCATCAAGTCAGTGATTATGTTGATAGATGCCAAATGACACAATTTCTAGGTGTGTTTAAAATGCTGCTGCCCTCTGTTGGTAGAAAATCAGCACCTCAAGACACCAGAACTGCACTATGTGCAAAACTCTTCTCCCAGATTTTTTGAAAAACAGTTTGCAAAATATTTTGGTAGCACAGGAAAAGCAAAAAACAATCAATCAAATTTTAGTTTTTATAGGAGATGTTGAAATAAAACCATGAAACTAATGGGGGAAAGACCAAAACGCAAAAACAAAAATAACCCCAGACAAACCAAAGAAAAGTTTAATTAAAATGAAGCTGGCACACATTACACAGCTCAGAGTTAGTGTCTGACTGCTGCAGCAGCTTGTTTTGCTCATGTTCTCTACCTACTGTAAGTCCCAGTGTATTAAAGGGGCAAAGGCTAAAGTCAGGATTAGAGCTAAATTCAGCATTCTTTACGAGTGCCAGTGTCCATCAGACATGACAGCATATAACCAAAATATCACTATAAGTGTTTGATTACAAACTAAATACTGCTCTGGTTTAGTTTTATTGCTACTGAGAAAGAGAGAGAGAGACACTGCAGACGAATTACATTTTTAATAACAGTTATCACTGTTATCACTGATTCTTCCCCAGTTAAGAATCATTTCCTGTTATATTGTAAGTTTTTTTTGAATGTTTGTTGCAAATTAGCAACTGCTCAAAATTCTTGTTTCAGATTTCCACCATCGGGAAAAGCCAGAAAAAGCGCATTTTTTCCATTTTTAAGGGGGGGAAAAAGTTCTGCTAGTCGGGCTCTGGATGACATAAAAACAAACCCGACTGTAAAACATTCATAACACAGACAGAAATTAGATTTTTAAATGCAAGTTGCCAATGCTCCATTTGTATATTTGACAAAGTCAGTGTACACTCGTGGGCCACTTTATTAAGTATGCCTTGCTAGTACCTGATTGTAGCTACGGAACTGCTTTAATTCTTCATGGTGTAGTTTGAACAAGGTGCTGTGATGTTTAAATGATACTCAGCTTGTTGTAAGGGGCACGAAAATATCCCCCACACCATTACAGCACCACCAGCCTTGATACAACTGCAAATTTGCAAAGTGCCCAAACGACCCATTCACTGCAAAGACTTAAACTTATTATTGGAACTATTTCTTTCAGGTAGTATGGAACAGGATTTTGCCTGTGCCATCTCACCTTAATACGATAACTTTAGTTTACTGAAAGAACTCCAGATGGCTGCTTGATCATCTTTGGTTAAAAAACCCCCAAAACAATCTTTCAACTGTCAGCTGACAATACTTCACCAAAGCCTCTGCTGGTGTGACTGACAGCTCGCAGGTGCTCTGACACACTGTGTCCAGTGAGCAGCCTGTTATACGAGAGGTGGTTTGACAGCTGACATTGTGGAAATAGTTAACTACTCTACATACCAAAATGACAGATGGCGTTTTTGAAGAGATGCTCACAAAGAACCTCTTGGTGTGATGCGAACTGACGGCCTCTGTTGATTCGGATGCGCAGCAGTCAGCGCAGCACTTGGCCGTTGACACCTGCTCCGACATCGAAGCGATGACACAGCTGTCAAAACCAGAACACACACTTAGACTTCGACGGAGAGCACACACACCCAGCTGGCCTGAAGACGACAATATTAAAACCACTGGAGTGTCAAAAAGCTGTTCTCACTTTCTCAGCAAGGCCTAGCGTCACCGTGGTAAAGGTCTAATCTCACAGAAAGCTGTGACAGCGTAAATGACAGTTGAACTAAACAATGTCCACCTCAGATCCATAACTGGCATTTTGAGCCTGAACAGGGATAAAATGATGATATACACTCCAGACAGTAACAATTTGGGCAGTTGCACATTTTTGTCACTCTTCGGGCCCTCTACTGCATCACAATTCAAATCAACCTGAGAGATTTGAGTCTCAGCACAAACTGAAGGACAGACAACTTGTCATACAGACAGTGCCAAAGGTTTCTAAAGTAGTGAGACACATCATAAACAGCATAAACAGAATCATCTTATGCATGCACCAAGCTGACACACGCTAGAGGTGGTCATATATTGATTGGAGATTTGTGGGTGTATCCCTGGCTCCTCCAGCCTGAATGCCAAAAGTATCCTTGGGCAAGATACTGAACCCGGATCTGCTCTCCGATGTGTTCATCAGAGTGCGAATGCTGGATAGAAAGCACTTAGGTGTGGAAAACAGTGTGTGTGAATGGGTGCATGCATAAAGAGCTTTGAGTGCTCAGGTAGAGTAGAAAAGAACTCTATAAGTCCATTTCCCTTAAGTGAGCAAAAACAAACTACTTTCGGCTGCTCCACAGCAGGTCGATCTGCATGTTTGATTTGGCAGATTTTTGCTCCGGATAGACTTCCTGATGCAACCAGATTAAGCAAAAATGACCAAATATTTCACAATTTCATCCTAAAAACCTCTTTGGTTGCTTTGGCTGTGAGTGGGGGAGTTTTGATTAATCTAAGAATTCATCTTGTTGCTTCCATCATGTGAAATCACAGGCAGATGCCACTGGGCCACTTCTATTGTCAGCTTTATTAACCCAACCCAGGAAAGAAGCACCACCATGTTTGACAGAACAGCTTCATGTGAACTCTTCTCATTTCTTTGTGGATGTTTGTGATTTACGCTCAGTTTTTTTTTTGCTTCTAAGGTTTACCAGGGGCTTACATTTTATAGATCCACAGAGGATTTGATAATCAGTACAGCAGTTGTGATCCACAGCAGCGTGAACCAACACAGAAATGACACACAGCGAACCAAACGCACATTTGTCAGCCAAGTGTCCGATTACTTCTGGAGACTTGCCATATTGCCACTATGTGCTGAAACATGGCACAAATGGTTCTTTCAAATAAAACCAGCCAGACTAAAGCCCAGAGTTGGCAGTTTGAAAGATTTAACTGGTGAACTTTTAAAGAAGCTGAAGCACAAAGCCTGCAGAAGAACAAAAATGTGCTGCTGCACAAACACTAAATGGCTGGCCTGCGTTCAAGCCTATCATAAAGCAATGCAAAACAGCAGATTTTAAGTAAAGTGGATTTATTGGAAGGTGCAAGTGTTAAAAGATTAACACGCTTCATTTCGTATTCAGCCTTGATTTGCCCTTTTCTAGCATGGATAAATTATACAGTGTACAAGGATCTGTGTTTAATATTTAGGTTATTTTGGAAACAATGTTACACTAGCTCACATGCAGATCATGGTACAGACCATCAATTGACATACTGTGTGGAAAAAATGATCTTGACAGGTAACAGCTCTGGTTTTTGTTCAGTGTTTAGCAGTAATGGGGAAAAAAATATTCACAAAGCATAATATTGTGAAATTTTGTTTGTCAGTACTATATTGATACAAGGACACCAAATATCAATATTTTATTAAATATATTAAAATACAACCAAGACAGCTCATACTGCCTGATGGGAGGTGAGCTTTCTGCACTAGTCTGACTTGGACTGACTGCAATCACTCAGAGAGAGACCGTCAAAGGTTTGCAAATAATAAATAATTTGTCTAATTTATAAATGAAGACAAATTGGCGACATGTTGGCATTAGTCTGAATGAGTCCCCGTCAATGAGTACAGCTAGAGGGGACAGGCTGCCAGCTGATTCTGGCATATTCTGGTTATATTCCTTTTTTTTTAAAAAATTATTATTATTTAGAATTTACCAAAAATATACATTTTTTAATAGGGAGCCAGACTCAAAATGCCACATAACAGCTTGCTCACTTTATCCACGTTTACTGAGTATAAACAACCAAACAAGAGTTCATCCCAATTAAAGGGAAGTTGTATACTAAGAATTGTCTATCGAAACCCAGTTCCCTTATCATAAAACATACAGTATACTGTTAAGCCTAGTCCTGCCCAGTTTTCATAACTTGCATCTACCTTATTAGGTAAAAAAATCAAGATCATTAGCGCACCATCTTGAGGTCCTAGCCTCTTCATTCCAATCATTCTTGTTAAGAAATTGTAACCAGAGTTTTAGAGGCAACTAACTGGTTATATTCCTGTGGTACAGGAAGACCGCTGAGCACAAATGGAACAGTTAAATGTAAATTTCAGTCTGTGTGGACAACAACAGATGTGTGATTTTGACGATTTTTCACAGTTAACTGCTGTATTATCAGAAACAGATTGCATGTCATTTCCAACTTGACCGCATTCATGTAAAGACTAATAGACTGACTCAGTCTTATGGCAACATTTACGGCCAATTTTAATGACAATGTTGATTTACTTAACAATCTCATTTTGCTAAAATAAATAAGTGATAACTGAACTGAGAGAAATTTATTTTATTGGATAAAACATATAGTGACAGAGTTTAACTTTGCGGACATAATTTGCAATATTATTTTTATAATTGTTGCAATACTCGTTTCTAATTATTGCAAAATGTTAAAACCTGCCATATCATATGATGAGTGTTGTGATATGTCGTATCATGGGATGTCTGGCGATTCCCACCCCTGCTGTTTAAGAGGTGGTGTAGTCATCCGTTTTATTATCATAGTTGTAGATATGGATTCTGAGACTAACTGTTGGCAGCTAAACAAATTTGGAGCAAGCCTTTTACATCCCTCTCGCTTCCAACTTTATGCTCAAAATGTATTCATAGAGAGATGTTCCCGTCACACGTTTTAGTTTAAAACAGTCCTTTTACTGTAACTGACTGGAAACTCTTCCACATAGGATAATCTCACTAGATACACATGAGGTAAAATATGACAAATTACTCAAACAATGCTCAATGATGCTCAAACAATGAGGGAAATTGTTTGTGTGGTGTATTTATGAGACCGTAACAAAACCAGTTTTACAAATACTGAATTTAAAGCAGTGCTCTTTTAAACGTAACACAGTGTAATTGTGTGCTGGGCAGTTCTGGACCCTCTGACATCCGATCAACTTCTCTGATAGGCAGCACAATGAGGCCTTCAGAAGCAAAATAGTGGATGATGTTACCCAGAATGCTTTGGACCAGCGACAGGGCGAGACTTGAGATTGTTTACTTCAGCTAAAATTACAAACTGGCATCAGACAAATTTAGAGTGGGAACGCTAACACACGTGACGTGATGGTGTAGCTGTCTTCTGTAAATACATATGTAACATAACACCGACTCCACTCTCTCCAACTTTAGACAACTACACCAGCACTGGGTCAAACATTATGTAAGGCGAATCTCAGACACACACGACCTATAAATGCACAGTCAACACCAAAGTGGCATCAAGATTTCAGGTCACAGGCAGCATGTATGGACTGGTTTTTTTTTTCTTTACTCTATTTGAACACTCTAAACACTAACATATCTCTCTTTTTTAACCTGATGTACACATACTCACACTCTAATAAATACATTGAAGCATCTTGCCAATAATACTGTGATGTAGAGGATCCATAAATCAAACCACCAACCTTCTGATTAGTGGACAACCCGCTCTACCATCTCAGCGCCGCCTACATAAGGCTGCAACTATTACAAAACTGAGAAGTAATTAAGCTACAGAGTCCAAAGCCACCTCAACAGCTTCTTTTGTTTAGTTTATTGCAATGTGAAACACAAAAAGAAGCAGATACCGCGCAGGGGAACCAACCCATGTTTGCATAAAATATTAATCAATCAAAAATTATTTCCTTTCGAGCAACTAATTGATGAATCGACTTAATCCCTTGTCCCACACCACTGAGACTCTAATGCTTGAGGGGAGGGGTGGGGGGAAGGGGCCACAGCAGGCTATAATTGTGGCAGGGATTCAGACAATCAGCGGATAATTATTAATTATGAGTCGCCTGTGAAACAGAAACGCCTCCGCGAAAGTGCCACGTTCGTCAAGTTACATATCATTACCCCGATAATTACTTCGATGCTGCGCGCTGAGCGGGGCTCGGGAGGTCCAGCCGGTGTGAAGGACGTCCCTCTGCCGGTGAACGCAGGGAGTGGTCTAACTGGACTACAACTCCGTGTTTGGCTGCTGTTTTTCAGCACCGCTTCCTAAACGGGGCACAAGCGGCTAAAAACAATGACGCGTCACTGCGAGCAACCGGTGACAAAAACAACGGCCCCGGAGTCAGCCCTCCACTCCAATCAAACAAGCCGAAACGCGAACGCTGTTCTTGTTACTCCTGACCCCGAAAAGGAGTCACAAACAATAGAGATGTTGTCCATATTATCATAAAACCAACAGTGAGTATTTATACAGTCAAACGCGTACACGCACAACGCACAGCCCAATTATTCTCCTCCATTCACTTACACCACATTCATATTTTTGTTCCCTCCAGCTCGCCTGAGCTCAATTATTCACTCCTTCACCTTCCTACACCACCAACGCCACCCGTGCACTTGTGCTATATGAGTATAAATACTATTTCATATGGACCCTCCTACACACACACACACACTCATCCATTCATAACTCATCCTTTCATCTTTTCCGTCCCTCTTAAGCTCCATTTGTACCACATGAAAGGGGAAAACACACACACACACACACACACACACACACACACACACACACACACACACACACACACACACACACACACACACACACACACACACACACACACACACACACACACACACCGCCCCCTCCCCTCTCTGATCGTTTTCACCCATTCAATCCCTCCTCACTCACTAACCCACTAACTCACCCAGACTGTGGTTAACAGAGAGACACACACGCCAGAAGCCCCCCAAAACAAAACCCACTCAGTCCTTAAACTCACTATAAACACACAGGTGGATAAACAAGGGAGAGAAATCATTTATATATCATTCATATATATTTATATAGAAACGGGCACGTGAGATATTATTGCAATCCAGCTAAATGTAATTTTATAATAGTGGGTACTTTAGTGGGTACTCCAAAATGGGCAGAATCCTGCAGTAGCCTACAGTGGAGGACCTCCTCTGTGAAAAGCTGCCTAGTTGTCGGCGTGGTTTTTGTGTGTGTATGTGTGCACCATTTAGTGTGATGCGCAGGAGGACAGAAACTGGTATCCATCCAAAAATTAGTCCCCAATAACTTGGATAAGCACGTCACAAAAGTCGGGTGAGAGCACTACTCCTGTGGCTGTGAGTTTCATATAGGAATCAAAATGGCGTTGCAGGGAGGGACAGTAACCCTGATATTAAAATGAGAAATAATGTAGCAGAATTGTTGCAAAGTTCATTATCTGGGATCTATTTTTTGGCTGCTTTGCATCGGCACCCCAGACCCTCACTATCATGAGCAAAACCACACGTCCAACCTGTTATTGACTGTGGTCTGATGCGCCAGTTCCTGAACAAAAGAAAGCCATCACTGCGCCCTATACTGAAGGACTTTGGTTTCGGCTGCGGTCCCCCCTGTGCAGCTGGACTCACACCTGGTCATACAGCGACCACTCATCCGTGACCCCTGTCAGAAACGGTGTGATCAATTTTAAGACCCGCTATCAGAATCCCTAATCTTTGAAGGTGTTGGCAACTTTCCTGACAATGAAGCTCGAGTGGAGACTGCCATAGTGACAGTTATAACCAATTCTGCCTCAAAATGAGCAAACACGGGGAACCCACGAAGCGTGTCACGATCCGAATAAACCCACATTACCGTCCCGAGTGTCACCTGCAACTTGGATACCGTGACATTTAATTTATACGTGGTTTAACAGTAAATAATCTCGACCACGTCACTCAAAGTCAATGGCCGGACTGTGTTAGTTGTGAAAATGTATCCATGTATTAAAAGGAAAAACGGACTCCTGCATTGGACGAACAGCGTGCATCAGCAAGAGCATAGATGCAGTTTCGATGTGCGTTGGGTGATTTGGTCCCAGGTTCCGCGTGTTTGGGTCAATTTAATGCGAATTGTGCAAAATTGTTCACGGCACGCGTTACTTCCAGCGGGTTTTCCTGGAATAAAAGTTGTTGGCCGGCGCGGATGGAGGACAACGAGTGTGCCGGCGTGAAGCCCAATGTCTCTGCTATCAGCCCGTGATGTTCCGCTCGGTAGTATTCATCTGGAGTTTTTATATTTGTCAGGAGTTGGAGGATGAAGAAACACAAACGGGACGGCGCCAGTTCCATGGAGTCCGCTAGATCAGCTGCTGGCAGTTGGTGTTCTCAATCACGTCCGCAGATAGGCTTCATAGGCTCACTAACGCGCCTGTGGAATAAGACACTTAAACTGATCCCGGGTATTAAAGCGTGACTTTGTGTGGATGAGATTTTTTATTATTTATAAGCAGAAATAAAGTAGCGCATTGTCCGATAACCTGGACTTAGAGGAAAAGCTTCATTTCTGACTGCGCGTTTATTTCGCTCTTCTCGACGTTCCTGTGCACAGAGCAGGGTGACACTTACACCTTCCAGGACTTGCTGGTTAACTTACTCAAAACAAAGAAGAACAAAAAAGTCATCATGACGGAGACATCCACGGCTCCAGCCAAAGCCAAGAAGGCATCCAAGCCCAAGAAGCCCGCTTCTCATCCCAAGTACTCGGACATGATTAAAGCGGCTATTGTTCACGACGCGAGCCGGAGCGGAGCGTCCCGTCAGTCCATCCAGAAGTACGTGAGGAAAAACTACAAGGTGGGCGACAACGCCGATGTCCAGATTAAAATGGCCTTGAAGAGACTGGTGGCGGCTGGGACGCTGCGCCACACCAAGGGAATCGGCGCGTCCGGATCCTTCAGGCTCACCAAACCGGAGGACTCCAAAAAGTCCACCAAGGCGGTAGCGGTGACGGCCGCCAAGCCAAAGAAAGCGGCTAAGCCCGCCAAACCCAAGAAGGTGGCCAAGCCCAAGAAGGTGGCCAAGACACCGGAGAAACCCAAGAAAGCAGCTGCGAAAAAAGTGAAGAAGGTCGCGAAGAAGGCGACGCCAGTAAAAGCCAAAAAGGCACCGGCGAAGAAACCCAAGGCAGCCAAGCCCAAAGCAAAACCAGCAAAGAAAGCAGCCAAGCCCAAGGCAAAGACACCCAAAAAGGCAGCCAAGACATCAAAAAAGAAGTGAATGGACAATAGCGGAGGCAAAATCACTGTAAATACTTAAGGAAATGTTTTCGTATATGTATTATTTTTGTAAGGTGTCATGCAAACTTATACTGTTTTTACCAGTAGTTTTCTCTCCATTTGCACTATAGCCTAAAAAAAGCTGTAGAAATAATTGTGAGCATTGTTTTTTTTTTTTTAATTATTGCGTTAATAATAATAATACTGTTAATTCCCGTCTGATCCTCGGTTACTTATAGGCTAGAGTGAGATCTTGCTGATAAGGAAAACTTGTATATACAGTGGAAGTCATGAATAGTTGTTGTTAGTGCACGAGGTCATGCTGAAAATACAAATGTTTCAATGTTGAGCATTGTTGAGCCTTCACAATGTACAGACCATAGGAGGCGAGCGTCAGCAAGAATTTCCTAAAGCCTCTATAGTGGTCATTCAGACTCCATCCTGTATATATTTTTTTCCATGTTCAGACGACTCATGATGTACAAGCACCACTCTGTATTCAGTCACTTTTAAAGACTGCTTACACTGCGACCCAATAAACCTTTGTCATCTTCTAAAAAACAAAAAAGTGTTTTCAACTTATTGCGCGCATGTGCGTAATTCGCTTCGTGAAGCGGATGGATAAAATACCGTGCACAGCAAAACTCTAAAGGCTTATATGTCATTTATTTGGCTGCAAGGACAAAGAACACAGTGTCCTCAATTTGGGATGTGTGGATATTTGGGATGACATATAAACCCTCTTTTCCATAGTATTAGTTATGCGCTGGGATTTAACAAAGCCCACCTACGGAAGCCTTAATGAGATATTTTAATCGCTTAAGAGCTGATTAAATACAGTGAAACTTCAGATGACTTCAAGTTATAACGTGGCAATTTACACTATGAAGCAATAGTGTTACTTATCAAGTGCAACCTGCTCTCCGTGGGTGCAGACAATGGGTTTGATTTATAATCCGAGTGACATAAAGCACGAAGCCTGCACACAACAGAGCGGGAAATGTGCACAGGAATAAAGCACTTTAATACAATGAAAATGCAGTTGTATACAATGGCAGGGGCATTAAATAACTGGGGGTTAACGCTTTTTAGTGAAACACACAATTCAAACGCTCCTACATAGAGGACATACAGGTTAACCTGCAACAATCATTCGCACATCAAACTCAAAATCTATCATGTAGAGGGGCTGCAGATCCCCGAGGAGGTGCCTTTGCAGACACACCCATCGTTTGCTGTCCTCCTCCTTACCTGAGGAGCAACTCTGCCATCTTGTGGCGTCCTGAAGGAACAAACGGACTCCTCTTCACTGCAGTCGGCACAAAGGCGGCAACAGACTGGATCCAACTGATGATGAGAGTCAGGAATCAGGATTACATGTAAATCACTCCCCACGTGCTGTTATTTGTTGTTATCTTTATATACGGATGCAAGATTGCTACACTAACCTTGTTTAAAAGCTCCCTGCTGAGCAATCAATGTGCAGCGGGCAGACCAGCCAAAGCATGCCACTGTTGAAACCGCATCAATGAGGAGTAATCTAATTTTCAGTATTTTAACTCTTTACGCATATAAATAAATAAATAAATAAATAAGGTTTTATGATTAAGTTTACAGAGAATCCATTCCTCGTGTGACTCATATACACTCGGATGCCAGATATTAAAAACATCTGCTATCGCTTGAGCGCTAAAAACAAAAAACTTCAGTAGTCCAAAGATAAAAGTGCCAACTATTAAACATCAATAATAATTACAGTTTCACACCATCTCTTTCAACAGTCATGACGTCTCCACCCAGTCTGGTGTGGTCTTTTATTAAGCAACTAAAATCAGTAAGAAAACTATTTTAAAAGTCAAACAACGTCCGGGGAAAACAGTGGGTTCAGAGCTAAATCAGTCAAAAAAAACAGGTATAATAATCAAAGAGTCATAGTGGGACAACAATACAATGGTGGACTCTGTAACACAGTAAAACCATCGGAAGGGTGTTAGGGGGGAGAAAAAAAAGCACAAATCAAACAGTTAAAATCAATTAAAATTAATTTAACTTCAAAGTGAAATTGACAAACCTAGCAGAAGCAAAGATACATGACCACATTTTTCATTAAAAATGTAAAATTTTTTAGGTGTGCCTGATCTCCTTTTAGAGCAGAAAATATTTCCTACATTCTGGCAGATGCAAATGCAAAACCACCATCTTCCACATGAAAGGAAAGTTTCTTTCTGCACAAATAGAAATCTCTCCCTGCCACAGCATTCCCATTAACACTTCGCTACTGAAAAAGAAAAGAAAAACAATACTTCATCAGTCCAAACAGCATGCCTAAGAGGAAAGTAGCATGCTACAACTACTCACTGCCACTGGATTAATTTGGCAAATCGTATACGATTAATTTGTATCTCCGGTATCTCGGTCAGAAGAAAGAGCGATTCTCATGTGTGGGTTTCAGCAGCAGCCAATCAGCAAGTAGTCTTTGCCAAAATGCTTCACATGCTGCCCTTTGGTTCGTGATTCAATTTGGCATATTTTGCTTTATGCACGTATATAAAACTCTCATCATTAGCACTATATTGACACTGAGGGGGAAAGCAGTGGGCTTGACACTGCTTTCTTCCTGCATTTCCTCCCCTCTGATAAAGCACCTTTTTGGATATTAACAGTAGCAGTTCTTGGAGTGTCAAGCACAGAAAGGCTACCCACTACTTAGCCTGGACGAACAATGTAAGGCGGAAAAAGCTGGGCCCGGCAGCATGGGGAATAATACGATCATCAGCTTGCTGCTGGTGTGATGTGATCAACTGACTTCAAAGTGGAGAAGAGATCAGATGATGGAAATGGCAGAGATATGGAAAGTGTCCTGGAAGCCTTCAGGGTATTAAAAAAAAAAAAAAAGTAAGATGACATGGACTTTGTCTAGTTCAAGCTGTGGCGGTTCTGCATCTGGTCACAGAGGTTTGGTCTTGATGGATGGAGCATCAGGCTGGGGGGGGAAGCCTTTCCAGCTTGTCAGTCATTTCAGTCTAGCAACAGCTCTGTAGATAGCAAAGCCCAGAACCGCAACCACAGCCGAGCCTAAAGCCACTCTCAGCCAGAATGTTGTGTTGCTCATGTCTGAACCATTCAGGTGCCTGGAGATTGAAAGGGAAAAAAAGCAATCACAGAGGGTCAGCAATAAAAAAACAAAAAAAACAAAACAAAACATGAACAAGCATTAATATTACAAACATCTAGCTTATTTTACACCTTCACCTAGCAACTTTTATTCATTCAGCTTTATAGTTTCTACAGTTTTAATGAAACCTTCGCCTGAATACACCCTAGAAACTCTGTATATCAAAATGACATTTATTTTTTAATGATAATAAAATGTGGTAGATATAACTCTACACTTTATTTAGTATGTGCAGAGCCATAAATATGCAATTAGCCCCTGCCTTGACTTTCTGCTGCCTGCCTGCCATCATCTCCCTCTGCACATGCAAACCAAAGTGATTGTCAGAAACTGTGTGTATGATGTTTATGAAACTGTCATTGGTACTATACAGTTACAGGTAACTGTCAGACATCATCTAATGTCTGACAGCACTTAGGATATTTTTAATATGTGCGCAGTTTACCTAAAACAATATAGGGTTCCTATAGGTGGATATATATATCTATATAGATAGATCGATAGATAGATAGATACATTTACCTAACATATACTTCTCTATTAATGAATCTAACATGGGCTCAACCTGGGATGTTCTCCCCGTACCAAAGAACCTAAATGGTGACTGAAAACAGGAGGTGGTGACTGAGTGCAGCAGGCTGTCTAACTGAAACATACGGGTACATTGCTGCCCAGGCAACTCTTGTGTAGATGTTCTTGCTGGTGGAGTCAAGGGACAGCGTGGAGAAGGGCATCGGTGGAGGCAGTCTGTGCTTATAACAGAACTCTGCTGGGGTCATCCCGTGGAACTGCTTCACTTCAGGAAGGTCCACCTTGGAGGCGACCAGCACGCATGGGATGTTGCTTTCCATGTAATGTTGCTAAATTAAAAAAAATTAACAAGTTCAAACAGTGAAAAGCTGAGTTGAGAGAGAAGTAAATTTATATAAAAGGGTGTCCTAATGTAATTCAGATAACACATAACTTTGGGGTTGTTAACTAATTACAGCCAGTGGGTCCGAATACAAGCAAATTAAATCACAGTTTATGTTTATGTGTTGCTTAGTAACTGCAGAGTAATTGTAACTGAATCTTTCTTTAGTCAAACAAATATTAAAAAACTAATAATGATGCTGGAAGGGTGTCTGTCTCAAGTCTATTTAATATGTTGGACCGTCTAACCTCTGCAATCTTCAGCTCTCCAAACTTATCTTTCTGTAATTACATATATGAACGGTAAAGACTGGGAGAGGCTGCAAAGTGAGCTGTGCTGGATTATCAGATAGGGTAACTGTGGGCAAACAGCAGCAAAATACATAGTAAAAGTAGAAGTGATCTCAAAATTAAAAATAAATAGAAATTGACACTTTGTCCTTCAAAATGGTCCAGTAACTGACCTTGTATATGCTGGCACAATAGTTGAAGGAATGGGGGTCACTGATGTCGTACATGAGACAAGCAACATCACAGGAGGCGTCTGACTTCTTCAAGAACTCTGTCTCCACGTCTACCTCATTAAGCTGCAGAGAGGAGGTTGCTCAGGTTATAGTCAGGGTCAGATAGAGAGAGACAGTGATTTAAAAAAATCCCCATGGGAGCTACTTACGATAAGGTACTTTTCCTGGTTACTGACTTGTACAGTATTTATGACATAAGGGCAGAAGGCACTGCTGGAATCGCCTTTATTCTATTAAAGCAAAAAAGACACTTTAGCATGATCAGAGTTAATAGTAAAGAGTAGTATTTGTCTATCACAACCTAAGAATGCAACATATGACATTCAGCTCCAGACTAGGTGATGGGGACATACCACAATGTGGCGATCCAAAAAGGCCTGGAGGAAGGCCGACTTGCCCGTCCCTCTTGGTCCAATCACTTTGCAGAGAAATACTGATCTCTGGGTCTGTCGCTTTTCTAGGTCCACCTTTTTCTCTCGTGTCACTTTACATATGAACATTTAAACAAACAAACAAATAAATCACAAAACGGGCAAAAACACTGATGTGCTATTTTTTTCCTATGAAGCTGGTTAGACTTCAACTGGCTTAGCTGTAAGAGCACCACCGATGCTCATCAAAAGAAAAACGTTAAACATTTCAGATGTTAAAATTCTGGTAAAAAAAAAAAAAGTGTTCTTCATTTTTCAGATAATTGAAAACACAGAGGTACAAGGCAACAACTGATATTAGAAAACTCTTAGCAGAAAATGTTACTGCACAAGTTGATGGAAATAAGACTGAAACACGAGCGTTTGTTTCAATTCATTTCTGTTGTGTTTTTAAGTGGTTTTTTTGTTTTGATCACCAAAACATAAGATGCCAAAAGATCAGCCTGTAAAAACAGTGTAGAAATTACTCAAAGATAAACTGGTCAACACATGTATTTGCTACTGCCCCCATCTAATAAGCCACTCTAGTTATCTTAAAATGTTTTGCCGTATTTCACATTTGACATGAAAGTTGCTGGTGAACATAAACCTTGAGTAAAGTGACCTCTAGTGGTTGTCAATACCTGTACACATAAACACTGCATTAGTTTTAAATGGAGTGTAAAACTTAAAGTTTGTGCTCAAAGCAACCAATAGAAATAGAGCTAAGACTTTAAACTTTAAAATAAATCTATCAGAAAAGATAAAAAGAAGCGCAAAACACTGGCTTCTACTCACTGATGTTACTTAAGTGCAATCTTTAGCCTGAATGTAGTTCTCAATGACACTAAAATGAAGAGGTTTTATCCTGCGCACAGTACCAGGGCCACTCAGCAAACTCACATTTGATACAACTATTCATTACACTAAACTGCAGTTTGTCATCCGTAACTGTTGTGGCACTATATTTATTTATATATATGAAAATCACCAATGGTGTACCCAAGGCACACACGCCACACAAAAACTCCTGATGACAGGCAGTTATTAAGCAGACTTTCCCTGAATGATTCTGCTAACATGGCTAAAACCAAAGTACACAAAGAGGTTAATTTATTTATTTAAAAAAAATATCCAGATTTCCCTCCTAAAAAAAACAAAACAAAGTAAGATCAGGTTTTCTTGCACAAAAAAGGCTGATCACCAATGGACATCAAACTACCTAAAAGAAAACTAAAACCAGCACGCACAAACACAAAAAGTCTCTTTGCAAAAATGAACGATTTTTGATGTTTTCCTGACAAATGTGTAACATTACATCACACATCCTTACAAAACTGTTCTCAAACTGCCCACAATGTGTCTGCAGATATCTTTAAGTCACATCCTGTCATATACTGTCAATCACAAAATACAAACTTCATCACTCATTGAGTTAATAGCCAGTTACTTTGCCATGCAGAGAGTGCACTGTGCTTCAACCCATGCATCCATAAATGTATTGAAACACATGCAATTTATAAACTTCCATTTCAAAGTGAACTATTAGATCAGATCACCGTGCACAAGCTAAATTTATTTAACAGCATTAAGACTAATCTTCCTATAGAGCTTAACATATGAGAATTACATTTAAGAAGTACTGATATCTCCTATGTGTCACAGTAATAATGCCTTTTATTCACCATCCATGTTAAACACACACACACACACACACACACCTGTGACTGCAGCAGTCTGTGAGTCCTGTTCAGTGAGGATAGGGTAGCCTAGATATCCTAGGTGCTCCAGGCAACGGTGGATGTCAAGGTATGCAGAAAGCCTGTGAAGGTCATACGTGTGCAGACAATAAACTCCTGGACGTGCATTAAAGTGTAAACCCAGAGCTTACTTAACACATATTGTCAATAATTTACAAAGAAACTTACGTCCACTGACAGAGGTAGCCGTGATTTGAGATGTAGCCCTCATTTGTGGTTGGGACAGTCATGTAGACTTCAGAACCCCATGGCATGTAAGGACATACGCAAAACAGGTTTCTAAGCTCTTTCGGTGACAAGGCGGAGTCCTTATCCTAAGAGGGAAAGCAATGCACTTCTTCAAAACCAGAATGTCAGTAACGTAACAACTCATCTGGCTCACAATCCATCGCAGGTCACTGTTTATTATGACAAATGTTGTGAGACCCTATAGATGATCACTGTGTGTAACTTTGATTAAATTCTTATCAATACCGTAGGAGTCGTGAGTCCCGTGAATTATGGATGGATGAATGGATGGACTCACCATGGTATAAGCTACCATTTAACAGGGAGATCATGTTTACACTAATTTTACTGCGCAGCATGACACGAGACCCTTTCAAACACTCACTGCATTCTATTAATCGATCTGGCTTTATGTGTTAGCGGCACCCTGTTTATTTTTCATAACAAAGCTGAGACAGCAGTCATTACAAAAATCTTATGTACCTCCTTTAACACAGAACTGAATCCATACTGTCACATTAACAGCACACATAAAATTACAAGCAGAGAGAACAAGAGCCAGTTTGTGCACTTTTTGTTGTCAGAGGCATATAAACATTCAATTTACTAAACCTAAGTGTGTACGGACACTTTCCCTTGACTACATACATCAAATCTTGTGCATAATAGACAAAATTGCACAAGTACTGAGGTACCTTCCAGCATCAAGGTCAAGGAAACTTTTTACGTAACCAAGAGGAATCTGAATTAAAGTCAATGTTATAGACCCCATGTCTGAATAGAGCTCATGACTCAAACAACTGAACTTGCTACTTACTTCGTCATATTTGTCAAACAACTGCTGGATGAACTGGTAACCCTGATGATTGAGCTCTGCGGTGCAGCCAACGGGAACTCTGAGTCTGACAACAGAAGAACATTTAGATATTTCAATATTTCTCTGACTAATGCAGAAAACCAAACAAAGTCAAAACCACCTGGATGAACAGGATGACTGAGATTACTGTAACTGTACAGGAGCAATGATGTTTTCAGAGTAATTATATGCCCCACTGGTTTACTGTGGCCTTCAGCAATGTTATGTTTTTGGACTGAGACAGGATGCAGGCACTACACATACTCAGGGTAAAGGTAATCATCAGTCAGCTCAAGGTTGTCATCGTAGCCAAACTTCCTGAGGATAGTCCACGTGGTTTCATGTCGACCCCTCTGAATAAATAATGTATTAAGGAACAAGAAACCTGGAAAAAAAAAAGAAACGTGACACCATTAGTTGAATACGGCCCTCAAACAACCTGGTTTAAGGTTACACGCTGACATTCATAACTTTGTATTTAATTATTTTTTAACCATTTAGGGTCAGGCCATTGTCCTGGACTCCATCGCTGGTGTTCTTCCAAACTACAGTCTTTACATCTTCTAAGGCTTGTGGTGCCAGAGGATTCCCAAAGCAGGATTTCTACATGAAGACATGTGTTTTTAGTAAACAAATCAGATGTTTTTCTGAAGTAAAAGCTGAGAAAACATCTGATTTGTTTAAAATGAGCACCTGAAAGCAGTTGAGTTCAGCATCACTGAGGATGCGGTCGTTGTCCTGGTCGGAAATGTAGAATATTCGGGTGAGGGCTCGGACACACGACGGTTTTAGCTAGAGATAAAAATGAGATATATAATTAATTAATTTGAATGTATGCGTGTATACAAGTGAAGTGTTTCAGACAGGAAGAAGCACACCTGGCATGCAGCTCCAAAATAAATAAATAAAAAAATAATGGCTGACCTGTTTGTCCTCAGGGTCATAAAGAGGAGCAGTGGGGTGTAGAACTGCCTTCTGTGCATAATAGAACAGCTCTGAAATGTTTTTTAGGTTCTTTGCAGAGCACTTGGAAAAAAGAGACATAGTGCAAAGAATGGTTCAGATATCATTGTCACAGAAATCCCAAAGGCAGATAAGGTGTTCATGTGTAAATATTTTTATGAATCCAGGCGAGTCCAGGTAAAATAAGCAGGTGTGTACAGACAGGAGAGATTAGATCTGTGTGTGTGAGTTAAGTTTCACCTCAACACATGTCTCAATCTCAGAGAACTGGTTCATGATGGGTAGAATGGTTTCCATGGAACTCCCACAGCGCAGATCAGATTTGTTTCCCACGAGGATGATGGGAACCCTGATGTAGCAAACGGAGACAGAAGAACTTTCAGCACAACACCGTCGGGACTTATTAAACACATACATCACAACCTAAGCTCCTGATCACTTGTGGGATTCAAATACTAATACTCGCTCCACATTTTGAGAATTTCACTGATGCGCTAAGGTCCACTTTATAAAATGTCATAAGAAGCTCCAGTTCCCAGATTACAATGTTTGCCAACATCATATGCAAACAAACACTGTAAAAGAGTGCAAAGTTCAACAGATTAGAGGACACCTAGCCACACACACACACACACACACACACACACACACACACACACACACACACACACACACACACACACACACACACACACCCTCTAATACCTACTTGTTTCCCTTCTCTGCATCTCCGTTGACTAAAGGTATCCATTTGGTTTTAATCTGAAAAAAGAAAAGGCGGCATGTAACACATGTGCGTGGGATCACTGTATGTATGACACAATATAAGACAAACAGTAGTTTATTACCTTGTCTATTGTGTCCTCATTGGTGACATCATACACTACACACACCACATTAGCCTGTAAGGGGTGTAAAAAGAAAGTTGGATCTTAATCCCAAAAACTGAGAGCAGACTCAGTTTAAACAGTTTAAATGATTGCTACTTTACACTCATCATTTCAAAGACGAACAAAACAAAAACTAGAACAACAAAAAAACTTTAAGTGCTGATTACATTTTGCAAGAGTGCATATATGTACCTGGAGCCAGAGAAAGGAAAAGGATCAGTCTGACGTTTTATGGCCCCAGCTTTCATATTTTTATTTACAAGTTTGCAAAGGTGCACTCCAGCTGGAAATAATAACATTTATTATGTTCTCTTGCTGCTTGCTGCATTTACCTTGATGATCTCATCTCTAAGGACCTCGTCACTCTGCTCTTTTTCTGTTGAAGTTGAAGATAAACATTAATCTCAAACTCATGCCATTCAGACACATGCGCACAATTTGCAACTTCGACAAACTGCACACAGTGTACAACAAGAACAAATCAATGGTGTAATAATGATGTGCTACCTGAGTAGTCCACTATGTGTGTGGGAACCTTCTCTGGAGTCACATCAGCAGGGATGGTTATCTCTTCAGCTCTGGGGGGAACCTGTTAGAAATTAAACATCATTAACTGAATTAATAATCACAAACTACTGTTGGATGCAGTCATAATAAGACTCTGGTCATAAAAAGACGGATATGGTCAGCAACAATACGTAGGCTGTGGTGTTTCACCCATGCTCAATTTGTGTCAAGCAGTACGTCAGTAAAATACCCCCCACATCATTACACCACTGGTAACCTGAGCAGTTGATACAGGGCAGGCTGGTTACATGCTTTCATGTTGCTTACACAAAAATGCGACTGCCATCCAAATGTCACAGCAGAAGTCGTCACTCAGAAAATTGCGATTATCCAGTTGTTGTTAGTCTGTGCTAACTATAGCTTCATTTTGACAGCTGACAGGATGGTATCTACTTTAGTGTTCTACGTAATGTGCTTTTAGCTTTAATTTTCTGCATACTCCAATAACCAATTTTTACTACCAAGGTAACTGTTGCTTTTCTATCAGCTTGAACCCATCTAGCTATTCTGAACTCTTGCATGAACAGGATGCCTAATCTGAGAACTGCTGCTCAGTGGATATTTTTTGGTTTTCAGACCAACCCCCAGAGATGCTTGCATGGGAAGATCAGATCAGTGGTTTCTGAAGTACTCAGACCAGCCTGTCTGGCACTAACCATAATGCCACGTTCAAAGTCACTTTAATCACGTCTTTTGGTTGGTTGCTGCCATTTGATTGGCTGCTTAGATATTTGTGTTAGTAGGCAGTTCAACAGGTGCACCTAAAAAAGTGAAGGAGTGTACATAGCAAGAAAAGGCAAATGTTTAGATGCTTAGAAAGGCACAGCAGTGGTGAGCTGTGCTTACAGTTACCTGTTCAGGGAACTCCTCTCCAACCAGAGACATGATGAGAGATGTCTTCCCCACTTTGGCTGTCGGAGAAGAAAATGAGAGGATGAAAGGCGCTAATCTAGCTTGTATTTTGATAGCACCTAGTTATAAAGTAGTTATTATGCAGAGTAACCGCTTCATAAAGCCCACTTAATTGAAACGTGTTCACTTAGAAGAAAGCATGATTATATAAGAGACATACTATTGTTTGGCAGCTAACTGTTACTCTGTTTTACCTTTAGTTAGTTTATATGGCTCCTTGATGGCTGTATCGACCGTTAGAGAGTACTGATGTGTTAGCTTACCTAACTCAAAGCAAACTTTCCAAAATAACAATAAACGACCAATAAAATATACTTATGTTTTGCACAGTATGGCGTAAAACTGTTCAGTCAATAAGATAAAAATACATAAAATGATAACGTTATTGCGATTACTCCGTGCTAGAATCCAGCAACGCATTATTAACTGTAACTTTCCAGTCAAATATTTTAAGCTAGCGAAATATAAACGACAGACAGGAGTATATTGTACCAGCATAAAACATATATTTTTATATGAGTAACTTCTTTCCATTTAAAGACACTTATCGCCTCTTGGCATCAGCAGTAACCCAGAACATATTCAACTAGAAGTCAAAAAGTTAGTTAGCTACGGCAGCTAATGGCTGCTAGTTGCTTAGCTTGTGCTCGGCTGTCAGTATGAATGACTTACGTTCCCCCAGTAAAAGTATCCTGACGTCTTGCTTCATGTTTCCTCTCTCTATGGAGAACAGTCAGACACGTCGCGGCACTAAAATGACATCCACCATTCATTTGAATGTCAAATTTCTAGCTTAAAACAAACGTGTGCCACTCCACAGCGATATGCAGCCAAGGTGAAATCATATCTTTCCGGTTCACAGAGGAGACTGTGAAACCACGCCCTCTGCTGGGCACAGGCCAGGCGTTACTCAGTGCACTGTTGTCTTTGGATTTACTGCACTGGATCAGGGTTTGTTTGTTCAACTAAACACTGAAATCACAGGGAATACACAACAAGTGCAAACAAGAAAAAAATAATATCAAACATGATATGTGGTTTCACATCAATCTGTGTTCATCACTCCCAGTTTAGCATTTTTAATCACATTTCATCCTTGCAAATATAAATACATGGAGCACATCATCGGGGTCTATATTTTAACATTTGTCCCATTTATTGTCAGTCAATACTATAATTAGAGAGTTTGCTTTTCATTAATTAGAATCCTATTTTTGTAAACAGAATAATTTGGGTGTAAAGATGATTGGATTTTTTTTTCCAGAAAAAACTGTTGAAAAGCCCCTGACAGAAGTGGTGACTAGTATTGGTAATTAATGAGACTGTCATTGACTGGGAAGCCAGACTTCAAGTCTTTGTCACAGAATATCACTTGTGTGTGTCCTTTTATAGAAGGAACGCAGTGACAATGAGTACAACATATTCTGAGGAGGGCACCTGTCCACCTGTCATTCTGGTCCACAGCCTTAGTAAAAACATGTTGTAATTTTACACTTGCCTTTTATTTTCACACCAATGGAAAAATAGTAAATGCCAAGAGCTGTTTATCACTCATTTACACTAACACACATTCATACACTCAGTACGAAAACTCACGATATATACATCTCTATATATAGAAATAACTAGACACACACAAAAGAGCTTGAATAAAAAAAACATTATATTTCAAAAACATACATATAAAAAATGATTCAGTCGATAAACATATGTGACAAATCTTTCAACAAGTCTTCCACAAACAACACCAGTTCCACCAAAAATATTCAACTGATTGAGCGATCTAAGAAACAGGGTTACATAAAAAAATAAAACCTAGGTGAAAAATAATGAGCCTGCACAGATCAGGTCAGAGGCCTCGCACTTCCCACAGCAGGATCTCATTATAAGCCACAGAGAAAAGAAGTGTCCCAGAGGGAGAGAACTGGCACGTCTGCAGTGAGTCGCTGTGCTGCAAGAAGTCCTGAAACCTGCCACTTGTTGACTTGATCAGCTTCAGCACCCGCTCTGATAAGACACGAGACACACAGCAAATAATTCATCACTGGACAGAAGCCAACCAATGCAGCTTTAATGTTTTTACTGGAACCATGTGACACCTTTAAAATATAAGCAAACAAATGAACAAGAAAAAACCTCAGCATTTACCATGTGATCCCACAGCTACAAGATGACTCTTAGAAGACAGGCTAATGCATGTGGCCCAGTGGGGGAAGGAAATCTTCTTGATTATCTGCAAATAGGAATAAAAACAGGCTTCATACACTGTCTGTGTGCAACATTTGCTAGTATACGTTCATAAAAAATAAGAATTAAAAAAAAGAATAATTCAAAGCACTAATGCAGTGAAGTAAAGAGAAAATGTACAGTGATACCTGTTTTTTAGTGAGGCTATAAAAAGACAGCTCTTTCTCTACTCCGTAGCCGGTGTAAACCACCAGGCTGTGGTCTGCTGGGCAGAAGGAAGCCATGCTGGGGGGCAGGCTGTCACCCTACAACATATGGAAGGAACACAAAATATTAGATTGAGACGGGTAAAAAAAACCCAAAACAGATTGAGCTTTGTTTTTCTGTTTCTTTAAAATGGAAAATGTTTATTAATTAACAAGAGAACTTAAACTCATCATATAAATATGCCTGATGTAGCCACACAGACTCATTTTCATCTGCAGTCGTTGGCTAGTTGATAGCATATTAAATTCGTCAACAAAACAGAGCCATGTGAGCAGAATTAAAGACAGAAACACATGTAACGTAAAGCACATACCCAACATTTCTCTGGTTACCGAATTACAAGCACGACTACAAAAAACTTGTTTTCTTGAGGCATATTTTACAGTCACCTCTGGAAAGCGCTCTGAATGTACATTACCTTGTACTTATTAAGAGGAGGTGGAGGGGCAGAAGAATCCTGCTTCTTGGTTTTAACATATAGATACATCATCGTATCATCAGCATATTATTAGCTCACCATTGTGTCATCTGGCAAGTTACAGTAGGAGGGCTTTTTTTTTTTTTAAAACAACTAATATTTTTTCCCTTTCACTGTACAGAGCAACACAATCTTTTGTTTACTGTGCATTACTCACTAAAACTCTGTGCATATTTAAAGTCTAAATGTACTTCAGTCCTGTGCTGGTAGGATTTATGCTTAAGCATAAAATGAGGATGAGCAAAAGAAACACAGCCCTTCAATCCTACATTGGGGTTGAAGGGCTCTCGCTATGCTGTTGGAATGTTTTTGCAGATACTGCAGGCCAATATAGAGTTCTATATAGTTCTGTGTGACCCTGTTTATGCCAGTCCAGCTGTAGCAGCAGTTTCTATTTATGCACTTATCAAAAATTTACTTCATATATTAGCTGCATCAGAAACTTGACATCCCCCCCAAAAAAACCAAAAACCCCCAAACAAAACAAAAAGCCATTGAAGTGACATTTCAACTCATTACTATGCACTGTTACTTAAAATACTGATTGTACCGTGAAATGGGCGGGAGCAGGAAAGGACAGCCAGTCTAGCAGATTACACTTGTCCTTCATCCAGTCAGCAGCCCACACACTGACGCGCCTGTCAGCGCTCGTGGCCAACCACAGGTCATTTCCTTCCAGCCCAAAATTTTTACACTGGGGTCGAGAAGATAAAACAGTGTCAGAAAGGTACTGATGAAAGAAAAATGATTTTAAGTATCACAAAAGTTAGACGTCTTGCTTTTAAATAGTTTCACACAGGATCATTAACTCTAGCTAATATATTTCTGTGTATAAGAAGCAGGGTTCACTGATGAATTTTAGTGTTTCTCTCATTGATTAATACTGACCATAGAGTTTATTACCAGTTCACATTTACATCTTCAGCTTCATTTTCACACATGCAGTGGGATTTGCAGACATTACCCAGAGGAGTGACAATGCACATGCCCAAATGAATCAGACTTCGCTTTAGCACAGTCTATGTGATGTCCAGTTAAGCCCATGTGTCAACAGTGCAGGTAATTAAAGCAAGTGTGTGGGTTATGTGTCCTGCCTGCACGTTGTACCTACATCAGTGCCGCGCAGGTGTGAGAACGTGTGCTATGGGGTCTACGAGCAACATGTGAGGCTAAGTCTCTCCAGAACTTTAAACTTAAGGATGAATATATCCAAAAAGGAATGATTCAGAACACTGTTTTGATTCTGTGACTGGTTCTAGCGAAACGACCTCAGCTGCAGGTTTTTTATATATTATTTTCATATATATTTCTTAATCTGCCACGGTTTCTGTTGTTCTGACTTCAGAGAGCTGACCTGTTCAATCACACACTGGATTGTGGTGATCATCGCTCCTTTGTGGTCTTTTATGACTCGAATAGTTGCTCCATTTACGAGGCTGCTGACGGCTACCAGACCATTCTTCCCGGCTGAAAGGATCACATGACCTGTACAGGGGGGGACAAAAAAAAAGTTCCAAAGCTACAACTGGATGAAACGTTAAATTTTACTGCCAGAACAGTAATGCACAAATGAGCCTTGAGATTCAAGAGCAAGTCCTTCCTGTGAGTATTTTCACTGAACAAAGTGACATATCCGAAATATATAATCACACTCTTATTCCTGCAAAGCAGATAAAATGTAAATACACTACATTCAGCTCTCCTCTCTCACCATTAGCTGAGTACTGGATGGCAGAGATAGCCACGTGATGGGGATGCAGCTTCATCTCCATCTCTGTTGAGGCGAGCCGAAAGATCCTTACAGTTCCGTCACTGTATCCCCCAGCCACGTACGTGCTGTCTGCACTGGAAAAAGGGCTCCAGCACACACAGTCACAAGCCTGATGAAGACATGAAACAAATGCACGAGCTGCTTATTAATTTTCAGCTTCAATAATTCTGTGATATTACTGAGATTAGCATCGATTAGCTTTGATGCTTTCAGTTGGTGTAGAAAGTATCCAACATAATTCTTGTGGCAAAATCCCCTTTGAGGGTACTCACTCACCTGGTTGAGCACCTGGAACTGCACCACCAGCTCATAGCTCGAGGTTGACCACACCCTCACGCTGCCGTCCTCGCTGCAGGTGGCAAAGTGGCTCTCGTCAAAGCTAAACGCTACGTCATTCACCTGGAGAGCAGAGAACACACAGAGACGCAAGTGTTTTCTCTAGCCTGAAGATAACATTCAACAAGCAAACAGAGCATCCTCAGAGATCTTATTAAGACATTTCTGGCATTTTCTTGCTACAGGTTCTGCATATTTTTTCACAACAGCCCATTCTGTTGTATCAGGCGCAGATTATTATTGTGATTAATGCCTGCTGTGCCTCTCTCTTAAGAGAGAAAAAAGGCTTACAGAAATACCCCAAAAAATAAACAAGAGAACAGCTGTGGGAGGTCATTAAACCAGTGAGGCAGATAAACAGACAAATCAATATGTAAACTGAACGGGAATAACCAGAAGCAATGTAAAAGAAGCATTTAATAAAAACTGATCTGATAATGTCAGGCTTTTCACAGTCTACTCTTTGTGCTGCGGACAGATTGCACTTACTTAATGACAGGCAGCCTTTGAATTTCACAAAGAAGCCAATTAACTAATGATTTTCTGTTCCTCTGAACTCCAGGGAGTCATTTTTATGCTTTTGTCTTAGAACTACCAGAATCTCCAAGTCTCTAATGCTTTATAATCATTTAAGTGTTAATTTTGTTGAGGTCTGTTATTTCTTTATCATTTTTCCCTGTTCAAACAGGATTATGGACTCTATCTATTAGCAGGAGAGGCAGAGAGGCAGTAAGGTTTTCTGCTGAGTATAAAAGAGATGATGGTGGGCTAATTTATTTGAAATGAAGAGGAAATGATTAATAGTCTTCAACATCTGAGCTTGAAGCACTTTAGATTCTTATCATACATGGACTGGATCTGTGAGGGGTAAAATCAGCAGCTTGGATTGATTATACCTGCAGCTATACAAATATAAAGAAACATTTTCTCAATGAAAAAGGAAAAGATTGTCAAGTTGCCATTACAGAGAGCCTTCTGTAAACAACACAGGACACATCAGCTCTATAACAAATCTGTTTTTATAATGATGCTATGTGCAGTTGTATATTTTAACAGTCACATTCATTGATACACATTTAAGGTATAACATGCAATCAGCCCACAAGAACATTATTATTTCTGTGTCACGAGCTAATGATTCCTAAATGTCACACTGGTACCTTAGTTTTGTGGCCGCTGACCAGTCGGATGTTGCTGTTATCTGACCAGTTGATGTACCAGAGAGTTCCTGCCGTGGTTCCAACAATCCCCATGTCCATTGTGTTATCGAACGATGCACTCACTGTTGCCCCATCCAGCATTATCTCTTGCTCCAACACCACTGCTGTCCCACTGAAGCACAGACAGAGGTGCTCATAAGCACTGATCCACCATTAAAATAGAGACAGGTCTCTGTTTTATTCTTTACCTGGTTCTTAATGTTTCAAAAAACACGACAGAGCATTATGCAGAGAAAGAGGTCAGCTTATAAGTGAACCAAGAAGTGAAAAAGAAATCTGCATAAATACTGTTTCTCATTTATTGTTCTTATTCATAACACAAATAACACTGCTCACTGTTAGAGACAGACAGCCAATGACAACCATTTTATTAAGCACATTTTAAGACAACTGCCAGATAACTTATTTTTATGAAGACAAAGGACAGAAAACAGAAGGCTGACCTAAAGTGAAAAGGGGGGAATGACTTGGCCCACAGTGAAGGAGAAGTAGTCATGAAATGTTCTGCAAATGTGGAAAATATTTCAAGACTATCCAATGATGACAACAAGCTGGCTGAGAGAATGGCAAGTATGTGCAAAACAACTCGAATGTCAGGCAACTTGAAGAACACTAAACTTTAAACATGGTTAATTTACAAGTTTCTCTTACTCGCACATTTCCACATGAGTTATTTTACCATGCTCACACCTTCAGTATTCGTCTCTTGACTTACAATATTGAATCGGAGGAAAACTGGCAAAATCTGTCCATAACCTGTGAACTTTTTACCTTTTACTTGGTTGTTTTGCACACACTTGACAAACATCTTTTCTTTCTAACGCTTTCCCCCTCTTCTAGAATTAAAGAGACCTCTGGGATGAGAGATGAAAGATCTTTAGGAATCAAAGATGACCATTTCTCTTCTTTTCTAGAGCTCAAGTCGACCACAGACACAGACTTATGCTCTTCTACCCATTATTTACAAGTCAGTAATATAAAAATATCAAAATACAGAATTGCCTGTAAATCTATGCTATGATTATGTTATTGCTCCTGCAACATACACACAGACAGTGTAATGGATGAAAGCAGTAAAACAGTTAAACATTATTTACCTTTTGCCCTGTATTCTCGTTAGTAAACTGACTGAGGATTGTATATTTGTATTAATGAGATGATATAATGAGACAGGAGGGATCATTCAAAATTGAGCAACAGACCTGTCTTCCACACCTCTGCCCTTTTCCTCAGCCTTCAAGCTCTGAACCGCTTCTACCTCCCACAGTCGCAGCCAGCGGGTGTTGCTGCCTGTGAGGAGGCGGTTCCCTCGACACAGCAGCACACCTACACCAAGAAAACACATCAATTCAGTTTCCTGTGGCAGAAGCTGTATATCCAAGATATCTCTATCTAAGCTGCACTAGTGATGCTGTTGTGTTTTTTTCCTGTGTGGTGAAATGTCATGCTATCATGCACACATGGGGGATTTTGCCTATTTGTACCAATTTCTCCTTCGTCGGCTTCCCAGGTCATTAAGCAGCGCTGCGTTCTAACATCCCAGGTGCAAACATGTCCTCGGTTTGTGCCGGTGAACAGGAAGTCATCCACGTGGTAGCAGAGAGCCGTCAGCTCCACATCACCCACCTCTGCTGGTGTTTTCACCCTCTGGACCTACATGGGTAAAGAAAAAGTCAATCTTCATGTAAGTAAAGTAAAATCTTCACCCACTCCAATACTAAATGCATTTCTTTTACATTTAAAATGTATGCTTAACACATTTTAAACCAATATATGCCTATAGCTCGACTAATGTTTCTTGGCAAATTAGCAAATTCTAATGATGGCTACATTATGTGGCCCAAAGCTCCTGATCAGGTAAGAAAATCTTATTGTGTGTGTTTGTGGATTTTTTGTGGTCGTTAACCTTGAGGTCTGCATCCTGGCCCTGTGTGTGGATAAAGCAGAAGTATACCCCATCGGTGCCCACGCAGGCCATTTGACTGGCTGCTGACGGGCTGAAAGCAGCATCGTGGATTGGTCCTGACACCCTTACACTTGACAGCATCTGGAAGTTCTTACTGCTCCACAGAGCCACTTCCGGGTCAGAGAAGTCTCCTGTGTAATGGTGAAGAATCACAAGCCAGTAGCAGTTATACATTTTGCAGCAGATGAGACGATTGCTGTCAGCTACTTTATCAAGTATAATACGGTACAAACACAAAGAAAAGAAAAGTTCAACTGCAATCGGATACGACACTGACCAACAGAGAGAAAGAAACGATCATCCCTGGAAAACGCAAGACACTGGATGGCACCGCTGTGGTAGGAGACACTGCGACGACACGTTCCACTCTGGACGTCCCAAATGGAGATAAGGCTCCTGCTGGAGTTAGTGCCACCAGCTGATGCTATAGTCTGAGAAAGAGATAAAGACACAAACAACGCAATACACAGTTGATTCATATTGCTGACAGTTACATCATATAGCTCTCTGTGATGATAGTATTACACTCTCGGAAAAAAAAAACAACAAAAAATGACTCTCACATTGTTGTGGAGGAATTCTGACCTACTTTACTTTACAACATTGCTTCGGTTGATTGAGGTTTGTGGGCATTTGTTTGTGCACAGCTCTCCAAACAGTCCTGCTTGAGGTCAGGTTGAGGTCTGGACTTTGACTGTGCTATTGTGACGCTCTGATTGCTTTCTTTTTCTGTCATTTGCTGCTGTGCTTGGGATCATTTCAGCCAGGCTGTAGCTGCTGTCCCCACATTTGACCCTAGAATACTTTGATAAATAGAGGAGTTAATGGTCAACTCAATGACTGCAGGGTTCCCAGGTTCCTCTTGCTTTTGTCAGGCCAAACAACAGTTGCCTTCTTGGATACAAAGCAAAGAAGTGTAATCTGCTAGAAACTTTTCATATAATACAACTCTAGTTCCCTATATGTGCATTCATTTTTAATTAAATATAATTATCAATCACTATTTGGTTGTGATCACTTTCCCTCTCGTTTCTCTTTGATTTTATTAGAGAAGCCTTTTCATAATGACCAGGAGTGTTTGGTTTCAGCACACAGCTAAAAAATGTGGTTATTTTGTACCTTGATCATAGCAGACCACACCTGATGCTCCACCAGTCATTTCATATCAGATAATATTTCAGATAACATACCTGTAGAGTTTGAGTACTGAGTTTTGAACCAAAAAGTTTACCTGTGCATCATTTGTAACCGCAAGGCACGAGATCTCTTCTCTGTGGCCCTGCAAGTGTCTCTGACTTCCTGTATGAAGATCCTCCACGACCACCACACATCCGCAAGAGTATGCAAATAAACCTGCAACGGAAAATAACGGCTGGGTTTAAGCAATGCTATACTCAGTGGCTCGTTTTAAAAGCTGGTATGAGTAGAAAAGTGTTTCGTGCATTTGATTTCAAAGTTGGATTTTTACTTAAATTTCAATAGTAGTAGCCAGTGTGCTTTAGGTTACTTTTATTTGTTTGATCAAGCTTAAGTTCATACCATAACTCTGATTTCACACAATATTTCCAGTTTTACTTTTATGTTTTTCTTTCAGAATATCATCTTAACCTTGGTCGGGGCTCCACACCATGTTGCCACGCCCATTGCCATTGTAGCCAATCACTGCTTTGAGCTTTATGCCTTCTTCTTGTGCTTCTGGAGCTACAACAGACTAGAAGAGAGAAGAAAATAAGACAGGACAGCAAATCTACAGAAGCATATTGTGGCTGCAGTCTCTGTTTACCTGATCAAGTGATGATGTCTTGAAACGTGGGATAAAGTGCTTGTAACAGTCTGGACGCACTGGCTTCTTTTGTTTCAACTCAGCTGAAAGACAAAATGGCACCAATTTAAAAAACAAAACAAACAAAAAAATGAGAAAGCTAAACAACAGCATTATAATACCAAAAACCCCCCAAAAACATTGCATTTACAAGTGTCCATATAACTGCTATTTAGGGGAGAACCGTTGATCAGATCTGTCACTTTGAGGAAGGAGACAGCAGGTCTGGGATCAGAGGAAAGACCTGAACCAGTCTCTGGTGCTGATGCAGTTGGGATTGTCTTTGCTGGGGTGTCACAAGAACCCAAGGACCCCAAATCTGAGTGAGACAGAAAAAAACTGTTGCTTTAAAAGCAAACTTGACTGTATTAAATTTACAGATTATATGACAAAAATTATCAATGGCAATAACTCTAACAACTTAAAATCTACAAGCAGATTGGTTATCAGTTTCTCAGAGCAAACCATCAGCATGAGACTGTGCACAAAGTCCCAGATTGATCAGCTAATCCTACAGTCCACCACAGACAGGAACTACAAGCGGAAGCAGACGAACAAAAAACAAATTTACCTCGGTGTCCAACCCGGTCGATGCTGCTGATGTCCAGTCGTGGTGGTGGTGAGGAGGGGAGCGGCGCTGTCTTTCGAGGCATACCGTTGGACAATTGTATATCATCAACTTCAGTGTCTGTTAAGTTGTTATATAAAATTGCAAGACCAACTATTTATTTCAAATTCGTAAAAGCAAAAGAATGAGATGCCTTTTGCATCATTAAAGCAAGCCTGAACTGGAGCAAACTAAATATGTCACCTGGTTTTGGAGCTGAAGCGTAGCTTATTTTGAAAGGTGAGCTGTGAGTGAAGACAGAGACAAATAAATATGAACCAATATAGGTTATAAACATTTGTTAAGAAGACTCAAGAGTGATTATTACCAACTGTGAGCTGTAGAGTTTACAGGATTTGCCAGGAAGTCCCAAAGAAATATGGCGTCTCCGACTGAGATCACTCCCAGCTGGTCAGGGGTGAAGCTAAGCTGCCGAATAGGATGACTGTGGCCTATGAACATCTGGTAGAAATAAACACATTTAACTTCACAACATTAACTCCTAAAACATCAGCCTCCTACTACTGTCTGTTCTCTACAGCTGACATAATTTCTACAATCCTCATCAAAATTAGTGCAATGTGACCTGTAACCACTCAATACTTGCAAAACTATAACTACAATCAGGCAATTGTATGAAATAATATGATCCATTACAATAACATCTTTTAGAATCCATTAAAACACTGACATAATAAGCCTTCTTTAGACTTTTTTTTTGTATGATTATGTCACCCGTACTTGTAAAATAAGGCAGCAAGCACGACTTTATCAAACACTTAGTAATACTTTATAATACAGTCCATGTCTAAGGGATTATTTCCTTTTGTAATATTTGAAAGTAATTATATTTACCAGCATACACTTAAAGATAGATGCACGAGAATAAGGGAATAACAAGTCAGGGTTTTACACACACACACACACACACACACACACACGAAAACAGAATTACTGTAAGCAATTTCAAAAAAGGGCAAACAAATTATGCTGTAAGCAACTTTAAGCACTACATAATTTCTTGATAATTTTGAAAAAACAAAACAAAAAATATTTTACAGTTTTACAAGTACAACAGTGTACTTTTCAGGGCGTGGGCCATATGATGGAGGGGTTTAAACTTTCCTAATTTCAAGGTGTTTTACTTTTGAAATTTACATTTGAACAGTGATTGTGAAAGAAAATAAATAAGTCAGACTTGGCTCCATCACTATAAGGTCACATGGTGATGCAAATGTTGATTTTTTTTTCTTTCTTTCCATTTCTAAGTGAGAACAGTCATTATCACATTTATATTGGCGAAATAAAGGCACAAGTAATCCACTCCTTGATGTGACACACACAAAAGTATGGTGTGTATACAATTTAAAATGCACCTACATTCTAATTATTTTCTTGCTTTCTATAAAAACCTGTCTTGTTATCCTCTTATTCTGGTGTTTCTACCTTTAAGCACTTTTTAGGTAAAAATTATAATGTAATTTAAACTAAAATACATTTAAATTCCATGTAATTGTATTCATCATTATTATATATAATCATATTAAAAGTACACCATTTGTCATGAGCTGTATTGTAAAGTTTTACCAAGTACTTTAGTTGGTAGTATTTGTTATAAAGAGTCTAAGTTACTCTTTTGTTGACTACCTGTGAGTTAATATCAAGCTGCATGTTATAATCCCACACTTTCACAGCGTTGTGTCCGGCTGTCAGCAGGAAACGACCATCGTCACTCACAGCCAGGGACGAGCAGTGGTGTTTATGCACTTTAGACAGCTGTCAGAAAAACCGAAAAACAACACTCAGAAACAAAGAGATACAAACTGTGTTCATAAAACTATACAATAATATCTTAGTTACTATATTATGACATTTTTACAAACTTCTAAGCTTCTTGTCTTGTAGCACCATATATCTCTAAAGAGAAAGCCAACCCCAGGCATCTCCCATGTTTCTGTCTTAAGCAAATAATCAGTCTTGGAACCACTCAACAAGTAATTCATGGATTTTACAACAAAGCTGTTGTGAACAGTTACCTCTCGGAGGAGGCGGCCTGTCTTGGTGCAAACCCAGAGGATCTTGTTACCAGATGTGGCAACCAACAAGTGTTTGGTGGAGGCCGGAGGGAAGCAGACCTTCAGGGCAGAATCCAGACGGGGACTCTCTACATCCAAAATACTCACATCTACATGTAGCAGCTACAGAAGAAGTTATGTGTCAGTGTGGACAGGGTGAGACAGAAGAACCCAGACTCTAATGCTCAAAGTGAAAAGTGCAGATTGTACGGTGTGAGAGTTGACCTCATCAAGAGTCCGTGCGTCAGCAACGGTGACAGTGTACTCCGAGGGACCGACAAAAGCCAGGCAGCGACTGTCGCTGCTTACTGTGAGCGCGTCTGGAGCGCGCTCAGTGCCTCGAGCCACCACATTACCTAACCGAAAAGGTATAGAGTGTCAAGCCAACTTATATTTGTAATTTAAAATAGTCTAAGTCATTGACCATGTTCAAGCAAATAAAAAACATTATCTACATAACACAGTTGTTCCTAGTAGAAGTGCAATGAATGAAAATCAGCACTTTTGTTGCAATAAAACAAACGTTGGAGAAAAAAACTAATCCAAATGAAAAGAAAAGAATAACAGCTTTTAAGCTTTGTGGGCAGAAAAATCCAACATGTGGCTCTGCAGCAGCCTGCAGCAGAGGGTAGATAGACATAAGAGTCCAGTTTAACATTTTCTAAAACTAATAACCAAACTAAAAGTATGGTTTACGTGTTATCTTATAGGCTTTTAAAATTAAACAGTACATGTTATGGCACAGTGAGTTATTCACATTTGATGCTGTGTCTGCAGAAAAGTTCTACTTATGGGTAACATATGGTTGTACTAAGAATAACTTGAAGTGGTTGTTTGTATACATACACACAACTTTGATGACACTGTGCTCTTCCTCAGAGGAGTTATAAAGTGCCAGAGACCCCTGTGAGTCGGCGCTGTACATGAACTCGCCGTCTGGAGAAAAGGCAAGACCCACCACTTCACCTCTGTGCTGCCTGTGTAAAAATAAATAAATATAAATGGAAAAAGCTTCTTCACTGCCACCGGTGCCGACTCCGGGCTAGTTAAAACGTACTCATGATCCGCCAGCAGCTTGGCACTGGAGATTGCAAAGACTCTGACCGTGCCAGAGCTGAAACCACAGGAGAAGATCTGCTCCCCCGGATGGAAGGCTACTGAGCAGGGGCTGTCTTCAGATACAAAATCATACAGCTGAACACAAGACAAGAGAAACATTGATCTGATCAATAAATGTGCTACTGGGAATGGGGACAGTTTCTGTATATTTGTTTTCTTGTTTAGTTAGACCTGGTGGAGGGAATCCATATTCCAGATTCGCACTGTGCCATCAGAAGAGGCTGTTGTGAGATGCCGATGAATGCCGTCGACGCTGAAGCCGAGCACAGTGTCTGTATGTGACCTCATCAGTGTGTTGTAACCACGGCTGCTCACATCAAGGAAGCCCAGGTTACCAGTAGAGGTGGCAGCTAGGACGCGAAGGCTATCAAATGAGATTAGCGCCGTGCTCACAGGTCCCTCGTGCTCTGGAAAAAATACAAATAATGTACATAGCCAGCTATTTTTAAACAGCCCAGGATCACCAACAGTTAGCCACACTAATAGCAGAAAATGCCGTAGCTGCTGTACTCCTTGATGGAGAGCCTGTAGAGGTGGCTGCTTCAAATTCAAATCTGCTCATACACCGAAACTCCTGAAGATGGAAAGTGAGTGTATTGAGTTCACAGATTTTTCATATCAGGCAAATACTGCTCATACTCTTAATTTAAACACACTTAAAGCTTAGCTTAACCTCATCCATCCATCTACAATGTCATAAAAGTAGTGAAAATGTTTTAATTCAGTTATCTAATGCGTGTCTATAAAATTAGTTAAGTCAGAAAGGCCTGAGAAACAAAAGCATAAATAAATCTTACCCATCAAAGCTCTAAATATTCATCACCTAAAGATTAAATCACTGCTTCTGGTAACTGTTAGCTACAGGTGAATGTTAGGCCATCTCATGACTGCGCCTACCAGCTTCCAGGAAGACTGTAGAAAAATCAAAGGGCCAGAGCCGCAGGAAGCCATCTTCAGAGCCTGTGGCGCAGAATGATGAGGACACACTGATGCTGTTGATAGCAATGCCTGGACCTGGGATGGGACGAAAACAGTCACATTACGGACGTTTGACTTATTTTTTCAGGTGGGGGTCAATCATGTAAATGACCAAATGTTAAATTGAAGACATAAGTTTAGATAATGTCACCTGAACGACCCACCTGTATTAAAAGTCCATTTCTCTCTGCGGTCAGCATGTTGCGTCTGTGCAGGTAACAGCCTCCTCACGTTTTTAATAACAACGCTGCTGTAGTCTATTTCAAAGATATGCCCACTCCGAGTGCTGGCGTATCTATGGGGAAGAAGTTACAGAGCGAACATGTTCAGCGGAGTCAGATTCGTTTCACACTTCTCCTGAAGTTAAGAAAGCCTGCGTGCTGATTTGTTCGCTCACAGTGTTCGATCATCAAGATGCTGCTCATCAGAGTTTCCCTCCTCAAAGGCCACATCTGTGAAATCCAGTGTTTGGTATTCATCCAGGTTGACTGGACAGGAACGCAGTGTGCCATTCCGCACTCGCCACAGACGAATATTTCCCCGACCACATGACACCATCCTAAAAGCAGCACACTTGCAGATTTTCCCATTGTCTCCATTCTCGACTACACTGTGATACACTTGATTTTTCACACATTGCTTCTGCATTTTTATTTGTTTTTAATAAAATAATTAATGGCAGAGTGTACTGTGGTTCATCTGAGGTTGAATTGTTATAAATGATGAGTCGATATGAAAAACCTTAGCACTGACAGAGGGTGTACTTTCTGCTTGGTTGAAACTGTCTTTGCGGAATATCTCACTCCACAATGAAGTCTTCATTCTTTGGCTCTTTCTCACAATCCCCACACACAGTGTGACTCTTTGCATGCCTGCATTTAAATCTGCTAAACCTTCACCTGTTTGCAGCTTATGAAGAGCTTCACAAGATCCACATGATGTCAGCACTAGAGATCAAACTGATCAACCTTCAGAGGACGGTGTCCTCAAAGCTTCCAACAGCTGAGAGAGTGACAATCCATTCGTTGCAGACTAATAACATGATGCTATACAGTATGCAGTACAGTATACAGTATGGACTCTTCTCACTGTTGAGGTCTGGGAAGCGCTTCCGCTCCCTTAAGGCCAAAACAGAGAGAATGAGGAGGAGCTTCTTCCCCCAGGCTATTTGGGCCCTGAACCAGGTGTAAGACTGGACTCTCACACACATCACATCACCACACGCACCACCACACATTTCCTATAATCCTATAATTCCTATAATTTATAATCTTGATAATCTCTTTCTGCTATTTGCACATTTTTTTACTGTAAATTCCTAAGTTAATTTGTAAATTTTGTAGTAACCTGTAAATTGTAAATACTGCAAAACTTTTTTTCTGTCATTTAATAGTCGGGCATTAAACAGCTACAAGCATTTCACCCCCATGTCATACTGTGCATGGTTGTGTGTGTGTGACAAATAAAATTTGAATTTGAATTTATGGTAGAATGTGTGATTTAACATTTACACAAGTACAAATGGTAAAACACACATATGCAGTACGGAGGGTACCTTGTATCGTCAAAGAAGGCGACCTTCATGGTGTGAATGTCCACATCTGTGTGCGTTTTGGCCAAGATGGACACCTCTCCACCTTTGCTAACATTCAGAGTGTTCCACACCACCACCATCTGTGAAATAACACACAGAAGCAATCACCCGACAGCTTTGCAGAATCAGACTCCAACAAGAAGAGCCATTTATAGCCTGATAAAAATAAAGTGGGTCAGTTTGGGTTAATATTATCAAAAGCTTCTTAGAATTGTTTCATCTTGATCTACCGACCTCTGTGACTCTACATCTACTCTACATCTAGAGATAATTCTTTTCATACATGGATTTTCATAAGATTTGAATGAATGGAACTCACTGTTTTATTGTGCTTATCTTTACCAACTCCACAGAGAATGCCACCGCCGTAGGAGAAGCTTCAAAATAGGAAGAGATGAATAGAAGAAAAATCTAATTTAGCAAAACAAGGTTTTTAACAAACGTACACGTTATTGTTCTGTGTGATTGCAGTCGGTTACCTAAGACAGGATAACGAATGTGCATGAGTCCTGAACATGGCCACACAGTTTGCTTTGTGATAGTTCCACATCCGAACTACACTGTTGTTGCCAGTTTGTGCTGAGGCTAGGAGGGTTGTGTTGCCATTAAAAGCCAGCGCAGACACCTACAAAGACACCAAATGTAATATTGAATTTTAAGTATTTTATTTTGGATGTTTCACATTGCTGAGTTGGAGCGGCACACCGGATCTCATTTACTTTATCGGTGTGGCCGATGAAGAATCTCTGCTGGTTAGAGGATATCTTCATAGAGACGATAATTGCATGGCACGGATACACCACTTCATCGCCTGATTTGGACCACAGGGCCTACGGTGCAATGAAGTGCAGCTATTAAAATTTTTTTCAGGATTGATGGTTATGTGTTTTATTTAGGGGTTTAATTCCAGAGGACCATACACATTTAAAAGTAGCTCCTCCAAAGCCGATGATTCGATTGAGCCTGAGAATCGGATCTGGGAGCAGCTTCTAAAAGAAAGAGCAGAAAAAAAAAAAACAAATGCTAAGATTTTAGAAACAAACCACGTCCTGGCGGCTGTTTTCGTTTCAATCCCCACCCTTTTACCTGCTGTTTGGCTTCTCTGGACAGTGACAGACCCACAGGCCGTGGAACAGGAGTGCACGCAAACTGTAACGTAACAAGGTCGACAGGTTTTCTCAAGCTCACACACAACTGTACAAAGAGCACTGAAGGACAAATACAGCAGAATGTACAAAGAATGGAATGTGCTACATAACAGGGCATCCTAAGCTTGGACATTTATTTTAATAGGAGGACTAAAGCATCACCTCATCTTCACTTTCTTCCCCGTGTTTGCTCAGGCCTTCCTCAGCGTGCGCATACACATGAACTCCACCATCATCAGCCTCAGAAGGCGGCCTGGACGCGAGTTTGTGTGAACCGGAGGATGCCAACAGGTCATTCTGGTGAGTGGAGACTACACCCAGCTCAGGTATGCTGGCCACCACAGGGGTGTTATTTCTTGATAGCTAAGAAGAAAATAACATATATAGAAAGATGTACACTTAAAAAAACAAAAACAAAACATAAGCCTCCGCCTAATTATATACTTGGAGTGAAAACTGGAAGCTCTCTCTGCTTGGACTAATTTCTTCTTATTTGTGTGTCTATATGTGTAAAAATGACAACCAGCACAGCAAACACTCTCACAGTATTTTTACTAATGACCGTCTAAAGTGAGAAATGAGGAAAAAGGGGCTTTTAAAAGTGTTCTGGTTACATCTGGTTACAATACAGGAGTTTAAATCTGTTTTAAAGGGTGAGAAAACAGTTCATTTGGTCAGAGTGACTGGTTTTGATGTTGCTCATGTAATGACCTGTTACTGCACATGATTCAGATGTTTGCCTGTACTGAATGTCAGCTGTATCTCTTTTCTTCACATGTTAAATGTAATATTTATTGTAATTTATGCCGCCCTCCTGGCCTGGTCTCTCTTTAAAAAAGGATTCTTAATCTCAAAGATACATATTTCCTTTATAAAGTATCTATACCGTACTACTCACCATGGAAGGAAAAATGTGCTAAATGTTATCAGTCTTACTAATTTTGGGTTGGTGATCTGGTGGATGAGGGACACACGATCTTGAACTGGTTTGCTGAGGCTGGGAGTAGACCCTGGAGAATACAATGGAAAATGGAAACCAGTCATCTACAATACATTACTACTGGTATTATTACCTTGATGAACACAAGCACCTCAGATTCCACATCCCATGAATCAGGCATGTAATATTGAGCCAGTAGTTTCATTTTCTTTGAGTTAAGACTTAATTTAACACCAGAAAGAAAGAAATGATTTAAGCATAATTGTGTTTTGAGGTGAGGCGAGCTCTTTCTTCAGTATATTTGGTGACGAGTGTCCTTTCCATTACTTACGACGCTCTGACTGTGGACTTCCTTTTTGAATGGAGTCAAACGGTAACTTTGTTCCTTCAGAGGGAAACCTGTTGGGTTAGGAAAAGTTGAATGACTTTGTAGCAGTGGTAAAGGCAGATAACATCTGTATTAAATCAATAACAATTTAGGCTGCAGATAGGCTGTAAATATTTCTAAAATCATCACAAAAGGAAAAATCTACCCTTAAGACAGTATTCAAGTACATGTCCACATATTGAGAGCCTAAATGACTTTGCAAACAAAGAAGTTGTTGATATGGATTACAAATATTCAGCTGGGCTATGAGACTAATCTTTACCACTTTGCACCAAAATTTCAGTTTTTGTATCAAGAAAAGTGTTTTTTCTGAACTTTGCTTTAAACTGAATATCTATAGCTGTACCTGATGTAATCATACAGATCATGCCAGGAGCCTCCCTTGGGCACAGGAAATGACATCTCTCTGGGTATGGCACCTGTTCCCTGAGACGAGGTCAGACCCATTAACTTAGCTTGACTGAAGGAAACTCCTGTTAAAAGATAATAACAATGAATAAGCAATGACTGGGTTAAAGATTTTAAAAGCTTCAACACGTGCGTCTGTGTGCAGCTGTATTTCATCATCTTTGCTCGTTGAATTGACTGGTTTTGCAGTTTTCTGTTCAGAGACACAGAAAAACACTGTCCAGTTTTCTTTTTCATAACTTGATCTGGCCATTTTAAACGAAAAACAGCAGTTAAACAACTAACTGCACATATAAAATATATACATGTACAGTAAGACGTCCATTGTTTGAAAGTTTTTGCCCTCACCTGGGTCTAGCAGTAAGTCACTGGTAAACATGTTTTTCACTGTCATGTTGGCACATAACTTGATGTTCTTCAGGTGAATGTAGGAGCGGCTGAGGTAGTCAGAAAGCGTGAGCTGCAGGTCCAGCATCAGACACGTCCAGCGCACTGATGTAGGAGCTGGACCCACCAAACCTATATCAAATAAAAATGTGCGATTTTTACAAAGTAACAGTCCCTCTGTATTAAATAACAATACTTTTATAGGATTTCAAAGAGTCCACAAGCTCATTAAAAAAGCGTCTGAGGGCATAGCTCAAGTAAGCAGTAGGGTTGTTTTCTCATAGACTTCGATACAAAAGCAGAGATGGGGCTTCTTTAGGCAACCAAACTGACACCCCTCTAAGTCAGCCCTTAGAAATAATGCTGATTTTAGGCATTTCTGCATTAGCTTCACTTTTTAGATCCTTCTTATACAATCTGTGCAATTACTGGAAATGGCTTAAGTATACCAGGCAGCGTGAGTGTGCATAGTTTTTACCCCGTCTTGCAGATTTAGCTGTGTTTTCATAAACTGAATCCTTTGCAGCTCCACACAGGAAAGGAAACTGAAGCCATGTAGCTGTGGACTTGAACTCTTTGAACGTGTTGGAAAAGGAGATACGGACAACCTGACCCTCCTATAAAACACGGCACAGAGAAAGAGGGAAAGCAGTCTTGATTTCTCTGAGCAAAAATGAATGATATGCACAATGGATCATGCAGCCAAACATGCAGATACCCCTGCAGCGACATCCAGGTGGACCACAAAGTATTTGCCGGGGGTCGGCCTGAAAAGGAGGTAGAAGAAGCGTCCTGTCAGCCCCAGGGACTGGCTGCTGTTTTTGGGAAGCAAGATGTAGCTGTTGTCAGGAACAGGGCCCCTGATCCTGAACACCGGACACTTCAGTGTCTTATCCTGAGAGACGCAATGTTGGGAAAAAACATTTCAACAATTACTATTCTATTGATCTTTAGAGAAACTAATCCTCAACCTGTGTGAGGAGACAAACTAGTCTATACTGATTTCATAAGGGTAATTCAAGCAAGTGTAGTGTGTACAAAGTTACCGTGTATGCTGACACATCCCCCTCTTTTGCCGACCTCTTCCACTCTTCAACTCGGACATATTTGAATATGTTAACGTAGGGATGCTGCCAATCTGCACAATTAGAAAAGCTGGAGTTAGGTTTAACTAGTTATTAACAACGTTTGACTCTCGTTTAAAATCAGGGTTTCTGTCTCTCGGTCTTCTTTGTTGTATTTTATATGGATTTCATTCAAACCTTTAAAGTGCACTTTACCTTTGTAGGCCATTGATAAATGCAGCAAACAGAAAATCCACCTGTTGATATCCCAGTCTGGAAGTTAGCTAGCAAGCAGACAGTTAACTAAATAACCGGGAAAGTTCCTTCTGCCTTCTCCGGAGCTCAAAGCAAAACATAACCTTTTATTGTTCACATCATAAGATGCGGGGTTTTCCGGTTTTCCCGGTACCGTGTAAACAGCAGCTCGTTCAACATTTGATACATATCAAAGCTGTTATTTGCTTCCCGCTCCAGCCTCCGCCGTTGCCCACGACGGCCATGACGTCATGACGCTTACTAGCGGGTTGCTTCCTTCTTCTTCTTCTTCTTCCCTCGGTTTCACATGGCAGTATGCACATGTGATCCCCCTTTCGGTACAGAGTTGTGTCCAGCAATGCACAATCTATATCCAAAGTAAATATACTGTATGTTCTATGAGTCTTTTCGATATCTATCGATCGCATTAATTTTTTAACAATTACTGCAACAAATTTAGCACATTTGCCTTCTTCCCATAAATCAAAGCTGGGGTTTTCAATCCCTGTACTCCTGGGTGATAACGTTTATAGAAGAAAATTAATAATGAAAAAAGCAAACTATATCACAGGACATCTTGCAAAGATAACGCTACATCGAATTTCCGTGTATAACTGCTTTTTCTTTTAAATTTGCGATCTAGTTTGTGACTTGACTTGATCGAACTGTTGTATTCTTTACTTGACAACAGTTTATTTTACTCATTGGTCATATTTTAGTATAAATACCTGGGGTCAGGCATCCAAAGCAAACATGAAGAAGTGAAGCAGAGAGGTGATGAAGAGAGTGCAGGCAGGGGAAAGCAGGTGGAGATGAATGTCACAAGTGTAAAGAGTCAAAGGGAAGATTTGCAAGATGGTAATGAGACCTGAGTGAAAGCTATGATATATGATTTGAAGAGGGTGGTACTTTCAAAAAGACGTGAGACAAAATTAGAGAGGCAAGGCTGAGATGGTCTGGACATGCACAAAGGATGCTGAAGATGGAGATGAAGATGAAGACCACAGACAAGGCTTATAGAGGGAGTGAAGGAGGACATGCAGAAGGTTGGTGTGACAGAGGAGGATGGTAGGGACAGGGTGAGATGAAGGCTTATGATCTGCTGTGGCGACAACTAAAGCAACCAAAAGAAGAAGAAAGGTCACATCAACCCATAAACAAATCTATTTGCTTGGCTGATGTATGAACTTTTTATTCACACATTAAAAGTGTCAGTAAAAACAAATATCCATTCAATCCTTATCCTGCTTATAACACTCATTTCTCATGTGATATCTCATGTTTTAACTCGTCGCTGTCACCTGTTTTTACAAAGTGCATCCTCATATTCACAGTTTTAAACATTCAAACTACACTAAGTAGTGTCCAGCTGGGACTCATCTAACAGTAGGTGGTTCAATCGCTGGCTCCTCGAGTGCACAAAGTGTCCTTGGGCAAAATACCGAACCCCACATTGCTCCTGATGCAGCCATCCAAGTGATATTTAGAATGTGCTGTATGAATGTGTCAGTGAGTCGGTGAATGAAGCTTGTAATAATTACTGTTCAAGTGTTATATAAGTACCAGTTCATTTACTATTCACCGAAAAAGAAATGTACAATGAACGCAAGGCTGTATTCAGTCTGAATCTGTATTCACAACATGTGGGAGTAGCTCCACAGGGTCTTTAAGATGAATGAGGAAGGACACCTGCATTCCCTGTGACTTGTCCAATCCAATCGCATCCTGATCCACATGGCTTTGGATGTTGTCTTTCTCTAACTCTGATGGAAAGTGCTGTAAAGAAGCATGTGGTTGTGGAGAGGTTGGCGGCTGCTGACGCCTCAAAATGCGTGAACTACCAGGACTCAGGGAACAATCAGGCACCGGTCGACTTGCTGACACAAAGGATCCATTGCGCTGTGGCACTGTGGCAATGGAAAAATTGTCTTCTCGAGGATCCAGCACAGCTAGTCACTGTCCACAGCATACAGTCTCTGTCCCCATTCTCCACCTGCCCACTTTCCTCTTTAGCTCTGCCTGCACCTGCACCCAAAGAGGATGATAACTTATTTAAGAATTAATGTTCTTTTTCATAAAGCTTCCTGCAGTTTAGATGTAAACTTAAAGCCCATTTGTTGTGATGTCATTAAAATTAGACTGTTAAGGATGCAAATCCTGCAACAGAACATTTAGAGTAAAAAAATAAAAGAATACAGAAACAATAATGCCTGTTTTTTAATTGTGATGTTGTCCCATCAGCCCTAAGAACAACGTCTCAACATTAAAAATATACACTTTTAAACCTATGGTTTAAGTATTTTGTCTGTTATTTACAAAATCACTTATGGCTAATAGTTATTAGCACCTTCTGAGAAAGAAATGAAACAACAAACCTCTTTATTGCCAAAGCAGTAGAGCACAGCCACCAGAAATCCCTGGAGACACCAGTTCATAAAAATAGTCCAGTTTAGTTTGAGCAAGATGTTCTTTGCTTAATGAATCAATTAGATCACATCTAGGCAGCTTTTCTTTTCTTTTCTTTTTCCAGTGACACACATAAATTGATCAGCCACAACGTTGAAGTCTCTGACATGTGTTCAGAATTACAATGATCACGTTGTCACAGCTTTGGCCCCTCACCACCAGTGTACTCCCTGACTTCTCATGTAATGCTGTGTGGCAGAGAGAGGACTCAAAATGCAGGCTTAACTCAAAACTCAGCTTTAACACAGAGCAGAGCTGGAGTAAACTAACTGAACCACTAATGCTCCTGTCTGACTGCCTGCCTGCCTGACTAACTAACTAACTAACTAACAGTCACACACACAACATGAGAAGAAGTACGATGTCAACATGACAAGGAAGCAAGGCAGACTGAGGGCTTAAATGCACAGAATAATGAGAGGCTGGGCAACAGATGGAAAGACAGCTGGAATCCAACTAATTAAACAGGAAGCAAAACTGAACATAATGCACATGAGACAAGGAACAGTCAAAGTAAAACAGGAAGTGACATACACAGTAAGACTCACAAGGACGTGAGCTTGACATTAGGACAGGGGATAAACAGACATGGAAATACATGACAGACCTGGAAGACAAAACACAGATTGGACACGAAAAAGGGAACATACATGAAATAGAGCAGTAGCCAAAACTAGAAGATAACTAAAACTCAAAGAACATCAACAAACATAACAACTAAACATAACCATCTCAAAAGTCCAAACAAACTCAAAAACATGGGCCAAAGACTCAGGACCACGACACGGAGGTGCCTCCCTCAGGTGAACAAAGCGTCCTGTCACACCATAAAAAAACTCCACTCAAGCATCTAGGGAAGCCTGATCATCAGAGGGGGAAGTATCACACACTTGGTTTTAATGTCATGGCTGATCAGTATGCCTGCAAAACCAGCAGTCACTCAAAAGTTCTTGCCTACCTGAAAGGAACTGATAAAAAGTGTGAAGAACACTTTGATATAGCGCAGAACGCTATACGTCTGCTCATCTGTAGCAAAGACGAAAATCACCTCATGAATTCCAAACAGAGGAATGAGGGTAAGAGTTGCCTTGGCGAGCCTAAAAAAATGCAAATAAAACAGATAGGTAACTTTTCTCACTGCAGAACTATGATCTGTCTATCTCTGATCCAGCTCACTAAACAAATGCTGAGAAAACTTGCCGAAGTTTGTAATCGGTGTAATGAGTTGGGTTGCTGGCTCGCAATTTGAAAAATATGACCTTCAGGATCTTCGTGAAAATCAGAAAATTTATCTGTTGATCAGAAAATCATAATATGTATTGTTATTTATTCAGATGTATATCATGCAAAGTATTATGAGCCATGCAATATAAATGCAGACTTCTGGGACTATTTGCAGAAATCATCTTACAAGTGTAGCTAAAAGAACCGGGAAACGAATAATCCACCAGTAGTTCATGTTCTCATTGACAGCCCAACACCTAAAGAAAAAAAGGTAGATAGTTGTCACCACCCCTTCTCCACAATGATCTGTCACATGAGGACATGTCTGCACACTTACTCTTTGTTTTCTTTCAACATCTTCGCCACCACCCAGGGAACAACGAACAACAGTGGAGTTCCTAATGTGAAAGCATCAGAGATCACCAGGTTCAGTACTGCAGGTTTCAAGAATAAGTTTAAGAATGAAATAGCATGATGTGTGTATGTTTCCATGGTATCCATATTATAAAAGCTCTCCTGCTGATGCAGAGTGTGCTTTGTCCTTTGAGTGCTCAGGTAAAGGCGGCGCTAAAGAGGAGCAGAGGCGTCGTGGTGACACATTTCTATTATTCTGCAACGTGTCAGCTTAAAGTACTGCCAAGATAATGTGTTCTTTGACAAAAAGCAGATTTCACCCCTTGAATGTATGATTCTTTTTCTTACGAAGAGATGAAACTCACCCCAACCGAGATAGATGTAAAGTAGGTATTTGTTGCTGTCAATGAAGACTGAAGCAATAAACACTGAGTACAGATAAATAGCCTCTCCAAAGAACCAATAATGATTGGCCAGGACACAGTACTGCATGATCACCTGTGCTATCCTGCAACCAACAGCAGCCTAAAAGAAATTGGAAAAAAAACCCATAAAAAATACAAATTGCATATCAAAGGTCTTTGCATGGCACTTGTAAAATTTCTAAAACTTGCTATTTTTCATAAAATAGTTTGCAAATTAGCCACCCATTTCCATGGGAGTGGTCTTTAAACATGCTTTACATAATTATCTGAATGCACTAGCATCAAAGCAGTACGTCCTACACACTGATCTATTGCCAAATAATCGAAGCAAATAATTAGCAGTAAATTTCGAGACGTACCTGATGACTGAGCATCTCACTCACATCAGTCGGCTTCATGATTTCTCTTCCCCAGTGATGTTCCAACATTGTGTCTTTAACAATGACCGCTACAGCTCGCAGGATGAAGGACAGGAAGAGGTTAGCGTGAATGTAGTTTCTGGTGCAATGCAGTTTCCTGCCAAGGAACACAGAGTAATACAATTTCAAATTGCCTGGATTTAAAAACATGTTGTGGATTCTGGCACTTTTAAAAAATGATCTGACTCACAAAGGAACATAATTTACAACTATTGTGCTTTTAGATTCTTGGATTAAGGATCTTAGCAGCGCTCACTGAGTTAGGAAATAAAAGTTTCAGCATGTTATGTGATGATCTGATGATCAGAATTGAGACTTTTTACAGACCTTTTATGTTTTGTGGAGTTTTGTTTGACAGTATAGTAAAAACAAGATTTCCACATCTATCAGAGAGCTTACCTAAGGCTTAGAAGAATGATGAGAGCTGTTATAAGCGTGAAGAGGGACAAGGAATAGCCAACAGTGTACAGCATCCTGAAGCTCACCATTAACTGTTTGAACCACAGCTGTAAAGACAAATTTTCACTTTGATTAAGTCATAAAATTACTTAAAATGAAGAGTGAACAAAAGCCAAATCAGGAAGGGCCTCTGCTTTGTTTGCAGATAATAACTTCTGGCATTATCAGATGATTGTCATTCGCCATATCAGGACGAGTTGAATACACCAGTGTTGTTGGAAGCAAGACGCCCTAGCTTCTTTTCACTGCAGGCTTATAATTTTCTTAATGGAGCCATTTTGAATTAATAATTTGCCGGTTATTTTTGAGCCATGGGAACCTTTCACAGTTACTCACACTCTTGCAGGGTGAAAGAAATGTGGCTGAAGTTGTAGTTTGAATGGGAGTGAAGGACTTGTGTACAAGCAGCTACTCTTCAAGCTTTATTGAAACTTTCAAAAGTACAAGACAAAATGGAAATGGGGACCGTTTGACTTCAAAGTAAACGTTTCGCCCTTTGAAACTCGTTGACTGCAGCTTTGAGTGACAACTTTAACTTTTAACCTTTTGTGTTGCATTTTTTCAAATTTTATTACTGCTTGGTTCGTAGCTAATGAGTATTTGTAGACAAGTGTGAAAAACTAGCGGGAGTCATTAGGAGGTTTTTGCTACTGTATCTTTTTTGCAGCCAGTTTCACTCAGCGAGAGCCAGCAATCACCAGGAACCACTGCCGTCCAGGCAGGGATTAAACCCTGGTGACGGCTGTATCACATCCAGTAACACATCATGCAGCTGAAGCCATATCGTTATGACATCATTTTAAAAAAAAACTTCCGTGGAACAACATTTGATATTTTACACCGTGTGTTTATTTATTACACAAACGTTAACCCAAAATGAAGCAATGTGTGAAAAATGAAGTACACAGAGTGATTGAGTAGCTTGTAGAACCACCTTTAGGAGCAATAAGTTCAAGTATTTGTTTCCTGTCTGACTTTATCAGCCCGTCTACAAAATTGGTCCAATTCACTGAGTTTTTGGCAAAACTGTGAAAAGGCAAATTTGCTGAAGCTTGGCTTAGCTTTTGATAAACAACGACATGTTGTAGTGTGTCATGTTTAGCAGGTCGTCATAGGTTGTTTTAAAAATAAATTTTTTAGATGGAGTTTTTTCACATTGTAGTTTTTTCCAGCACTGAATGTTTTTTTTTTATATTCCTGTTTTTTCAGTGGCTAATGTGCATTTTGTAAAGGTATTTATGACTTTGATGTATTCTTGTTTGTACAAAGAACTTGTGTAACCCCTTATGCTCTTGTACACAACTGTGTTATTATTAATATTATTAATAAAACAAGCCTAGAGGTGACTGTTGCTGTGATTTGGTGCCATACAAATAGATACTTTATTGTTCCACAAGGCAAATTGTCAGGAATGAGTTGAGTTGTTTACTCATGGAGACCTGTGTGTGATAAGAAAGGACCACAGTTTTAACAGACACCGAGCACTAAACAAAAGAAACTATGTTTCCCCACAGAGGAAAAAAAAGAAGAAAAAAAAACTACTTTGTTGCCATACCTCCTGAGACGCAACCTCTTTTTCCTCCTCACATTGTGTCTTATCCCTCCACACCTGTCCGTTGTCCTCTCTCTCCCAGTGGCCATCATATCCACATCGCCTACGCACAACACCCTGGGACACTGGATGAAACACAGTTAGTAATTCAGTCACCACCTGCCTAGTACAAGTTAAGGGAAACTGGGGGCTCAAGCATGCAGAGACAAGCTAAATCACTGCTCACAGAAAAGGACATAAAGATGCATAATGTTCATGATTGATGAACACAAGAGAAAAACCTGACTTAAAGCTACTTTTCTTCCAGAAAGAAGAAGGAGAAGGAGAAGAAGAAGAAGAAGAAGAACCCAGATATGAACATGATCCAGAAATACTGCTGTGTTCTCATTTTAAAGTGCATTTAAAATGTAAAGAAGCAAAGTGTAAAACTGTTCTGTGGTCAAATGAATTGAAATAAAAAAAAAAAAAAATCTTTTTCATTGATGCAATTCATTTGGACTAAAGAGATTAGAAAAACATTTTTCTCCCAGTAACTGGTCTCCACAGTCCTCAGACGTTTATGGATTCTTGTAAAAAGAATGAGGATCATATGAATGGCAAATGAAAATAAATATCGGCCCAGCCCAAGTTTTTTATAGATTGTACAATATTTTCTTGGTTTAAGCATTTAAATTTTTTCCTGTGTTCTATGTGGAAAACATGGATTTATGAGATATGTAAATCCTTTTGCATATCTCATAAATATTTACTATTTACAGAGCATCCAAACATTTGGTTTGTAGATGATCAGCATAACTTCTATTTGCAGTTGGCTTAGCTCTGACAGAATGTGCACCATCTTTTTTCTAGTTAAGCTCTCACTGCCAACACTTCATCAGGATCAAAATGTACAATTAAATGTAAGATTGGTTATCCACAGCAAAATCTCACTGACCAGTAATAAGAAGAGACTGGCAGCTACTGAAAGGGAAAAAGGACAAACTGACAGACACAGACAGTTTTTTGTTGTTACCTTTGTCATACCAGGGCAGGTAGAACGGGCATGAGATGTTGATCATAACACCAGCAGGAGTATCTGGCCAGCAGGCATACCTGTCAAACGTCCGGTTACAGAACAAGCCCGCTGGAAGGCCAAACAAAAAGAAACTTAGGAGAAAACCCCAGGTTTGATTTAACATTTCAATAATTCCTTTGCTATTTCATCACATATTGCCATATTTCCTCTACCACGCAGTTGCTTACTTTGAGGCAGTGACTCATTTCTTATCGTGTTGAAACAGTCTTCTTTGTACTGAACCCACTTTCGATAAGTCTCCTCCAGAACTTTAGCGCTCACCTTTCCAACCTGTAATGAGATACATATAAAAACACTATTCAGAACATGATGTCAAAGAAGAGATCTCGCTCTATCATGATTTACTCGCTCTCAGGCTCAGACCTTCACTTTAAACCTTTTGTTTATGAAGGGCAACCAATCAGAACGAAAACTACTAAAACAGAGGATAACCTTAAAACCAGAAGAGCTAAACCGGCTTGTTTCATGAAGAAGATTAATTGAAGAGATGTATCAAAGTTAGATAATAAAAAAAACAGCCGTAGATATCCTCTTTGTCTATTTTCACTGGCTAACCTTAAGTGGGTGGAGGAACAGCAGGCAGGTCAGCACTATAAAGTTGTGAGTAACGTCCATCGCTGCAGACTTGTTCTTCTTTATCTGCAAAATTGAGGGGAGGCAGTGAAGTACAGTAATTGTGACGGATGGAAGTTGTTAGAAGTTGTTAGAAAGTGGTTAAGATCATAGTGTAACAACATTTGAGAGAGTGATTTTTCATCCATGACTTGAACTTCAATGACCATATCTTTTCTAAAGCACTCCAGTAACCTCAAAATAGATCTGAGCTATTACAGCTCCAAAAGCACAGACTTTGTCCTGCAGTCCTGCACTCCTGGACATTTTCAATTCATTCAGTTTAATTCAACCAATTTTTCTTAAGTTTAATCGTTTCTGATGGTACTAAAATATAAAAATGGGGTGGCACATGGGAGGTCTAGCAAGATCTCCACTCTCTCCCACTCTTCCATCACTTCGATCTTCTCGTGTTCAAGTGTTTTCTGGACTTCCAACAATTTCTTCTTTGTATTTTTTACATTTCCTTCTTTGTCTAATGAATTCCTATTTTGCTCCTTTCAAGTGTTTTTGCATAATTCGCATCCTTTTTGCACTCAGCTCATTGAGTTCCTCCTTTTCGGGACCTCAGACCTTGCTGAGTTTCCCGATTGTCACCTTGTTCTTGTCTAGGTTGATGCACATATCTGCTCTTTCACCTAGCAGCCTTTGCAAGGTTTGCTTAGCTCTTTACGCGTCCTGTTTAACTGAAAATTCTCTGCCTGTTTTGCTTTAAGAGCCTTTCGCAGCTCATGATTCATAGTTTGTGGATCAGTGCTCAACAATCTTGTTGTAGTTCTTTGATAGTTAATTTTGGCCTTTTCACCAGGAAATGAAAGAAGTTCAAAGCAGTCAATACTTTTGTCCTCTGAAGTTGCCTACAGCAGAATGAGGTTTTGTTGCCAATACAGATACTTGTTCACAGATGTGTCGAGCAGATTTGTTCTGGTAGTCTGAAAAATGCTGAAACTAAGAGAGATCAGAGCTCTAACAAACATTTTAGCAGGTAATAAAAAAAAAACCTCAATCACAAGATTACTTCATTGTTAACACCGTGCACATACTCATTTAAAATCAGACCTATATATACTTTTATACTGTATGTATTTTTTGTTTTGTTTTTAAATCTCATTATCAGTCTTTGACCAGACAGCAGTTTAAATTGTACAATAACCCTTGGAAAAAATGCTTTTCCTCTTTTGACTTTCTTAAATAAAATAATGCTGACTGGCGACCTGTCCAGAGTATACCCACCTCTACCTCTGTGCTGTGTCACATGGCTAAAGGTTAACCCACTGGTGCTACTGCACAGGAACTCCATTATTAGCAAAAGTTTCTCAGGGGGCTCCATGTCCTAACCATCTGTGGGAGGTCCACCTTAGGCTGAGTGCAGCCTGCCACTGTGTACCAATAAGCTGCCAAAACACTGATTTCTGTCTCCTGGCAGGCGGCATTTCTGAATCATTCCCTGCAGCAGCGTGAAGCATCACATGGGGCTTGGTTTCTTTCTAACCTGCCCCATGTGGAGCTTCCTCTGGCCTGTCACTCACGTAGTGATAAAAAAAAAAAAATCCAAAGAAAACTACAACTTAAAGACAGAAATGACAGAAACAACTGGAGCCAGGGACTTGCTAAGTGTGGCCATGGTTACCTCAGGCTTGACTCAGGACACCTCTTTGGCCCTCCCACTCAACCAGTGGTGAAGGCGATTACGGAGTTAGGCACATACTCATTGAACTGGGGTCATGTGTAGTAAAACAGCAGTGTTGTATTTCTTTCTTTCTTTGGTTAGTTAAAATATCTTTCAGTGGTGTTTGTTCCCACGCATGGCAGTTTAACTGTAATAATCCTGTGAAATGTGCTGACTATTTATCAAGTATAACTTAGGCAAACTGTGCATCTGAGAAGATTAACAGAAAAAAAAATTTGAACTAAACAGTGGAGGGAGAAAAAAAGCATTCAGGGGGCATAGCTATCCTCGCTGCCCTGATATCAGCAATCATCTCAGACAGACTCCACTATTAAAAAAAAAAAAACCCTGTCTGCTTCCAGCACTGCAAAGATAAACACAGCACAGCATTTCCCTCACAAATGTTTCTTTCAAGTGTGGGATCTCTACTCTCTCTGCTCATTCCAGCTTTTTAAACCCCAATCCAAAATAAGTTTATCCTAAACTGCTTATTAAACCAGATGAAAACTAACCTTCTAAATATTGTGTGGTTTCACTCAAAGGACTGCTGTGAAGCGATGCACAGTAGCTGTTGGGTCTTCCCATTAAGATTAATGCATTTTAACATAGAATAAAACTATAAGAGCAAGAAACTCAAAGCATTTTAACAAGAAGAGAATGAAGGTATGAAGTCTTAAGCACATCACACTTTTTATACTTGCAAAGACAATGCTTTTAAGCTGCACTAAATAGAAAATGAAGCTATAATTTTTCAAGAAAGCATGAACTTTTTTTTTTCTCTTTTTTTCTTTTAAATCTGTCGATTTTTCAACCTCGGTAATTCCCTTAAAAATGCGACGCTACGTTAGTAAATAAAATGGTTAATTGAGTCCTGCAGTATATTTTTGCAGAGTGCTAACACTTTCCTTTTATATAAAGAAATAACAACAGTATTTGGGGACATCTGTGGAACAGCTCTAACAGGTTATGGAAAACAAAGAAAACATGTATTTACTTACAGCTTTTACGTCCTTTGGAAATGAACTGCTGCTGCTCTCAGATGCGCTGTGGAGATGTTTGGTCCTGAGCGTGTGTGGAAGAAACTGCACCTTGAAGCTCCACGGAGTAATCCGTGATGCCCTGCCCACCATCTGCCTTTGAATACCGATTTCTCCTTTGGTGTTATTTTTAGAATATAGCTCTATGTTATTTTCCTCAAATTATTTGAAAATTTTTAGTTTTCTTGCTGTCAAAGCATCCATTGATTAAATGTACATTAAGTGACACTATCAAATCTTTTTGAGTATATTGCCTTAGTCATATGTAATTACATTTCTGTGTCTGTATTTTGTTCGATGATTAAATTCGAAGCATGGAGCAGGGGTGTGTCAAGAGTAGTGGCAGGGGTGGCAGTGGCCCCCCAATGATGCCTCCCCTACTTGTACAATACCGCCCCTCACCAGCAAACCAGAATCTGAGATTTATTTATTTTTTTCCAACTGGTTGATGTCACAAAATAAACATTTTTTCCATAGTGACTAACAACTGCTGAGGGTGTCACTGACCGTGTCTCGGACTGGATGAACAAATGTTGAAATATTGCCGTGTTATGCTGCTTTCTGCTTCTGCTACACTTTATTTTTGCAAACAAATATTGAGCTTTTGCCAAACCATTTATTTAAAAGCTTTAGTTATTTAATTAAATTCTAACACAAGCCAAATTACATTACATAGTAGTAACCAATACTTAAATAAATGGTGCTTTTTCAAAATGAGCTATTAGCTAATGTGATTAGCTATCACAATAGTAAAAAAGCATTACTTGTTTGTTAACCACCAGTTTGCTTAGTATTAATAAGTTTCAGCCCCCTAAAATCTGTTATAATTGTCCGCTTGTTGGCCTCACCAGATTGTTTAGTTTCAACCTTGTAATTAAAAACATGGTTTTAGTCCAGCAGAAGAGACTTACAAATCTTCCCCTGATGAATACCTTCACAGACATTTTGAGCACTTTGAGTGCACCTCGTTTATTGAGAACTGATTTATCATTTGGGGTATTATATTTGTGCACCCAGATGAATGTAACCCCTCAGGCCTTTGTGAGCTGCTGCTGAGCGGTTTAACATTATTATTAAGCAGAACTTTCATAATACTATCTTTGCTATTAATTAGTTTTTTTAAACCTTTTATAAACCTGGTAAAAAAAAATATGCATATGCATGTGAATAGGCTCTAGTCTTCTGTATGTACTTAGGGTTATTGTTTGTCTTGACACTTGTGCGTTTAGAGATGTTGTTGTTGCAGGACGCTTCTCTGTGGTTTCATAATAAATTTCCTCACCTGTGTGTGTGCCTGACATGTGCTCCCTGCCACAATGGAGAGGTTTATTGTTTTTTGTGACCTTATTGGACTCTGAATGCTGGCAGATGTTGAAGTTTCTGACAAATTGAACCAGGGCTATTTTTAGGCATGGATAAGCTCTGTGGTCACCAAGGGTGGTAAGGTCCCTGGTGAGGGTATGAGTAATTCTGTATGAGCATGTGTTCTGAGCTGTAGTCACTTATCAGTGAGTTAGTAAGTTTACAACTTATATATAATATATATAATCAGTTTTACACTTTGTACTTCTAAATGTTAGAGTAACATTTAAATAAGGGCTTCTATTTTCTCATCAGATCATGAGTTTCACAAATCATTCAAGTCTGGGTATATTAATTGTATTATGTGTTATATAAATACATTGTCAGCTATAGAAAGCCTTCATTTGACAGCCTGACTGTTAGTCCTGTCCCTAACTGGCAAAGGGTTGTAGTTTGTTGTTATCTATCATCCACCTGCCCTTACTCAGAGTTTTCATCTGATTTCTCAGTCTTTTTTATCTGGTTTAGCGCTCAGTTTTGATAAAATAATAGCAGCGGACAGTTATAACATCTAGATGCTGAAAGCAAGAGCCTTCACAGTGGATGTATTCTATTTTTAGACTCAATTGGTTTCTCTGAAAATGTGAATGAGCCCACACAGGACTGTGATCACACTCTGGAAATTGTTCATGGCATAGAAATGGAACATTTAACAGTATTCTCTATAAACCCTTTTTTTGTATGATAATTTCTTAATAAGATTTAAATTTACAGTAATTGATGGCACAGCCCGACCTGTCCAGGGTGTACTCTGCCTCTTGCCCTAAGACAGCTGGGATAGGCTCCATCCATTCATTCTGGGATGAATGGATGGATGGATTAATTAAGCAGGAATACATAAGCAGGAATATTTCATTACAGGAGATGTTATCTTCAACACCACGTGCCAACAGATCAGAAATGCTTGACTCACTGGTGTAACTCACCAATGTCCACCTTAAAGTAAATCATTACCTCACAACTACATTCATTACAGTTTATGTCTTTTTGAAATTTGGGCTTAACAAGGGTTGAGAGATTTGTTTTTTTTTGTTTGTTTTTTTTATTCTTATTTAGACGCCTCATCTTGTGTATTGCTGAGTTATGAAGATACAGTTTTGATGATGGTACAAAACATGCACTCTTTTAATTATGAAAATAAATATTAAATCACATACTGAGTCATAAATAGCCATAAGTAAGAGTTTTAGAAACACAGGTGGATAGCAATGTGCATGATGCACACAAACTCCCCCACACGCACAAGAAGAGAACAAACTAGCCATTCTATCGAGACCGATCATGAGACCATGACAGCTATGAGCTTTCATGACTGTTCTCTGTTAAAAAAAAGAAGAAGAAATGATTACACTGACATGATCCCAGGAGATAAACAACACTAAAGGTTGCCTGAGCACAAACTCTCTGAGAGCATTTTGGCATTTTTTCATATCTTTGATTCTGCTGCCTGTTTTTCCCCCTTTTGATGTAATTTTGAAATGCCTGTCTGAATTGTTATCTTTGTGTTGAGGAATGATGAAAAGAGAGTAGGCTGTTGAGTTAGAATAGCAATAATATTTTTGCACTTTTCAATGCCGAACAGGTGCGGAGCTCCGGGGACAAAAGGAAAATGTTGCCTCTTGTGGGGTTCAGCTTTATAATCTGAGTAGAAGACGAACACTGACCTTTAAAAAACAAGTTATTTAATGGAGCTAGATTGCATTGTGCTGGCTTTGCAACTAGGATGCCGTTGATGCAGTGGGTGTGATTGTTCACAATAACATTCAAACAGCTTGAAATTGTGATCAGTGCAGATAAATGCTTTTGTACTGCACCTGCAGTGTACAAGGCTACTTCTGTAACTGGAAAATATTCAAGTATTGACTGACTCCACACCTGTCACTGTGGGAGGTTTGGAGACTAGCACAGTTTAGATAAATCTGCACTCATTTACACTTGGCAGTATTTAAACTGACATAGACTTTTGTCTTTTTACTCATTGTGTTGTCCCTCTGTTATACCGTTTTTCCTGCAATGGACACTTCAGTCAATTCTTACTCTTCTTCGTGTTGGAAACTGTTGCCCCTGCTTTTTCTACACGGTCATTTATTCACTATCCACAGCCTTTTCTTCAAAGGCTCTTTAGAGCTTGGCACCATGACAGTACATACTCACTTCAGTATCAGATCAGACCTGAGATGTCAGAGCTCCACCTGCAGCTCCCTAAGGAACCCGTGTTTGTCTTGTTGTTGATCTAAGAATCTGGCGTACATATGTATTTTTTTTTTCATTTAAATGACCACAGACTGTCAAGTTAATTCTTCATGTATATAACACATTTATTAACAGGTACCGTTTCAATTAAGTCCATATATATATATATATATATATATATATATATATATACTGTTATTGGCACACTGGGGTGCTAGCTTAACAAGCCAGGACAAATAATGAACTGGATGGTCCACAAAGCACTATTAAATATGGGTCAAAGGACACAGATTTTCTTCTTACAATTTTAAATACATGTTCTCCTTCTCAGTTCATTGTCTTCAGAGGCTCCAAACATCATAATAACTGCATCTATAACATGCAGGCTTAAAATAGCCAAAAGCCTCATTTCCAATAAGGTTGACTGGAACAAGAAACATTGGAATAAATAAAAAGTTCTGCTCAGTTGGAGTGTATTTGTGTCGTGTCAGTATTTCTGGTATTTAACTTGTAAGACAGGCATAATAAACCAAACAGAACAACAAAGGTTATAAAACCAGTTTGGTCCTCCTGAAATAACTTACTTTTTTTTTTGCCACATTTAATTGTGCAAACAGAGCAAATGTACAAAATGGCATCTTAATGGAGGAATTCTGCTCTACTTTAACTTTCTGAGCTTAATGTGTGTTTATTACATTACTTATTGTGCTTCTCAAGTGTTTGTCTAAAGCTGAACTGCAGCTTCAAAACAGCTGTTTAGTCATCTAATAAATATTACAGAATCTATACAAAAATGCAACGCACCAAATAACTTGTCAGAACTATTATACAGAATGAGTTAAATTACATAGTTTACATCTGCTTTGTATAACAACGGCAGCTGTAATCCCCGTGCTGGTAGCATGACCCTCCTCAGTGACAGCTGCTCTCTCTGGTGGGCTAGATGTCCACCACGCAGCCGGAGGCACTGGCTCTTATAGCATCAGATATGACTTTAGCTCCAGATTCTCCAATGCCATTTCCCTGCAAACTGAAGGAACAGTTTTAATACGACAAATCAATAAACAGATAAATAACAATAAATAAACGGTAAAAGAAAACTTACTTGATGTATGTCAGTTGGTGGTTTCCCTTCAAGGCTGTTGCAATGAATATGGCTCCGTCCATGCCCAGAGAGTTCTCCTGCAGACTGATGAATCACACACAGATTTATTTTTTTGATCAAATGTAGCGATATCTGTGAGTAACTCTCTAAATTTCAAATGTAAAGGTCTGGATATTGATGACTGTTGGATTCCAGAAGAAAACAAAAACAAAAACAGGGAGTTCAGCACACATGCATCTCTGTAGCTGGGGTTATTTACAGCTGACCAAATAATGGATGAACAGCGGTGTGTGGGAGAATAAACTTCAGCCTGTCAATCTGCAGTAAGGAACCCTGGAGGAGGCTGCTGCTTTAAAGTGATTTTCTTTCTGAAGTTATAGTGTTAAATACAGGTTACATATTATAATTTTTTTTAAATCACTGGGTGAAGCTGCTCTGATGTGACAGAGTAAAAGCTATGAAATCAGCAGCTGCATTTACTTTTCTACCACAGGTTTAATATACGAATGTAGTTTATGTCATGAAATGAAGTGCCAGTTGTGCTTACTTCAGCGCCTTGAGGCTTCTGTTGGATTTCAAGGCGTTGGCCAGGGCCTTGGCTCCCTCCATTCCTACAGTGTTCCCACGCAGACTGAAAAACATAGTGGAAAATGAGCTGCCGAGCTCCACCCAAGTGAGCGTCTCATCAAACTAGAGCCTTCTATCATTTTTCTCACTTTTCTCTTGTGTCGTCCAATGACAGGTGAAACTGGTTGTTTACCAGGACTAAAAATGACAATTTGCAATGAGCTGCTGTGTGCACAATGCTCAGCAGAAATAAAATGTAAATGGGAGTCACAGAGAGCTCACGCACCAGAACGCTTCTTTTGTTTTCTTTCTGAGAATCTTTCAAACACTTTTCTGTCCATAGCTGACGTGTATTCTTCTTTGCTCCTGTTTTTTTAGCACAGCGTTGTTCTGTTGGAGGCAATTGTATTTTAATTGTGTCTTTTGTTGCTTCAAAAAAAAATTAATTATCCTTTTAGTGAAGTTTCTGAAAGGTTATGACAAACCCATCAAGAAAATCTTGAGATAAAAAGTCACTAATGAAGAAAGTTTGTATTGGTTACTTCAGCAAATAAGAAGCAGTCCAACTCATTCTAAAATCTGCTGACCAATCTTTGTTCACTGCTGCAAAAAAAAGCCATTTGAATAAACAAAGAGATTTTACATTTTAAATTTACAATGGGCTTCATTTAATGTGCGTGGAGTTCTTACTCTATTCAAACAAACAAGTGGCTATGCAAAATTACTCTTAGATTTAAGAAACATGTGCACCAGCTTGTTTTTATTCTTACCACAGTTTATATGTTGATAAATCAGACTCTTTCTAAACAAAGAGGCTTTTGCAATCTCCATAAAATCTGGATATTGTCACGTCTCCATGTCATTCAGGCGTACTTCCTTGACTTGTAGTCAAGACCGATTAAACCAAGACCAAGACAATACCAAGACCAGAGGGTATCGAGACCAAGACAAGACCAAGACCAAGACAGACCGAGTCAAGACCAAGACAAAGTCGAGACGAGACAAAGACCGAGACAAAAAAGTCTTTAAACTGCAGCCAGATGCTGCTTCGATGCACTCACACAGCCCTCCTCACCGCTGTCTACTGTCTCACTCACTTACTGAGAGGACAGACTCACGCTCCACTTGACTGTTGCGTCTCTCACCCTCTCTGTTTTTCACATAATGATATTATCCTATATCCTCGCATGTGATTGGCCACAATATGGAGGGATTGGAGCATAGCTGAGCCACTGCGTGAGAGCTGAGCAGTGAAAGGAAATTAAGTGAGGAGCCGGCTCTCGCTTACTGGGAGTCGACTCTTGTGATTCACTATAAAGCACTCTCTAAGCATGGCTCTTAGAGCTGATGCTTTTGCGCACGACACATTATCGAACGTTACATTGTGGGTCATGGATACTGTTGACTCCAAATCTCCCGACCACTATGTCGATCTGAGACAGCAAGATCAGTGACAGGTGACAGTGAGACCAAGACAAGACCAAAGCCCGTCGAGACCGAGACAAGACCAAGACCAAAGTGGTCTTGAGACATCCAACTCTAGTACTTCCAGGTAAAGCAGAGAAAGCAGTTACTATCTTGCAAGAGAGAACCGTGCACCACTAAAAGAGGAAAGCAGGAAAAAATCCAACTGAAGAAACTTAAACAATTGTCCAAAGAGGAAAAGGCACAGCTTTCCAGAGTGTTTTCAACAGTTTAAAAGAAAAATGAAAAGTGGGGCTCCTACTGACAAAATAGTAGCTCTGTATATCACATCCCCTGAGACTTGCTTGGAACTCAAAGTTGATATAAAAAAGCCTAACTGAATGAGAGAAAAAGAACAAAGAGGACCATATCTGTCAATCTGTGATAATAAACTCACTGAATTCTATTTTTCAGCATCCATGAGAGAGGGCCAAGAAATTAGACTGTAAGTGATGACATCCAGCACTAATATCAAGGCTTTTTTTAAAATAAAAAATAACTGTAATTCTAAACATCGTGTAGAAATTTCCTACGACAGCCAGATTTTAATTTGTCTGTACACAAGGTCGGATTTTTGGTTGCACATTGTTAGTAAACGAGGTCCAAAGTCCCAGAAATCTTGTGGTCTGTTTAGGGATGGGTATTTATAAGATTTTCACGATTCCGATTCCATTTTCGATTCTGTTTAACGATTCGATTCTTTATCGATTCTCTTATCGATTCTTTTTAAAAAAGGAGAACACTAAGGTCTAATAGCTTAGAACTTTGTTTTATATCTTCTCTTTGAACAAGATAGAAATTTAGGAGTAACATGGCCTTACAAACCCAACAGTGAGATCTTAAGAGATCCACAGCATACGGCTCTTCAATGGGGTGTCACAGGGTCCCCAGGAAAAAAAATTGTAAATGTAAAATAATAAAATAAATATTCTTCTGTAGCAATAACAAAGTATAACATCAATTATTCTGTAGCAATTACACAAGAATATCCAGTAATGTCCCTGCCTACAATTAAACACATTCACTTACCGAAAATCATCTGCTGTGGCAAATGGGTGCAAACCTTTGACCACAAACTTAGTCACTGCTCGGTGACATTCGTCTATCCTAGCCTGAAAGGAGACGCTACCGGTAGACTGCAGTGAGAACTGCCAGCATCTGAGCCAGACTCTGTCTGGCTCTCTCATCATGGTCACCTAAATGCACAGTAATGGCAGGTTTTGTAATAAGGCAGATCGCGCTAACATAATATGCACTGTTAGTTGATTATTTACCTGCGGCATTAACGGGAGAGGACGTGCAAACCGCTGCTGCTGGGTTGAGATTCACGAGTCCGGAGCGGAATTAAAAACACGACATTCATTTAAGGTCATCGTGTGTTTTGTAAGCAAATGCTTTTGCATATTCGTAGTGTTTCCTCCCTTAAATGAAATATCTACTTTGCAAGTATTGCAAGTTGCCCTGTTGTCATCCATTCTCGTAAAGCAAAACCAAACTTTTGAGCGTTTGAGCCGCTTAGGCGCCGTGTTTCCTGCCAGGTAAATGACGCTCCGCAACGTGGTGACGTCATTCGGGGCGACTGGAATCGATAAGGGAATCGTTTGCAAAAATGGCAAACGATTCCAAGGAATTGAAACACTGGGAACCGGTTCTCAACAAGAACCGGTTTTCGATACCCATCCCTAGGTCTGTTCAAATACAACTTTACTATCCTAACCTGTGCAACTTCTTAGAGAGAAGAGGTGTCGTCCTGGCAACCCTTTCGAACAAGCCACACTGGTTCAATCTTGTTATCATTGCGCCATCATGAAATTTAATGCTTAACTGAGGCCTGTAGGGTCTGTGATGTAGCTCTTGGTTTGTTTTGCAGTTTCCTTGAGCACGGCATGGTCTAACCTCAGGGAAAATTGGTGTGCTGTTCACTCTTGGGAAGACTGTGACATTGTGTTAACACACCTGAATTCTCCAAACCAGCAAAATGCCAAAACCTTTGCTTTTACAGAGGTGCTCGCACTTGCTGATGATCAGTTAATCAAGTGTATTTGATTAGCAGCACCTGCCTTCTTAAGTCTTGTTAAGCAGTTTGGTGTTTTTCACATTACTGGGATTATTGCATTTCTTTTTCACATGGCTGTATGTATTGTAATATTATTATGGTATGTTTAAATTTAACTCTATAAAATCAGAGTGAATGTAAATCAACAATAATATAGATAAGTCATTACATGTGAAAAAAATAAAGAAAAGTAAAGTTGCCATTAAAACACACTGAGTCATTTAATCATCAAGCAGCACGAGAGCTTAAATAGTCTCAAACTGGTTGAGGATCAGTTGGTGAATTTTCTCACATTATTCACAAAGAGAAGGTCTGGAGGTATTCTGATGAATCATCACTTTTATTGTTTAACATTTGGAAATAACAAACATTTCCAGGGAGGCACACTCATCTGATCTAGTGATCGTAATCATGACTTGTTAGTGATCTGTTAGAGACAACTGCCTTATTAAAATAATATCTACCTCAAGCAGACACAACGTTGTCAGACTGCAATCAGTAAATTTAAATTGCATGCTGCGATTCTCAAATGAAGATAAACAAAGTTCATAACAGGAACCAATCAAAAGCTATTAATCTTTAGAAGCAGACAGATAAGAGACTAGCAGTTAGTTTCAGATAGAAGTTAACGGGTGCTGCTTGGTTTCACTTTGCTGTTGATTAGGCCAACTTTAACTGACAAAGCTGAACTGCCGAAGAGCGTGTCAATGATATGTGGCTAAAACAAAGGAAAGGTTGACACAAGGTAAAATTTGTACTCACTCTAATGTTTGCAGGGTCTGGTTGGTCATCAGAGCTTCTGCCATTTTAATGGCGCCACTCGTCCCTGCTGAGACTCCCTGAAGACTGAAGAGACGTCACACAAAAGGGTCACAACCACCACAACGACAAAAATGATTGATCTGTCGATGGACACGATCGTTATGCCAACCATAAAGTGCGCAGTGACGTGTTGGTTTTCAGAGCCTCGGCAAGATAAGTGACTCCTTCATTCCCGATAGCATTTTCTTGAAGACTGTAGGATGGAGAAGCACACACAGAAACTGCTATGAATAACAATAAAGCCTTGAGAGTAAAGCTTTACATAATTGCATGGTTGCTGATGAAATATGGTCACTCAAAGCCTGGAGCGAGTCATTTTCTCAAAGTAATATCAGCGCAGGCTTTGATGACAGGAAAGAGTTTTGAAATTTTGGGTGAGATCGATATATTTACAAACAAAGGAGTGAAAAAGGTTGATTGGTCTTACTCCAGGAGTTGCATTGTGGAATTGGAGAGGAGTGCATGGGCCAGAGCTTTCGTGGCTGTGGACTTGATGAAATTCCACTGCAGACTGTGAAAAGAGAGGAAAAGAAGAGACCCAGTATGAAGCAAATACACTTGAATTCATTAAAGATCTATTAAACAGGTTGCTGGTTCAATCCCTGGATGCTCTACTCTGCATGCCGAAGTATACTTGGAAAGATACCGAACCTTAAAGTTGCTCTCCAATGTGTCCATCAGCGTGTGAATCTTAGACAGAAAGCATTTAGGTGTAGAAAAAATATAGTTGAATGAGGCGTGTTGAATGAGGCGCTTTAAAAGCTCAAGAAAAGTACTACATAAGAACCAAATTGTTTACTTTACTATTTTGATTTAGCTCTAAAATTCTGCTCAACCACATTTCAGAATCTAGACTCTAACCATTCATTCTCTTCCACTTGTCCTTATCGGGGTTATGGGTAGAGTGTGTGCTTAAAGATATGGGTATAAATATCCTGCTTTGTTCACTAGAACTTTATTACATCACTGAGAATGCATCGGTTGCTGTGCAGTGCAGACTCCCACTTCTACTCTCAGACTTGTGTGTATCTGTTTGGATGTGTTTATTTCCGATTCAAGCTCCACTTACTGCAAGGAGGTCAGGCCTTGATTAAACTTGATTGCACCAGCGATAGCTTGAATTCCGTCATCATGTAAAAGGTTGGCTGTGAGACTGGAAAACACACAAATATGCAAGCAAAAACACAAATATGAGCACTGTTGTATGTAATGCAAAGACTATCAGAGCGTTTTCAACATGTCTGCTTTCACAGAAGCTTCAAGTTTTGAAAATAACACTGAAAAAAGGCATTTACAGGAAGTATTATAACACTAGAATATGGCTGCTGCTGCCAGTGTTGCAGTAGGTTGGAAATGTCCCCACATTACCTCAAAGAGCTACACAATACAAACAGTTATCTCACAGTTTTTGTGCTTTTCATCATGCAGCAGTATTGTATGACACGGCATGATCTGGGGGAGTGACATTTACTGAACAGTCGGGTATTCCCGCAGTTTTGTGAGGGATGATAGTGTACTACTATTAACGAGCTGACTCACTCGAGGTCCTGCAGAGTGTTGTTCTCGTGGAGGGCATGGGCCATGTTCTTTGCTCCCTCTACCCCAATGGAGTTCTCCCTCAGACTAAATAGACAGAAAAACACATGAAAAGTGACATAAGACACAAGCATGACAACTTTACAGCCACTAAAATGCCAAGATACTGTCAATTTGGCAAACCTTTTCCAAAGAGAGGCTTCTTTTACTCTTTTACTCCCTTTTTTGAGGCACAAAATATGAATACTGATCACATGTGTCTAACAGATAAGATATACTGCACATAAGATACAATTAGTTTTATAGGTTTTTGGACAGCGAGACAATATTTGTCATTTTGCCTCCGCACACCACATCAGTGGATTTTATATCAAATAATCAAGTGTGAATGATGTGCAGACTTTCAGTTTTCTTTTAAGGTGTTTAACAAAAGTTGTGTCTTAAATGATCAGGAAATACAGCCATCTTTATGCAAAGCCCCCCTGCTCCGCAACAAAAAAACAGAAAAACCACAGAAGACAACTAAAGTGGATGATGACAGAATTATTTCCATGGTTAAAGGAAAAAAAAAAAAACCAAACACCTTTAAAACATCTAACAAAGTCAAAACTGTTTTTCAAGGAGGTAGGCGTATAAATATCGGTCTGCAGTCAACACATGCCTTCATGAATGGAAATAGAGAGGGTTTAAAATGAAGGTGCAAATAACTACACTCAAGAATAACAACGCTAATGTAGCCTTCGCCAGGAAACATCCAAAAGAAACTGCACAGTTCTGAAAAAGTAAAAATAAAAAGGGAGGAAACAGCATTTGGTGATGCCTGCAGGTACTCATTGACTGCAAATGATTTTCCTCCAAGTATTAAAAACAATCTTTTTATTTAATTTTTTTTAGTTTAGTCCAATTGATTTTGAGCTTCTTAAAATGGTAGACTATATATAAAATGGCTATAATTCCTAAATAGTAAATAAAATTAAATCAACTGAATTAAAGTCTAAACTGTAATCACACCTTGACTGATTTAAAATCTGGTGTACAGAGGCAAAATAATGGAAAAAGAATTGTAATTGTCCAAAACATGTGGACTTGTGTAACTGTAAAATCATTTAAACTTTATTCTGTTGAACCAAAATCTGCAGCTAATTAGCCATACATAAAGAGTCGGAGATGCAGAGGGAAACAACATGCTAGCGTTCTTCAGTGCTAATAAAATTAATCTGCACAGAAAGAAAAGCTTGAGGGAAAGCTTGCATGGACTTCAAGATGCCTACTGATGCTAAGTAAGACAAAGAACTGACCCAGATCACTGATTGGTCACCTAAAGCTCAAAATAACATCAGCTTTTTAAATAATTTCTTAGCTAAAGTAACTCTCCTCTGAGTTTAACTGACAGTTGCTTGTTGGAAAATCACGTTCTCCCAAAAAAGACAAAATATTCTTGGGTTAATGCACAAACAGGGAAACAGAGTGAAACTTTAAGCTTGGTCCTTACTTCAAGGAGACGAGGCCATGGTTCAGTCTCAGTGCTTTGGTTAAGGCTGTCATTCCCTTGTTGCTGATTGAGTTACTCTGAAGTCTATGAAAAGAGATGAAAAGTTAAATGCAGCTGTAATGAATAGCATTCAAAGCAAACACCATTTCCCCTTCTGTGGTGCATGAACTGAAATGTCACTTCCCACACTATTAAAATGCATTTGAATTGCACTCATGGGCAGAAGATACTAACTGGAGTGAGAGAAGAGTGTGGTTGACCGCCAAAGCCTCGGCCAGAGCTACCGTCCCTTTATCCCCAAGCTGATTACCACAAAGACTGCAGACAAGAACACAAATACACCCGACACATTAGGAGAAAGAAAGCCATTAATCTGAGTTATCAGTATGTGAACCAGGTTCAGGTGTGGTGGTAAACAAGATCAAATGAAGCCTAGTAACAAACAAGTGTGTCAATGAGCTATCATAACTGTACACCTCATCATCAATCTGCAAAAATGTGAAGAAGTAATGATTAACTTTTAGTCTTTAAATGTTCTGGCCTAGAAGTTCAGTACATTATCTCCAAGATCACTGAATGAATATTAATTTTGCATTACATCAACTTTGTGAGAGTCCGGTTGGTCTTCAGTGCTTCTGCAATCCTTTTGGCTCCACCTGCTGCGATTGTATTCTTCCGTATACTAAAAAAAAAAGATGCACATTAATCTACGGGACATTCATTAAAACAACATCTGTAAACAAGACCAAACTCACTTCAGAGACACCAGTTTGCGGTTGCACTGCAGCACTTCTGCAAGCGACTGAGCACCTTCCTCCTCGATGGCGTTGTTCTGAAAGCTGATGAGAAGTCGGGGAAATTGAGCAAATACACCAACTAGAGTAAATAAACTGGAATTCTGTGTGTGTCAGTTAAGCTGTAGAGCAATTATACTCAACTTGATTGATGTCAGGACTTGGTTCATTTTCAGAGCCTCTGCTAGGAACTTTGCACCTTTGGAGCCGATGTTGTTGTTCCGAAGACTAAAACAACATAAACAGGTCATTAGATGATTTACTAAAACTCTACTTAGCAGTAATAAGATGTAAATTATAAGATGCAGGTTTAGCATTATTATTATGTAGTATTATGATCAACTCTTGAATGACTATACTACATCAAAACTAAAAGCCTTTTCCCCATTTCAGATTACTCATTTTTATTACAAGGTTCTGTTTTTGGAAAACATTATATACTGTATATAAAAGATGGAAGTAGCCTCCATGTTGTCATGGTTACTCATCTTTTAAAGCTTTACTGTGAGCAATTTATCCACTGCCATCTTAGTTTTTGAATCTAGACACAAGAGAAACTGAGACCCTGCACACTAACAGCTAGCCAAGCTCTACAGCAGTGATTCCCAAGAAATTGAGTTTGAAATGACTCAAAATAATGTACAGTTACTTATTTATATTAATTGATTTAAATAAAAAGTGAATTAAAACTGGTACTTGGAGGTGGTTATTAGTGATATTACTCTGACCTAAATTCACTGCTCTTTTATTGAAGCTTGTGTCCCAGTGGCAGGTGGGTCACCTATTGGCCTTAATACTCTCACTCCTGTATTTAAGATTGGGAGGGCACCATGGGCTTTCCTGTTTTATTAAATGGGTCACAGCACTCTTGACTGGGAATAGCTCCTCTAGAGCATACTTGGCTTTGAGTGTCTGTAATAAATGAATTAAAACTAGCTACTGACACCATAAAATATACTTTCCAGACCTGGGGGCAGCAGCTATCCTTTATATACAGATAATTGGAAATACTGAACTCAAAAGGTTTTATTTGTTCATTCAGACATCAAACACTGCAGATCTCACTTGAGAGAAGTCAGCGTGCGGTTCACCAAGAGGGCTCGACTCAGGGCTTTGGCTCCTTTGTTGCTGATGGCATTGTCCGCCAGACTGATGGAGGGATAAAAGAAATTGTATTTATGTTGTTCGAATATTAATAATAATTACAACCACAATTATACTTTCACCAATCATACAATCACACAACCACTGAGAGTAATCAGCAAGGTCAATCATAACTTCATTTAAAAGCTCTGCTGTTTATCTGAGTTTATAAAGCAGCTTGATGTGATACAGTTGTTCAGAACAACAATTGTTCCTCATATGATGCTTTACCACAAAAAAGACTCACCTTATTTTTCGGATATGGCAGTCTTTGGCACTCAGGAGACTTCCCAGCAGCTCCATGACATCATCTTTAAAGTGATTATTCTCCAACCTGATGAGCAGATAAAACCACTGAATCTGGAGTTTTCCTTTTATTGGATGTATTTGGGTTGAGAAGCTCACCTTAGATGGCTACAGTACAGCAGCTGCGGGAGCAAACATTTCACTGTCGAGGCGTTCAGAGAAGCTGTCAGGTTGGTTTGTTCGCTGCACTCCGGAGACACGTGGAGCAGGTAACCCAGCACCACACAGTGAGGCCGCGTTAACTTTCCCGCAAGACTGCCGAGCCGTAAATCCTCCTCTACGCTCCGCAGCATCTCTGTGTGCTGCAGCTCCTGTAAACAGTAAGCTAGGTTGACTGCACGCAGGGAGACCACAGCACCCCCGCTGACCAACAGACCCTGCAAAAACCCTGCTGCCCATGCCTTGTTGTTGCCATCGTCTTTCCCGAGGGCCAGAAGTCCAGCAAGAGGTTTGATTGCAGCTGAGCACAGCAGGCCTGTTAGGAAGCGTACGAACACATCCAGGTGACCATCCTCAGCTTGTTGTGAGTGCTGAAAGGCACTTCTGAAGTGGTTCTGGAAACCAATCTTGGGCCAGGACATGGAGCTCTCAGAGAACAAGTCAAAGATTGCCCGCTTTGAGGAAACATGGTAGAAGGTAGCTGCAAGAAACTCCTGCAGAGTCAAATGTGTGAAGCGGAACATCGTGTTGATGGTTGACTCCTCTCGAACAAGAACTCCAGAACCGAGACTGCTTTGAGTCAGCAGTAGCTCAATCCCATAGTTCTTGAGGTCTTGTTCACTGAAGACATACTTGTGTTTGAGAAGCCCATAGAAAGCCAGTCGTCCGAGATTCCCCAGCAGTTTCCGATTGCTCCCGTGAAGTTGCTCCGTTTTTACAGGCTCTCTGCCTCTTGGTTCGCCCAATTCTGCTTTCATTGAACAGAAATTGCCATACAGCTCAGTGCAAGTCCTCGGAAGACTCTCCTGTGCTTCATTCTGCATGATGTATAACAAAGTATCAGCTACTATCCAGCAAATGCAGGGTATGTAGCACATCACCATCAAGATCTTATTGGATTCCAAGTGTGACCATATTTTCCTGGCAAAATCCTTCTCAGAGAAATGGTGATTCAGAAAGATCTCTATATCCTTAGGACTAAATCCTGGGATCTCAGTCACCCTGTCAACCAGACCTCCGGGGATAAGGGAAGCTACTCTTGGCCTGGAAGTCACCCAGACTGCTATATCGGGAAGCAGATTCCCTCGAATGATGTTGGTAACTAAGTCGTCAATAGGCACTTCTTTTTTTGGGTCGCTGCAAGAAGCTGCGTCGGAAAAATTTAATTTGCAGCGGAATTCGTCCAAACCATCAAGTATGAGCAGAGTCCGACAGGAGCTGTTCAGGACCAGACTGGGATCAGATATATGAGGAAAAGCCATTTTCACCAGCCTCTCAGCAGAAAGCTTGTCCAGCAAGTTCAGCTCGGCAAATGTGAACGGTAGCACAAAGTTTATGTCTGTACAGATGATCCCTTGGCACCACTGCCGGACAAAGTGTCTCACCCAGGTTGTTTTGCCGATACCAGCTACCCCAACTGTGAGGGAGACCCTAGGGGGCATACTGACTCGGGTGAGGGGCTCAAACAGTTTTGCTAACCCCAGCTGCCTAAGATGATTTCTTTTCTCTCCTCGAGTCACTCCCACCTGCATCAGGTCATGCTCCTTTTGTTGGAGGTCAGAAAGTCCATCGACAAGTAGTAAGGTTCTTGATGAGATGTTAAGTCTGGGGCAGCTGATTGAGTCTCTGTCTCTGTACTGTTCATATCGGCGTAAGAGGACCTCCTTGTGCTCTTTTACCATGGCATCTACAGACAAAAACAAAAGAAATTCACATCGGTTATTCTCTGGAAAAAGGACACTAATATGGAAGAGTAACTTTGTTTGACCCCAGTGAGTGAAAAGTGCTTTGCATTTAAACTTACACAATCATACACTAAACACTATAGAAACACTTGTAAAAGCCGCACGTCTATGGAGGAACCAAACTGGCAGAAAAAGTATTAATATCTACATTTCATATACATATTCCCATATGCAAGCAAGAAAGCAGAAATAAGTAAACAAATAAACATTTTTAAAAATTATTAATTAGTAAACAAAAATGGCAAATTAATTCAATTCCATTCAAATTTATTTATACAGCGCTAAATCACAACAGCAGTAACCTCTAGGCGCTTTATATTGTAAGGTAGACCCTACAATAAAACATACAGAGAAAAACCCAACAATCATATGGCGCCCTGTGAGCAAGCACTTTGGCGACAGCAGGAAGGAAAAACTCCCTTTTAACAGGAAGATGCATCCGGCAGAGCCAGACAGAACATACAGAATATTATTTTATTGATTTATTTTCTTTGCAGTTTTGTTCCTCCAGACTCGTTGCCTGAGCTACTACTACCCCCCCCCCCCCCCCCCCGCCCCCCGCCCCCCTAACCATTTTAAAGAATTACACAGGACAGAGAGTAGCAGCCTCTTACCGTGGTTAATGATGAGCTGGGCAACCTGAGAATCTGAGCTCTCTATAAAACCCTGAAGGACGTCAGAGCCTTGACTGTCCTTGGCAGTGACAATAGTGGTGAGCATGTTAACCTGATCCTGCAGTCGGCCTGCTTCCTTGACCTTGGTCTCCTCAGCTGAAGTGAGGACATCCAGGTTTCTCATGTGGTTTAAGATCTCCCCCAGGAAGGAGGGCGTAATAAAGCTCTGCAGCTGGTCTTGATGTTTTTGGATCCAACCAAGATCTAAAGAATAACAGAACACTTTTAGGACTTTTATGATTGATGAGATTATTGTGGTGTTAACTCATGAGCAAAGATACTTCCTAAAGCTGGGACAATGCAGGATTATTTGTGTTTTTGTCGTATATTTATTCTCATTAAAAAGTCTGATGATGGTAAATGACTTTGCACACAAGAGGACACCATATTTTTAAAGAAATAACATGCCTTTGCCTCATTTATTTTTTCCCCTAATCTTTATATGTGTGTGTGTGTGTGTGTGTGTGTACACACACTCAAAATTGCAGACACGTCAGCTTCTTCTTTGTTGTGTAATACACAAAGAGACAGATAAATATTTTCACTTTCCTCTTGGAAAGTAGAAATCACCACATCACAATCAGAGCCTGTGGTGTCCTTAAAACCACTTCAATAATACATCAAAACCAACAAGCTGCCATTTAGAAACGGTGTAAATGTTTCCTAACAAAGAGGGGGAAAATAACAGGAAAGAATAAAGAGCATCAGCAAGTTTACAGGAAAGCTTGAAATACAAACCTGAAAACTGAGGATCTGCGATGATCGCACATTTTTTTGATCTTGCTTAAAAATCCTAAATCAGAAAATCTTCTGCTTAAAAATTGGCGAATGTCCAAGCAAGTGTTTACCTAATGAACTCCCAGGATTGACAGGTTTGTTTAATCTTTCAAAGTCAATCAAAGTCTCTGCTCAGACTGCTGCTCGGAGCCGACATACGGCTGGATGGTTGGATGGAGATCAAAGTGATTTTTTAAAAACCTGCAAACTTACTGAGAAGTATTAGGGTTTGCCCCTACAGGAAATTTTTGAGCGGACGTGGTGAGCACTGTGTCAAAGTTTTGTTAATGGTTACTAGGTGACAGGCTAAACACACTAACCATAAACAGCACCTGTCACTGCACACAGTATGAACATCGCCACACTTTAACGCTTTTTCAGGTATAAAACTGCCAGACTGAGGTAAACCTACAACATTTTTTCATATTTGTAAAAGAACAATTCTGTTTTCTGTAATGCAATTCTACTTATTCTCTTCTCCAACAGCAGAAGTCGGCATCTTGAATCGTGATAACATTGTTGTCTTGTTTGCAAACCATATGGTGAAACAAAGACTTGAAAGCTAAATCACAGAGATCAGATTGTCCTACAGATGACACCTCTGCAGCTCAACACTGCTGATAATAGCAGAATATGATGTGCACCACTAATGTTAAAATAACTACTTCATTTAAAGTCAATTTTATGATCCTGCCATTATCACTGACACACTACGTCCTTTTTTGTCAGTTCATAAATTGTATTTTTAACAAAAGAACAGCAGCGCAGGACGAGAACGAGGACAGACAACAAGAAAAACACGGCAAGCTGAAACAGATAGACAGGGACAGGGAGGGACAGGGAGAGATTGAGGGTACTGAGATAGAAATGGAATCAAATAAAAAAGAAGCAATATCAGTGCTGATAACCTTGATATATGTGTTCATACCACAAAGATGTATATGTGCACACATACCTACATGTATGTATGTATGTATATATGTATATATATATATATATATATATATATATATATATTGGGAGCTATCGTGGCTCAAAGAGTTGGCAGTTCGTCTTGTAACCGGAAGGTTGCCGGTTCGAGGTTCAGACAGTCTCGGTCGTTGTGTCCTTGGGCAAGACACTTCACCTACCGCCTACTGGTGTTGACCAGAGGGGCCGATGGCGCGATATGGTAGCCTTGCTTCTGTCAGTCTGCCCCAGGGCAGCTGTGGCTACAACTGTAGCTGCCTCCACCAGTGTGTGAATGTGAGAGTGAATGAATAGTGGAATTGTACAGCTCTTTGAGGGCCCTGAAAAGCGCTATATAAATGAAATCCATTATATATATATATCTATATAGATAGATAGCACAGTGACATGCTGCTGATTATTTTATGCCATTTCAGCTCCTTCTTGGTCATGTTTGTTCTTCTTGTTTTTGCTCATATATATATATATATATATATATATATATACATAAATTTACATAAGCCCCCACACCTATACACTCATACAAACATACACAGACAGATACACATGCATGCACGACACTGAAAAAAAAAAAAAAAAGTATAAACCTGTATGTACTTACGTGATTTTTTACGTGTAATAAAGTATTTAGATGCCAGTATTAGTACACTTTACTTCCACTGATGACGACTGATTGAACTAAATGCTGCTGTCTGAATGATCACTATTAAATTTTCGCCAAAAAATTATTTTAAAAGGCTAAATAAACCGTTATAGACACAGCGGCTTCGACTCTTACCCTCCGTTTCTGCTTGCGATGAGGTCGTAGACTGAAGATCCACATAGCAGTCGTCCTGCCACGTAATGCGTTTGCTTCGGTCCAGGATAGAATCGTAATGTGTCTTCTCCATGAGAAACTCTGATATATGTCTACTGCTGATGCTCCCGCTTGTATCTATGTGACACACACACACACATTACTTACTGCATGCAACCGGACATTATGGGCTGTGATCAATGGGGGTTAAGCCAATCAAACAAGTTTTGCCTTCAGTCATCCTGCTGAAGCTCTGAAGAAGAGTTCGTTGTGTAATACTGCTACTATTAACCCTAATACATATTTATAATAAAAGTGAGAAATTAAACTGCTAATTTGTTAGAGTTTCATAAACACTTTTTGCACATTGTTGAAGATGAATTTTCGCCTTTAACTCAAAGTCTAAAGCATCATCATCATCATTTTGACCAGTTCCTTTAGAAATATGTGTGCAGAGCATCATTATTATTTAATCACCTCCAATTAATCAGTGTGTTTATTAAAAAGGTACACCTGCATTCGCCTCAGTAACACATGCTTATGAGAGCTTATGAGAACACAAGCACCAGTTGAACACTGTGTTTGTTGTTTGTGTTGATATTGTATGAAGACTTCACTACATGCAGATTTTGTGACTCTGAACACATCAGGAGACAAACACCACCTGCACCCCCTTAAGGCCTTTTTCAGGGCAGAAGGATGTGCTAACTGGCTTGGGATACACAAGTCTGCGGGGCCCTGTAGGAGAGTTATGAGCAATGGATCTACATAAGAGATGAGGAATAGGGAGAGAACCAGAAGGATCAGACTTTTTGATCTTTTTCTTTTCCCAGGATAGACAACGGAGTGGAACTTACTGATTAAGTTATCTTGAAAGACCCTTCTCAATAAATTCAGGTTGCCCGTCCCCCAAGGACCCAAGTTGCTGGTGCTGCTCGATTATATTTCAGTCAGTTTATCCCCCGGGGGTGCTCGTTGTCGGTTTTGTCTATATCTTATTGAAACTGTATTTCAATAAGCTATTTTTCCAGTGGTCTTTGTGTCTATTTTTGACACGACAACATGGACTAAGAATCTATAATCCCTTTACTAGACATTGCCGGTGATTCTGTGCAGTGTTTGCCTCTTTCAAGTTGATGCAGCTTTGCTGGGGAGTTACATATTATCCCCAAACTTCAAGAACCAAAAAGATTTTATAAATTAATGACAAATGAAATGAGCACAATGTGCCCAGGCCATGTTTTTCAAGTTTAATCCTCTGGAAACACCCACTGGTTTAACCATGAGTGTGCACAGCCTTTCAAATAACCAGATTTACGGTAATGTTGTGCTTGGTACACATCCTGGACTTTGCAGAAGACAAACATACTATTAAACAGGCAAATATGTAAACTATACACATGAAAAAGTATTTGCCCCCTTCCTGTATTCTTAGTTTTTTGCATGTTACACTTAAATGGCCTCAGATCAGGAAAGAAATCGAAATAATAGACAACGATAACCCAAGTAAATACAAAATGCTTTTAAACAGCCGTTTCATTTGTTAAGGGAAAGAAGTACCCACATCTACCTTGCCTTGTGTGATAAAAGTAAATATCTTCTCCCTGCACTGTGCGCACTTTATTAAACATTATTAAGCTGACAGTTTGTTGCATGAACATGAAAAGAGTGAAAGGAGCTTCTTCTTGTTTTCGCTGCAATTTTACTAAAGCGGAGTGAAAGTAGTGCAAACAAAAATTCAAGTTTTGTTTGAGGTTGTGCCGAGAAAACGGGAAACTGCAAATGTTTTCCTGTGTGGTTTGTTGCTCATTGCATCATGTCTCTAAAAGGAAGACGCAGTTTTAGTAGCCAGAGTAAAAATTTATATCCTTAGCAGCCTCATAAGAAGGTCCTACATGTGATATTTTGGAACTATGTTGTATACAAAATAAAGTACACGTCACTGTTAAAAGGCCATCCAGCACAGATAAGTCAGTAAAGATCATTAGGAGACTCAGACAGTATGAAATCTTCCAAACTACGGTATTTGGTAGCAGCAGCAAAAACACACATTACAGTAGCACAATGTGCTGATTCAAGAATGCCAGCATTACACAGCAAGAATTAAAACCCAGGAATATGAGTGTTTGCTGGAAATGTATCAGTATATGTATAGTAAAGTAAGTAAAAGTAAGTGAAAGCCTGTTAAGATTACGCATACTCTATTTTCACTAGCAGGAGCTGATGCTGACTCAAAGCCATGATGGAAAAGTAACGTTTACGACTCTTTAAGCTGCTGAAGGCATGAAGTCAGACACTCTGTAGCAAAGAAAGTAGGAAAACTCGAGTGACTCACCATGGGTTAGAGGAGGTTGTCTGAACGTTTCAAAGGATGAAAGATGCTTCCTTTACCGCGGTCTCATAAAGTAGCCACATGATTATCACAGAAAGCACATATCTGAAGAGTAGAAGTGCAAATTTGACGGATCTTTAAAGATTATAATACAACTTTAAGTTGGCAGGTGAGTGAAGTGAGCCTTAAACACACAGCAGCTGAAGTAGATCTAAAATCTGCTGCTGGAGATTCGCTTCGTGCTGCACCTCCTTTCCGGTGCCTCATCTGCATTTTTGCACTGTGGTTGGCAGGTTGAACAGTGACAATAAGAAAGAGAGAAAGAGTAACTGCTTCCTGTGTGTGCAGACGAAGTCACGCTCTCCAAAACCTGAAAACCGCACTGTAGGCCTCGTCTCTCCATCAACTGTGCAGATGCTGTCAAACCACAGGCAGAGGGGCTGACACGACATATCAAGGGTCAATAGGAGGAAGTACAAAGAGCTTCAGGTCACTAACATGTCAGGCAGTAACAGAGCAAGGTGATAAACAGTAAACATGCTGTAAATATGAGTAACTAACAGCACCTGCTGTGTTCATACATAAGTGTAGGAACATCTGCAATCAAGATTATATTAATTTATGTTATTTCAGGCTGTCACGTTGTATTAAAAAAAGACTGCCGAAACACAACTGCACATATTTCAAATTTATTGACTTCTTTTTTCAAATAAATGTGCAAAACATTTGAGGAAAAACATGAAAAATAAACCATTAAAAAAAAAAGAAAAAAAAAGAAACATATTGTAATTCATGACTTGTGCATGCAGATGATACAAAGTTTTTTATTTTTTTTTTAAACTTTTCCAGTGTTTTTTTGTGACATGTTGTTTGTTGTGTAAAGTTCTGAGAGTACTTGCTGCGTGTACACACCGTTTTAGTGCTCAGTCACATTCGCACGCTTCTGTTTTCACTCCTAGTTTTGTTAGACTTTGAATACTGCAAAAACCCGAATCTGTGAATGAGTCAGCTCAGGTTTATAAAGCAAGAAGCCGACACGCAGTAGTGTTGCATGAGCCATTTTCTCACAATAGTTTATTTTAGGTTAGAGACATCAAAGTTGCACTCGGCGGCGAGCTCATTTGCATGTCCGTGTATAATCTGTAATCTTGAAAAGCAACTTCTTCATCCTGTCTTTTCATTTTCTAACCTATCAACATGCACTGCGTTTCACAAAAACCTAAAATATACCAGAAAAGACATTTAACGGGCATTACAAGGTGGAACGCCACACCACTAAATCACTGTGAACGCTTAAAAAAAACAAACAAACAAAAAAAAAATTGCCTTGACTTGGCTAAATTGACGTAAAAAAAAAAAAGAAGTTGCATGAAAGCAGCAGCGCATCTCTAAAATAAATCAAGCACAGTAGCCCACGAAGTCTAGCTCGGCCTCACATCTGATCTCGACGCGAGCCCACGTCACGTCAGCTGATGGCACAGCTGATACCGCTCTGTGCATCCAGTCTCACTTAGGCCACGCTACTCAAGCTGCTTTAGCCTTCATACACTTGCCGTTGCATGTGCAAACCTCCACCCACAGCTCCTCCTTCTTCATGCCGTTTCTGACGCAGATCTTGCTGCTGCTCTCCCCAGCTCTGGCTTTCCACTTATTTACAAGCCTATCTAGAGCTACATAAAAAATAAGGTTTTCTTTTAACTATAGTGGCCCTGACTGAAATCCTATTTGACAGAACTGATGTAGCTTTACATGGTTGTATTAAGAAATGTTACTGTGAGATTAGAGTTGACGAGAAAGGTACAGGGAGGTGGGGTCATTTCATTGATGAGAAAAGCAACACAAAGAGGCAAACAGCACATCAACACTATCAAAAACAGCATACACATGCTCATTCATGGCACATTATCTTGGCAATTTTGACTATTTTAGGTCTGATATTTATAATCTATTAAAAGTGAACTCAAACTAACTCAACTGATAAAATTCTCTCCGCATCCCTGCAATAACTTATCATTTCAGACTGCTAAGAATGTCTTCCCCCCCTGAGAATATCAACGTCATATTTGTAGTACTGACACTTATGGCTAACTTGTGCTGTCCCCTCTATTAAGTGGAGAAACAACTGATCAAACGAAACACCGGGCAAAGGCACAAGAGCGGTTTCCGAGCCACTAAGAACACAAGCGAAACACAGAATAAGCAATATTTCATCTCTTATAAACAAATTCTCCCCATTTAAGGAATTACTTCATACGTCTCGCACAATCCCTTCTTCTAATTTTCAAAAACGAGACACTGTAAACAGTTTTCTTTGACCAAGAGTACAAAAGTGGTTACAGACACTCATTACAGGTTAGAGACATTCACATTTAAAGGGCAATCAGGCCCTTTTGACTACAGTTCAAAGTCATCTATCAAAATATAGAGCAGAAAAACAAGGCAGGAAGTCAAAAACATAAGACGTGAACAGAATGTAATCTTGTTATACAGCCTGGTGTTAAAAACACTTTAGTGCCAGCAGGCATTCCTGCAGAAATCAGAAGCATTGTTGTTTTAAATGTCTTAATTTAAAAGCTTCATTCATAGCAACGAGTAACGACTCAATAAAAGAAAAACAATTTAGGACTCAAGTACTTAAAAATAAATCCCTTTCTTATATCTTCCTTTCTTTTAAAAGTAGTAACCAGCACTGTTCACAGGCAAAGGTTGCACATCGATTCTTAGGAAAAAGAAGAAGAAGAAGAATGTTATGACTTTTAAAACGCAGCACACTGGTTGCCTAATTTCATGTCACTGAAGCTATAAAATGTCACGCCACGCACACACTGGATGCAACCACATAGTTAACAATTACAAGTCATTTTGACAGAAGGACACTTTGTGGCGTTTGTTTCACAACAGCCGCACATTTAGTTACCCACAGGTCAAATTAACCCTTTGATTACCCACAGTAGCTCTCTCTCTCTGCTGAAGTCCTCCCCTGCACGTGGCCACTACCACATGCAAAAAGCCGCTGGCCCAAAGCCTGGATTATAGATCAGACAGTCCCTCCCCGTGCTCACTCAGTTCCATGGTGTAATAGTCCAGAGGACGCCTGGGAAAGCACACGGCAGCGTTACAAAATGTAAAACTTTTATTTTTTTAAACAGCTGACAAAAAGTGTCTTTTAGATGTAGCTGAAGAAATATAAGACATACTGAAGGGTTTTCACCTTAATTCTGCAATCCATAAACCTGAAAATGTGGAGGTTTGAACCTTAAATCTGCTCTTGTGTTGTTTCGCTCTTTGATACACTAAATATACCTCTAATAACGCATATGTGTGATCAGAAAGTTGTAGGACTCCAGCACTCCTGCTAGTCCCAACGGTGACCCCTTAGCTCATAAATTTCATTTAGAGGAGAAAGTCGCAGAGTAATGGATTTCTGTGAAGTCATTTCCTGACTTTTTTTTTTAAATCACTGGTCTTTATATAGTGCTGTGAGTTTTACTTCCTCCCTGTGGTAGTTATTCATTTTTGATAATCAGTTAGTCTTCCTCCATGCGCACTGCATGCAGAAACCCAGTTCTTTTAAGCAGGGTGGGAAGTGACTGAATGAAGGTTTCACAAAAAAGATGAGGATATGTCAGGTACCATAACTCAAAGGAACTGTATCCTGATCAATATTATTACAGAGACACACACACACCCAAAAAACAAAAAACAAAGCATGCTCCTGGGTTAGACACTGTTATCTGGTGTCTGGCTTGTAGCTCTCGTTACTAACCGTAATCCTCAAAATGAAACTCAGGTCAGCTCATCAGGCAACGTTGTGCAAACTCTGTGCAAGTTTGAGGTCTGCAGCTAAATTGAAACACATGCATGCAAGTGGCTAAAAAGAGTTCAATGTAATCTAATCAGCAATAGTCATGGAACTTCACAAGTAGTGCTGACAGGAAGAAGGTCAGTTTTTATAAATAGTTACAGAAGACGTTTACAGACACTCAGATGAGCAGGAACTTCATGGTAATTTGGGGCTTTAATGATTTCTTTAAATTGCTCTTTCTCCATGGTGCAATGGTTGTGTTTAATTACTTTAATAAACAAGAAGTGGAAGCACAAGTTTGAATTTATTTTGGATTTTCTCTAATCTGCCTCTAATACATAGAGGCTCAAAGATAAACACAGAAACCAACTAATATTTTGTTAAATGTCTCTTAGCACTTCGGCCAGATGCCTCTCTTATAATTCTGGCTGGATATTTACCAATTCTGCCAAGAATTGTGGTCAAAGTTCATTTAAATTGGTTGGTTGGTTTCCTGGCACAGACCCGGCTTGTAAGAGTAGTCCACAGATTTTCAACAGGTTTGAGGTCAGGACTTTGGGAAGGCCGTTCCAGCAGCTTCCCGTTAGCCTGCTTTATCTGTTCCAAAACCAGTCAGTACATGTAAACTTCTGACTAGAACTGTTATTTACTCAATCTTTCACAGCTGGAAGCGTACACCCAAAAGTCAGAGCTCAAGGCTGGGTTATAACTTGGACACGTGGTCTTGGCTAAATGAGCAGTGCCCATTGTGGTGTAGTGAACTCTGTCACACATATTTTAATCACTACGAATCAAAACAATTACACACATTTCTGAATTTATACAGCAAATACATCCATAAAAGCCTTTAGCCATATTGTGATAAGATATTTAAAAATGTCTATAATCTACATTCATATGTAGTATGAAAGGGGGAGATAATGCAGGAGATCTCACCTCCTCCTGTAGAAATACGTGACCAGAGCAGCTCCAAGTCCCAGCACCAGGATCACAGCTACTATCAGCCCTATCTGTAACCCCAGGGCAGATGCTAAAAAGAAGAGCAAAGGTAAATTACACTGTCCTGGTCGTGATTGGTGTTGTAACATTCAACCTCCTACACGCAGCAAAAAGCCAACGCAGCCATCGCCCTGGACAGGTGTCGCCTCCAACCAGCCACACCTGTGTCCACCTGCAGCTCTTGCCAGTCTGAAGGTGTTTGAGGGGGTGAGCTGCTATTTGCTATGACAAGGTTTTCTCATGCTTATGTTAGATAAGGAGGCAATTTGTTCAATTTGTTTGGTGCTCTTTGGTTAGCTTATAATACTTTACAGATTCATTTGTTTTGCCCACTGCTAGCCCCGATTCTCATTCCAACTCCTACACTTCTATAAATCTCTGAAGCAAACAAAATATTTTAACATTTCTAACATTTCTGTGGCTGTTTGGAACTTTGGGAAGGTGGATGTTATGGTCCTGCTGTGTTTCGGCCAGACCCAAAAGGCTATAACATACAATTTCTGAAAACGTAAGCAAAGAATAACAGCATTTTAAACATTAGGAAGGAAATTTAAAAGTGCAACAGAATTTGTTTTAATTTGATATTTTGATGCATAGAAACCTCATCTCTTTTTGCAAAACACAGCTTTCTGGGTCACAGAACACAATACAAAGCAGGAGGAGTCCAAGCAACACTGAGCCGAGAAATACTTCATACGGCAGCGAAACAGAAACTCCAACTGTCTTGTGGAGAGTTTTTAATTAACAGCAAATTATTTTCTCCTCAGTCTATTTTCACTTTGTACTATTAGTCATGTATTTGTATTTGTATGTGGGATCAGTTCTTTATAAATCGTTCCTTACGCTGCCAAAATTCACAGGCACAAGACCCTTTACTTGATTGATAATTACATTTTTGGGCTTAAATGTTGCTGTGTTGAATCTAAACCAGGGTCTTTCACTTCTTATGTTGAACTTTTTAAAATACTCTTGTTTAAACCACTGTAAAAAGTGTGTACCTACTATAAAAAATATGCATAATGTTCCAACATTTAAACTAACAGAAGAACTTATTATTAATATAAATATAACATAATAAGAAGTTACTTTCTCATTTCCTTTTTGTTACTACGGGTAAGAGCAGGTCAGATTTCATTCTAATTAGGGAGGTCCATCAGTATTTCACCTTTATAAATCATGCATGAAACACAATGATCTAATTATATGCTGCATATACTATCTAATAACTTCTCCCAGAGAGCAAGACCTAGTAAAGTTAAAGGTAATCAGCCTGCTGCAGCGTTTCTAATCTAAAAATTACCATTTCCACTTTTTTTTTTAGATAACTTTCTGATGAGCAATCACCAGCTGTCACATTTCTTGCGACTGGTTCACAATAAAAGCCAGGATGTAAAGTGTGGCAGCACAGTACTTTAAAAATGAACTGTATGTAATTAAACATAGTATCATGATGGCAGTTAACACTTAGAATGATTACTTTAAGTACTTTCAGACTTCGTGGCAGCTGGTTGCTCTCCAGATTCTACATTTTCCACTATCTTACATTTGACAGATTTACTCTTGCTTTTTTTTTTTTGTTTTGAAAGACGCAAATTCTGTCTTACATGAACCTTTTGAACCAGAGGTCAAAAGGCTACAACAAATTCCCGTGTGCCAAAATCGGACAGGTCATGCCACCATTACCATTTAAAACAAGTGGAGACACAAGAAATTTCTTTGATTTCATGCAGTGAAATTTGGGATCCGAAGAACCAAATTTAGAAGTATAGACTTATGTCTGATTAAGGCTTCATATTTCTTACATAGCCTACCAAAGTAGTCGATGACGTTTATGCTTATGTGTGCTGCATTACATGCTAATTACCGTGTGGTATGTGCCAGCCAGCCAGTTCCATTTCTCGGGAGGCGGACGTCAGGTAACTAGGTGGGTTATGATGCAGATTTCCTGCTGATTTCCTGCTAAATTGGGCACTTCACTGCAGACTACAGGGTCCTGACTGATTGCTGTAGCTAATCTTTTTGAAACAATGATGCTGAACTGCTACAAGGTCATTCTTACATGTGCTTGTGTAACGACCGGTAGTGGGGGAGGCGCAGACGTCTCCCTGGGTGGACGACAGGTTCATATGCGATGTCTGGATGATCAGGGCCCTCTGATGGGCCGACAGAGCCTGAATGCTCCCCCAAACTCGCAGCCAGCCAGACACACAAGAAACGTTTGCCCCTTGAACAAGAACAGATAGACAAATTTTTCACCTTCTACAAAAAATTGCTCAGGATGTGCATTTTTTTGTATACATATAGACTCTGTAAACCTGGGAGGTTGGAGCTTACTATTGAACAGCAGCATTTGTGGCAGTTTTTCAGTGTTTATGAGGGACATGGGGCATGATGATGAAAGGAAACAAGCCACACCTGAGCCCGCCTATCTCCTAATGATTTCATTCTCCAACTATAAGTTTCTAGAGCTGTTTCAAAGAACAGGGATGAGCTACTACAGTCTTTCATTGAATATGAGCCTAATGTGGTTGGTTTTGTGGATAAGTGGCTCACCTTGGAGATACAGAGCAGAAATGCCACAATGACATCGCTGCTCTAAGTAGTCTGCCACCTCAGAGACCCCCTTCCCCTGGATAAGACCACTGCAGTCTGTGAAAAACAGAGTGTGAGCTCTTTGTTACTGCGTTATAATGAGACCAAAAAAACCCCACAACAAACAAAAGCAATGCATCTCTGAAACTGTAAAATTATACATAAAATACCACACGAGCCACCATGTCATCATCCATTAGTTTACAGACTACCATTTAGGTTATTGTCATCTTGATTTTATTTATTTATTTATTTATTTTTAAGCCGGACGCCAGGAGCAAGGGATGAATCTGACAAACAAAATAAAATGGGCATTAAATTGTGTTCAATGAAGCTAAAAATGAGCACAAACTAACATAAAATTTACCACGAAAATAATGTCTGATTATGTCAAAAATAAGAAATCAGACTGTTTTTCCATTTCTTCATAAATTTTGACTTCTTTTTGCAAACACAGGAGTTGCCTTCTGCTGGCAGTCAGAAAGAATGCAGGTATAAGGCACTTCCACGTAAGCTTCCGTATCCCTTTTATAAACGTTCATTTTAAGATGCCTTACCTCCCACCTGGTCTTGCCAGTCAGTGGACAGCGGTCCGAGGCAAAGATCAATCTGACTTGAGAAGGTGGAGCTAGGACAGAGGTTGGTGCTGTGAGGTGTGGCAGACGAGGTGGTCCAGGATGAGGGGCTCCTCACCTCACAGCATGAACACCGGCTAAGTGTGACGGGACCATCTTCCACTGACCTGCACGTACAGCGCATGTTTGAGTACACTGATTTTGAATGGTACACATACTGACAGTAATTTGAACAAACTTTATTTTTTTGTGTAATTTAGCATTCCTCAAAATGCCAAAGGTGCATTAGGTACATTTTTAAATGCTTGTCTGACTCAGTCAGTGTTAAACAGCTTAACAAAAAACAGTTTCTTAGAAAATAGTCAGTTTTATTGACTTGGCTGAAAGTGAGTGAAAAAGCAGCCAAGCAAAGAAAAACTTTGGAAAACATTCGGAAAGCCTGGAGAGCCACTGCTCAAGTGCACTTGGAAAGAAGAACAAGAAAATCTGATTGCTTGGAAAAAAATTATATATAGATATGTGGGGTGGCTCAAGACTTGCACTATAGTGTGCATTACTTCAGACGCTTATCAATCTTTTCATCAATCTTCTTGTCTCAGAGACACTCTGCTATGCCTCTTGGACCCTGACCTCTGTTGATCTCTGCACTTGTCCATCAGGCCAATATTTTCCAGAAAGTGTAAAAAAAATTAAGCCCCCCAAAATAAAATTCTTAATAAAAACAACTATTACTTTGCTGTATGGTCGAATGGTGTAGCCTTTAAACATAGACAGTATAGTCTCAAATGTCTGTTTGCATTTGGCAGTCATTCCTCTTGTTCTCCAAATCTGTGCTGATAGAATATGAGCCGAACTCCACAGTTCAGCACAAACACACACACACACACACAAACACACACACACCTCCAGCTGTTTGTTCCTGATTGAACCTTTTACCACCACCTGGAGAAAATTGGGTTTCTACTTTCACTTCCAAGCTCCAATTACCTGAAGTGACGCATGTTTGAAATGTGTTTTTCTGATCAAATCATAGACGTGTGCCAAGTCTGACAGACTTTGATTAATCAAATATGGCATTTGCTGTGATTAGGAAACATTTTTGCTACAGGTTTCTATGGTTATATTTCACTGAGTTATATTTGTATAGTAAGTAATGGAGGCAGCTATGCCTACTTAAAACGTATGAAAAGGCTAAATAAATGGTTACTTTCTGTGTTTAAATGTGTTGTTTTATGTTCTTTGGATGTTTTTTCCTGTGAATAAGGACATCTTTTGTATTAACGACAAAGTCTTGAAATATCTCTACAAAGCTGTGGTTTTGAGCGCATCGTTAATTATAAAGTGTGTGATTCATGTGTTGAGTCATGTGTGTGTACCTGAGAGCTGGCATTACTTGTCTCCCCCTGGTGGTGGACAGAGAGGACAGCAGTTGCCGGTTCTCACTGAACACAAGCACATCTCTGAGGCTGGAGTTGGTCAGAGCAGTTCCAGCTCTGCAGATGCTGAATAGGTCGTAGCACAGGACTACAGCTCCTCGCCCGGGAATCGTGGAGCCCTCTGGGAAGGTCTGATCTATGCAGAGAGAGAAGGTGAACCGGTTACAGACAAAAAAAAAAGTGAGGCGAGTCAAAGAGGCAAATAGATTTGGTTGGTTTTAAGAAAGAAAATCTTCAATTGCTCTCACCTGCACCGGTGACATTTCCAATGATGTAAAATCCGTCCCGGTCAATAGATCCGGTCAAGGGAAGGGCAATGACGGTCCCACTACGCTCCTGGTCAAACACAGAGAGTACCAGGCCCTGCAGGTCTGTCATAGGTGGCCCGTGAAGCTCCACAAAGGCCCGCTGCTGGCTGTGATTGGTCCAGTGGTTGCTAGCCACCTCACTGATAACCACACCCTCAGGGGCAGGAGGAGGGCGAGGGCAGCTGTTTTCCCTCAGAGGGGTTGGTGGAGCCACCTACACGGGATGACACAAGACGCAGACCTTTATTAACTTCAAAAATGTCTGTGACAAAACAGAAAAGATAATAAACCACCCAATCCTGACTTAGTGCTTTATTGTCTGAAGTGTTAATACTCACTGAAAAAGCAGACAGGTCATAGGGGTAAAGGCCTCTACAACGGCTAAGGGCCTCATCACCAGGCAGAACCTCCGGGTCCTCCAGCAGTGGCAGCTGTCCTGGAGTCAGAGCTTTACTCAGCTCCTGTGCCTCCCTGTCTGACCCTCTCTGTCGATAAACCACAGCATCCAGCAGGCCTTTAGTAGGAATCCCCCTCTGCGCGGCCGACGGTGGGCCGAAGGGGCTGCGATAGAGCGCCACAGCATCTGGTCCGTTCTGGATGGTGTTGGGAGGCAGGCGCAGCGATGGGGCTGGCACCAACCTGTCGCTGCCCAGCAGAAAATACCCTTTGGAGGTGGTGAAGTGTCCGCTCAGGCTGATCTCCCTGTACGGTTTGTTATTGTGCGCACTGAAGAGCAGTATCCAGATGTCCTGCAAGGAGACTCGGCGGCCTGATGGGTGCCACAGCTCGATGTACTCTCCGTCCTCAGCTGCGCCGGGTGTATCAGTGTTCAGCTCGTTGATCAGGAAGTCAGTGTTGCCCCAGGGTGGGAGGTGAGGCGGCGAGTCTGTGCCTCCTGGAACCACTGGAGCATAAAAGGAGGAATTTATTAGGGATTTATTAGGCCACTGCAGCTCAGCAACAAGGTGATGTTTTCCTACAGCTGACGATGTGCCCTCTTAAACTCCCACATGCAGCGCAATCATGAAACTTAACACCGTGGTAAAAGTAATTATGATGTCACCTCTACTACTAGTGATCACGTTTGTCATCATATTCAAGATGGTTTGATTTGTCATAGGGCTGAACAACCTTAATGGAAACATAAGCTGATCACAGCTGCTTCAGAAGGAAAATACTACAGCGCAGTGTTAAAAATATTCCAGATAAAACATATGAAACTTCTTAAATAGATGATTGCACCTCAGAGCACAATGGAAACACATGTAAGGAAGTCCTTAACATATTTATTATGCATTTAATAATTGATGTGTTCATCAGCTGCAGACACACTGCACAGCTTCATAGTTCACTCATCCACAAATGAAGAGGAATTCCCTCAACAGCAGACCTGGACAGGCAACTGTTGGCATCACATCCAGAGCATATCTCATAAAGTCTTCAAAATCTTGTACATGCTTACATTAGGATACTGAATTATAAAAATTCTATTCAAAACACAAACATTTCTTTTTTAATGACTATGATATATCAGTCGCAAGATTCATAGTCACTCTATTTTCTATACCGCTTACTGCAGCAGTCGCTAATAAGACCTAATCTACAATCTATTAATACCTAAATGACAGCCAGTGTTACATAATACACACAAATGGTTTCCAACGTGATAAAATAGGTTATGCAGTCTGAAAATATTTGATTGTTTTGAGATGAGAGATTCTATTGCTGTTTTTTACATGAGCAGCGAAAGATGATTCTGATGTGATGTTTGGGTTTAACACGTTTGTACGTAAACTTAAAAACAAGTATATTAGCTGATCTTTTGTGTGTGTGTGTGTGTGTGTGTGTGTGTGTGTGTGTGTGTGTGTGTGTGTGTGTGTGTGTGAGAGAGATTATCATTTAGGGATGCAACAGAACACTGAAACTGAAAATATCTGCATTTGTCCCAAACTGTGACTTCTGCAATGAAGTACCGAAACATGAATTTTTATAGCACTACATGCTTAATAAGACTGACACAGTATCATTTATTAATGAGGACCATATTTCCCCAAACACCGGGATAGCTGCCTGTTTTAGGAAAGCTCTACTTTAGCCCGGAGATGCACATGGATAGGCTCAAGAGAAGCTTCTTCCCATTGGCCATCTGGGTGCTCAATGAGAACACTGCTCGGGGCTACAAAACCCTCCATCCATCAGCTCCACCACTATAGAATAAACAGCCATATCCCATAAAACCAACTCATATCTTCATTGCCTTATTAATCATCATATGTAAACACCTAATTTACCCTAAAACCAACTTAAAGACCTTCACTGAGAAAGTTGGAAGTTCACAATGCAGAAATACAAACACCTCACTGAACTCTGACCAATGACAGCCAACAATGGAAAAAGCACAAGGTTGCTGATCATTATAACCGTCATGACTTTCCTGCCAAGTCTGATTACGTGTGTACATCTAATTAAACTTCTTGGATGTGTCACTTTCTGATTTGTTGTGGTTTACAGTTTAGTGATATGTTATTGTGGAAAAATATTCATGCACTACATTTACAGCTCATGGACCCAGCCTTCATGAGGCTACTACTACCACCACCTACTAGTTTCTGAAATTTGGATTTTTAAGCCTCAATGTTTTGTTGACACCATGACAGGATTTTTAGTTTTGTTTGTTTTTAAGCCAGAATTGACCATATTTGGATGAGGACACGCACTGCTAAGTTATTAGCTAATGCTAGCAAGTTCCATGTGGATGTACCACACAGCGAGCCATAATATTTGACAGGTAAGTACATAAAAATGCTACAAAAGGCAGCAACAGCACAATAGAGATGATCAGTTCAGTGACTCATGAGGTGAGGTCACATGCCCACATGCCCATGATTGCATGCCTGTCAATCAAACTGGCTACAGCTCTAACTTTAACTCTTAAATTGACCACTTCCCCCCCCAAAAAAGAAAAAAATCATCCACCATACATAGTGTGACTGCTTTCATATTCACTTGGTAATTTGAGTACTTCAGCAACTTTTCTGTCTTTTTTTTAGCAGCGATTAAATGAAATTATTTTGGGGCCTTAAAGAATTTGATTTTTTATCATTATTGCGACCTCACTAATTACAAACTCCTTGAAAGCTCTTTCTTATTTGTCTGATCCTAACGGTTGTGAAGGCATGCCCAGGCAACGCATTTGTTAGGCAGCCACCACCACACAGAGCATGTGCAAAGTGGCGGGCGTTGTACCGTTCCCACACACTGTCACAGAGGATAAACAACCCAAATCTCTGCCTGAGGAAGAATCACCATGGTCATAATTAAGTAAATACATAACAGCTGCACAGACAAAACTCTTGCATTGTTTACTTTGTGAGCAGTAACCTTTTTTTATTAAAGGATTCTCTCCTATTAATAGTGGGACATTTAGTTTTTTTGGTTTTATGTATAACCTGTGAAGCGGACATTCAATTTTCCATTTTCTTATAACCTTTATTTAACAAAAAATATTTAATAATAAAAAATAACTGAAAATACAAATAAAGCTAAACTAAAATAACAATAAAATATAAAAATAAAACAAGTAAAATAATAATTAAAAAATAATTAAAACATTTAAATAAATGACAGACAAACTGATAGATTTTTTTTTTTTTTTTAAATCAACCCTGCTGCAAAAACATGCATAAAGGCTAATCGAAGGCTAATCTAAGGCACATGTTGGCACGACAAAACATGAGAATCAGAAATGATTGAGCCACATATGCTCAACAATCCCACTTCGAGCTTTAGGTTATTGTCTTGGGACATAAGACGAGCTAATAAACCTCCAGCTTCTCCTGAGCTTTCCCTCTAATCACATGATCTACATAAAATCTTTCATTTCCAGTTTTATCTAAACAACATAATATTTCAACGTTTGCATCAACGTCTGGTCACAACTCTAACAGCACGCAAATTCTGAATAACCAAATTCATCGTCTCCTTGGGAAAATTCCTGCGACGAGATGAAAAGGAAAAAAAAATAAATTTCAAAGCATCCATGACTGCATGCCTATGCATGTAGCTCCTTATGTTACACGTGCCAAAGAATTCAACAATCAAAAACTGTCTTTCCCTGCAAACAGCTCACACAGATTTTCCCACGGACACTCATTGGATGTTTTTTTATTATGGCAATACGTCTTCTTGCTGCACTCCCATCTGTTGGAATCAAAGCTGCTAACCGATATCCTTCCTGCCAGTTGTGTTGGGATGGTGCATGTGACGACTCGTCGCGTGAAGAGACTGGCAAATCCTCACAATACCACACACCAAGGCACCACAAAAACTTGGTGGGTGAGCAGCAGGATGAAGCATTTTTAGCCAGCTGCATTATTTACTACACAGAAAAGTTTTCTCTCATAAATACATTCACATGTCTGTTCTACTATTTATGACTCGTGGATTTTCATACACCATGAATCCAACCTTGTTTCTTTTGTCATGTTATTGTTTCACGACGCACTAAGGTCTGGACCAACCAGCGCAGTTTAGCAACTGGAGTCATGTTGTTGGAATATGTGCAAAATGTGGTTTGGTGGCATCAGGCCTTTACCTGAAAATAAGTCTTCTTAGTTTGGCAGTTTAAAACCTGTAGGCTATAAACGATGAACTAAAATTTTTATGGCCTGTTTAATCATAATGGACAGAAAGAGAATATCAACCGAATATTAAAAAAAAAAAAGATTTCCATGTCACTGAGTGAAATAAATACTTGATCCACAAGCAAAGCATGACTAAGTACTTGGTGGAGAAATCCTTGTTGGCAGCACAGCGCTAAGACATTTCCTGTAGTTCCTTACTCCTCTTCAGAGAAACTCTAAATCCTTTAGGTTTTTTGGTTGCCACTCGGAAACTCAAAGTTTCAGCTCCTTCCACAGATTTTCCAAAGGACTGAGGCTTGAAGACTGGCCAAGTCACTAACCTTAATGTGCTTCTTCTTTAGCCAATCGTTTGGTGCTGCGGTGGTATATTTTGGGTCTGGAAGGCCCATCCATGACCCATCTTCCACGTTCTGGTTGAGGGAAGGAGCTTATTGTCTAAGATTTTATTGCACATGGTCCATTGTGAAAAACAGCCCCAAGCATAACTGTGGGGCGTTGACTGTGGTGCTCTTTGGGTCATATTCAGCATTTATCTTCCTCCAATCACGGCGGATGGAGTTGATGCTTGATTTTGGCTTCATCTGACCACAAAACTTTCTGCCAAGACTTCAGTTAATCATATAGATGTTAACTGGTAAACTTAACACGGGCCTGTACATCTGCCTACTTGAGCAGGGGAACCTCACAGGTGCTGAAAGATTTCAATTCACTTCAGCGTAATGGATTGCATTTGTGTTCTTGGTGGCTGTGGTCCCAGCTGCCTTCAAGATCTCTAACTAAGCTCCTCCCTTGTCGTTTTGGGATGATCCACCAACTTTCTAACAGTTATCATCACCCAATGAGGCAAAATCTTGCATTGAGCTCCAGACTGAGGGCGACTGATGGACATTTCATCCATTTCTGAATAATCGCACCAACAATTCTTCTTACAAAGCTTCTTCCTGATGGTCTTGTAGCTCATTCCAGCCTTGTGCAAGTTGACAGTACTGTCCCTGACATCCTTTGGTTCTTACCCATGGTGGAAGAAATTGATTCTGTGGACAGGTGTCCTTTATACACATAAGAAGCTTAGATCAGGAGTATCTGTAATTGATTGATTGATTGTAATAAATCTGTACGAGCCAGAATTCTGGCTGGGTTTTAGGGGATTAAATACTTATGTCACTCAACAACATGCAAATCTATTTATAAGTTTTATCTAATGTGTTTTTTCTGGATTTTTGGTTGATATTCTGTTTCTTTCCATTAAAATGAAACAACCATAAAAATGACTGGTCATTTCTTGGAAAGTGAGGAAACTTGCAAATTCAGCGGGGGATCAAATGCTTATTTACCCTATTGTATCACTCAGCATTAATGGTGCCATGTGCTCTGATGCACCCAGATACCATCACACAGGCTGGCCTTTGAACTGTGTACTGACAACAACCAGGATACTCCTCTTTCTTCTCTTTAGCTAAGAGGATGCGGTATGTGTGATTTCCAAAACCAGTCTCAGGACAGTTTTCAACTTTCCCTTAGTCCAACTTAAATGGGAGCTGTGTTTTCTAGATTTTGCTCACCTTCTTTTACATAGTTTTACTTTGAATTTGTAGACCCAGCAACAATCTGTGTTCAATACTTGTTAGAAGTGGAGTAAATTAAAGCCTCTGCTGTTATATTTTAAACCCTCTTACACCTGAGAACTTACTCCGGTCTGAGTGATGTAAATTTCACCATCATACCGTAAGCACAAGCATCCATGTGGACGTACGCGTGTCTGCCTATTTTAGAGACACCGCTGAGAGTTTGCATTTCAATACACCAAATATGCACACGCGACAGGTGGCAGACCTAAAGTGGACTTCGAAGAAGTATAACAGGAACTGCTACATCGCCATCGGGACTCCAGCTATGCGTGTCTGCAATGGAGTATAATCGACACTTAAGATTTTCCATTAGAATAATCCAAAAACGTGCATGCATGCCTGGAAAGCATTCAAAACACTCACCATTGCTGTGAGGGCAGATTTTTGGCCAGGGGCACTGGTTGGGCAGCCCAGGAGTTTGTGGAGCCTCCCAGAAGATGCCAGGGTCTCTGGCCCAGGTAGCCACACCACAGCGACTGAGATAGAAGCCGCCCTCCCTCAAACTGACAAAATAAAGATATCATATGGAGAGCAATCATAGTGAACTATGGGCAAACACATTTAACTCTTGATGCTACCCAATAATAAACCCTTAAATTTTAAATGCAGTTTTTCCATCAGGTTGAGACATTTTTGGCTTTAGAAAAATGTCATTTGGAATTTGGAGCTAATTAATTCCATAAAGTTTGATAACTTTGATTGTAGGTCAGAATTCCCACGTAAACCATACATTCATCCGCTCAGAGCACTTAAGTACAGCCACACAGAGCTAAAACATATCATATTTTTATCAGGGACGCGTTAATGAAATGCAGTGTTCAAATTCAAGTGCAAATATCAGCACAAGTCAAAGGCTACTTTTCACTACAGCTCTGCTGTGACCACACAGTGAAGAAAAGAGGAACACTGGTCACAAGCTGACCCTCTCCCCTCCATTGAGTGACTCAGCCTCATGTTGCACAACAAAACTACTGGCTCAAAAATAACCACAGAACATTGCTGACAGTCAAAATATACACACACACAGACACACAAATATATATATATATATATATATATTTTTTTTTTTTTTTTCCCCCCCCCCCACAGTTTTACTTTTGAGCTTAAAATCGAGAAAAAACACTAAACTGTCAACAAGTCTTGCCTGTTGCTGAGCTGGTACGGCTGCCTGCCCGGTATGAGAGTCTCTGTGAGGTTGGCACTAGGCTTGTTTCCGGGTCCGGCATACACAAATGCATCTAGAGGCTGTATCTGGCTCAGTGGACTGCCTACAGGAAAGTCTGTAGCTTTTCCATTGTAAATGGCCACTGCCCCAGACTCATCTCCTGAGAAGCCATAAGAAAAGACGAATGAAAAATGACCAATGCAAATGTCAAACCTACAAAAGCAGAAGAAACCTAGACCCACAAACAATAAGCTTAACCTACAATAAGAAAGCCATCGGATCAGTACACACTGACCTTTCATGTAGCTCTTCTCTATGGTTACAGAGATCAACCCGTTCCTGGAGGTGTCCACGTCCACGTCCACGCTGACACTGACCCGGTCTGTTTTCCCATCCCACACTACCAGTACCAGAGAACCTGCAGACGGAGCCTCCGTCAGCTCCACCAGCCCTTCCACCTGCCCTCCGCCTAGCTTCAGCTCAGTAATTAAAGGGATGGTCAACGGAGCAGTAGGAGGGGTGCAGTTGTTTCGCTGACCAGGGGAGGGTGAGGACACCTGAAAGCCCCACCGATCTTCAGACAGCAGGCACCTTTCGATCGATTCGTCCCCCTCGAGCGCCATTTCATCCTCGACGAAAGCCGGCTCCCCGGGCGTGAGCATCTCCGCGAGGAACTCTGCACCTCCAGTACGGCGGGTCATGTAGACGACGGCATCCACTAACCCAACAACCGTGACGTTCATCTTCTCATTATAGCGAGCGGCAGGTGTGCGGTAGAGGACAATGGCGTCCGGGCCGTTCTGGACTGTGTTTGGCGGCAGGAGGATGGCCGGTTTGGGGAGCATGTCCACCGAGCCCACCAAGAAGAAACCTCTGTCATCCGTGCTGTGGCCCTTGAGGTCCAGCACCTTGTAGGCTATATTTCCGTTTCCATTATAGAACACGAGGGTGTACCCGTCCAGCGGGGCCCGCTGTCCGCTGGTGTGATACAACTCCACGAACTCAGTGGTGTCCAGTCTTGGGTTGTCAGCATTGATCTCGCTGATGATGAGGCAGGGGTCACCTCCAACCATCACCACCAGGCAGAGACAGGCAACGCAGGCTAGACCGACCGCCATGGTTCACAGCTTCACTGAAGCAGCTCGGAAGCTTCTGCAAAGACAAGAAAAGAGGGGGGGGGGAGACCACCAGTTGCATTCCTCAGTGAAATAAACTTAGTTAAGGAGTATTAATAAGACTGAGTGACATTTCACAGTTGTTCACCACTTGAGGAGAAGCCTCATAATATCATGAATGAGTCCTCTATGAGTGTATTTTTTTTTTTTTTCGTTCATGGTGACAGTGGGAATGCACGTCTTCTGAATGAGTCATGAATTGTTGCGAAACGCAGAGGCAAGCAGAAGGAAACTTTGCGTGAAACGATGAAATGCCACACAAGTGAATAAATGGGATTAAGAAACTAAACGGCCACATATAGTTTGAACTATACGAGAGGCATTAGCCTTCCCAGCCTTTCTTTCTTATTTACTTATTCCATTTCTGAGTCAATCTAAAGCTTAAGTATTTAACATTAGCTTTTAATTCTTTTTTTTAAATGTGTGTTAAAGAGACTACATTAGATTGCACGGCAGTCACTCTTCTTGGTTGGAGAGAGGAGGGGAAAAACGCCTGTGGAGTTAAATTCTTTCACCAAATTATCTCCCATCTCACTGCAGTTATTCCGGTCACGGTTAGGCTGCTATGCATGCATCTTTCCGTCGAAAAGAAGAAGAAGAAAAAAAGGCTGTCAATCTGATTTCTATCATTGCCACACAAGGTCCTAAAAAGCGTCGCGACTTACAGATTTTTCTCGGTCCTCTTCGTCCAGGTGTCGCTGGTTCGGCAGCTCAAACTTCTCGAGTGGATGTAAAATCACTTCCCCGTCGGAAATATTATTGCTAAAGTTTGTTTTCTGTGCTCTGCCGCTCCCGTCATTCACAAAGCAGCACTTTCTCCCCCCACCTCCGACACCACCGTGCTGTGGGCGGTCAGACTGACTGAGGGGGATGATGCCTGCCAGGGAGGCTCAGGCCAGTCGCAGCTGAGGACAAAACAGTAAAAAAAAAAGAAATAAAGAAAGAAACAGGGAGAGGCAGTGCTAGCAGGAAGGAAAAAACAAGAAAACAAAGATTAGTCCGCAGCTGTGTGTGAATGCTGTAAATATGTCTGTCTGACTGACTGTCTGCAGCGCTAAGCAGCCTAATAGTCTTCCGTGAAAGACGCCTTCAAAGACCTGAAGGGGGCCCCTGACCCCGCTCTGTGAACTAGGGGAGAGTGGCTTCAGTAACACTTCAATGAAAGCACAAGTTCCTCCCAGCGCCAGGTTTACTGTTTACTGCTGGTTTGTCTTTTAAAGAGAAGTTCATTAAAAAGCACAACTTCACAAGCATTTCTGTGGACTAGAAAGCTGAGCAGGTATATCTATATACGCCTCATGCGCAACAATAAAGCTCCTATTTGTTTTGGGCATACGCATAACAAAAACTCACGGGGAGATGAATACAAAGCTGGATCACCAACTGGGCCAAGCAGACCACTGACATGGGGCCCCTGACCCCCACAACAAAAGCCCCGGCTTAATAATGTGCCAGGTTGCTTCATTTTTCAAATAATATAAATCATTATATTCATATATAGCCAGTGCCCTCCAAATGCAAATAAACAACATAATTTGTATTAAACACCAATTTGGATCGATCTATCTATTGATTTTCTATTATATTTTATTGCAGTTATTCATAGTTTGTATTATTTTCATAGTACAAAGCTTTGGGACTACATATCTGTGAAAAGTGCTTTATAAATAAACTTTACTTAACTTTCAAGAAAAGTAACAGAGAAGTTACTAAAATAAAATCGGTATAAATTATACTAATCTTAATGATTATTTCAGGATATTTCTTTAACTATAAATTTCCTCTGTACAAGTTTTCTTCCCCTTTCTTTCAATGCTACTCAGGGTGTCTGAAGAGGGTTAACATTTGTGGAAATGAAAAGTCCCAAAACACCAAAGTTACTGTGGTACTTTCACCCTCGCTACTCCCGCAGCCTTCTGCTGGGATTTGAGCTCCCAGAGGAATCATCTGATACAAAACTGACCACACCAACCGAGTCCAAGGACACTGTGTAATACAGAGAGTGAATGAGACAGTTTCATTTCAGCTCTCTAGAAATTGCAAAATTACTGCAGTTGGGTGTTTTTGTTATGATGAAAGTGCGTATGCTTTTCCCCTTTTTTCCCTTTCCTAATATATATTTTTATTAGGGCGACTGGTTTAGCAGTAAGTGTCAAGCATTAGGTTTCTTTTTATCTTTTACAAATTTCTCTTAATTTAAATTTAAAACTAAATATGGAAGTATGATTGAACTTTTTCTTTTTTTAGTTTGAATCTCATGTTTATATGCCACCCTTATATGACTCATTTTTTCCCAGCCACACCTACAATAGTTTCACTTTATGAACATCAGCATCTGTCGTAGCAAACGTTGTCCCAGTGTGACTGTAATACATTTGAAATACAGTTGGATTTGGGGTTGTTGCACCTTGAGTTCAGGTGAATAAGATTACATCATTAAAGACACATTTATGAGTAAAAAAGGGAGATTATTGTCGTTCATGTGGCGATGTTAGAGGCAGGAAAAAGAGAAAAAACTGAGAAAGTTCCTTTCTAATGATATTTCCTATGAAGGTAGTCATATGACGGCATTATTTGGGAGGTGGGAGGATGGGGTACGATGAAGGTGTCAGGAAGATCACACAGCCTAACCTAAAAATATGAGCTGCCAAAAGGGAAGTGGAGATGATGCGTATCACACATTAGATATGTGGCAAGCTTGGATGTTCAACATGAAATGAAGACTTAACTTGGAGCAACTCCCGTGATTTTTGCTCATTATCATTAAAAGCGCACTCTTCGTCCTGTTTTTAAGACTTTAGAGGTGTTTTTGAAGTGCTTGGTGACTGGGTTTATTGCCTATGAGCACCACAAGATGGCCCTATAATCATTGGAGTGTGTCTGATGGGTTGCACCGAAGATGAAATGAGACTGTCAGCTGGGGGGAAATAAGCAAAAGTGTCTTTAATAACTGTGGCTCCCTGAAGTGAAGCCTTTTAAACGGGACTCTGATTCAAGGGTGGGTGGTATTTCCTGGTGTTTGTGTGCCTCTGTGTGTGTGTGATGCTATTTGACATCACCGGGTGTATTTTGACACAGAAAAAGGTCAGTTGAAATGTTAATGATGTACGCGTTTTGTTTGTGGTGTGCACACGGTATGTTTTTTTAACGTTTTTTTTTTTACCGCAGAGCAAGCAATTGAATTGCTGTCAAAAGGGGTGCTCTCTTTTCAGGAGTCAGCCCATTGACAAGGTACATCTAATTCATTTGGCTGGTTTGTTTTGATGACTCACGATTTAGATGTCATCGCCTCTGATTCATCACCGGGCCTCTGCCTGTGGTGGAAAATGCTCTTCCTCACAGATAATATGGAAAGACAGTATGCTATGCTGGGATGCATACCACTGGAGATGGATTTAATTAACATGAAGATTTAATGCCGGGCTCATTTGTCCAGAAGAGTCTTTAAGTGAGATAATTGGATTTCAGTTAATTCTTAGAGGTAACCAATCTAGTAAAGTATTAATTATGTATAGCTTTAAAATACCCGTTCAGTGTAATACGGAGTCTTCTTCCTCATAGACCTTGACCCCTGAGTTTCCTTGAATCTGGTGTATTTACTCATCAGAGAAACAAAAACTAGTGGTGGAAAATGGTGTAAAAGTGTACTCGACTCAGCACAATACAGCAGGACGCCACATTTTTATTTCAGACGAGTGTGCTGTCGTGTCACTTTCCGATCACAGCAAAGACTGTGACATCGACTGGATGTGAGTGTTGGATCTGAGCACAGCCATCAGATGAATGTGAGGGCCAGCAAAAGCAAAAGCATGCTTGGTAGGATATTGTCACCCACTGGGAGTGTGGTGTAAATGCCAGAGCGAGCACGGTCTAATAAAACCACAGAGCATCCTAGCCCGGACTCAACACAGAGGGCCACCTGCAGCTCAAAGCAAGGCACGCTGCAGTATTGCAATATTAGAAATACTCCTCACACCGAAGCTCAAAGCTGTGCTCGGATGCAGAATGATTAACCTGAGGGAACTTCAGAGCAGAATATAACCTGCTGAAGTCAAACTAAGAGCATTTCCTTCGTGGGGATTTCTTTAAACTTTCTAAACCACAATTCTTATGAAATCCTTTCACCAGATAAATGAATAGTGGTGCAGTAGTTAATTACTCTAACATTTAAGACAGCCCCAGGATTATATTTGACAACCAAACCTCAAAGTTACTGTATATTTATTACAATTGTTGAGTCTTCAACTAACACCTGCTGACGGCAGGAATTAAAGAATAAAGAATAAAGATTCATTTTATTGCCAATAAATACTACTGATGATTTCTGATGTCTGTCAGTTGTGCACTGTTAGTGTTTAAAGATGGCATTACTGTCACGGCTGGGGCAACAGTCGTGTGGTGGAATGAACGAGGACCCAAGATGCAGATGGCAGTGGAGATGCAGGTGGAGGTTTATTTACAGTGAAAAACCCAAGGTGAGGGCAGAACTGAACATAAACCTAAACTGGGAAAACTAACACAAACAGAGGACACGAGGCGAGGAACAGAGAGACACGGAGATATACCAAAATGATGCAGAGAAATGCAGACGACGCGACGAGGAGCACAGGCAGACCCATACTATAAATACACACACCAGGTAATCAGGAAATGGCACACAGGAGGGGACACAGCTGGGACTAATGGGCATAACGAGACATAGACCAACAAAGTAAAACAGGAAACGCACAGACTGTTTTACAACACAAAACTCGGGCACCCGAACAGAGCATAGAGGGAAGACACAGGTAGGGATAATAAACGCAACAACCAAACCTAAAGAACTAATACCAAATCAGAATAAACTAGAAAATAATAATAATAAACTCATAATAAACTCCAGTTCAAAATAAGTTGAGGCGCTGGGTAAAATGTAAATAAGAACAGAATGCAACGATTTGCTTATCTCATAAACCCCTCACAACAGAACACAGAGAAGGTTAACAAACAAACGAGTTTAAGAAAACTGTTGACTCAGTTTGAATTTGATGGAAGTAACATATCTCTAAAAAACAACAAGAAGAACAAAAACTGGAGCACCTGCTCTTCTTTAACAATAGTCCATAAACCTCTGAGAACTGAGACCAGTAGATTCACAACAGTCCTGGGATTTCTTAGTCATAGTTTTTGTTTCATGATGGACAAATGTTTTCAGAAAGGTCCTGACTGCAGGCAGGGCAGGTCACCATCCAGTCTCTATTACTGCAAAACCACGCTGTTGTTATACATGCAGTATGGAGTTTAGCATTGTTTTGTTGAAATTTACAAGGCCTACCCTGAAAAAGTAATCACCTGAATGGGAACATATGTTGTTCTAAAACCTGTATATGATGTCAACTTTACAGACACAAGTGCCATCAGAAATGCAGGCTTTAAAAACGGAGCACTGACTATAAGCTGCAGGCTCTCTCTCCTTGTTACTCCAGAGGGCTGACCACAGTTTTTCATTTTGTCTCAGTCCTTTTTAAACGAGCTTTGGCTCAGAGAAGACGACGGGTCGACATGTGGTTTCTTCTTTGCAACGATAAAGCTTTAAGCTGTACTTGTAGATGGTACAGTGAACAAACAGACAGTAATTTCTGGAAGTGTTCAACTCCCAGTGATTGATAGAGCCCGTTTATAATGCAGTGTTGCCTGAGGGATCAGATCACAGACATCCAAGACTGATTTTCGACTTTGTACTTTGCACGTACAGAGATTTCACCAAATTTTTGTAATCGGTTGATGAGATATAAGTCTTCACAATTTTAAAGATGCTCTTTTTATACCCACTCATGCTACTGACCTTTAATTAATAACAGTGTTATTAGCTGGAAAATGTTCCTCCAGCTGTGTTTTTTAGTACTCCTTATTTTCCAGGCGTTTGTCTTTTTTGTCCAAACCGTGTTTTAAGATTTATTGCCTCCATCAAATTCAAAATGATATAATATTTCTCATGAAACAATAAAACGTATCAATTTTATCGCTTGATATACCCTCTGTGTTGGGTTTTTCCTGTGTTTTTTTTTTATATTTTACACAGCATCCCAAATTTCTCAGATTTGGTTTTGTAGAAGTAAATAAAAAAATGGAAAATTTTCAGGTCATTATGCAAGTTTAAACTGCAGTGTGTGGAATTTGTCTTCTTCCACTACCCTTGCCATGGACATCAGCTGCTTCAAAAACAGCTGGTGGCATTAATTGTTCAGTCACGTGGCATTAAGTCGTGGCAGAAAACGAGGGCACCATAAAGTGATGCCATTAACAGTGTGGCGGTCCAACAATTTAGAAAACACGTTGGAAATATGGTATTTATCTTTGATTTTCTTGTCATTAATTTCACTAAATCTATGAGTATTGCACATTCCTTAAAAACAGATGCATGTAAAAGATTTGATGGTGTGCATTTTAATCATTTAAAGACGACGGTGGAGGAAAAATTGCTACTTCAGACCTTGACCTAAATAATCTGACCTGACACACAGTGGTCTTATAGATGATTGGTTGTTAATCCTGTGTATTAACTCTCAATGTCCATATATGCAGCTGTATCACACCAGAAAGTGCTTTGCATGCCGCTGACCCGAAAACCTTCCCTGGTGTGCCTCAAGCTAATTTTTCACCACATTAGCCTGGGCAGACATAAAAACTGGGCCACCGTGAGGACAAAGCCAGCTTGTGTATACATCCACAGCAGGAAGGCATGGGACAACGCAGCGGAGAAAGAGCTGGAGTGTTCTGAATACTTCACTTCTCAGAGGCATAAAGACAAAGAATTAGGTGATGAGAAAAAAATCCCCAAAACATCAGAGTGACACGTGAGTGCGAGAAAGCATTTCCTGCCTGTGTGTGTGGATATGTGGCGGTACACAGAGACACACACCAGTACAGGCTAACCAGGAGGTGAGAGCAGGGTTTGACATTGATGAATGCCACCCTCTCCTTTCCGTCCTCTCTGTCTTAGAGGCACAGAGGAAGCTTTCTACCGCTTTCCTTTTTTCAAGAAAGAACCTCATCAGCATTCAGCATGCATCACCAGCTCACTGCATCCAATCACGTGCTCTCACCATACAGAGCGAACATTTGTGACTGTGTGTGTGTGTATAAAGTCTGTGTGTGATGATGGGAGAATGGCAGAGACAGGCAGGGAGAATCCCTTTGTGCTGCCTGTGAATGCCCAAGGTCATGTATGAACACATCTGAGACAGGCACCAAGAGGAAATAATGACATTCCAGGTCAAAGTGTGTGATTTGTTTGTTTGCTTGCAGTTCGTTAGGGTTAATGGAAGCAAAGGGAAGATAAAAGGGTGCTTCTCGTTGGCTAGATTTGCCTTAGATTATTAATCTAAAGTGATGCTTCATCTCCCTTCTCTCCAAGAAAACCCTCCAAAGCTCATACATTTAAATTTATATTCCATCATAATCTTGGGATAATCCAAAATGGTTAAGTGCTAAAAGGGGGATTAGAGGTGTGGGAGCGAGAGCTCGGCCACAAGTCGATTTCTCCGAGAGATTGCACTCATGTTTGATACCCAGTTCCCATGGCAACCAGTTACTGTGGCGTACCTGACCTATATATGTGCTATATGTACACAAACATGTGCTAACCATCTGTTACTGTTGCTTCGTACAGTGGCTCATGGGGACTTTGAGGAGCTGCTTAATGAGTTTTGGTAATTACAAGAACAAACACAGGAGCCATAAGCTGCTTTTCATCATTTCTCATGAGCTGTGCAAACAGAAACCGCAACTCACACTGATGCATGTTGTGTGTTTGTAATTAGCACTTTAAACATAAGAGGACACGATTTTAGATATGGTGACACCTGACATGTAGTACCAGCAAAGTGCTCCAAAACGTACCACTAATAATAAACTGCCATAACTGCTGCAATGCTGGAAAGTAAAGTTACTCAAGAAACTTAATTACACTTTTAAGGTAGATTTTACCTCAATTTTATCTATGTAGCACCAAATCACAACAACAGTCACCTCAATACTGTAAGTTACTTACTCTTCAATAATAAAGAGGAAAAACAATTAGATGACCGCCTATGACCAGGCCATCTAACTGTTGACCTGGCCTATGAGCAAGAACTTGGAAGAACCAGGCTCAGGGAGTGGCAGCCATCTGCCTTAACCGGGGGGACAGGACAAAGACCTGCTGTGGAAGAGAGCTAGAGATGATAATAACCAGAGCTGGCAAAAGTACAAACAATCTGTACTCATGTAGTACAAATCCTACTGTTAAAAAATACTCCAGTAAAAGCCGAAGTACTGATTCAACTTCTCGACTCAAGTAAAAAAGTACAGACTCTGAAATGTATTCAAAGTAAGAAAGTAAAAAGTTTGGAGGATGTTTCCATTTTGTACGAAGCTAGCTGAACCTTGTGCTATATTAACATAATGATAAAATAATATCAGTAGAATAAAAACCTTAGTCTTTTTAAAAATTCTAATCATATTCAGCTTGAATCTGAGGAAAAAGAAGGAAAATAAAAAATATAGATCTATTTTCTGTTTCCTACATTGTAGAGGGCATCTTTGCCTCTAAACAGGAAGATGTGTACAGTCAGGGGGTTAAAGTGGATTCAGCAGGTGGAAGAACCCTCAAATTTGTTGTAATGGTTCAGTGTGGGGAAAAGAATCATAACTCATGATAATTTCTATTGAGAGCTCCAGTAGATTTTCTTAGGGTGCAGGCTGTGATCAGCTGACCTGCTGCTCTTTGTGGATGTACACAACTGAATTCAACAACATGTCAGCAGATGTTTCATGAGTTGTCCTGGCTCATTTCCATCCTCTACACTGACAGTATACTGTTTATGTTGTCTTTTTCCTAGACGATATAAAGTTGGAATTTAGTGAATGGATCTCAGCATCATCAGCTAAAATTCATACGAATCTCTGCTGCACTTTATGTAACCGAACTCTGACCAAGAAAGCACAGCCACTGTCCACCAGTCGCACACTGTTCTTTACTTTAAATCCATCACAGTACAGCAACCTGTTTATCCTGCACTAACCTGCAGAGGATTTTCATGCAGTTTTTAAATAACACAGTTAGTCTACCTCAGTTTGTTTTGCAGCATGTTTCGCAATATGAAAAAAACCCATAATGTCGCATGTAAACTTTAAATTTCCAGCTTATCAAACCTCTCTTCTTCTTCTCCTGTCCTGTTTTTCTTATCTTTCTCCATCTCTGAATAAAGTTAGCTCTCTTCCTTTTCTCTCCCTGTGAAATACAGCAGTTGACCCTTTAGCTAGCAACACACTGTGTGACAAACTGCACACAAACCGTTTGTGTGTTTGCTGATGTTTGTTGAGCTGATAGGAATGCTACATTTGAAATTCCCTGCTACTTAAAACAACATTACTCCCTTTATGCTCGCTCCTCTTCAGTAGAGCTAGCTAGACTTTGCCGCATCTCTTTTTATGCCACATCTTCTGGTGATTAATACAAGAACAGCACTGCCTTTCACGTGTTACTGTTTAGGCTCAAATCGGTTTGTTTGGAGGCGAAATTATAACTTCCCTCAAATGTGTTAAAGGAGAAGTTTAAAAATGTAAGTAGTAGAGTAGAGAGTAAAAAAGTACAGATATTTGTTTAAAAATGTAGGGAGCAAAAGTTAAAAAGTAGTTAGAAAAAAACTACTCAAGTACAAAAACCTGAAAATTGTACTTAAGTACAGTGTACTTCCTTACTTCCCATCTGGCTCCAAAAATAAACCATCAGTGGCTTAAATGCTAAAATCAAGGCTTCAAATATGGGACGTTATAAACCAAGTTTTGCAATGTCAATATTAACCTTACCTCCACCTTTATTTGAGGCAAAATTGGTTACATTATACATCAACTCTGAAACAGAATCTCTACTTTCACGTCAGTGCAGCTACTAGAATAAGCAGCTACCCATTATTAAGACATTTTACCTTTTAATCACTTGTAAATATAAAATAAGTAGCATTAAAATGAATAAAACAAACCTCAGAGCCTATTTTCATTTGTTTCCAGCACCGATCCACATAAACGTACACACTCCGCTTGTCACCAGATGAACCTTTTGATGTATTTTTCCACTTCCTGGTTGTAAATTGCTTTTCTAACACCATCCATCACTCCAGTTCAGAACAGCACAAAGTGGAGCCTGCTGATAGATTATCAATAGCCAGTGAATGACAGGGTGGAGAGAACCAGACAGGTCGGTAATTTGCTTTAGCTGACATGATGAGAATAAATTACGATCTGCGATAATAAAAACGTAACTAATGTAAATTAATTATTTTTGGTTTTCTGTTTTATCATGACAGAAATGGCACGGCTAACATCAGCCCTATGAGCTGATAAATGAAAGTCGGCACACAAGCTTTTAATTTGCTCACAGACGAAACAAGCTGTGACACTGAGTTAATATGACTCACAGCTATCTGTTGCCATAGAAAGAAACCCCGACACTTATTTGGACACATGTTTCCAGGTGTCTGATGAATTTGGGTCCAATATGCCGTCTGTAATTAGCTTTGTTTTGCTCTCCTCTTTGGCAACAAAATGCTTCACTGTGTTCACCAGCTGATCACTAAAAGCATTTTCAGACATGTAACATTCCTAGAATTAGTTTTATTCAAGCGACAGTGTTCTGTCATTTAGAACTAAAGGAAAGTTCATGCTATCATTGGAATCATGACTATAAGGTGAAAATAGATAAAACATCAACAATGAGGACAAAACAAGGTATTGGTGCTTGTTTCAGGATCATAGACATGAAATTGTTCCTTTTTTTGACATTGAATCTACGTTAAAGGCCAGTAACAACATGTGAAATTGATTTGGTTGTCATTTTTGCTTTTTTCAGCTCTGACATCCTGTAACTAGGTTCTGCAGTTATGAAGTTATGAGGGAATGATTAAAATACTTGCACGTTCTTTTAATACATTGATTCTGATGTGGCCGAGGGAGAATTTCTTAAATAGATTTTATGAGGAATAGCCCATAGCTAACTCTTACATTAAAGTTTTTACTTAATGACAGTGTAAGGGATATCCATACAAAATGTTTTACAATTGTGGCAATAATCACTGTCAGCATCTTTATGCCATTAGGAATAGCTAGTTATCCTTAAACAAAAGCTTTGAGAGAAATTTAAAACAAATGATTTGATAGCATGTGATGATATTTTTCTCCATGTATTTTATTGTGGTCAATAGGCAGGCTGGACTCAAATGCAGGACTCAGGAAGCAGGTTAAATGAATTTATTTACAGTGGTTGCTGCAAATGAAGTATTTACAAAATTGTCTAACAGGAAATAATCCACAGTCTCCATTTACAAACGGTCTTCAGGTAGTGCGTCCATTAGTAAATCCAAGTCTGCAGAGTTTCCTTTACAATTGTGTCTCTCACATGAACACCATAGCAGGGAAACATCCAGGATCCTGCACAGAGGAAATGAGAGACTAGAAATCTTTAGATAAACAACTGAAAACAGACTTGCAGGCCAGCAGGCTCACTAACGCAGTGCGACACTCAGATAAGCAGTAAAGGATTGCCTCCAGCTTAAGTACGCTGCCAGCAGATTAGCTGATGACAAACAGGGCGGAAATCCAGGAAGACCCCGCCCCTTTAAGGTAAGGTGTGGTTATCCAGACACACACACATCATGAGAGACAGAGAGGAAGAAAGAGAAACAGCAGGCAGAGATGCCCACGAGAACTGGAGGACCATGATATATTTAGGTTGAGGTGGAGGCAGATGACACAATGTGGCATCTCCTTAAGAGAAGCATCAGAAGAAGACAATGCAGAAGAAGTTGGATTGCTATGCCATGAGGATGCCCATCAGTTAGTGTAACAGCATGCCATACATACTTGTGCTGTGTTGGAAATTAGAACCCACAAGGACCCTTATATCTGCAGGGTCGATATACCAGACTATCAGCTGATATATCAGTCGATATTAGCTATTTGCCAATATATTGGTACTGGCATTTATAAAATCTGCAAAAAGAAAATGTAAAAAGCAAAGAAAGTAGAATGGAGAAACTAATATCGGCCAATATATCAGATTTTTGGATTTAACGCGTGAGAGATTCCTGGTTTGAACTGCAGAGGAGACACAAATCTGTGATCAATTTAAAAAATAAATACCGTGACAACCTCTTAGGAATAAAGGAGCAGCTGAAAGAAGTTTGTATTGGATTTTTCTATCAACAAATATCGGTATCAGTATCGGTCTAAAAATCCCATATGGGTGAAGCTCTATCGCAGGTGATGCAAAGCTGTTGCATAGTCTGACCTAGAAAGACTGTTCTCACTATTGTTCAGAGAACAGTGACCATGCAGGGCGCTCACACCAACACGAAGCCGAAAAGGAGTGCATGTCAAATAAGGGGCTTAGCTGTGTCTGTCTGCTGTTTGGTGAGAGTAGAAAATGTACAGCAGGAGTTCAAGAGATTTTTGCTGAAAACAGCTGCCAGCTGTGACCGTAAATGGTGCAGTCACAGTGGCGATTTGGGTCACCATGCAAACCTACAATGTTGCATTAGAGCCATTTGTCGGAACAACTAAAATAACTGATTAAAAAGTGTTTTTATTCACTCAACAAGCATTTTAGTTGAGAATCATATCACCACAACCATCTGGACTTGGAAGAGAAACTGCAGTGAATTCACTGATTCAGAAGCGAACAAGATATGCTGTAGAAATTAATCAGTTAATAAGTTTTGTTGATCAGAAACGCAGACAGATGGACGGCTATCAGTGATGGTTGCTGTTGCACGGAACGATTGATTGTAGCTGCTTTAAATCTGTTGGGGTTATGTGAGCTTCATTTTCATAGTCTGAATTAAAAAGTTTTAAAAGCTGAGAACGACTGACATGTTTCGTCCTAAAAACAAGTAGAGCTTCTCTTCCCTTCATGTCTCATCTATATAAAAGAACTCACCGATCATCTTGCTTCTGCACTACGTGCTCCTTTTTTCTTCTTCTGGATTTTAATTTCTTTTCAAGATGCTCTCGCTGTCTCTCTCTCCAAAATAGCTGTAACTTCATCTCTTTTTCTCTTTTCTATGTTTCATCGATTCTGCGTAGACAGGTCATGGGACAGTGTTCCCCTGTGGGGCACTCTGGGTAATAAATCTAATTCCTGTCTACATGTGGAGGCTCATGGGAAGGTTCTGGCCCACTTTTCATCCAGACAAATATATCCTCAAATTGGAAGAAAGTGGGCCAAAAAAAAAGTAGCATAGAGTAACACCTAAATTTTTTTGTTAAAAACCAGCCGAGTCACCAGCTGAACTAACTATGATAACTTTAACATTTCATATAATCCAGATTTCTTTAATGGATCTGTAAGTTTTTCTTGCTTTCAGCACAGTTTCCTTAAATAGTGTTTTACATATCAACTATCAATGTCCTATCTTCTAGCTTACTAAAATTATTCACATTAATATATAGAACGTCATAAATAATGGAGCTTTTCATTAATGCCAGGCTTTATAAAAGCGAGTGGTCATTATTAACCTAAAGGTCATAAGGCTGGGGATGTGCCATGTATGACTCACGTTTCCTGAGACCTCAGTCCCCTCTCTGCCTCATTTCTATTCATAATTTAAAAAAGGAGGGAAAGAGTGAGCACCGTGCACGTCTCCTGGGACAAAATACATGAAAATATAGGACTGGAATCGACGTCTATTCGCAGCTGTTGTGCTGACAACTAGGTCAGGAGAATCAAGCCATGTAATAAATGTGTCTAGTCACAGTTTTGTAAGAGAAAACTGTGCAGTGTTTGCATGAGCCCATGCAGTGAGTCACTGTGATTTTGTACAGACAAAGTTTCATGTAAGAAAATCAGAGCAAAGATGGAAAGAGTAAACTGAAATGAGCATGTCACTTTCAGTTATATGAACCTGAGCATGCTATGAAGCCCCAACAGCAGAACTGTGAATCCTTTTAGCAAAAATGTATGACATCTTTTTTCTCTGCCATGCACAAAGACTGCACGTTTTTTACTGAGACTTTTTATTTAAAGACAAGAAATGACCAAAAGAACCCAAACAAAATCTAAACACAGTATTTTTATTTCTTAAAATTATTTATTATTTAATACTTTTATTTTTTTGCACTGTAAATTCACTCCAAAATACACTTCTTCTATTTTCATTGCTGGTTTAGACATTTGAATTGTACATAAATAAAGAGCATAAATTTCTGCGTCTTCAAACACATAGTAGCACTTCTTCTGCTGAGGGGCGTTATGTGGGTGTTGGTTGGCCTTTAGCCACATTTTCACATCTTCACCTATAGCTGTCTCCTGATCCAGGAGAGGGTTTGACATCTTCAGTCGCTCAGCTGAATGCAGCTATGAGAAACTTTCTGCTTGAATGCATGATAATAATTAAAAATGGAATTTATAGTCTAGAGACCGACCATTTCCATGGGTTCATTAAATTTTAATGGTTTTCCAGAATGGGAATAGGGGGGAAATTATGTAAGATAATACATCACACTTCAGACGTCACAAGCCACAAACAATGGTAGGTGACGCTGTAGCCACTTCAGACCACTTTAGTTATTTTAAATTTTTAAAAGCCTCCTGTGGAAGTGCATCAGATGCTTGTGAATAATTGCGTGTTGCCGCGTCTCGTTAAAAAGACACAAAAGTAGACTGCAGCATAACGGCTACATTTCTTACAGTTGTGTGATTACTCTGCACCTTAGCCTCAAGATGCAAAAACAACTTAGTTGCAGTTTCTGATCTTTCTTCCATGTTACTTCTGCAAGGAACACTGAGCACAGATGCTCCCATGCTTGCATTCTGAACACAGTTCATTTCCTCACAGCTTCCCACAGAGACTGTATCTGCTGGCACAAAGTCTACCGACACAGCACTGTGCCTGCTGACACACTATGTATGAGAAGGTACCACAATTAGCCTGCAAAACCTTCCTTCTCCCCAAAGTGCCTCCCCCTCCCCTTTCCTCTTTCATCTCCCCATTTGCAACATGAGCACGCTATTTTTTGACTGCCTCACACATGATGAATATTTCTGCAAAAAAAACAAAAGAGGACAACCTTCTCTGTCGGGAGCCTTTTGTGTTTTTACGCTAAGCTGAAGGCGAGCTGGTTGACTTGGCACCCGGATTAATCACACTTGAATGTTCCTTCCATTTAGCGATTCCTCCGTGCCTAGTCATATTATTTCCCTCCACAGTCACATTATTTTCATCGGGGAAATCTCGGCAGTCGAGGCCACCTCACTTAAAAATGCGATGGCATCAACAGATGTCATCTTGAGAGAAATGCGACTCCAAATTCAAAGTGTAGTGATCTAAAGTCACAAAAGGACTTAAATATGTATTCTGTAATTTAGAATGCTTCAAATATCTTGTCTAGTCCTTTTTATTTACATCCCTGTTTGTTATGAGGAAAAAAACTTTTATTTGTTTATTTGGTACTGAATCCTGTGAAATATAAGGATATCGAACACCATACTTTCTGCTCCCTGCTGATAATCAGCAGGGTTCCCTTATCTTGCAGGGGCTTGCTACAATGACTGGATCCACATGTTTGATTTGCACAGATTTTACAAAAGATGCACTTCCTGATGCAGCAGTCCCATTTATTCGGGCTTGGGACGGACACCGGGAGAACACTAGCTTGCAAATCCCTGAGAATGAGCTTTGGTTTCAAACTAAGGATCTTTCATCTGGGTGTGATTTTGTAGCTCGAGGGTGCTCATCCTGTTCCTAATTTCACAAAGGAGCAGATACCCGACCTGTTGATGGGTTAAGAGCCTTCAACGGCCTGTCCAGCTCTCCTACAGTAACTGTCTATGTACCGGAATCTCCTCCATGCTCTTGAGACTGTTTTCAGAAAAGCAGCGAACCTTATGACAATTTCACATATTGATGTGTCATCCTGGAGGAGTTGGAATATATGTAGAGTTCAGGTATTGCCTCATGCTAGAAGTAGTGACACTGATCCAAAGGATGAAAAACCGTAAAAACAGTCAAAAAAGATGAGGATGGATGGGAACACTCATTTAAAAATGTTTTTTTAACCGGTGTAAAAAAAAAAAAAAAGTTACCAAATTCTTTCTCTTTTCTTCCCTGATTTTGCTGTTCTCTGACTCTTCCACTGGCCCTGACCCTTCCAGTGTTTAACATAAAATAACTGAAATATGCATCACAACACTTCTACGTTAATGCGTTGAACATCGAAATCTGTATTCCCATGAGTCTTTTGCAAGAGGAGAAATAACATGTTATGTTGTAACATTTACAGTAACTAGCTGTTAGCATTTTTTTCCCCTGAAAGACACAGACTTTTACAGTTTTCAGCTGTAACACACATAATGAAACAATTGATGTTGCCGTCACTTGTGCAGAGGACAACACTAACTGATGAAGGAGTTATGTGTCGGTTTATTCTTAGAAAAAGAGTGCAGTCTCTTTTTAAAACTGCATTTAAAACTATGAGTCATAACAAACAGGCTGCAAAGGTGCAATTCTATTTCAGAATCTTCAGTCACCCACGTTTATAAAAAATATCCTGTTTTAAGTGGAAACCTGAAGGTTACACGGCTGTACACTTAACAAGTCTCTGGCTCCAGGCTGTCACCAGAAATGAATCTATTGTTAAGTCTAGGTCTACTGCTCTGATGACAGAAGTCCTGATTGGTCACCACCCTGGGAATATTATTCACAGTTACAGCCGGGATTGGCTGCCGCTGGCTGTGCTGAAAATGATCACAGCAGGTTTAAGGATGCTTTCCCCATGCATAAAGCTCCGGTGCTTCCCCAGCCTGCAAGGTCACGGGCTCATAAGCCTCACCATTTACACGCCTGCATATTCAATCACTGCCGCCTAATGAGTTGTACAAATTTAATCATGTGGAAGGTTATTTTGTACTCCACCAGGTCCTCATTAGAGTTTGAGAAGGACAGAGTTTTCTCAGTGAAAACCCGGCTAAAACAAAATTGATTACCAAGTGAATTATTAATGATTTCACTGGTGCGTGTTGTTGTTGTTAACCACACAGGTACACACAAGCCTGGATGTTTTTTGTATTAGTCACGCTGATCACACAGCCATAATTGTTATTCACTTTTGGTTTGTTTTGCATGTGTGATCAGGTAGAAAAATCCAGTGTTTACTGCAATCAGGAAGTGCACAGATCCTTAGCTTCATTACTGGAGATCCATCATCTGGATGCTTTGGGATCATCATCGTTTTTTTAGGAACTTTCTGTTGGCGTAGGGAGTAACACTGAAAACGAGAGCAGCTTCTCTCTTTGTCATCTTTGGTTCCTATCCACCTCTAAAGTCCCCTCCTCCTAAAGCTATATTGGGGTCTGCATGGCATAGAGACGCGCACAGTCCCACTGCCACTGTCAAACTGGACATGTGACTTTGTTATGTTCTGTTAAAGATCACCACCATAAATGTGACTTCCTGTTGTATTCCTATACACTAACCATTTTGTATGTTAATCTAACACATATGCGCATTGATTTTCTTGATTTTAAGCCCCAGAACAAGCTGACATGATGACTGTGTGCATCTAATTCAATGTCCATAATAAAAGTTGTCCCTTCATGTCGTTCGTGTTTTGTTAAGCAAACCTGTCATCACCCAAACTTTTCACACTCCTTGCTGCATGCTGTTTATTTATTTAAAGGTGAGCTAAAAAGGCAAAGGTCCCGGGTGAACACGGAGCTCCGCTCGTCTCTCTGCACGTACAGCTGCTTGTTTGAGTAAGTGCTTATGTGGATGAGTACCGGCGTCCTGAGAGAGGACAGGTGTAACATGCCTTTTCAAATATGTACTTTTGCATGCCAAAGCCAAAAGAGATTTTAATTCATAGATGCTTGGCATTTTGCTGGGCTTTTATTTCCATGTTCTTGCGTTGCATTATATAATCTGTAGTCCCAAACTTTATTCCCTTCAAGGAAAAAAATCCTGCACACTAAAATGTCCCACGCCTAATCCTACCCATCCACTGATTTCTTCACCATTTATCTAATACTGGGTTGCCATGGCAACAGAGCATTAGAGTCACCCAGGCATCCGTCTCCTCGGTGTCCTTCAGCTCCTCCTGCGGGATCCCAAATGTTCCAAGGCCACCTGCGGTATTTCGCCGGAGCTGTATGCACTAAAGTCTTTCAGCCGTTTCAAAGGTAGACGTTAGCAGGTGAAGTTTGATTTGTGCTTTGTGACTCAGTTGTTACTTCACTGTTACAGGCCAAAAAGATGACATCATCTGCAAACAAAACAGATACCAGCGTTATGTCATCCAAAAAAAGACTCCATTCAGACTTGGACTCCACCTCGTTCTTCAGGCTGTTTTCACTTTTTAAGTTTGTTGGTGCTTTGGCAGGTTTTGTCACTGCTATAGCATTAAAACTGTTCGAGATTCAGTTACAAAACTACAAAATACAAATAAACAATAAAACGAAGACTACAAAGTGGGGGTGTAGTTCACCCTGTAGGTAAAGGTCCCTAGAAGTACCTCAAGAAGTATCTTAAGAGTTTATCACCATGTTAATCTTTTTGCATTGTCAATGCATTTCACTAGCTGGGCCCACATCCTCATTTTAGGTTTGACAGCGTTTTAGTAGGTAAAAATGAATGCTTTGACATGAATTGAGCTGCGGTTTGGGAAGGCCTCAAAGGGGACTGGCGATGGCTCCCGGTCCTGGCAGATCCCTGTGCACTAAATAGAAATGAAGAAGTTAAAGAATTGAAAAAAAGGACTGAGGCAGGGTGGGGCACGTAAACGAGAATGAACAGTTTGCAGAACTGGGGGAACCTATATAGATGACAACCGGAAGGAGCGTGTTTGGAGGCGTGGTCCTGCTCCTGAAATTCCGATAGATAATCTCCAATAGAAATTTACCATATGGGATATCCAGGTTTTGTTTTTTTTTTACAGAGGTTTGTATTATTTTCTGTTGGACTTGTGACTCAAGAAAATTAGAATCACTGCTAATGTGATGCCATTACATAATCTTTAGATAAAATCAGCTCTTGTTTAAGAAACAGCCCCTGTTCCCTTGTGCTCAATCCAGCGAAACTAATCCTGCCAAGCCGCCTCTTCTTTGCAAAATCTTCTGCCTCATTCTGGTGCACTAAGCCATTATAGGCTAATTGCTGCCCCCAATGCTAACAGGCAGTGAACAGTCACTCTCGCTAAGCCTGGCAAAAGATTTGAGCTTTAAAAATGTTTAAAAAATGTTTTTCCAACGCTATATTTTGCTTTGACAAGACTGAAAGCTTCAAGGACAAGGTGGTTGTTTTGCTTTCTAGTTAATGTGTTAACTTCTAGTAAAAGCAGTGCACAGCTGCTCTTTTTAAGTAAGGGGAAACATCCTGTATTATCTGTAGAACTGCAACAGAAGTGTTGCATATAATGATGAATGCATAGTCAACCTTTCTACCCGAACCTTAATCTCACCACAGATCTTCACTCGGCTTAATCCACTCCTGTTCACACGTTGTTTGTTTCCTGTCCCAGTGGCCTAAGTGTGCTAAAGAAAATAGGTCAGAGATGGTGAAGTAGGAAAGAGACGGTGAAAGACGCAGCTGGCTTCAGTCTGGTGCTCCAGCATGCAACTACAGATGCACACAGTCCTGCGCTGTGGGTGCGAGGCTGCATGGTGCGAGGCTACATGGTGCATCAGTGAAATCAAATGTCCAGAAGAATAACAGCAAGATGCTGATGGAGGTCTGATCCTGAGAGAGGAGCAGTGTGCCGGGGGGGACTACGCATTTAATATGCCTATTTTGCAGGGAAGCAGTGTCCATCAATGCTCACTCATTATCTGGATTCCTTCAGATAAATTCAAAGGAAATTTACACCAGCTGTATTTGCACACAGACTTAAAAACGTGCAGTCAATAACAGTGTTAGCGCATTTGGAATGACACTTACCACCGTCGCGTCATCCTATTTAATCTGTGTTTCCTTCACATATGTCAGGATAATATTTATAGAAGCTCATCAGAGTCAATGCCAGGATAGATGTCTGCCAATGGCAGATGGCGCTTCCTCTGGAAGCCACAGCTTTTTAATAATGAGCTTGACGTAAAGAGCTCAGACTGAGGGAGAAAGAAACAAGGCTTGAAAAAAGAACCAAAAGATAATATATATATAATATACAGAGACAAATAAATCAGAGAATTGTAAAACATAACAGACTAAATGTTTCAGTGGAGGTTTTTTTATGCATCTGAAGCTCAGAGAGTCATATTTGCTGACACGTTTACCTCACTGGGTCCTTTTTTATTTAACCACAGCTACCTGAATTTCCGACTCCCTGTTTAGATTTCCTGGCAAGTGCGTGGGGTAGTGTATTTTTGGTCTTCTTTTATTAACTGCCAGTTTAGATGTGATCCATCTTTAGAGATCCAGACTGGGGCATCTGTGATGCTGATGATGATGTAAGAGCTTCTGTGGGCCAAGACTGTGGGAGACCCACCATCTTGGCATTTTTGCAGAGACAGGAAGCCAAACACTTCATTCAAGTTTCTGTCGGTAAAAGACTTCCAGGAAACAGATTTCAAGCATCATTAAAACAGATTTTGCCAGCATGATAGCACTGCTATCGCATAAGATACAGGCCAACAACTTTACAGTGCTCCTTTGGGGTGAGGGGTGTTGCTTATAAGCCAGTGACCTACAGTTGTGGGACAGAAGTTTATGTCCAGTCAGCATGGGCACAGATGTCATGGTCATTTTGGGCTTTTAATTACTTCTTTGAACTATTCTTTTTCCAGGTTGGAGTGATTTTACAGCACACATCTTTAATGACTTTAAAAAACAAGAATTGGGTGCAAAGGTTTGGATTTACTTTGTTTATCTAAGCCTGACAGGATCAGAAGTATACATACAGGCTCAAATATTGTAGCCAGGTGGAATAATCCGGGGGAGGGAGACATTTCTCCTTTCCACTAGTGGGATTATGAGATATTGTGAGCATCTTCTCTGCTTTTGGTAAACAGTAGCTGAAGGGGAATGAAAACTACAAATGCCTGGACAAGAATCAGTCAGGCCAAGGAAGAGGGCCACAGCCGACACTTTTGGAACAAGGCATTCAGTTAACTGAGGTGAAATGCTATGAAATATGCTTCTATCTATCTCCAGATTAATGCTTCGTGTGGATGGGCTGTTCAGCATTGTATTTACCAAGGAGTTATAGCTTTTTGCTAAATCCGCAAGCTTGTTGGTGTGGTTGAAGGTTGAATGACCTTGCAGGCCTGAGGGGATGAAGGCCACTGGTTTTCCTTACTGTTTGCAGTATATTTTGTGGTGTTATTTCATGATTTACTGTTCTATTTTATTATATCTGTTGATGCACTCAAAGAATACATTTCACTCTTAAATCATTCAGTTTGTTCAAAATAAAGGACCTTTATTTATTTGTCCAGACAGGACCTATATGCATACACTCAAATCTTTTAATACGTGCTGATAAAAGTTCTACAATGTCTTTTAATTTCACAAGGTGTATTCATTTCTGGTAGTTTCTCTTAGCTAGCATAAAAATGATTCATTTGACAGCACTCGTCGGATTGATAAAACAGTTAAAAAAAACTCCTGGGAACTCAGTGAAGATCAAGACGGAGGACTGTAGATTCACACAAAAAAGATCCAAACTCCTTCGAACAGTAATTTTAACTGTCACCTTGGCCTACTCTAACTTGTCCTCTTCTCTTTGGCAGAAATCCCAGCAAAGCTCCTGTAAGGATGCTACTCACCTGTTCTTTCACCTGTTCCAGCATCCAGATTCTGTGAGTCTTGTTCAGGCTGGACGCAAATGCAGACTCAGAATGCAGTTCTGTGAATTTATTTACAGTGATGTGAAAAAACGATTTACAGTGTCCTTCAAAAAAGGTAAAGCATCCACAGACTCTATGTAATGTATCCATACCAAAGGCCCCGTAGAGTCCACTCAGTCTTTACACTCAATAGTAAAACTTCTCTCTCCAACTCAAACACACAAATCCTCCTCGAGGGAAACAGGCCAGGCTCTGCGACTGTGTAAACACTATGACAGGTTCCAGAGTTTTCTGTAAATAAACCAGAAAACTTAAATTATTTCTGGTCTGAGTCCCGAGTTTGGATCCATATTTTCTTGTCGTATTGAGGTGTTTTATTAGTGTGTTGGTTCGAACTTTCTGTCAGTGTGATGAAGCGATGTCGTTTATTACAGTTTTGCAATCATTTCATTCCAAAAATCTGTTCAAAATCAAATGAAAAGAGAGCGTGGCTTTCTTTAGGTCTGAGCACCGCGACAAGTTCAATCATCTCAACATTTGAAGGCTGCGGCTCCCTTTTTTTCTCCGCTGCTTCCACTCTCCTTTGAAGATAAGAGAGAAGCAATTAATGAGAGGTAATCCCGGAGCAGCAATAATAACCAACCAGCTTTCAGTGTCAGGGTTGAGCTTCCCATCTGCCATTACTCAAAAGGCTGCCTGTTTGATGTCCTTCTAATGCCATCAACTTCTAGGATTTGTGTAATGTTTGGCAGCCTATTCATGAAAGCATACAGGCTCATGAAGAGGATTTGGATGATTAAGCCAAGAGAGAGCCACATAGTATTATATTAAAGGGGAATTTTTCATGCGGGCCGTCGCGCAACTGCAATGTGAAAGAGCAAAAGTCTCGGTCTTTTGTGTTAGACTTGTATGTCTGCCTTCAAGTTAGAAGTAAAAACATGCACCTAAAAAATGTTCTTACAAGAAACTAGATCCAGTAAAAAACTTTGTATCGTGCACCCCATTACCTTTATCTTTTCCTCTTCTTTATTCTCCCTAATTTCCTTTTTGCTTGCATTCTCTAAAGATCCTTCCAGCCCCCCTTTTTTCCTTCCACGCCTATACCCGTCTGTATGCATGAGCATGCATTACAAAAAACCCCGTTTGCCCCCAGGATTCTTAAGTAGGTCTGACGTAGTTGCATGGGAAGAATGACGCAGATGCCTTAATGGGAGTAGGTGGTGTAGTTCTCAGGAGAGAAACACAGGGGGGGAAAGTGGCAAAAGGGAAACAGGGCACCGTGCAGAAAGGCACGGAGAGGAGCGAGAAATGCAAGGAGACGAGGGAGCGGGGCTAAAAAGGGAGGTGACTGAGGGAGACAGATGAAGAGGGGGAATGTGAGAGGGGACAGATTGATGAATGAATGTTTATGCGTGCCACGGCGAGGCAAATGCCAATTTACTACACCAAGCAAGTGTTTCAAATTGAAGTGATGTTTAGAAAGTGGCTGGAGGGAGATCCACTCAGATTCAAAGCACCCCCTTTTTATTCAACTTCAAATCCTGCCTGAGTGGAGTCTGGAAAACAGCTAAATGAATTCAACTAATTATTCAACCATTAGGGAGTGATATTTTACTTCTTTTTTTAAAAACATGAAAATACCTGCAAGTATGCACCAGCAGAGTGACATTTGACGTTAACAGCACCTTGGTTCTGCATAAGAAAGTAACTCCAGAAGCACCTATAAGATTGACTTAACTGTTAGTGTTCTTAAATACAGTCATTTAGGTTTATCTAACGAGTATGTGCCATCAAGCTCTGAAAGCCTTTTTGTGTCCTCGGTAGCAGCATGAGCCCAGTGAGTATAAAAACATTTATTCGAGAAAACACATTCTTGTGCTTTTCTTCAGATATCGACAGCCTTCCCATATCTCTTGATTTGTGTGTATGTGTCTTTTTTCCTTTCCTTTTTCTTTCTGTTAATGTGTTCGTTTGCAGGTTTACTCACCTTTGTCAGCCCTGTTACCTAATCAGTTCCAGGTCTATTTATAGTCCATTTTAATGAATTTTTTATGATACAAAGTTAAAGAAGTGCTCAGTTGGATTGAGATCTGGTGGTTGTGCAGGCCGTTTGAGTGCGACTCATTGTCATGTTCGAGAAATCAGTTTGCGAGCCTTCGAGCTTTGTGACATGGTGTGTTATCCTGCTGTGAGCAGCCATCAGGAGACAGGTTCACTGTAGGCATAAAATAATGGTCGTGGTACTCAGGTAGACTAAATCCCTCACACCAGTACGCCACCGTTGCCGGCATGGACTGCTCATACAAGGCAGGATGGATTCCGTGGTTTCTGACCCTACCATTCAAATGTTGCAACAGAAATCAATTGAATTGTAATGTCTGCTTCCTGTTTCTTAGCTGATGGCAATGGCAACAAACGTGGTCTGCTTCTTTAGCTTATCTGCTTCAAGTTGAAGAGATGCTCTTCTGCAAAACTTAGTTGTAATGAGTCATTATTTGAGTCTTCCTGTCAGCTTTTTTTTTTTTTTTACCATCAACTAGGGATTTTTCTACAGTGAACTGCTGCTCACAGATATTTTCTCCATTTGATACCATTCTCCAAACTGACACGCAGCCTTGAAAACGTTCTCTGAGAAAATCTCAGTAGATCTGCATAGATCTCCATCACTCAGATCAGCCCATCTGGTGCTAACTGCCATGCCCTGCTCAAAGCCATTCATTCTGATGCTCAGTCTGACTTTCACAGGTCATCTTGATCATGTCTAATAGCTAAACGCATTAAGTTGCTGCGAAGTGGTTGGCTAGTTAGATTTTTGCTTTAGCAAGCAAACAGGTGTGCGTAATAAAATGGCCAGTGAAATACACATTCCTCTGCTTTTTTCCAGTGTTAAAGAATTTTTGCTCCTTTCCTTGGTTTGAAATGTTTTCACTTGTCTCTTTGTAGCCTTTTCATTCTCTTTACTCAATGTTTCATTACACAAAGCCAAAGAAATACCTACACTTAGAGAACAAACTAAAACTCTCATCATAAGCTTCACCATTATTCTTAAATAAAACAAGTATAAATAAAAGAGGTAAATTAGTAGTCATTGCTACCTTTATCCAAACCACCATGATGATTCTTATGTGTGTACACATAATTATGCATATACACAATTATAAACAAGTACACACACCTGTGAACGCTGTATATTTATGAAAAAATGTAGGTATATTTTTTTAATTTGTCATTTATACAAGCACAAAAATGCTTTTGTCTCTGTCTTGAATCTATTAAAACTTTCTTTTGAAAACTTTCTGTGTGATTTCTGCACATGAACATGAATACATAAAACGTCAGGCTTTGTTATTTCATTGACAGTTTCCAACAAAGCGTTTTCAAAGAGTTTTCCTTTTCAAAGAGCCGACTCTTAACATAATGCATTTGTGTTATTACACATTTGATCTTAATCCATAAATAACAAAGTGTATTCATTTCTTAAATGTTGCATAATGTAAATACGTATTCAATTCTTCAGCAAAAGCAGAGCAGACTTCAATCATCGCCATTCAGTGAGATTTTATTCAAAACTATTTATTTATTATTTCTACTTCTCCTCTTTTATGGTGTCACTAATTTAGCTTAAACTACTGTCTCAAATAAATTCTTGTCGTTTATGGCCTCGACACTGTTGAAGCAGTTTATTTGTGGCCCTTTCTGTCCTTGCAAGCTCGTGTGTTACTTCCCGTGTCTCTGCACTTTTCTCTTCTTCTTACTTCTTACTGATTGCGGCAAAGCGCGGCATGAGAGCGCAGACTCTCATCAGGACAGCATGAAAACACAATTACCGCATTTTCTGAAGTGATCCAACTGTCCGGGGCTAATCGGTGGAGTGTGAAGTGACAAACGTTTTGGATGTGCACGAGTCATTTTTTATACTCGCTGCATTTCGTGGCTTTTTTACACTGTCAAATGAGAGAAAAAACTTTGTGCCCGCCCCAAGGAAAGAAGGAGACAGAGTAAAACACATGAAAAAGTAAAGTATGCTAATATGTTCTTGGGTAACTTCCTTTCGCTTTCTTTTCTTGAAAGCTCGTATTTATCAAAAGAACAACATTATCATATGCAGAAAAACTGAGACGATGTATATAAGGCGAGAAAAACAGCGCATCTGAAGGTACAGTGAATTAATGTGTGAGTAAAAAAACAATTCAGTGCAATGACTAATGCAACATGCTAATTAATTTAATCTGGTATGCACAGTGCTCATTTGTAATCACCAGCATGATTTCTTTGGCTGAATAACTGCAACATCTCATACACTGGGGTTGTGTTGGCCGAGCATCCTGAATGGACAGGATTTTTATGTTACACACTACAAAACTTTAATGAAGGCCATGGTGAAGATTTCCTGTTGGATAAAAAGCTGTTATTGTGATGAACATTTTCTACCTTGCACTCTCAGTATCTCGGTGTTTTCTCTGGATCATTTTCACTACATTGAAATGAAGAGATTTGTACAGAGAAACATGAACACAGCAGACAATGCCTCTGATTCCATTCATCAAACTCATTTATTCAAAAGAAAGCAGGAGGAGGGTTTCATAAGGATAGCAGAGAGGATGTGTGTAGGCTACTTTTTGTTTGCTGGAAGCAGATTTCTGCTTCAAAGCTGCTGATTGACTTGTGAACGTGTGCGGGTGCGCACCAAAGCTACACTTCATTTCCCGGGGTTTCATAATGCCGAACACCAGCTTGATGGTCGCCTGAAAAACAAGGTCTGCCCGAGCCATTTCTCAAATGAGAAACATCCTAAATGTTTACAGTGGCGCATGCTTTTAACGTCCAAGTATCCCCCCTCCTGCGTGCCTCCATCTGTTCTGATTTGGGCCAAGACTCAGTCGGTTCAGTCAAACAGGCCAAAGTACTTTTAAGAATGATTAAATTTTAAACTCTTATTCTGGTGCCAGCCATTGTACGATGTCTGCAAAAACAGCTTTCAAGAAATGCTTATGCAATGTGGCAAAATTTAATCAAGCACTGAGTTGCGTAACCAGCTTAAACCAGAACATATTGTAATTATATCTGGACCTGATTCCTATACACAGGGCATAAAGGCTTATTTGATACTTAATAAAAATGCTTGTATTCTGTTAGACTTAAACGTATTCCCAGGTTAAGGTCTGATTACAGATAGGTGGAGCTGCAGAGATGAATTTTCATGTGAATCCAGCCCAGTGAAACTTATGTAATCAATAGGTGAAGACTGAGGTTCTCATTGTTCTTCAACACTGGAGGAAAATCACACCAGGGGATTATATAACACAGAGCATTATGCTGAAATTGACTGCAATGTAACAAAGGCTGACAAGCTGTCATTAACAATGTCATCAGTTATTTTAGCTTTACGGATGAATGGTAAGCTGATCACTTGTACCTTCCTGCAAGGAATTGCAGCCTCATGTTGTCATGGTTGTTTTGACCCAATGTTTTGTTGTTCTTAGTCTTTAGTTTAGATTTTCTACATTCTTTTAATTGTGTTTTTTCATTATGTGATTAAGGTTATTTTTTCATGTTCTTTCCAGGTTATATTTAATTCCTTGAGTTTTCAGCTTATCCCGTCTCCCCTGTGTTATTCACTGAAGTGTGTCTAGTTGTAAGGTCTCCATCTGTGTAAGGCATCTCATATTTTAGTTATTTCCTGTTTTATTTTGATAGTTCATTGTCTGATGCGTTGTACTTAGTTTCACTTCCCCTGTCTTGTTTGATCTGATTAGTTTTGATCAGGTTTCTCCTTATACAGCTGAGCTAGAAAAATCAAAGTAATGATTTTACTTTTTATTTAAACATATTTATTGTAGTAATTTTAAATATATTACAGAAAAGTCTCAGCTTGAAATTTGAAAGTGGTAATGGCATCCATTCATGAAGGCTTTGTGCAGATTTATAAATCCAAACAAAAACCTGCGCACAGATCGCCATCTGCAACAGTGACATGTTTCTCTTTCAATTAGTTTTTGGCAACACGGGGATACCAGAACAAGTTGAACAACACTAACATATTTCATTTTAAGTTGATATGGCAAAGCTTCAAAACTCATTGTGCAGTATTTTCCTTTTCTTTTCTTTAAACTTGATTTCTGATGAACTGATGAATCATTTCTCTCCCTTTTATTCCCGTCTTCTGTCTGTACAAACTTTTGTCCATTTGATTGACCAGCTTCTTGACTTTGACCGTTTGCTACGTGCTGCTGATGGGTTGGCATATGTTTTGTTTTTGTCTTTTTTTTCTCTTCATCTCGGCGAAGATCTTTCTGCTGAAAACGACTACATTTCAATACAGTTTCAGAGAAGTTTGTGAAATACTCCTGAAGTTTTATCTACAGATTTTCCCGGATCGTTTCGTTCCCTTTATTTCATACTGTTCAACGAAAAGGTTGCTGGAGGTGTGATGTTGTCCTTGATGTTGCTTTTACACTTACATTGCATTTTCCTTCATGAATTAGTTAGCTTTAGGCAATAAAACTGCTCAGTTGTGTTTAGGAACCAAAAGTAATTGGTCAGGGTTTAAAAGTTTCTTAACTGGCATTCTTTTTGCTGCCTTTCAGAGAAGTGTTAAACACATATAGTGCTGTTTCTTGTTTGTTTGGCTTTTTTTTTTCGGGGTTACATATTGCTCATGTTTACAAGATTTCAGATAATTAAAAAACCCCTTTAAGACAAAGCTTTTAAATTAACTTTCAAAATGTCCCTGTGTGAATAAGTAATCAGTTTTGCAATACTTGGCAATGAGTCTTTCACATCACTGTGGAGTTCTGGTCACTCATCTTTGCAGAATTGTTTTATTTCTTTGATTGAAGGTTTTCAACCACAAACAGTCTGTTTTAAGTTCGTGTCAAAGCATCTCAATCGGATTTAAGGCTGGACTCTGACTAGACCACTCCTTTTTTTTGTGTGTTTGTCCCATTTGGATCTTTAGCCATCAGAATTGTTGTCTTAAGGCCAAGAAAGATGCCAAGTGGATTTATTTTACAAAGTGGATCATCATGGCCTTGCCATATTGGTCCATTTGATTGACCTTCATTATAATTATGTATTTATTTTACAAATGGGACAGACATGACTGGGGGATAGGACAGGGAGAAAGAATGAAAGAAAGAGAGGGAGAGAAAGAAAACCAGAGGGGAGAAGAGACGGTGAGAAAGGGGGGAAGAAAGAAAGAAAAACAAACAAAACACCTGGATCACCTGTATGGAGAAAAAAAAACAGAAGAGAAAGCAAACAAAAAAAGAGCAACATAATAAATACAGCACCATCACAATAAACTAGCTAGTAGTAGATAACAGTAGATACTAAACATTAAACGATATTGTGCAGCACGCAAGATAGACAGCGCACAATGTGCTTTGAGGATGAGCAGCCAAGAAACGTGTAGTCCGCGTCTGTGAACACCCGTGTGTACACCTGTGTGCACACCTGTGTGGATCAGCATGCTTGTATTCCAAAGGTTTCTCCATGTAACGATCTGGTAGGGAGTGTGGGGAGCCATAGCCCCGTCCCCCAGGGCATGAAGCAGGTATGGAGGAGATCCAGGCCCCAGACATCCAGAGTGACTAGGCCACTCCTAAACCTTTATTTTGTGTTTAAGACATTCAGAGGTGGATTTGCTGGTGAGTTTCAGATAATTGTCTTGCTGCGTAGCCTGAGTGCCCTTGAGCTTCAGGTCAGAACTGATGGCCGGACATTCTCCTTTCTTCTCTTTCAAGATTTTCTGGTAAAGAGCAGAATTCATGGTTCCATCATTTACAGCTGCCGAAAGAGCAAAACAGCCCCAGACCATCGCACTACTTCCACCATGGTGGATTGTTGGTATGATGTTCTTTTTATGAAATGCTGTATTAGTTTAACACCAGCTATAACGGGACTCAAACGTTCCAACAAGTTCCGCTTTTGTGTTGTCAGTCCACAGAATATTGTCCCAAAAGTCTTGGGGATAACCAAAATGTTTTTTTGGCAAATGTGAGATGAAGATTTGTGTTTTAGTTCTTTGAGGGTTTCGCCTTGGAACTCTCCCATGGAGGTCATTTTTGGTCGGTCTCTTTCTAATTGTTGAATCATGAACTCTGATCTTAACTGAGGCAAATGAGCCCTGCAATTCTTTAGATATTGTGATTCTTTTGTGACCTTCTTGATGAGCCATTGATGCGCTTTTGGAGTAATTGTGGTTGGCTGGCCACTTCTGGGAAGCTTCACCGCTGTTCCATTTGTGGATAATGGCTCTCACTGTGGTTTATTGGAGTCCCAAAGCCTTAGAAATGGCTTTTTAACTCTTTCAGACTGATAGATGACAACGACTTTGTTTGTCACCTTTTCTTCAGTTTCTTTAGATCACAAGCTCATCAGCCTGCTTCACAGTCAGGTTCTACTACAGGTGTGGTAGAAATCAGGCCTGAGTATGGCCACTGAAACTGAACAAAAAAGAAAAACAAGTGGCAAATCATAGTTGATGACTTATTCAACAAAGGGCCAATTACTTTTCACATAGGTCCGGGTAGGTTTGGGTAGCTTTTTTCCCTTTGATAAATGAAACGTCATGGTTCTGTACTGCTCTGGGGCTCCTGCATCACACTTTTTACTGGCCTCAGACCCCAAACCAGTCGCTTGAGCCGCTGAGCTTCCTTTGGAAGGAGAAAGTAAGCACATTCCTCAGTCTCTCTGATAAATTACTCACTCCACACTTGGACTAACCTACTTCTCTCTCCCAGAGCAACTTACCTGCAGTGCAAGTCCCAGTTCCTGAGAATGCCCTTGCCTTCTTCAAAGTTTCATTTGTGTCTGATTCAGTAAACCATTTGAACTGTGCTCATCTGTTCCTCGGGTGCTGCTTTAGAGTCTCCCAAAACCTTGTATGTCTTATATTTGTCGCATCAAGTCATCATATAAAAACTACCTTTTGTATTTACTCGATTATCTTTGTATGTTAAAATCTGATGTTAAAATTTGATGATCTGAAACATTTAAGTGTGACAACCTTTAAATCGGGGAGTAGTCAAATACTTTCCAGTTCTGTACATGCACAGAATTTCTTCCAACTGAAATATATGCATTTCAAGGTCCTGCTGACTTAGATTGAAAATGGGACGTTTCATGTCCATGCAAACGGGCAAATAGATCTAGATAGATCTTGATAACTATTTAATGTTTTGAGAGGATATACATTCCTACTGCAGACATAAATGGCACAAATCTGATTTTATTTTATTTTTATTGTCCATATGAAAGCCCTGGAGATTCAGAAAAACTGTTTTAGTAAAGACATTCATGGCACAATGCTACCACTCCCGGCTGCCACTTATCCACAAAAAAACCCATGCTGAGGAGCTTTCTCTTAAACCTCACTGTCGTCTGTTCAAAAAAAGGAAAAAGAAAAAGAAACTGATGTTTGTGATGTCTTTGTTTTTGTTCTTTTGTGTGAATCAGTTCAGGCTCTATTAAAGAATACTCTCTGACCAAAACAAATCACCCACCTCCATACCATCCTCTTCCCCCACACTGACCCTCTGCATGTCCCCCTTCACTACATCCATGAACCCTCTTTGTTCTTGCCTGGCAGATCCATCTTTAATATCTTTTGTCCAATATATCCACTATCCCTCCTCTGCACAGCTGAAAAATTATATGATCCAAATAGGAAAAAAGTGACTCGATCAATAAATTGACTACTGACCTTGAAGAGTGAAGGCACAAAGCACGGAGAGAGAAAAACACAAGAACAAAGCTGTAGAGCTGCAGCTCACCCTAACGTAATGGTGGCAAAGACCCACTGAGAGACAGAACCTATAACTAATTTAGAATCAGCAATTAAACACAACATGAATGAGTCTGACTGGAAACACTGGGAGAGCAACAGTTATAGCATTAATTAAACTGTTTCAGAAAGGTCATGATTACACATGAAAAGATTGGCGAATATTTTAAGAATGTGTGCACACAGTATCCAGAGGTGCACATCTGTCACTGGATGCTGTGTGGTTATAGAGTTTAAAGCATCCAAGATGCAGAATATAGGCACATATATAATCATCTCCAAAAATCAGAAGTTTAAAGGGAAAATCAAAAGTCCACAAGCATAAGGAGCAAAAGTAATCCAAGGCACAGGGAGACTGAACACAGCAGCATAAGGAGAGGACGTGACAACGACAAGACACACAAGCTGAAGGCTGACTGGGGATGGGACACAGCTGGAAGAAACGAGACACATGTGCAAACAATCAAGGCAATCGGGAGGAAGTAAAACCAGCACTGGATGTGAAAATAAACAAGCCTTGAGACCGATACCAGCATGAATACTAACACCAAACAAGGTGTTCAGGACAAGGAATGGGCACAGGGACCTGACATGAAGCACAAGTTCAGAAAACACCAAGAAAGTGAAAGCAGGGATCCAAAACTTCAAACAAGAGAACAATAAAACCAAACACCTTATTACTAATTATGGAAATAAATGTGCTGGATGCTAATAAGAAACGACTTACTTTACCATTCAGATCTGGATCAGTAAGGTGATCAAAATACCCTTAAATTAAAAGTCAATTCTTCTTCTTCTTGTGCTTCTTCTGTCCGGTCACAGCCATGGTGGTGGTTATATATACAGTACATTATCATGGCTAATACAAAGGACCATAGAGATTATGGAGATTAATAGTTTTCCTCAGACAGTAGCAGTTTATAAATAATATATATGCAGTCATGAACTTGATCTGTGAAATGTAAAACATTAAAATATTACTTATTGAATACAAAAACTAAATTGCAAGTCTGTAACAATGATTTCTTATTCTAAAACAGTACCATACATGTAAATATTAAATTGGCCATTCAATTAGGCATTCACTTTCTTTCTATTATTCTTTCCTGACACTGTACGTGAAGCGAAGTAATTAACTGGACACCCTCTTACTTTCCTAAGTATGATTTCTTTGTGTTGAAGACTGATATTCCTCCTCCTTCCAAGAACTCGCTTCACTCGTGCCCAAATTATTGATGTCTTTCCAAATCAATTGTAGCAACAGCGTCCGAGGCTTTTCTCAACACGTTCGAAAAAAGGGGAAGAGAAATTGCTTTTCAGCCTCGGTGTGAATATAACAGATATGACAAGGAGAGAGGGGCATTTTTCTAGCAAACACAATAAATCTGCCGCTCTGTGTGCAGCAGTCACTTTCTCTCTTTACCTTTGAGTTTTTAGTTATTTTTTGTTTAATGTCTCTGTGAAATGAGTTTGCGGTGATCTTGACCCTTTTTCCCCCGTGACCTCATCGTTAACAGACCCCTGACTCGCTTTAATGATGTGTTAAAACTGAAGAGCGAGTAGAACTACCCTAATTGCATTATATACAATGGGATAATTAATGAGGCAATCTGTGCTGCCTTGTATTTTGGGGCGTTAGTGCAATTAATGAGACAGAGCTGTTGTTTCTGTCTTCCTCTGCTTTGAGAAGAGTGAATCACTTTTCTTTTGCAAACTCAAAGCACTCAGATTGGCACTCCTGGAGTCAAATCCCAAAAAGAAAGAAAAAAAGACCTCAAAGCTGCTAGTTTTCAAAGCATCTCATCTTTTTTCATGATGTATTATCTTTGACAAGGAGTGGATGGCTCTCTCAGTGGGCTTCCTGTTTGCTTCATAAAAGCTGTTTCTCTCCTCAGCCGTTTTAATGACAAACAACATGCATCCAGTCATATCCTGTTACCAGCCACGCTGATTATTCGAGATTACCCTGGCAACATAGGCGTGTGTATTTACACCAGATGCAAAGCAACCACTTCAGTCTGCGTGGAACACGTTTTAATCACCTCTTGGAAAACAGCGGTGTGTGTTTTGCACCCCAATCAAACTTTGTCTCTGCTTTACAGAAATGAGAACGGGCTCACAGTTTGTGATAAGAAATCCAGAGCCGGGCGCTGTCGGTAGTATAAGCGGTGACCGTGATTCACTTCTTCATTTCATTCACAGGGGTGCGCAGTATGACTCACTCAGGTCTCGACTCGTGTTACATATGTCTAAGATTTTCAGTTCATTTCTATTTTCAGCCTATATCTCTGCCTCCCTCCTCGCTCAGTCAGTGCAGAAACCAGTGGATGCAGTGGTGGAGCAAATCATAATATCATGTATTATAGATTGTTTTCTGTTGCTGTGTAATTTTAAACACTTCATTATACCACTGAGCACTGAATAAATAGAGTAATAGTACTGGAAGCATTAAATGAAAATACTCCCCTTACCTGATACAAAACATGACTATTAATATTGATATATTTATTAAATTTAAATCCTCATTTCTAATCTAGCTAATGATTTTATGTATGTGTGTCGCAAAGTAACTCAACTGTACTTACAGACCTTTGTAGTAGTTGTGTAGTAGTTTTGTACTCCCAGAACCTCTTAGGTGCCTCCATGGCTGATGGCAATGCCAAGGGTGCTCAGGTGAGAAAAAGCTCAGGCACTGACTTTATCTGTCAGTGCAGCGAGGCACAAAGTTTCAAAAATCTTCCAGTGGTGGAGACAGTATAAAGGATGTCACCAATTGGTTTTGGGATGTGCTTTTTGAAGCCTCAACTTCAGTGTTTTGTCTACCAACGTTCAGTTTTTTGTTTTTGGAGCAAAAAGTCACCGCATGCTAAGTCACCAGCTAACCCTAGTAAGCTACATTCATGAACTGTATGAGAGCAGTACACAGAGAAAGACATATGCAAAATATGGCTTAGTAATGACTGATAAATGCTACAAAAGGCACTACTGGGAAGAGGTCCAGTTCCAGAGAAGACCGGTTCAGGTCCAGTTAGCCAAGGTGAGGGCTAGCAGACACTGAAATGCTACAGCTGCCTGGAAGGATTCCTCTCAGTAAAAATTAAGGGCCCTAACACCAGAGGTGGGTGGATTGATACTGACAGTATTAATACCAGCGCTGGTATTGGTATCGGATCAAATAAAGTTTAACATTCAGCATCCATGAAAACAAGGATTTACAAGGCTGAACAGAATTAGCAGGAAGTTAGCTACAAAGTTTCCATTTAAGATGCTATACCATGTTCTGACTGAGGGATTTCTAAATGAAGTCAGAAAACTAAACAACAGCAATGTTTTTGTGGTTATTGAAATTTGGCTAGCAGGCTTATTATGGTTTTAGCTGGTGGCTACCTACAGAGCTATAGTTAAGATAATATTAACACATTAGCGCAGTGAAGAAAGCGGATGAGGGTTAACTTTCTTTCCCTCAATAAAAGTTAACGTGACGGTCCCCGATGGGCAGAGACAAATGCAATAATGTGGCAAGAAAACGACGCTGAAAACGAAGCAAAGTTCAGTCAAAATAACATCTGAGGTGATCCCTCCACATCACAAGGTTACTCACTGATATAATGTTCAGCACTGCAGCCCACACATTAAAGCCGAACACTCTCCCTATCCGGTGTTGTGTTTTCATAGTTTCACTACCACAAGCAGAGTAGTTGGAGTGTTTGCAGACAAGTTGTAAGAAAGAATATCACACCGTGGTCAGCTGTGTTACACCACTTTTCTATTGGACCATAAAGATGCTTTTAAATGCTTTAAAGCATTTTAACATGGGCCTCCACGTTGGAGCTAGCCCCTTTGTTAATACTATATTGGTGTTTGGCCTTGGAGGTTGAAGTGCAGGTGGAGCAAAACAATTTTCAAATGATTTTCCAGACTGAAACCACAACTTACATTGTTGTGACAGACCAACCGATGCCTTGTTTTCTGTTATATTTTGTTTCCAGTACCTCATTTATTTGGAGGCTCATTCTTAAAGCATGCTTATGTATGCATGACAGACACTTTGAGGATCCGTATTGGATAAACATAACCCAAATAAAAGCATCTGGAAGCACTGCTAAACTGATTCTTTTTAATTGCTTATAAAGCCCACAAAGTAAATACAGTTTAAAATGGTTGGCTGCACTTTTATAACATGACTGATGTTTGTTGTGTGGTTGTGTGGGGTGGCAGGAAGCATTGCTTTGTCTCCACCCTACTGCAGCAAGCCACTACTGAATAGGCTCAACCCTCTAGTGACAGGGTATACTGTAGCTGACAGTTATAAAAGAAGGAGGCCAGCAAAACAAATTGAAATCACTAACCTCCTGTATGGTCTGAGATCACTGCAGCTTCAGACAGCACAAAAAGTGAGGTAAAGAAAATGTGTGCTATTTGTAGAAAAGCCTGTTTTGCATACTGGACACTTCAAGTTAAAAAAAATAAGTTAAAATACACATTCAATACATGCCCGGGGCATAGATGTCAATCACGTGGTGCTCAGAAGTCAAGTGCAAGCTGTAAGTGTTTGTCCATAACTCTTCTTGGTGTCGTCTTCCACTCACTCCCATCCAATAATATAAAATAAATGCATTTTCAAACTTTATCCAAACCACCATAAGACCAAATTTTGCCTGCAGGTTAAAAAGAAGAAAACATAACACGAGAAAAACTAAAACAAGCAGATGTTTGATACTCAAGAAGAAAAAAACAGCTGAAAAAATGATATATTAATAGAATACAATTTGTTTCTTGCTTGTTTTTTAATTAAGTAATGCATAATTTAGTTATAATTTAGTTTCTCCCAGATTTGCATCTCAGTTTCACCCACTCCTTATGTAATCTACTGCCTGTGAGTCTAAACTGCTGAAGGGCCTCACTTGACACAAAGTAAACGGTCGTTGCTACAAAAGACGGCGTTGTGGCTCCAAATAAAACGGATTTATCGACATTACAAAAGAAAAGAAAAGTAACAAAACAAAGAACTGCAATGGATGAAAGGACCGAGGCTGGTTCTTTAATCGCAGCGTGGAGTGAGGGGACTTAGTGACGGGACGGGCTGTTTTGTCAATAATATAAAATCTATGCCCCAGCAGGTGTCTTAAATACCCTTCACACTAATCGAGATGCTGACTGGAGGGTGCTCACCGAGCAGGGCTGTAAACGAAAGCATTGATGGGAGCTGTTTCCTACGTTATTGTTGGTTGGTTGTTAAATGTCACGGCTATTAGGTGGGCAGCTTACGGCTTCCTGAAAGAACAGAGAGCATTGCACTGTTCTGTTTGTGATCTCAGAGAAGAAAATAATCTTTGCTCGTCTTAGCCAAATAAGGAACTATTAAAATGTTGCATTCGAGACAATGCAGGAAATCATCTCCCATGTCCACCTTGCAATGTTGATTTTGCTGCCTTCCTCTGTCAGTGAGTTTGCGGTGAACATGAATCATCTTTACAGAGCCGGTAGCTGTAATTCCTCTGTCACAGCTGCACCTCTTGTTTCCCCACTTATTACAGAAACTCATTAGCAGATAATTGAAAGTAACGACACTGATTATGAGAAGCGCTTGAACAGCATCCCCGGGGTCTTTGCAATTTACAAGCTGGCAATGACATGTACATGATTGCTGCCACAATCCAAAAGGGAGCACTGCTGTTTACAGGCAAGAGGGAAAAAATATGTTGGTTGTGATTAATAATTGTGTTTTGTTTCAGCATGTCTATCTCCATATCACCTCCCAAGACGAACCATGGACTTTGCTTTTCCCATGTTGATTAATAAACAAAAATACTAAGTGGCTGAGGGATTTAAATAAATAAAACTTCAATATTACAAAAGAAAAATCCCTCCAAAGGAGTTGAAATCAATTCAGTAAACAAATATCCCAGGTAATTTCAATGTCAATAAAGTTCAGAGCAGTAATATTCGAAGGAATATTATGAACTTTCTGTAGCAATTTGCCGAAAGTGTGCATTTGCTTGATTGTTCCTAAAGACCAAAATAACAGCCCACCTAGCAAAAAACCTTCCTACTGGGCAACCAGCAGAGATTTCTTGCATTCAAGAAATTTTAATAACTAAGACCAATCTGTAAAATTGAAATGTTAACACAATTAGTGGCACAGCCCATAAAATCTTGCATTCTGCTAATGCATGTTGATTGGGTGGCTTATGAAGGGCATAGTCCCTTGATGGCACGCTATTGTCACCCTATGACAGATGGCAAGAATGCAATTCCAAAACACAAACTTAGCTGTGAGTATGAGAAGCAGCTGGTTGTAGTGGTTCAAAGTGATTGCTATCAGATGGCTGCCACTAGAAATTCTGTGCTGCTGCTTGCCTGATGTATGAAATCAAAACGGCAAATGTCATGAAGTGTCTCACAGTGCTGTGCATAAACAGTAAAAGACACTAATGTGGCTCCCAGGTCTCAAAGCTGAAGCCAATATTTAAGTGCCTTAAGTCTCCATTCTATTTAATGGCCACCAGTGCACCACCCCTGGTTTTTCTGTTTATATAGAAGTCAATGGGAAAACATTCCTTGGTTCTTTTGTTCTGTGACCACGTCTGTAAACCCTTTCTTAAGGAATTTTCAATTATAATCATTATATGAGTCAAAAAGGAGGATCCAAGGATCCAAGGTATGCTAATTGGCTGACAACTTGCCACCCATATAATAAAATATTTATAAATATTATATAAATATATAATATAACTAAATATTACAAAACCTATAAGATTCAGTAGAATATAAACGGACTATAGAACATAATAAATGCCAAAGAAAACCTATGAGCAACACAAAGTCCTGGGTCCAAGACCCAAAGACCCTCACACAAAACGATTTCACTACAACTGAAAACCCCTGGGAAAAAATCAGCACCACCTATCAGAAGACAAGAATATGATCATGTGACTGACTGTTATTATCATAATGCCATTTGCCAGTTTCATACACTACGTGGTTTCTTACTTTTACATGATAACAATACACTGTTGTTATAGTTACTAATTTTTGGATTGTTTATTTATTTATTTTGATATATCATTTATATCATCAATTTTTCACAAGTTTCATAACTTATTTATCTTAGCAAAGTGTATGTTGCAGTTATTATGTCATGTTTCTATTTATCTTGATTTTGAACCTGTCATGGTTCTGGGTCGGTTTCGACCCAGTATTTTGAGTTTTGATTGTTAGTTTATTTTTGAATGATTGTTGTGGTTTTGGGTGCTATGAGTATTATTATTATGATGATGATGATGATGATTATTAGATTTCAATGTTTCTGTTTATTTGTGTTTAAGATTTGTGTTCTCATTTTTTGTGTGGGTTTAGTTCCATGTGTCATTTTCTGTCTGTCTCTCAGTGTCGAGTCTGCGTCTTTGTGTAGTGTTCTTGTTTCCTGTTTTATTGTGAAGGTCTGCGTCTCATGTGAGTGTGTTCAGTTTTACCTCTGTCTCGTCTTGTTGATTACTTCCAGCTGTGTTCCCCACCTGTGTGTAATCTCCCTGTGTTTCTCTGTGTGTATTTAAGTCGTGTCTTCTGTCATTGTAGTTGCTGGTCCTTCTGTGTATCCACCCTGCTTCATTCTGTGTGTTTCCCTGCTGTCAACCGCCATCTGTTTCTGCTCGTTCATGTTCATGTTCATGTTCAGGTTCAGGTTCGTGTTCTGTAGTCAGTTTGTTCCCAGTATAGTTTAGTCTTTGTTCCGTTCGCCTTTTGTCCATTTTTATTTTGTGCTTAATAAACCACCCTCACACCTTTACAAGTGCCTGCGTTTGGATCCTCCTTTATTTCCCACACGGCTCATCTCACTCGCCGTGACAGAACATTTGAATTGTTTCCAATCATACCTATTGTGATTTTGTAACCCCTTTCCTATAGTGTGCTAAAAGAGCTGGACTTGAAGGTTTCTGAAAAACAAGTGGGTTTAGCAGCAAAAGGTTTGTTAAAATTCAATGATCAGACTTAAGTTAAATTTTTGAAAGTAAAATGTTTCACTCAACAACTAATAAACTTATAATTGTAATTAAAATGAACGTATCAAAGCTGGACATAGAGGGTTTTCCACCTACACTCTCAATCCACCCTTTTGAAAAATAGTAAAAGCTGGCAAAGAAAGAAAAATACGATAACGCCACCGACACCCTTTTTTTTAAACTTCTCTATCTTACAAGCACCACCTATGAAAACAAACTCTTTGAGAAAATGAGCTCTTCTGTTAATTCTCTAATATTATACTTTTACAGTTTAAAATTCTGAAGTCATTAATAAATATGTTCTGACATTTGGTTAAGACACCGAGATATCCATCAAAATCCTGGTCCACACTCTTGGATGATGTACTGAGTCTGTAACACTGCCAACAGATAACAGAAAAAACAGCAGTTAGTCAATTAATGATTGCATCTGCAAGGTCGTGGAGCCATTGTCCCTTTTAAAAAAACAGTATTAAAAACCTGTGGTGTAGAAAAGAGAACAAAAAAGTCATGTTTTTCCTAGAGAAGGGACTGAGCGCCATGCATAGGAAGTATGGGAATGCTATAACTGTGTAAAGTGTACGGACAACATCAATTTGAAGTCACTGCAAATAGCACTTTATAAATAAATGTTACTTACTTAGGGATTAAGTCTTATTTTACATGAGAGCAGATATAGAAAATATATTCAGTCTATCATGACAGATCAAAGCATCAAGTAACAATGCCACAGGCTCAGCAATACTAATCATTTAAATCAGACCTTCTAAAAATATAAGCCACACTAGAGCTATATGTAATTTTACTGGCTTTAGGGTGGATGAAACAAAGTCGGGGAAGCAAAGCACTGGTAAACAGTGACACTGTTTGTGCACTGGGCAACTTTAAATCAGTCTCACATCATAATATCAGCGCTTATATGAGATAATGCTAATATATTCATGTCGGTTCATATAGGCAATAATAAGAGACAAAGGCTGGCCATGCAAACTGCTAAAAAAGGAGAGACAAAGAGAGAAAGTAGATATTAATATCAAATTCTCTATATCAGAGGCTAAAGGTAGCTGTGTGGAATCAAATTAATAAAAGCTAACATTAATACTGGGCTCAGCAGACAAAGGGAAGCAGTAGAAAAGAGACTAATACTAAGACTAATAATATGTCAGCTACCTTAACAGTACCTCTATTCCATAGAAAATTATGATTATGTGAAACAATAGAGCGTGTTCTCATACTTGCAGAAGAAATATGTGGTAGAGAGTATAGTAATGCTAACAGGAACTGGAAGTTTTATTTTCTTCATATAAGTGGTCTTCTAAGGAGAACTGGGGGGATTTCAGTCTGTGACTAAATACAGAAAAATGGCAGTGATTCAGCTCCATGGATGCAAACAGCTATGTAAAACAAAGAAGCTGAACTGTTAACTTTAGTCAGGCTACTCGGCTTGGTTGTCGAGCTAAGCTAAGATAGGATAAGCTAAGCTAACAGGTTAGCTGTAACCTCTATTTAGCAAGATTAGCATCAATCTTCTCATCAATCTCTTTGGTCAGAAAAATCTGTAGTTTTTCCTCAAAAACAAGTATTATTTCTTTAAAACAAGTCCTAACCAAGCACATTACTTTACATATGAGCAGCTTAAAACGCTATGCTGCTAATTAGCACTGCACAACTGATCAAATTTTAAACTCAATCTTGATGTTGCCATTGCACAATAAAATAGATATGATCAAATGATCTTGAAATAGCATGCTTCACAAAAAATAAAATCAAATTAAATCAAGCACTCCCTAAATCAACACCTGCCCTTACCTGCATTACCTTAATCACAGCAGTCCCTATATTAATCTGGAGGAAGAACCAGACATTAAATTAGATGTACATTAGATGTACCTGTTGTTTAGAAGTACTGTAGATTTAGGGTAGGTGATGTTAACCAAGAAGAAATCATATGGAAAGAGTGCTATGTGCCTACAACGCAAAGCAACTCAATTTATTCAATCACATTGAAACACACTACAAACTGCAACATAATTATTGAATGGAAGACAAGAAACACAAATTAATGGTTGCTAACAGGAAGCATCTGTAACAGTGATCCTGTATGGCACATCAGCATATCCATCCAACTCACTGAAACCAATGCAATCACATTCCAATGGGCCAAAGATATGTGCTCGTTAAACACAGTAGGTAACAAATGCTTTAGGGAAGTAGTGATAGGTTATTCCCTTGAACAGTTACATTTCCAGAGTGGCAATACCTGCACTGTATGCAAAATATGGCAGCAAGCACCTAGATATGCAGCTTACATCCATCATCCAGCTACAATGAATAGGGTGCTTCTAAGAGGTGAATTAGCACCTAATTGCCTGCAAAGGTTTTTAATTAAGAGGAATATAGCACAACTTAAAAGTGAGAACTGTGCTGTGTTGACTGTGAGTGCTAAATATCCTCAACATGTATGTTAATTTTTGAGTAGGGTCATGTTTTAAATCTTGCTACACAAGCTGACATAACCTCCTTTTAGTTTCAAAGAGTCATGAAGGGGAATTCCCAAAGTCTGGGTCGACCCATCCACTCAGTGTCCTCTTCAGTCAAGCTGCTTACTATGATTGCTGGAAACTCACTAAGGTACTTTGAACCAAATAATGAAACTGAGCTCGCTCTGCAATAACTTATGAGTGAAATGGGTGTTTTAGATTTTCATTACCAAATTGTATGAATTAGTGTAACTTATAGTTGAAGTGCATCACTAGAATTCAGTTGGACCCCCGAGGTCCATTCACAATTAAGTCATTTATTAACATTTATGTGACTTTCAGGCAATATTCTGAAAGCTGGAATTAATCATGTATTATTTAAGGTCTTATTATTATTCAAGGGAGCATAGAAAGAAAGCGACTGGACTTCTCTAAGTTTCTGGAAGACATTGCACCTCTCATCCGAGAAGCTTCTTTGGTTCTAAGACCAAATGATAGAGAGTCCCGTGCATATAAATCCTAGTGGGGGTTGTCCCTTAAGAAGGTCACTGACTCACTATTAATCCCGTGCATCATCACATGGCCCAAAGTGTGAAAAAAGGCGTGTGTCATTATCACCAGAGGTTTCAGGTAAAACCATTGAGACCTTGCCTCACCCTATCACATGACCCATTGAGGTCACCTGACGCAAGACCACCCCCTCTGTTCAAGATGGTCATTCACAGTAAGCATACATGGACCTCACAACCCTCTTAAGGGACAACCCCCACTATGGGAGCCACCATTCGGTTTTAGAACTGAAGAAGCTTCTCGGATGAGAGATGGTGAAACATCTTCACAAAACTTAAAGAAGTTCTTTCCTAGCTCCTTAGACTACCATGACCTGAATGACTGAGAACCTGTACAGTCTTATTATTATGACAATCGTACCACTTTTTTCCAGTTTATTCATAATAACAGGCATTATAGAAATAAAATGTCACAAAACTTATGATTACTGCTTCTCAAAGTAGAAGTGAGGGAGGCAAAAGTCTGGAGGCATTTTTGAACTTAAAGTTTTATAAGTGTGATTGCCTGATATTCATAAAACTAACAGTAAATTTCTCTGTTGTAAGCATGCGTGGTGGTATTTATCCTCTGGGCTGGGTGTGAAGAGATGGAAGAATCGAAGCGTGGAAGATGACAGATGTTGGTGGGTGGCACACTCAGGTCTCGTGGCAACTGACAGTACACATTCAGGCTTCAAAATGCAGGGAGAATTTCTGCCCTGAGAGTTGACAGCATGAATATGAATGAAAATATGCAGCTTATGAGGTTCTTCGACAAAGTGGAATGTTTAAAAAAAAACAGGACTCATTAATGACTGGCAATATTTGAATTCAGACAATTTGTGGCCATCGGGGCCCAGATGTGAGCACTTCATGTGATGATTTCATTGAACACACCAGCCTTCTTATCATTATGTTTACATCTTACCGTGGTTTGTCCCTGGGCTCACATAAACACCAGCTGTTGTGCAACTTTTCTGCCCTTTGATTTTGAGCTGTGTTTATTTTAGGATTTAATTAAATTACATTGTATTAGACTTCCACAGTGCATGTAAGATAAATCTAAAAAGCTATTAAACAAACACAATTTGCAATTTGACTGTTAGAATGTGATGGATTGTGTTGTGTTTGGAGATCTGAGGGTGCCGTGCAGACTTAATAACTGATGATAGAGTGTGCAATGTTTTTAGCTTCGGGGTGAGCATGGATGATTAATTTTATGGCAACCTTTCAATTAGATTAAGTCTGATAGTGCCACTGAGGGAAGATCAGGAGGTAGAGTCGGATCAAAATCTAGATGGAAAGTCAAAGGGTCACTAGATTCATTATGTTTCATACTTCCTTAGAAGTTTGTGAGATATTTGATTCACGGCATACTGTATAGGATATACCGAGACAGCACTGGATGCTTGCCTGCACCAGGGAAGCTAGTTGTGTATATGGGAAAATGCAGCACCAGCGGAAGCCCTCCAGCTTAACAATCCATCTGAGTGGGAGACAATACACTAACAGAAATAAACAAGATTTTTTAGTATCATAAACCGAGATAAAAATACACAATGAAAAGCGCCTTAAGTGCTCGCAGCACCTCCACAAGAAGAAATGTGCTGCGGGTTTCTAAAACAAGGAGACAATTTCAGAGCTCTTCTAAAACGGGATCATCTCAGTTGCTATAGCAATAGTGGCAGACGACCACACACTGAGAATTTATGTCTGGCACAAACAAAATTTAGTAGCACACCGCAATCAAAGCACATACCATATTCACAAATGGAAATATCCAAAAACATCTGACAAATTTAAGATAAACGTGGTGGTTACGCTTTATATTATTGGGCGGAAACTCCACTTTGTCCTCTAGCACACAAACACATTTCCTTTTTCTTTTTTTTTCCTCACACACTTGACACATCTCTTCCTGCTTGTAGCTCTCTGTCTTCTCTGCACTCTGACATTCTTTTCCTCCGCTGTCCTTTTTCATCCTGCTGTGATCAGACACTATTTCCACATCATGTTTGAGTGCAGATCTGAGGGAGTGGGTATCATCCCTTCGCACTCAACCCCTGCTGAGATCACTATCACAATCAGAGTTTTCCGACTTTCAAATCTACAGCTGCTTCTCCGGTGCGATGCCCGTGGCTGTTTTGGAAAATGCATCACGGGACGAAAGGAATAGGTAGCGGTGCAGCTGACAGTTTCAAAGTGAATCGTCTGTAAGGTGCAGAGGCAGGATGCTGAGGAGATACGGGAGGTTCAGCTCGGTACAGTGTGTTCCTCGTGGTGTTAAAATGAGAAGAAAACGATCCTACTCTGCAGCCTTCAATATGGAAAACTAAAAAAACACAATACCTCCCCTCATTGTTTACTATGCATTTAATATGCAGAGTGCTTCTCCTGTACTTGTTTGCAAACAGCTGAATTGAAGGAAATGGTGGCTAATGTAAAAATGTAACAGCTGAAGCAGAGAGTAATTATTCTTTGTACCTAAAGCCTCTGTCTGCACAATTGTTTATCTTTATTGAAACCAAGCACTATAAGTCACTGTCCCATCTCAGCTGTCACGGGGCAAGAGGTAGTGCCGTGCAATACTCCAGATTTTGGTATGATCCAATACCAAGTAAATATAGGTATACCAATGCTTTAACCTATAAGGTTTACAGTAGGGTACAGCAGTAGAGGTGGTGGGATCAATCCTAATATTGATAGTACACTTTTTATACTCTCTAAGTTGAGTATGTAGGCCACTGAATTTTGTTTAAAAAAAAAATTGGGGGGGGGGGGAATAGAATACTATCGATAGAATCAATATTTGGATCAATCTGCTCACTTTGAGCGATAGATGGTGCAACCTGGACAGGTCAGCAATCTAGTTGCATCCACCCACATGCAACTTTTAGGATTAACTTGTGCCGTGTTTTCTGTTTTTTATGTTAAGCCATTCAGCTGCACCTGGTTTACATGCTGCAAGTGCACCTGTCCAGCGCTTTGATTCAATGAAACTGCAAGGTTCTGCCAGCCTCTTTTTTTCTGAGAACCATTTCACGCTGTGATAACATAAAGCTGCCGACACTTTGAAATCTTGCCACGTCTGCTTGAGCGGTGTATAGAGGAGGTGAAACCTGGTAGTTAGTGGTTGAGATCCGGTATTCTGACACAAATCTGTGAATGGTCTCCTTGTCAGTCAAACGCACAGGCCCCTCACGCTGACATTAGCTCTTGCTGAGGAAGCATAACCAAAGAGGATTTAACACTTGATCTCACAGAGACAGCTGCATCCAGGGAAGATCACTTTCCTTTGTGAACTACCTACTGAAGGCTTAACATCCAGCCATCTCCAGCCCTGGGATTCAATTTAGTTTAGCTGGCAGTCTTTTAAAAAACTACAGTTAAGGAATAATCTGGAAAGAAAAAAATGCTTTTGGTATTTAGCCTCTCAGATTGTTGTGGAGACAGCTGATAATGAAAAAGTGCATGTCCTCAGAAAGCCCAGCAAGTCGCTGTGAGGGATAATGTCCTGTCTTGTGCATTACATTCTTCAACTTTGAGTCAGTTTGACTGTTGCAGGTAACACAATTACCACACCACCACTAGGGCTGCTGTAGGCTTTTACAGGTGGATAATAGGCCATCACAAAGGACAACCTTCCCCCTACTACACAGGCACAGTGTGCCAAGGCTGACCTTTCCTTTTTCTTGCAGTGTCTGAACTGATTAGCTTCGCTCTGTGACAGATATGCCACCCCTTGCCGCCCCACTGTCTAAAGTCAGCCTGATAACAACTTGAGCCAACTCCTCCACTCTGACACAACAGTTGAGATGCAGCATGGACGGCTGGTGGGCTGATAACGGTTCCCATCTTCATATTCTAACCGTCCTTGAACTCACTTGCTCTTTGAGGGCCGTAGATAGCTCCTATCTACTGATGTGTTAATTGAGCTTTTTCAGAATGAAGTCAGCATATTCAAGTAGTCTGGGGGGCTCGCTGGCAAACCAGACGAAAGCCAGAGCCTTGGGAAATCACATGATTGTAGCTGACCTTCATCTAATGGTCTTGGGACAACACAAAACTGCGGTGAATAAGCTTTGCCTGCAGTGACAGAAAAAAAAAACCCACAGTATTTTAAATTACCCTCAGAAATATCCAGCAGCCATTGCATGTGGTGCATAAATTTATTTCAACATATATTAACATTTTGTATATTCCTTTTTAAATTTTGTTAAAGACACAGTACATACAGTATTTACATGAGCTTCTACAATTTTTCAACAAAAAAACAAAAAACAGGCTAAGACGAAGGCTACTCTCTCTAGAGCTAAAATAAAACTCGATAGATTTTGACACCTCATCATTAAACTTGACAATTCCTGTCATAACAGTCCATGAGAAACAACAGTACACATTAGAACAATAGATAGCAGTTTGATGATGCTAATGGCTCTGATTTAAAACAAAGCAGCAGCTGCTCACGTCTGAAATTCGCCCCAGTTTACGCACTGTAATGCCGTGTTTCACTTTGCAATACACCTTACTCGGTGTTGTGCTGTTATACTACTACTTTACATTTCCTAATGCACACTGAAGGTCAGTCTAATCCCTGTCTTTTTCTTTTATGTAGATCCTACATAGAGTAAACAACAAGTTCTAAGGCAGAGCAAATTTACATTTCACTACCATCTACTCTAGGATTACCCTTTGATTAATTCTTTGAGGCAGCCAACATCTCAGTATACAGTACATCCTTCTGAGAGGCCTTGATATGGTCAACTCTACAGAACCACAAGTAAAGATGGAAAGAGACAAGGAAACTGATAGGGACCATCATCAGCTTTGATTATTTGCTGGAGGAAAATGTGTCATTCAGTACAATAAGTTAAGTCAGTGGTTCCCAACCCTGTTTCATATGACGTGACCCTATAGCCTCTGAAAAACACTTCAAATCCATAGCTTTCAAAATCAGTCCGCTTTTATATTTAAAGGTATTCACCTGAAATAAATGAAACTGGACAACTTTAGCTTGCTATACGCTCAGCTAGTCAGTTAGCTATTTTGGCCATCCATTACTACTATCGTCGTACTTTAATCCTACATTTCAGTACATTCATTTGCTACTTGTTTACTACTTTTAGCAAAACGATTTAAATGCTATTATCTACCAGTTTCACAAATTATCCATTATGTTTAAGTAACAATTTTGTTGCTACTTTTAGCTAACAGATTCAACTGTGAATTATACTTTCATCATGCTATTCCAGTTGATACTCAGTGCTGTTATCTAACAATATAACTGCTAGTAACAATTTTAGCATTGACAGTTTAAAAAATTAGCACAGCTTCTAAAAGCCTGCATTCTATCGGAACGCCAGCAGGTGGCGCTAGCCGTGGCTGCAAAAAGACTACCAGTCGTGTAGAAGTCTATTTACCTGCTGAGTTTAGGGACTCCATCATTTACTTTGGCTTATGCTGAACAAAAAATTAAGTCTGTTTTGTAAATCTTCCTCATACTATGTTTCAAAATTAAGATTAAGTTTGGCGTGAAACCGAAAACTTATTAGCTAGCGACCTGGCAATCACAAGTCACATCTGTTACTTTGCAACCAAGATGACAGCAGCTCAACTCGAGGCTTCAAAAAGGACTTCAGCAACCAGGAGGTGATGTAGCAATAACCACATCCATCATACACAGTTTTTAGTAATTTTTTAGAAGGTACTTTTTTGTTGTAATCTTGCTAGCTACTGTATTCATTAGCTAACTGATAAATTGTTATCCAATATACTTGGCAAAATATTTGTCTTTTTTTTACTTCTCTTAACTAATAATTCATCCCTTAGCTTTTTAAGCAATCTATTTTAATCATTTACTTTTCTATTTTTAGCTTATCTGGCCCAAGAACCACTGAGCTTATGTAATCCCCCAGGCCCTCCATAATTAACCAAAATTACTACTCCTCTTAAAGTATTGGTCAGGTTATAGTTAAACTTGTACATTGATGTGTTTTAACCCAAATTGTGCTCAAGACTAAATTAACAATTGTTGTTTGACATTCACTTATCCAGTTTAATAAGAATTGCGACTCCTCTTAGAGTAGTGGCCAGATTTTGTCCAGGATACGATTAATTGTGAGCCTTTTCAGATTATTTTAATTCATAGTGTGTGAAACACAACCAACAGATTAATTTAATGCATGATTTGTGATGGGTCATGGGCCGGATGAGCTACTATATCAATGATAATCTGGTGATAATTTATACATTCTGTTTGGTTTCCATTTACTTCTCAGTCCTCTTCAGCTTCTTCACCTAATATTTCTATGTACCCTGTGACTACCGCAGAAGTAGCCAGGGTTCATGAACTCAAGGTTGGGACTCACTGAGCTAAATCATTGTCATGAGGAGCTGTGGATGAGCACTTTTTTCCTCTTTTTTTTTTGTTCACTGGAGCTCAATTAGTCTTCGAGAAGCGGGCAGAAGCTATTAAACCTGAGGAGCGCTGGTACCGACATTACAGGGACAGAGGTGATGAGCTGTCACAGGAGGAGTCGTTACATGAGACAGAACACATTCGCACAAAGCTGAGGTGGATACACACACCTGACTGACATAAGAGTGAAGCAGTTCAAGCAGAGAGAAAAAAAGGTAATTAGCACGCAGTGAAGCGTAGAACACACTGCTCCTGTTAGATGCATTCCTAATAAGCAGTATCTCGATGGAAGCTGAAGCCGGGGCTCTGCTCCGGTCGGGAACAATCAACAGCTCGCTCATTGTTAATGGCTGAGACTTAGGTCATCCTTCCAGACAATGTTTAAGTAAGCAGAGGGGCTGCGGCGACATATACCGAGTAACAATTGCAAGGTGTCGACCTGCACAGGGGCTCTCGTTAGCCTTAACTGATCAAATTAAGACAGTCTGCTGCTGCAATTGACAAACGGGAAGCATAATGATTTTTTTTTACACAGGGAATGTGTGTTGCCCGTGATTAGGCTGGGGTGAAAGGACACGGCAGGAATAAATTAATTTGTGTGTCTGGCCAGGGTGAAGACCCAGTCAAATTAAAACCCAAAACAGTCAAAGAAAAAAAACAAAAAAGGGGACCAGCAGCTGCTACGATGATTTAGAAAGTGATATTTCTACATAGCACATCTATTTTTTTAATGATAGACTCTACACTCTGTCATGTTTTGATGCTACATATGATGCATTGACCCCGACAGTAACCGTAAAACCCTTTCTTGTTGTAGAAAATTAGTACAGCTACATCATTGAACTACCTGATATTACGGTGCGCTCCTATCAAATTATGTACAATATCGACTTTTTCTCCAAGAGTTCATTTACAAAAAAATCTTGTGCTTTTTTTCCTGTTGTTGTATTCATCCGAAACACACATACACGTCCAAAAACGCACACGGCTGGTAGAAAAGAAACAATAAAAAGCCTTTTCTCCTCCTCGCCTCCTGTGTTCGCCACCATTTTCACTCAGAAAATGCACAATCCCTGCATTCAGTTGCGTTTAATTGGAAATGAATCTCACTGAGAGCAGTTCAAGATGTGGCAGATGTGTCTTCCAGCCACTCAAAGGATTCTCGTTAATAATAAAACAGGAAGTGACCCACTGAAGTGTCCTGAGCTGATGCCTTTTCGCTGAGAGTCTGCCTCTCAGTCTAGACACCTACATGAAAAGATGCTTCATACAGACTGCTACATTTTTTTTTTTTTCATTTTTATCTTTGTAAAACTTTATCTTGAAAACATCTATGAGTTTTATGCACTGGAAGTTTGCGGGAAGTCCGAGAAATGGCAGTTGAATGTAATTGCGTAGATTGCCTTCTGATAACAAGCTTCCATCTGAAAAGGTCGCCTGTTCAGAAGAATTTGGGGGATCTCCTGGACATAAATAAACACTAAAGTAAAGAGACACGGAGTAAATCTCAATATAATATCATAAGCACCACCACAGTGTATGGGCAGGAGAACACAAATGTTAGGGTGGCAATAATGAGCTGCCTTGAGGAGTGACAACAGACTCTTAAACACGGCTTCTCAGCTTGGGAAGCAGTCTTTGGTCACAAATCAAAAGCTGAATAGTATTGAATGTCAGTGTAAGCTGTCCCAGTGTGCATCACTGACTGATGATGTCCATTTCCACTGCTTGGGATTGGATCCTGAGCTTCTCTTTCATGTCTAAATTCTCCTTTTTCACTGGGCTCTCTGTGCTAGTTATTAACACCTCTTCACAGCTTGTTATTACTGTGAAAAGCCCTCTAGTCTCCAGTGCTAGCGCTAGTGTGATCACACACAGATTTCTATGGCCGTTGCCATCACCATCTGGCTTTTGTTCTTGTCTCTTCCCGGAGACTGGTGCTGTCCGGACTCCTCTCTGGGAGACAACGGGTCGGAGAGGACGCTCCTTTTGAGGGGAGCCGGGCGCAGGCAGGATGTTCCCGGAGGCGTGGAAGGCTCGGGGTGTCTGTGGGAGGAACGCGAAGAAGTGGACGTCGAAGAGGTGCAGCTGCCAGTGCACACTCCAGAGCTTGACCTCTCACCTCTCTTGGCTCGGCAAGACGCTCTGCGCCTGAGCTCGCTGACCAGCTCGTACTTGACAAAACAGAAGACATCCTTGACGCCGCAGCGTTTTTCCGGCTCAGCAGCGAGCAGCCTCTGAAACATGCGCAGAGCATCGTCGGTGAAGCGGCGCCACTGAGACGGGTAAGTTCCCACGGGACACCCCGCTTTCTGCCAGCGTCGGAACTCCTCGTAGAAGGCGTCGGCGGGCATAGCTGCCTCCCAGGGGAAGTTGCCCGTCAGCATACAGAACACCAGCACGCCAAACGCCCACACATCCAGGCTGGTGGTCACCAAAAAACCCTCTGACCGGTTAGCGCGGCAAACCTCCGGAGCCGTGTAGGGGATGGTGCCACTCACCCGTTTCACACGGCAGCCCACACGTCGGGTCATGCCAAAGTCAGCCAGCTTGATGCGGCGACACTCGCGGTCAAACAGGAGCACGTTCTCGGGTTTGACGTCGCGGTGCACCAGGTTTTTACTGTGCATAAAGTCCAGGGCCAACCCCAGCTGCTGCATGCAGCGTTTGACCATTTCTTCTGGAAGACCCACCTAAGAGACACATACAGAAAAGAAAATCAGGCAACGTTGATTAATACAATCTGACGGGTGCATTACATGGAGGAGGTGAGAGGTGACAAAGAGAAAAGAGCCTTATGGTGAGAATACAGTACCAATAAAACATCGATGTTATATAAAGAAAAACTGAAACACGCAGAACCTCAGTTCTAAGTCCCGGTCCAGCCATTTTTAATGAGTCTTCAGAAGAACCTTGAAGTCGAGCATTCCCTGCACATCAGCCGGAAAAGCACTAAAGGAAAGTGAACCGCTTTGCACAGAGAGGAAACCGGGACAAAGACGAGGCTCCAACCCCAAGAGAGCTTGTTAAAACTGCCGTGACTGAACATCGTGACTGATTGGAGCAGCTCAGGCTGACTGTGAGGACAGTGATTGGTGGAAGGATGAATGATGGCGTTACCTGTGGGGGTATGATGTCGAAAAGGTCCCCGGCGGGGGCATACTCTTGTCCAAACACGTAGCTGTCCTCCGTTTCAAAAAGCACGTCCAGGACTTTGATGATAAAAGGACTGCAGCTAAGTGAGCCTGTTAGGCTGTATTCCCGCAGGAAACTTTTCAGCTTTGTCTTGTTCTTGGTAACAAACTTCAGGGCCATTTTGGTGCCTAAAAAATAAATGAAAAAAACAAAATCACACATTAACACAGAGAGCACACAAACACAGTTAAACTCTGGTGTACTAAACCTGTGTCTCACATAAGTACTGCCAACAATTTGCTGTCCAACACTGTCCATGTGTTACCCAAAAAGCACTTAATGTGAATTTGGAAATGTTTCCCGATACTCTCGGGGACTAGAAATATTTCTGACTACTCAACCCTTTCTTTGTGACAGCTGCTGTGTTCATTCATCATTCACGCAAACGGTGCACGGTGAAGGAAACTCACCTCCGTCACACACATAACCAGCTGTTCACAATCACAGCTGGAGGATCTCTTTAATACTCGCACAGCTCGATAAATCTCCGACACATTGTCATTCTGCTCCACGCCGCTTTAAACACTCCCTTATACTGCGCTTATACTGAGCCAATTCTCTAATCTTGGGTTTCTTACAACAAAAGATTAAAACCTAAACCTGAGAAATCCTCAACCAACCCTTCTAACTCTGCCGAAATTAATTCCTAGCAAAGTGCCTCGAGACTTTGCAGCGTGCTGATCAGCCTTAAGTGGTTATGCTCAACTGTGAGGCCTGCTGGCACACCGTGGATGCTGAGATTATAACAATCTGCTATCCTAAATTTCAATTTTTACGCTTGATTCGTTTGGAGACGGGAATGGCGGCTGGAAGAGCTTTTGCACCAACTCACCCTGCGTCCTGTGCACCACCAGGTCCACCTTCCCGTAGGTGCCCTTCCCCAGCTCACGGATGTGCTCGTACTGTTTGGTTACGTCTGCGGCTGATAGAGAAGTGATGGCCAGGGCCTGCATATCCTCCACGGGCACCCCTCCGCAGTAGCCCATTTTTGACGTAGGGGAGCCTCCGCCGCTGCCCACCCGCCCCGGTCCAGACGGAGAAAGAGACAGGCTCGCCTTGACGCTGTGGGACAGACTGATGGGAGAGGAGAAATCCGATTAGAATCAGATTACTATGATGATGCTTAGCACTTTATACATGTGCTATACTGCACGTGTTTATCCTTCTTCTTCATCCATGCATTACCCATCTAGACGGCCCATCCCAAGGGATGGTTAAATCAGGAACGCCTTAATGGACCTTAATTTCCATACAATCAATGCAGGGAAGGCATCTGAAGGGGGAAACTTTCAGTAAATGTATCGTACTTCCTGCTGTCTCTCTGGATCACTTTGTCCAGCTATCAAATGTGGCTGTACTCAGACAGCACTTACTGGCAGACAGCAATGGGAAAATCAATAACAACAGGTAGAAGGAAAAGGAAACATATCGAGAGGGCTGACAGCTTAAAGGTGTAAACATGCTGGTAAGACATGCATGCCTATCTGAGACGGCTCTGAACTGATCGTCGTCCGTATAAGTAATTAGCTTCGCCTCGACAACACATCTTACTTTTGCGCCACAGTCGCCCCGAGCATTTCTGTCAAACTGCTCAAAGTGAGGAATAAATGACTGCAACGGTGAAGTTTTGGCCGCTTTTCAAAAGCACTAAGTTTGAAATAGGTCAATGCGATCCTGCGAGAGTTAAAAAAAATATATAGGCGGTTTAATTGAGTGTTCAGACACACATCGCTGGTAACAAATTAAATATCAGGGATGAGTGGATGCACACGTATTGGTTACAAGGTTTGAGCGAATCAAAGGAAAGTGAAAGAAAACCGAAGCTATCAAATAAAGTACACAAAATTGAGCTTTTGGTGAAATGAAGCAGAACACCTTAATGAGCCCATCCATTGTCTCAGTCTCTGTTCAGCCCCCTCCTCCCGACACACACAATCAAATTTAATCATCCAATCATGCACAGTGAGCACACACACACACACACAAACACTAGTAGGAACCAAATCAGCACAAACAATTTTTGCTGATGGCCTTTTTCATCCGTCATTCAAAGCCAGCTGCCTTGCTCTTTGTTCTTTTTCCCCCTGCAGCCTGGTTTCTCAGCGCCGCTGCTTTAAAACCAGGCTCAGAATAAAGAGCATCAACTCTGTGTTTCCATTAACATTTTGGTACACTTTTGGTGAGAAACAAAAAAAAAGACTCTGACTTATTGCACAGTACTAGATGTTCAGCTGATGAAAATATGGCATGGGGTATATTTTTGAGGCATTTGGTTGGTGCTGCTCTTGTGGGTAGAATGTGATAAATATAGCTATTAGACAATGAAGCCTAAAATAAGATGCAGCCATTTGCAGCTTTGTGTTCTTGGCTCAACACCCTTTCTCAAAAGAAGAAGAAGAAAAAAAAACCAAGACTGCAAATAGAACGAGTGCCCTGTGTACCCCATGTACTGTGCAGATAACACTTGTTTCTTGATTTTATCATAACCGTGGAGACGGTTATATAAGAAGCTATGAATATTGTAGCCATCTCGTGCTGAGCGTCCTCGCCGCATGTAGCCTTCAGCAAGTCGACGCACGAGGCGATGACTTCCAGATCAGAGTGCAGTCCGGGTTTGGTGATACACAACACAGAACATTTCCTCTGACTGCCCACCCCACGTGGTCCCCACAGCCCTCGATCGGGGCTTGTTTACCCGCACCTTCCAGTCAGCTCCACAGGCCGAATGTGGAGCATTTCAGCATGGATCCATAATCGCGTTACTCAGCAGCTCCCACAAAGACATCTTCCCCCATCCTGCATTTCCCTTTGCAGTAGTGAATTAAGAAGCCTAAAAATGCGACGGTGGATGGTTGGAAGATGCCCCCCCCAACTGCGCTCTGCAGAGATGTTGTAAATGTGAACAACAGGAAAAAGGCAGTGCAGTGAAGCCGGAGGTGGAGGTGAGGTGTGGGGATGAGGCTGTGTGTTTTTTTTCCGTGTGAGTGTTTGCATGCGAGTGTCTGGGAGGGGAGGCAGGTGTATCAGTCCCACAGTGACACTCTATTAAAGGCTCTTTGTGTTCCTACCTCTGAGAGGGAGCAGCTGTCAGCCTCAGCACGACTCAGCGTTTGTGCCCGACCTACTGATCTGCCCCGCCGCCCTCTGCTCCCTCCTCGTCCTCTCAGGCGGCCACAGACAAGGTAACGCGCACATGCTCCACATACAGATGAAGATTGGGCTCGAGACGAATTTGCATATCTGGGGATTTTTGGAGCCAGTCTTATTCATTTCAATCAAAATAAAACAGCTCCCTAGATTGGCTGCTTGTTCTCATATTTGTGTTTCCGTTTTGTGAGAGGCCTAAAGACAACTGCAAAAAACAAATGATGTTTTTTATGTAAGAAACAATCTGTTTTCCAGATTTATTCTTATTCTGTTTGGGAGATATTGTACTGTAACAAGCTGTTTCCCCTTCTTACTGTTTTACTTCATTATCACCACAGCGATGGACTGACATTTCATGTCTCCTCATCCAAGATTAAAAAGGGAGCTGTTCACCTTTTGTTCTAGCTGGAGACAAACATAGTTGAACCCTGTGACAGATGCTCCTAGCTTTTTCTTCCACTGTCAAATGCTCAGAGGGTGTAGCCCTAAAAGCCAGGGTTGGCACTGTTAGTCCATCTGTAGGCCCACTGCATCAGATTAGACTGATGTCTCTCCTGTGTGCAATAATAGTGTAAATCCTACTGGGGTGATCCTTTGATTTTAGCTTTTAGCTCTCATATAGTACCTTCAGCAGGTCTTAAATCTTACCAGTCATTCCAAAGGAAGTACAGCCAGCTAACATTACAGCTCAGCTAAGGTGTCACACACAGGTAGATGCAGGCAATTTTTTTTCTTGGAGTATCCAAGTTGGAGCTCCTGACATTGATAAACACTGCTGGAGAGCTTTTCAAATATATTTTTATGGCACTTTGAGCACCGTCACGCAAGCAGGAAAGCAGACATCTCTACTCAGACGGAGTGACAAATTTCATATTAGGTTAAATCCCTGCAAAACTGAACTCCATCCTCTGCCTGCGTTTGTGTTTAGTGTCACCGTGCAAACAGGGTATGCCAGCAGGTCAACAGGGCAAACGTTTTGTTGGCGTTGATCTGAGCATTTCAGCGTTTGCTTCTTCAAGTGCAGCTTCACAGAGATGTCTGGAGACTCTTAACGGAGCGATTTGTCCTCCAAAGATAAACTGTAATAATGTCAACAATTCATTACCATAAGAAATCAGAGCTCGGAAGCAGACAAATCCTATCTGTCACATTAACATGGGGCTCATTAGGGAGAATTATTGTGTATTCAGTGAGCTACTGGGTCTCCTGGTGTGATGAGTGTGAACGGCACAGCTGCAATGAACTGTGGCCTGACTTTGATCAGGACATGGAGACTTTATGAAGGTAAGATTCAGATATAAATAGATATAAATAAACATCATATATTATATATAATAATAATAATGATATTTTTTAAGATGAAAATGTATTAATCAATCTCCAATTAATATGTTAATGTGCATAAAGCGTATATATTATGGAGAGCAGAAACAAATCCAGCAGCTTTACACACACACACACACACACACACACACACACACAGTTTGTGCTTTTAAGTCCGTCCCTGCTTCCTCCCTCCTCTCCTTCATCTCTTTTGTCTATTGATGAAAATGTAAACAAGGGGCTAATGAAAGAATAAATAGATTGCAGAGCCTGCCTCGCAGCTTTACCTCTCTGTGTTACTAATGGACTAGTTGCTTGGCTCTCGGCAGAAGAGTCATTATGGGTGAGGACTGATCTCTTGTGTCCAATTTACTGTCAAAATGCCCAACGTGCCTCGCCTCTGGGTCAAAGTGAAACCAGCGAGTGAAACGCGACGTGACTAATGCGGTTTCTCCTGCTGTCTGTCTGGGGAAAAAAAGCAACTGCACGCAGCGAACAACATGTACAATATCTGTTGGTCTGTCTGCATTTCCTTCCTCCTTGTCTCGCTATAGGTGGGCAGAATAAAAACACTGATCATTCAATCTAAACTAAATGGCTTCCTCCTGACAGCCACTTGCAGGGAGGACACTCTGTTCTTTGCCCAGACTTTTTTAAAAAAAGAAGCTGAATCTCCTTCGTCAGCAAAACAAAACTTCATGCCCAGTGAGTTGGTGGGTTTAGTGCCTCCGTCCTGCTGTGCTGTGATAGGTGAACCAGTATCCACAGACTGCAGACGCTCACTTTGACAAATCACCTGCTCTCAGCCCTGCACAGCTGCCCATATGGACGAACCCCTGCTGGGACCGAGCCTGCAGTAACCTGCTCCTGGCTTGCCTCGCTTCTGCCCTCTTTCCCCCATCATCCCTCCCTCCCTCTGCTGTATGTCACACAGCCTGGAACAAAAGCTGCCTCCTGCTGGAAAGACCAAAGACTCTGTATGGGATAACCCAAGGTTAAACCTTCCCTAACAAGAACTGAGAGCGGTGGTTAGCTGTGAGGGGTGACACTGCAAAGGACATGTCATTCAAAGACGACAACCAAGGCCTATCTGTGACATAAAAGGGCAAAAAATATGAAAAAAACAACCTTAAGAATAGCAGCTATCATTATTGCAGTTTACGATTAAGGCCTGAGGTATAAGAACTTGTAAACATCTGATTATAAACGCCAATCAAAAATCAACGTCACCCTCGCTGTGATGTCCGTCAGCGGTGCAATAAGCTGCCTATGGGAGAAGCTGTAAGCTACCCTCACTCTCTTACAGCCTCACAATCCAGTAACCTAAAGTGATGAGAATGAGAGAGAGAAAGATGGTGTGGAAATCCAGTGAGAGAACTGAAGCATTGCCTCCTCAGTAACCACACAGCTCGTGTCCCTGTGATGTCACAAAGATGGGGGAATGTGACTTTAATATGAGCTCGGTAAAATGGGGTTTAAACGGGGGTGTAGCTAAATGATGTAACAGCTCCGTTAAGGAGGATGTTGCTTTTTTTTCTCCCCCCAACCCTGAAAAAAACAACCTCTACTTCAAGGCAAGCTAACTGTATATGGTGCTTTGTTATCTTGCACAAACACAATAGCCTCTAAGCACAATTACTAATGCTGATTGCTCAGGCTGCATTCACTAACTCTGCTTTATCTCTCTCTAAATACATCGGTGACAGATTATTCGTTTAAATCTGAAGCTGAAGACAAGAACAGACACAATTCAAGAATTGACTGACCAGTTACTAGAATAACGCCATATTAACGCAAACTGAAAAAAGGCCTTAAATAACAGAGTCTATACAGTGTTATTCGCACAGGACGAAGAAGGAAAAGAAGCCAACAGAGAAAACACAAGCACATGTGTCACAATATGTGCACTAATTGGGTGTCATTAGATGTTCTAGGATGTAATCTGCATGTAATTGTTTTGTTTGTGTATTTTTTATACCCAGCAGGGGCCAGACATCTGAGCAAGGGGAGTAAAGAGCTTCATGTCTTCTATGCATTTTAATTGACAATCCATTTGCATTCTTTGTGTCCTCTGGGCAGCCATGTTTTACCGTGACAACCACTGCACAGGCAAACCGTGCCTGCTTAAACGGGATCTTTTGATAAAGAGATCTAAATCGGGCAAAACTTTATTAAAGACGGCGTATTAGTCACGTGCACGTGGGTGTCAATGGGCGGAGATGGGTTTAGTTGGAGCTGGAGCTGGTTATTGCCCATTATAGCCTAATGTAGCTATCTGTGGAAGCTGGAGAAGTTCTGCAGGGTTTGTTTGGAACATTTTGGGTGACTTCACGCTGCTTTTTCTGTTTCAGCTAAGAGCGTGGAGCCCAACTTTAAGATCACATCATCTCTGGGGTGTTTTGTTTTCACACCGTTCAGGTCAATAATGTGCATCTCCTACTTTACCAGAAAAAATTTAATAAATCTGCCAAAGCAGAAAGAAATCTCAGCCATTGCAGCTCCTTTATATACAACCGTTGGCTGCTGTTGTGTTTCAGTTAGAGTCCATTACCAGCCTCCAGCTTGTGCTTTATATGGGATTTTCAAGTCAGCTTCTCATTTAAATGCATTAGACAGCATTAAGGATGAGATATCACCTGTCTGCTCTGGACAAAGTCTGAAAGGGCCATTAAAGACCAGGATGCCCTCACATCCACAGTGCGACTGAATAACAAAAAGAAGGGGGGGGGGGGGGGGGGGGGGGGTAGATATATGCAGGTATCACAAATAATGTGGATAAAAACACAAATCGGGTCGCTTCTCAACCATTAATACCAGTTAGAGTGACTCATAGCCTGGTGGTGGGGAAAAGATAAAGCTGCTGTGCTGTATAATAAGTGCTGACACCGGGATATTTTTATGTGCTCCTGTATTATTCATGCACGGATATGTTGTGAGTGGGTCAAAGTTGAAAGTCGCTCAGAGTGGGGAGCACCAGATTTTAATTGCACGAGCGTTTTATTACATTTAAAGTATCGCAAATAAAAATTGGGACACTAAAAGGAAAAATAAAGATTTTCTACTTCAGCTGTTTCTTTCCTTCCTCTCTCATTTGCAGTGTCATGCATCATGCAGGCTGACCCGGTTTCAGGCACCTCGGGGTGCATGTAAGGTGTTACTCACTCACCTGCTGGCGACCTGTCTCTCTCCTCCATGGTCCTGCATCCGCTCGGCGAGCAGAGCCTCTGCGCTCTGCTCTGCTCAGCGCCGATCCGTTTGATCCGGTTCTCCTCGTTGTTATCGATCACTCAGAAGCGCCACAGAGTTCTTAAAAAACAACAACAACAAGAAAAAAAAAACACCTTAAAGCCTTCGCAGTTTCACAACGGGCAGCCTGCTGGCCAAAATAAGACGCCTTTCTGGAGATGCTCTTCAGTTTGAGACTTTCTTTGGAGGCGGATGGAATCAAAGCAGCATCTGATGCTCAGTGCTGAGATGGGGACACATGCTGGGATCCCTCCTCTGTGCGCCCACCATCTGAACCTGCCGTGCAGCGGGAGGATGAGGACGAGGAGAAGGATGAGGAGGGTGCGTGTTTATCTTTCGCTCCTCCAGCGGTCCGCATGACCCAGTTCAGCACCACACACACATACACACTCAGAGGCGAACCCATTCATTCGCATCCACGCAGGAACCTCAGCGCAGCTCCGCTCTGCACGCACGGACGCGTTTGCGTGCTTCCTGCGCTCCTCTCTGAACTCAGCCCAGCGGCCCCGCTGTCACTGACGGCCGGTCAGTCCGTACTGTCCGTCGCTCTAGACTTGGACAGTGGGTGTAGGGGAGTTGAGGGGAGGGGAGGGGGGTGTCTCAGATGTTTCTCCTTTGCAGGTCCTACCAGTCAGTTTCTTCATTGTTCGCCGTCTCCACCCCTCCGGCAAACTAATACGCTCACGTGTCCTAGGTCCTAGCGCCGGACGTGCCCACCCAACGAGCCTAAAATCACTCCAGAGGCTTCTTTAACTTTTGATTCATGCTTTGAACGAGCAGGCTTCTCCGCTCTTGCGTAATTCAACAGCTTATGGCCCTAATTGCGTGTACTTCACACGGTGACTTTGCCAACTGTCCTTATTAGGTAACAGCGAGGCAAGACTTTCGATTAATTCACTGCCCGGCAGCTCCCCCTTTACTGTACATGTTAATCAACAGGCCTCCCGCCACACTTGTTTGCCAACCACAACAGATTGGACTGAGGAAAACGCCGTGATGTAATGGGAATGACTTTAATGCATCATCAGGGAAGAGCAGACATAGCTGGGTTTGTTTGGAGAATGCAATGCTTTCACACGTTTATGATTTTTTAGTGACATCCACTATTGATCCATGGGGTTTAATTAGATGTTGGTGTTCTCTCAGGTTTAGGTCAGGACTCTCAAGTCAAGTTCTTCCAAACCAAATTAGCTCATCCATGTCTTTGTGGACCTTGCTTTGGGCACTGGTGCGTAGTCATGTTGGAACATGAAGGGGCCATCGGCAAACTGTTCCCGCAAAGTTGGGAGCTTGAAATAGTCCAAAAGTTCTTGATATACGGAGGCATTAAGAGTTCCTTTCGCTGGAATGAAGGGGCCGAGCCCAACCTCTAAAAAACAGCCCGACACCAAACTTTACACATGCCACAATGCAGTCAACTGCCAAACCCAGACTCATCCATCGGATTGGCAGACAGGAAAGTGTTATTCATCACTCCATAGAACACGTCGTCACGGCTCCAGAGTCCAGTGGTCATGTACTTTGCAACACTACAACCAACACTTTGCATTGGTGATGTAAGGTTTTCATGCAGCTGCTTGGCCATGGAAACATATTCCATGAAGCTCTCTATGTGCCATTCTTGATCTAATCTGAAGGCCACATGAAGTTTGGAGGTCTGTAGCCAAAGACTGCAGAAAGTTGTTGACCTCTCGGTATTATGTCCCTCAGCACACCGTGGCTGAGTTACTGTCGTTCCCAATCACTTCCACTTTGCTTTATACCACTAACAGTTGACTATAGGATATTTGGTATTAGGCATTCACTAAACTCCTTAATAGTGAGCTTTACAAGATTGATTTTCGTGCCAAAGGCTGGCTCGCTTATGACCACTAGAGCTCGAAACAAGACCTCAAGCAATTGCTAAGGCTAATTAGCATGGCTAGCATTTTAAAAACATTTGTTAAATGTTGTCATTGCTAACATATAACTGTTTAAAAGCATGGTGAGTAGCGAGAACGCTAAGTTATTGTTAGCTTTGAAAAGAAAAATGTGAAGATGTAATATTAGCATGAGCTATATGCTAATGTTAGTCACCAGATGTTTGCTTGAGCTTTCTAATATCTGTGTTTATTTCCTGGTATACCTACATGGTTAGTATACATGCTACATAAAGGCTGACAAAGGTAGTAAGTATAAATGATCATGAATTAACTGTGAATTACATTGCGGTGAGCTCCATTTATATAGTTGTATCACGTGCATGTGCACGCGCATGTTGGCAACCATAACCATGGCCTGCAGAGGGTATAAATGCTGCACAATGTTCCATTCGTCCCTTTACGCTTGCTATTGGACTTGTTTTGACTTGCTCCAACCTCAGCCTGTGGAAAGCTAAGTTTTAGAAAATATTTTTCTGAAAGCGGATTTTACTTGCAAGCGACAACAAGTACTTCATCTTTGGATCGTTTGTACTTGTTTTTCATCTCAGCAGCAAAGCCTGAAAATGGCTCGTCGTGGACCCCGACTTCTCGACAGTCCCCTGGACTTCGCTGCAGGTACTTTTAACATTTCTTCAGTTATTTTAAGAGTCACTAAATGACTGTAATAATGTAATAAGTTCCAGTGTGAATGTCACGTTTTAATGTTATCAAAATATGTGTATTCCAAGATTTTCCCCCGTAAATTGTTTGTATGCTTTAAGTTTTCCGGGAGAGGTGTAGAAATTATTAACGACTGGTGTATGAATTTGGGGAAAAAAAGGTGTTACTTTGATTTGAAGGCTTCAAATTTGGCACTATCTTAATGGACAAAAATTTGTAAAATGCCCCAAAATCAGTCTCTTTGGTAACAGCATCTTCAGGGTGTCATGACGTCAGAACACACAGGTGTAAACACACCAGATCCCGGTCTTCTCCTAACATCCTGTTCTTCTCTGGATCAAAGGCTTTATTGAAATAAACTATAACCTTTTCCCTGCTACAAAACGTGATGATAAAAAATAATAAAAATAAAAGAATATAAAAAAGAATATGAAAACAGTAATCATAGTATAGTAGTAATAATGGTATTAAGACCTATCTTATGTTATGGTAATACTTTATAATATATCTTATTATATAGCAGACTACGGTGGCTGGGAAGTGCAAATCGCAACAAATTAAAAAACCACAACAAATTAAAAACCCGCAACAAATTAAAAAAACCCACAACAAATTACAAAAACCCGCAACAAATTACAAAAACCCACAACAAATTAAAAAACCTCACAACAAATTACAAAAACCCGCAACAAATTACAAAAACCCGCAACAAATTAAAAAAACCCGCAACAAATTACAAAAACCCGCAACAAATTACAAAAACCCCACAACAAATTACAAAAACCCGCAACAAATTATAAAACCCCACAACAAATTAAAAAACCCCACAACAAATTACAAAAACCCACAACAAATTACAAAAACCCGCAACAAATTACAGAACCCCACAACAAATTACAAAAACCCACAACAAATTACAAAAACCCACAACAAATTACAAAAACCCGCAACAAATTACAAAACCCCACAACAAATTAAAAAACCCCACAACAAATTACAAAAACCCGCAACAAATTAAAAAACCCCACAACAAATTACAAAAACCCACAACAAATTAAAAAAACCCACAACAAATTACAAAAACCCACAACAAATTACAAAAACCCGCAACAAATTACAAAACCCCACAACAAATTAAAAAACCCCACAACAAATTACAAAAACCCGCAACAAATTAAAAAAACCCACAACAAATTACAAAAACCCACAACAAATTACAAAAACCCACAACAAATTACAAAAATCCACAACAAATTACAAAAACCCACAACAAATTAAAAATCCTTGACGGAAAGGGATTGTCTGAAATACCGGAAGTGCCGCAACGATTAGCCTAATAGGGCTTTTGGAGCGTGATGTCACGGGAGGGGGCGTGGCCATGATTTTTGGTTGAGGCGCCATGTTTCTGGACCAAACAAAGCGCTAGCGAAAGAGGAGCGAATGTACACGGATAACACCAGCTATGGTTCGTACTTGCTGTGCGGTCGGTTGTAAAGTTAGATCGCACGACCGGCAAGGGAATAAGGTTGAAAATGGTTTATCTTTTCATTCTTTCCCCACCTGGAAGCAACATGAGGCAGCTCTTGTATGGGATGTTACCAAAAGAAGGCGTCTAGTCTGGATAGCAGCTGTGAGGCGAGCTGATATCTCTTCTCTTCCATCTCCAAATATCTGTTGGTGTGCTCCAGACATTTTCATTCCGGTAAGTTATAGATATGTTCATATCGCTCTTTATCCGGTCTTTAAGTCTGACGTCACTAGCCATGTCTGGGGTCTAACGCTGCTGCAGGTCCATAAATCACTGAGAGTTGAAAAACTATTTAAAGTCTTTCATCTGTAATAAAATGATCAGCGTTCTGCTCTACCATGTGTAACAATTGAGTTTATCATCCAGGCAACCATGAAAACAAAACGTAATTTATGACATTTAACAGAGTTAGAAATTAGCAGGAAGTTAGCTCACTAGCTTCCATCTAAATGAGGGATTTTGGAAACAAATTCAAACGTACAGCTCTGCTATCACTTCCAACATAAATGAAGACAGAAAACTAAACAGCAGTGACGTTTGTAGGGTACTGTGAGTAAAATGTGTTTGATTTTCTCTTGAACATTCAAATTAGTGCAATCATAAATTCATTCATGAGGGGCAAATTACAGTGAGAACATGTGGAGGCTCTGGCTAAGTTCACACTGCACGCGAAAGCGCATCAAATCCGACTTTTTTTACCCTATGCGACCCACATCCAATCATGGTATGACAGTGTAAAAACAGCACAAATCCGATCTGGGTCACTTTCGTATGTGGTACTGAATCCGATACATATCTGATGTTTTAGAAAGCAATTGCTGTTTTAATGGTCATGTCGCATTAAATCTGTCTTTTATGTCACTGACACAAAACATATGCCAATTATCAGCGCTGGAGAAGCGCCCGAGAAGACATTGAGAACACTTGAGCGCTTTGTGTCCATCCCATGTAGATGTTAGTGAAACTGTTGGGAAGATAATGTGAACATTTATTTATACTGTATAATCTGCAGATTCTGACAGAAATCTGCAACTATCCTTTGAAGCACCGCTCCTCTCTAAAACAGCAATAAGGATAATTATTAGGCCATATATAAATAACAAAATAACTTAAAGCAAAGTCTGAAACAAGTCTTTATATTAAGGGCCATCAGTCACACAATACTGTTTGGTCTGGGTCTGAACAGAGCGTGTTGTGTGTGACGTCTGCTTTTGCGCATGCGGGCCACTTTGAGTGTTCACAAAGGAGCGCTTTTCACATTTTATTTGTAGTGTGAACAAGCAGACACAAAAAATCAGATTTAAATATAAAAATCGGAATTGAGCATTAAGACCTGCAGTGTGAACGTAGCCATAGTGAGTTCAGTGCACTGATGTGACATTGTCCTGAAGGATTTAGTTATTCTCAATGGTTAAAGAAATTGCAATTATTTATTCATATTTATTATAAATAATCCTAATTATATATCTTGCTTCCATGTTTGTGTCCTGTGTCACAAAAAATACATTTTTTACTATAATACATTGATTAATGACCTGCAGAATCTCCTTATCATATTACGTGTCCATAATTGTCACCTAGTCTTTATGCTTTCTCCATCTTGAAAGTGATGACATCCTTGCATTACATACTTTAGGTTCATTTTCTGAAGGCAGGTTTCTGAGAGAGAACAGGCAGATTTGGAATATAACATGCAACGTTCTATAGATGGATACATAAAAAAAATGAAAAATTACATGTATGTGCTAAGTTTCTAAATACTTTGTTACATTTATGATAAATGGATTTGAAAGTAGATAAAACACATTTATGTCGGCCTTGGCTCATTAGAGTCCTTGTCTTTAAATTAACTTTGTATGTTTCAGGTACTGCACTCTCAAAGACTGAATGAACCAGCATTGCAGCCATGGGTCACTGTGAGCATCACAGGGAAGGTTAAAGCCGCCCACTGCACCTGTAAGGCCGGAGTCGTGGAGACCTGCAGCCATGTCACTGTTCTTCTTTTTAAAGTAGAAGCAGCAGTGCGAATCCGTGACACAAGGACTGTTACAGATGAACCTGCATACCGGGTTTTGCTGGGTAATATGACCAAGATACAGCCAGAGGTTGGCCATAAGATAGACTTCTCCTCTTCAGCTGCCCAAAAACTGCTCTGGATCAAAACATAAACAGACCATCCATATTGAAAGGTAAAAGGAGCCGTCCCCAAAAACGAAGAATACCACCTGCTAATGTGGAGGAGTTGTCACTGCTATTGGATACTTTGCTGGAACACAGTAAAGCTGTGGGTTGTGGGAATGACCCATAATGTTTTATATATGGGTCTAGATTTATGCCTGTAGTGCACTGCCATGTAAAGAATTTGCATTTACTGAATATGTACTGACTGAGTACCACTGTTCAAAAGTTCAATAAAGAAACAATGTAATTTTTACCTCTTTTATTATAGAACATCACATCAGTTACAATGTAGAATCCATGTCATTTATAGTTTATAAAAGACAAAATGTTTACACAAAATCATGACAGCATTTACAAGATATCACCCACTACTAACATTACTTTATTTACTATCAATTACTTCAATTTATCTTTTGAAAAATTACCGCTATCTATACAGCACAAGACTTAATATTTAACAGGAGCAAATTTCACTTTTCCCTGGTTTTACTACCACACTGTTCACCAAAACGGCAGCAAACCTTCACCATCTTATCCAGAAGGGTCACCTCTTCACCCTCACATGGAAGAAGTAATCTGATTGGCATGGTGGTATGTCTGAAGCAGGTCCCTTGTGTAGCGCTGGAACCCAGTCACGATGTTTCATCCATTTCATAAGGTTGGTTTGCCTGCAATAATGCCACACAATTAGCAAGTCTATAAATAGAATTTTTTTTTTTCCTAATTTGATCTGACCTCAGAGTGCATCGAAAACAAAACTAATAGGCTATCTGGTCTTTAAGTGATGGCGTGACGAATCCTGCTTAGTCCTACACTTAAAGTAGTCTGCGTTTAATATGGGTTTTGTGTTGTTAACATGTTTAATGTTTTGTATTGTCTTCTCTTTAATCTCAAAAAGCTCCTAAAAGCAGTCAGTGATCACTGTTGGCCTCCCTCTGCTTTTATCACCACTAATCATTTGAAAGCTCAGTTTTTAAAACCTTACGATGTAGCTACAGCCCAGCCCATGCAGCAGTATATGAATGACTAATCCTATTCATCCTTGTGGATGAATTATCTCAGTTGTTCTCCTGGCTGAAGTTTGGTCCGTTTACAGCAACCTGCCATGAGATTATTTGTTCCAGACCACCGAGAATCCTCACGATAACTTTTATCAAGTGGAAAAAAGTTAGCCTGTTTATATTATGCTAACATAGCTGTGTCGCTAGCGGTCACGTAGCACATGTTATATACCAGCTAGCCAAACTTCAGTAACCCTACAAACGTCACTGCTGTTTAGTTTTCTGTCTTCATTTATGTTGGAAGTGATAGCAGAGCTGTACGTTTGAATTTGTTTCCAAAATCCCTCATTTAGATGGAAGCTAGTGAGCTAACTTCCTGCTAATTTCTAACTCTGATAAATGTCATAAATTACGTTTTGTTTTCATGGTTGCCTGGATGATAAACTCAATTGTTACACATGGTAGAGCAGAACGCTGATCATTTTATTACAGATGAAAGACTTTAGATAGCTTTTCAACTCTCAGTGATTTATGGACCTGCAGCAGCGTTAGACCCCAGACATGGCTAGTGACGTCAGACTTAAAGACCGGATAAAGAGTGATATGAACATATCTATAACTTACCGGAATGAAAATGTCTGGAGCACCAACAGATATTTGGAGATGGAAGAGAACTGGATATCAGCTCGCCTCACAGCTGCTATCCAGACTAGACGCCTTCTTTTGGTAACATCCCATACAAGAGCTGCCTCATGTTGCTTCCAGGTGGGGAAAGAATGAAAAGATAAACCATTTTCAACCTTATTCCCTTGCCGGTCGTGCGATCTAACTTTACAACCGACCGCACAGCAAGTACGAACCATAGCTGGTGTTATCCGTGTACATTCGCTCCTCTTTCGCTAGCGCTTTGTTCGGCCCAGAAACATGGCGCCTCAACCCAAAATCATGGCCACGCCCCCTCCCGTGACATCACGCTCCAAAAGCCCTATTAGGCTAATCGTTGCGGCACTTCCGGTATTTCAGACAATCCCTTTCCGTCAAGGATTTTTAATTTGTTGTGGATTTTTGTAATTTGTTGTGGGTTTTTGTAATTTGTTGTGGGGTTTTTTAATTTGTTGTGGGTTTTTGTAATTTGTTGTGGGGTTTTGTAATTTGTTGCGGGTTTTTGTAATTTGTTGTGGGGTTTTTGTAATTTGTTGTGGGTTTTTGTAATTTGTTGCGGGTTTTTTTAATTTGTTGCGGGTTTTTTTAATTTGTTGTGGGTTTTTGTAATTTGTTGCGGGTTTTTGTAATTTGTTGTGAGGTTTTTGTAATTTGTTGTGGGTTTTTTTAATTTGTTGCGGGTTTTTAATTTGTTGTGGTTTTTTAATTTGTTGCGATTTGCACTTCCCAGCCACCGTAGCAGACAGATATATTGTATTACACAGGGATAGCATGTGGTAAAAAGATTTCATGTATCTGTCCTTATGGCAGATACAGTCCTTGTGCACATTCCTAATAATGCAGATTTTGTATTAAGAGTTTTTATTTGTTTGTTTTTTGCTTGACCATGGTTTTGAGACATACCTGCACAGCTTTGTGTGTTTGCAATTTTTACTTCTGCCAAGGAGGTTATGTTTTTAGTAACTTTTGCTTGCCTGTTATTTGTTTTGTAAACATCATAGCTGAAAAAAATTTAATTAATCCTGATCAAACTTTGTAGGGGTGTAGAGTGGGGTTATGTAAATTTAGCTTACATCTACTTCAAGGTTAACTTTATTATTGGTCAAAAATGAACAAAAAACTTTATAATTTAGAAGCTATGATTCTTAAAAGTGTGGAGTCTGTGGTCAATATATAAAAGTACTGTGTAAAGATTTAAAATATCACATTACATCTGACCTCTGACCTCTCCTTCAAGGTCAAATAAAGTCAAACTTGTGTCATTCAGTCTGACATAAATGTAGCCTAAAATGCTTTTCTCTCATCATCTGCTGAAACTAACAGATGTAGCTCAGTTCCTTTAGCACTTGGTGTTTATTACATTCCTAATGTTATTTTAAACTTGTTTCCTCACATGTCGTCTTGACTACGTGGTTGAACGTCCCGCAGAAGAAGGCCTTCCTGAAGTCATCAGGATCCTGGATGACAGTCTCCCGAGCACCATCTCTTCTGATGAAGAACAGGACACTGATATCCAGCGTGTCAGTGAAGGTGAGTATGGTGAGTATATCCTTCTCTCATCCTCCCCCTCTTCTGATGAAGAACAGGGCACTGATACCCAGAGTGTCAGTGAAGGTGAGTATGGTGAGTATGTCCTTCTCTCATCCTCCCCCTCTTCTCACGAAGCTTCTCCTTCAACCTCAGTTCTCACCTCCTCAGCAAAGAGAAGCAGAGAAGACATCTGCACTGAAGAGGTAAGTGCAAAGAGGTGCAAGGTAAGTGATGACACGTTCTGTGGCCCTTCAACATCTTCGTTTGGTGTCAGACGCTTCTGGGAAAGGCCTTTTAACCTTTCACTTGATGACAATGACTCTGACTAGGTGATGTTAGAACTTGTTTTTAAACTTTAAACGTTTAAGTTGGCCTTTGCGTCTTGCAGTGTTTGTAAGACACTTTCTTGCTTTGAGGACAGCTTCTTGTAAATATCCTTTACTTTTTAATTAACTTTGTAATGTTTAAGTTAAGCCTTTGTGTCTTGTGATGTTTGTAACACAGCTAACTAAGAATATCTGACTTTTAAAGAATATTAACTAACACATGTGAAATGTATTGTTTTTTTCTTAATATGTGACATTGCCTGTGTGACTGTAAGGTAGTGTTTTAGGTGTTGTTACTTCTATTTTTGTTAATATCACAGGTAACTGTTTAAATGACTCACATATTTTTTTCTCAAGCTCTAGCTCACCATGCAGGACAAAGGTAAGTCCGTACTTAATGTCAACACAAATAAGTAGAAAAGGTTTAAAAATGATGTCGTGAACTGACTGTAGTCTCTTGTTTTTACATAAGGTATAGCCTGTGGCTAAGGGATCAGAGGTAAGGTAAAAACACATAACAGAAGAAAAGTAAATTGAACAAATCAGTGATCTGTGAATTCATCCTTTTCTCTTTGTCTTTTTGTCTTCAGGTGCTTTACACTTGTCCTCTCCCAACATTTCAGATGGTGCTAACACAGAGAGATGCTCCACCCAGAAGACAGCCTTACCCCAACCCGATGAGAAGGATGGATGACCAAATGACAAACTGGAGAGTGGTGCTGTGTTCCAGCTATGTAAGTTATCACCTCACATTGGCTACAAACTGTCTTGAAGACTAAATCCTTCCAATAGCTGGTATAAATCATCGTCCTACAGTACTGTAGGTCTAAGTTTATTTATAGTTATTGTGTGTATAGGTTGAGTTTAAAATAGAATTTTAAAAACATGTTGCAGCTACCTACTATGGAAATGTTTTGTGTTAAAATTACGTCTTTCTTGTGTTATTGCTTTGCAGGGCAGCTGAGAGTGGACAGAGCTGCACAGAGGACCAAAGATCCACTCTCAGCACTTCATACCTGACTGGCCACAGCACCACCCCTCTTCACCCAGGGTGAGGAGGGTCCTGACCCTGCCTGCACAGAGGGAGTTGTGAACATGCACTTCTGTGTCGGTGGGTTTAGGAGCCTCCTCACACTCACACGGATGAAGACTGTCACTGGAAGATGTCTCCATTGCATCAGCAGGACGGGACGTAAGCATTTGTATAATATTACAGTTTGTGATGTTTTATACATGTTTTTATTGCTTCATTTCAAACTAGGAGATATAAAATAAACCAGATTTCATAATAATTTCTGTCTCTTTAGTTGTTTTCTTAAAGCAATCCATTCTTTCACAAATGTTTGTAGAAGCAGTCTGCACGTCTAGGTGTTTGGTTTTATACACCCGCTTGTTTTTATGCGTGGAAGGGATTGGACTGTTAATTTATATCAGACCAGCAAACTGTGCTCCTTATACTTTTCCTTATTTTCCCTTTTCACCCAGCATCGAAATAACAAAGAGAGGCAAGTTAGACTCAGATTACATATTGACAGTGAAAAATAAGCTGTTATGGCAGCTAAGGTTTTAGGAAAAAGAAGAATGACTCGTATAAAAAGGGGCAGCACAGGGGAATGTGATCTTTAGTTTCCTGAAAGTGAGAAAATCTGACCCATGTTGTTTTAATCCTTGTTGGGGAAGTGCTGGATATTGAATAGCTGCTTCTTCAGCAGCTCTCGGAGGCATTCAGGTGTCTCACAGTGCGCTGCACCATTAGGCCAACAGGCAGCGAGGCGAAGACTTTCCTCGGGGTTATCGTGGGAACCGAGCTGTCATAAATCATCGTGAAGGTCAAGAACTGTGCGCCGACAGCAGAGAGCATGAAGGGTCAAATACACTGAGGACACAAACACACACACACACCTCCAAGCTGTGAACAACTAGGGCTGCTACTCCTCCCCTCCTCACTCCTTTTTTTTCCAGGCACAAAACTCACGTCCCAGTTTTCACTTTTTTGTGTGTCACCTAAAGTTTTCCGCCTCTTGAAAGATGATGGCCTTGTTTTTTTTTTCCATGTTCTCAAATTCATCTTCATGTAGTGTTTACTGCATTACTTTGTATCCTAGCTTCACTTCGAACCGCAGTGTCCTAAGAGGAATTTACACAAGGCCTCAAGAACCAGAAAAGCCTTCTTCCACCCACAATCCAAAGACAGTTGATTAGGTTAACTGGTGATTCTAAACTGACCATTGGTGTGGCCGCAAATGTTTTTTTTTTTTTTGCCTCTCTCTGTGAACCTTGTGACAGGCTGTTAACCTGTCCAGGATGTGCCCTCTCACCCAACAGCTAGAATAGGCTCCAGCCCCCCGTGACCCAAATTGGGTAATTGGATCAGCCAAGAAGAAGGAAAAGTACAAAAGCAGAAAGTTCCCTCAGAGATGGGAAAAACTGTTCTGGTTCCACATGAATATGAAGACTAGTTAGCGACCTTAACAACCCTTTCCGTCAACTAAATATCTGGGAACTGTTGCAACATTTGCTTTGAGTGGTAATAAAGTATTTTAAAGAAGAAGATTTTCTTATTTAATATCATACCCTATTAAAATGTTAGATGCTCATATATAAAACATGGACGTTTTAAATAATGACATCAGCATATGTCTTCTTAGGCAAAAGCACAGGTTTTAGACTCCTGCAAACATGTAATTTCAGATCTTTTTTTCTACTTTTGGTCCTGTGTGATGTCAAAGAAGTACAGCTGTTTGTGAGGAGCAGCCAATCAGAAGAAAGCTGGCTTAAAGGGAGTGTGGCCTTAAAATAAGAGAAGCCAAAGTGAGTAGCTGAAGACAAACTACTTTTTGGCTTCGTGTAGGTTAAAAGGGGATTATTTTGAACTGTGGAAAACCAAAACGTGTGGAAACTTGACCTTTAAATAAATACTGGAGAAAAGTACCCTACTGAATTGAAACTTAGGCTGGTGCATTCTTGCTGTCTGCTGACTCTTATTCCTTATATTCCCACTTTATGCCATTTCCCCAGTCTTTTATTTTGTCATCAGAAAGTACTATTTTATTTTTAAGCGAAATAAAACCGATCAATGTTGACTATTGACGCGTTCACAGACATTAAGAAGATTTTAATGTCATAATCAAAGTGATACAAACCAGACTGTCCAAGTTTCAAGCCGTTTCCTTGTCTCAGAAACTACATTTCCCACATTGCAACGGGCCCGTCACAGGGCGATGACGCAAAATTTACGCGCGTGTAACCTTGTCTTCCTACTCAGTAGTGTTTTTAAATCAGGCGTGGATACGTTAGTTCGTTTTTGATTGTTTTTTCTTATTCCGAAGTTATGAGCAGATATATTTTACCCGTGTCTGTCTTTGGAACAGTGTTTGGATGCGCTGTTTTACTGAAGTGAGTAACTAATCATCATCATGATGACACTGATGTTTCTGGGTGCTTAATTTACACTGGAAATGTGTCATTTGCTGCTCAAGTGCATTCAATTCAGTGACAGAGAGTCGTCGTACTGGGTATTGTCACGTTATTTAGTAGTTTTTGGAGTAACTGAAAGGGAAACACTTCACTCTTACACAACCCCACAAGGTACAGCCTTCTTGGCTAAATGGTATAGCTGAATATAGCAGATTTTACAGATTCAAAAGGTGTTAATGAAATTCTGTTCGCACATTAAAGAGTGTGAAGGCAGGGTGATTTTTCATTTTCTGCCTTACTTAGTTAGACAGAACAAAAACAAGAACATTTTGGGTAGTGCTGTGCAATACTTTTAACCTATGAAGGAAGCTTATTATAAGCAATTTATTTATCCAACACAATTCATCGGGCTATATACTGAACTTAGAGCGGCCAATAAAATATCAAGCCGATACCGGATCAGGTTCTTTTCTGGTTATGTGATGAAACACAAATAAAACTGGCAGAATGAACATTTCAGACACCGTGGTAATGCAGGCTCCCCTCTCAGACTGACACACTGTAAAGCCTCTCTGATTTCATTTCATTAACCTAACCCATGCATGTGTTTGGACTGTGGGAGGAAACCAGAGAAGCCAGAGAGCTTGTAAACTCCCCATTTCAACCCAGGACCTTCTCACTGTGAGGAACGTCCTGTTAAATAAGTACAAAGCACTTCACAGGCAATAATCCTGTGTGGTGGCATGTTCTCCCTGGGTACCCTGCCCTTCAGCCAGTTTAGAATCATAGATTAACATAAACCCATGCAGGTCTTGGGACTGAGGAAAGAACCCAGGGCAGGGTACCCTGCCCTGGGTTCTTTCCTCAGGTTTGAATGTCAGCATCTATGTTGGTCTATTTTTTTCTTTGTGTTTGATCAAATATAGCCTCATAGCTATGTCCAGAGTGTTCCTTACCTCTTGCACTATAACAGCTGGGATAGCCTCCAGCCCTCCCACGACCCTGACTTGCCCAGTGGTTAAGAAAATCGATGGCTGGATAGAAAAACAACAGTAATGCTGAGTTATAAAAGCAGCTGTGTAGATTAACTGCTGCAGGCCAATTAAGCTGTGAACTGAGATCTGAGGGTGGTTATGTAATGTTCACAGGTGTGACGACCTCTGGTTGTTTGCTCAAGTGAAATAAATCTCGCCGCTCTTCTCATTTCTTACTTTCTGCATGCCCTCGCCTCCTCTCCTTGTGTTTTAGGCTTACGATGTTGATTTATTCGCCTGAACTGAAGAAAAACCCACTTTAGGTCAAGTCTTGTTGTTTTTAAACGTGGCGTATCGATAAAATTGACTTGACTTAACCTCCCACCTGAGATGCAAGCAGAGCAGGCGAGAAAGGAGTCAGGGCCTTTAACAAACTTAGATGTTGCTTCAGAGCTGTCATTCTAAAGCAGTCCCAGCATAACGTGAGGTGCACCTGAATCATCTGCTCACTGTTTTGCTGATGCTGCCAGATGAGTTGGCAGAACGTTTTGACACTCAGTGATCTTTGTGTCATGCTCACGGCTTCTTTTTGCTCCTTCTCAAGATACATTTAAAGAACTGAGACATCCTTCAGGAGGGTGAGTGGCAGTCTCCAGTGTTTGAATAAGATACCAATAAACCTTTGTTTAATTATTTTTCATAGAGACCGTATGACTGGAGGCCGGTGTCCTAGTAAGGCTACCATTAATGAAAAGACTGTGGTTATAACAGGAGCTAACACAGGCATTGGGAAAGAGACTGCCCGAGAACTGGCTAGAAGAGGTATGGAGAACCTGATTCCCCTCTGATTTGGTGCAAAAAGGTGCAACTACTTCTCTCTCACTGACACACCTTGCTTTTTAAAAAAAAATTTAAAAAATAAAATTTCTCAACATCATCAGGTGGTCGGATTATTATGGGATGTCGCGATATGGAGAAGTGCGAAGCAGCTGCAAAGGAAATTCGGGGGAAAACCCTGAATCCCCACGTTTATGCACGTCGCCTCGACCTGGCCTCCATGAAGTCAATCCGAGAGTTTGCAGAGAGGATCAAACAAGGTGATGAACCCAGAACAGTTCAGTTTTAGGTACGGGAGTAAAGCCTGCTTCTGTAACACTGTTTCTACTGTAGAGGAGCCGCATGTGGACATACTGATAAACAATGCCGGGGTCATGAGGTGTCCACAGTGGAAGACAGAGGACGGCTTTGACATGCAGTTTGGAGTGAATCACTTAGGTACACACTAACCTCTGAAAATCACAAGCTAGACTGACTATCCGTCACGAGCTGATTCTGAGTTTGTCTCCCACCAGGCCATTTCTTACTGACGAATCTTCTGCTGGATAAGTTGAAAGAGTCCGCCCCCAGCAGAGTGATCAACCTGGCCTCTCTCGCCCACATTGTTGGAAAGCTTGACTTTGAGGACTTGAACTGGGAGAAAAAGAAGTTTGATACCAAGCAGGCGTACTGTCAGAGCAAGCTTGCCAATGTTCTGTTCACCAGAGAGCTCGCCAAGCGATTACAAGGCAAGTCTACTGGCTGCTGTATATGTGGGCATGAGTGGGAGAGAGTACGGCCTGTGTTCTTGTTTGTAATTGGCCAGTGGACACGTATATGTGCGGTATGTATTTTTAAACAGTGCTGTGTGCAACAGGCACAGGAGTCACAGTGAATGCGGTGCACCCGGGAGTTGTTGCCACGGAGCTCGGGAGGCACACTGGCCTTCACCAATCACAGTTCTCGAGCTCTCTGCTCAGTGAGTATCCCATTTTCTCACTGGATCCCGAATCAATAAAAGCTCACCACACTTAGCCCAGTCTGTGTAGACGCTAACACATCAGGAGAGTAACTTTTCTTTTTTTCTTATTAATTGGGGGAACATTTAAAATAATGTAACACACATCTAAAATAAGTTCTATTTAATTTTGGTTGCATAGCTCAACACTGTGACAAATGAATTTTAACTGTAACTCATGTTACCGCTCAAAGTCATGTAGTTTTTAATAGCACAATTACAGACAGTGTAAAACATGGTTGTAGCTTCTGGGTTGGAAAAATAAAGCTGATGCAGAAAGCTGATGCAATCTGTCTGAACACCACCAGATGGCGATAGATGTGGTTGCAAAAAGACATCTGAGGGAAATCTGCTTTCTGTCTTCACCTATGTAAATGCTTTCCTGCTAAATTCATGGGTTTAGTTATACTGAATACAAACTTAAATCTATTTTGTAAATCTTGGTCATGCCATGTTTCAAAAAGTAGGATTATCTGTGGTATTTTCCACTTGCTTATTGACTAACGACAAATTCATCATAAGCTGTTACCCAAAATGGGACTTTTGGATGTCACAGTAGCTATGTTCATCTTTTATACTGTTTAAAACTAAAATGCAGATGTTGCACATTTATTTCTGGTTCTCGACTTACAGTGCTGTGCAAAAGTCTTGAGCCACTTCCCATTTCTTTATATTTTGCTTTCAATGAGCCAGACTTGCTCTTTTATTATGGTGGTCTTGAGAAATACTTCCCGAGGATTTCTAAAAGACTTCTTTGAACACAGAAAAGTGCCATCAGATTTCAATCCACCACGCAATACCATCTGGAAAACATCTGAGTGGTAATGGCTTTGTTTTTCAGCACAGCAGTGATCCTAAACACACCGCCAATGCAGTAAAAGCATAGCTGGATAGAAAAACACACAGGGGAACACAATCGGTCGTGGATTGGCCTCAGCAGAGCCCGGACCTCAACGTTATTGAGCTAGTGTGAGATCATCCTGACAGAGAACAGAACCAAAGCAGCCAACATCCAAGAAAATTATGTTTGCAGGTGTTTCAATAAGTCGCTGCACATATTTCACATTTTCCAGCAAAATATAAAGAAGTGAAGGCTTGCTCAAGACTTTTTCACAGTACTGTAAAATAATCTGAAATATTAATCAACAAAGAAATGACATCCCAGTTCTATTCAAGCCTCTTAAATCAAACACCAGCAGTGTGGCAATGTTGTTCACTTACACTGTATATAAAACACTGACGCAGCCCCCTCCCTATATTCTTTCTAAGTGTATAGTGTTACCCTGGCAACTCCAACATAGGAGATGAGGATTTCAGTGCTCACATTAAAGTGGTAAATTAGCATACCTCATGTCTTATCAGAACATGTGCTAATTATTTGAGTAAAAGACTGAGGTGAAGGAGTTTCTTGCAGCTACTCATTGTCTGCTCCCCAAAGCCTTCCCTACTACCTCTTCATTTTCACTCTTATTAGCCAACCTGAAGAATACCAAATGAAAAGATTTTGGTTAACGACAACTTCCTTCTATATTTTTAACTGCTGGATATTTTTTAAAGCTGTGAATGTACTTTACAGCTAAGGGAATGCAAATTAAAGCCCTTATCTGTGGATAAGGGTTAGGCTACAATACTAATACTTCAAAAATAAATAAATAAAAATAAAAACACCTTAAAACCTAAGAAAGAGGGCCTGCAAGTTCCCGGTTGCAAGTTGCATCTGATAGAGGATGATGTTGTAGGAGGATAAAGCGGCGTGTGTTTAAAGCTAATGTTACTCAGTCAGATCCACCTCCTGCTTTTTTACATCTGGTTTGAATCTCCTTGGCTACATAAACATTTTCTACTGTGGAAAGCAAAGTTTTTGGTGTTGAATTAAAATGAACCTTTCCTCCCAGGTCCCTTTTTCTCATTGTTGGTGAAAAGCCCAGAGCACGGGGCCCAGCCCAGCGTCTACCTGGCCGTGTCTGAGGAGCTGGAGGGGGTGACGGGGCGGTACTATGATGTTATGACTGAAAAGGAACCAGCGCCCCAGGCCCTGGACGATGAGGCAGCTTGTAGGCTGTGGGAAGTCAGCAGCAGGCTGGTGGGTCTGGAGCACGAAGGACAGCCCAGCGTGTCAAACCCATCAGCGGAAGGCCAGAACAAAGCTGCACAGACAAACCCAGCGCAGACACTCGGGCAGAATGTAGGAGCAGCTGTCAGCACTGTAGGCCTGTAGGTCCTCTGAGCCAGCAGGAAATAATGGACCTTTATCACTTGAGCTGTGCCAGACACAGGAACAATTCTCTGTCTCAGACTTTGAGTCTGAGTGTCTCTATAATGGCAGTTCATTTATGTTCCTGCCTCAGGATGTTCTCTCTTTTAAAGAGAATCTAACTTTGAAACACACTTACGGATTCAAAGTTATATCCAGTTTGTATTTCTGACTTTTCTCTGCTTGTTCTAGTGATAAAATGCAAGAAGTGCTAAAATAAAGTGCTACCATGTCATTATGAGCAAGAAAGTGAAAGAGGGTTTTCAACATACTCCTAAAAACCTACCATAAAACATGTTGTTTTGTGTTTTTATGTCAAAATCACACCAACTTCCTGCTTTTTGTGGAGTTGAAACCTTGCACATTAAAATACACACCAGCAGAGGCTGTGTTTGGTATGCTTTCTTTCACAAAGAGAGCACAAAATCAAATCTCCTTTGGTTGAATCATGTCTGTAATTGGAGAAGAAAGCATTGTTATGCAGTCTTACTGGAGGACTGGAGCTTTGAAACTTTTTTTTTTTGTGAATTCCGTCATGAAAAGTTGAAATAAAGCGCCATCTGCCTGCTTAAGATTAAAATACATGTGCTGAAATCCACATGAAACCCTATTTAAGAGTTTGTGTTTTTTCTTTTTTTTATTCATACATGCAGATTTGGCAATAATTTCTTCAGCTGTACAGCTGTGTTAATTATTTTTCCTTCAAATTAATTTGGCTTAGAAAGCATTTTTTTGTGCACTGAAACTTTATATTAAAAGAACTTTAAAAACGTAACTGACGGATTTACATACTAACCTTAAATGGTTCCAATTTATTATTGGAAGTATTAGAAAATATCTAAAAATACAAAGTATGGCACTAAAGTTAAATGCAGGATCGCTTATTTTAATGCAAACTCTTATGAGTTCTGCTTCATCGTCCTCACAAAAACAAATCAAGTTACCAAAGAACTCACAGTGCAGGTCTGATCCTCTCAGACATGCAGCCTGAGTGCAAAGAAAAATATCCATCCCTTAAGTATTTAGAGGATCCATTGCACGGGGTCCTCTCCAACAGTGTTTTCCAAAGTAAAGATCAATAGGGGGTGAGGGAGGAGGACACTGCACTAATGCACACTGATCAGCATCAGCCGTGAAACCGTAAACCCTCGATCGTTTAATTCGGGGTTGGTTTACAGATGGAAACCCTCGCTGGTGCCATCCTAGAAGCTGATGGCGATTGTAGACGAGCAGCAGAATAATAACAGGGTTTTCCTTTGCTGGGGAGGAGACTGCCTCCAGAGGATGGTGCCATCTGAATCAAACCAGCTTTGACCTCTAAAGTTTAGGACTCACAGCAGCTTTTGAATTTTAACTTTGCTTTATTTGTATATTCATATATATATCCCCCCTGTCTACCGTTTTTAACGTGTTTCGACCGGGATGTATTCATTGTCTTGAATGCACCCTTGTCGGACTTCATTGCCCACAATGCACCACTAAAGTAAACGTCCAAGGTACAAATCGTTCCTACCAGAGAAAAAGTGCTAATGAGTGAACTATAAATGCAGATACGGGTGGGCCTGGTTGTGTGTTAGTGTTTCGTGTTCCAGTCCGGGTTCAGCACAGAGGCATTGGACTGTTGTTCTGTCAGCGCTACTAACCAGCTCGTCGTCTTCTTCAGGTAACACGACGAAGTGCTGCAAGTACACGGAGCCATACTGTTAATTAAAGGTGTTGGCAAAAACAACAACAATAGTAAACTCTATTTTAAAGAGACGAACAGCTCACAGTACTCTGGGGCAGAGGTAGACCACTGTTTTGACAGAGGCATGTTATTTTGCAAGTCCTCGGCTTGCCGTTTTTTTTCTTTTTTTAAATGACAGTATTTTATTAAAAACGTTTATTAGTGACTTTAAATGACAGCCTGCTTCAAAATTTTCACTGTTCCGCTTTGGTAATGCAGTTTTCTTCTAGTATGACCTCTCACCTTGCCAGGAATTACGCAAACGTGTGTTTAAATATGCTACTAACTAGCATTAAAGTCTCTGAACTCTGCAAGAGCGTGAAAAGATTTCAAAATAAGAGCGCCATACTGGATAAAACTCGTTTGAATACATGACAGTCCCAATTTTTAAAAAAAATATATATTATTTGTTTTTATTTTGCATTTCTTTTCGCTATTTATCTTACAGACAATCAGCATGGCAGAGTCGAAAAGAAAGGCAGAGTTGCTGCCTGAAGATGTTGACACAGATGACTGTCTGACTTCATACACTTACATCTACAGTCCGGATTTACTGAAGTAAGCATTAAAATATGCGTTTCCATCAGCACGTGTGATTTTGTCTCTTTCCTGACCGTTACATGGGATGTACTGTATTTTACAGAGACCAGGTTGCTTTTATCACAGGTGGAGGATCTGGAATCGGTCTGCGCATAGCTGAAATCTTCATGAGGTGAGAACATCTGCCTGCTCATCTCCGTAACAGCCAATCCTGTTGCAGTCAGTAAAATATCACATTGAATTCTAACAACATTTTAATTATTGATCTGTGCATGGTAATGTGCAGAGGTCTCGAGCAAACCCTCAATTTGTTATATTTTGCTTAGTTTACTCACAGTTCTCCAGGCTTTCTGAAGGTCTTTGAAAGGTTTTCTTTGGACATTGGCTCCTGTCTCACTCATTTTCAGTCCACTCCTTGCACCAGGCCATTTTCTGAAGGATGTTTTTAAGTGTTTAAGCCACTTAACACTAACCAAAGGTGGTGATGGGGTTTTTTTTGTTTGTTTGTTTTTTTGCTTTAATGATTCAGACTAAAGCAATGAAAGTTGTTTATACATAAAATAAAACTGTGCAAAGAAGCAACTTTAAATTGCATCTTTAAGGGTGGTAGACAAAAACCCTGTCTACAGCAGATGAACGGTATCTAAAAATCCAGCAAAGAACTGACAAAGCACCAGAGAGATGACCCTTCAGTTCATTCTTCTACTGTTTACTTGAGCCTCAGTTGAAGGTTCAGTGGTCTCAGTGAAAGGGTGACTTATAAGGAAGGGCAACTGGGCGAAAACACCAAGGTATTCCTGATTACACAAGAACTAGACTGAAAATCAGGTGCATTTTCATAGCAAAATACACAGAAATGAGAGGGGGCCCAAATGAAGCTCACACCATGATGAAGCTACATTTGCCTAACCTTGTGCTCTTGTACCCTTTGTTACCTTACTTTCCATCCTGCCTGCCTCATATCTACCTTCTTTCTTTATGGATTGATGATCTTTTCCGGTTCTGATCGGCACAATGCAGCATGTGTTCTCTCTGCAGTGTTATACATTTTCTGTCTTCCAGGCATGGCTGTGACACAGTGATTGCCAGCAGGAACTTAGACAAGCTCAATGAGGTTCCCTTTTCCTACTCTTTCCGCAATCATAGAAGATCATTATATAACACCAAGACGCCAGTGTTAATGAATATTTATCCCTAGGCTGCTAAAAAGCTGTCAGCTGTATCAGGGCGGCGCTGTCTTCCACTGTGTATCGACGTGAGGCAGCCCGACAGCATCATGGCTGCTGTGGATGAGATCCTGAAAGAGTTTGGCCGTGTGGACATCCTTGTTAACAGTATGTGATGCCTCGTGCACAAAGACCAGCTTTATATATCTCATGCATCTTATGGAAAAAAACACACACAAAAAAAGGCGGGGTACCCTGCCACAAACAATTCCTGACCTTTGCAATCCGACCACTGAAGGTCCAAATGGTTTTTAAAGCCAAAATAAGTGCAAATGTACTCTGTTCAAAGGTCAAGTGTGAAAGGTTTTTGTTTAATCATCAACCTTCCTGATACTTCATCTCTTTATCTTGTATTTTTCCCCTGTTGCATCACTGTAGCATGATTAAGTGTTAGATACAGGTCGTCTGTGCAAACTGATCTTTATGTCAGCAATTAGGCACTGCAGAGTTCTTTGCCTTGGAGTTGTCATAATTACTGTGCTGGTTTCAATCACAGATGCTGCTGGGAACTTCCTCTGCCCTGCTACCGCACTCTCCTTCAATGCCTTCAAGACCGTTCTGGAAATAGACACGTTGGGTACATTCAACACCAGCAAGGTGGTTTATGAGAAGTGGTTCAAGGTACGGCGCTCGTTCTGTTTGTGTGATGCAGCGTTTCTGAGCACTGCTTAAAGAGCCACAAGTGCAGTTGTTGATAATGCTTTATCTGCCACAACATCAAAGCCTTCAATAAGATTGTTTTCCTGCAATACGTGCTAGTCACCAGAAGAGGGCAGTGCACATTAAATTACTTATTGCATTACGATTCACTCAGGATCATGGTGGCAGCGTAGTCAACATCTCTGCAACGCTTGGATACAGAGGACAGGCCCTGCAGGTGCACGCTGGCTCTGCCAAAGCAGCAAATGGTGAGGTGTTTTGTGTGTGTGTGTGTGTGTTGTGTAGTGATATTAAAATGCAAATCTAATATCTCCATGCTGTCTTACTTGTACCCAGATGCCATGACCAAGCACCTGGCTGTGGAGTGGGGGCCCAGTGGAGTGAGAGTCAATGCTGTGGCTCCAGGTCCCATCTCTGGGACAGAGGGCTACCGCAGGCTGGGTAAACACTGAGCTTAAATAATGATCCGTCAGTTTAAGGGATCTGTATTTGATCTTATAAAGTCTAAAACGACTTCAGGCAAAGCATTGATACTGTTGCCACTGTGCAGGCTTCTGCTGGAAACAAGCATTTATTCTTGATTTTGTCCATTTTCCACTATAGAAAGTTTTTGTACAAAGCCACTCTTTGGGATGAGCTGCCTCTGCAGTGTTAAATCTACAGCATTGATTCTCATGGGTACTTCAGATTAAAAGCCCTGAAGAATTTCATTTGGCTAGAAACGCTCTGTGAATCACGTGCACCAGCATGATCAATTTAATTTTTAGTTAAGGGAGTATGATGTTTATTATGGTGTGATGCTATGTTTGCTGTATCCAGTTAAAGGAATTCTAGGAAGTGTCAGAAATTGCTAATTAGAGTAAAGCATATTCAGGCACATTTTTATAACAGATTTTATCTTAGAATTCTTTAAAGAAATCACTACCTCATGATGATGATATCAATCTTTACAAAATTATTTAAAAGCATGAGCTCTTGAGGTCACTTAAGGGCTGTTGGGTCAACACAAACATAAAAATACTGTAACCTTGGTGTATAAGTGTAGCTTACATCATCTGAGGATGCTCGTTTCTTCTTAAAACTTTCAGGTGGTCTTAGCAGGGAAGCTGCTGTTGCTTTGCAGTCCATTCCTTTGCAGCGAGCTGGCAACAAGACAGAAATGGCCCACTGCGCTCTCTTCCTGGCGAGCCGGGCGTCGTCTTACACGACTGGAGCCATCCTGGTGGCGGATGGTGGGGCCTGGCTGACCTCAGCCAACGATGTCTCCATGCTGTTGGGTATAGCTTCCTCTAAATCTGCTAGACTCTGAACGGGGGCTCTCCTTTCCTCCTCCTGACGATTCTCTCCCCAGGTGTGTGGGAGGAGGTGAAGAGAGAGTACAACTAGGAATGTGATTGTGTTGTTTTCTGTTGCAGGAATGCAGTGAAACCTGTAATAATTGATGTGTATGTTATTGTCTTTCAGGTTATTGGTCAGCTGAACAGAAAAGAGACAAGTAATTGCTGAAACAAAGAAATATTGCAGCCATCTGTAGTACTGAAATGCTACGTGTACAGTATTTGTAGTTCATGTAATCTACTGGTGCCTTAAGTCAGTATTGAGACTCATGGAGTTGAACACTAATGTACTATATTTGCTGTACTATAGTAGTTTACAGTCTTAGAAATTAAAAAAATACTTTATTACAAATAACCAACTTTGTTTCTCTCCATTCCACTGCTGTAAGTGTGCATTTAATGAAATCATGTTAAATAAAATATTAACCTAATATCTAAGGGTGCTGTTTGTATTTGTGGTCAAAAATCTGGTAACTGTATCACTCTGTCAGATTGTGCCTGCACCATGGAGCAAACTTTTAATTTTAAGTTACAACTGTTTAAGTTTGGGTCTTCGTGGCTGATTCAAGGGGGACAAAAACTATGCTCATACAATGATTTTTATTTCTTTAAAGTCTTACATGGCTCTAAAGGCTTATCCAACAGGTGCCCAACGCAAGAGTGAACACAAGGTCAGTAGGTGGGGAAAGAGTTTCTGAAGCACTCTGTTTAGTAAGATTTTTTATTTATTATTATTATTATTATTAATGTTATTATCTGCAATCCATCTGCAGATGGATTCTAAACTTCCTCACAAACAGGCCCCAGATGGTGAGAGTTGGTAAGCACACCTCCTCATCACTCATCTTAAACACAGGTACGCCACAGGGTTGTGTGCTTAGCCCCCTCCTATATTCCCTGTTCACACACGACTGTGTTGCTAAACACGAGTCCAACACCATCATCGAGTTTGCTGATGACACAACCATCATAGGCCTCATCACAGACAATGATGAGACGGCCTATAGAGAGGAGGTGATGGCACTGTACGAGTGGTGCCTGGAAAATAACCTGACTCTCAACATCAGCAAAACTAGAGAGATGATAGTGGACTACCAGAAACGACCAGTCAGAGAACACCAGCCCATCCACATCAACAGTGTCAAGGTCGAAAGGGTCAGCAGCTTCAAGTTCCTTGGAGTCAACATCACCGAGGACTTCTCCTGGACCCTTCACACAGACACTGCTATCAGGAAAGCTCGCCAGCGGCTTTACTTCCTGAGGAGGCTGAGGAAGTTTAGCATGAACGCCAACATCACCTCAAATTTTTACAGGTGTGCAATTGAGAGCTTGCTGACGAGCTGCATCACAGTTTGGTACGGAAGCTGCTCTGCCAGCAGCCATAAAGAACTACAGAGGGTGGTGAAGGCAGCAGAGCACATCACTGGCACGAGGCTTCCTGCCATTCAGGTCATTTACCTCCAGCGATGCCTCCGTAAAGCACACAGCATCATCAAGGACCACAGCCACCCAGCACATCAGCTGTTCTCCTTGTTACCATCTGGCAGACGTTACAGGAGTCTGTCTGCTCGGACTACAAGACTTAAAAACAGTTTTTACCACCAAGCCGTACGACACCTCAACCACAACACTTAAACACACACAACACAGCACTCAGAAGCTACCCTGCAGCTTCACAAGTACTCTGTTTAATCTGCACTGGTCATTTCACTTTATTGTCATTGATATTTATATTTAAAGTGCAATACTGTAATTTTCTGCTGCTCATTCCTGTGCAATATCCCATCTGCCCTCCCGTCATATTTCTTTTCAAGATTTTCTTATTTAATCACTAGTGTACATATATTTATATTTATAGATACATATATATTTAGTCATCTTTTCTCTTTTACCATGTCTCTCTAATATTTAGCTCCTTACTATTTTTATATTTTTATATTTTATTTTATTATATTTTACTATATTTTCTGTACTGTATCATGCTGCTGAGTGACTGCTGCTCGTCAAACACATTTCATTGCAATGTTGACCCTGTGCTAACTTGCATATGACAAATAAACTTGAAACTTGAAACTTGAAACTATTATTGCTGGAGCAGTTCTGCAAGTAAAACTGACCAATGTGTAATGACTTAAAGTCTTCATCAAGGCCTGACAAATGCACCATACCAGCTCTGGGACGTTATGTGTGTGTGTGTGTGTGTGTGTGCGAATATATATTTCATACACAAATTTAACCAGTTTGACAGGGATTCACAGTACCGCTGAGAGTCAGATGGGGGCGCCAAAACATTACTTTACATCCAATAAACAATTCTCCACAATCGTTTGTAATTTATAAACATATGGGTTAATATGTTATATGAGGAATATTTGTTTTACCCAGACAACCGTGCAGCCTGCTGACTCTCGCTGATCACGGCACTCTGATCTATGTATAATGTGGAAGCTCCTCTGCTGAACCTTAACTTTGACCTCCGTGTAAATAAACATGAGTGCGGACCAGTGTTTTGAAAACTGGCTGTGGGCTTTCCAAGCAACGAGAAGACAGAAAAATAAATCCCAGTTGGTGGCTGCTCATGATGCCAGTGATACTGCGGGGTGTTTAGTACGCGTGCGTGAAACGTCAGTGGTGTGTATGCGGCTGGAGGAGGAGGATGGGACACTGCTGATGCTGATGCGAGAGCTTTCGGCGTCTGTAATCAACATCGGTGGCCTGACTGCCAAAACGATGGAGTTTCTTGGCCTCATTTGACACCCTGTTGGTTTCACTGTGGTCATCAGCGGGGGACGCTAGCGCAGGTGTGCTTTTGAGGACAGCGGAGGGATTTGATGAGGGAAAGAAAACGGTTTCGTCTCGTCACTCGTCTGGCCTGGCTTCTGAGGGACACAGGTGGACCGCCGCTGGAAAACGGCATCAGAATTAGGCAGTGATATTTTACTGCGAAGAGGACGATACTTCGCGTAATTACCTTTTGAACCCCGAAGCTAGCATTTTGGTATTGTTTTATCAAGAGAGGAAGAGAGTTAAGCTTGAGGGTTTTTTTGGTGTGTTAGCCAGCTAATAGGCTAATTTCGTTAGCAAGCCTGTTAGCAGCTTCCCCGACCAATGGCACGGGAGAAGTGGGATGCTCGAAGGAGGAGTTAACGGTAGTTGCTGGCTTAAATTCATTCGAAGGAAAGACAGTCGGTGACACATGTGGGAAGCCGCTTTGCAACAACAGATTTGGCGTTAACGTTTTACAGCTTGGTGTTAATTCAGCTTCGAGTAACGCTGCTTACGTCGCTTCCCTCCGAGGCGATTGATAAGATTAGATAATCGGCTAATAAGGCTAATGTTGACAAACACTCTTGACCTAACGCGTTAATTCGTAACTCTAGTGTTTCATATCACTTCGTTGTCAGAGATGCTGTAAAGTCGTGTGCTTGTCGGTTCAGTTTTGAGACGTTATTGAGCAACTTTCAGGCCGCAAGTGAAGCATGCTGAAGCTGGAACATCTGACAACTACCAGGAGCGGACCTGCCATGGCAGAAAGGGATATAGTGAGTCCAGACGCATTTCCATCAGCACCATATTCAGTATGGCCAGGAAATCAGTATGATTTCTAGATTTAGGTAATGCTGTTCTCGAGATGTGGGGGGCAACCACTGAATTTAAAGTCAGAAATAGAGTCTTAGGCGTTTTTTCTAAACCTGCATATCTTCTTAAAACTATTGTAGTTTGTACTTCGTAAAATCCCAATATCTGATAGCATCTTTTAAATGATAAATGTGGAGAGCGCTTGTGGGGGCTCTCCACACTTGACTCACAATTTCACTAGAGATGTGCTGTGCCATATAGAAGCATGGCATTAAAATTGAAGGATTGGATCTTGACAGTAGTGAGATAAAAATAAATAAATAAATAGATACAAATCAGCAGCTTTCATAGGTTTCCAAAGGTGAACAGCCAGCATAAATGGAGCCGACAGTTGTGTCTGGCCCTTTGGGGCACACACAGTGGGAGCCAGATCAGCCATTTCCTCTTGGATTTGAGACACTGGATTCAGACAATGCAGGTGTGCCCTGTCAAAACAAGAGTGAACAGACGGGTTTGGACTTCAGGAATGGCGACCAGAACAACATATCCCAACAGAGTCAGAAGGAAAAGGATTTAGTGGACAACCACCTGAATGTCTCAAATCTTTCTTTTGGAGATTTGCAGTTTGAGGGAGATCACACCACTATCTCCCAAACCTTTCTCCACAGTACTCACATTAAGGATTTGTCTTGCACAGAAAAAACAGAGGGACTTGATGAAATTAGTGACTGCACATTGTCCTGGCTATTTTCTCCCAACTTCGCTGATGTGATTGGAAAAAACTCTGCTCAAAAGCAGCTGACTCTTAAACGGGATTCCCCTCTGGAGGACTTAGAAGTCCTCAGTAGTCAGGTTGCGCTAATAACCCTCAGCGTGCCATCATCTCCAGTGAAGACCGATACAGGGGATCCATTTTTGCTTGTAGATCTCTCCAATGAACATCCTGCTCCCAACTCAGAGTCTTCAGGCGAGTTAAACCCACAGGGTGTCAGTGAGGAGCTGGTAAAGGTGCCATGTAAGGAGCAGGCCGACCTCCCTCCCTTACAGAGCAGGGAGACTTTGTCACCTGAAATTGGAGACAAAGGTTTATTCCCTGATCAAGTGACCGATCTGCCTGTAACCAGTAGCGCTACCCTACAAGGTTTACCTGAGAACTGCCTCCTTCATAACACACACAGCACACCGCTGGAGTGTTTTGAAGGATCTGTGCCTTTGTTGGATTTAAACGTTCCAGATTTTGACAGCAGCCTAAGCCTGTGGCCTGCCAGTGCTGCCTCTGTTATCTACACAGGAACTCCATTAGATGTATCATCAGAGGAGTCAGAAGTGGTACATGAAGAAGCTGCTGTTATTAGGAATCTTTCTTTGGAGCAACAAGGTGAGAATGACCTGCTTGCTCTGGGTTTATTAAACGAACCTTCATCACTGACACTGCCTCTGGTTGAAGATGCCCTCATCCAGGGTGATCTCAGCAGTCAGAGTTCCTCTGTGGAAAACACGCCTAAGGATTTGATGGAAGACAAAATCTGTTCTGAAGTCAAAAATCAGGGAAATGAGGCAATGGCTTTGGATCCGTGCTTGACTGTTGAAGAGGTCCACGATGACGAATCTTGGGACTTGAAACCCCAGGAGGGTGTGCGGAATGAAAACAGTCCAGCAGCTGAGGAGAGGGTGGCTGACGCTACACAGCTCCAGGGTTCAGGCTGTGACGAAGTGGCCTCTTTTGATTTTTCAGTTCAGGATTTAAATACAACTTCTTCTGAGCCTGAGTGGACTAGTGAGCAGGCCGTGGAGACGATCTCCCTCTCCAACATGGTGGTAGATGACTCACTGCCGATGGTCTCAGCTGTGAGTGCAGGGGAGGAAGACGTCTCCCCTCTGAAAGCTGTGTTCGATGCTTTAGACCAAGATGGTGATGGCTTCGTCCGCATTGAGGAGTTCATGGAGTTCGCCGCTGCCTATGGGGCCGATCAGGTGAGAAGCTTGGTTTTTTTTTTTTTTTATTTATTTTTTTAGTCTTGCCATTTTTGAGCAGGCAGCTTCTTTGTACCGTATGTTGGGTAAGATTCAGTGTAACACAATAAACGGCTCCATATGTGTAAACTCTTTAGTATTGATTTTTAGCAGGAACTTGGAGTGCTTCCTGTAAAACACTGGTAATTAAATCAACTAAAATCCATCTACTGAAGACTGTCTCATGTCTGTGTTTTAGAATGTGTATGATCCAGATTTATTTCAGATAAAACAAGTCTTCTGTCAAAATGGGGTCATTTCTCTGATAGGTTTTTGGGTGAATGTTTAAAACCTTCATACAGACATGAAAGCTGGCTCAGGTGATGTTACAGTGTCACGTAATGGAGTGGTAACTTAACCCCTGCTGAGGTGCTGGTATGTTTCTCTGCAGTTTCCAACACTTAGTGTAACAGACTGAACAATACTAAAATAATATAATACTAAAATAATAACAATACTGAAAGTGCAACTTCTTATGAAAACCATGCCTGGATTAGTTTGTCTCTCTCTGCCCTGATAAATCTGTTAAACATGCTGTCTGTAATGAGTTATGTCAGGCCTGAAACTCCATATGTCAAATGACAGAATGCTCACTTCTTCATTTGTACACTCTGTGGCTAGGGGATTACCCCTTGTGGTATAGCTGCTGTGTGTCTCTGTACCCATTAGCCTCACTGGTTTGATGGTATCTTCCCCTTTACATCAGGTATTCAGTTTTATTTCCACAAAAATAGGCCTGTCTGTCAGGGGTACCTAAGTGAGTATACATTAATATTAGAATTTTAACATGATCTTCTTTAGCAGTTTTTGATATGTATATATCAGCATGAAAATAGCCAGCTCAAAAGATGTAGGTCAAAAAATTTGGGCAATAAGTTAATTTCCGCTACTTTAACCAGCTTGTTTTTAACACTGTGAACCTTTGGTTCACTCACACACACACACACACACACACACACACACACACACACACACACACACACACACACACAACGTAATGCGTGCTCACTAATGCTTTTTAATCCCTTCTTTCTCAGTTCAAAGCACCTCTATTGCTGCTGCTCTGTCCCGTGTCTAGCCATAGGTATCTGCAGCTCTCCAGGCAGGGAATTGTGAAGGATTAAGAATTAAATGTATTTTCCTGAGTCGGAGGGACTTCGTGCTTTGTGTGCAGTTCACCAGCCGCCGATGACCTTGTTTCGAGTGACACAGGAGCACAAGGTCTCATGTTTGGTGTAATTTAAATAAGTTGCACCTGCTGATTGAGAGAGTGCTAAAGTTGACACATCTATGACACTGAGAGTTAATTTTTTTCCCAGAGGTGTGGTCTGTTTGACTGTTATTTCCTGCCAAAAGGTGCTATCCAGATTGTGCAGATGGATTACTTTTTTGTTTTTTTTTGTTTTTTCATTGTGTTAGCTATCCAATATCTGGTTTGTAAGAGCTCCATGAGCTAAATGTGCCCTCACAGGGAGCTCCTCTCAGATTTCTGTCCTTTCCTGAGACCAAGGAGACAAACGTTTAGGCGCGCTTGTTATTTCTGACCTTATTTTTTTTATTTACAGTTGTCGAGCAGTCAGCAGACAGACTTATCTATAGAATTTGTGGAATGTTTTAAGCATGTTACCTTTAGGTGAGTTTATCATTCAGTAGCTCACACAAGGATCTGTAGAAAAGTCAGCTCTGCTTCAACAAGGCAAACATATTCACTTTATAATTGTTTCTTTGCTGAGTGTTGAAAGTGTTTTTCTCCTCCCATATCAGTGCGAACCACATATAAATGTGCTGTTAATATTTGACTAAGCCTTTCCCTGATATGTCCTTGTATTTCAGCTATCTGGAGATAAAAGCAGTTTGAATAAGCTGTATACCTGACCGAGTCCAAATGGGGAAATTATGACCTGGGCCTTGGTGGTAACAGAAGTGTTTTAATATGTTGGTTCAAAAACCACAAGGCAAAAAGTTATACAGATCCATAAAAAAATGCCCATTGAGAATTTATGATAAGCTCATCATGTCATGTTTGTTATGTCATAGTTTAGCTGGCAGCTAGGACTGCAACTTGGGTTTCTCTTTGCAAATACCCCCGACACCTGATAAACACCAGGAAGGTATTCATAAGACATTTGCATGAATGTTCAGATGGCGTTCGTATGCTAAGCATGCAAATGTTTCCTCTAGAATTATTCCAGGATGTGATACCGACCATAATCGCACACAAATGTAGTGTGTTGTGAATAACATGAAAATATGGCGGGGGAAACACTGAGCACCAAATGTCTCTCTGCAGTAGTGAATCCACTCTGAAACCTTTTTGACTATTTAAAAAAATTAAAAATAAATGTCCTGTCTATCAGGTCTTAGTATGGTGCTATTGAAAAGACTTTTCTAACTCCCACTCACTCTCTGGTTTTGACCCTGATTCTGCACAAAAGCCACACTGAACCTCATTGAGTTTGGGACTCTCTTCTGAGTCGACATCACCAAACCTACTTTGGTCAGCCTCCCTCCCATCACCCACTGCTGTTATGCACCACCCCTCTAATCCTCAGTGGAATGCCCCAAGCCCTGAAACATCCCCTCTCTTTAGTTCCCTTTTGTTTTCATCTGTGTTTTATTTACAAAGACTACTTATTTATTTTCATCCGAACCTGCCAAACTTATGATTATGGCTATCAAAGTTTCGTTTGGCAACTGACTATTGCGAAATGCCCTTTAGGAAACGCTCTCACCAAAGGGTATTCTTCTCAGCGGGGTTATGCACAAAAGTGGTCTGTGTGGAGGCGGTCAGGCGTGCCCCGGCACTGATTAGACACAAATGGAGGAAAGAGAAAAACCACAGTGCTTTGCTCCGCTGAGCAGTGGAACCGTTGAGCTGCATCTGACTTTTTATCTCAGTCTTTCCTCTGGGTCTCAGGGCTGTACATCTGTCTAAAAAAAGACACTGTAAAAGCTAAAAATGTAAGTTACCTTTTAGAAACGGAAGAAAGGATTAACACAGACACAAATAAACATGAAAAGTGCTTAAATCTATTTAATATAAAATCTTTCTGGAAAATAAGTGTTTAAAGAAATTACTTTTCAGAGAGATTTTGTATTAAATAGATTTATCAAGTTGTATGAAATGCTTGTTCCATGTAAATAAACTATGTTATTGTTTAATATGTTATTGTATCAGGCTTAAAATAGTAAAACAGGTCATATAGAGAACATAGCAACAGTCAAAACAAGGACAATGATAAAAGTTATGTGAGTCTTAGAAGAGGATAATCTGATTTCTTTGCCCGGTTAATAGGTTGATGCAAAAATGAAATCACATTCACCTTTCAGTTTTTAGGTTAGACCTAGGAATAGCCAGCAGGCTCCACTAACAAGACCTGAGGGGCCTGGCACTGCTGTACAGACTTAACAGCTGAAATGTAGGCCATGGACACTTTCCACAGGATAGTAGCTTAAAACTGATCTGGGAGCTTTGGCACTGGAGGTTTTTACAGTAGCGTATCCTACTCGGCTCAGTGGTGCATTTTTTTTTTTCTCTTCTTTCTAATGCTACAGAAACGATACCCAGAAGCTGTTCTTTGCTTTTTATATCAGACGTGCAAAAAAACGTCACTGAAACCACTGATGCTCGTTAACTCCCCGCTCACACCTCAGTTTTCTCGCCTTGCCCAGAAAGAGGTGTTTGTGAAGAGCTGCGTGGAATAAACCCGTTTCCTCTGAGCTGTGATGTTCTGTGATGTTGGGATGTGGAAAAAGCTTCAGTAAAACACCTTACGCTGACCTAAAGCACACTTTGTTTTTCTTCTTCCGTGGACTTGCATACATGAAATCACTTGCTGTTTTGTGGTTGTGTTTTGAAGCCCCAGTTTTTACACTACAGCTGTCACAGTCTTGGTTTTGTTTAGTTAGAAGTGTTCGAGAGTGTGTAGAGTGTCAATTTATCAGGTAATTCAGATAACTTCTAATTTGGGCCCGATAGCATGCAAATAAAATGGTAGAATTTCTACCATCAAAGGAGTATTTTTGCATGGTCTGTTAGAACAACCAGCGGGCATTACAACCTACAGCCTTTCTGTCAGTTAAAGCAGTCACTACTGTAAAATGTGTAAATGGATACAATGTAAATGGATGAAGTTATAAACCAAGTTCTCCCTTATGAAAGGAGTAATAACCTATGGAACCTAAAAGCAGCAGGCTGGTTATTTATGCTGTAGAGATGGGAAAGTTAATCTCATGCATTGTAGGTACTTTGTCCATGTTGTTGTTTTTTTGTTTGTTTGTTTTTTTTAATGCACAAAGCCACTGTGATGCCTGAGGTTTTGGATTCTACATTTTGAAGCGTCAATGTTAGCATTTTAGCTGTTGTAGCACATAGATGTTACTATATATGGATGAAAGGTTGCTAAGCTATCAGCTAACTCTAGCAGTCTTGGTTAGAAAGCTGTATTCATTAACTGTGCAGGGTGCAGTGAAGACAGTCTGTGTGGATTGATTTTTGGTCATTTAAGGAACGGCAGTTTTTCGCACTTATGCTTCGGCCCTTGGGGTCCTATTGATCAGCATTTCTGACAAACAATACTTTGATGTATTTAGTGAGGATTGGCCCTGCTTTCATGTGACTGTGCATAGTTGTAGCACACATGTGTTATGCTAGCTATACCCAGTATTTTTTGCCTTTGCATGTTTGTCTTGTTTGAACAGAGCATTTAATCACGCATGATTTGCCTGGGAAGTTGGTAATCTATCCTTCTGTTTTTTGTTATTGTCCAATAACTTTTTAGTGCATAAGTACCAAAGAGGCACGGATAAAAACTTTTTTTTTAAATTAATGTAAGGGGGGAAACCTAACGATTCCTAGTTGCTAGGGTTCAATACTAGAAAACTATGTCTTCATCTGTGCTCTTTTTAAACCTAGAAAATGGTGAGCGTATCAAATCTGCTGTAAGAAAAAGGTTTCACCATAGCAGACATGCTTGCTGGATGAGCTGGATGCTTGAACTCAACATTGCTGCATGAACTCTTATTTAGCGATACCACTCACTCCCCTTCTCTCACCCAGTACAGCTGGATTTAATTCATCAAACCCAGATCATAAGCCACAGGCTTGACAGAGTCAGTTTATGAGTAGTTTCAGCCTTCTCAGCCTCTTGAGTAGGAGCTCAGTATTGCTAAGAAGATCAAGTTATTTTTACGTGTAACTGATATAAAAAGTGTTCCAGAGACGCCACGCACAGAACAGCAATCCCTTTAACATGTTCACACTCTGTGCTGACGTTCTCAGAGAAGAAGTGATCCCAAACCACAGAAACCTCACGTCGCTGGTGCTCCCACCCAGCTGCTCTAATTCTGTTACATGCTTGAAAGTATGCTGTAATCATGTGTTAGTCATTTTTTTCCCCATGTGTGACATTTTATGCTCAGAGGGTGAGATACTTTTGCTGATAGCTAGTTCCCAAGTTAAATCTCTGGAAGCCAGATAACCTATTCAAACAAGCCCTCTTGGTAAATTAAAAAGATTTTTTTTTTTTTTAAAAAGAAGAAGAAGCTATAAAGCTAACATCCTTATAAACTTGTCCAGAATTCAATAAAGTGAAGCTCTTTACATCTGCAAAAGTTGATTTTTCTTCTCAAGCTCTAAAGTGTTTTATTGGTGACTTTCTGCTCCTGTAATCAAAAATGGAGCTTGTGTAATTGTGCAATTAAACTGTCAAATGAGTTGAATGATCCTGAGTATGACTTCTTAACAGTTTTATGAAGCCCAAAGCAAAAATACTGTCCTGTTATTTTGAATGCAGTGTGCTTTTCCCACTGAAGTCAGTATGCAAACATTGTAGCTAAGTAGTTTGTCGTTCTTTGTGGAAAACTTCCCCTTATGTCAGTCATTACATCTCCCTGAAGCATCTATGCTGAACAAATGGTAGGTTTATGAAAGAGCCTTTATGATGTCAGTGTAGTGAAATCTTTCTTGTTTGTGTCCCTCTTTAGGTGAAGGATCTGACAAAGTTTTTGGATCCAAGTGGGCTCGGTGTCATCAGCTTTGAAGATTTCCACCGTGGAATCTCTGCCATTAGCAATGGAGGTGAGTCATCGCGCATCTCCTTTTATTGTTTTCCTTGTAAACTTGTTCCTTAGTACCCTCTTTTTGTGGACCCACTACATCTGTTTGTTTCAGACACTTGTGGTACAAAAATCTCTTGAGCTACCCCTTGCCCCCATTTCTTTACATTTTGTTTCCAAAGAGGCAGACTTGTCCATTTCAGTCCAGTCTGACCTTTATTTTGTGTGTATGTGTGAAGCCACTTAACAATAATCTATGAATTATTCAAGCATTAAAAAAACCTGCTTCATACCTGGGCACACATCATTAGAGATGGCATGTTGCATCCTGAGTTTCTCATTCAGATCAGACACAGCTCCTAATCCTCTCTTTGTGGGTTTGTTATAACATCAAAATCAAATCTTATCCAAATATTGAATTAACGTTCACATTTGCTCAAAAGTGGACATCAATTCAAAGAAAGAGTGCTGGGTGTGTGGTGATGTCATTGCAGCAGTGAAACTGATGCCTCAATCTGCCCGGCCTATTGATTTGAAGAACTCATTCCCAAGGCTTTCTAGGTTGCACATATCCAGTTTCTCAAACCATTAATAAGTCATGCACTGGAAAGTGTTAGATGCACAGACACATGGGCTGACTGGTGAGGTTTCAGAGCGGGATTGGCAGAGAGAGAGATGAGGTTTGGGCAGAGCGTCCTGTTCATCTTAATTATTTACCGTCTTCTCTCTCTGCCCTGTCCTCTCAGTTTTCTCCCACTAGTCACTACTGTTGATGCAGAGTACAGTGATGAAAACACAAAGAAAGGACAGATACTGCCTATATTTGCATGCAAGGATAAATATCTCAACGTAAACTCTGCTTTTGTGTACATTTTCTTACTAGATGCTCTTATTTCACTGCTCAAGCAGTCTCAAGTAACTGGTTTAATAGGCAGTTTTTGTGCTCCTGTCATTTGAGCAGAGTCGTTCTGGTTTGTTTTGGTGTTTTTGTTTGATTAGTGCACATAGGGTATTCAAGGAACAAGGATGATATTGTTGAAACTGGCCACTAGTATTGTCCTGTGTTTCCCTTACTGCCTCTCCATTACTTTAGGTGCGTCTAGCTCTGTGGTTAATGAATCAGTTTTTTCCTCCTAGGAGAAAGTTTCTCATTGGTGTGTGAAGATCTAACTTCCCAAGTTGCTCACACACTGCTAACAAAATCACAGTGTGCTTGTCATTTTTCAGCTAAACTATTCCTATTTAGAGCCACTGCATCCATGTCGTATTCATTACCCCAGCAGTGACCTCCTCTTGTTGTAAACAGAGGCCAAAATCTGCTCCCTCGGGTCCCAGCCTGGAGTATACGTTCATCATAAGCTTCACTCAACTTTCTTCTTTTGTTTCCACCTCATTTTTGGATCACTCCTCACGGAAAATTGTACCTTTTTAATAAAGGGAAGTCTGCAGGCTATGGAAATGCTTTGTATCCGAGTGGCTGTGGCATGTCTGGAACAACAAAACATTGCCTAGAAATATTTGTGCTCTGAAATTTTTACATGATGCCAAGAGACTACAGGTGGGCAGCCAGCTTCTCAGGCCCATTCTTTGTGCACTCCTTTCGCTTCAATAGCCCACAATGTCTGAGTCTCCAAGAGCAAAGGGTTGCATAAAAACCCTTGGGTCTACTGCCAGGACACTGTTTGTGTTCTGTTCTCCCAGCAGGGCGCTATTCATTCCTCTGTTTACTAGATACGAGAGCTGCAATGGCTGATGGGACTGTCGTTGGTCGGTCTCAGGTTGCACTGTTGGTGCTTTCAGTGGAGGGTTTTATTGACAAATATAAAGTGGATATGGTTGCTTGTTGCCCTTTTTACAGTTTTATTGTACCAGTCGCTTGACATTCTGTAGCCCCTCGAACATCTGTAAAAGTTACATAATGTTTGCTGTCACATCACTCTTAGATTGCTGACTGTAAATATACAAGTAGGGCAGCTAAGGTGTAGACTCTGAAATGTGCTGATTAAAATGCTTAAGTCAGCACAACTTTTTTCTCCCCCCTCTAAAAGTCAACATTTAAAATGAATCTTTGTTAACGGTGACACCTTTACTCATTTGCAAATTGAGGCTAATAATTTCATTAAATGGAGGTTTGTTCTTTTTACCACTGGTAGGGAATAACAGGTTTCATGGTTTATTTAAAAAAAAAAAAAAAAAAAAAAAGAGTGTTAATGTAAACTGAAGACTGACATTTTTAATAGAACCAAAGTAAGGCATGAATAGATTAAATAAATGCAGTTTTGTTATCGTGCTGTGCATGTAAGGGGAAACAAAACAAATGCTGACAGGCTCTTCAATTTTAATGCCAAATTGTGCACAACATATGTTACATAAACACCTGAATCCCTTGGTGATAATTTATCTGCACACTTGCAGGTATTTAGTATAATGTCTTTTTTTTTTTTTTTTTTTTTTTTTTGGATGATATATTCCTTCAGTTGTTTCATACACCTGCAGAGACATAATCCTGCATCCTGGCTCTCTGCTTCCTCATGGACATTGTACTGTGCAGACCTGTCTCGTGTTTGTTGAGCCTTCTTTTCTGTTTGGCTTTGTTTGTTCTGTACACATTAAACCTGTCTTCCTCCTGTCACATCTGCAGGCCCGGAGCCACAGCTATACAGTGTAAACTACAGTCCAGGGGATGGAGCTGTCGGCTGTCAAGAGGAGTACGATGAGGTGAGGAGCCATACAGGGAGGCTTAGTTGCTCTCAACTTGTACATGCGGTCCAGCTGTTGTGCTGTCAGTTCCTGGTGGTGCATGCAGCAGCACAGTGTGAAGCTTGCAGGCTGAACTCCCTGTGCACTCTCACGCTTCCCACTGTAATTCACCAAGTGGCTTGCAGAGCTATCATTACTGCTCTATGAATGCTCCACGGGTTGAACACCCTGGTTTGGCTGACACTAAATAGCATCTGGCAGACGAGGCTTTTGAGTATTCTTTGACAAATATTGAATTAGCTGGAATGTGAGTTTGTTTTCATGTCTCTGGAGACTTTTTTTTTACTGTTGTGGGCAGCATATCTAGAATTCCTGTCTTCTCTGGTGTATGAAACTTGTATATTTAACGATCATTTTTGCTGGCCTCTGCAGAATTGAAAGGTTTCTGCTATTATGTGTGCCTCGAGCTGTGCTGGAGGACGACTGTTGTTTTAGTGGCTTCACAATGCATGGTATCGGCGCCCTCTCTTGATGTTGTGTAGAAGTGCAGTCACGTATGTGAGAGACTGATTGAATAAATATTTAAGCATTATTCACAAATACTAGGATATAAAAAAATAATAAAAACAGAATGGATCTTTGTGTACTTTTTGTTTTGGCTAATCTAATTTGAGCACAATAACTGTTATAGAGCTTCACTTGATTGACAGCTGAGGCTTAAAATTACAGTCATGGCCTTGTTGCAAACTACATTTAAATGCATTAAATGAATCCACTAGGTTGACAAGTTGCTCTGCACAGTAAGGGCTTTACATGTGAAAGCTCTCAAAAGCTTGGTTTTCACCTGAGTTGCTTAAGGTTTATTTTCAGATGAGGTTTTGCTTTTCGTAGATGTGAGACTTCTCTATAGATGACAAGAATTGCCAGCCAGTCAAAGGGAAGGAAGCGAGAGGGCTCTACATGTTTGCAAAGAGAGGGGGGGAAAAGATAAGAGATACTGCTGGTGGGAGCAGTGTTTTATTGTCTGGCCATCTGTGAGTCTAGATGGATTCACACTTGTTGGAAAGCTTTTAGTTGTAGTTAAGAAAGCAACTTGTTATATACTTTAAGGAAATGAGTGCACATAAACTGGGTAGGTGACATACTTGCATGTGAATTATACTTCTGCATCAGGTCTACACTGTGACTTAAGCCATAACCAGAACCACATTTTAATCCCACACCACAACCTTCTCTAAACCTGATGTGGACATCCTGAGAAATGCAACTACACGTCAGGTCGACATATACCAGAACAACTTGAGTAAAAGGTTGCAGTGTAAGGATAAGAGGAGTTTCTGGTTGCTACATTAGTTATGACATAGATTTCCAACAGAAGTCTTATCAAGCTTCAAAGTACTTTTTTAACAGGGACAAAGCCTGTTATGAATTGTATTATTTCTCAGTGTTTTTGTTGATTCCTTGGATGTTTATGGGTGATTTCTTTTTATTATTTTACAAAAATAGCCATTTGAATTACTTATTACCTAATTACTACCAATAGATGCGACTATTTGAAAATAACTGCAAATTATCATCACCGAGGTGACTATATCCTAGCTGTAGCAGTCCACACAGTGTTAACTGTTTTGTTTTATTCTCTTTAGACTTTGGTTCCTTGTTTTTATCCTTGATGCAATTATCTATAATATTTTTTCTACTTAAAATATCCCAGCCGCTTTGGCTGCAAGTTTCTGGAACCCATAAGCAGAGTCTGGGGGTTTATTCTGTGAATGTTTGAAGGCGACGCCACACCTGTGTCCATGGCCTTCTTTTTTTTCCTCGAGTTTCTGGCAGGAAAAAGTTCCCCTTGCTCTCGCTCTCTGTCAATGGCCGTGCTGTTCTGTCCCTGTTTGCTTTCAAAACAGGCAAGGTGAGGCTGTTCAACTCGAGCCTGGCATGAGAGAAAAATGCAACACCCAGTCCACCACATTTTTCCTTTATTAAATAACTTCTGCCCTTGCTGATGTTCACATTTCCACCTCAGCTTTAATTGCTTTACAGTGACAATGACAGGTGTTGTTGAGCTGAAACTCACTGCCCCCTCAGTGTTTGCACACAAACTGTTTAATGTAGGTGGTTGTAATGTGGAGACATCGTTCGCTGTACAGTCTTAGACATGCAGAACGTGGCGTGATCATTTAAACTTTAACACTGTGGCACTAAGTGAAGTTCAGAGGGTCGAGCCGGGAATGATTAAATTGTTAATCTTAACTGTTAGCTGATTGTGTGGCATTTTCACTCAGAGCTGTTAGCAGCTGATTGAGCATTACAGCTGACTTCTGTTGCTCTTTGGACTTTGTCACTGTCTCCACCCCTCTGACCACCCAGTGTGCAACAGTATTATTATTTTTTTCCATTCCCTGACGCTCTCTGCACTCTCTCTGAGAGTGAAGGTGAGGAAGGAATAGTAGGAGTTATAAGTGGGCTCTTATGGCAGGCCAGCTTTTCCGTGAGTGAGCCTGGGCAGGAAAAAATGGTTTTTGGCATGGTGGATACCCCTCAGGGTCCCTCATCTTCTGACACTCCATGTAGACTGGTATGTTAAATTTTCCAACATGACTCACCTTTTGCCTTATTATCGCTTAACAGCTCTGATACCTGGTGAGTCTCTGGTTGCTGATGACTTCAGATGTCTATTTTCTGGCGTGTATCAGTTTTAAGCAGTTGGTATTTGTTGTTTGCAAAGCATTTTGTTTGAACATGTTGCTTAGAGGTGTTGATGCAGCAGGTTTTGCTTGGAACTGCCATCAGAAGCACAGAAAACTGTCTCTGAAGTCTGTTTATGTGCTGAGATTTATTTGCTCGCTGCTTTAATTGGCATCAGTACCTGCTGGCTAGACAGGAATATTCCAGATTAGGTTATCTTCAAAATGACTGCCTTGTTGACAGCTGTAGTTTGTGTGTGTCAAATAAACAACAACTGACAATCTTATTCATCTTCCCCAAAACAACCAAACCACCATGGTGGTTAGTCTCATTAAAATTCATAATCATAACAAATGTGTAGAGCACTGTGAGTGCTTTGTATTGGTGCAGTGGGGCAGTGTTTGCTCGATGTTAATACTTACATTCGGCCAACTAAAATAATATTTGCGCATATTAAATTCCATCCATAAATATACCTAGCTAGTACTCCGGTAAATTATTAAAATTGTGATGGATGTGGAAGTTTACTGCCTGAGTGCTTTCCTGTAATGCAACCTTATTCTGTTTTTGTGACTGCAGCAAAATGAGGTGACAGACAGTGCATACCTGGGCTCCGAGAGCACTTACAGTGAGTGCGAGACCTTCACTGATGAGGACACGGGGGCACTCGTAGCTCCTGAGATGCACGAGGATGTGGAGACGGACAGTGGCATTGAGGCCACGCTACACGACCCTGAAGATGGCAGCAACAGGTTGGTATATAAATTTCATGTCAGTGTTGGCTGCTTTGCCTTTATTTCCTGGAAAAAAAATAAAAACTTTTGTGTTTGTTCAAGGCTGAGAAAATTGGATTGTAAACTTCAGTGTCTTGAGTCATACATCATCCCTTTATTCCACTTGTCATGAGATGTAGAAATCATGTTTGTAATGGCTCCTGGCTACAGAAATCTCCCCCAGAAATGTGTGTTAAATCTCTAGCTGAGGGTTAGCCCTGGAGCTGCCCTGCACTGCCCTTTTACACTGATCATGTGGTTTATGGGTCTTTCGTGCGTGACACTGGATCACTTGGGTTCTATGTGGGTCAGCAGACAGGCAGATTAAAGAGAGGCAGTAGACTGCCACCACTAACTTAATGCCTTCAGTTCCCCTGAGGTCATCCATGCGTTACTGTGTTTGTTGTCCTTAATGGAGACACCTGTATTTCAGCAAAATATCAGTATAGATGTCAGTGGTTGATTTACTTGCTATGACATAAATTATGTGTTGGTAAATTTCAAAAATGGTTTCATCCATACAGGAGACAAAAGGTTAGTTAATAACTCTCTGTAATAAAGACTTTTGTTGTTTTGGCCAAATTGTTGTTCTAAGCTTCGGTATTGCCTCAAAACTCCACCGGGAGAACATCAGTAATGTTCTTTAGCTTTTTTCTTTCTTTCTTTTATTTTTCCTAGTGAAATCATACATGCTATAGAGTATTTGGGGCAAAAGTTCATAATCAGTGAGAACATTCACTGTTAGTGTTTTTAGTATGACTGAACCGGAAAGCTTATTCAGAGATAACTTGGAATCTGCACAGTGTAAGCACAAGAAACCTTGAACACAGAAAGCCCTTCTGCTATTCTTTACCTACGGTGGTCAGAGTGAGGGAGTCTTTTTACTGACCTGAAAAGAGGCTGAGATCCACTCCTCTTCTCTGGTTATTTAGTAAAGCTGTTTCTAATAACAGCAGGTGAGTTGTTTTAAAAGTTCTCTTTGCTAAAATTGGTCATTGTGTGTTTTCAAAAATAGTTTTTTCATTTTTTTAAAATCCATTCATGGTGAATGTGGGTTTAATCGTTTTGCTCTGTGGACTTTCTTTTAATTGGTTTTACTGTTAAATTTGAGGTTGTGCTCTGTAAAGCGTTCAGTTATCTCAGCACCAGTGCAGCCCACTCACAGTTGACAAAATTAGTAAAGTCTGCATTCCAGATCTACAGACTAGCGGGAGGTGAGGGTTGGTGTCTGATTCTCACATTAATATCGTCAGTAGTCCGTGTTTAATTGAATTAAAGACTGTAAGATCAGTTTTTTTGTCTCAAACAGTCAGACACTTCAAATGACGGCCCACATAAATAACAGTGCCGGTGGCAGATGAAATTTGTCGGCATGCAAGCGTTCTTGTTGATACAGTTTTTAGGGTAAACACGAGAGAGGAAGTGCACAGCTATGTGGCTTCATCTGCTGACTGTGTGACCTGTCTGTCCGGCTTGGTGACGGATCGGAGTGGACTGCCTGACATGGATGTGTTTGGACTTCCCATTCCATGTGTGAACCTTGAATTCCAGGAAGTGTTGAGTTGGCTCTTTTTTTTTGTGTTGTTTCCCCTCCATTTTTTTTTCTTTAGCAAGGCTAATCTGATTCTCCCTCTCCATTTACTCAAGTCATCACCCACACCTCTAAAATGTAACTTTGAGTCAGACTTAAAGTGTTTCTATTCACTCACCTGCTTACTAAAAACTGGAAATGCATTAATTGCCAAAAAAAAGGACCCTTCTGTAATACCAGTGATATCATCAATCCTGTGAAAGGAGATTAGGTCCTATTTAAAATGTTATTACTGTCCAACACTGATGTCTATATAAGCTTTTTTTTAATACAGCTTCCTTGTCAAATACAATCTTTGGCTTACTGTGAGCATTACTGATGAAATGAAATGAAGTGGACGCTACATCAGCTGAGGTTTTGCCATGTAGCATGGTTAGCTGAGCAAACCCTAGCTCGGCTATGCATTCAAAAGAGATTTTAGGATAGGAGTATATGCACTGAAGTGGGGATTAAGAATCTAACAGGATTAGCCACCTCCTCCCTTCTCTGTCCTACCCCTGTGTCCCCCACACACATTTGGCCCTTGGACAGTCAGCAGGGCTGTCTGTTGGTCATTGCTTAGCTTCAAATCTGATTAAGCCACTCACAGTCAGCCCTTAAGTCTTTGCGGCAGAAGCATCCATCATGTAGCGCTGGCAACTTGCAGCTCCGCAGGATTTGTTTTCTCCACACTGGAGAGTGGTGGTTGTTGTTTTTAGATTGAGGTAAACTGTGAAAATTCAGGATTCCACTCTGGTTGTCAGGGGTTTTAACTCCAGTTGCTCCGAGGCTTTCACGCCAGGGCAGCGGAGGGCGTTTAAAAATGCGTTCTCTCTCGTCACCGTCTCTCTGTGCGAGGGACCTCAATATGGGGCCAAGTAGCAAGAGCCTGAATAAAGGGTGAGTAACAATAACATTGGTTTTGTTAAAATTTAATCCGTTCAGCCCGATGCGTTTTTGTTTTGTTGTTTTCGCTAAAACTGAATTATTACTTCTTAAGAGTGCTTAGGAGTGTTGGCTTTGAATTAGACAATAAGCAAAACAAATCATGTCACGATGCGCTGAAAAAGCAGAGATTTCTGCTGATTTAGGCATCCTCTTCCTGTAAGAGTGTGTTTGTGCACATTTAAGACATCCAACATCCTGCTGGACTACAGGAAAGCCCTTCTCTGAACCTTTCCTGGTACATGAAACTAAATCTTGTTTTGTAACTCAAATTTACTATAAAGTCCTCAAGACCAGCCCTCCAGCTGAATTATGTTTTGCTGCACACAACAGCCAGAGCAGTCATGTGGGTGAAAGTCTCAGGTTTTTCAGTAAGCTTGACCCACATTAAACACTACAAAGACTCCAGTCACGTCTCAGGTGTTGCCCTTGAGGTTTTCCATTAACAGAGTACAAGACATGTTGTTTCAGCCGAAAGCAGGCCTCGGGATTAATGTGAATTAACAGATTACCTTTGAAGACGAGCGATCGAACTCGTCCAGACTGTTGCTCTTCTCGGGGAAAGATTAATTGTGCTTGTTTTGATCTGGTTAGATCCAAGATTCTGAGCTTTAGAGATTAAGGTTTGTTAAGTTTATGGAAGTGTGGCTATTTATGCTCAGACAGATGTTACTTATTTAATCTGTCTTAACCTTTTTTTTTTTTCCTCTTTTCTCTTTTTTTAACTTGGACTTGACATTAACAGTGTTGTTGTTTACGCCTGTGGGCACGCTCAGCAACTCTTCCACTGTGTGTTTCAGGTTTTCCCTGAACTCAGAGCTCCATAATCACTCCCTGGTGACGGTCATTGGTGGAGAGGAGGAGCACTTTGAGGACTTTGGGGAAAGTAACACTTCAGAGTTGCTGCTGGAGAGCACCACAGAAGGGCCTGAGGGAGAGGGCGACTCCCATCTCACACAGACCCCTGAGCAAGTCAATGGCTCAGCATTGCGCTCCCCCAGGTATGAGCTTGTCTTCCCTACACAACTCAACTCAGGCTTAAGAAATGTAAGTTATTTGTAGTGCAAGTTATTTCAAATTTTAACCCAAAGTCTGTAGAACTGAGATCCATTAATAAGTGTAACCTGCACAAAGGTTATTTCTAAATGACATGAATCTATGAGAATTTAGGCTGTGAAATCATGGCTTTATTTTTATCAGCCCTTCCTGATAAGAGGTGTGAGACTGTCACATTCTCAGATGTGCTGTCCAGGCCCTGATGCGTATCTTTACATTCTTCAGAGAAAATGTTTCTCTTTTAACAAAGACACTGAGGTCAAGCATTGATAAGACATATCTGGAGACATCCTTGCCACCACTGTCTGCCTTCTTTTCTTGCCAAGGGAAAGATAAGATGGCCTGAACACAAAGTTCATTCTGGTTTAACTCTGCTTGTTGTAACAAAACTGAAAATGTGGATTTATTTCTCTTTTGGATGCTTCTTGGTATCCTTGGACTAAATGTGTTTTCAGTCAGTGTGTCTTAAAGGTGGCATCTGTTAGTGCAGGTCAGACAAAGATGGATGTTTTTGTTGCACTGAGTTTAGACGTCTTTAAGAGGCTCCAGCTGTGTAAAGTGCCCATTTAAAAACAGAAACGGCACCAGACACAAACGTATTCACGCTCTGCACCTTTATGTTGAATAAAGCTCCTGTTTTAGCCTTTTCCCGCTCATTTGTTCCCTTCCCCCCTCCTCTTTTTCTCATCAGAGACTCTAAGCCGGATAATGTGTAATATCCGCTTGGGTGATATTTCAGTGACTTGACTTGCCAGGAAGCTCTTAACAGCCAACTGCCTCGTTGTTGTAGCCTACTGACAATGCAGAAATAAGATGGGGTAACTGGATTGGCACTAATAATACCATTTCAGTTATCACTATTAAAGACATCAAGTACAGCCTCACTTAGTTCCTGCTGTTTTAGTAAAGCCTTTGTTAACATTAGAGGAAGGCTACATCACTATAGATGTATTATAATTCTTAGATTTTTGTTAAGTATATAAGCTCTAAAGAAATATTATATAATATTTTTAAACAGAAAGTGCATCTTTCCCTTACAAGTTGAGCAAAAATCTGTTTAGTGGATAGACTCGAATCTCATACACAGAAAATAACTGCATCCCACAAGCTTCACCCACTCGGTGTGAATGCGTCACCGTGTTTTGAGCAAATCATGCTCATTGTTGGCGCATGTATCACTGCTGCCTACACACACACACGCCCCCACATTTATCTACATATTACCGTACTGAGTACATGTGCACACTCTGTCGGGTTTGTCCTGTTCTGCACAAACACACATCGCTGTGGGCATCGTTTAACACGCTGTCAGGAGAAAATTGCTCAGTATGATGCTGCATATGGCCATCGAGTGACTCTCAGTCTGTCGTGTAACGCAGCCTCTCTGCCTCCAGGAACCGAAACAGGTGCCAGTTTATTAGGTAATTCAGGTCTGACTCTCCCTGAATAAACAGCAGCTGGTAGACGTGATGTGAAGAGAGCAGCAGAGAGCAGCAAGGAAATAAAATTCAGGCAGGCGACAAATTAATGGAAAAACTGTGTATTATTAGGGTGTTGGATCAGATTTGTGAATCTCTGATTCGATGTGTTTTGAAGTTGCATCGGGGGGGGGGGATCTAATCACTCAATAAAGATAAGCACAGTCGTTATCTAAGAGATGTTTTGTTTCCTTACACTATCCAGAGCACGAGTCACAGCCACACTGCAGTCTGTCTCACGTCTCCTCTCAGCACTGCAGCCTTCACTCGTCACTCTTTTCAAACTCTTCTGTGGATTTCTCTGATACCCCAGTGGTGTCCCTTCCCACCTGTTCACCCCCTTACTTGTCCAGCACTCACCACATCCTCCCCTTCCTTTTCTTCCTCCTTGTTTCCTCTTTCCAGTGCACCCACTTCTCCCCCTGGCTGCTTTCAGAGCTTCCTCAGGGAGGAGGCGCTGGACTTTTTCTGTAGCCAGTGTCACAAACAAATAAGTCGTCTCGAGGACCTCTCCACTCGCCTCAGTTTCCTAGAGATGACTAGGTAACACGTCATTCACAACCTCCTCTGGGTATAAGCTGTGTGACTGTGTGTGCAGTGCTGATTAGATGCAGTGTCACGCATGTCGTCATGATGTTGCATGACATTGGCATGATAGATAGCAGCGTTAGCATGTAGTATATATTAATGGAATAACATTGCTGATTTCTTTTTCTTTTTTTTCCATCGTTGCCATCTTAACAAATGATTTGTGACTCTTAAAGAATGCTCATTTGAAAATAAGCATCATAGTCTGATTTTCACGTTTCATTCATTTGATTGAGACATTAGCAGTATGAAATAATAATCACAGGTGAGTGGTGTCTGTTTCAGAGTTTCTTTTTGTTCCTCACATCATTGACTTCATGCTTCATTTGACTTTGTACTGAATCCTTCTGCTAGTCAAGTGAAAGATCCTGCTTTTATTCCGACTTACTCGGATCCATATTACAGAAACACAGTAATTCCCAAACTTGGTTTATTTACAAACTGTAAATTCACAAGTATGTAATTCATTTTTGCCAAGTGCTGAAATTGATATTTTATTTTAAAGGTTTCTGTAATACTCACATGGGTGTGTGTTAATCTGTTTGATCCTACATCAGCACCTGTTGGGTACGATTGATACATGCTGGTTTGTTGGTGTTCAGCGTGCTGTGGTGTGTGAATGCCTTGTAGCTTTAGTTATTATTCATCAACATGTTTTGTTTTGCTAGTAGATCTGCTAGTAGACAGAGGGATGAGGGGTTGGATAGGGATACCAAGCTGCGGTGTCTCTTTCCTTTTCATCGTTTTCTCTTCCTGACCATTTTTCCTGTTGTTCTGTCTCCCCATCCAGCGCTGGCAAGCGGCTATCCAGCAAGAAAGTGGCGAGGTAAGCCAAACTTTAGCTCTGTATTCTGTAGATATCAGCTTGTTTTTCTAGTATTATTGTAATTAATGGTTGTTTTTGGAAGCAGTTGTTTACCAAATATGAGTGGATAAGATGGAGTGACGTTTTTGACCTTTACATGCAGACACCTCCTCCAGAACAGCTCGATGACTCTGGACACCATGAGCGACTTGACGCGGGACATCCTGGAGCTGGCTGACAACGACATCACAGACAAGGTGACAGTTGTGGTTACGCCGAGTGAGCTGCAACAGTTTTCACCTGTTACAGTTGTTGTGAAAGAAAGGAGGAAATTTTTTTATTGGCAGCCAGATCGATAGGTGTAATTGTTAATAAGTCAAAACAAGTGTTTTTAATTTTTAATAACTGTGAAATGTGTATACTGTCCAGGTGCTCCTCCTTGAGCGCCGAGTGGCAGAGCTGGAGAAGGAGTCCGAGGCTTCAGGGGAGCAGCACGCACGCTTGCGCCAGGAGAACCTTCAGCTGGTGCATCGGGCCAATGCCTTTGAGGAGCAGCTTAAGGAGCAGGAGCTCGAAGCTGACGAGGAACTGCAGCAGGAAACCCGGCGTCACAAGGAGGCCCTCAGCAAGCTGGAGAGAGAGAGAGGGTTGGAGATCGAAAACATGCAGGCGAGGTGAGGAGACTGCGAGGGGGGGAAATGGGTGTTTTTTACACCTTTGTGGCTCCACGAAATATCAAAATATAGATTTTTACTGTATTTAATTTACTGCTTGTAATTATAATTATAAATTCACTTTGATCCCTTGTGCCTGCAACAGATGGGTTTTTGCGTCATTTATATTTAATGGTGTTTTATAACAGCCTTGCTCGTTGTGAGAAGAGGTTGTCTTTTTTTATTGGAGGACTCATGGCTCTGCACTGCCACCATATGGCAATAATCTTCCACTGACGCTACTTTTTTTTTTTCTTTTTTTTTTTTTCCCCCTTGTGCAGTCAGATTGTTAAATATTAATCAACTGAGCTGTTGTGGAGTTTTTGGTTTTGGTGTGTACTTTTGACAGATCTGTGCTTGCTCCTCAGGCTTCAGCAGATGGACGAGGAGAACAGTGAGCTGAGGTCCTGCGTTCCTTGTCTTCGAGCAAACATCGAGAGACTAGAGGAGGTGATGACATCATAGTCACGTTGCTTTGTCTTTTCTCTTTTGTGCTCCTATCATAATCTTATCTCCCTGTAGGGACCGTAGCTCCAAAATGACAACACAGGCACGGCTTCCTCAAGACAGGCGCTTTGCTTCTATTTATTGAACGCTGTGAAAACTATAAACATAAAACACAAAGGCTGTAGGCATTTCAGTCACTTAAAAGTAACACATGTGCTTTAACAAAAATTACCTTGTGGCCTCCTGTCACTTCAGATGTCCTGCACGAATAACCTTATAGTCTTGTGCTTTCTAAATTAAATAAATAATTAGAACACCATACATTACAAATTTGTACAATATTACAATACACTTATAACAAATACCTTGTACAGCTAGTAGACAAGCCAGACTTCTGCAGATGGCTCACTAAAATCCTTTGTGTGATTATCAAACCCAGGCCTCACAGCGATCACACCCAAACCTCGTGATAATAGCGGCGCAACACAAAATTGTTCTTTGTGCCAAGACAACTCATACACCAGATAAAACACACCTTCACAATATGTTCCACAGAAATTTACAAGCAAAAACATTTTAACTGCTGGAACCAACTATTAACCTCTTTTATGCATAAGCCATTTCTGTGACACTTGCAGGGAATTATTTTATAATTGTTTTTGTCTCTTCTTGCTAACACTTCCCCACATCTTTATTTTTTATTTTATTTCCTTCTCCAGGAGAAGCAGAAGCTGCAAGATGAGGCCGAAGCCATGGCCGACAGGCTGATGGACGAGACAGAGTCTCGCAGGAAGATGGCCGACAAGCTGAGCCATGAGCGCCACCAGAACCAGAAGGAGAAGGAGTCCACGCAGGAGGTCAGACATGTTTTGTTTCTTTTCTCTGTTTGAAATACGTAGCACAAAAATATAAAAAACAGAATACAGCTAGATCACATCCATATTAAAATTTTACATCATCTAGTTTTTTTGTCATTAACATCATTTTTCCTCACATCCTTGATCTGTTTGTGCCACAGCTGATTGAAGATCTGCGAAAACAGCTTGAGCACCTACAGCTGTACAAATTGGAGGCTGAGGCAAAGAGAGGACGTTCACCTGGAGCAGGGCTGCAGGAGTACCAGACCCGCACCCGTGAAGCCGAGCTGGAGCAAGAGATAAAACGACTCAAACAGGTAGCAAAAGAATCCTCATTCTGCTGTTTTTGTCGTCTTTGCGGTTTTGAGATGGAGAGGGGAATAATTTGGCAGCTGCATGGATTCACAGTGTGATACGTCTGACTTAATCTCTGCAGGACAACCGTACTCTTAAGGAGCAGAATGACGAATTAAACGGCCAGATTATCAACCTGAGCATCCAAGGAGCAAAGAATTTGATGTCTGCATCCTTCTCTGACTCCCTGGCTGCAGAGATCAACTCTGTGTCTCGCACAGAGGTAGGTTGAGGAAATGGGGAAAGAAGTCATGAACCGCATTCGCTGTCGGCTTTTCCCTCACTTCTGCTTCTCTCTGTTTCCAGCTGATGGAGGCCATTCACAAGCAGGAGGAGATCAACTACAGGCTCCAGGACTATATTGACAAAATCATCGTGGCCATCATGGAGTCCAACCCCTCCATCCTCGAGGTCAAATAAACAGCCAGAGGAACTCTACGGACTGCAATTAAGAAAATTGGAGATATTTCTAATAGAGGATATAAAAATATTCTGGAAGGAGAAAATAAACAGTAACGCCCAACTCCCCCCATCAGAGAGGATTTGACAAACAGTTCATGGCTGTCGTTGACAAATAAGCTAGTTTATTTTTGGTTAAGTACCCATCGAGTCTGTGCTTTTTGTGAGCGTCTGTGTCGGCCTTCCTGATAACACTTGGGTTCTGATGACGTCCATGTTCGTGGCTAGAGGGACCCAAGATTCCCCGTTTGAGTGAATGAATGTGTAAATGTGTGTGAGAGGGAAATATCCTACAAAGTAGAAACCCCTTTTCCAAACGATGCTAGAGCTAAAACCTGATCAGTTATACCTGAAGGCCTTAAGTAAAAGGCGATCAAAGTCTTCATTAGTTATGCCTCAGTTCAGTCAGCAAAGGCTTGCTGGGATGGTGGCAGCATGATGGCTCAGATCATCTGAGCCGCGCTGAATCGTGTTTTTAAACAAAAGCCGTATGAAGCGCCGCTCAGGAGCCGAGTAGAATCTGTCCTTAACATTTTAAAAGTTTGCAGTGCTTCGTAGCCCCGCGCGCTTCTCTCCTTTAACAGAGTTCAGCCGTCTTTTCCAGGGAACTTCTGCTGGGTCGCAGACAAGGAATGCCTCAAGGGGTTTTGTGTGTGTGTGTGTGTGTGTGTGTGTGTATTTGATGTGTTCACCATTCCCCTTTTTTGCTCTGGTTTTGGAAGAAGCTTGGCAACACTAGGAGTGGAAAACATTCTTGAAACCTTTAAGTAAAGGATCTGTGTGCTTTATAAGTTGCTTAATCATTTATTTTTACAATGAAACAGGGTCCTGCGGGTCTTCAGGTGGGCTGGAAACACTACATTTCCCCTCACTCACTGGCACAAACATTTAGATATCTCCCATTTATTGCACAAAGTATAGGCTGGGTATACTGACTTTAACTCTCCAGACACTTGAACTGAACTTGAAGGGAAGCTGGCGAGTGATGGTGGAAACTGTAGTTTGGCTTCAGTGAAGTCCAGCCCACCTGACCTCTGCGTTCTCTTGCTGAGTGAAAGCGACAGGGAAGCTTATCAGTTTTTGTTTTTCCTTCACGAGCGATTTGTTGTCAGTGGAAATGTCGTTGTGACTGAAACGCTTACAAATGACAACTGAGAAGAATCCAGACTTTGTCTTTTGCACTACATTTTGATTTAAATATTGTTTTTGTTGATGGAATAGAAAAAAAAATTATTGTAAAGGGATGAAATCATAAATGAAGATTGTTAAGTGTGGGATTTGTTCCTGAAGGAATCTCACTCGTGCTGTATTGGGGGAGGGTGTTACATTGCTCTAATATAATTACATTAAATTGAGTTTATTTAGGAAAAATCCTGCAGCCATGACTTCAGATTAGTTTGTCATTGAGAGCTCAGATGAGCTTTCTGTTGACTGTCAGCCAGACCTAATCTGCATATAACATTGAGGAGAAGTGGCAGACCTTGGTAGCAATAATGCTGGCCCATGAAGTGGACATTGATGGGTGGGTTGAAGGGACAGGATAAAGAAAAGCTGCTCTCCATTTCCTCTGCTTAAAACGTTTCTCCTTATTGCTGTAAATGAGAAGGACGGCAAGAAGGAACAAGGACTGATTCTGTGCTCATCGGTACTCTGCAGCCATCTTCAAACACATGGACATTTTTTTCCCCCTCTGACCTGGAAAGTGGATGTTTAAGTTGGATTTACATGCCAGGCATCTTGTTGGACTCGTATCATGAAGACTGGGGGGAGGGGGTTATTTTTGTCCAAACAGCATGGCGTTCTGCACACACACATGCTAAAATGAATTCCTGTTTTTCACACGTTCACCTCTGAAGTCTATCTCACCGCTCCTCTTCTTCACCTGCCACTCCATGAAAAATGGCCTTGGATGTAAATGACTTGTACATGTAAAGTTTTTTCTACACTCATTCTAGATTCTAGGTATTTTTATAGTCAGGAGAAAAAAAATAAGAGCGTTTCTTTTTCTTGTCTTATGCTGAGAGACAGCTGCCTGTACTCTTCTCTAGCATGTAGCGTGTACAGTATCGTTTGGGTTTCTCTTTTCTCTCATTTTAAATCACATGCAGATATTTATTCGACTTACACTCTGATCTGTGATCTGTTCTGCTGAAAATATATTTGTACATTTTTGAATTCATGAGGGGAGGTGATTAATTCACAGTGAATGAATCTGTGGGCGAATTTACCGAATTCAGAGAGTTTAAAGCAAAGTTATATAATGTTTGGGGCAGTCAGCAAACACACAAAACAAAGCTTGAATGTGACCTGCTCAGTGCGGTGATCTGTTGAGGTCTGGGCTCTCTTCCATTGTGCTGATGCTGCTCTGACCTCTTGGGTGTTGTGATTTAGATACGGCTGAGTCTGCAGTTTTCTACTGTCGTCTTCCCAGATGGAGTCAGGTACTGCATGGAAACACAGATTTCTTAATGTATATTTTACTTGTTTGACTTGTTCTCACTGAAGAATCATACGCTGAAACATCGGTCGGCAGAGCTGTAGGTTGAGACCTCGACGTGACACACAAAACCTCGTATCCAGGCTCTCTGTTCAGCTTCCTGCCCTTTTTTTTTTCTTTCTTTTTCTGTGGTTCTGGTTTTTTGTTTCTTTTGGGGGGGGTTTCCACAACAGATTCTTTATAATACTGAACCATTATTATGCTATAATGTAGAAACAGGACGACAACTGCGCACAGCGGGATACATGACACTCGATTGGTGTTTTATTGTCTTTCTGACAGACAGTTTGATGACTGGCGACAGTTTGATTAGTCGGTGAAGCCACAGAGCTGACAAAATCTTTTCTTTCAGCAGAGCTGAAGGTGATTGCACTTTAACCAGATCTCTCTTCATTTTACTCCTGCCTTTTAAAAATGACCAAAGACATATTTAAACATTGACAGATCAAGTTATCCATTAGGATTCACTTTTATTAACACTTCTCCTGTTCTAGTAAATGATCAAAACAAGCTCTCGGCTTGGAAAGGAAAGAAGAAGAAACTGGCCTGCTAGTCTAAACACTGTGCCTCTGTCTCAAACTTTGCCTCTAAACAAACCTGATCATGAGCCCTGGGGAAAGCACTGACCACGTGACTGTCAGTTTGTTAAATTATAATGATGAAATCTAAACTGTAAATATGAATTGTCTTTTTTTTTTTCTCCTCTTTTTGTGGATTTCTTTTATTTTTGTTTCTTTCATCTCACGCTCACTTCCAGTGTCCAAAGAAAGTTTGCTCAAGGCACAAACGTCACTACTGGAGTAGTGCATGGCTTACCATTATGTGACATGGGAAGATTAAAAGAGAATATTGTAGAGGAAAAGAATAAACTGTAAAACTATTTTCGAAGATAAATGTATAAATTATAACAGTATTGGTTACAGCTGTATTTTTTTTTTTTTTTTTTTTTTTCTGAGATCCCCAAAATGATCTAATCCTAATTGTTCTTGGGGAGCTATAATTCAGTCATTGTAAACAGAGAAAATTTAAAGGTAAAGGTGAAAGTAAGATTAGAAAATAAAGGAATAAAATGATCTGTGTGGTATTGGCTCATTTTGTTCGCAGACTCGATGCCTTGTCTGATCAACACACCACAGACGCCTCCAACCGGCCATTCACCCCCAGCTGCTGGAGTCGGACTCCTCCTCACCTTTCAGCACCATCTGCTGGTTATGCTCAAAACAACACAAATCTCTCATGCTCAGTGTTTACAAACTGCCCAAACTCAGTGTGTCTGTTTTATTGTATTTTACACTGCTCAAAAATATTTGAGTACTTGATCACCACAGTATAGCATAAATCAGTTAAACTCCATGTAGGTGGTATGAGGTGCCAATGTCCTGTGCTGACACCCCAACACCATTTCTCTCAGAACACACCAAAATTGGAGCGGTTGTCTCCTTGTTCCCCCAAATAGCGACCAAGACACCAACAAAGAGACCTGTACAAACATAAAATTGTCCAGTTCTAATGAAAGTCTGTATTTGACATGACCACCTTTACTCAGCACAGCGAAAGGTCACGCTTAGCTTAATTTGTCGTTTCTTTAAGTAGTCTTCAGAAATGGTTCTCCAGGCTTCTTGAGACCATTTCTGAAGATGTGATGAACCGTAATGATCAACTGAAAGTCCAGATGCTTGGTTTAACTACAGATACAATTTAAAACTCGTTTGCTGACCACAAATCTTTTGCAGTTTTCAATAATACTTGTGTACTATTACTTATGTAGCATAAAGACTTTTACTTAGATAAATTACGTGAAGATTCGTCAGTTTCCTACACAATATTTATCTCGGATCAGATACTCTAGTTACCAGCTGCTGAAACGTCAGTAATGTTGAAATGTACTTTTATATCTTCGCCTTTTGCTGTTGGCATTAAGGCACGAAGTCATAGTTTCTTTTCTTGTTATATTTACAATAAATTATGCGTATCCAAGTGTGTTGTTAATCGATATGAGGGAGGTTATCCACTGATTAGACAATCTGCAACGTTACCAAAATAGATTAAATAAATCGTAGGTTTCTTGAACGCCACATCGGACTGTTTATACCCGGAACCAATTCTATCCTGCTCACCACGAGCGTATTTTGGTGCTGCACTCTCGGAGTCACAAACAGCTGCGGCGGCATGATTCTCTCGCTGAATCCACAGCTGTCCGTGGGGACGGATAATTTCCCCTGAAAATAAAGTCCTCATTTTACTGTGAGTGTAAATCGTGCTCATGAAAGCTCGTGTCGTTATAAAAATGTGCGGCTGCACATCAGCTTGACAGGCTAACAGCTGAAGCTAACCCATTCAACATATGGGACTCGAGTAGACTTCATTCTTTGTAGCACAAGTTTTTATTTCTCTACTTTTCTTCGTAAGTTGGAGGCTAGACCTTTGTAGAAACACTGCTGCTTGTCATTATAATACAGTTAAAAAATAAATAAATGGAGTCGCTAACTACAAATACTGACGTGCGACTAACGGTGACCCGGTGTTTCCGCACACTCAAGTCATCCACGGACAGCTCAGACATCATTACGGCTCTTCGGACACTCCACTCCTACTTGGATGAAGGACCGGACAGCACAGCCACCTCAGCTGAGCGTGCAGAGTTCAGGAGAGCTCACTACTCTTCCGCTCTGCAGCTGCTGGTCAGCAACATTCAGGCTGACTGGTTACACCAGCTGACAGCAGCCCAGCGCGCAGAGCTGTGGGACGGCCTCTTCCTCGCAGGACCTCCAGAGCAGGCGCTCCTGGTGCTGATGGATGCAATAGGAGAGCTGAGGTGGGTGGTGCTGGGTGTGACGTGCTTATCATCATCTTGTTTAATAACCTTAATGCCTGTGTCTCGCCCCTGCAGACCCACCTCAAATCTGGACCACGTGGTCAGCATCACTGAGAAGTTCCTTCAGCGTGGTCGCCTGGCTGAGCTGCTCTGGTCCTACTGTCTGGAGGCAGCGCCCTCTGACTCGCCACAGCTCAGAGAGACGCTGCTGGGGCGTATTAGCGCGTTGCCAGACATTACCGCCAACAAGCTACAGCTAAACAACAGAGCTCTTTTCCGTCCTCAGCAGTACTACCCACTGCTGGCCACAGAAATGCTCACGGCCCTGGAGCACACCTGCCAGGCACTCAGAGGTGAGGGGCATCTGTAAAGCAATGATGACACATTATTAGGAATACTACAGTGTGTGCCAGGAGACATCGTAATCTCTCATTCTGTGTGTTTGTAATTTGTAGCTGGAACGGACTGTAATTTGACTTTTGTGGCTCAAACACTTGGAAAAGTGTGTATCCAGGGGCACAGCGGTGAGTTTAAGGATGTATTTGGTTATAGTTGTTTGTCTCTGTACTGCAGGAGTCCTTAAGCTTTTTCGGGTTGAAAGCCAGCCTTCAGAACCTGAAAAAAATTCATACTCCCGCTAAATTAAATAAAGATCAGCGCATTAGAAAACATGTTTTTCCTAAAATAAACATATCAGTTTATTTTTCACCTGGTTTTCCAGTGGCTCTGCTCCCCACACTTTGCTCAGTGTGTCCTCCCATTGTTCCACAACCTCCTGCATGTCTTTTGCTGTCAGAACATCCTATTATTACTTATTCTCCCCCAGCTACTTTATTAAATGCACCTTGCTACTACTCGCTTTGCTCTCTTTTGCCATCAGAACTTGTATAAATTCTGACCATTCTCATTTTTTTTCTTCACTTTTGTCCTGCTGCAGGTTTGGTCTTGGCTGTGATGGCTCCTCGTCTGTCCGCGTGCACGCGCTCAGACATGGTGTGGCAGAGGGTTTGCTGGAAGCTGCTGGAAAATGTTCCCCAGCGATGGATGGAGAGCGTGCTCACTGGGCTGGTGCAGGCTATTAGTGGGTGAGACTGTTGCAGATTCGGAGAATCTGGGAAAGTCTTTTTAATTTATCCAGCTGTCAGATCTGTGTTTAATGGCGCACGTTTGTTGTGTTTTTGTTTCTTCAGGCCGGACGCACTGGGCAGGATCATCGGAAACCTAGTGCTGACAAATAAAAAGGCTCAGTTTGTCATCACTCATAAACTTCTGTTACTGCAATATAAGTATGAGGTACTACAGTAACTTCCTCCCTGACAGTTATACGTGTTATGAATATCGTGCTTTAATCTGCGGCTCTTTTCCTAGACTCGTGTTCTGAGAATTATTCTTGGTTACCTCGCAGCAGACAGGGATCGCAGACCTCTTCTTATCCAGGTGGGTGGATGGGAAGTTAAGCAGCCTAATATTATAAACATATTAGAATATAAATAACCACTTCACACCCTCACTCAGCAGTGCTAATGTGTTAGTTAATGATTTTGGTATATGTGCGTTTTCAGGTTTTACGGTCTGTGTCCCAGGCCTGGTCTAACTCCAGCGCAGTGAAACACACGCCTCTGGAGCAGCAGTTATACGTCAGCAAAGCCCTCCTGCTGAGTGTGAGCCTGCTGAAAGACTCTGAGATACAGGAGCTACGCTCAGGTATAACAAAGCCTCCTGCTTTGTGACTCTGAGGACGATGAAATTAAACCATGAATGTTGGTCTGTTTTTGTTTATTTGTTTTTTAATTAAGAAAGACCTCACGGAGCATAAGATCACTTCAAACTCCATTATTAACTATTCTGGAGCTTCTGCATGACCCTTACTAGATAATTTATTGGTTATATTTTTACATCTTCATATTTGTGTACATTAAATAAAAATCAGTCAGAGTTTTCAGCAGTAAAATTACTACTGATACTAATCAGATACTACAAAACAGCTACTGAAGTAATAAAATACTTGATTAAACTGAAGTCAGTTACACTGACCGGTTGAATCCGTCTCTCTCAGAGTTACTTCAGTGTATGCTTGGCGGCATGCAGACCCACCTTGACAGCAACGTGGTGCGGATCAGGCATATGGGGATGGTGATTGGAGAGTACCTGAGCTCCCGCATGGATATCAATGGAACCAAGCTTAAATTTGAGGTACGGTTAATTTATAGCAGAAGCAAATATAACAAGCCACCACGAGGCAGCCTGTCATTGTTTGTACTGGACTGTGAGGCTTGTGTGTGAGGTGATGCGGTGTCGTGTTCTAGTACGATCAGGACGAAGAGACTCGTGAGCTGCTGTCTGTATTGGCTCCCGGCGCCTGTGACGAACCAGAGGCTGAGCCCGTAAATAGGTAGGTCATACTCTGTCTGTCACTTCTGCTTAAAGATGTAAAAAGATGAAACTGCCAATTAGCTGACTTGCTAAGTGATGAGAATATTATTTTTTAAGGATCCTGAAATTTTTTACCTAAAATTTTAAAAATGATCTGATTCATCTTAAATGTATGCAATATGTATTAAATACAAATACATAAATATTGTGTCATCTGTCATCTGCAGAGCTGACGGTCCTCAAGAGACCGCTGAAACAGCTGAGTCAGCTCAGAATGCATCGCAAACTACATCAGGAGCTCAGGCATTAAAAACGGATCCAGACTCTGATCTCGATAGGTATGTCAAGTAGGGCTGTGCGATATGACCAAAATCTCATATCCCGATATAAGAATTCTATCGTCCTGATAACGAAATAAATCACAAAAATGTAACATTTTCTGTAAATTCTGTGAATCAGCTCGTCTTGCGGGAAGTGTTTCCAGCTGCGCGTCATGTAGCTGGAGTCGAGTGTTTTAACAGATGCATGAAACTATACATTTTTAGACATAAGTTGTAACGTCCGCCGTTTTCTTTGTGAGTATTTATTACACGGCGTGCTGCGGGGAAAATCCTGTTCTAATGTTTCAGTCTAAGGTTTATTTTTTAGTACCTGACGGCTCTTTTGATTCAGTTTATTTTGAAAAGTCTCAACAGGTTCTTGAGCTTTATTGTGAAAGGTTTATGTGGAACATAAACAAGCGGACACGCGATGCTGTTACCGTCATTGTTGCTAACCACAATGCATAAAAACAGGCGCTTGTACGTCTGTAGTGTGGTTATATTGAATATAAGAGAAAGAGAGAACTTTAAGAAATAAATATAGCCACTACAGTGACCATCAAAATGATTAAAAAATATTGCCGTAAACAGTTTATTTTGCGACACCACGAAACAAACAATAGCGTAAAATGAAACCATAGACGTTTTTATATCGTCATCCGATATATATCGTTATATCGAACAGCCCTAATGTCAAGCATTCAATAAGAATAACATCCTTTAAAGATTTTTTTTTTTAAAACAACTTTTACATGTTTAGAGCATATATAAAAGTGCACGATTAACCTTTTATCACTCCAGTGACGATGAGCTCACTCCATATGATATGTCTGGAGATCAGGAGATCAGTAAGGCGTCCCCGCCTCGCTACCTACGAGACTGCCTGGAAAGTATGGCTTCACCCATCTCATCCCTGTTTGTCTTATGTGATCACCTGTGTCATATTCTCACTCCAGCATGTCCTCATATTTCAAACTTATCTAGTTTTAATATCCTCTGAGGACCCAGTGCGCGTGGAGCTCGCTTTGAAAGCTGCTGAAAGTTTGGTGCGGAAGAACAGTTTTGCAGCCAGAGAGGTACGACGGGAATAACAGAGGCTCTAAGATTTGAATATTTCCTCTGGAAGATAGGGGTAAAATTAATTGATGTTATAATGTAGGTGTTTTCATTCTTGTTTTCAGATCAGTGTCCAGATGTCCAAAGTCCTCCTTCATATGGACGACAAATACAACATTAACGGCTTCCTGTACCTCAGGCAGGCGACGATGGTGGCTCTCACTGTCACTGACTGTATTCCTGTATGTTTGCCTTCTCTTAACAAACTACACACAGCTCCACAAACTTTCATTCATAACCAAACTGTATTTCTGTGTCCTTTGGTAGGTGGCTCACTATTTAACTACAGAGTTTTACTCCTTGAACTACAGTCTGCGCCAGAGACTTGATATCTTGGAGGTAAAACGAGAGGTCATAGTGGTTATCTGAGTGATGGTCTTTGATCATTGCTACATATCATGTAATTATGGCCTCTATTATTTGATATCACAGGTTCTTGCCTTAGCAGCTCAGGAGCTCTCTAAACCAGTCACTGAAAAGAAAGCTGCAACCATAAGCTCTGCTACAACAGCTGAGTCGACTCCATACCCCGGTGACAACCCTGTTCACTGGCAACAGGTGGTAGAAAAGCGAATCCAAAGCAAGACAAAACGCCTCACTAAGGTACTTCCAGACTTCCAGTCTCTCTTGTGATTTGGAATTTGAGTGCAAGCTCACTCTGAAAAGTAATTTTGTGTGTTTTTGACACAGAAAGCCGTCCAACCTGTTACTAAGGCAACACCAAACCGCTATGCCCCTGTTGCCGGGCACTTCTTTTTCCCTCTGCTTAAAAACTATGACAAGTAAGCATGATCCTTTTTTTCAAATCCATGAACTCAGCTGTAAGAGAACATTTGTTTAATACATGATACCTTCCTGCTAGGCCTCAGGTGACCTTTGACCTGTTGGGCAGTGACCACCTGGTACTGGGCAGGCTGATCCACACTTTGGGCCTCTTTATGCATCTAGCAGTCAATGCACCGGTACATGAATTTCTCCTTCTCTGGCCTATTATAGATGCTGTATTTGTTTTACAATGCCTCTGTTATTTTGCTTCAGATAGCCGCACAGATGGGCTGCGCTTTGCTGGACTTTGTGTGGGCAGTGCGGTACCATGCTGACCAGTATGTGTGATTCATTATCTCTGTTTGTCTCTGTTGTGTAACACAGAAAAATATCTGTGGACCTTTGTTCTCATCTAACCTGAATTCTGTGTGTTAAAGGATGGTGAGACGAGGCGTCCTCTTCGCTGTTTGCTCTGTGTTTCTGAGCATGCCCAGTCAGAACCTGCTGGTGGACATCGGTGATCAGCTGTTTGAGACTAGGTCTTGGCTGGCAGGTATTAAAAAAATGTTAAAGAAAATTGTGGTGTGACTTTTTAATGACAGAAAAGAAAAAGCCCAATGCCGCACCTGCACCTGATAACTGTCAGCAATCTGTCTTTACAAACACACAAAAAGATACTGCACAGTCATTCACAGCTGGACTGGACATTTCTGGGAAGCCGATGAGGAACCAGGATGTCCTGTAATACAGGGGTGTCCTGTATTACAGGACACCCCTGATTTGATTGGCTATATATATATATTTTTTTTTTATCCCAATGGGAAAAAAACTCAGAGCTGAGTGATACAGGTCAGAGGGGTCACAACTTCCGTTTTACAGGTTGCAAATTGTTTGGGAAAAATGCTGAAAGCTATCAATACTACTACTACTAATAATAATGTTACTGTCCACAGATGTTGCTGAAGGAGACCCGGATGCAGATTGCAGGAGTCTGGCGGTGCAGAGCCTGGTGCTGCTGGATAAGAGCTTGAAGAAGCAGCTACAGGATCCACAAGCGCCGACTGTGGAGACGTGACACAATGTCAGCAATGTACAATGACATTCTGGGTGTGTGAATACCCACACATGAAGAGAAATGCGTCTTTAATGTAGATATGGATATTTGGTGGCCCAAGGGGCCAGCCTAAGGGAAATGGCTGATCCCAATGGTCCAGTGGATGTTAAAGGATGTTCCTTTAGCTCAGGCATGAATCCTACTTACTGCAGGTGCTGCTTCTTTAAAATATCCTGCAGCATAGTTCCACTCAGAAAACATCTTCTCACACATGCACTAATGGCACATACACTGGTTTGTGTATTCAGTGTCCGATTTACAAACCAAATGAAATATTAGATTGAAGATGAAGTTTTCCTTAAATAAAAAAATGTTTAAAATGTATTAAAATATTTTGTTATGAGGATATCCTTTCTCTGCTTCTTTCCTGTACGGGTACTCTCTGTACTTTGGTTGTTTGTTTGCAGAGGACATCCTGTGAACATTCACATGAATATCACACTGACAAATAATGGAAATACTATTAGTACTTCCTGTTGTCATGGTCAGAGGAAAGTCCACCTCTGCATTGTCTGATAAAATGAAACTACGTCTTTTTTTATTAGTCTGTAATCATAAGATTCTTAAATTCATCAAGTCTCTCTGTGCCTGGGTCCTCGTCACAAAACATGACATCACTGTTTTGTACATTTTAACACAATTTAATCCCACATGTGTGGAAAAAAAGAAAAACACTTTTTTGAAAAGTCTGTAACAAAACCATCAAATCTGATAAAGGTTATTTAAATGCTGCTAAAGAAGAATGGATTGGAAAAGAAAAACATATCCTAACCTTAATTACTGCGGGAGAATGATGAATGATGCTCACAGTGAGTAAAAAGTAAACTGAGTGCATTTTTTGGACAGAGATTCTCTTTTAAAGTGTATGTATAATATAATACAGATACATAAAAAATACACTCCAAAAATAGAAGAGTCCTTGAAATATACAAAATATTATTAAAAAATGAGAAAAATGGAGACACCTTGGCCTTTGGTACAATGTATGAAAAGATCTTTACTGCAGATACTATGGCTTTGCAGATTTTTTTCTTTTCTTTTATCCTATGTCGCCTCACCTTGAGGTTGGTAAATCTGTCTATCACATTTTGGTGGTCAAGTCTCTCAAGCATCTCTTTCTCAACTGACATCACAGCCAGGTGCTGGAGTCTGCTTTGACCCATGGTCCTTCTCAGCCAGGCATGGAGCTGACTCAAGACACTAAAAGACCTTTCACAGCTACAGCTGCTAGCTGGGTTTGTTAGGGCAACCTGAATAACAGTTTTCAGTGTGGGGAAGATCTGATTATCCAGAAGATTGTACAATGTTAACATATCTGGAATGGCACCAGCCTCACTCTTGAGCTTCAAAACTTTTTTGGCAACTGTGACTTCCTCTGACTGAAGCTCAACATGGTAATGCAGCGCCAGGGCTGACAACCCAGTTTGTTTAGCAGATTCTGTATAGCAGCTTTAATATAGGGAGAACACAACTTTCAGATTGTATGAATAAAATTAGTTGTTTTTTTTTTTCTTTGCCAGTTTAACAGTTTGTGTTGTGCCTGTTAGTACTCCCTGTCTGTTTTCTTACCTGGTTCTTCCTGAACTTGTACTTTCTCCTCATGTTCTCCTCTTTCCTCTCTCCCTCTTTGGACTGACAATCATACACAAATAGATTGTATTCAATTAGATTAAAAAATACTATTAAGATCACTAATAAAAAAGTCTTCTCTCAGTTTACTTTTAATCAAAAAAAAAAAAAAAATCAGCCTGGGCATTTTGACTAGAGACCGGCCCACCAGGTATTATAGGAAAAACCATAAAGCCTTTGAATGAAAACAAATGTTGTTGTGACAATGATGTACACTGTCTTGTTGGTATATATGTATCAATCTAATAAACTTAAACCTACACCATCCTCCCTATTCTGGTATTCTAAACAGTACTTAGCCGAAACCCAAAGACTGCTTGGTTGAGTTAACTTCCTGAACTATCTACAACATATGGTGGAAACCTGAAATGAAGACAGAGAAGACTAGAGGTAAGACATGACCATTACTGAATATTAAAAATAATAAATGACAGATTTAGTGATATTTTCATAAACTATTTATTTACCACATCAATAAACAGCATGGCAGGGCAAAGTATTTTTTCCTAACATGGCAACCTTTTAAAAGTGAAAGGAGACAGAAAGACAGGTGAGAAAGAATAAAACTTAACTGACTTTTTGATGGCATTTTACACAAAGTACTAGTACAGTATCTAGAAAATGTGGGAAAATACTGGCATCATGTACAGTACTTTCTTCTGAAGAAATTATGTTGGGACCCTGAAAAAAATTACTATGTACAATAATGGATTTCTATAAATTTGACATCAGATGAAAACTTTGGTTGTAAGATTTGGATAATTATTTGTTAAAAGCTAGAAATTTTAAATGAGAATAAGAAAGAAAAGTATTTCTTTGTGCCCCCCTTTCCCTGTTAATGCTCTACCTGGCCCCCTGGCAACACTTTGCTAGACCCGCCCCTGCACAGTTACCAGCTGTCAGCTACATAGAAAAGGATCCTGGTGTAAGTTGTCTCTCAGAAACAGTTTATAGCTTTCCTTCAACCCATTCATGTCACCTAAAAGGTCAACCTGTTTCTCCATCACCTGTTCAGCTCTGATGATTCAGTAAGGATCATCTCCTGGTTTCATCTTCATGTTTCCCTCTCACCAGATAACCAAACCGATATCATGACCAGCAGCTTTTACAGCTGTGGCTCCAACAAACATCAGCTGATACTAGAAAGTAATATTAAATAAATTCTAACAACAGCTGATCAAGCTTAAAGGCGCTTCTGCTGTTTAACGCGACCTCCGCTAGTTTCCTCTTTCTGGCGCAAAGCGGGAGATAAACAAGGAAGAGAGGCAGAAACGGCAATCAGCTGATCATTGATCAGTTTCATGATTGAAGTAGCAGCAGGAGAGGGAGGGGGGAGAATGAGAGAAGAAGAGGCATAACATACTGCACAGTTCATGAACAAGATTTTTTAAAAATTTTCATTGTAAGTGGGCTGAAGCAGTTAATTAAAAGTAGTCTAACATAAATGCTGTAATTTGATTATTTTAATAAACCATGTAACTTGGATGCTGGCGTGACTACAGTGCACACATCTGCTGTTGCTCACAGTGTCCAAGGGACCACTCAGGGAGTTTGTGTGTTCGCTCGGACACATGAAAAATTAGAGGGAACATTGCTGCTAACTGGATAAAAAACTGCATATTTAACGCTAAAGTTGTTTGAACTACAGATGTCATCATCTTGGGGCCTTCAGCCTGTTTTTGCTTTCTGAACCATGACAAATGGAGCTGAATATGCATTAGAAGTTCATATTTGCAATGCTCTCATGGTTGATGATTCTCAATTGTAGAGTAACCAGGAATGGGGAAGTGTTAAAGATCATCTTCTTGAGCATAAGTCGTATTCAAACGAATAAAAACCACATCTGTGTATTCAAATGTCGACTGAGTTGTAGCTCGGTGAAGGAGACAGACTTTGGCGAGCCTTACACGATCCTCCCTGCTTTGCATTCAGACAGCTGAGGTGCAGACACGTGCTATCTTGTGCTTGATCAGATGAGAATCTAAAGTCGTGGCGGCCCAGGAAAGCTGCGGTGGAGCACTTCCTGCGACCATCTGTAGACCATTTGCATGACTCAGCAATGAAGGGGGTAATTCAGCAGAATTCTACCATGTCCAGTTGATACAAGTCTGCCTTACACTTTTATTTTAATTGGAGATTGACAGTAACAACACTGTTTTTCTTTGAGCCAAAATTTCATTGAAGGAAATTTCAATGCAGCTTTGATGCTGGATGGAGACAGCAACGCATTCTAAAACCCCTTTTAAACCCATTTTTAAGTCTTTACAATACACACACACACACACACACCATATAGTGCTACATAGGGTGTATGCTGAAAATAGAGGGTGATACACTGGGAAGGTGAAAACTAGTGAGTGAGTGACAATGAAAAGGCAGTTTTCATACCGCTGTAGCTATAATGGAGCAGACTAACAGAACTAATATTTCTATTGTTGTCCTCCTGTTTCATATTGTGCTGAGTGAGCATGCTGTCAGCCTGACCAATAAGAGCCAAGAGTTGCAGTGATAGGCAGGCTGAACCAGCAAATAGCCAGAAACAACTGGTCAGTGCAGCACCGCCTCAGGTACCACGTACAGATTTTAACTGGCTTCTGACTTTGTGTGGTGTGGAGTATGCTAGATTTTATATAAATATGGATGAGATCAGCTGGGGATGAACAGAATCTCCTTCAGCAACTATTAAATAGCCAGAAGGGGCCAGACAGTCAATATATTAATTCAGCGTTCCTACAGAACAGACCATAAAGCATTCCCAACACCAAAAGTTAAAAAAATTATTTTAGCAGCTGATTTCTGTACTTAAAAAAACCCCAAACAAACATTTGTTATCGCTCTATTATGTAGGAAATGTAGGCGACGCGGACACAAATACACAGAGGGTTAACGAGGGAAGTGGGAGCACACGGGGGACACAGGTGACACTGATAATTATAATGAGACACGGCAGGAGTAACACAACACTGACGGGAGACTATCAAAGTAAAACAGGAAGTACAGAGACGCAGACCAGATTGGAAGAGAACACAGACATAGCGGGCTGGGAAAACATGGAATAAAACACAAGGAGGAGAAACGCGGCATGGGGACTGGCAGATACACAGAGGGGGCACACAGGGGGTAAAGTCACGAGGGGAAATCAAATAAGCAACATCTTAACAGAACAACCTAGGGACCCTAAAACTGACATCAAACAACAACAATACAAGACACACAAAAAACCAGGTAGAAGTCCCGGGACCATGACATGCAGGTGGTTACATATGGTTAAAATGATTCAAATGCAGTAAGTATGCACGTTTCTCATATCAATATAGTCCATAACTTGATTACTGTCTGTAGCCCACATGATTAAACACTTTAGTTACATAAAACATGTGAGTTTAGATTTTATCTACTGTATAGCCTGTATAGTAAATTAATATGTAGCCCAATAAGTATAAAAACCAGAAAGCTACACTACATGAGGTTATAAGGTTCATTTACAAACACAGGTCTAACTTGAGTTTCACACAGTTTTTATTAGAAAACAATCAAATTGTTAAATGCTTAAAGTACACAAAATGTCAGAAATCTGCACCGTCATGAACACAAATTTAAACCTAATTTTTCGTGATTTGTTGATTAACCCTCCGAGGTCTAAATCCCACGTTGTGCACATCAACATCACAGATTTGTACAAATAAAGTTCATAACAAAGACATATTAAATATTAAGCACTGGAAACAGCTTGGTTATTGTTGTTTGGAACATGTCGTTTTGTTGCCATAGCAATGCCTCCAGGGAAAAATTAGGGAGCAGAGCAAGAATGAGACCATGTTAGTGGATATATGCTTTGATAACTTTGCCTAACAATCATAAAGAAATGTTTTATATTTTGTGCATGAATCCTGCATGAAGGCCAAGATGAATCTCTTAGAGTAGAACTATTAGAATAAATAAAAATAATAACACATTGACTGCTTTAGTCTTTTAGATTCACTTCTGTCTGTTTTGTTTTTGTCTCCGTTTAAAAGATATCAAAATCTGAGCAAACAACTTGATGTAAAAAGAATCTCTGCACATTCCGCAGTCTTTGCTGCTAAAGTGACATCACAGCATTTAAGCATGTTTTGAATGAAAACAGCAGCATATGAACACAAAACTGAAGAGACACTGCAACCGAATGAAAGCAGACCACTATTTAGTGACATTTCGACGTTTCCCTGAGGATTAACTGCTCTGTAATTTACCAAGAACTAAAGTAAGCTCAAATTTCAGTTTATAAACTTAAGATCATTTACTTAAATATATAAAGCCTGATTTTCCTGCTTGCCAGGACAGTATTTATATACTTTACATTGTGCAAGACTAGACTATATTTTCCATCATAGAGAGGATGATGTGGATCTATTATTCAGGAAAACAAATGAAGACTTAACTATTTGTCAGCTGATGTAATATTTGACAAATTATACATAAATGAGAAAATGTTCTTAATCATATCTTAGAGTGACAGAAGCTCTTTTTAACACGATTATTTCTGAGATTATTTTGTTCATTTAGGAAAATAGAGAAGACTTAAGTTTTGTTCTCAAACAAACTATTAGAATTTCTGAGAAACTGAGGCTGCGTCCACATTTTTGAAAGCGCAGCTTTGTCTCTGCATTTGGGCCTTTCGTCCACACCTAAACAGCAGATTGAGTCACTGAAAGGTGAGATTTTTGAAAATGACGTTTTTGTGTTTAGGTGTGGACAAGGAAAACGGACATTTACTCAGGCAATGTCAAAAGCGTGCGCCGCTGTTGACATCACGCTGTGGCCACGTTAGTGTTTACATGAGATCAGTTTCTACAATGGCGGATGTAGACAACATACTGTGTCTGTTAATCTCAGTATCTGCAGTTTTTACACGCTTACATATACACACACAGTTACTGTGCCTCCATTTAGAAACACAGAGGCATCAGACGTGGATTCTACATTCAACACAGACGCTCTCCCAACCCAAATCCTGACGTCGGTTTGGAATAAATGCAATTTTAAAAAATGACATTCATGTATGCTGTATGCATTTTGTCCATTCCAAAGTTGTGAGTCTGTTCCAGCCAAAAAGCTGTCTTTAGTTATTAACATTTAAAACGATGAAGGCACGTGAAAGTAACACAAAATTAGCTGCTTTTCCAGAAAAAGACAAAAACTTCTCAGAAGTACATAAGGTTTTATGAGGTTTTCCCACCCAGGCTTCTAGACTTCTGATTGGCCAACATTTCTACACAGTTAAGATTTGGCGTGTTCTTGACAGCGTTTCACTTTGTTTTTAGCGTTTAGATGTGGAAGGAGATATTTTTTCTAAACTGCACATGTGGACTGGATTTATTTTATTTTTTTTAAACAAAAAAGGAAAACGTCCGTTTTCAAACATAGCCGTGTACGTTCGGACGCAGCCTAAAGTCATCACAAAAAAAGCAAATTCTCTGAACATTCTGAGTTGAGGTTTAGTGATCATTGTTGTTTTGTGTTCCTTGTAGTCAAAATGAATGCAAGAGGAGATGGACCACAAAATAACCAAAACGGTAAGCACATGTACTCAGTCTTGAAATTGATGAAAAACAGATTTTCAGCAGATAGTTATGGATGTTAATTAAAAGATTTAATGATCTTGCAGGCCACCAGGTTAACCCACAAAGGTTTGCAAATGGAGATCAGCAACCTGCTTATGAACCAGTTAATGGAGGCTTCGTGAACAATCTGTATCTTGCTCTTCGTGATATTTGTTGGTTGCTGGATGAGCTAATAGCTTCAGTACTGCGACAATATGACAATTACCTTTACGGTGACGATGACTATGATGATGATGACGATGACAATGATGATGACGATGACAATGATGATGACAATGACAATGACAACAATGTCAACGTTCAAAATAATAATGTGAGGGACAATAATGCCAATGCTGACAACAATGAACAGCACGAGGATCATAATGCTGTGGTTGTTGTTGGCATTGAAAATGAGGAGGCATTTGAAGACCGTGTGGATGTTCACCAGTACATCCTAGAAGAGGACCCTCAGCCAGGTGTTTCCAGGAGGAGGTCTAGAGAGATGGATGATGAAGATTTGGAAACAAACAAAAGAATGAGATGGAGCGATGATGACTCTGACTACTTCTCTGCTTCTGACACTGACAGCGTGGGCTGTCCTCATGTTGGTAATATTGCCGATGAGGACATCAATCAGCAGGTAACAGAAGAAGAACCGCAGCCTGGTGGATCCACGAAAAGGTCCAGAGAGGAAGATGTTGACGAAAAAGAGCGTAATGGCAAAAAATCCAGGCTTGCACACTCTGATTCGGGGACCAGCTCAACTATGTACGACCACTCTGAGAGCAGCGGCGATGAACTTTTTGAAGATGCGCACGAATAACTTGACAACAATGAAACTGGAGGCTCGAGGAAATGTTCCCGACAGGATTTTGAGGAAGAAGAGGAATACTTGCCTGTGTGCAAATTTCGGAGGTGTTCAATTGAGTCGACCAGCAGCAATGAAGACTAAGACTACTTGGACGGGTTTTTTCAGTATCCTTTTAGTAGGCTGATGGCCTACTCATTTGACCCTGAATCCTCCATGCTGCAATAATCTGGGCATACACTGTGCTGCGATTTTTTTCAGTCGCGTTATTCAGCTCCTCATCAAACTGTACAATTGACTCGCAGGGGTGACAAGTTTGTGCCATGGCTTGTGTCCAGATCACACGCCGCACCGCCGTTCTACTCCGTCTTTTCACTCTCATTTCTGCGTTTGCGCGTGCAAGATGCTGCGGTGACACCCTCAGGACGACCCACAGGATTTCAAACAGGTTTGATTTTCTTACGATTTCTTACGACCAGCTCCCGATTGATGATCGGGAGCTGGTCGTGAGGTGTTAATCGCTTCTCGTTACCCTCGTTATGTAGACGCACCACCGTTCTACTCCGTCTTTTCACTCTCATTTCTGTGTTTGCGCGTGCAAGACGCTGCGGTGACACCCTCAGGACGACCCACAGGATTTCAAACAGGTTTGATTTTCTTACGATTTCTTACGACCAGCTCCCGATTGATGATCGGGAGCTGGTCGTGAGGTGTTAATCGCTTCTCGTTACCCTCGTTATGTAGACGATGCACGACACACGATCAAGGCCAAACTCGGGACGATGCCCAAAACGGTCGCACGACTGAAAAATTGGCTCAAAATGGGCCAAAAATCGCACAGTGTATGCCCAGCATTAGGCTGCCGGGGGATTCCCATGATGCACTGGGTGCTTCTTCTTCACCCACTATGTTTAATAGACCTCTCTGCACTGAATGGTACTTGTTATTAACCTCTGGTTCTCTTCCACAGCATGTCTTTATCCTGTTTTCCTTGCCCCTCCCCAACCGGTCGCAGCAGATGGCCGCCCCTCCCTGAGCCTGGTTCTGCTGGAGGTTTCTTCCTGTTAAAAGGGAGTTTTTCCTTCCCACTGTCGCCAAAGTGCTTGCTCATAGGGGGTCATATGATTGTTGGGGTTTTCTTTGTAAGTATACCTTACAATATAAAGCGCCTTCAGGTGACTGTTGCTGTCATTTGGCGCTCTTTAAATAAAATTGAATTGAAATTTGAATAGATGTCACTGTGATGATTTCTTCCCTCCATAGAAAGCTTAGACCCAAATGCAGATTCAATGCACATGGTTAAACTATTTATGAGACTTTGTTTAAAGAGAGGGAATGGAGAACGTGGCTCGAGCTAGGAGTGTCAGCAGAGAGCAGGAACCAGAGGAAAAGCTATCAAGAGACTGAACACCTGGCTCCTGATGGGAACAATCCAACGGGAATTCTGCAACAGAGGGAGAAGAAGTTGCTGGACGGTAAGGGAGTTTGAGGGTAGGATGAGTATGTTGGCAGAGGAGACCTAAACACAGGGAAAACAAGGTTAAACACAGGGAAGGAGCAAGCCAGAACTGGAGCAGAGGTGAAGCCTAGTTACCACTGGAGATGGCAGAACAAACTGGCGAGGAGTAGCAGGCAGCGCTGGTTTAAGAAGCCCTCCTGCTGATTGTTTGCAGATGAGGCCCAGGTGAGATGCTGGAAACTCCACCTCTGAAGTGTGGACACAGTATCCCGATTCCAAGTGGAAAAGCCCTCAGACACTTCCATGGTGCATGACAAGAAGGATGAGAAAGCATTCATTGTCCATCCGTCCGTCCGTCAGCGTAATGCCTAAAAGTTTATTCAGATGTAAATGTATTACATATTTAAATAAAGATCATCAGTGTTTTTAATGATGCTGCATTTCATTCATGCGTCTCTATTGGACAGTGTTGTAGAAGTTACAGAAGACAGGAATCAGTTCCAGCTTGGCCTGACATTTGATCACTAGTGATGTGTGATACCACTGATTTCCTTTCCGATCCGATACCAAGTAAAATTCAGGGTGCTATCAATGATACTGATCCGATACTTTGTACAAAAACTTTACTCTTTTATTGTATCTCAAATTATAGCATCATAATCATTACAGGACATCAGATTACTTGTTCTTATCACTTAATAATGCAGAATTCATCATATAGAAATAAAAAACCTGAAGTTGTGCACTATGTGAACACCTTGCCTGCCTGCAGCACTAAAGGACTCCCTGAGAGACGTCTGTCTCACCCTAGCAGCACCTGTCCTTCTCCTCTTCAGTTCGCCTCAACATAAGCTCGTCATATTCTGTGATATGATTTACTCTGAGGTGTTTGACAAGGTTAGTGGTGTTGCCACAACACCTCACTTTCTTGCCACATGTATCGCAAACCACGTCTCGGCTGTTTGTGGATGTAAAATACATGACTCCAGTTACGCTCAGCCCAGGGGCGATTCTAGGATCAGAGCTTTGGGGGTGCTGAGCACCCAGAGAGCTGCCCAGCCAGCCAAGATACGCTTTACTCATCACAATGAGACTTCTTCCCTGTCTCTTTCGGTCCCTGCATCCTCCCTGTCCTCATCGTCTGTTGTATTCATCTCCGTTATCAGTCATCATAATTTTACCATCTCTGTGCAAGTCTGCAAATTTCTTTATTAAATCATAAGATTCTTAAATTCATCAAGTCTCTCTGTGCCTGGGTCCTCGTCACAAAACATGACATCACTGTTTTGTACATTTTAACAATTTAATCCCACATTTGTGAAAGAAAAGCAAAACACTTTTTTGAAAAGTCTGTAACAAAACCATCAAATCTGATAAAGGTCATTTAAATGCTGCTAAAGAAGAATGGATTGGAATAAAAAAATACATATCCTAACCTTAATTACTGGGGGGGAATAATAAATGATGCTCATAGTGAGTAAAAAGTAAACTGAGTGCATTTTTTGGACAGAGATTCACTTTTAATGTGTATGTATAATATAATACAGATACATTAAAAAAACACTCCCGAAACATAATAAATTATTACAAAATATAAAAAAAAAAATCATATAAAAATGGAGGCAACTTTGCCTGTGGTAGAATGTATACAATGCATGAAAAAATCTTTACTGCAGATACTAATTTTGTGTTGTAAGATTTACGAGTTTCATGCTTTCATAGTGGTCCTTAGGAGAGCTTGACATTTTTATCAGGTGGTACACACTGTAAAAAGTTTGAGAAACACTGATAAGTGTATGTGTGCTTTTGGAAAACATTTGAAGCTGCATTACAGAATCTTTGAAACAAGCTTAAAACTTTTTTAGAATATAAACAAAGCACTCTTCTCTTTACAGCTCCTCACTCCACCAGGGCTGTTTGGCACCTTCTGATACTGTGCAAATGTGATGTAGGTACTGCGGCAGTCATACAGACAAGTGGACGGTCCAAAAGTTGGCCTACCTATTACTGGCTGAGGTTTTAGTAGAGTTGTGGCTGAACCACATAAAAATATATCGTTAATTTTAATCTCCCCAATCCATTATAATGTTATATGAGTATGAGTAAAATCAGGTTTTTTCTCTTTGTCAGTTTAACAGTTTCTGTTTTGCCTGTCACTGTCCCCTGTCTGTTTTCTTACCTGGTTCTTCCTGACCTTGTACTTTCTCCTCACGTTCCCCTCTTTCCTCTCTCCTTCTTCAGACTGACAATCATACACAAATTGATTGTATTCAATTAGATGATAAATTACATTAATATAAAAAAATACTATTTAGATCACTAACAAAAAGTCCTCTCTCAGTGTAGTTTCAACCAAAAGGCAAATAACCAAACCACATGAACATCTAATAAAATATATAAATATTGAAACACTGATCCAACATTATTCTTGATTAACAGATCATTTGATTTTACACTTTTACCTGAATGTGACTCCTTTTTTTGAAAAAACCTCCTTATATCCATTATGAACCTGGCTGTCTCTCTGCACGCACGCACGCACACACACACACACACACACACCAGGAGTTATAAGGTTAATGGGCATTCAGTCAGTTAGCTAGTTAGTTTCCATTTCAAACAGGACAGTGGTAACAACAGCAGGCTAGGACAATTATAAGTTTTAGATTTTAAATACGCTGTATAAATTTCAATGGGAGCAACAGGACGGTCAAGTATCGCTGATTTTACTACAGAGCAGGACGGATTGTAGGGTAGCAAACATCATCGGAAAACGTGTTTTCAACACTGCAGGTTACCTGGTGTAATGTTTTTCAGCTAAAAAGAAACATGGTCTGACTCCTACCTAACTATATAAAGAGTAGCTGAAGGTTAAATGCAGCCAACATGTCCTGTTTTAAGCCAGGCACTTACACCTCCGCTCTGCTGAGTCTCAGACACCATCGCTCTGGCAGAAAGGGGCGGGCGCCAGAGCCAGAGCAGGGGAGAGGCGAGCTGGAACAAACCATTTTGGGAGGGGGGGAGGTTATCTATAATTTCGTTGCTAAAGTGTTACGTCTCAACCAAGTACTGTATGCTTTTATATTTTTAGTAGTGTGTCACACAAACAGCTGAAGCACCCCGAAAATGGGCTAAAATCGCCCCTGGTTGAGATCATGTGACTGATCGGCCAGTTGAAGAATATTCCATTTCTTTGCCTTGAGAAACTCTTTGCATTTGCAGTTTGCTTTGGGGGGCTGCTATCCATTTGCACTGTCAACTGCCTGCCGAGCAGTTTTGCAGCATTTGGCTGAATATGAGCTGAGAGCATAGCCCTGTACAGTCACATCACCAATAAACACTAGTGACCTGGTTCTATTGGCAGCAAACTCTAATCTGTCCTTGCTAATTGTGAGTGAACCAGTGGTTTGCACCTTGTAGTAAACCCTCTGTATTTCCATTCGTGAAGACATCTTGACTGTAGACCATGACAAATTACTTTTAGGTCTTTAAAAAAGGAGCACTATGCAAAAAAATATTTTTTTAAAAATTCCTAATCAGTTAATGTAGTACTTTTGTTAAACCCCTTGAATTAAAGTCTTCATTGTTTGATCTAAAATCCACTATGGTCATGTGCAGAGGCAAAACTACTATAAAATGGGATATTATCCAAAAATGCAAAGGTGTAATTGTGTTTATTGTTATAATGGTTGATGCTCGTTAAACATTAACAGAGCTTCAAATTAGCACACTTGCAGGTAGTCCTTGCGAGCCAAAAGGCGCTGGATGAGTTGATGGGCTGCATTAAGAAGAATATAGATAAAACCTAATAGACTATTTTGTGTGTTGAATCATGCAACGCAACTTGTAGGATCGAAGAATATTAGGTGGAAAATAGCATAATAGGCTACCTTTAAAACCAATGAAAGCCACCTCACTGATCAATTTAAAAAGCTTTTTAAAATATGAAATGTTTGCGAAATGACAACAGACAACAGTAAACATGCAAATGTCACACAGTTCAAGGCATTTTTGGTTTTGCAAGGTTATCTCGGCTAAACATTTTCGTAGAACTGACAATAATCATTTAAAATGAGTAAAGCCTGTGACAGCTCCATCAGAAATTAATACTCTTTGTGCCTGATTAGGCTTCTCTCAGTTTAGAATTAACTTCGACAACTGTCGGGTTTTCCCGTCGTTTCTCTACACTCCACCTCCTGTGCAGCCTGTAAGGTTGTCAGGGGCAACTGGGAGAGACGCTTTACGCTCACACCAGAGGCTACGCGACAACACTGGAAGTAACTGTCGATGTCTGAAGCCCTTTTCAGTCTCTACAGATAAGTTGGCGTCACTTTAGAAGAAAGTGAGCTGAGGTGGGTTTCGACAAGATGACTGACTTCGTTGAATGTTAGCAAGGGCCAGCCATAAATGCTAACTTTGACTAGCTTATCTGGCTTAGCTAATGTTAGCTGCTAGTTGAAGCTAATTTGGATTTATCGTCTTTCCAGTGATGCTACTATCTCCTGTAATGCTACAGTATCAGCCGGTTTTGTCAAGTATTACAGTGAACTTATAGCTTCACTTAGGTCTGCATCGTTTACTGTTTGCATGTATCCATTAATGAACTAGCCATGTCAACTCTAAAAAAAACTAAACAAAAAAAAAAACTAAAACAAACACACAGCAACCTAAAGCAGAGAATGATACTTGACTCTACATTTTAGGGCTAACTTGTAATTTTTTTCCCAGAACTTAACAAACAGAGGAATCCATCTTTTGTCTTTTGTCTCTCCTTTTTTAATATAGAGAAGTACACGGAAGATATGGCGGTCTATTTTGATCACCGCATTGAGGCCCCTGACAGCAGTGATGTACCCTTTCAGTTGACCTGGCACTCAAGTCTTCCTATATTGGCTGTGGCCTCAAGCAGTCCTGCCACCGGTGGAAAAGTAGACCTGTATCTGCAGCAGGTAACCTCGGACATAAAAGTATGTAACATTTCTCTCATATTGACACACACAAATATCGTCACACCTATCTGGTTCATGTTCAGGGGGAGCATGTGGAGAGCTGCCATGTAGTTCGTCCTCACCAGCCCACAGGGCTGCGCTGGCATCCCACAAAGCCAGTTTTAGCGGTAGGCTGGGATAATGGAGAAGTAGTGCTGCTGACACACCCCTCTGGAGATCAAACAGTCTTGCCCGGTGTACATACAACCACCATCAAACTGCTGGAGTGGAGCAGCTTTGGCAGCCGGTTGGTAACAGGTGATGAGGTGAGTTTGTTGCAATAACGTCCTGGCATATATTATTATATTACAAGTCTTTTACATGCTGATGTTTTCATGAATGATGGATCAGTTTTAATAGGATATAATTACTTATCTTTTCTGGGTATGCACTCACTGTAAAATGATGGACTTGTTTAAAAATGGCCTCATAACCCTTTCCAGATTGATGGAAGCAACAATTGCTTCCCTGAGATTGTTACTGACATGGCGTGAACACAGACTGGAAACTACCTAACCTTTGTTTTTCAAAGTGTGTACAGCATACCTTTAGTGTCATTTTTTTACCGCAGAAGATTGTTTTGTTTTTTTTAATCTGAAGTGGACATTGAAAAAAGTCATACATCCTTTTATCTCATTGTGTTTGAATAATTGTAATTCCTTCTACTGGGATCTCAGCCAGAAGTCCATCTTTCACCTCCAGCTCATTTAAATCTCAGCTGCCAGACTTATAACAAATGCAAAGAAATAAATCATCATTCTCGTCCTCACAACCTTTTGGGTATACGATACATGGGTACAAGCCTTACATGTTACAGATTTGGTCACTTCTTATGAACCAAGTCACTGCCTGGCTCAATGCAAAAAGAAAACAAACGTTTCTTGTTTTAACTCTTTGAACTTTTCTTTTGTATTTTTAACTAAGATTTTATTGTGTTTTTTAACACACTTTGTAACTGTTTTGAAAGTGCTAGGTAAATTAACTGTTAACTATTACTGTTATTATTGTTATTGACAGTCTGGAGCTTTGGCAGTATGGAAGGTGGATGCGAGAGGGAGACTTCACGGAAACCACCTTGTAAAACATGAATACAAGAAACCTTTAACTTGCTGCATCTTCAGACCGTCCACACCTGGAGAGTAAGCAGCCTTCAAAGTCCCATATCAAGTGGAAGAGTATGACATTTTTTAAATCAAATACTATTTTTTGTTTTTTATTATAGTGATGTGGCAATGCTAGCTCGAGCATCTGTGAGAGGAGATGAGCGTGCGCTGGACAAGTTTAGCTGGAAGGGGGCACCACTGAAGATGGGGCCACAGGAGGGACTTGGATTCTTTATCTGCACTGCAGATGGTAGGAGTTCGTGATTTCTGTTGGAGTTTGGAAAATTAAATCATTTGTTATTTTGAATGCATTTGACCATACTTTCTTTAAGAAACAATTTGTTTTTTCATTGCCTTGTATAATTTTGTCTGAGGCCAGCAGTCTTCTGCAGTCACAGCCCTCAATGTATAAAGGCTGTTTATTTTATTTGTTTGTTGTGTAAATTGCATTGATGATACTTTGCTTTATTTTTGAACAGTTACGAAGAACAGTATGAGAAAAGTATTCATGGTTTCAGAAAGTCTGATTAATCCAGCAGACTTATTGAAAATTATATCAAAAGTGTATTTTGCCTCTGTGAAGCAGTAATCCTGTGGGAGTCTCCAGAAAGGAGAAAATACAACAAGCTATATTGCTATTGATCAGGAATCCAGTCTGATCTTTAATAAATATGAACACTTTGTGGTTTGAGCTGTCAGATATTCCACTTATTTAATCTTTAATCCCGTGTCTTATGCATATAGGTAAAGTCCATAGTGTGGATGAGTATTGTAAGACGAGTGTCCTTCTCAGTGTGGAGGGCTCCATCAAGAAACTTCTCTACATTGAGAAGACAGAGGCCCTCGCAGTGATCACAGAGAACCTCATGCTGTCACAGTATGCTCTCGGACCTGAGGGTGGAGCACAGGAGATTATGAAGGTATACAGAAAGATTTTTTAAAAATATATATTAACCAGTAATATCAACATGAATGATCAATCTCAGTTACTTTAATTATTACTATACTTGAATATGTGAGCCCTTTTTATATTCTGTGCCAGGACTAAAGTGCGTGACTTTTTTTGTGACAGGGTAAGTTGAGCAGCAAATCCGGGCAGAATGTAGACGTTGTGTGGACAGAAGATGGCCTCCTCATCACTGCATCCGGGGAGCAGGTCATCAGGTCAGTATACACACACTGAGAAAAAAAAACATGGAAGTTTCAAACTTGAGTAATAATGTCCCTGTTGAATATTTTAGGCTGTGGGATCTGGAAAGAGATGACAACTATGTTTTGTCTCTTGATGAGACTCTGGGATATGAGAGGGGAGAGATGATCAACTGTGTTTCATACTGTGCAGGCAAAGGTAATGGCGAAGTTTGCACAGAATTGTAAATGAAAAGAAGCTTTTTCTTTCCCATCACCATATTCCTGAATGTTTCCAAATGCACAGGTTAAAAAACAAACAAACTTGTTGCTTTTTTAAAAATTGTGCAACACTCAGAAATCCTAGCAGCTGGCACCACCAATGGACGCATAGCAATGTGGAGGATGGTGGTGCAGTCGGGTAGCAGTAGAGGTGACACTAAGCCCCAGTGGAAACTGCAGACACCAACAGAAATTGGAGGAAATGTCACTCAGCTACAGGTAATGTCTTGACCAGCATTAGTACATTACTTTCGTTCCATCCATCTTCTACCACTCCAGGTCTATCCCAGATGTCATGCCAATGAAGAGTCATCGGTTAAACTAACCAGTACAGTACTCTGAACAGATACTCTGGCTTCCTCCCACAATCCAAACATACATGGGTTAGGGGTGTTTCGATTACATTACATCATTTTTTTTAAGATTATGTCACAAACCATCTGTAGTGTTCTGTTTAGAAATTCCACTTTGATCTCTCCTTCAGTGGGGCTCCAACCTGAATCTCCTGGCGGCAAACAATTCAAACACAGTTCTGATCCTCTGTGAGCATGTGATGTCAGCCCACTTCAGCCACCAGGTGGCAGCAGTGCAGCTTTCCCCAACACAGCTCAACATCACTCAGTTCCACACAGGTCTGCACTTTTCTCTGCAGTCTGACATACATGTCAGAGGGGTGTGTGTTACTAAGGTAAGGGTAGAGATGAAGGCTTTCACAAAGTATCCCTGTTGGTGACAAGCAGAAGTTTAAATTGCCGTCATGTCAACATGACTTTCTTTTTGTCACACTGTCAGGACTCAGTGACGGTCTGGAATGGCAAGCAGGTCACTGTGTATGAGCTTTCAGGGACAAGTCTGCGCAATACAGGTACAGCACTCACTGAAAAAACAGTCTAAACAGCACGGTTTCCACCTTTAATTTCACCACATCTGCATTCTCTGCCTTACGTCTTTCTGATTCCCAGGATCATTTCCTTGTGATTCGCACATGGTGGCTGTACACGGTGAGAATCTTTACACTGTAGAACCAAACCGGGTACAAATCCGCACACCTCAGGTCTGTTTGCCTCATATATTTATATAAACACAAATATGAGACAGCATATCAGCTGATGTTAAGTCAGAGTGGATTTTAAAGAATGTAAACATATTTGGATCTTGGGTATTGCTTTCAGGGCACAGTGAAGCAGCTTTTAACCTTCTCCAAGGCAGAAGGTAACCCTGTACTACTCAATGTGCGCCAGTCCTATCTGGTGGTGGGCACAGACACGGCAAACATCAGAGTGTTCGACCTCTCCAGAAGGTTGGCATTCACGTGGATGTTATCCTGGTTAAAACAATTTAAAAAGAAGCCTCTGTGCTTTTTTATTGAGTCTTTATCAACATGTTCTCTGTCCTTATAGAGATGCCAAAGCTCACTGCAGCACCAAGAACCTAGCTGACCAGATTCCCAATCTGGGAGCACTAAGGTCAGTTAAATGTAATGCTAATGGGAGCCAAGTCAGCATCCTAATCTCTCAGGTGAGTGTACTGTGAGCACATCAAACCTTGCTTCTATTTCATATTGGAAATGTAATGTCTTTATATCAAACTGTGCATATTTAACTTAAATGAACTGTGCGAGATTATTTCCTCTCAGGTGAATGGGCGACCTGATCACAAAGTGTACTTTTATGATGTTGAGATGGACACTGTGACACACTTTGACTTCTTCACTGGCAGACCTACTAGTGGTATCTCACAGCAAGAAGAAAGTGAAAAGTAACCAAAGTAGCTTTCGTCTGTTTTGATTGTGTTCGTGCACATTACCTTTTTCCCCCTTTGATTACATACTGTGCTCACTCTGTTCTGTTTTCCAGGCAGCAGTGGTCGCTCAGCGGTCGCTCTCCTGTGTCTCATTTCTGGGATGAGAGTGAACCTCGTCTTTTTGTCTGTGAGACTGTGCCAGTCAGCTCTGAATCCATATTAAATAGTTCCTTGGATATGGTAAAGACCACTCCTAAACACTGTAATATAGTAATAACTAAGGGGTAGTTAAAAAGTATGATGGCTTCCTTTCACTTAGGTGGATGTGTTGGTGGTGACCCTCTTCTGCACACAGGAGCATGGGCTCCTCCTGCAGGACTGCTCCCCTAGATCTCCAGGCATGCAGGCGCTCCTCGCTCTGGATGTGCCCTTCTATTATTATAGCTGCAAGGTGAGGACTGAGAGCACGCTGCCTGTGTGTGTTCTCCATTTAGCCGGGGTGATCCACATATAAATCTGTTGCTTAATTTTTTTGTGTCATGTATCATGTGTCTTTTTATTTATGCTTGTCATTATTCTTATGTGCAACTCTGTGTTTGATCCAATACACCCCCAGCTATTATTTCGGAGGGGTGATGTATTTCTGCCTGAAGTAAGTGTCTGCTCCGTACGGTTCGTTCAGAAAGCCTCAGTGTTCTTTGTTGTGCTGTGATTGTGTGTGCCTTGCGTTCCATATAAGAAAACATGAAAACTCCAGCCAGCACAAGTGCATCTGTGGAATATCTACAACTCCAATTGTGCACAGCTACTAACCACTTAATAAGATGACATGTTTTGTGATCCCTCCTACTCAGTCTCTAGTGCTCATTGTTCCCCTTTGTATTTCACATTTATTTTATTTTTCAGTTCTCACTTCACAACATGCTTATTATGAATGGGTCTGAATCATGTGGGTGCTGATCTTACTGCTACATATTTTTACCAGCCAGGTGAGAAGGATCAAGGGTTAATAGAGGTTTCGGCATCGTCATACCAAACCCAGCCAACGACAGGGACGCCCTCCCAGGTCCCTCATATGGTGTCCCGGAAAGCTCTTAGAGACTTTGTAGGTCTGGAGAACTGTGAGAAGGCCACTCGCGACGCCATGCTCAACTTCAGCTTCTACCTGACTATCGGTGACATGGATGAAGCCTTTAAGTCTATAAAGCTCATCAAGAGGTATGTTTACATCACAGATGCATGTGTCTGCTCAGTGGTATTTGCTAATAGAGGAGGCATGGGGCATGGTATTTGCTTCTGTTTGATAACCGTCATCACATCCCCACCAATCCACTAATTGTTTCCACAGGGGCTTTAGTTCAAAGACAAAGCACACAGCACACAGGGGGTAGCATTGTTAACACAACCTTGACAGTTCTTGGAATGCTTTCCAATGCTCTGCAGTGGGAGAGCTACAACAAACTGTTGATTTTCATTTTTATCTCATTTTACTCAGCTGTTAAGGTCAAACTCTTACAATAGCTCTGTAACCTTTAGTGTGCTATGCTCTCTTAAAGTCTCATGAAGAAACTGTCCCGGCTTTTTCAATATTTTCAAAATTTGTCTTGCCTCTAAAAAACATACAGGGTATAAAGGATGGATGTAGGTGTCTGTGTCATTACCTGTTGGTAGGTGCCGCCTGGTTATGAGCTGAGAGTTTTCATCGTCACCATTTTGGCGTTTTATAACCTTACATGACAGTTGAGAGGTGGATCTGACTGTCAAGCACACCGCACTCTCATTCGTTAACAACTTGTGATCGTCAAGTCATTGGCCAATGAGCACGCACAGGACAATCCTTCTTTCTGACTCTAATGATAAGTATAATTTACAAAATGAGCTTAATTTTTTATTCAGTATGAGCTGAGTTGGAAAAAGCAGAGTATTTATTGATGTCCACAGGAACCACGGGAGCATATCAAAATTATTTGAAAATTCTGACTCAGTAACTAAAAATTACTATTATTATGTATTCAGAAGTTTGAGTTACTTTTGAGATACTTAACCTGAAATTTGGCTTGAAAAATGTTTTTTTCAATTGGGTTTCTATCGTTGGTCCTTGCTGACAATTACAATGAATAGACGTTTAAGGTACGTTAGCCTTAAATTTTCAGTCCCAGAAACGACGTCCATCATTAATACTGTTAGTCCTAAGCAATGAGAGCCTTTGTAATTAAACACCTGGCAACGAAAAGTGATGACACACCAATGATCTTTCAATTTGAAATCTCTATATGGGTCCTTTAAAATGAGCAAACTCACTGTACATGAATTAGATTAAAAACACAGGACATGATTAAGGGTTTTTTGTGTGTCTTTGTTGAGGGAAGGAACTCTTCAGTGTGTATATGTGTGACTGTTTCTGTTAGTGTGCGGGTGTGTTCTGAGGGGATGTACTTTTCTAAACATTAAATCTCACACACACACACACGTTCGAGGTCCCCCTGCCAGTTTGGTCCAAAGCGAGTGCCCCTTTTCCATTCTTACAAACATTAAATCAGGTCACTAAAAGGATGTGTGTGTTAGTTCCTGCAAGTGTGTGTGCGTCTTTGAGAAATTTATGTGATATCAGCGATGATCTGATATTATCTTTAGGGGAGTACGTGATCCAGGGAACAATTCTGCTGTAGCGTTGCTTTCGCACGTACAAACATTACCCAAATGGGAAAATAGCATAAAAACAAACAAATGGGAAAACGGCTTACACCATTGGCCGGATATTCCAAACTGTTTAATAGGGATGATGACAGGTTTACTTGGTTCCTCATTGAAGGCTATTTTTACTGCTGCACATATTTTTTTTTTTGAAGATTTGTATTGTGTATGATTCCCGCATATCTCCACCCACAGAATTATGCATTTCCTGCAGTACTAACCTGTATCTTCAGGGACTTGTCTCTATGATGCAGGTCTGAATCAACAAAGGGTCTCATATTTAAATCTGACTCTAGCTCGTGAACCAGAATTCATTCAGATGTAGTAGATTTATTTTGAGGAAATATCTGGTGGAAACACTAAAGACAATATGCCTGTTTGACATGTGTGCATTAAAAGGTGAGATCACCTGAGTCACAGCTGCATCAATGTGCACTATAAGAGGCCTTTCCTCCCTCTGATAATGAAACCCACAGTATCCGCGGATGAGATATAAAACATGTAACACACTTTGAAGGTGATGTTGTCAGTATCAAAATTCCTCCTGCCGTTAAAAGCAGTGTGTCACATCCAGGTTGGGATGTCTTACTCAGTGTACACTGTGCTGCTTCCTCTCATTCACATTGTCCTTGACTTTTAAGTGACATGCTGCTACAGGATTATCTTCCCACACTTATGCAAGCAGTCTGTTACAGTCTTTTTCTTTTGAATTTACTCTTCAGAGCCAAACTTTCCTTGGAATTAAATGACTCAAGAAGGTGTTCAGGCTGAGACTGGTGTGATACCCTCATGACCCCCATTTAAGCCAGTTGTCACTGGAAAGAATGAGCTAATTTTAGTTGTTCTTCCCTGTGAGGTTTTCATTCTCCATGGAACTGATATCGTCATTCAGTACTTTTTGTACCATCCTTTGATGCTTCAGGCTCGAGTCAAGTTCCTTATTATAATAGTACAACTGGAAGTTACTCTGAGACTAGGTTGTTTTGGATTTGCTGAGATATAACTGCTGGACGTGGTTTCGGGGTTCAACAGCTGTGGTGCAGCTGTACGTGTATAGTACTATGAAAAAGTGCCGCCCCCCCCCCCTCCCCCCCCCTTATTCTTAGTTTTTTCTATATTTGTCACAATTGCATGTTTTAGTTCATTCATTAGACAAAGATAACCTGAGTAAATATAAAATGCTGCTTTAAAATGGTGGTTTAATATTTTAAGGGACAAAAACTTTCCAAACTTACCCGATGACCTGTGAAGAGGTAATAACTGTGCCACCCTTGGCAGCAAGAACTGCAATCGGGCATTTAGAGTAACTGGAGTGCTTCACATCGCTGGGGAGGAATTTTGGCCCACTCTTTGCAAAACTATTTTTAATTCATATTGGAGGCTTTTCAACCCTGAACAGCCTGTTTAAGGTCAGGCTAAAGCATCTCAATTAGATTTAAGTTTGACTAGGCCTCTTCAAAACCTTCATTTTGATTTTTGTGAGTTGTTTAGAGGAGTGACGCACCAGGACTTGCTGGTGTGTTTTGGATCATTGTCCTGCTGCACTATCAGAGTGAGCTTGATTTTTGTGTGATGAACTGATGACGGACATTCTCCTTCTGGATTATCTGGTCGAGAGCATGGTACTATCGTCACACTACCACCTCCATATTTGACTATTAGTATGAGATTCTTTGTGTTAGTTTTACGTCAGCAGTCTCTTTCTTATTGTTGAATAATGAACTCTGACCTTAACCAAAGCAAGTGACTCTCGCAGTTTTTTAGATGTTGTTCTGGGTTCCTTTGTGACCTCCTGGATGAGTCATAATTTTGGCATACCGGCCGCTACTGGGAAGGTTCACCTCTGTTTCAAGTTTTCTCCATTTGTGGATAATTCAATTCAATTCAATTTTATTTATTTAGCACCAAATCACAACAAAAGTCGCCTCAAGGCGCTTCATAGATACAGAGAAAAACCCAACAATCATATGACCCCCTATGAGCAAGCACTTTGGCGACAGTGGGAAGGAAAAACTCCCGTTTAACAGGAAGAAACCTCCGGCAGAACCAGGCTCAGGGAGGGGCGGCCATCTGCTGCAACCGGCTAGGGTGAGAGAAGGACGACAGGATAATGGCTCTCACTGTGGTTCACTGGAGTGCGAGAGCCTTATAAAATGTCTTTGTAACCTGTTCCAGAATGATAGATGTCAATTACTTTGTTTCTCAGCTGTTTCCTTAGATTGTGACATGATGTGTTGCTTTTAGATTTATTAACATATTTGACTTTGTCAGACATGCTCTGTTTAAGTGATTTCTTGATCCAGCAGGCCTGGCAGTAATCAGGTCTGGGTGTGGGTAGTGAAATAGTTAATTCATGATTAACAAGGAAGGCACACAGAGCCAGGAGGGTTTGGATATATATTTTTTTTACCTTAATAAATGAAACCATCACTGAAATCTTTTTCTAGATTTAAAATTTGTTTGATGACCTGAAACACGTAGGTGTCACAACTGTGCAAAAATTTTTCACAGCATGTTGGTTTGATGACTCAAACAAGCTCTCCTCCACATAGTCCTTATTCATAAAGTGCTTTACAAAATCAAACATTACAGCTAACTGCTGGATTTTCCCTTTTGAGTGCAGTTAGCCAAACAGCAAACAGCCACTTACTACTAAAGAGACAGTTTCTTAACATAAAACACATTTTTTCAGCCAGGAGCAGCACAAAAGTGATCCCTTAAACTGGTTTTTAGTTTTAGTGTCCTTATTTTCCTCTGAGTTATCAATTCTGTCACTAGTTAGCTAACATAAACTAATATAGAGCTATTTGCTGCAACCAACCACATTCCTTACTAACAGAAGATGACGCTAAACATGTTTTTAAAACTTTGATTTTAAACACTTATTTCTTAAATCCAGCTTCACAAACAGTGTTACATCTATGTCAGTTTTTGAGAACAGGCTCAGTGATGTAAATTAGCCTTTAAATGTGTAGCGTTTCGTGTCCTCTTTAAATCAAATCTGTTTTGGAAGCAGCCATCTTGGATCAAATATTGAGGAATACAGAGGAATAAAAATAAAAGTCCTGTAAAGAATCAGCAGGCAAATCCAATTTAAAAAAGAAATGCAAAAGTTTGTTGACTTTGCCCCGAAATAGTTTTTTTTTCTTTCTCAACACAGTGACATGATTGGCTAATGTGTTTCACATTAAGATAATTAATCAGCTCTTTGGGAGCATGGGCAGGACAACTGTCATCTTTAGTTTTTCTTCAACAGATTTCTGTCCCACTTCTCCTCTTAATGTAATTTCTGGTTAAATGTTATGAGAAGACAACTGCTGATAAAGAATTTCCAGTTAATAAATGGTTAAAGTCACTAGAAAAATGGTAATTCATTAAAATAAACTTTTAATGAATGAGCCTTTGTCATGATGTTGGGCACCAAGCAGCAAAGACAACAACCACTGCTTTATTATACTTACCAATAAATTTATTGAATTTACATGATATACATGGTATATTATTATTTTAATGTGGAAGTCCCACAAATAACCTGGAGTTTTTTGCAGAAATATGATATGGTCATTACTACTACTTATGATAGCGCTATGGTATTATTTTTATATATATATATTATATTAATTTAGGTATCGAGTATGTACCAAAGCAAGGAGAGAATCTTAAAGGAAGCATCATGAAAAATGAACTTAAGTGAACAAGTTGCAGTACATCGGCAAAATAGCTACTAACAATTAAAAAAAAAACAAATCCACAATTATCCATACACATTGTTTAGTGGGTTATTTGTCTTTTATCTTTTTTAAATTTTCTTGCTTCAAAGTATTCTTGGAACATTATAATATATCCTCGTGTTCTTCTTTCATTTGTTCAAAATGCCATCTCTCACTGGCTATAAAAAAAAATTAAATATTGTCACTGATTTGGCAAAGCACGGTCCAAAAGCTAACTGAAGACTCTTCAGCTTTTATCCTGGCATGTTCCCTACATGTTACATATATAATTATTATGTGCATAACATTTCTTAATAAACTTTAAACTAGTGAACACAAATATGAGGTATTCTAGTATTATAATTTCAACATCTTTCATTTTCTCAAATTTATGATTGTGCAAGAGACCATTTCATAAATGCACCATTAATAAAATATGTCAAGTTCCAGCTTGATCTTTTCATATGAATTCATACGAAATTCCCTACTTAACAGATTACTCTGGCTTGAATACACGATTGAATCATGCAGGATTTGAATTTCCCTGGAACTTTAGGGCTGCTTTATACATTAACTTCAGTTAAAAATGTGAAAACTGCACTAAATAGCAAAATATTTATCATATCTCTATTGTTGGAATGGGAGAAATAGAATACAATTGCAAGCGTATGTTAGTCCAGCTGTTGTGGGAGCACAGGAGCGTCGTCTTCTTTTGAGAGTCGCATTACTATCACGTAGCTGGAGTTAAACATGAAGGGTCTTGTCACTGGCGTGTCATGTGAGATCTCCTGAGTTCAACAAGGCGACTCCACATAGTCATTGTCCAGACGTGGGTGAAAAGGTGACGTTAGTGAGGGACTGATGATTATAACTCGTGGTGCAAGGCAGTCATCACGGCGGTGTAAAATGTTCCAGATGAGCATAGCCGCAGCCATAGTGGCCAGCAGGCAAGCTGCTATGTCCATATAGCAGGAGTAGGAAAGGTGGGTGTTGGGCCCGATCTTATAGAAGGTCACAAGTCCAATAACCAGAACAAAACCTGCATGGGAGCAGAGAGAGAAAAAATCAGTCAGCTGTTATTTACCAATATCAGGATCCAGTGAAATACAGTATGTGCTTTTTCTTATTTTAAATTTTGAGGTGCTCTTCTATTTAAGCTGCATCTTGTTTCACACTGGAAAAACAGACAAGGTCATGTTTCATCTTGACATAATTACTGAGAGACTCAGAGTGCAAACACTGTGCTGGTGAAATGAAGCGTTTACAGGAATGCTAGCAACTCCTGTGCACATTAAAACCAGGTGATCGAGGTCAGCATGACCATGAGCTGGCAATATTGTGTTGTACCAGATGAGACTTTTGACAATTAATTGTAAGGTTGAGACAGAGCCTCTGGGATAGTTTTAAGACATTTTAGTTACAACAGTTAAAAAAAATGAAACCTGCAGTGGTAGAAGAATCCCATTCTCTCAAATTTGGAAATGTATTGATGAGCTGAAGCATTAAGATTTCCTTTCACTGGAACTGGCCAACCCAAGAAAAACAACAGTTACGATTTTTGTTTTTTACCTTTGATATTTAGAAGCCCAAGTGAAAGAGACTGCTTGGCCTAATGCACACCTGAAGTTTCTCTGTGGCTTTTAAAAATGACAATTAGACCCCATCACTGTAGTCACTGCATTGCTCAGGAAGGCCAGAGCTATGTGCGCAGCCTTTGATTTGGGAAATCTGTTTCCTCTGAGGAAGAACTTCAGAGATCTCAAGATTAAAGTTCTCAATAGCAGAAAAATATCAGAGCATGAATACAGGCTTGGAAAAGCCTTTGAGATGTTTTATCTCCTGCTGTCTTTGATTCACAGGAGCTCGACTGAAGCAAAGAGGAATTCCTGCTTGCATGCGAAGTTATAAAGCCTTAGACTTTAGTTTCATGCTGTTCCTTTGATCTTTATTTGGTTGTATCAACATTTTTCACTGTCTCCACAGCCGCTGTTGTCCTACTTCTTTACAGTTAGGTACAGTGTGTCTTAAAGCAACACTTCTTGGGGTTTTCCTCATTCAATGCCTTCAAGTGTGCTCTGGAGCCATTATATAGTTCAACAATGCTACATGTCTAAAAAACCTGCCTCATCCACAGTGGTATAAATACAGGGACCAAAAATAATCACTGGAAATAGGGATGTTAGTGCATTAGGATATGAATCATTCGGTTTCCTGAAGCAGTCAGTGGCACCAATGAGGGAAGTTCATTTATATTTCTTTCTCTACCGCTACTGTAAGATGGTTGTCATTGTTTTAAGTGAGGATGTGGATAATTGTGTCTGTATATCAATATGTGTCCACTACACTGTGTATGTAAGAATGTAACTGTTTGCTCATGTCTGTTCATGTTTAACCTGTCTGGCTCCTTATCCAAGAAAATGAATAATCTCCTGTCCAGCTTCCAGCCAGGGTGGGCTGTGTGAACCTCTTTTCTGGCAGGGACTTATCTCTCAAGCTTCCTTCCCCTGCTTCCTCTATCCATCCTTCCTTCCTCGCCTCCTTGCCACACCCTGAGCTCCGAGGTTAATACATTTACTGGACATCTGACACAATCTGTCACAGAGAAAATCTTAATGCTGCTATGTGACTGGTTCTTGGAAATTCCTTTGGCCCTGCATTTTCCTTTTAGCTAGTAGTGACCTACTGAAGTTGTCATGATGTCTTGCTTCTCACCAGGAATCTATTGAGCCACAGACTTTAAGACACAAATGTGACTTATTTTGGAGCCAGGTTTAAAATCAGTGAACGGATCGTACAAATTCACTAATCACCCGCTTCTTAGTGGGATGTGATCTGCAGTGTTGACATTTGACACGTTAGAGCCGTGTCCATTCAGAAAACACATTCCAGAGTTGTCTCACGGGGTGAAAAGACCACTATTGTGCTTTCAGTCTGGACCAGCCAATGTTGCTGAGATATGGCTCTATGCAGCTTAATATTGTTATTCCACACACTCACACTCTGCTTGCAGTTGTAAAGCATTTTGGCACGTCTGAAAATGAAAACATTCCAGTGAAAGGGAGCGATGGGCAAAAATACCTCCATTCATTCAGAAGTGAGCCCCATTCAGTGACTCAGTGGGGGAGGGCTGAAATGGGAATGGGGAATGAATGAATGGTAGAGGCCTGCATAACTATCTACACTCAGATGACTTGGTCTTCTTTGGAATTTTTCAGCCTTTATTTCCAGGAATTATGGCTCAGTCACTTCATTATTATTGAATCTGATGGTTATTTTTAGAATTGATTAATTGTTTATTTGTCCAACTGTCCAAACCTCCAAAAATACTCCAAAATGGGTGGCATTTTTATTATTCATGTTACTCTTGTGGTTTTAGGGATGGCACTGTTAGTCTGTTGTTCGTTTAGTTGGGCTACCGCTGTGGCCCAGATTAACGTGCTGTGCAAAAGTGTTGAGCCACCATCATTTCTTTATATTTTCCGATGGAAATAGGTGCAGTTATTTATTGAACCACGTGATACCAGATGGTATTGTATGATGGATCAAAATGGGACTTTTCTGTGTGCATTTCCATCCTTTTTTACAAGATCTTCAACACCATTGGTGAAATGTAGCCACAAACCATGAGAGATCCTCCACCGTGTTTAGCAGATGGAAATTTAAACCCATCCATCCATCCATCCATCCATCCATCATCATTCTCTTCTGCTTATCCTTATTAGAGTTGTGGGGGGCTGGAGCCTATTCTAACAACCCAAAATTTAAATTTTGGATACATCACTCTATCAGACCTGTTTCTACTGATTTCCAGCTCAGTTCCTGTGTATTTTGGCAAAAGCCATCAATTTATTCCTTTCCCTTCCTTCCCTTCCACTGACACCTTTGAGGTGTCAGTGCTGTTCATGAGGCTTCAGTAAACAGTAGATGGATCATCTGAAGGGCCAGATGCAATTCTCATGGTCCTGTTTCAGGTCTTTTCTGAAAGTTTTTCTTTTATCTGTTCAGACCATGATTTCCAGATGCTGTTCATCTGCTGTCGATGGGCCACTTCTTCTTCTTCTTTTGTCTTCTGTTTGTCCAGTTTCCACAAATCTTTAAAGACTCACCATGCTAAAAATACGCCAAGTTATAAGCCTTTAGCACTTTGAGAATCGCCCTGTTAGTGCAAAAGTATTATTTTATGCCCGTTAAACAATCAAACAAAATGGTCTGGTGCAAGGACTGAAGTAAAAATGAGAGCAAGGCAGACAATGTCTGAAGAAAAACTTCAGCTTCAGAAAGCATGAAGAACTATCGCTGAAGACCACTTTAATAAATGACCGGAAAGCCTGGCTTGAAATAAGAGGTGATTTTTTTTCATAGTGCTGTAATACAATAAACATTGGATGTATTTTCAAGAAATTTGGTTGAGACGGCCAAGCTTAGGATGGTGTAGGATTAATGTTACTGACTTATATCTAATGACTCTTGACTTACATGTGCAACTACCCCACCCATTAGATCAAAGTTTACTCTCATCTAGTGACACATTTATGCAGTATTCAGGAAATACACATTTTTCCCAAGTGATTGGTGGGTACTTGGGGGTTGCTGACAAGTCTTTAGGCCGGTGTGACTGGAGCTTTAGACTTCTAGTTTGTCTAAAGAACAAGCCTTGTTTGTGACCTTGAGAAACATCTTGCTGTTATCCATACAAGAAAAGGCTTAAAGAAATGTGCCTTTTTTTTATATGAATAGATGAATTTATATTTCATAGGATAATATTTGGAAGTCATATCATTTTCTAATATGTGAAAACATCTGCCTAGCCTAGAACAGATAGGTCTGTTTGGTCTGGATTGATCTGTTAAAATAATGCTGTTCTGCCTTTAAGGCATATTTATTGCATGTCGCAGAGTTTTCATGTAGCAAATATTAGTGGATAGTTGCTTTGATACACGTGTTATGTGTATGTGGATATGGGAGTGTATTTTAAAAACATCAGAAAATAATATGAAGTGAATAATATGAAATGATGAAGAAAATAATATAAGTGTAGCAGTTGTTGAGTTTATTTTTATGTATGTAATAAACTCAAACAGAAGACTTCTATCAGCTGGAAGTACCAAGTTAACTTCAGCTCCAGTCGTCAAAATTTTAATTTTTAGTCTTTTTTTTCTTAGTTTTGGTAGTTGAATCTGACGTCCATGTGTTAAAGATGTTCTCTGGAGCAATCTGTCTTTAAGAAAACAAAGGAGCTCAGTATATACAAGCGACACGTCATCTGATTTTTTTTTCTTGTGTCGTGTCCCATGAACGACTATGAACTGATAAACTTCTAAGGTCAAGATTACATTTTGATAAAAACCTTTTTGTGTCAGAAGAGTAAAATTGGAAGATCAGATTTTTTCAGAGAACGTTATTTTTTTAATGTCAGGGAAGTAGGTGTGTGCTGTAAATTTCTTTTTAGAATGCCAAATCTATTATGCTGCTGCCTTTGGTAATCGTTCTTTTGTGAGATGAGCTCTTGGCCACTGAGGTGTTCCTCGTGTTGTTGTCTAATATAGGAAAATGCAGTAACACTGGGTGGGCCTCAATCCTCTCACCAAGGTCTTTAGATAAAAGCCATCAGCCCCGCTGGAATTTGTCCTGAATAGACTAAAGATAAAGAGGAGATTCTTTACTTGCAACTACTCTTAGACACTTTGTAAACAGACATAAAAGCTAGGTCAGTGTATCTAGAGTGAGGCAAGTCCCACCCTGCTGTCATGAGTACCAAAGGACATTTCTTCACCGAACCTCACTATAAACAGAAAATCACGCCACAACACACTCTTAACATACACAAGCATATATGCACATATCCCCTCCTGCCAGTGCACACACAAACACACAGTCCCCGTCGAAAACTGTCTTTCCCGTTAATTCCCCCCTCCCCTCTTTTTCCTTCTTCAGCTCAGGGGTTTGCATAACAGGTAGTTACAGACATTTCCTCGTCCTGAGCAGGGATATCCTGGCGCCCGACAGTCGCTCCCTGGCTCACTGCAGCTTTGGTCCATGGATTTTGGACTGGGACTAAATTTAAACCCACAGCAGACCCCCTTCATGCTGCTCAGAAACCAAGCAGCTGAGTGACCGCAGCGCACAACACACTTCCTCAGCAGGGGCACCGGGACAAGTCAATACTAGGGGACACTTAATGTCAATAGTGGTGGATGGATAGATGGATGGAGGGATCGACAATGGATAGATGCTAATTAATTCCAATTGCAGTTAATCCTGAGGATAGTACAGGTTCTATCTTCCTCTCGATTTAATAAGTCTGTGGTTTAAACAAGTAAAGTTTGAGAAATTTTGACTGAATTGATGGAGAGTCTTATCAAGTCAGATTTTGTTTCCGCTATTGTGACCATTTTTCATTTAAATATGGATGAGTATCCACATTTAGTAAAAATATGGTCTATGATGCATTATTTTTTTTAAATTAGGGTTTACTTTTTCTTAGGTAGACCTAAAGGATGAGATTTGCTAGTGTCTTAAGTTTTTCACAGTAACTTCCTGCAGCATTTGAGGCTTAGAAGTTGATCTTCTTCAGTATTGGAAAGTTGCCCAGTCCAGGTCCAGCTGTGATTACAGCCCAATTTTATGGCACTCGGCCAGACACCGTGTGAACTTTGGTCTGTAGCATTTGTATACATGGATATGTAAATTTTGGGTTTGGTTAAATCTTTGCAAATGGCAAAACACTTAAAAAGAGGGGATGCTGGTACTTACTGGTTAGTTGGAAAAGTGCAGCGATGGCTTCTTCCCACCACTGGGATTCGTATGAGATGAAGGGCAACTTCATCAGGCCTAGAAGGAAGATCAGCTGACCTGCAGTCAGGGCCACTGTCGCTATCAGGTTACATGCTCGCATCATGTTAAACTGCACTTGAAGGACAAGAAGAAAAAGTTGTGTCATATTTCTGGCACTGTGATGTAAAAGAGTCAAATATACACATGAAAAACTAAATGGCAATAATAGTTTTTAAAGGATAGTTTTATTATATGTCTGAATTTTTGAAAGCACCATAAAACCAATTTACTAATTTATTTAAAATGTACCCACGGTTTCTAAAAAATAAAATAAAATCTAGTGCAAAAACAACACAGAACACAGAGGCTGCCACGTTTTCTTCTGAAACACTGAAGGATTTTTGAACTGTGGAGTATAACTCATCTACTTTTGAAAGTAAATATAGGATTTCAGCTTTACAGCGGTTCAGAGCTGGTTTGTCTTGTTTCAGTTTTTTTATGTGTGTGTGTGAAGGCAGGAACGCTCAGGACTCTTTTCCTCTGGAGAACTGCTGTTATACTTGCAGAATTGTAATTATGTGCAGAATGTGGTTTGGCATTGTCTTGCTGAAAAAGACAAAACCTTCCCAGAAGCAAACGCTTCCCTGATGGCATCATACGCAAGTATTCAGACATTCTGCACTTTGCCAGTGCCTTGTGTACTACTCCATCCCTATACCATCACAGATGCTTTGGAACTGAGCTGGATGGATCTTGTCTATAGCCTGCTGGACAGACTGTCCATGACTCTATCTATCTCATATAAGATCATTCCCAGAAAAGGCAGCTGTGTTTCTCAGTCTTGTTTATACATATTAATATATTTTTTGTGTGTTTGTTTTACTGGTTGATGTGACTCAGGGGATACAGCTGATCATTCCCTGATCTGAAGGTAAATAAACCTGTTCTTAGATAGTGCTTTTCTACTCTATTTGAGCACTAAAAGTGCTTTGTACAGCATGTCTCATTCACCCACTCACACAGTACCTTTTTCTTCATCTAACTGCTTTCTATCTAAGATTTACACACACATTCACACTGTGATCATGTCAAGGATAACAAAGCATCCATACTTATGAACCATCAACCTTTCAATTAGTAGATGACCTGCTCTACCTCCTGAGCCACAACAACCCCTGAAACATCCATCTACAGATTTCCCTGAAGACATTCATGTATTCATACAGTCCAGTAGATACATTAAGTGGTCAGTTAGAGTGTAAAACCTCTACATGAATACCAGCTCATGTTCAATTTATGTTTGCGTGGTAGAGCTTGAACTTTTATTTGTGGATGCAAAAACTGTGTTCACTTTGATTTTAGAAGTATGTAGATTTCTCCAGATTATCTGAGTCTTTTACTTATGGCAGTTTATACCGCAGATGATGAAATCATGCAAGGATAAAACTCCTACATTGGCTGAGATTTTCTGAAATTGTTGAGGTTTCTTTGTTATGTTATGTTTTTTGAAGTTTTGTGGGGGAAGGGTTCTGTTCTTTTGTGACCTATATTCCAGTTTTTTTGTTTTTGTTTTTTTGGAAACAGGGTTATAAAATACACTTCCAGCACAGGGGCATTGACACGATTACTATTTTTTCATGAATGGTAAGTCACTTCTGCCATTAGTTGGCAGCGCTGCCCAGTGACCAGTAAAGCTGGCCAATGGATTTTCAGCATTTCCCAGACTTGTTCTTGAATGACAGTTTGGAGCTTATTATTAGAAGCACATAAATCCATTGTAGCATTGACTTTGACTGAAAAATGTAACTGTTTCATGGCGTACATGCTACAGATTTTTGGATGGTTGAATACATTGCATAAACTTGAGAGTTAGGAACTTGGATTTAATTCATGGATGTCAGTTTTACCCCAACAGTGAAATTCTTCAGAGGTGTGTTTTCATATGAAAAAGAACAAAACTGACTACTATATAAAACTCTGCAGTACAGCAATATCTGCAGCATTAAGTGTATTTCTTTTATTTATAAGGATGTACCAATTTATCAGTCAACAAGTTTAACAAGACAAAGGTTAGACACTTTTTTTAAAGCAGACATAAGCATGCTGTGATGTCGAATGTAAAATCTAAAGTAAAGTTAAAACTTACATTTGACAGTACTACGGGATTCTTGGTAGCCTGCATACTCAGAGCCCCAACCAATGGTTTCACATTGCTTCTGTGTGCCTTGCCCCCTTCTGTCAGCCTGGAGGTCGTCACGGCCCCTCTCCCCGCCGTTGGGGCACATCTTCCATAGTCCCACACTGCGCTTTCGGCCATCCTCCAGAACCTGCAGAACCCAGCTGGGTGTGACGGCTGCCACATTATTTAGGACCAGGGACAGCAGGGCTACGGCCACCGCTGCTGCCACCAGCCTCTGCAAGGCCATGTGATGCCCGGCACCTGCCACCTCTCCCCCTCCGTCGTGCCCCTGCTCCGAGTCCTGTTCGAGCTCAGTAGGCTGCCAGCTCCCTCGCCTCTCCTCTGGGCCAGGAGCGCTAGCAGTGCTCTGGGCCCCCTGGCTACTCTCCACCTCCTCCACCACCACCTTCTACTTCTTCTTCTTTCAGCTATTAGCTAGTGTCGTCCCAGCTCACCCAGAGGTGAATTTGGCAAAAGTTTTGTTTTAGGGCTTAGCTAAAGGACATCTCCATTCATCCTCATTCAGGAGTCGGTTGTCGTTGCAGCAGATCCTCAGCCCTCCTCCTCAGACAGCAGTGTGGGTACGTCGGGATTGATCCAACTGGCACCTAGGTCCATTCCACTGGCTCCGGCTGACTGCAGCTTGACTCTTGGATCTCAGTCCTTGCTTGTACTTTTATCTTCTGCTTTTCCACCCTCCAGTGCTCTGTTTAATGCACTTCTCAGACTTCTGGGTTTGCAGTTGGTTTATTTAGGTGTGCAGTAGATCGACTTTCCTTTTCTTCTTCTCAGCAATGCCACATTTCTTCCAGAAAAGTACAGATGACAAAAGTAGATTCTTCGGAGAGCGTTGCTAGGAGCTGACTCGTAGGTGGCTTTGCTTTGACTACCCAAGACTGTCTCTCAACGTGAAGAGCCCCTGCTGCCTGCCTGGAACAAGAAGTCCTCTAGCCCACCCCCTTTTGCCTCCTTCTATCTTTCCCCCCTCTCACTCTCTCTTTTTCTCTGTTGCTCACTCGCGCACACACGGTTTCTCTGCAAATGTTTGCGGTCAGAGTTGAAATGCAGGGGAGTTGCAGTTCATCATAATCCGAGGAATCACTTAGCAGCTGTAGCAAGCACTGAACAAACAGCTCCCTCCTTCATGATCACTTTAAATATGAGCCTGTGTTTGTGCCAGTGTGTTCGTGTGACAGAATGTCCAAAAGACCCCCTCTTAGACGTCACTGTTCGGTATATTCTTTTGTCTGGAGACCAGGGGGCGTTTGCTAAAGTCCGCACTCTCATGTACAACAAACATAGTGACTGCCACAGTCGGCCAGCAACAGGATGTGTTTCCTGAGAGGAAAAGAGGATGGGAAGAGAGGCCAAATGTAGACCTGTTTCTTCTCTTGTCTTTCCTTTTCTGGCTCTCTAAATCTGGCCACTCAGAGTGCTGTGAACATGATTTTCTACTCAACTTTTTTAAATAACTCAGATTTTTCCCTTCCCCTGTTTTGTTTTCTATTACCATAAACAGTAAGACTTTGGCTGCCACCTATTACTATTGCTTTTTTTCACTTTGTCTCCCTTCTTATAGCAGGGCCCCTAAAGATTTGGGGTATTTCCTGTTGCCTAACTTTAATAAACAGCCCACATCTGTATCAGCTAAAGCAAGGAGGAGGGAGGGGATGGAAATAGAGACCAGATGGCTGTGGAATCTTATATTTGGAATTGAAACTGAACTGGGGGATGCGGTGTGTGTAAAAGACTTGATTTACGTCAGAGAAAAGGAAAAAAGAAAAGGAAAGATAAAGAATGACCTTTGCTTTGAGTTTAAAATCCTCTTCTTCATCTTAAAATGTAATAATTTCTAGGTTATGCTTTTATCAGTAAACAGGATTGTTTGATGGACATTCATTATCATTGTTATGATTGATATTGGAATGATGCTACACCACTAAAAGTCTTACCCTAGTGACATAAAAGCATTTAAAGCCTTAAGTCAGGTTTGTCCCCATATTCACATGCGTTCAGTCTAACTATCAAATATAAGCTTAAATGGAACCAGACATAAGTGGAAAATATTAAATACCTACCAACTTTTATTTTTTTCTATGTATATATTTACTTATTTGTGTATGTGTGTATAACTGATCTTACTGTTGAATAATAAAATGCCAAGGCAGTGAGCCACACACACATCATCCTTGCAAACAAGCCATTTCTCCTTTCTCTTGTAGTAAAGCGGTGTGGGAAAACATGGCACGGATGTGTGTGAAAACCCGCCGGCTGGATGTGGCACGCGTGTGCCTTGGGAATATGGGAAATGCCAGGGCAGCAAAAGCACTAAAGGAGGCGGAGGCTGAGCCTGAACCAGAAACCCAAGTTGCGATGTTGGCCATTCAGCTCGGCATGCTGGTGAGATATTAAAGAATCTTTTTATTTTCGCCCCAGACTATAACAAAGAATTGCAAAAAGGGTTATTCTTCTGTATTTGGGTTCAGGTTGCAACCTAATGTGAAAACTCCATAAGAGAAAAGATTACATTTCATTTAAAAAGACAAGGTAACTTTAAAAAAAAGGAACTTGAGTTTATAAAATCATTCTAGAAGATAATTTTAGCCTTTTTTAAAACAAAAAACCTGCGATCCAGCTCACAGAAATGCCACATGCTTTGGCAACAAATAACACATCCTCCCTTTAAGTTGTACCACGCACAGACTAAGGGACTTTCCGGGCCAAAAGCATTTATCTTTCCATCATCTTTTCCTGTCTTCCAACAGGAGGATGCAGAAAATTTGTACAAAAGCTGTCAGCGCTATGACCTGCTGAACAATTTCTATCAGGCTTCTGGTAATTGGCAGCAGGCTTTGGAGACAGCTGAAGTTCACGATCGCATCCACCTGCGCGCCACGTACTACAGTTATGCCAAATACCTGGAATCCATGGGCGACAAGACACTGGCCCTCACTTAGTAAGGAAAACAAAAGCTTATTTATTATTTGGTCAGTAATGTAGTCGTGTGTGTCGGAACAACTATACAATAGGAACAAAGTGTGACTGATTGTTATCCTTTTTGTTACAGCTATGAGAAATCAGACACACACAGAGTTGAAGTGCCCAGAATGCTCCAGGACGACACGTCATCTCTAGAGATTTATGTTAACAAAATGAAAGACAAGTAAGTCTCGGCTCTCCCTTTATGGTTAAAAACATCTGAAATGCTTTTAAACACCAGTCCTTCCATCTGTATAACTCAGGAGCATCTATAAGTGGTGGGCCCAGTACCTGGAGAGCCAGGCAGACCTGGATTCTGCACTACATTTCTACGAGTGTGCTCAGGATTATCTTTCCCTCGTTCGAATCTTCTGCTACAGGGGGGACATTCAGAAGGTGACTCAGTTTGTAAACTTATAATTTTAAAGAATTTGATCTTGAAGAGTTGAGTTTACTGATTTGTATATAGTGTCTTGTGTACTTAGGAAACATGTATAGGCTTGTACCACTGTAAGCCACTGTAAACGGTATTGTTATTCTGACTAATTTACATGCTTCTTTTATATGATAACATTTTTGAAATTTCCTAGGCGTCAGAGATAGCCAACAATACGGGGGACAGAGCAGCTTCTTACCACCTGGCCAGGCATTATGAGGGACATGATATTAAACAAGCTGTTCACTTCTACACACGAGCCCAGGCCTACAATAATGCTATACGACTTTGTAAAGTAAGGGTTTTTCAGCAGCCTCAGTTAGAAATATATATCTATATATAAAGCAAGACTTTTTTCTTTTTTTTGTTTGCTTTCTTTTTCCCCATCGTTGTTTTCTTGTGTTTGTCTGATCAGGAGAACGGCCTGGATGACCAGCTGATGAACCTGGCCCTGCTCAGTAACCCAGAGGACATGATGGAGGCTGCGTGTTACTACGAGGAGAAAGGCTCCCATTTGGATCGTGCTGTTGCGCTTTACCACAAGGTGCATCACAGCTGTCTGTGTTTTTTTTTTCCTTTCCAGTGAATGGATTGATGCATTATAAATCATTCCACAAGGGGGGGCGGTGGTATTGTTAAATACATTTAAAGTAAGCAATGTGAAGTAGATTTTCAACTGTGGCTATATTTATTCATTTCTTTCTTATAGGCTGGCTATGTGTCCAGAGCTCTAGAGCTGGCCTTTGCCACCCAGCAGTTTGGTGCTCTTGAGATGATCGCAGAGGATCTCAATGAGAGCTCAGACCCAGCCCTCCTGGCTCGCTGCTCTGACTTCTTCAGCACACATTCCAAGTATGAGAAGTCAGTGGAGTTACTGGTAGCAGCCAAGAAGGTACCACTGCGACACAGCATCACCTGTTTGCTCGTAAATCCATTCATATGTGCTAACTCCTGCTTTTGTGTCTCCACATTTGTGTACCCAGTACCACGAAGCCCTGGAACTGTGCGTGACGCAGAACCTAACGATCACAGAAGATTTGGCCGAGAGAATGACTGTACCTGATTCGAAGGATATGTCCGAAGAGGCCCGCAAGGAGCTGCTGGAGAGGATCGCTGACTGTTGCATGCGGCAGGGCAATTACCATCTAGCCACTAAGAAATACACACAGGCTGGCAACAAACTCAAGGTAATTATCAGATGTGCTGTACACTCATTAGGAATTCTGTGCATAGGACGTATCTTGTCTGATACATATGCAACACCTAATGTGTCTCCTTGAGGGAAAAAAAAAGTATGCGTCATGCTGTTACACTGGAAACGAAATAATTGTGACTCTAAAAACGTAAATTATTTTGTTTCTTCTTAACAGGCAATGAGGGCGCTCCTGAAGTCAGGCGACACAGAGAAAATTGTTTTCTTTGCCAATGTTAGTCGTCAGAAAGAGCTTTTCATCTTGGCCGCCAACTATCTCCAATCTCTAGACTGGCGTAAAGATCCAGATATCTTAAAAACAATTATTGGTTTCTACACTAAAGGCAGGGCACCGGACCTGCTTGCTGGCTTCTATGAAGCTTGTGCTCAGGTGAGCAAAATATCAGTTCATTTGGCCGGTTTGTTTTGACGTTTATATTGAATTATATAATTGGAACAAAAAAACTAAAAAGCCCGCCTCAGTATCAGAGCACATCAAGCAAAATACAATTTATAGATAAATTTTGATGATTCAATAAAAAGTTATTTTGTTATCATTTAAAAGGTGGAGATTGATGATTACCAGAACTATGAAAAGGCTCTGGATGCTCTGACTGAGGCATCAAAGTGTCTCTCAAAAGCAAAGGACGCTTCAAGCGGACAACAGGAAGTGCGACTGGCTGATCTGCAGCACAAGATTGCCTTAATCAGGAAGTTTGTCCACATACGCAGGTACGAATATGAACTCATTTTGATTATTTCAGTTTTACCGTAAGTTTTGGTTTTCATCATAGAACGGGTCGTTTTTGATGGATGTTTCGTTATTGCGCGGGTCAACCCGTCTGCGAAGCTTTGAGCTCATCACATTTGTCTACAGTTTGTACAGCGAGGACGCCAGCGAGGCGGTGCAGCTGTGTGAAGCCCTGCTGGAGGAGCCAGAGCTGGACCCTGCTGTGAGGATTGGAGATGTGTTTGGTTTCCTTATCGAGCACCACTGTCAGCAAGGCAACTTCCAATTGGTGACTGTCTTCTTTTTCTAGATTTTTCAATAGGTCAAATTACACTAATCACATTAATGTAGGGCTGTAATGATTCATCATGTAACTCAATTTAAAAAAACCAAATCCTTGGTGCTACTTTCTAAATTTTTTCTATTTGTGTCCTTTGTAATTCTTTTCCAGGCCAATCGTAAACTGGAGCAGCTCCAAAAGCTGTTGCCATCCCAGAATGTTAGCTACTACATCAGCCAGGCCAGCCTAGTGGCCCTGCAGAAAGAGCTTGGTATACCTATGGATCGCAGTGACAACATACACATCTCAAAGGAGGAAGACGAAGTGGAGGAGGATTTAAACATGTTTTAACCCAGTGAAACTATATCAAATATATCTGCACTTTTTCAGACCAGAAATAACTGTGGAGTTAGTTTTGTCCAAAACAACTTACATGGGAGATATGAGGCTTGCCAAAGTCACATTATGTGGACTGAGCACAGCATCTGTTTGCATTCAAAGGCACTCGACTATCAGATATTGAATGAGTACTGTGGAAAACACGAAAACTAAAATGTTCAAAACTCATCAGGGCAGTTGGTCAGCGTGTGTGTGTGAGCTGCAAAACATCAAAAACCTACACAAGAAACTGTAATATGGAGTTAATGTATATGACAAACTTGGCTGAGGTTGCAACATTTTCCAAAATGCTGAATATCATGAACATTGAACCTCTATCCTCTGCAAAGGGAAATCATGTAATGCAGCTGTTTTATTCTTAAATTTAAATCCTATGTTTAACCTTTTTCCAGCAGCTTTTGTGAACGCAGAACGCCTTTGAGCTAAACTTGGCTCTGAATGATGTTATAGATTTATCTCTGTGGCTTTATGAACGACTGTTTTTACAGGGATTGATTTATTCCTCATGTCTGACTGTGGTTTACACACATTTGGTACAATTTATTTTCATATTCAGCTGATGTATTAAATGTAAATATCTTCTCAGTGTCTTGACTCATCTCTGTAAAGCCTTTTGGAGCTATTTTTGATAACACAAGGCCACGTCTAGCAGTACCGTAGACTGTGAATTAATTGCATTGTTCTTATACATTGTAAAGTTCCCATTAAAACATAAAATAAAATGAGATGGAAATCATAGTTTTTGTTTTAGCTAGATATGCAAAAAAGCTCACTGCACACTGACTGAGGTGTAAAGCTGTTTTTTGTGTTGCAAGTGCTGCTGGAGTTTTAACCTTTTCAGACTTTTTTAAGTATCAAGGTGTACCAGAAACTTCGACTGTGCTTCTATTTTTTTTCAATTATCATGATCACTTTTTGTGTATGAGAGATAAGATTGTTATGTTTAGCTGAGTTAGCATAACGCCCTGTCAGTAGTTATGATGTAATATAATGAGCTTATGCCTATGTTGGGTTGTTAAGCTAGATTGTTGAAGTATTATAGAAGAGCAGCTATTCCAACTGTGTGCTCAAGAGGGCGCCGTTGTCCATAGAATTGTACCGTAGTTCTTTGATAAGGGACTGAATTAATACAGTCTAAAGGATAAATAGAAACAGCGGAGTCGCTTATAAAACTGTTACTGTTACCTGTACTTTATGTTTTACCGAGCTAACTTTAGATGCTAACAGGTTAGCAGGCTAAGAGAGGTCAAATATGCACCAGAATGCATTTACTGTGACATGTGGTGGTGATAATACACATTTATTCACGATTGGTATTAAGTGAAATCTGAAGAAAGAGTTTCCACACATGAGTTTTGTTTGTGTTGTGGAGTCATGGAGACGTTGTTGGTGGATACAAGCAACAGCTGACAGTGGAGGGGAAGAAAAGATGGACGGCCAGGACCAAAATTTAAATCCGCTTCAGGAACGAGTTAAAGCTCTGACAGGAGAAAATGTGAGTAAGACCTTTCCCATTTGTCTTCTTACTAAGTATTCTCGCTTTTGGCAAGGTAGCTTTACCGAAAAGGGTGAAATGATCACACAGCAGCACAACTGGAGGCCTTAAGACTAGTGCTTTTTATGTTTTCTTTCTTCCAAAGAACAGTCTTGAAGTTTCATAATAGGTTCGTCTTAATGGACAAAGAAGAAAAAACAATCTAGAAAAAAATAAGATTAAATAAAGTTATAAATGTATTTTTAATGTAATTGAGTGAGATACCTGATCTCCTTTAACCCAGCCACAACTGACTGTGTGCCCATGTGGTGCACAGCCAACCAATCAATTGATCAATTAATGATACTCCTGATCGTAACTGTTATATTTATAGAGCACACCTGTCCACAGAATTCTAACCTTTCCAAAGAACGTCAGGGACAGGATTTTACACCTGCACAAGGCTGGGATGATCTACAAGACCATCAGCAAAGAAGCTTGGTGTGAAGGTGACAACTGCTTGTGGGATCTTGTAAGGCCCCCCTATGCACATGTGTAGGCAAACTGATCTGTTTGCCCTAAATGATTCAGAGAAGTCTTGGCAGAAAAGCTGTGTGGTCAGATGAAACCAAAATTGACCCGTCATGTTTGGAGACAGAGCAATGCTGAGTATAACTTAAAGGACACCGTCCCCACAGTCGAGCACAGAGAGGTGGAGGCATTGTAATTTGGCGCTGTTTTTCTGCGAAGCACATCCTAACTTGCACACATTTCACCCTCCTGAGATGTGAAATTACGAAATTATGAACTATGCCACTGTCTGACTGCTGTGCTGGGCAACAAGTACTAAGTCATATTTTGTTTGGGGATCAAAAGCTTAATTCACTCAGTCAAAAGAGAATCACTTTAGAACTTTTATTTTTTCTGGATTTTTTGGTTGATATTCTGTCTCCCTCCATTACAATCAAACTGCCATAGAAATAGAGACAGTTCATTTCTTTAGAAGTGAGCAAACTTACACATTTATCAGGGGATCAAATAATTATTTCCCCCTCTGTATAAAATGTGTGCATGTATAGTTGCAGTGGCGTGGCAAATACGAGCGTGCCCTCACCAAAGTGGGCTACCTGGAGACCAGACTGAGCCACCTGGCCAGCTCCAACACAGACCTGTCCTGCAGGCTGGTCCAGAGTGAAGAGGAAAGACTGAAGGTGTGTTAAACAAACATGAATCATAATTTAATTGTGAGTGTATACTACAGAACTAACATTTTTATTTTCTCTCCCAATGTCTGTTTAGATCTATAAGGAGCTTGTAGAGGAGAAAATTAAGGCTAATAAGATAAGAGAACAGTATGAAGAAGAGACATTTGAGCTGAAAACCAAGGTGAGGGTTTTTCTACAAATCCTTCCACAACAAGACTGCTGGCAGGATCATCCTGAATCACTTTTTCTACACCCTTTTTCCTTCTCACTCTGGTTAGGTACTTAACCAAGAAGGTGTGATAACAGAGCTGGAAATAGAGCGAGACAGGTTGCTCAGGGAACTGCAGTCCACTGAGACATGCCTGAAAGGGAAAGAGACTAGTGGCCAGGACTTGACTGAGGAATATGCCACATTAAAGAAGAACTACCAGATTCTGGCTGAGGTCCACGATAAAGAACTAGCCAAGAGCGGAGCGCTCACAGCAGAGCTGCTAGTGCTGGCCCAGGCCCAGGACGCCCTCCGCAGGCAGTTGGAGGAGCAGCATCAATGTGTGAAGACCAGCACCGAAGGTCTTCATGGGGAGCTAGACAGGGTGCGGGCTTTGATCACCCGCATGTCACATGACACAGTCAAGGTGAGGCAGTAAATATCGAGCTCCACCATAAGGAGAACATGCATTTCTTTACTTTAAGTTGTTAGAATTAGAATACAGATTCTCATGTTTTGCTATGTTGTTCATTTCAAATGCTTGTATGTTGTATTGACAGCCCGAGGAACAAGCAGAGATGGACAAGGAGCAAAAAAGCATGCAGAAAACTGTGAGTCCTTAAGTTTCAAAATAGTAACCGTCGAAGTTTATAAGTCTCAGACTGCCTCACTCAGCCTTTTCATTCATCTCCCTCACGTAGCTCCTTGAAAACCAAGATGAGATCAAAGACAAGCTGGAGGAAATGAAGAGCAGCTACAAGGAGCAGCAGAAGAAACTGGAGGAGAAAGTGTGCGAGTGTTTGTCATTTACTTGTGCAAAAGCTCAATGAAAATAAAAGATCATTATCTTTGCATTTCCAGTCAGGATGTAGTGCGTCCCAGTGTTTGCCCCACATGCATCTGCTTTGTGGTTGCCTCTTTGATTTTTTTCTGCTAAGCTGTGGCTTTACTTGCTCTGTGCATGTGTGATGTGGTCTCTTTGCTTCTTCTCTGTGGATTTTTGCTCTCTTGTGGTCGTGGCCTGCGTTTGGTCACCAGGGTGGCGATGGGTAAAGAGCACCAGCAGATCCACAGAGCGATGCATGTTAGCCAGCAGAAAGTCTCTGAGCAGAGTGCGGTGAGCATTCCTAGTTATTACCACTGTTTGTATGCTGATTTGTAATGCTGTGATAATTTTGTATATCCATCCCTTGCTCTGTTTAAACTTTAAACTTTATAGGTGGGGGGTAATCATGTTCTGTATGTGCTGTTTCCTTTGAAGGCCCTGATGTGCTCTCAGAGACAATTAAAGGAGGCAGAAGAGGAGAACTCCAAGCTGCAGCTGCAGGTGAAAGAGCTGATTGAGGAATATCGCACAAGGCTCGTGTGCTACTTACAGGACATAGCTGTGAGTAACGGCACACACAAAGCAGGTTTGATAGTAAGACGTGGCAGTATTGATAAGACCTCTGCTCTGTGTAATCCAGGACTACACCGATGGGCTTGAAGAAAGTAAAAGGCCGTCAGAACCGAGTAAGATGAGAGGATTCATCGACAGCATGCTGCAGGATGTTCGTTTATCCTACAGGGCAAGGGAGGAGCAGCTCGCCACCGCTGCTCGCTCGTATAAGAAGAGACTACAGAGGATCACCCAAACTCATCATGCCCTCCTGATTGCATACAGGTGATGCTTTCTTTGTTTCATTCCTCCTTGTTTAGACGTGATTGTTTATGAGCTGCAGTTTAACAATGGTCTGATCCATTTACTAAAATTTATTGGAGTGTGTATGAAAACATTCCCATAATTAGAGACGGCATGTAGGACATGCTAAATCTTGCATATAGAGCATAATATAACACGACTACTTTGGATCGTTTTGTTGCAAAGTTATTCCAACCCGGCAATGTCCGATATTTGTTTGAAGTCTGTGGGTGGGGCTGAACTCAAGCTCTGCCATCAGCGGTGTAATAATACCTGGTTTGCTCCTACATGATGGTCTTTAGGCTTCAGAGGGAGCAGATCTTGGCCAAACCAGAGAATGGTCTTGATCCCGGACCTCCAGAAGCCCACTTCAACTTGGAGCCAACTGAACTGAAAGATGCAATGGAGAAGGAGCTCCAACAACTGCACCAGGACAAAGCAAAGCTGGAAGGTCAGCTGCAGGCGGCCCGGGAGCAGGTAGCACAAAGCAAAAGTCTGCTTTGAAGTGGAATGATTTGCTTTTGTTTTGTCTCACGAGTGCTTATTTTCGGTCTGTAGGGAGTCGTCTTTGTTTCCATACTTCCCGTATTAAGCCAGAGACTTTCTTTTGTTGGAGGCGGTGATACTGAAAATAATGACTTTAAAATTTGTGCTGCTGTTTCACTGCTGCAGAGGTGGATTCGGATCATGTAACAGCACTCATATATAAAATTCGCTGCTCTGAATCAGTTTTGTTTCTGCTTTGGTGCCATGCAGAGCTGATTTTACTTAAATACGCTTTCAGAAAAAATAACTATTTGAGAACATAAGTGTAAATCAGAGAAATACTCACTGACTTCTCTAAAATTAGAAGTTTAGACGTTTTTCCAGTTTAAGGAAAGATTACACTTACTGACACCTTTATTATTGTTCAACTACTTGTTAACACAAAAATCAATTAGCCAATCATTGGGCAGCAACTTAATGCATTTAAGTATAGGGTCATAGTCAAGACAAGAAGTTTAAACTCAGGATAAACTTAAAAACGATGGGCTGCATCAGCAGAAGACCACAGTGAGCAAAGAACAGGAAACTGGGGCTTCAAATTCACATAAGATCCCCGAAAACTGGACAACAGAAAAACATTTCCTGGTCTGAGAAGTCTTGAGTTTTTGCCTGTTGCTAGTCTCTGAACCTTGCATAAAAACAAGGTGAAAGCATGGATCCATTCTGCCTTGTATCAGCTGTTCAGACTGGTAGTGGTGGTATAATGGTGTGAGGGATATATTTTCATACAGAGAGGATCATTCCTGATCTTAAGCCTGACTTTTCCGTTTTAGGTGGCTACGTTTAAAATACCCATGCAAAATGTAAACCGTGAGCAGTGAGTGTCACTATTTTTTTTTCTTGCTCTTATTTTTATCAGATGACAAATGTGGTCAGCTGTGCATTTTGTCAAATAAATGTTTGAAAAATGTGACTTTACCAGGCTGGACAAACCGGAGCAGCGATTCGAAGAATCCTGTGGTGACATAAGAAAACAGCTGAAGGAGCCCACTGACTCCACGCCGGTAAACAAATCACTATTTTCAGCTTTTTATACTGTCTGATTGCATACTTAATATAAAACAAAATGCTAGTAAAAGGTTATTTCACTTCAAACAGGTGTCCTTTGAGAAGGAGCGTGCCCTTCTCATGACCAGAGCGACAGTTGCAGAGGCTCAGGTGCTGGAGTTGCAGGACTATATTGAAAAGCACCTGAGCAGGTCAGGAAGTAGCTTGATGTGTAGGTTATAAAACGTCGGCTCTCAGACGCATGCTACATTAGTCTTGACTACTGATTGCAGGTATGAACAAGAGATCGCACATCTGCGCGGATTACACGGGACAGTAGAGGAGGCGGGGCGTTCCCAAAGCGCCAAATTAGCTCAATGCTAAGGAAACAAGCAATAAAATTTAAACATCAAAATAAAATTAAATATATAACATTATGAATTTGTAAAATTCTCTTTTTTTCTCAGATCTCAATATACTCAGTATAAGTGTATTTAAATAGCTCATTTTAAGCATTTAAACCTGTCCCATCAGTAGGTGGTGCTGCGATCACTGATGGTCCCCGCTATGAAAGCGCCCGTCCTCTCAAAGAATCTGGCCTTGAGAAAAAAATGCCTGGAATGTTTGTAGAGCTTATGTCAATTTCACGAGCTCGGGAGAAGAAAGCGTTGTGACAATGAGGGGTCACCGTGGTGAGAATAATGTCATTACATGTTACCCAGACACATACAGGCCTGTGAATGCTTTCCCCTCAATACAGCGTTGAGAACTGTCAGGCAGACAAGCCAGGCTTTTTCCAGAACGAGGGTTCATATTTATAACCTCAGTGATGGTGTGAATGGGCAGCTATTCCCTTTAAATCCCTTTAACAGTGAAAGGGTCTGCTTTTCTTTTCTTGTGAGATTGGTGGCTGGGTGTCCTGCCACAGTTCACAGGCAGAACTTTAAAATTATTAAAGTCTCTTTAGCGTTTTTTGAAATAAGAAAAAAAAACAATGTCAAACTTTACATTGAAATTTTTTTTTTTTAAATGTTCATGCTGTAGAGGAAATGATGAGAAAAGAAGAGATTGAAGGAGTCATACGCATGTCACCCCAATTCCCATTTCTGGGGGCATGCCAGCCATGGGAGAAAAAGAGGGGGGGCAGGGGTGTGAAAGTTTGAGAGGAATGGGAAGTGGGATTTTGTTAGTAATGTATTACACTCCCAGGGCCCTGGGAAAAGGGGTAGGGGGTGTTCAGCTTTGGGTCTGTGCCAACATAGTCACTGTGCCAAAACGCTGGGCGCTGGAGACCACTCCTCTCTATCTGTGGGAGAGCCGTCTGTGGGAAAATCAAATCCAGGTTTGCCGCTCAGCGACCGGTCGTTATGCGTAAGCGCGGACACCTCCGCAAACTTGCACAAAATAAATTTGCTCTTAGTAAATAAATACAGAGCACGCAGTGGAGATTGTAACATAGCAAGTGCAGAGCGCTCTGCTGCACCACAGCTGGTCCCCGAGGCAATGTGCCAGGACCCCCCCCCCTTAAGATGGGAAATTTTGACTCCATAGTATGTGAGCTGCCATTTATCTGCTGCCACATATGTGACCGCTATTATGAAGTAAAAACTGGCCATAACCGTTATTAAATTAGATTTAGATTGTAGACATCTAAATGGAAAATTTCATTCATGGGAACTAACAAGTAAAATATGGCAAAGGCTTTGATTAAATCGTATAAATAAGTGTCACAAGAAGGATTGGTTGGTAGTTATTTTAATGTAACAGCTGCGTTAAACCACACAGAAATCCCATTAATGGCTCAGTGAAGAGTCTGGCTGACAGTAAAATACAGAAAAAAATGTTAATGACTTTTTTCCAGTTGAAATGGAGGCAAAGTGCCTGCCTCCTGCAAAACCTCCAAAAATACGAGCAGTTAGACAAACTGTAAACTAAACATAAATGAGTTTATGTGAATCCGGTGCTCAGTTGATGAGAAAGCTCTTTGTGAGGTTAATATGAACTCATGGGGAGAAGCAATCATTCAAATGAATCGACCATCAGTGTGATGGGCCGTTTGTCTTTTCAGTTATAGCGATATTTCTCTTAGAAGGATTATAAAAACTTCTATTTATAGCAATTTTCAGACCCTTAAAAAGAAGTGAGCAACAGAGTCATTTTCTTATTGATATAAAACAAATGTGTACTAGCGTGCAACCTGAGGAGTCACCCCCTGGTGGCCATTGGAAACAATGTTGTTTGAAGGCAATTGTACTTTGGGTTCCTTTTTAGACGTGGGTGCCAGTCCAAGGCTGTTGCCTGCAGAGGCTATGAAAGGCCCCAGTCGCCCACGAAAGCAGTCAGTGACCATCTGGCAACCACCGGTCGCGAGGGAAAAAATGTATTCCTCGACTGGCTGGCAAGTGACTGATGGAAGTTGATGCCAGTCGCTGTGAAATTGATTGCTAAAGCTTCTGTCACACTGTGCTAGAGACCAGTCTGTGACCCCCTGGAAACAACAGGTTGCTAAGGAAAAATGTACAAGTGGTTGGTGAAAAGTTCCTGAAGGTTTCACAAGGTGAAACTGGTAGAGAGTTATATGGTGCTTTGTTTGCTAGCAGACTGGAAGATGGCACTTTTGCCTCAAAGCAAGAAGGTCTTGGGTTTGAATTCACCGTCTGGTCGGGGCCTTTCTCTGTGTGTGGAGTTTGCATGTTCTCTCTTCCTCTCACAGTCCAATGACATGCAGTTAGTGGGGTTGGTAGGTTAAGTGTTTGGTGTAAGGTGTTGGGGTTAGGTGACTTGTCCAGCGTGTGCCCTGCCTCTTGCCTCATGGTAGCTGGGATAGGCTCCAGCCCCCTCACAACCCTGAACTGGATAAGTAGAAGTGGATGGATGGACTGCTAGCATCTGCCAGCAAACACTTGCCAATGGTTTGGGAAATGCACATTTTCCCCTAGCAACTAGAGGTCACTGACTGGTCTCTAGGCCTGCATGACCAAGGCTGATGGGTGTAATGGGTTAGACTGCAACATTTTGGATTTCAGCATCAAAATCCAAACTGAACGAACTCTGTTATTTCTGATCAAGGGTGAACAGTTTAAACGTCACAAAGGCGAAATTTATTTCAGTTAAATTATGATACATTCTTTAATATTTCTACTTTACTGATACCAAATTAAAACTGTGATTAACACATCCGAGCTCATTTAACACTGTATCTCCCTTTTTCTGTCTTTTTAGGCACACACAATCATACAAACAATAATTTATGATTTAAAATTTATTTCAATTTTTTTTTTTTTTTTTTATGTTCATGACATATTTATTTTGTTTCTGTGTCAGGGTTTTTTGGTGAATTGTGAATGAAATTGTTTCAATAATTTTAAAAAGTTCTGTTTAAAGTTACCCAGGTAACAATATCATTTATATTGTCGACAGAAGGTTGCGTCACATTCACGCAGCAACTATAGGAGCGCATGGACCATTATCACTGAGCTTTACATGGAATCCTTGCAATGCAGGACCATGACCTAATCAACATTAGCAACTGCATGGAAACATATGATGCTTATTTACGTTCCCTACACTCTTCTGTTTTGTCGATGATACTTTGGGCGCGCATTTGTTTTGGTGGTGGGAAAGTGGTGAAAAGGTTGCACGAATGTGTCGTTCTGAGGATGGGAAGTGGGGTGTAGCGATGCGGAGGAAGTACCTCACATGGCTCGCGATGGGCCGCTCGTCAAGAGCCCCTTTGTTTTAGGAGGTTAATGCCTAATTGATACAAGCTTAATGAGAGTGGGCTGTGTGTGAGCCTGGGGTGGAGGGGGTTGGTGGTGGTGGTGGTGGTGGTGCTGCACGGCCCTGTTGTAATTGGAACGGACAAGCCTTGTGTGGTCGAGGGGTGTACGGGGAATGGATTTCTGGGAACGCAAGGAAAGTTGAGGAAGAGTGGGAATGAGGAAGAAAAAGCGACAATGAGTGCGAGGAATGTGGGAGAAAAATCTGGTGTGATAGTGAGAGCATCGCGAGATCATGAGAAAGAAATGTAATGACGATGGGGGGGGGGGACTCGCTGTTCTCATGGATGTTTAGTGCTAATGGAGGTCATTGGAACTTTATTGTTTTATGAGCTTCCCATAAATCGCTCGTGCAGTGTACGATACAACAACTGCAGACCTACCAACATCAACTGTAACCGTTCTCTGAGACACCTGTTGTTTCTGATGAGCTGTCTTTTCACCCCCTCTTTCAGTCTGACAGTCTGAGACTATTCACGCAAGACTCCTCAGCTTCCCTCCAGACAAGCTTTCAGTATGAAGGCTGGAGAGGCATTAAGAGGGAGGAGGGAAGGGGGCAGGAGAGGGGTGCACAGAAGAGAAGAGCCGTGCACTTTAGAAACCTTGAAGAATTAGGACTGAAGGCTTTGGAGAGTCTGGGTGGCTGCAAGAAAAGGGGGTTAAAAAAATTGTAAACGGGTCCTGGTTGCATAACTATAAAGATGAGAGGGAAAGCAAGATTTCATAAATTGAGCTTAAGCTGGGTGTGCTTCAAACAGCCGTGCTAAATGATGACAGAGTGAGTGTGGAAGACTGGAGAGGAGGAACAGTTACAGTACGGGTGAGAAAGACGGGAGGGAGGCGGCTCGATGAACAGGAGTGAGTGAGAATGAGGCTGAGTGTCGGTGAGGGAAGGAGAGAAGGGCAGACCCTCTGCGTTCCCACACTCAGCAGGTTCCCACAGTAGACCCAGCTAATCCCTGTCTTAATTGGGGGAGAATTCCAGCGCACATGTTCCCCTGGAATGAGCAGGGAAACTCGGGGAGCATCTGACACATCAGACAAGCTGCAGCGGCTGAGCTGATGCACAGTGTGCCAGTGCACTTTGTTGGAATATAAACACACCGCCCGACTGTCAGCACATCTGATGCATAAATGCTTTCACAAGTTACACTTTTTTCCCCCTCCCCACCCTTTTCACTCCGTCCAGCGCGAGAAGTGTTCTCGGCAGCCACTTAGCATCGCTTTAACCACATTCCAAGAGTTAAAATTGTGATTTTATGAATGTTAAAAGCAGGCGTTGGTACTTCAAGACTTTCACGCTTTCAAATGTTTGGGTTTCACTGAATTCCAGGAGCGATTTTTAGTCACAACAAGTTTCTGTTTTATGTCTCTGAGTTTAAGGATATTTGGCTGCTGGTGATATTGTTGAAAGGAATACACTGAAGCTCCAGTTTGGACTCGGGAGCTAGACAATGCAATAGGTCTAGGCTGCTGAGGGCTTCCCATGATACAGTGATGAATGTTTCTTTTTCATTCAACTGTTTTTTCTCAGCATGTGTTTATACACCACTCTGCATTTAATCATTAGTTATTACTCATCTCTGGCTCTTTTCCACAGTGTGTCCTGTTTTCCTCCTCTCACCCCCAACTGGTCTCTCTGAGCCTTGTTTCTGCTGGAGGTTTCTTCCTGTTAAAATTTTTCCTGCCTACTGTCCCCTAAAGCGCTTGCTCATAGGGGGTCTTCCCAATGTTGGGCTTTTCTCTGTATTATTGTAGGGTCTTTACCATACAGCATAAAGCACCTTGAACCAAATAAATAAAATAGATAAAACTGAATTGAATTATTGCAATAGCAGCAGAGGTATGAGAAGTGATTATGTCTCAACATCAGATCTCAAATACATTTATTTGCAGGATAGTCTTCATTTTGTTACAGTAAGAAAAACAGTGGTTGGAGACTGTGGTGTGACCAAAATAATGGGTGACTGACTGTATTAAGGCTAATGATTATACAGGTGGAGGCCAATACAGGCAGCTGTAAGCGATGTCTGTCTGCGATGCCTCACCTCAGCTAAACTGATAACCAGACCTCCCGACTGGGTTTGTGATGTTGGTACCTGTGGGTGGAGCATTCTTAAAGCAGCTAACTGACAGGTGGTCTGACTAAATAACAATATAAATAAATCGAAATATTTGTTCTAGTTTTGCTGAATAGTATTTTTTTGTACATTAGATTAATTACAGTAAATAAATGAGGTCTCTGCTTTTTTTTTTTTAATATCACAGTAATTAACCTCTTTAAAAATCTATTGTTAGAAAGTATCATGGGTTTTTCAGCTAGCTTTCAACTAGCGAAATGCTAGAAGTGCTCATAGTAAGACTAGTATAAGATGGTAAGACTAGATTTTAGTGAAGGATTTTTCTCCCCCACCACACACACACACACACACACACACACACACACACACACACGCCTTTCTGCTGAAGAACCTGTGCTTTCTGCAGGTTTAGTTTTTAAAGCATGACGTTTACATTCGCACCTACCTTGCATCGTGTCTGGCTGATGGTGCAAACGTATTAGTGTAAGGAGGCTTTGAACTTCTCTGTCAAGCTTTGATTTAATTTTTTTCCCCTCATTTTAATCAATACTCAGCTGTTTCTGCTTGTGGAGCACAATCGACCCCTAACATGAAAGCGTCTGAGGGTGTGCACCACTATTCTCATTTTTTGGATTATTTTGTCTACTGCCTCTCACGTGATGGCCGGCTTCACCCTTCCCTCGAGGAAGGCTGTTCTGAACAAGTATAAACACCATTCAACTTAAAGAGACGACCTTCTGATTTTTAGCTTTCCAAATACTTAAACATAGAAGATGTAACATTATGTATTAATATGCCCTTATGTTAAAAGCTGGCTATTTTCTGTGACATGCAGGACAGAGGTTGGAAATCAAAACCTTACACCAAAGCTAGAGAACCTCGAGAAGCAAGATAGAACAACAATTTTTCATTATTTTTTGACTGATATCAACTAAATTTCTGTGTCAAGCTACTTGTTTTTCCTCAGTGGAAATAGACAGGTTTTACAGCCCTGTACACCAAATGTATCTGCTGACAAATCTTGCCTCGAAGCTGTGTTGGGCAAGAGAACATTGCAAGGAGATACTAGTAACACAACAAAACTGCAGTTTCGCTCCTGCCTACCTCTTTCCTTAATAAACAGTTCGAACAATAGGTATAGTGCAATACGTCTCTGAGGAGGTAACCCAAGACAGCTACTCCACGGAGCAAGATAACAGGCGAAAAAAGCCCAAAACAAAATAAAGAGCAAAAGGAGAGGCAGGCAGTGCTGCGCTGCAAGATTAGATGGGAGAAAGATAGAGTGGGTGGGCACTTTGTGAGAGAAGAATTCAGCTAATCTTCTGGGGAAGTTTCTCCCTTTTGTGTTGACAATCAGAGAGGGTTTTGTCAGAAAACCATAATCCTGTTGGTTAATTGGGAGCGTTTAAAGGCCCGGCTGAAAACAGGTGTATTTGTCTTTGGTGGGTCGACCCTCTGTTTGGAGTTTGTTATGAAGAAGGCTGACGTCAGCCGCATGAGGAGGCGAGACAAAGACATCAGTCGTCCTCGCGTAACACCGAATTCTGCTGCTATGTCAGGTTATTCCAGGAAACAACTCCGCAGAAATGCAAGACACACCTCAAGCATGATCGCATCATAGTGAGAATATTTCAGAAAAGGACACTGTGATGTCATCTGCTGCTTGGCGCGCTCTTGGTTTGAAGCTGTAAGGCTGTCTTCCTGTATAGACTTCGTGCCATAGGACACCAGTCTCAGAATAAGCCTCAAGTGGCCATTTGAGGAACTGCAGCTATTAGCTCTGGCGCTATAGTGATTTGAATTCTGATGTGAATTTTGTTCAAGTGCAGCAGAGGATGAATCCTAATCAGTCCATCTGCCATGTTTCTCGTCTTCCTTGAGCACTGAGTGACCCTAAGTGGCATTATTAAGGTGTGATGTAAGTGTGTGGAGGGTTTTGTGGTTGTACCCCCTGCCGGCGATGTCAGCCCCAGCTGTGTTCAGCTCGACGCGGTGCTAGCGAGCCTTCGCTGGAGGGGGTTGCAATTCATTCCCTCTGTCTTTTCTTACAATACGTTCTTTTTTGGCGGGAAAGCACCAAAGACGCTTCTTTGACCCAACTTGTGTTTCTTTGCGGCAGGGCCCGCCTCCAACCTCATACACCATGTCCACCCTGTCTTGATTGATTTTCAGTGCACATTTTGGAAGGGATTAAAGCCATCTGCAGCCTCTCGAGGAACAAAGGGTGCTACTCGCTCTCCTCCCTTTAGCACTTCAGAGGGATAACATGGGCAGATAAACATGCTCTTGCACCGCTATACACTTGTTTTCTATTCTGCTTTGACCTCTCAACCCACCCAAACTGCCCACTCTACGTTTTTGTCTCCCAAATGTCGCTCCGCTCTGTGGACTTACCAGTTTTTCCACAGTGCTCAGTGCAGAAAGATCGGTGATTTAAAAACACTGTTGCATGTTGCTGTAGAGGTTTTTCCATGCATATATCAGCATGGCATGAAGTGAAGTTTCCTTTTGGAAATCACCTCTTACAGCTGTTACGGGGTGTTATGGGAACAAGAAATTGTCAGCTGGGAATCTGGGAAGCCAAAATGTGGTCATAGAAGTCTACAAGGACTCATCCTCAGCTGGTGCCGAGCTGACGGAGAGGCAGCAGGAATCACAACCACCGAGTCAAACAAAGAGGTGGATGGACCAAGTTTTGTATGAGCTAATGTTCAGTTACCGTGAACTATGGAACAACCATTTGCATCTGTGGGGAAATAAAGCACATTGAAATTCCTGGCTGTGTCTTCATCACTTCTTTGACCACCTAACTTGTGCAACAGTGTAACTCATCACCTCAGCTTATACACCAGATAAAAAATGTAACAGCCTTTGGGATAGAGGCCGAAGAGCTTCAGAGGTCATTTAAGAGCCTTCAGCGCCGTTTGGCACAAAGAGACTGAGGTTTGAGATCGCTATCAAGTGTGTGTCAGAGCATCGCAACCACTGTTTTGGATCTACGACAGCACAACAACCAGCAGCTGTGGACCCAAGTTATGGGAAAGATTAGATGACGAACCCGTGAAAAGACAGCTCCAGTGAGGGGAAAAGGATCCAGATGAAGGATTAGTGTGAGAAGCCGCACTTAGAGATCTGGCAGCGAGCGTACCGAAGGTTTGTGTAAGAAACGCAGCTGATAATCTGGCAGTTACACAACCACAGAGAGAGAAGCAAAGCTGGTTTCAGCTCTAATAAATAGCCAAAAACAAAACAAAGAAACAAGAAAAAACTACGTTATAACGCCGTAAGCAGTGCTGTTGAATATATTTAGGCCTTATGTTGCGATTGTGTCAAAAATCCCCAGAATCATTTCACATTAGGAAAACTGCAAAACTACCTCCAGGTTTATTATTAAGTTTGATTCATCCTCTGATTTTTTTTTAAAAGCTGGATAACAGGAAGAGCTTGTGCTGAGCCTCAGCAGTGGGTGGGGTGTTCTGCTGTGCCGTGTTTGGGCGCACCTTTCCCCCCGTCTGCACTCTCATCTCTGGAGCTTTGTCTCCGGCCACTTCCCTCTAAAGTCCGCACCCTGGAACACTCTCCCACTGCTTTGGATTCTCCTTTCTTGAGTGCTTCCTGCTTTGCTAAGCTGAGCATTGAAGGAGTCGCTGCCATCAAAAGAGGATATTTGACGACAATCCCCAAAGTGTTATTGGGATTTTTTCTCTGTTTGTGTGCATTTAAACTAAGCAGTGTAACTGTGCTGTGTAACTGTGTCCTTTTAAGGGGTTCAACCTCGGGTCACAGACAAGTGACAACAATGCAGGAAGTTGAGCTTTGTCAAAATGTCACATGATGTATAGGTAGGGAATATAATTTGAGTGCTCTTTGTTTTGGCTTATCAGCTCTGCAGCAGTAAGCTCAGATGGACTGGAGGGGAGGGGGCTGAGTATTTTTATGTGTGTGTGTGTGTGAAGAGCCTGGCAGCTCGAGGCCACCCAACCAAAGGATGTTATAAAGGGGCACTGAGGCAGTAAATGGTCGGGGAGGCTGGAGGTTCACTCACATCAGCTCCTGAGACAGTGGCGCCAAACCTGTGCCTTTCTACGGGAGCGCAGCCAGACGTGGGAAGCATTCTTTTCAATTAAACTTAAGCACCAGGTTAATTCCCCCAGCTGCTCTTTTCCACATGGCTTTACTGCTCACAGTAAATCGGAGAGTTTTCTGGAGGTGTTTATGCAGCAGTGATCACAGTGATTCCTCATCTATCCATGTTCCAAGCAACTCGACCTCTGAGCAGAGTGGAAAACACATTGCTTTGATTGTCTCCTCGTGCACACGCGGTCAGGATAAAGCAGGCGACTGTGTGGCACCTCAGCTCAGCCGGGCCTGCCGTGCCACTCCCTTAATGGCAATTTATTGCTTCCTGTCCTGAAAACGGGAGGCCGAAGACAACAGAATTCTTCTCGCTGTTTTTCGACCTTCCCTTCCCTTCCCTGTCCAAATACCCTCAGGGTCCCAAACAGTCCCTAAATCTCTCCACCCTTTCAGGCCCTCTCGCTCTCTTCGGCCACGCCATTTGTTCTGCGCTTTCAGGAATCTGATTCATGAGCACTTGAAGTGACTTATGTTCTGAGAAAAGGTAGCCACGGAAGAAGCCTTACATGCTCTAATGGAGGCTGACCAGTTTTAATGATTTGGTTTAAGAGGATTAGGGAGCACGAAAAGCTCAGTAGAGTAAGAAGACCTTAAAAAGTTAAAGAAAAACACACAAACACACACATCTGAAATCTGTTTTTTAACAGAATATTTTAATAACACAGACAAACATAAAAATAATCCACAATACTGAGACAATACTTTTTTCATGCTTTTGTTTCTAGACTTTCTTATGAACATATTTACATTATATTCACATTTACACACAAAAATGGCAGTGTACGCATTAAAGGCATACCGTGTCAGCAGATTATGGTCATTTGGTACGAACCCCTCCTCCTTGCTGATATAGTGCACATCAGATCATTCTTTACAGAACTCATTTCACACATTAAATGCATATTTTATTGTTTTCTTGAGCTAGCCTCGTCCAACCAGAGTAATGTCCTTCCAATGAGAGGTTTTTTATTTTTATCATCAGTGTATGAAATTTGCTGATTATAAAGAGTCGAGTAGCGTTTACTTTCCATCAGTATGTGAGAGCAGAAAGCAGAAGGCGATAGGACAACAGTCAGATTTGCATCTGCTTTGGCAAGACTCAAGCAGCTTTGCTCTTTACGTTTAAATACTCTTCAAAATCAAAGGCAGTCCAGTCAGCTGTAGTTTTGCAGAAATATTGCATGCAAATTAAACACGTCTTATCTTACATGACTTATAAAGTTTGCGTCTCCTCACGGAAGCAAAAACGAATCTCAGACAGGCTACAAAAGGAAGGTGCTCTCAGCACTATATCGAGCTGTGAAGCCTGCTCAGGTAGCCATAGCTTTGTTACTGTTGTACGTGCTCGCATTTATCTGAACATATATTAAATTCTCAGTTGTTTCACTATGCTACATATAGTTGCTTTTTTTTAAAACATTTATTTGGTTTTCAGTGCTTGCAGCATCACACTTTCTAGATCATTCCCTTTCATTCAGTGCAAGTTGATTTTAGTGTTTCTCTTAGCGTGGACTTATATAATCTCCTTCATAAAACTAACACTGAAGACAAGTGTCACGTTGTCCTGTTATTATCTGATAAAATACATTATGAATAGACCGCAGCAACACCTGTGTGACGCGTACGCTCCACAGGATGTCAGCTGATAGCCTTTTTAATAGAGCTTTTCTTTTTTCTCTTTTTTTCCCTAAGTTTCAATGCGATGACTCTCAGTAGGCCTGAATTAATGGAAAGCTTTTTCATCATTACATCATTTTACTTTGACCATCTTTATGGCATCACTGCTTAAGCTTCGTTTCAGCCGTGTCCCCCCTCAGTGTCATGAAAACCACTGGGCTCTTTGCAACAAGTGACCGCGTATTGCACTGAAATGGTGTCTGAAAAGTCCATTTCACTCCTCAGGCCTTTGGGAAGACTACACGAGCTGACAGTCGCCCGTCTCGGCTTCTTCCCGAACGTGGAACAGGGCTGAGTTTGGCCTGGCGCTCAGCACAGCTTCCAATTTTGCGTAGCAGACGAGCTGAGTTTTTGCCTCAGTCTACGGGCAGCTCGCAGGGTATCTGCTGGGCTGCTTTGGCTATGGTGTAAGCACTCTGGAAGTCCTTGTAGCGCGGAGCGCAGCCCAGCCAGGCCTCGCCGAAGTGGACTCGGCCGGTGAAAAGGAAGCTCCCGGGTCCGGGTTTGACGCCACACTGGAGCAGAGTCCTGATCTCGCCCCGGCTGCTCAGGCGGCTGTTCCCGGTGAACAGCGTGTACTTCTGCCGAAACACGCGGGTGGCGCTGACCTTGATCACGGCCGCTCTTAAGTTCTCGTCCTCCTCCACTGACTTGATGTTGCCTCGCACCACTGCAAATTAGGAGGATATTCAGGTTAACATTAAAGCTCGTTTCCAGAATAATTATGCATGTTTTAAGCCTTGGTTCAGACTCTGCGAGCTACCAACAGATAAAAAACCTTAAGAAGTCCCTGACCTGCGTACTAATCAATGAACTTTTGTTCAGTCAGCTCTACTTCTCCTCAGCCCTTTACAGCTCAATCAGAGGCCTGCAGATTAGTCCACTACTCCTTCTCTAGGGGGGTGATGCTGGGGTTAGTCCACTATGGTGCCTGGGGGGGGGGGGGGGGGGGGGATTCGCTATTTCACCTTTAACCTTTCGTTTTTTTAAGGGGACATTTGGAGGCAACGTCTTTGAGCCAATCTCACGTCATTAAGATGCAGAGGTCTGGTTTGATGTATATGTAGTAACTTACCAAAATCACTGGTGCAAACAGCCATCAGAATCTCAGTGTTGTTGCAGGGTCTGCAGGCGTCTGGAGGGACAAAAAAAAGAAAAGAAAGCTGGAGTCATTTGGTGACCTTAGACAAGACTCTAAACTCCTGAAAGAAACCTGTAGGCTAATGTGCTTGAAATCAGGCAGTGCATTTGCAGATCACATGCAGAGGAATGTGATCCAAACCATAAACTGCAAAAAAAAAAACCCAAAAAAAACCCCAGCAACAAAGGGGAGAAAAACCTGTAACAAACAGCTGCTACTTTTCCAGTTGGCAGCAGAGGTCCAGAGGAGCTGTAAGGTGTGAGGCTCTCCTACCCCAGGCCAAATGAAACTTCCCCCCGTAAAGCCTTTCAGGGTGTCTGCAGTCACATCTCATCAAAGCCTAGACAGAGGCCAGGGAGAGGGAGAGGGGGGAGGACTTCAAAGAAGCCCGATCCAACTTCTTAGAAAATCCTGTACTTTTCTGTGGAGGCTTGACAGCTTTTATTGAGAACTAAAAAATACTTTAAAAAATAGTTTGGCGCCTTACTAAGACACAAGATTCATAGCGGGTTTTACTGATCAGGCCCAGAAAAGCTTCAGACCAAAACTGTTTGCACTGATTCAACTGTGGAAAAAAAAAAGTTCTGGCATTTTTTAAAAAGTTCTCCTTGTGGTTCTTTGGAAAACCTCTTGATAAATGAGATTCCTTCCTCTCCAGTCCACAGCACCCCCCCACTTCCAAACCTAATCAGTGTGTGCCCGTGTGAGTGTGTGTGTGGAGGGGGGGGTAAACTCCTACAGACAAGAGGCAACTCAACAAAAGAGGGGAGCATCTCAGCTGGGCAGAGGCCTCCCTGTTGCCTAGACAACGGCAGTAATCCCAGAATACTCATGCGCCAGCCATTCAAAGGGCTCTGGACTCTGGAGAAAGCCCCACATACTGGGCTTTTGTACCCCTCCTCCCCACTTCACCGCTCCCCTTCTCCTACTTCAAACCCTTTGGGGGAAAAGTTTGGCCACTTCCTTCTCTCTGCACGGCCGTGGAAAGTCCATGCAGACCGCAGAGGCCTGTTCCGAGTTATGAATCATCCTCAAAGAGGATTTTATGGGGTAATAATATCGTCAGTGGTGAATCACAAACTCGCATCTGCCAATTTTACAGAAAGGAAGTGAAAGACCTTTTACAGATTTAAGAACTGCATGCAGCTAAAGTCCTATTTTGGACAAACCTGTGAACTTTAAGGTGTTACGCAGCCACTCATGGAGGAAATGTTGATTCATAAACACAAATAATATGAAGAAAGGTTCAAGCTTAAGCAAGACCCTCCTCAGCACCAACACGGCAGACCTCGTGCAACCTGCTCTCACCTACTCACCTTCAGTGCTAATAGGGTGGGAGTCCAGGGACAGGCGAGCTGTCCAGTCCCCTCTCAGCTCGTAGCGAAATGAGGCGATCCTCCTGCTGATGTCCTGATGTGGTGTAGCCTGCAGGAAGAGGGCCACCCTCTCCCCAGGCAGGCGGCTGAAGCAGCGCACCCTCGGCGGGGGGGAGGATTCCAGGCGGTCTCCTATCAGGAGCTCGAGGACCCCATCTCTCTCCAGGTAGAGCTGGGCTCCGTGGAACTCCTCAGAGGGCTTGACGCAGGCAGTGATGAGCCCAGAGCTGCTGCCGCTGGGGCCCACTACCATGGAGGGCAGGCGCGGGGACAGGGTGAGGCGCAGGGCTCCTTTGGGATAAAGCCAGTCCAGTGTGCCCTCGGAGCAGTGGAGAGAGATCTGCTCCACGCTGCCCTGCTGCTGGGACAAACCGCTGTGAGCAGGAGGAAAAGGGAGAGGAGACAAGGTTAAATAAAGTTTTTTTTATGAAGTTTGTTCAGGCCAAACTTTCCTGAAACATCTGCACACAGCTGCAGGATGGAAGGAGAGGGGATTAAATGTGATCACTGCACATCAGCAATAAAAGTTTGATGTCTGGTGAATAAATGTCATTAAAAGTCAACTTTAGTTTCAGACAAGGCGCTGCCTGCTGGCAGATCTGCAGAGATGATGACCCTGAGTGGCATCTACACTCAACTGTAGTGTTTAGAATTTATAAATATATGTAAAAAAAAAAATATATATATATATATATTGAATACTGAAATTTGAAAAACATGTCTGTAGTAAAGAGCAGCCTCCAACAGCTGCACATGTAGTGTATATTTTCTCCATGCATGTGATTTAATCTTTCAGTCTCCTGCCCGTCTGACCCTCCGTGCCTCCCGCAGACACACCAGAGGCGCAATCGCAGCAGAGCCCCGCAAACATTTAAACTGCACCGCAGTGACAAGTCTCGACTTGTCGCATTCACTCAAACACCGACCACACGAACAGGAGGCACCTGTAAGCGTCTCTGAGCGGGCATTTTTAAATCCTCTTTTCCATCGTGCCCAGTGAACACACACTCACACACACACCACAGATCAAATGTGAAATACTTGCCTGCCTCTCCAGCTGCACTGGTCTTCGGAATAGTTTGAAAGGCTCACGTGGAAAAGGCTAAAAAGTAAAATCCACACTGCGTAAATCCAAACCCCAAAGCCGGGCATGTTGGATGAATGATGCAAAGTAAGGTGGAGGGAAAAAAAGATTATTCCAAACTGCCGATGTCCTAAATCTCAGTGAGTAAAAAAAAGTCTATAAAACAAATAATAATCTACCTCTGATAACCTCCATAACTTTGTACCCTCTTATCCTGATGCGTATGATAAGAGAATACAACTTCTGCACTCGCTCTCCGGGGCCGATGTGAGCGTGGAGGTGCGGAGCTCTGAACTTATCCCCCCTCAGGAAAACTTCACGGACCAATCAGAATGCAGCGAGAGAAACTTTAAACCACTCGCCCAGCAGAGGGGGCAGGGAGGGAGGTCTGACTCTGAGAGTGAGTAACTGTATGCAAGGATGGAACCGAGTAACAATTCACTATTGTGTCTGCATACAAGATAGAAACGAACCGGCCTGAGTGAGGAGTGAGTGTACAGAAAGTACTGCAGTTTAAAAACACCCCCACCCCTCCTCCTCCACACACGACTGAGAAGTTTTATCACCTCCATTAGTTTCACTTCATCCTACATCGTCACTTCTGCTTGTACTTCATTTAATATTTAATATTCTAAAAAATATATATGAATAAATTAAGAGTATGTGTAGCTCAGAACAATGCTCTTACTTTTAAAGAAAGCTCTGCAGTTTTATTTCTCGGCCGCAGTTTTATTTCTCAGACACAACTCATGAATGCGAAGTAAAAGTCGGCGGATGGATACAAATATCGATCATACCAAAGCTGGTTTTGTGTTAAATTTTCTTTTTTGGAAAAGAAAAACTAAACCTCAAACATGCACCATTAACCTTTTTGTGTTGACTGCAGTGCCTATTTTATGTATAGCTTATAGCACATTTAAACAGCAGAAGAAGAAGTGACCCCAAATTCTTTAGCGACAGGCGTATTTACACAAAAACCCAGTTTCAAACTACATGGAAAGCTGAAAGGTGTGTTTTGTTGTGTTAACTAATTATTGTGAAGTAAAAATAAAAATCACAGTGGTCATTAAAATGTGTTTGAATTTGAAAATTAATGATGATTTATAGATTAGAAGTATCGGTATACTGGCCCTGTTTTTACTTGGCACAGCACTGACGTCAAGGTCAAATATTTAAACGAGGCGGGATAAAAACTTGGCTAAAAGAAATATAGAAATATAACGACTACTTTGTGAACGAGTTGAAAAGCTTGGTTTTGTGCAAAAAAAGAAAGAAAAATCCCACTTTGTGTTGAAGCCATGGTTGTAAGATTTAAACAAACACAGAACAAGTTTATTCAAACTTATAATTAAGTATATTTGTCTACTAGAAGCTTTTCAGTGCTCTGATTTATATTGTAGTTCAACCCTGCCCTGGCCCACCTCAAAGACCTCTAAATGTGCAGCGAATATGTAACACCTACTATTATAGAAGTAAATATCGATGAAACAGGGCAAAAGGGCAGACGTGCAGAGTAGTTCAATAACGCTGCCCTCATTTTCACACATATATGATGGTGATGAAGATCTAGCCACCTCTGCTGGTTGTGCCCTCTGCCCTCACCGCCCCCCCGCCGTGCTTCTCTTTCATGTCGCGGTACTTATAACCAAATCAAATATTCTTTTGTGCCAGTGCTGCCATCCATCTCCCTGAGCGAGTAGCTTTCTGTGGAAGTGCATGCATTCTTGCGCCCCTGTGTGTGTGTCTGTGTGCGTGTGTGCGCGTGTGATAAATGTCTAGACCCCTCCGATGGAGTTATGACAAGGCCTCAGAGCAACACAAAGGCACATGTGCAGAAATCCAGCTGCTTTATTGTGTGTGGCAGGACGGAGCTTTGCTGTCTGTGGGGCATTTCAAAGGAGCAGAGTTTAAAGCACAAAGCGATGGTGGTGGTGGTGAGTTGGTGAAAGACACATGAATATATTTAGTACCTAAACTTAGTTATAGACTTCAAAGACGTGCCACTGCATCCACGTGTGCACAGTCAGGTTTGCACATGTCCACATGTACATGTGTCTGTTAAAACAAAAGCTACACACACGCCTCGTGACCTTGTTATGACCTCAACTGGAGTTACATCCAGCCTGGATCATATTCAGCGCTTTTATGTGATGTGGCTATATGCACACAACAAGTACACTTTAAGCACTGATGTGGTTTTCTTTTTTTCTTTTTTGATGTGCAGCACTACAATAAAACCAACAGCATGAAATAACTCGAGCTGTGTCCAAAGCTAAGATTCTGGCCTTTTGATTTTCTTTCTGTCTCCATCACATATTTTTAAAGTAAGCACTTAACCTGTGCGACAAAGATGTGGCATTACTCGGCACGCCGATTTCACAGGACCCTTGTGTTTGATGCACACAGCGAAAGAACAACAAATTACATAAGCTGCAATCAAACCGTGTGAGCGAGTTACGATTAAAGGTCACGTTGTGTACGTGAACCGACCGACCTGGTTGCTTCCGTCCTGCATCCAGAACAATGCCATCTTTGACTGTAATGAAACACTGCCTGTTTGTCCTCATACTTTAACCACTGAACCAGATTCCCGCAGTGGTTCCTCTCCCTTTTCTCCCTCTCTCTGTGTTTCTGCTGCTGCGTTCTCACCAGCATGCCAATGTGAATGTCTTCAAACAGTGCTGTTGTATAGATACGAGACTTTGCGTGCATGTGTTAGTCCTGTGTCTGTTTGCTTGGTAATCCTGTACTCCTCTGTAAGGGGGGACTTCCCAAACACAGAGAGGATGTAGTGGCAGTGTGGTGTTAGTGGTATTTACGGGGCCTTGACATTCTGTAACTTTCTCTCACTGTCTCTTCTCGCTGCTACGGACATAATGACAGGGGTTTAAAAAAGAAGAAGCGAGCAAGAACCACGTAGAGGATGTCATATTGGGATTCTAGTGTGAAAAAAGGGGCCTACAGATTTACAATAGGAGGAAAGTGGGTGTAAAGTATGGATAAAACCTGTATAAATGCAGAAAGACACAGAGCTTAATCGACATCTTACAAATTTATACAGCTTTATCACCACTTTCAACTCGTTTTGATGACTTTGATCATATTGGAGGTCGACAAGAACCCTGAGCTTTGGACGTTGGTGGTAAAAGAGAGTGATCACAATAACGTTGTTCAAGTTTGGCCTAGCGGCAGTAGTCTCTGAAAAAGACTTGATATGAGTCGAAAAGTTAAAGCGTCCTTGTTCCCAGACTATTCTGCAGCTTCCCATGGCACCTTGGTTCTAATCTGGTTGATCTGAAATCATTGCTGTTTGTTTTCCTGCACAGAGCTTGCTGGTAATGAGATCTAAGACCTTGTCAGGATGCTCTGATAATAAGCCTACGCTAAGGGAGGCAGTACAAATATGCCCCTCTCTCCACAGGATTGTGTTGTGTGCTGTGTTTTGCCTGGAAAATTTGTTAGGTTAGTCATGGGAAACGGTTTTAACATAACTTATAGTCTGGGACACACGCTGAGAAAAACCTTGAGACGCCAAATGTCTAAATGGATGGTGGATGGAAATGTCAAGGTTACATTGTAATGAGGGAAAAGGAGAAGGAAGAAGTGGAGAGCAGCTAAAAAAAAAGTGGGGTCATGGTAGCCAAAGAGTACAAGAATCAATTTATAATAGAGCAAGCTAGTCCCACTCATATATTATAAGCACAGTATTGAAATAGATGCTATAGCACCAACCATCACAGAAATCACTCTTTTCACTGGTTGTGTCTCACTGAGGAACTCCTCCGCCATATTTGACACCAGCCCCACGGACAAGTCCAGGGCCAATCTCTTTTTTATCTGTCTATCTTCTCCATCCTGGTGCTCTGTGGTCTTCATGCTTGCGACACTTGTGTACATGTTCTGTGACTCTCTTCCATGACTGCCCACACCTCCCATCTTTATGCAGTGTGAGCAGGTGTGGAGATTTTCTTTGATTAAGGTGTGGGTAGGAAGCCAAAAAAAACCCCCAAAAAACAAATCTATGGAGCTTGAATGTCAATATTTGGTATGAACACCTTTACTTTTCTTTACAGCCTCAATTTGCTTCTTTTCTTGTAGTTCTACAGTCTTTTTGAAGGACATTTAAAACTCTTCTTAGGATGTTTGCTGCCTTTTGATCTGCTTTCTGTCAAGATGATCCCACACAGTTCTGGAATCTGGGGATGCCAATCCATGACTGATAGTGCTCCACTGTGTGTTTTTCTATCCATCACTGTCATGCTGAAAAATGAAGCCGTTACCAATCAAACACAAAATCTGACCGAACGTTTCTGCAATGATGTTTCTATCAGGACGTGACATGACTTTCAGACACTGTTCATCTGATGCAGATAGCTTTTCAGGCCTGTCTTTTCTACTTTAGTCCTTCATTTGTTAATAACTGTGTTATCTTTGGTGTTTTTCATCATTTCAGCTAAAGAAATGAGAATAAATGATGGCTGCTAGTAATAAAGTGCCTAAAGATTTGTTAAGTTGTCTGGCGTGTGTAGCCGCAACACATAACATGTGGGTTTGCTGCTTACACGGTATCTAAGCATTCATATTAGGAATACAGGCTGTACAATGAATGCACAAACATCTGTGATGCCTCTAATAATAAAAAATTCCCACATTTTGTTAAAATCCTTTAAAAAAAATGTTAAAACACTTTTTTTTTAAACAAATGATAACACATCTGTTATCTGAAATCAACCCTGCATCAGGACATACAGCAAAAGCATCTTTCTGAGCCACTGCAACAACTCAGTGAGAGGACTCATTATAGTGGCGTTTCCCCACCTCTCTCTGCAGGTGACGGGCTCCTGTTCTGGAGTCAGAGTCGAATTGCGGCCCGAGGCTGTGAGAAAAGCCGTCGCTCGGAGCTCGGAAAAAACTCGTGCTGATTTTTTTAACCGTCCGGGACCTCATGAGAACCGCATGTGAAAACTGACACCTGCTCTCTCATTGCACTTTCTCAGGGTCCTGATTGTGTGTGTGTTTGTTTGTATGACAGTAAATTTCTCATTGTGCCTCTCATGTTGGTTGCATAGTGTGTGTGCGTGCTTGTGTGTTAGTGTAAAGCCCAGTGGGGAACAGAATACAAGAGGGTCCTACACCACATAAACAAAGTCAGGCAGGGCTGATAGCAAACGCAGCTGGAAACGCACAGAGGCGCCCTGAGAACGCTCTCTAATGCTTCCCTAAACATGTAATAGATCACTTAGCTCCACTGTCACAATCCTCTCATACTCTGTGTGCTTTAACGTTCTCTGTTGGGATCTCACATAACGTTTACATTAAGATAAGTATTGATATCATTTAATACCGAAACACGTCATGATTCAGAAATATGATTTTCTCTCTCCGCAGAAAGCTCTCACCTAAGAACTCCTTTTGATTCCTTCTTTGTTTGTGAGCAACGCACCCGACCCCCGTGCTTTTATTTTAGCTTAAATACGCTTTAAAAAAAAATCAGATGTATCACTGTCATCCATGTTTGTGTCTCTTTGAGGCACTTTCTGCAAATTAATTTTTTTAAGTGCTTTTAAGATGTTTCCTTTTTTTCAGCAACCCCAAATATAACCTAATTATAGTGTCTGAGGTCAAAGGTCACAGCTGGGGCCCCTGGGGGACATTTCATTAGCAAAATGGAGGGAAGAAGCTGCTGCTGTCTAAAAGGGACGTCTCCCTCTATTGTGCCGAAATTTGAATTTTAGGTTTTGTTTCCTTTTTTTCAAATGAATATTTTTTTTCAGCAATGAGTAAACACTTACAAATAAATGCATTTAAATGGGTTCTTTGCTATAATTTTTATAGTACTTGAATTACATGTTACCATTTTTTGCTACTTAATCCTTCTAATCTCTTACATTTCTTGATGAAATATTCTTCTTTGTGCTACACCGGACATCTAAAGTTACTACTGTTGCGACCTGTGGGCTTTAAATTGTGTGAGATGGTCATTATGGGAATTTTTCCACCTCCACCTGTATTTCCATGTTCTTAAATGGATCCAGATACTGGTCTGGAGTGCTGATTAAAGCAGTAAAGGCCTCATAATGATACCAGTACCATCCTGCGTTATCTAATAATAACTTTGTTTTCCATAACCATCATAAATGTCTCCAGACATTCGGTTTCACTTTGCTATTAGATAGCCTTTGTGCACCGCTGGGACAAAACCACCAGCCTATCATTAATTTATTTTATTCATTTAAATGAAATGACACGTGTAGTGGCTCCATGGTGTAGTGGTTTACAGATTTGCCTGGTTTCATTTCAAGGGAATAGAAACAACATATGCCAGCTATAAATATGTGGACCTGCTGTGGTGAGCTATTGTGAATGAGGGAATAGCTGAAAGTGGTTTTTAGTGTCTTGTCCCTCCCAGCTCCTTCAAAGTGTTAACCTGTAAAAGTGTCAGCGTGATAAAGAGTGATTATCCTTAAAGCCTGATAAAGATTCCACCTCTATCCTTCCAAGCAGGTCAGATCCAGCTGCTTATCTTAGTGTAAATACATGATGTGTCATTGGACTGAGAGTGATTTAAACAGGCAGAGCGTCACTGCTGCGGCCAGCCTCGATGGCCTTTGTGTAGATTCTCACATTCTTTAGTGCTCAAATGAACACGAGGGAATAGCTGAGCTCGGGGGTAAACAGATTCCTCTTTAAAGTGGTTTTTAACACAACGTCGCCGCTGTTAACTCTTTTCTTCTCTTTCTTTTTACTCTTTTGATTGTAAGCAGCAGGGAGGAAAGAAAAGGGGCCAAATAAAAACACATCGTAGCCACCGAGGAATCCAACAGGAAGTTTCCTGTGGTACGTGAGGTTTGGTGGTAATTTTAGACTACAAAGCTTTTGGAGACAGCGCCACAGCTTTTGATTGTAGCCAGATTAAAGCAAACTCCTTTACAAATACTACATGCCTTCATTAGATCGCAGTGTGTGGGCGGGTGAGCTCATCTTGATTGTTTGGCATTTATTGGCCAAATCAGGTCTGCAAATGGTTTGCTTTGCCTGTTTTTTGGAGGGAAACCCACGTTAGTTGTTAGCTTTTAGAGCACAGCATCTTCAGCCTCTTTCACTTTACGTTTATGACTCTCATTAGCTGCAATTACCAGTGCATCTCCCAATCCCACTCTTTGTAGTCCAGATGAGAGTATTGTTATCAGCGGCCCAGTGGCGCTATAATAGCGCATCAGGCCAGGATGTGTTTGATGGGCAGTGTGTTTGCTGGAGCCCAGCTGGGGGTCAGACAGGGCAACCCCGCTGTCGGTGTTAGTGTGCCGATTCTCTACCCCCCACACTTCTTCTAATTGGCCGAATAAGTTTGGAGGGAAAACTTGGGAAGAAGCAGGATCCCTCCAAAATTCACAATAGGTGTAGTGTTTTACATATGTCCACGGGAAAGACAGATGTTGTCCCACTCGACCACATCCACATTTGAATACCTTTATTTGGATACAATGGGGGAATATACAAAGGGGCTATGTTTTGGCGGTCAAGGCAGATGCATAATTTTAGCAGTCGAGAAGAGTCCACGCTCCGAGTGGTGGGGATTGCTTTCACGGGAAATATGCACTTTTAGATTTTCAGATTTTTCACCACCAGATATTACATAGATACAACATTGTCAGTAGATCGCAGGACAAGTTCCTAATTTTGAAAATGGGCTATATTCCAACATAAGACATGTATTTTTGTGTCCTTACATTAAGGAAAGTCATGGAAATAATATATGTTTTAAGAGAATATACACTTTATAAACTACTTTAATATTAATATTATATTTAATATTAAGGAAATAATATGTTTTAAAGTTTCTATAAGTAGTTAGCTTAGTAGTTAAGTAGTTAGTTAGCTTAGCTTAGTTAGCCTAGCATAAATTCCAGAAAAAAAAGTAAAGTCTGCTCTTTTTAAAGACATGAAACTAACACTCAGTACCTCTGAATCTTTTTAAACCTACCATAATCTGTATAAAGATCAAAGTATAAAAAAATTATTAATTCAGCAGGAGTTTCTAGACTGAAGGCTAAGCTAAGCTAATTGGCTGCTGGCTCCAGTATAATTAGGGGAGGGTCATTCTTCTTTTCAAACTCTTGCCACTGAAGCAATTAAGCATAGTCGAACTGTTCCTTTAATGGAACCCACAGACTATATGTGCGTCACCAACAAAGAAATGGCAACAAATATTGTCTGTACACCCCAGAATATCTCACTCTGCTTCAGTTTTATGCGATATTACGCATCAAAAGTCCCCGCTGTATCACTCTCAGCTCACTTTTACACAATCACAAGGTCTCAGGATGTTTGAGCAGATCAGAAACACGTGTAAAAGGCTTAAAACTTCCAAACAAAAGAACTGAATGGTCAGGGTTTTTTTTCTTTCTGCTGCTTGGCTGTACTTCAGCACCTCCTCCTCCTCTTCCTCCTCCCCTGCACTCCGTCCACTTCTGAATTGAGTTCGGTCAGCCCGGGTCATCCTTGGCTGGGCAGATTATAATTAGTCTGCCTGCACGCATACAGAGACACATACAGACTTTAAACTTTAAACCCCCTCTTACAATGGCCCTCTCAGACAATAGACACATGCCAGTACCACGACCCCCTCGGCTATCTCTCCGTGCACAAAAACGCCACGGTTACCCTAAAAAACCCTCCACCATCAGTCCTCGGCAGAAAAAGGCAAAGAGATGTGACAAGATTACATTTTCGTCTATCACATTTGACCTTGTAGCACTAAAAATAATGAAGAATTTAACAGGTGCTAAATCTCAGCTGTGAAATGTTGCCGTCACCTCGATGTCTTAAGTTTCAAGTGATAAAGTTGATTAGGTGTCACGGTTTCAAAGCTGGGATGCTGTGAAGTTTGCACCCAAAGATGGTTTATTGAGCTTTACATTCAATCAGCACTGCTGTCTGCTTTTCCCCAGTGTTATTGAAATCCCGTGACATGCTGTGATTTTATTGTGCATTAAAATGTGATTATTCACGCTGAGAAAAACATCAGAGGATGGCAGGTGACAGTAAAAGTGACCGCATCAAGTAACAGTAATTTTAAAAGAATGAAATTAAGTGATTTACGGATCAGTCGTCCAGCCTTAGAAGTAACTTGAGAATCTTCGCATTTCAGCCCCCAGGTGACAATTAAAATCTCTGAAAAGAGCCTCAGTAAGGGCATAATTGTGCACCGAATCAGCATCCAGAGTTTCCTTTATCTCTCACCATCTTTCATCAACTCCATTCAGACTCCTTGGTGACCTGCAGCTCGTCCCCCGAGTCCCTTTTGATCTAATTTTTTAAAAATGGCATTGCACATGGCCCTGCCCTCCCCTTTGCTCTCTCAGCACCTGCGCTACAGTGTCCTCCAGCTCATCAATGAACCTGCCTTTCAACGATGTATACATCTGTTGCAAATGAGCTTGCCTTTGTTGAGGGGAGGAAGCCCTTGAGGGAACCGCCAAAAACAAAGTTTGGTGTCTCCCCGGCTCCAGTAAACCCCGACATCCCCCCTCCACGTCTCTCTCACATACACGTACACCTCTTACTTCAGGGGTATCATATCACCAGCCCCTCGGGGTATAGCTGTGCGCAGGCCTCGGATGTTCTTGTGGTAACAGGTGTATTTGAATGTATACAACAGGTGGCAGAAGGGTTCGGTTTTTTAGCTTTAACACAGTTTTTTCTTGGTTTTATTTTTAGAAAAAGTCTATTTTTATGTCAAATATTGGACATAATGAACAATATGTTTACACTTCGTACAAGAAGATGGGATCTTTGCAGGATATTAGGAATTCCACAAAGTATAGCTAAGGCGATAAATATTTATCTCACAGCTCCAAGTGGTTATTTGCCTGACCCGCCACTGATGAACAGTGGAAGCTGACGGAGGGGAGGGGAATGACCGGAGACAAAACTGAGTCTGTCCTCTCACTGAGTGACTCCTCAATAGACATGGTTTCTTTCTGCAGTCAACTGTGCAGGGCAGATAAATGAGAAAGCAAAGAAGGGATCGAGAAGAGGAAGCGGGAACTTGCTGAATAATTAGAAGCGTGAAGTATGGTCCTGAACTGCCTGACACATTCATGCGTGCACGCATATGCATGAGCTCACACACTCACTCATACTATTCCTCTTTATGCCACGAACGCACACACACACACAAACACGCACACTTATATACGCACTACAACACGCATTCATACTTGGTCCCAACTGAAGGATTTGGGCCCTATCTGCACATGTATGCGGGTTAATCAGGGCCTCTTAACAGACAGAAAGTAAAGGGTCACTCGGGGTGAGGTGTTTGTGATGGAAATTTGGACGGCAGGCGTAGGAAAACAAAGCTAGAGACAAGACGCCCCAGAGACGACATACTTTACACATGAGATAACACACAGTGAGAAGTTACAAAAAAACCCCCCAAATCTTCCCTTAAAATAGGATCACAAAGGCTTTTTCATTCATTCTACTGATAAGCATCGCTGCAGTGGCGCTTATCAGTCAATCATTGAATCGGGTGTGGAAAAGCATCTTATCAGGTTATAAATATCTTACATTGGAATCCACACGGACAATTTTGGTGTGGCCTCCACGGCTCAATATATGACTATGAAACCAGGTTAGTTGTTGCCCAGGTTGCCACGGTAATTGCCACAAACTTTGCTGACTCCAGGATCTGTGCCGAAGCTACGATGTTGGCCTGCTCATTCCTTCACATACAGGCCACGTCTCGCCTTCGCTGGGTATAGATGGTGCATTGATTGGGGACGACCAGTCCAAGGCTGAGAAATTTCACAAAGATGGGATTTAATGGCCCTTCGATTGAGCAGTTCTGAAAAGGTAACCTCTGACCCTACCCAGCCTTAACCCCCAGCATCTCCGCCCATCCTCCAGGGTCCAGTGCTTGTCATCGGTCATTTGTCAAACTCCTCGCACTGATCTGATTACCGTCCAATTTAGGATCTGCCGACTACACACTTCTAGGATCAAGACAAGCTGCTTTTCAGCAACTTTACATGACAACAAATAGCTGGATTGTTATGGGAAGACTAAAGAGACGAGTATTTGTTCTATTCACACAGAAAACTTTAGATAGAGGCCAAACTCGATGTCTGCTAATGGCCATGCATTCTTCATCTAATGAAGAACTGATAGGCAGTTTGTATTAACCTGGTTAAGAATGGAAAGTATTGTTACCACAGGTTAACAGAGAAAAGATGGATTATGTAAAAGATAGAGGGGGAAAAACAAATCAGTCACTTAAAGAATAATCCAGAGTTTCTCACACTGATTCCATCCAAATCTAATGATTAACAGCTGACACAGGAACATGTTGTGTGTTCATCATTCAGCTATGCTGGTGTTTATATTAGTCCACACCAGCACAGTTAATTTTACACTCGAGCAGTTCTGAAATGACTCCCAGCATTTCCTGAGTGTCTGAAATGTATTTATTTTATAGTGTCATCCAAACGTTCCACTATCACATCAACATTCCTTTCTTTGTGATATCCACTTTCGGCTAAAAGCTGGCTAATTATTGTTGAATTCTTTTTTACTCAATCTTTATTTAAGTATGTAACTCTCATGGTGGTTGGTTATTTTGCAAGGGAGACTTGGTACGACTGTGGTACGTTTTTGGGCAGGAAAACAAATCATCAGGTGCATGAAAAAAAACAATAATGAAAGCCTGGGGACAATGTGTAGTGGCTGAAAGAATACATCATTAAACGTGTGTTTTTAAGATGTGTCACTGAGGCTAAAGCCAATCACTGTAAACCATACTTTGGCTTCAAAATTTTTCTCTGTGACTCATTGTGGTTACAATCCTAAACTCTGAGCTTCCTCCCAAGTGTGTTGGTGTTCATTTTGGACATCATTTCTCTAACAATCAGATATGTTGGCTTGGGTTGCTGCATTGTCTGGCTTCTCAACCACTTTGTCTCAGATGTCCATTTAAAGAAACAGATTTTTTTTTCAGGCCTCTTATTCTAATGTGCAAGTCTCTCACAGGATACCAACACTAAATAGTTTCATTTTTGTACCCAGTAAGCATTATGTAGTTTGCCAGTAATAAGCTGATAGGCTTCAGTCTAAAGATGTGTTTTTTTCTGTAGTGGTGAAGATGCACAATGAAAAACACAGCATGATCATAAGCTGCATTTCTGAGGTTCAAATGGGCAGCAATGCAAACCAGTAAGTAATGCGAGTAATGCTCCGTTTTACCATTTTTAGTTATAGTGTGTGACTTCAGCGTGTTCATATGATTTAAATCAAAAACATTAAAATATACTTATATACTTTCCAATTTTTTTTCAACATGTATATATCAGTTTTCCATAGGAGAAACTAATTTATCCATCTTAATGCCTACAAGAGCATAAAAGCAATCGTGTATACTTTCAGGGTGAGCTAATGTTATGTTGCTAACAAGCTAATAACTAACATGCTAGCTAAAAAGAAATACTAGTCAGTCAAGCTTTTGTTCTTGGCTCTGGCTGTTTATGGCTGTTTATATCATTTAATTTCAGGAACAGTTTCATTACATGAGAAAGAAATATTCAGTCTAATTTTGTCCTTTCTTTATTTTATTTAATCTAGTAAAAGTTATTGAAGAGTAATCTTAGCTAACAACATTAGCTGTTAGCTCCTAACTATTCTCTCACATTCACTCACTGTAGTTTTGCAGAGGTCAGTGGGTTTAATCTAGTTTGTGAAATTTCTTAATCAAATCCACAGAAAAGAAAAAATGAAACTGGAGCTTTTTAACAGCTGCTTAAGAGCTATGTATAAATAAACAAATATGATTCTCTGTGCATGTACTTGTCTTTGTATATAGTTCTAGAATACACAAATGGAAAGCAATGGTTTCCATTTCCGTGTCTGAATTTCTGTGTCTGACTCCTCTGAAAGGCATCTCCATTTCTATCTTTATTGTCACTTTACGTATATACAATGCGTTTCCCAGCACCCTATCATAAGACTATCATAACTAAATCTATAACCCTGATTTTAACATAATTCTAACCCCAGTGAGTGCCTAGTTTGGGACCCCACTCATATACTAAAACAAGCCCAAACACACACATGCAGCACATGCATAGCCCCTGGCTCATTATGGCTGCTTTAGCTCCTTTGGATTGTTTTGGATAGGGCTGTGGGGGTGGGGACAGGGTGGAGACCAGTGACCCTGGAGTGCCTGACCTGAGGGGACATTTGAAAAGTTAAGGGAGAAGCTGCACAAAGGCAGACACAACCACCACACAGGGAGGGAAAGTCACTTTTTGGGTACCCCTGCTGGGTCCTTCTCTCCTGTGGAGATCCCCATTGGTTTTCAAAGTTAAAAAATACAGTGATTAGTCATCACTGGTAAACTGCACAAGCTTTACCAGAACAACTGCTTTTCAGTTGATAATGTAATGAATTAGCCTACAACTGAGAAAAGTTCATTATAATTAAAACAAAGTCAGTCTGTCCCTGTACAGCCTGTAATCAGAAAAGAGAAAATAAAATGTTATTCCTAATTAGATGCCAGCAATGCTGATAGTTAACGCGGTGCTAAATTAAGAGTGGATGAATTTCCCAGTGCATCCCCGCAGTAGTCTGAGACAGCAGGTTTGATTTCCCTCCAAAATCTCGGTCCTATTATACAGACCACTAAGCAGCTGCCTCCATCCCCAGCCATCACACATCAATCCACAGTAGTGTGTGTGTGTGTGTGTGTGTGTGTGTGTGTGTGTGTGTGTGTGTGTGTGTGTGTGTGTGTGTGTGTGTTTTTGTTGTTTTTTTAAGTGAGGGTATTTCAGCTAGTCAGCTGTTAACCCCCCAGGGTGTGAAAGATTGTTGGACTAACACTGCAGATTTCCAAAACAAACTCATTGATTTCAGCGTAGTTGAGTAAAATGATGAGAAAGATGTTGAATATATGGAGATAGTTGCAACTAGTCTGACAACATGAAAAACATGTACTATTTAGAGTTTTAGTATTTGGTTTATTAAGAGTTTAAAAGAGTTTTTTGGTTATTTTTTTTAAACTTTGCAATGATTGATCCAATGCTCGTTAATAACGCACATTCTGTTCCCTGTTTGTGTTTGTGCAGGACCCGGATCCAGACACAGGATCCATCTTTTTAGGAGGTAAAGTTGATGAGCTGTTTCACCCCCCCCTCCCTTTGTCAGAAAGTTTAATCAGGGCTGCAGAGGTGTGTGGATGACCTTTGACTCCTCTGGTATCTCTGGCTTTTCTCTTACTTGCCTGTGGGGCAGCAGTAGGATATCCCTCATTTAACTCTTAACCTGAGGAGGCAAATTTAGTAACTTTAGCACGTTTAGAGTTAAGATGCATTAAAGGCACGTTTACAAAGCCAGCAATGATTACAAAACTATTGACAAGGCCAGAGGAAAATACCAGAGGAAACCCAATGCAACCCACATTTAATCCTATTCACATAACATAAAAAATATGGTGCTTCACTGGTATCAAAAATAATTTTAGTGGCAAGCGCTAATGCAGTTCATTTTATTTTGTATTTTGTTATTAAGATCACACTTAACAATGACCCTATTTTATAAGTTATTGGCACATATAACAAATCTATATTTTTTAGTTGTTACAGTATCAATAACACTAAAGATACCGCCTAAATTACTTTTCACTAAAATACGTGTGGGACTATGCAAGAATTATGATGATCAGGATTAACTGAGCTGAAGGCCATAGACCATATGGGAGTATATGCACGCTGTATATCCAACACATGCAGGTGGAAGACCATTTAAGGCTTTAAACACAAACAGTGCACTTGGATTCTGTAATCCACAGGGAGCCGGTGCAAGCCTGCTAACAGTGGAGTAATGTGATCTCTCTTTTTTTTTGTCCCAGTCTAAGGAAGAATCTGATCTTAACCACTGCATTTATTTGTTTGTCAAATGAAGATACGTCCTGCACACAGACGGCCGCTCGTACCAAATTTGTGAAAAAAGGCAAAAAATAAAAATCATCTGTGTTATTGTGGGAATATAAACTTCTTACAAATTGATCAAATGTGTCTCAGGTCAGAAAGATCCAGCTGGGTGAAACAGGAAGTGACGTTAAATACCTGATGGATCTTCAAGTTTATGCATTTGACCAAAGGAGCAGGTTAATTCAATGGACATGAAGAGGAAAATTCTAACAGAGAGCTTGATGTGTGTTCATTTATGCATGAATAAGCAGTCAGATTGCAGTGTGTTTGCAAACATTTTTAGACATATATCTGAGAACATGAATAATTTACTCTTTTCCTGTGTTGATCTTTTTACAGAAAACAAAGTAGAACTACTTTTTGTGCATTTATTTCTCTACTGTTTTGTACACGTTGCATTCAGACCCACTTGAAGAAACTGCCATAAGTCTATAAAACGTTTGTCTGTTCAAAATGAGCAAATCCACCTAAGAGCCACCACTGTGGATAAATGCTGCTTTTGTGTCTCCCGTTTTGAACCTGGGGTTTCGCTCAGTCCTAAGGAGAGTGTGTTCACCCCCCTTTTTTTTCTTCTTTTTGTCTTTTCAGGCTTTTTGGCGCTAAATAGTGGAGACCACTGCCAAATGGGAAAACGACTACACACAGAGAAAGAAAGACCAGACTCAATCAGGAAGTGGCAGCTTTTCAGCTGTGCCAGAGGAGCCGGGCAACTTCCTGGTCTCGTTGCCAAGGTGACTGGAAGCGCGGCCAGCTGGTGCAGTGGGCAGCCGTTGGGTTTGATGGGGGGTTGACGACGGTTGGTATATTGGACGGGAGGAGTTGGTGAAAAGCTGTGATGGAGGGAGTTTAAATGTAAGCAATGAATGCTTTAAACACAGGACCATTTTAATTGATAAGCACCGAATCTATTCACTTTCTCCCACCTTTTTAGCATGCAACTTTGTTTACATAGATTTTTACACCTGGGAAATGCATAGAAAACTGATTGAGTACTTTCGTACGGCCAATCCCTTTCAAATTTGCTTAATAAAATTGTCTGAAGAGGGTGTGTTTATGTTTATTCTTGCAAAAACTCAACAATGACCAAAGCATTTGCAAATCAAATGCACTTACATTTCTGGGAATGCAGTCCCAGAAATGATTTATTTGCAGTGTAGGCCTAATTTTAATTGTTTTACCAAGTTAGTCTTATTAATAAATCAGTTAATTTAAATTATGGGCCTTCTAATGTTTATTTTTGCTTATTTGATATAATTAATAAAAAGACAACTGAACAATAAAACATCCATCATGCACATCAACACAATGAATATAAAAATAGAGATGCAAAAAGGGAACATTAATCCACTTCCTATATGGCCTGTGCCATATTGGGCTCTAATATGGGCCGTATTAGAAAGTGTTACTGTCCCTCATCATTGTGCTCCAGGGTAAAGTAACAGGCCATCCCTGCTGTAGAGACAAACACTACAAATATATTATAAGAGTATAATTATCATGTTTTCTGGACTGGGTGCAAATAAAGAAGGAATCTAAGTAAATAAGAAAATACATGTGAAAGAAGGTAATACTGATTCCTCACAAAACTTGTAACAGTGCATACAACAGATTTTCTTACATAAAATTATTGCTGACATGTAACACTTCATTTTATTGTGGAAAAATCACACAGTTAAGATGTAAGTGCAATTCATTAACATTTTAAATAGACTCTCACTTGTTAAAAAAACAAACAAACAAAAAAACTATTACGTTGAGTTTATTAAAGTTTTTTTCCCGCAGTAAACTGTGAAGGTTTTTCTGATATTGTGTCCATTCAATTAAAATCAGGAGGGAAGACTTTTGTGTTCTTGTGACCTACAGATTAGTTAGATAGGTGGGTGTTCTGGAGGATCGGGGGACCAGGCCGGTGGAGATAGGTAAACACAGCTGGGGGACACACAGGGCTCGGTGGTTCTGTGTTGTAGAGGCCCCCTTCGCACATTTATCAGCGTGTTTGCTCAGGAGATGTGGCTTAATCTTCACACACTGATCTCTGTGTGGAGTCTTTACAGAGGCCCAGCAGGCTGGGATGAAAGTGACCCTGTCCTCAATCCCATCTTGCTAATTCCTCCACTGCTAAACTTGAATGTTGTGCATATGATAAAGGCCCATAAAGGTCATCTATAGCCCTCTCTGTGGGTGGGATGTCAACTCGCATATATGCCGAATTTATTTCCCTAATCGGACCCCTCCTTGAGCATATTAAACTACAACTGTGATGAAAGGTTTTCAATATTTTTGCACATCACGTATTACTTTAATGTTAGTACAATTTTACTTCGTTCACTTTTATTTTAATTTTCTCCAGTACCAAAGAAACTTTTTTAACCATTAAAAAGAAAATATGTTTGGAAGAAGTTTTATCATCCAGCGCCTCCTGCTGGTGATTTGAGGTTGTGCTTCTCTTCTTCAGCCACATGATGCATGTAGGCTGTACAGTCGGCAGAGAAGAGTAGTGCAGTAAAGAGTGCAAAAATAATAGGGGGGGGGGGGGAAATAAGGGATCATTGAGGAATTAAATTATATATATTTTAATAATAACCAGAAAAAAATGAGTGGAAAGTACATCTGAGATTGAGATGATATTTTGATGCACTAATATCTCATTAGCCAATCACATGACAGCATCTCAATGCATTTAGGGATGTAGACGTGGTCAAGACGCCCTGCTGAAGTTCAAACTGAGCGTCTGAATGGGGAGGAAAAGTGACTGCTTTGAGTCTAATTTAACCAGTTGTTACAGCAGATGAATGCAGAAGAGCATCTCTGAATGTATAACATGTCAAACCTCTAAGCAGATGATCTACAGCAACAGAAGACCACACCAGGTCAACAGAAGATTGGAGAAATGTTGCCTGGTCTGATGAGTCTCAGGTTCTGTGGCAACATCCAGATGGTTGGGTCACAGTTTGGCATAAAGAAGATGGAAACATGGATCCAGATCTCAAACCCACACAGCACCTTTGGGATGTTGTGGAACAGGAGATTGCCATCATGGATGTGCAGTTGACAAATCTGCATGAAATGTGCGATGCGTTCATCTCAGTATGCACTAAAATATACCAGGAATGTTTCCAGCACCTTGTTGAATCTGTGCCATGAAGAATTAAGGCAGTTCTGAAGGCAAAATAGGTCTAATACAGTACTAGTAAGGTAAAGTAGTCCGTGAGTGTAGGTGCCTTCCTGAAGTTTATGGAAAAACATAATCTTAACAGTTCTCTGTTGAATTGATATGATATGCTTGCAGGATTTCTTCAGGATAATGATCTAACTCTTACAGAGGCTGGAGCAGCTGACTAGGAAATAATAGACTTCCTTCTTCTGTGTCTGTTTCTTGCTGGCTCACTGATTCACAACATGTTCAGTTTATATGAACCAAACAGGATGTACACTGTATCTGTATGTGCATCCCAGGGAGAACACACCTAAAGATGAGGAGAACTCAACTCCAAGTACAAACACTCACAGGTGGAGGTGCGGTGAGGAGTTTTTTTTGAGAGAGAGGTGAAGAAACAGCACAGGAATAACAGAAGAAAGAGTAGGGGGGTAAAAGCGTGAAAGAAGGAGGAAAGAGAAAGAAAGAGGAATAACATAATGTGAAAGAAGTGGGTAGGAAGATAGGGCAAGGGGGTGATAGAAAGAGAAAAGGTAGACCGGCAATAAAGACAGATAGAAAGTGACGAGGTAATGGAGCGAGAGTAGAGAGGAGGTGGAGGAAGGATCTGGAAAAGGCTGGACACAGAGGAAGCTGCTGATGTCCAGGCTGAGCCACACAGACAGCATCCTTCTCCACCCTCCAGTCCCCGGAGCACTTCTTATTCCTGTGCCAGCACCATAAGTCTTTCATTTTTTCTGTTTCTTTCATAAACACACACAGATCTTATGTATTTGCCTGCTGAGGTGCATGCACACAGTTTGACTCTATAGGGAGACAGAAACTGTGCAGCAGGTTGTATCTCCAGCTTTCAGGTCTGCAAAGCCTCTACACTGCAGATTTGAAAGAATATATATTTTATTGAGGATGGGTTAGTCTTCATCAGCCCTCCTCTCAGTGTCAGCTGACTCTGAGAAGCGCTTTTATTCTTGTATTTGAAGTTGAACTAAACCAATTTCTTTGGCATTTAAGTGCAAAATGTTTTATGGTTTTGTTTTCTGGAAAAGAACTTGTGACCTCATCACTGTGGCAGCGTTGATTTTTATGTATGAACTTTATGAAAAAGCAGCCATTCTTCTCTTCTCAGTTATTAGCTTTCTTTATTTTTCCCACAGTGGACGTTCAGAAGGCTGTAGCAGTCATTTAAGAGCACGCTGGAGACATAATAGGTGGATATATTACCTCTTTCATATCATCACAGATGCAATTTTGAGATGCTCAAAGGTTTAGTCCCTTTTTGTTAACTGTAGATTTTGATGATTAATTTTCACATATGATATTTTTTAAAAGGAAATGTATTCAAATGAATGTAGATTGTTAAAATTAAGCGTGTCTCCTCTGAAGTAGGCTAGTTAAGAAGTGAAAGAGACAGGAACCGACAATAGGAACTAGAATAGCACAAGAGGAGCTGAAGATGGTCAGATTTCCATTAGGAGCTTAAAGGGAGCAAGCGGAAGAAGAATGCACACCTTAGAAGACCGACTGCATGTATGCAGCTCGTAATTATGCTTATAGAAACTGTTTATACAGTTAGATGGTCGTATTTAATTGTCTATTTAATCGGAAGTTCATATTGATGCGGTGGGAACTGGGTGAACTTAAGGGTATGCGCTGTATAGACATGAAGCTGGACTGGTCATACTCCCGGCTTCCGTCGAGTTCGCGTCAAAGCGCTTGACGTCAGCATAACAACAACCTGTCATGACAGCTCGTATGGGGGAAAAATTAATCGATTAAAGATTTGATCTTGAGTTACATAAAACTGGTTTCTCTTGGATGTGGGATTCCTGCTGAAAGGTAAGAGTTGAAAACCGTATAACCGCGAAACAAACCCTGTACGGGACAGAAGCTAAACTAAACCTCAGTGAGCTGTGTGGAAAATAAGCTAACGTAGCGTTAGCTGGTTTTTCTTTTCTGTGGTTAACAAATGTCGAGGCGACTCTTTCAGTCCCACAATTGTTACAGAACTAACCTACAAACTAGCTGCTGGTTATATCGAGTGAGTGAGCTTTACTGTCTTCAAACTAGCCAGCCACCCGGCATTAAGCGACAACATCGCTTACTGAGCTAGCTTAGCCATGCTAGCATAGCAGCGATCTCTTGTCTGCTGGTGACCAGAGTTAGCAGCATTGTCCGTGTGTGTGCTTGTGTAACGGCTGTATTTAAGTTTTAGTGAGTAAAACAATAGCAATATAGTTTGTTAATACTGTTCGTCTACAGCTTTCAATGTAACACTGCGCTTAAATGCAATGCTAAGGACCGCGGCTGTGTGATGTTTGGTGATAGCCAGCTGTGCTGCTCATTGACTCGCCTCTGATGTCCGTCACATGAATAGTTAACTCGCCGGCGGTGCAGCCACCTCGCTGTAGTTTTCAGCTGTGAGCGCAGTCAGCAAATTAAACGGATGCCTTTTGGGTGGCATCAACCCACTGCACCTAATTCGCTCAAGACGCGCATTGCAGGTGCATTGCAGTGATTGTTCACTGAAACTGTGTCTCTGTTCTTGTTGTTGTGTGTGTGTGTGTGTGACCCCAGGACGGACGGGGCATTCTTAAACCTGTCGTTTAGCCAGCCGAAGAGACGGGGAACAGGATAGGGAAGCAGGGCGAGGCGGGCCCCGCGGAGCCGGTGGAGAAGATGGCCGGCAGCCCGGAGAAGAGTTCCACCGCGCAGGAGCTGAAGGAGCAGGGAAACCGGCTGTTCCTCTGCCGCAAGTACCAGGAGGCTGCTACGTGTTACAGTAAAGCTATTGTGAGTAATTTCTGACACAAATGCTGCAGTGATGTCGTTGTTTTCTTCTTCTTTTATTAAATCTAAGTGAAACGAAGTGGATGCAGATTCCCTCTGGATGAAAAATGAGGTTACAATGCCCTGAGGTTACAATGCACGTTTATTGTCCGCTGATTCTCTACAGAACCGTAATCCATCCGTGGCAGTATACTACACCAACCGAGCTCTCTGCTATGTGAAGCTGCAGCAGCATGACAAAGCCCTGGCAGATTGTAAGCATGCGCTGGAGCTGGACAGTCAATCAGTTAAGGCACACTTCTTCTTGGGTCAGTGTCACCTGGAGCTGGAGAACTATGATGAGGCCATCGGGAACCTACAGAAAGGTCAGAAAAAACTCCCTGGTGAAATTCATGGTGAAAATGCTGCTGGTGCATTGCACAAATTTACTCGTGCAGTTCCTCATTTATGTGAAAGTTAATTTGTTAAGATCAGTGAGGCCTCAGAGGGTTGGGAGCACTTCTCTGAGGCACAGCATATGTTTGCATGAGCTGTTGTCAGTGTAATGATATGTTAGAAGGAAAGAAAGCTGGAATTTTGTCTCCACTCAGTGTTATGGTTGCTTCTCTTGGATGAAGCTTCACTATATAAAATGATGTATGAATGTACGGTTATGAGACTTTACAGAAAGTAATTCAGTGATAATTTAAACGCCAATCTAATGCTAACCATGATTTGTGACTACTAGTTTCGCTTAGTTTATAAAAAACTGGAAGCCCACCTATTACTCAGTCGTGAAAAATGGACCAAAGTAATTCCACAACTGAATGAGAAATAAATCACTTTTCAAAAGTGGAATAACTCACAGTATAGGAGAGCCTTTCACCAGTTTAGCAAACTTGTTTTGGGATGTTCCTCCCTGCATAATGCATAAGTCATAAAAAAAAAAAAAAAAAGTGCACATAAACTTAAATATGCCAGCCTGTATCTTTGGCAAGTTTGGCTTGCAGATATTTCTGCAGGTCGAACTCTCTGCAGACTCCCTGAGCGCTTTATCGCAGTGCTTCGTGCAGCTGCTGACTTCCAAGTCAGCCCATGGCTTTGTTGTGGGCTGCAGCTGATCGATTAAGAAGAAAAGTACACAAAATATGTTAGATAAGTGCAGGTCATGGTTAGTCACTGTTAATGCAAACACTGATAGTGAATCTTAGGTGGCTACAGTTTAATCATGAACAGAAGAGAAACTCAGTTTGTTCTTTGGAGGAACTTTTTTTTTAATATCAGCTTTTAGCAAACTGGCATTCTTTAATGGTTACACATGGCTAATTACATTATTATTACACATGGCTATTGCCAGTGCTATTTCCCATATGTATTTACATACCTGCTCTTTACAATAACATGATACCTCTGGCCTGTCTATAACATCAGTACGCTGATTAGTAATAGAGCTGCAAATCAGAGGGTTAGTGGGAACACTGCTGGATGTTTGTATTGTGGATTCAGATCTGTCGCACTCCTAATGAACATCTTTGAACCTACCTTGTGCAGATATTTTGAAGGCAGCATTTTAACTGTAAAGCCACGTTGCTGTAGCGGTGTTTTTCTTTTACAGCTTATAACCTGGCAAAAGAACAAAGGCTGAATTTCGGAGATGACATCCCCAGTGCTTTGCGCATTGCCAAGAAAAAACGCTGGAACAGTATTGAGGAGAAGCGCATCAACCAGGAGAACGAGTTACACGCCTATCTGACCAAACTTATACTGGCTGAGAAGGAAAGGTGAGGCTTTGAAGCACCACATTCTAATGTTTATTTTGGTAATTTGGCAGGTAGGTGTCATTTTGTCTTGCATGGATAAATTTAAATTAGCTTCTTATTTTCGCAGAGAATTAGAAGAATACAAAGAAAAACAAGATGACAATCAAAATGGAGGCGACGCTGCCAAGATCTCCTCAAAACATGTATGTTTTTACATTTTGTTTACTCTTTGTAATTAGTGTCACCCTAATGAACAAATATTAAACTGGTGTGTTTTTTAAAATGAAATTGAATATTCATTCATATGTCCGGTTGTTCTGAAACCCTGACGTGGAAAGGACAAGTATCTAATGGATATGGATGAGCTCTTCTCTCAAGTGGACGAGAAAAGAAAAGTGAGTACGATGTTTAACTAATGCTTTGTACTCGTGCAACGCTGACAAATCCATGATTAGCCTACAGCTTGGCTAACACAGACAGATGCTAACAGTACACGCATACCTACATCACACTGTAAATACACACATTTGTTTCTGTCTGCAGTCAGGCTACATGCTAACATAAGGCTTGTGATCTCTTTAAAAATCCACTTAGACTTCAGATAAACAGCTACTTTTTGTTTTCGACTGCTGCTGTTCCTACGGTAACGGTCACTGCGTGTGTGCCAAGGCTCTTGCTATAGATAGTTGTCGGCTGTGGCAATTGTCATGTAATTGAAACGACACTGGCGTGTCTGCCGAGTGTTTCTCTCCCGTCTGGCTCTGCTTAGATAAAAGTTGATTCAAAAAAGAGTTTCAACTTCAGTAGCTTCGGGTTTGTGGCACTTCTGTCGACATAATATATAATTGGTATAGAAAAAAGAAAGAAAAGGGTGAGAAAGGAAAACAGATTGCTGTGGCTATAATTTGTTACCATTTTATAGCAAGAAAAAATGAACAGTTTTAAGCTGTGACTCTAGGCTCTGAGAGTTTACACCATGGGCCACATAAACCCACTTTCATGTTAAGTGGGCCCAACCATACGAACTCTCTCTCCATCAGTCTAAGAAGTTAAACTGAAAATTACAAAAAAAATCCCAGAAATTTCTATTGTAGAAAGTGAAAAAACTGGAACTTTTTTCTCATCTAATTGTTTATTTCTTACTCAGTTACTTTAGTGTAATATGAATGGCCATGTTGGAGGTCTTTTTCAGTAGGAAATGTTATAAAACTTGTGATAATACAGTTAAAAGTTCAATATTTACATTTTCTGATGCCATCCAGTGGGCCGGCTCAGAGTCTTTGCCGGGCCAATTCTGGCCCCCGGGGCTTGTGTTTGACACCCCTGATTTTAGGGGATCGAGCCATGAACAGGATCTCTCAGTGTTAGGTCAGAGTGACGCTTTGTATTTTGTTTGTTCCCGTCAGAAGCGAGAGATTCCTGATTATCTTTGTGGGAAGATCAGTTTTGAGCTGATGAGGGAGCCCTGCATCACACCCAGTGGGATCACCTATGATCGCAAGGACATTGAAGAGCACCTACAGGTGAAATGATTGTTGCTTACAGTGCTGTGCAAAAGTCTTGAGCCCCGCTTCTTGACTTTTTTTTTTTTAACGGTCTTAAGCAATAGTTCTTTAGGCTTCCTGAAGCTCTTTCAACTTCTTTCTATGGGCACCTGCTGCTTCTTCACTCAGTATTCATATGAATGCCTTTTTGTTTTGTTTTGTTTAAGCAACATAAAGCATAAAAAAGCACCTAACTCAAAGGACAAACCAGTGCTGTGTCTACACATAACAGACAACTGAGCAAAAACACTATTTAAATTGTATCTTTAAGCTCTTTTTCACTAGCAGCCTGTCTCATAAACGCATCATTTGTTCCAATTCTTGTGATTGAACCTATGAAACATGGTGAATGAATCCAAATCTTTCTGGTTCAGATTGTCATCAGTCGTCTTGACGACTACTTAAAGAAACGACAAAAGCTGAGACTGTGTTCAGTCTGTGCTGTAAAATAAAGATGGTCATGCCAAATATTGAAGTTCGAGCTCCCTAGAATTGTACAAACTCTCTTTTGCCTTCTGTCCTGTATTTCAACGTATGCTGCACATTTATAATTAATGTATAATTAAAATAAGGGTAAAGGAGGACCTGTAATGTCCAGCAGCACGTTTTCATTCTGCCAGAGTAGCATTTCATAGCGCAGGTGTGCTGCTTTTTTTTTCTTATTTTCATATAATCATCCATTGATGCTAACACTGTGTCTTAACGTGTTCCCTGTGCAGCGAGTTGGTCATTTTGACCCAGTCACCAGGAGTCCCCTGACCCAGGATCAGCTGATCCCCAACCTGGCTATGAAGGAAGTGATAGACGCCTTTATCCAGGAGAACGGCTGGGTGGAGGACTACTGAGGAGAGAGCTCCCATTTCTCCTTCATGCCCCCAAACCCAACTCAAAGCCTGGATAACACAAGACTATAGAGAACAGATCACCCCTTGCCTGGATATGTGCTTTACACAAGCAGGAAAAGCCACACTAAGGACTACCAAACGGGAGCCACGTATCTTGGTCTGCCTCCTCTCCCTCCCATTTGCTCCTCCCTTATCTTCACCGTCTGAGGCATCCATGGCCTGCCGCTCCCTTTAAAACCCCCTTTCATTCTGCTCCTTCTAGTCTTTCTCTCTGACTTCCTCTCTGTCACGATGTTTCTGGTCTTTTCAAACCCGACTCCTTTCTCTACTCAAATATGGGCCTCTCTCTCAGGTCCTCCCTCTTCTTCTCTCTTTCTCTGAGTGCCACAGTCGTCGGAAAGCATCACCATTGCACTCCAGTGTTTCACACAAACCATCAATTATTTTAAAAAAAGAAGAAAAAAAAAATCCACACTTTTGGTGGCAGAATTGATGAAAACATTGGCTTATTTGATGTTTACTCTAGTATTTTCTAGTCACCTTTTTTCATTAAGTAATTTAGCATTCATCCACTTCTTAATGTACATTTATCGAAGTGGTAACTAAAATGCCAAAAACCTGTCGCGAACGAGGGTTGTTTGTATGCAAGTTTTAAAATAATCGATAATCGGAAAGGGAAACGAGTCCCTTTCTCATACGGCCACCTCACCACAGTGTAAGTTTTTATTAGTTTGTTTAGTTTTATTCACATATCAATCACACCCCATTACAGACAATTGAGATGAACTGAATGTATTCATTATATATTCCTTAGGTTTGGACTTAACCTTCAGTAATTCAAGATGCTTTTTTTTAAGTATCAGGACAATGTTAAGGTTTTTATGGCGAGCCTTGAACTGAAAGGCCTTTAAACTGGAAGCAGAAAACAAAATGCTGTATTACAAAAAAACCCAATAAATAATGTGTTCTTTCTGCTGGATAATAATTTAAAACCTTTAAATGTTTGAATTGGACCGATTACATCAGCTGCTTTGAGGACTGGTCCGTGATGTCTGTGTCTCGTGCTGTTTACCTGGTATGACAGTGGACGCTCGCATCAAGCATGAAGTGAATTTTGTTCTCCTTTGTATCAAAATGCAAAGATAAGCTGTGTTTCTGGGGTTTTTTGTTTTTCCACCTTCTCGCTGTTGATTTTTATGCACCTTCTCCTCACAGTTTCGAAGAAATCGGCTGCAGAAGCTTGCGGAAACCAATCGCCTGTGTGAACCTAACTTTAAAGTTTAAGAAAGTTAAAGTTCCCCAGCATCGTGGCCCCCCCCAACCCGTTTCACAGAAATGCTGGAAGAGTTACAAAACCGTATCTCATCTGTACCTCAGTCTCTCTCTGTAAACCGCATTTTTAGTCGAGTGCTGTTAGTTTACAGGCTTTTTCAGCTGAATGTGTCTGTGTTGAATTAGGCCTGCTAGTGGATTGTATTGGGCTGCAGGTGGTGTACATAATTTGCTGGTGTATTTCAGGTTTTATTTCTTGACAAAATATTCATTTTTTTTTGTCATGTTCTTTTTTTTTTTTTTTTTTTTTTTCTTGAACTCTTAGAGCTTGAGAAACTGTATTAAATGTAGATATGTTGATAACATAAACACCTGATTCAGTTTTTGTTTGTCCCCATTAAACCGTGAACTACGAGGTCGTTTGTTCTGGTGTTTCTGTTTATTTAAACAAACAAAAATTCATTAAAGAACACCACACAAAATTCCAGCTTTACAGCTCGTGATTTTAATCCTGCAATAAATGCTGATTTGGTGAATCTTATATTTGGTTTTTATTCTTTAAGGCATCACTGTGCGTTTGCGTCTGTAGTAGGCTGTAGTTTGATTCGATAGTGGTGTTTTTTTGGTTTTTTTTTACATGAGAATGAAAGATGTTTAGATTTTCTTCCTGCTGCATTGCGCAATTTCCCTATTTTTGAATTTCAGATAGCAACTTTCAGTGTCTCTTTAAAATTGTGAAATCTGCATTAAAACCTACATAGTTTTAAAGCTGAGGCTGATAATTTATCCATTTTCTACTGCTTATCTTGGTCCAGGTCAGATGGGTAAAGTGTTTATTTAAAGTACTTTGTTGGTTACTTTTGGAAACTTGTGTGTGCTACTGAAAACTTTTTTAACTCAAGTCTACTCAGCCATTTACTTGTGGATTTTATGGTGCATAAAGGGACAAAGTGTCATACGCATTAACATCTATCTAGACCTGCTAATTATGTGCTGTTGACTTGTACTTCCAGCAGGTTTGTGCCACGCAAAGAGTATACTGCCAGGAGGCTGAGGGGCAGTAACTAACATCCACTGTTCTGTCACAGTTCTTGAAAAACCTGTTTATCCATATTTTTTCTTCCAGTCAAAGGGAAAACTATTCTAGCCGTCGTAAGAGGAGAGGTGGGGTGCATCCTGGAAGAAACTAAATTGCAGTGTTGCAACACACCGGCAACCTATCCAGGGGTGCCCAACTGCAACCCCGACCTGGTGAGGGAGGAAAGGAAGGAGTTACAAATTGTTATGAAAAATCAACAAATAACCAAGTATTTCACAGTCTAAAGCACGTGTAACGACGAATGGACCACCAGCTGAAAACCTTTAAGGTTTGTCTGATGCAAGAGCTGCTGTAATTTTCATGCGTTCATGCTAGAGACTCTGATGTAAACACTCCATGCTAGTTGATGGTGATGCAGACAGAAATAGATGAAACAATGTGAGCGTGGCTCAGTCACATGTACAGACGGTGTCACTCAGCCCTCACACACCAGGCCTATTGTCAGAGCATCTTTGAAAGAGCTGACGTCAGGGCCTGTGCAAGGAGGGAAGAGGACCAGGCACGGGTCACTGTTGAGTGGGAAAGAGTTGGCAGCAGAGAACATCAACAACACAACATTAAAATGGTAAGAAAAGCAGTTTTTCTCTGTAATTTTGCACATGCTTACATTTTTCTTTAATATAATTCAATAGTTCAGTAATTGATATCAGTCCGGAGCTGCTGTCAGATGCTTGTTCGTGTGTTGCAGAGCGTCAACGCTGTGAAGTTTGGTGAGGCTCTGCTGGGTGTTTTATTGCTTGTGACTTTCTCCTCATCCACACAAGGTATGGATTTAAAAACTACGTTTTATAGGCAAAAAAAAGTCTTTTTACCAAAGTTTGTGAACAAAACCCATCGCTAGAGATTGATCAAGCTATTTATTCCTTTTAATCATACCTAAATTTTCCATATACAAAGTCAGTTTTGAATAAAATAAATAAATAAAGGTTTTTGGTAGTTTCTCATAAGCTTCCCAGCTCGTTTCTTATACTTCAAACTGAAGGAATAAGAACAGGATTACTGATTTGCTGGAAAGCGTAGTGATGACCGAGCTTTGGTGTGCAGGCCTTAACATAAGAAATGCTGTGAGTCCAGACAGTCACAGACTGGTTTTGTCTTTCCATACAACTGACTGCCAGATGTCCACAGACATATCTCGTTTCACGTTGCATGTTTATATTAATGTCTGTGCTCTAAAATTAAAGTGAGTTTTTTCTTCCTTCAAATCTCCAATAGTCGAACATTTTGTTTCAGTCGTTTTCAGCCTTTAATGATCAAATTTGTTTGAATCTGGTACGCCTGCTATCTTTTAAAAACTATTGCTCATTTAGTCCAGGTTTTAAAAATTTTTTTTTGATGAACTCACTTGCCACTTTATTAGGTACATCCTGTTAGTTCCAGGTTGGACTCACTTTCATCCTTACTGCCTTAAGCTGAAAACGTTTTGGTCCTTACAGACATGACAGCATCATGTTGCAGATCCATGATGCTAATCTTCAGTTCCACCACATCCCAAAGGCACACTTTTGGACTGAGATCTGACTGTATTTAGTGAACTTGTGGTCATGTTCAAAAAACCAGTTGCAGATGATTTGCGCTTTGTGACATAGAGCGACATCTTGCTGGAAGCAGCCATCAGAAGACGCGTACACTGTGGACATAAAGGGATGGATTTAGTCAGGAACAGTACTTAGGTAGGCTGTGGCATTTAAATGATGCTTAGTCGATACTAAGAGGCCCAAAATGTGCCAAGAAAATACGCCGTCTGCTTTAAGATTCAACATGTTGGTCATTAAGATGCTCTTCTGCATACCTTAGCTATGACAAGTGGTTATTTGACTCTCTTCTTATCAGCTCTAAGCTGTTTGGACATTCTGATCTGATGCCTGACGACAACAAGGCATTGTCACCCAGAGAATCGCCGCTTGCTGCATATTTTCTCTCACTCTCACTCTCGGGCATAAAATCAGACCACTCTCTATAAACCCTGGAGATGGTTTTGTGGGAAAATCCCAGCAGCTCAGCAGTTTGTATAAACACTTAGACCAACAAACACGTTCAAAGTCACCTAAGTCACCTTTCTTATCCTTTCCGATGCTCAGTTTGAAATTCACCATGACCATGTGCACATGCCTAAATGAAATGAGTTGGTTGATGTATTTGCATTAAGTAGCAGGTAACAGGTGAACCTAATGAAGAGGCCGATGAGTGTATATGTTGCATTTATTTGAACTAATTCGCGGTTATTTTAAAGCTTGAGAATCTGGTAGCCTTGTGTACTGATAGGCAGTTTAAAAACAGCTTTAAAAAAATTACTTTTATTATCTCACCTTTATTGGAACGATTAGAAAAGCTTTGCATGATCGTACCTGTATGTCATAAACTCACAGATTTATCGTCTTGTTAACCGCAGTGGGTCTGAGCGACAAAGTCCTGGTCTTCCCCTATGAGACGGACTTCAGCTACGTGGCCTTGATCCCTCAGAAGGAGATGGGGCTGAAGGCCTTCACCCTCTGCATGCGTGTGGCCACCGAGCTGCCGGAGGAGCGACAGATCATCCTGTTCGCCTACCGCACAGCAGACTACGATGAACTCAACGTGTGGCGCGAGAAGGACGGGCGCATCTCCTTTTACCTGAGCGGCGATGGCGTCTTCTTTCACCTGCCCCCACTCACCACCTTCCGCACCAGCCTCTGCCTCACCTGGGAGTCGCGCACCGGCCTCGCCGCCTTTTGGGTGGACGGGAAGCGTAGCACCTACCAGGTCTACAAACCCGGCCACACCATCCGTCCGAAGGGCACCGTCCTCCTGGGGCAAGATCCAGACAAACACCTGGGAGGCTTGGAGGCCACGCAGAGCTTTGTGGGGGAAATGACGGATCTGAATATGTGGGACTACGTGCTCTCCAGGAGCATGATCCAGGGCTGGCACTACGGACACAAAGTCCCCAAAGGGAATATCTTCGACTGGGCCACCATGGAGTACGAGGTAACCGGGAATGTGATGGTGGTGGATGATGACTGACTCAATTTGAAGTCCAGAGCAGAGACGGATGAGGCTTTGGAGGCCGGTGTGGGACTTGCGTGTCTTCTTTTCTTTCTTAGATTCAGTGTTTTATTTTGTGACCATTTAACTGTTCTGACGTGAAGTTCTTCACATTAACGTTACATTAAAAACAAGGTAAATCTCAAACTCAAGAGTTGATGTTGCCAGATATGTCCATAAGGGGGCACTCTATGCCAGTTCACACCATTACAGCAAGCGGTCTAAAATTAAGCATCAGCTATATATCATCTTTTTTTTTTATTAATAAAATCCAGATTTATTTAAATGTGTCAATTTTAGTTTTGTTTGCATATTTCAAAGAGAAGTGGCAAATGACTAAGACAACGCCTTACACCATAATGCTTTCAGCAGCTGTTAATAATATAGAATTTAAACTCAAAGCTGCAATGCAACTTCAAGTTAAGACAATTATTTACAAATAAAGATATGTATCTGCAGAATTAAACACGCTGTAAGAAAAACACATTTGTCAGTCTGTAACGTTGAGGTAAAACCGTGGAGGAGATACTGGAACAGCGAGCAGAGGCAGGTATTATTTCTGCAGGAGACCAAATGATTTAAAGCACACCGAGAGACAAATAGCAATCACTGTGTTTGAAATCCATTGCCGTTACCTTGCCTTTGGTTAGCGCGCTCACTCATGAATTTTCCATGTTTCAGCTGATGTAAGAGCGCTTTTGGGTCTGAAATAAAAGCCGTGTGCATAACTAATAATGTTTGTTATTAAAGAGAGTGCTCCATCTTTGAACTCTGGCAGCTTCCTCTTCATAATCGTCTGCTTCTTTTTCCACACAAATTAAAGAGTTTTTGCTCAGCTCATATATGGCGATATGGTTCAGCTCCTGATAGTAGGGCAAAAAAAAATCACATTTTTATAGAAATGACATATGTGCCTCTCAAATCAGTGTGTTACCATTCTCCTGTACCCCAGGAGTAAAATCTCACTTTTAAGCTTAAGTGACAGCTTCTCATGTGGAGTTTAAAGTTGACATTTTTACCGATGGAAATTTACAGCACGGCGAACAAACCTAAGTGTTACTTGCAGAAATCGAGTCGTATGGAGTTGCTTCACTCACAAAGACGCCTCAGAATGAGCTCAGGGTCAGATCTCCTCCATCCAACTGTAACACAGTAACCCTGAGTTCCAGCGCGTGCTGGCCCTGCCTGCCTGCACCACCGCCGTGACCTCCTTGCAGAGACGGCGGAGAAGTTTCCAGCACTCAAGCCCATGCAGGCTTCCTTGAGGGTGGGAAAGTGCTGCGTTCTTGTGTGTGTGTGTGTGTGTGTGTGTGTGTTTATTCTGACCAAACCAGCCGTCGGCTCTCTCGCAGCAGCTAAATAAGGAGAAGGCAGGGCCAATGAGTTCTGACTGCGGGTCAGCAGCCAAATGTTCCACCTTCTTGGATGTTGCAATGCATCAATCGCAGTGCCCACTCACTGTGTGGTAACACCTTTGTAGACCATCTGCCCATGCCTGGCTTCTTAGCCCTCTGGTACACACACACACACACACACACATATAAAAAGAGCCTGATTTTTCCTTCTTTTTGCATCTCTCCCCAAGAGGGATACTTCTTCTTTTATAGATTCTTATAAATTTCTACCAATATAGTTTATATTGATAGAAATTCCAGTTTCAAAACTTATAAGATGTTACATAGTGACAGTGATATGACCCCTAACAAAGACAGACAAACACGTCTTCAGCTAGTAAGTGTTCATTTCTCCTAATTTATCTCCAATTCAGTACATTTGTTTGCTTTGCAGATGAGATGACACGTAGGGACCACACCCTCGCATTTCTGCAGCAAAGGAGGACTTGACATGAGGACAAAATCAGTGGCCTCCCCACAGAGAGGATAATTATTCCCTGTGTCCCCGTGCGTTGCATGTATAATCCAACTGTACAAACAGTTGAGGGGCCCCTCGTCCCGCTTGCGGACAGTGCTGCCAGCTCGGGCCCATGAGATCTGCATATTGGCCCACGGTGCTGGGGAAGCTGTCGGAGGCGAGGCGGTGCCACTGAGCGCATGTTTGTGCGCACGGAGCTGGTGAAGATGTTTTCCACGTGAGAGGAGATAGACGGCAAGAGGGAGCCCCGTGCGAGCCGGCGAGGGGGAGACAGAAGGAGGGCCGTTCTGGCTTCCTTCAAGCAACTCCAAATAGATTTCCAGGCAAAACATATCTGCATACGCAAGACAGTGCTACGAGCTATCCGAGTGAGCCGTGGCATGTGTGCACTGAACAGATGGGTAATTTTTTTAGAGCTTTCTTGCAGAAATTTCAGCCCATTAAATTGAGGATCTTGGGCATTATTCAGCCTGCTTTTTTTCCCTCTTCCTTTTCATAAGGCGCAGAAAGAATTATCCCGCTTTGTTTGACAGATTTAGTGCATGACGTATGAATCAAAAATATGAGATGAAATCTACAGATTCTCAACATAAGCTTGGGAATTCAATCACCGACAAAAGCATATGACATATATGAAAGTCTAGCAGAGGGCGGAGAAGACTGTCACTTCTGCAAAGACGTCTGTCACTACAAACTTTACAAAACTGAAAAAAAAGCTTGGGGAAAAAAGTGCACTTGGCCACAATAAACCAAATAAGCATGTGCACAACCGGGTTTTTATACAATCGTATGATTTTCAAATCTATGACCAAAATCCTGATGTGGGGGCTGAAGATGTGACCTGATTGTCAGGTCGCTCTTTCTTTCTCTCTCCCTCTCTCTCTTAGAGGTTGTGATCTGCCAGAATGGGCGTTAAGTCCTCACCCTCTGGGCTGTATGAAAAATTCACCAGGCCTTCCCATTAGAGTCAGTCTGAATCAGGGAGCAGGCGTTACAGCGGCCACTCGCATGACACTTTTATCACTCGGCATTTAGAGACGCAGATGTTACGTTTATAAAAACACAAAACCACAGCAGAGGTCGTTTCTTCAGTTGAGCCGAGCGTCTTCTGTGTGATCAGCGGTGGAGTGATGCATTAGAGTCCCGGTGCAGGATTTTCACACTGATGGTGCGAGACCTGACCTTTTCCAGGAGTGAGTGTGTGAGAGCAGTTGGCTGTGTCCGCTGTGATACCTCCAGGCGGGACACCTAACACCGTACTGTCTACCTCTGAGTGCACTTCGTGTCCTATGTCGCTGTGTTTAAGGTGGAGGTGGGGGCGAATAGGGGTGGGGGCGTACCTGACAATAGCCCTATAATAAATAATATGTTCCGGCACTGTTTCAGAGGGGTCGGTCCCCTGCAAAGGCCACAAGTATCAGTGTCACTGCGTTACATTTAGGGGTAAACCTTTTAGAATTAAAGGGAAATTGCACTAAATTTAAATGTAAAGTCTGTTTTACACACTAATGGGGACTAGAGTATGTGATATATTCTGGAGGGTTTTTTTTAAGTCTTTCTCCTATAAACAAAAATTAACTGTCAAATGCAGAAAAAGAAGAACATTCATGCTCATTATAGTTTGAATATATACACAGTTTTGATCTGAAAGAGGCTCAGATCAGCTGCTCCTCTGGGCTCAGCTTACCTCTGTATTATGTGACGCATTTGGGAATGTTTGGAGGGTCACTTATAGCCAGAGATGGGCAGTAACGCGTTACTTGTAACTGTAATCCGATTACTTTTTAAAGTAACGAGTAAAGTAAGGGATTACTATTGCAAAAAAGGTAATTAGATTACCGTTACTTTCTCATAGGAACACTGCGTTACTGCGTTACTAAAACCATGATTTTTTTGCGAGAACGTCTCATGACAGTGACGTAAGTGAGTGCGACGTTGGTGACAACAGCTGTGTGCAGATCAACAATGGATAATATATGGAGTGCGGGAGAGAGTATGAGCGTGCAGCGTTTAAAGCGTGGAAGTACTGACCTTACTTTAAGTTTGATTCCATAAAAAGTGACAAAAACATTAGCGTCCATTAGCATTGTGCATGGGAAGAAAACTTATTTTTACAGCGAAAAAACCCCCCCTAAACTTCCGAGCAAGAACGGAGTGCGCAACGACGTAATGGGAAATTCACAGAGAAACTCACGGATTCTTCCACTGACCGCTGCGGCACACCTGCACCAGGGTAAACCTCCGCCTACCCTACTCCTGCTTTACAGGTGAAAATAGAGCAAAAGGACCGCTGAGTCTTTGATTTTATTTATTTTCTGCTGTGTTTTACTTGCATCTATTTGAAAGAGTGAGTGTAAACACACAAAAAAAATATTTTATGTGCTGGAATGTGCAGAAAATAGGTTCAAATATTAAACAAATTTCTTCCAGTCAGAGAATGTTGCATATAATTTAATTTTTACTTGATGCATGAAGTTAAAAGATTAAAACTAATAAAACAAGTTTTAAAAAGAGACTTTTCCATTTGATTACATTTTGTATGATGGATTATGCAGAAAAAGTAGAATTGGGCTGAAAGATCTATCGCTTTATCACCTATTCAGGTTGTAAATCGTGTTTTTAAAAAGTAACTAAGTAATTAATTACTTTTGAAAATAAGTAATCAGTAAAGTAACAGGATTACTTTTTTGGGGAAGTAATCAGTAATTAGTTACTGATTACTTTTTTCAAGTAACTTGACCAACACTGCTCATAGCCACAGCTTATGTATTTGAACATTAGCCGGTTGTTAAATATGCTTTTATTAGAAGCCAATTCAGTGAAGTCCCCCTTAAATTTTGTTTAAAAAACTATTTATTGGATTTATTGCAAAAATAGCCAAATAGTCACTGATTTCAGTTTCTGAAATGTGAAAATTTGTCTACCTGTATTAAATTCATATGAGAGCAGCACAGTTATCAGTCATGTGACAGGGATATTACTGTTCTCAATGCCACTAAATAGCCCACTGTATCAATATATTTAACAAAACCAGCAATATTCGGCCAGACATTTAAAGCATTCCCCTGCATCCGTCCACCACAACATATTTAACTGTTCCTGTCTGCTCCACCCCAAAGGAAAGCAGCATCAGAGGAGGAGAGGAGCGCGAGAGGCTCTGCGGTTGAATGCGTTGCGGCTTTTAGCTGTGAATTCCCCTCCGTCGCCTCTGGGCTGGCCTCTGCTGTGAACATATGAGCCATGCCACAGCGTGTGGTGCTGGGAGATGGTCCAGAGCCTCCTGATTAAATATTACAGCCGTCTAAATGGATGGAGATTAGCCTCTGTGGGAATGTTAGGGCTTAATTTACCCCCGGGCCAGATGTGTGTGTGTGCCTTTGTAGATGTAAAAGGCAGAGAGCTGTTGTTCGTGTGCCCCAGTGTAACGAGTCGGTAGGTCACTAGAGGATGTTCTGTGGTTTCACAGTGAGCAGCTTAACAAGATAAACAAGTTTAATCAACTTTAAGGTTTTATGTAATTTGCAGTTCTGCTTTTTAAGCTATGAAAATATATATTTTTTCCTCCCTTCTAGTCATGAGAGAAACGTACCACCACACAGGATCTGGTTAAATGGGACAGTTCTCATATAGTGTTATACTCATCCACTTAAAGTGCCACATACAGAACGTCTCATTCACACAAGCACTTTTTTCTACAGCCAAGCCCTTGAAGAAACTTGGGGTTCAGTATCTTCCCTGAGACTTGAGCAGCCAGGGACCAAACCACCAAACTATTAGTGGACAACGTGCTCGACAACTTCCTGAGTCACAACCACACAGCAGCCAAAGGCAGAAATTATTGTTTGTTTGTTTTTTAAAATTAATTTTAAAAAAAACAACAAAAAACTAAATTTTGTCTCATGAGGCTGAGGCTGCACAACTATACAACAAGATAATAAACCTGGGCAAAAAACATTACATTAAGAAAAATATTGTGTTTGTTACTCTAATTTGTTTAGCTGATAATTTGAATAAGCTTCCAATAGCTTTATGTCCAAAATGTATGAAACTTGGTGAGAAACAGATTCATAGATAAAAGAAAGAAAAAAAACATCATATGTTTGTCTGATTCTTTCTGGTTTTCACAACAAATGCAGCCGATGCTAAAGATATGACACCCCTAATCTGGCCTTAGAGGGCCTTTTATGACGAGTCTTCTACCCTGCATGTTTTTACTTATTTATTCCATGTACTGACACATTTTACAGCCTGACTTCACATTAGGACATGTAGTGTAAAAAACACGCTTTCAGTACGATAGTCCATTTCTAACAGGATAGCCAACACGGGTTCAGGGTTTTGGCAGTCGTGTCCTCCCTCCACAGAAGAGTTCACACCCCGGCATCCACAGTCACTTTGTTTGAGTGCAGATATCAGTCAGAGCAATTTATTCACACGTATGGAATAAATTACTGTCATCTTAATTGCGGTCTGTTCTCTGTGATCTGTTATGCCATCTCAACATTTGCTGTGAATTATTGATCACTTGGTTTTGTAGTTCACTGTGTTCAAAGTGCTTTTAAGGATGTGAGTACATGTTTTGAGGTCTTTGCATGTAAACCCGGAATTTTATTATTTATAAACGCGCATGTATGCTTTATGGAAAAAGCCGTCCGCCCGGTCTTGTCACCTTTATTGTGCGTGCTCTCACAAACACTGTCAGATAAACATATGTTCTTCCCAGTTTTCTTCTGCAGAAGTGTGCATCAGATGTATCACTCCAAGGCCTTAATTCTCTCTTAATTTTCCTCTCGTATTGGGCAAACACATTCATCAGACTCCACATATGTGTACAGCATCCACAGACAATGACTGTTGGATGTAAACACTCCACATGTGCACACGCACACAGAAACACCATGTCACACGCGCACAAACCCACACACACATGCGCGAGCACCCTGCGCCACTGGGCAGGGACTAGCCTGAAAGATTGAAAGCAATTAAAACTATCATCTGCAGTGGCTCTGGGCAGGCCTGTGGCTGCGAGGGGGGAGCTGCCACTGTGCATCAGCCTCTCAGTCTCAGCAACGCACAGCGACATGAGAGGAAGAGTCGCAGCCCTCTTCCAAACACACTGCCACAGCTCCTCTGGTAACATACGTGCATGCATGCTCACACGGGGCTTTGTCAAACTGCCACAAACACCTGATCGAGCTGCTGATCTTCCGCCTGCTCCCTACTCTTGCTGTCCTCTTCTGAAGGCATCCTATATAACACAGTCAAGTTGGATATCCGAGATGGATACCTCCACGTTTAGTGGCTGGACTGAGTTGTTTTGTAACACTCTGACATTTTGAGGATTTAGTGCAGGTACACTGTGCCCGGCTTCGTAATGGCCTGGCCTGAAGCAGGAGGAATCGACGTGTCTCTAGAGGTGAAGTCACACACAGTGGAGAGACGAAAAAGTTTAAGCGATATGAAACGATGGTGCAACGTGCCTTTGGTACCCAGATAAATGCTAGGGTTTTTTTTTTCATGTGCATACCAGCAGGAAAAGTCAGCAGAGCCTTGGGTACACGAGTTAGCAAACAGAGGAAATATCTATTGTTGCAGTAAGTACTGTTGTGCTTTGGGATTGTTGCATACAAGCGCACACACCTGCGCACACCTGAACACGGGGCTCATCAGTCTGATCTCATTAAGTGGGAGTACTGTAACTCCCAGCTGTTTAGGTCAAACTTGGAGCGGTTTACCTGCGTTCACACAGGAGCGGTGGCTGTCTGGTTCAGTCTGGACTGGCCCTTAACAAGTCTCCTCAGGACAACCAAACCGCCATTATCAACTACCGCTACTGCTTCTCTCCCTCTTCTTCTCCCTCTCCATTCTTTCTCTCCGATCGGCTCGCAACCTGTCACTCTCACTTAGCGTCGACATTAGCACCGGTGCTTTCCTCATCCTTCACCCCTCCCCGCCACCATCTCCCCTTGGTGCGTTTGAATACATATCTCCGATACTCAGCCCCTACTTAATTTGACAGGCCCCTGTTTTGTCAGTCTGACAGGCCCATAGCAAGACACTAATAGGCCACAGAGACCACCAGCAAAGGCACCAGCCAGGGCGGCCCCTGCGGTGCCAGTCCCCATCACCCTCTATGTCTCTCGGGGCGATCCAGGCAGGAGGGAGGAAGGGGACGAGGGGGTCATGGCTGGGATGGTCAAGCAGCGGTGCTGTCACACAAGTCCACAGCAGACTGGTCTAGGCACGAGTACTGACACCCATCACTGCTCCTCTGTAGCCCCCACCACCGTGCACACACATAAGAGGGTAAAAAGAGCAGCCAGTGGGGGTATCCAGGGATCTAATGATTGCACCTGCCACTCACAGCCATGGCTGCAGTCGTCACAGAGATGGTTGCTCTGCTTGTTTTAGTGATGGACCCACTGAGGAGCAGCTGCGACAGAGATGTTTGTGTGTGTTTCCCTTTAGGCCACCTGTCTGACTGATTGTAACCCGCTGAACTCTGATCACAGTTAATTGGTGGCCAGTAGTGCTGAGAGGTAGTACCCTAAATTTGAGACCATGGCTATTGTTTGTCTTTTGTTCTCTTCCCATACAGGTGCCACTGAAGGTATGACTTGATACTGACCTAATTCTCTTTAGTCGTCAGATATGCTCAAAATGGATTTTTTTTTTAGCCAAACTAATCTCGAAGTGGAATTATCAGAATTCCATCACAGAGATTTTTGGCCTGTTTTTGTATCAGTCTGCTCTGTTTATGGAACAGCTGCGTATACAGCCATACGTTTGTATACAGCAGATATGTTTCCACAAAAAAGAGGAAGAATTTCTTGATGATGCTATCACTTGGTAATTCCCTGACTTTTCTCCTGTAAAAATTTTAGATGAACTCAATAATTAATGCCTTTTGGTTTGATAGTGACAGCTTCAAATGTTCACACCTAGTTTTATGGCTCAGTACTTGTTTTGTCCATAGACTGTATACAAAAGATGGACATGTTACCCACAATGCCCTCCACGACATTGTTTCGTTAAGACCCATTTTGCCGTCTCAGATTCTTAAAGCCAGAAATGATACGGACGAGGAGGTTGAGCGCTAAGTAATCAGCTAATTATCACCTCGATTGCTAAAGTGGAAACATGAACACGAATAGAAACTTTTTGACAGTCTATTAGTTCAGCCAACCAGCCGAGCATATTAATTACCAAGTAATATCAACAGAGAAATCCAGTTCTGTGAGCCTACGATTCAAACTGACCACGCTAATTTTAAACTCTTTTGGAGCCAGTGGCATTCAACATTAAAATAACTGCAGTGTTTTGCTTTTCCATGTTGGCTTCATATTTCAGTCCCTGAAGCTGATGCTTTGTTTAGCCCTCATTTGTAAATATCTCCATGCTAACTCTAAGACATGGATCATTTTCATCGTTGTGCTCGTTTAACATTAGTATGTGAGTGTTGTTATAGTAAATGTGACATCTAAGCACCTACAATTATAGTAAAAAAGAAGTTACAGTGGCTTACCAGGACATAATCAAAATAATTTAGTTCGTAGTAGGTCTTAAAATGAGGTAAGTACAAGTACCTCAATCAAATCAACAACAACGTATGACATATCACAGCATGTCACTATTTATCTAACCAAAATTAAGCCAAAATGCAGAAGCAGTGTGTGAAAAACTAAGTACATCCTTACTGCTTTCATAGGAATTAAAAGAGGAAGTATTAAGAAGGTGTGAGCATCTCTATAAAGGCAGAAGTTTTGGCAGGTCTGGAGCATTCAGGCGAGGAGGTAAGACATCAGTAATGATCTTACAGAAGCAATCGCTACTGCTCATCAATCTGGGAAGAGTTATTTCACATTTACGCGTTCGAGACAGTTGTCAGTCTTACCAAGAGTGGACATCCCAGCAAATTCACCCCAAGGTCAGACCTTACAACGCTCAGATAAACTGCAAAAAAACCCAAAAAACAGAAAACAAAACAAGAGCTACAGGCCTCAGTTAGCAGTGTGGCTCATTTGGAACGAATGCCAGGAAAACATTACAACACAGAAAGGGTGTAGCGTCTATTTCACACATCTGTATGCACCTCTGTATTCATCTACTTATGAGCAAATGGATTCTTTTAGTATGGCATGTTGATAATATAATCTTTACTTATATAACAGAATGATATGGTTGATCATGTGATTTCAGAATCACTTGTGTAGTGTTTAATATTTTAAAGGTTTGTCATTGGTGTCAACATTTTTAAAAAATAAATAAAATGATTTCTTCAGTCACTTCAGTCAGATCTCTTTGAATTCTCCTTGTCCTTGATTTTATCTGGTAACATCCTGTGATAGAGAGAGAGATCCAGAGGATGTCATGGCTGGGATGAGAGCCAGAGTCATGGGGTCGGTTGGGGGGGGACTCCTGGGGTCTTTCGTTTAGTGAATTATTAAGGTTTACTAATACTTCATAAATCCCCTCTTTGTCCTGTCCATTACCGGCCTGTCACATCCTCTCGCCGCTGCTAGACTGACTCACTTGCTTCATCTAAATGACAGAAGTTAAACTGTGTTCCAGAGGAGATGGGGGTGAGGGTGGTGATGGGGGGGGGGGGGGGGGGGGGGTTGGAGCTGGGGAAGCAAGGAGGGGGCAACAGTACTCTGCAAGGAAGCCCCAGGGCTGGATGGCTTGGTGAGGGTGCACGTGGGCTCGGATTGTGTGCTTGTGTGTGCTGCTGCTTGTATATTTAGTGTTGCTTTGTGCGTCTCTCCTCTTAAAATGTGGGTAAATGTGTGAAAGTGGACCTAAGGACAGCCGAGCGACCGGGTGGATCAATAGAACGAGTCGGTGTGTATCATTTCTCAGGACCACGCATCCTCATTAACTCTCCACGCATCTACACCACCAGTTCATTCCCTCCCCTCCTCCATCTCTTCCTCCTCCTCCTCCTCCTCCCAAAACAGCAAACCTTGCCTCAGTGCGTGCCTGGCGGACTCTCTCCGCAGTCTCGACAGCCGAGCTGGTCGTTGCCCCGAGCGCTGAGGAGCTGTCGCCTCTCGTTAGTGTCACTGTGCCGACCCAGAGTCCTGCCTGCCTGCTCCTTGATTAGAGAGTGAGGTGGATGGAGTGAGTTTGTGTGTGTGTGTATTCAGTGCTACTCGACCCCCTCCTTCCTACCCACAGAGCTGCTTTTAAAGATCAGTGATTTTGGTCAATTGGCCTGGCAACTCCAATCCCACGTAAGGTCAGTGATGACTCAATGGACCGGTCAGTGAAGCAGGCTGTCATGTCACTAACAGTGTATCCATATTTGTGTGTGTGTGTGTGTATACACATGTGTATTTGTGTGTTTACAAGGGTTGTCAAGGCCCTCGACAAAATCAATGGCCAAAAAGAAAAATGGAAATCTATAACGCCGTGATCACAGTGCTGAAAATCCCTCAGGGTTCTTCTAACACAAAATCACACACTTGAAATCCTGCATTAGATCAGGTGGGATCAGAGATTATGTGTAGCTTCACATAGAAAGATCACAGCGCTGTGACCAACATTAAACTGTACTCATTTTTTGCTGCTTTTATTTCTGGTCACTTTTTTCTCCCATCTGTCATCTTTCCCACTGCTGTACACTCGTCTGTTTTAATGTTTTATGACCCTGTAAAGCACTCTGAGCTACATTTGAATGAAATTTTGCTATACGTATATCTCATGTTGACCCGAGAGCCTCAAATCTCTTTTTAAAGCAAACTCTCCAAAAATAAAAATAAACAATTAACCTCAACTATTACAGGTATCAACATGAATTAACAGAAAATGAGAAAAGAGAAGTAAAGTTCGGACAAACTCATCCTTTAACCTCACTGAACTAACTGTGATGGATGGTGGCTGACCTTGTGAAAAACTTTGGACTGCCAACTGTCTGCCTGTCTGCTGCTGGATACCCAGGTCAGTGAGTCCCCAGACCCTGGGGGGGCCATAAATACTGTGTGTGATTTCACTTCCTGTATGCCCTGCCCTGGGCACAGCTGTCCATCTCTGGACAATTTCTCTGCCCAAAGGGGCAGTCGACTGGCTCAGTGGACCTTGTATACACATGCTGCCCGTCTGTTTGGGGCTTTCAGAGTCAGACAACTTTGGTTGATTTTGAATTATACATGCTGATTTAGTCTGTGAAGTTTTATTGAATGGAGAGAGTAATGATACACTTCTTAAATCAGCAGAATTTTTTTTAACTGGAAGTTTAAAAAAGGGGTAATGTAGTATAGCGGCATATGTACAGAGGTTACATTACATTAGTTATATTTATTAGTACATATATTCCAGTGCAGAGAGGATAAGTGCAAATTACTTTAATTAGTACGTTAAAGGCGGTGGAGACGAGAACTCGTAGGCATTCACGTGCTGCACCTTCAGACTCAAAATAAAGAAGAACTGTATCAAAGATTTAAAGAGAAAACATGACCAGTATCTGTATAAAACCTCCCCCTTTCTGTCTCACCTCAACTCTCATATCCTGAACTCAAGTCTAGGACACAAAAAGAACACGAAATGCTTCCTTTTCCCTCATATTGTCATTGTTACCTTTTGTCAACAGATGCCTCTCCAGACAGCTGACAACAGCTGGTTATGAGCTAATGTTATGCTAGCTAATGTTGGGCTCAAGTGTCCTAAAGATCACAATCCTGATAACTTTTTCGATAAACATTGAATGAGAGTTTATTTGCTGATTGTCCAAATCCAACAATGTTAGATCCACTTTAAAGAAGGTTTCACTAACTCTGGCTAACAACAGCTAACAGAAGCTAGCAGCAGCTAACAGCAGCAAAACTTACTGACAGAAACGTTCAGAACATCCTCAACAAGTCACCTCAGTATTGCGGTCATCAGAAAGAAGTGAGCTTCACTGACTCATCGACATGTATCCTAATCTTTTCACAGAGTTTTACAGCCTCTTCCAGAGCAAACAGACGTGGATGTTTCTCACCTAGCATCGACAGCTGAGATAAACAACAGGGTGGATCTGGTCTAAAGTCACAGAAGGAAATGGCTGCACAGAAACTAACACCATGGTACCTGAGTTTGACAAAAAGCCATACATCGTATAGCAGGTATACCATTGCCTCTACATCAGCCCTTCTTGTGTTGTGTTTGTGCCGCATACAAATGATGTGCCGTGTTGCTCTAATAACCCCATGCACTTTAGGTGGTCCTCAATTATAATGGAAAATGAGCAAAACGAAACTGCGCTGAGTCGAGCTGAGATTGGTACTAGTCGAAAAGAGCTAATACTGTCATGATTATTATATTGAACTCAAACTACTGTAAGTGTTGCTTGACTGAATTTTACAGACCAACCTTTGGATGATTTTGCACAATTTCAAATGAAGTTCATGGCAATGTTTAGTTTGAATCTGCAGTAAATGAACATGCACTTAAGGTGTGAGAAAGATAAGTTAGTTAAAAGTCAGTGTTACTGTTAATAACTCAAAATAAACTCAAAACTCAGAACCTCCACCCTCTCCTCAGCACCTTCTTGTTAAATAAAGGGGGTGCTAATTCATCTATCGGCAACAGATGTAAACCCTGAGATGCAGACGTGTGCTGACTACATTAGTGCTTTTATTTTTATACCAAACTCACTCGCATTTTACTTAGGCAAGCATTCAAAAATGAAAAGAAAATAAGAGACTTCATGTATAAAACACTTCATAAAAACACGAGAAGAGTCTATCGTCCATGCACCGTGCATCGCAACTCTGACACCATTGGATGTGAGAGGACTGAGCCTGGAAGCTGCAGTGAGACTATGCAGGAACCAAAGCCAGTGAGAGGGAAACAAGACTTCCCTCTAGCTATGGCTTCCTGACTTGTTTATTTGCTAACTGGGTGGGTGGGTGGGGGTTTGGGGGAGAGGGTGAACATATGGTTTGCTAAAACATGGACTTGTAGTCGGGAGGCCAAGGCACCCTAAGGGATGGAGCTGACGGGCTTTGGTCCTTGTCTCCCTCAATTTCTCCCGCTTGGACAGCCAGAGCTGAACAGCCGTCCTCCAGGAGTCAGCAGCACTCTCTCTCTCTCTGCTGCCGCTGCTGCTCACACCCCTACACCCACCCTCAGTCAAACCCAGTCAAAGATGGTGAAGTGGGGGAAGTGAGGGGCCACTGGCTTTGGGGCCCTGGTTACAGCTGAGAAACTGCCTGACACCATCCTCTTGTCTCTGGTCCCCGAGTGTGGTGCTGATCTGAGGCCTGTTGCTGAGGGACTACAAGCGCTGGTCCTTGCATGAGGACACACTGGTGGTTTTGGGGTCCTCAGCATATAATGATGTTCACTGTGCATCAGGTAACGGACGCCCTGGGAATTTGTCTGAAGTCGAAGGAGAGCGAGCCGACTGAGCGTGCTCAGGAGCTTCGGTATTGGGAGTCAAGGGTTGTCAGTGACCTACCAGCTACTGCAGCTTCTTATACAGATCACTGCACTGATATAGACAGTCACACACACTCATACACACACCCTCGAGGTCTATGTGTTTACAGACACACTCACTTGCCGGGATAAAGGCGCTAATATACACACATGGTCTCACACACCCTGCATTGATGATCGAGCATATGCACACACATACACTCCCTGTGGGTCAGTGACTTAATATGCACATTCTTGCACACACTCGAACCCACTGCTGTTTGATAGACACGCACGCACACTCGCGCACACACCCCCGGAGGTCGGCGCAGTGATGGACAGCAGTCCTGATGTGCTCTGACAGAATCGGCTGCTTCCTTTCATTTCCACTTGCTTTTCCCCCGTCAGGTGACACCCACAGGTGCCTTGGCGAGAGAGACCCGGCCTCCTGCGGGCGTGTTCGCTGGGGTGGGGGGGATGACAGAGACGACGAGTGAGGAGTGAGGCACCAGCTGCTTCCCGGCAGTGTGAACTCCACCTCTCGTCACACTCAGAGATATATGAATGATAAACAGAGAATATCAGGCGTCAGCTGCATCTCGTTCCAAATGAATGCCCCCCAACACGCCCGTCGCGCTCGCTGATTCCGAGATGTCTCCGTCTGACGTTAAGGCTCAGAGAAGGGCACAGATATCTGCAGAGGAAAAAATCCAGAGAGTCATGACTGAACCTTGACATCTGCACTTTTCAGATATTAACCCAGCTCACATTCAAGGCTCCGTTTGTAATTTGGAAAGTGGCCAGCGTTCGTCTAGCGCCCCTCTGTATAATCAAGCTGAAAATGTCTCATTGTGTGCTCCCAGCACCGATCCCTGACCTACTGCGGGGGCGATTCACCTCTGAAAAGGACACTTGTCTGTCATGTTGTCAACACTTTGGATCTGGACTGTGGTTAATAAACAGCAGCCATCTAAAGGAGAATTAAAAAAAATGATACTGCAATACTTCTATCAGCAGTCGCATCATCATTAAACACAAGGCTCTGGTGTTAGCCATACATGCCCACACACAGATGATGTGATATCCTTTGGATCATGAGCTGTCTTCCCATTATTCTGGTTCAAGTTCGTCATCCAAAACACTGTTTTCAGAGCTGTGCAGGCTCTTTTAGATGTTTTCTGCCCTTCGTGTTCTTCAGTAGTTTCCAATGTTTTGCAACCGCCTCCCCATCCATGAAAGCATCTGATGATACAGCTACCACCCAGTAAATGTTTTTGACTTGGTTAGATGTGGAAACTGCTTTTGAGCCTATGAAAATTGGGGACTCTATAACTTAATGGCTGAAATTGCTAAATAGTTATTGTAATGCTTTTGTTAAACCACTGGACTAAAGCTGAAAAATGTCATGGCTTTAATCACATCTTCACTGTTTGACTTTAAATCCGCTGGGATTGTGTAGAGACAAATGGAGCTTTGCCTCTCTGTTGTTTTGTTCATGTACTTTTTATTTATAGGTTGCTAAGAAACACTCGTCTTATTAGGCACACTACAAGTGAGCCACATGCTCAGGTTGGCACGTTTTAGTTTTAGATTGACCTTGAAATATTTTAAGGGTTTAATTCATTTGTTACATTTCTCAAAATCTGTCAAAAACACGTTTAGACCAAAAACTGATATTGCTTTGTATTTGGCAAATAGTAAACTGAGTTCACATACTCGATTTTAAAGCCGGCACACTGAACTTCTCTGACAAGTCAGGAACGAATCAAGCGTAACATTCGACCACTAATATTTTCAGCTTTTTTGTAAAACAGTAAATTTGAAATTTCATGCTTAGAGACATTAGTTTTATTTTAGCATTAAAAATATGATTTGGATTAAACAGAGTGAGCTTAACATTAATTATTAACAATTACAAAAACATAAAAAATTACAAATACTGTTAATTTACAGCAGTTGTGGCACAAACCTTGCATGGATGGTGGTCTAATAAATTTGTTAAGTGTTGTATATGGAATAATAATTTTGTCTAATTTTTCTACAGACTGTAGAGATCATTTTAATTTGAGGTTTTTAATGAAAAAGTCCTTCTATGATTGGTAATATAACCAGCTGAATGGGTGTGGTCTTTCTCAGTTTGCCAGGTTTCTGGTTTGGTGATGGTGCACATCATCCCACAGTCAGGCTGCAATTCAAATATCCCGATATTTACAACTTCTCCAACTTCTCCCTTTGATAGCTTAAGCTCAGTTTTAAAGAAGTATATTATTGCAACAATGATGTAAGATCATTATTAGCATGTTAAAGAAAATCATAATGAGGATTTTAAAATCAAAACATCCAAGATAAAGTAAGGCACCAAAGGCAGGGGGTTGTTTTGTCACTGTGGCTGTGTGTCAGTGCAGCTGGAAGTGGCTCTTGGAGTGTTTCTCCTTTGAAAATGAGGGGAAAGAGGGGAGGGGTTGGTGAATAATTGATAGTGGCTGAGAGCGATATGAGTTTAGTTAATGTGCCCAGCAGCGCAGGCTAAGAGAGGAGCTGTTAGCGATTTCACCTCAGGCCTAAAAACCCAGGCAGTGGAAAAAGCTTCAGCTTTATCCTGGGTAAGCGGTCGCTTTTTCATCTTTCATCTTTCCATCTTTATATATTTCTTTTTAGAGCACACAGTCCATCATGTGGGACGGCGGGCGTATGTGCGTTCTGTATGTTTCTCTTAATTTGCATGGGTCTAAGTGTGCGTACGTTTGGAGGCATCTGCACAGCTGGATCTGGCTGGTAGCGGTGTTGTTGCAGCCCTCTGGTTCCTTTCTCTGAGTGGTAATAGAGTGCTGCTGTCAGCCTCCCCAGATGCTGCTCCATAAGGACCCTCAACTCGCCAGGAGAGTTTTGTGTTCACACTGCGAGTATTGGCTTCTGCACGTTTCTATTTTCTCTGAAGATAAAACGCTGCAGTTTACAGTCAGACTTGAAGGAAGTTTGTAAATGAGCTGTACATATGTCGACTTTTCTGGTAATTTAGGAGCACGTGCAGCAAGTTTAATTAAAAAAACAGAGTCTACAATATAAATACTTACACTTAAAAAAACAAAAAGCAAGAACAAAACGACTAAAAGAATTAATTTCAGACGTTACAGCCTCTGAATCATTTGCGATCTTCAGATTAACAATCAAATGCAGTGCCATACTCAGTACTATATTACTGAGCAGCACAAGACAAGGCCACGAGCCATTTTAAATTCATATCAAACTGTGGCTCAGTAAGTTCAAAATGCAGTAATTTATTATTGTAAGTCTAATACTTGGAAATAACAGACGACAGAGTGCAGTGACAAAATGTCCCCATTGATTGGTGATTCTGCTGCTGCAAGTTTAGATTGCTAACTGAGTTATCCACAGCTTTACGTGGGAACATTTATACTTGTAACATCTCTTCAGATGAGTGATACTTCTCTGTGAACTGTTAACCTGCAACCAATCTAACACTTTGAAACATGATCTTCTGGGAAAACATGTAAACTCAACCCTGGTGCACTTACTGTGGTGCCAAACAGGATAACGGTGGTTTTGTTTTTGATATTTGGTCTCGTGTTAACTGCAGTTTTGTCACTGTAGTCCAAAAAAAGTTGTTGTTTCCATCTGTTATGATTTATATTTAGCTGTGTGGTTCTGTAATGGGGCCTTCACTCTCTTCCACAAGCATGCATGGGCATCACAAGAGGGCAGAGCAGCAGTGATGACACAGACACTACACTCCCAAAAGTGCTCACCTGTCTGCTTTTACACACATATAAACTTGAGTGACATCTGATTCTTAATCCACAAGGTTTAATATGATGTCCAATAACTGCTTCAACTCTTCTAGGAAGGATTTTCACAAGTTTAGGAGTGTTTATGGGAAATTCTGACCACTCTACTGCACAAGTATTGATGAATTTATTAACAATAGAGTATTACAATCGCCTCAATTCAAGAATAAAACATATATTCTTCGATTATTCTTACTCTTATATCACACTAGTAAAACACTGACAGCCAAAAATAAAGTTTAGACCCTTTGGTAAATAAAAAAAAACAACCTTTTCTGTCCTGTTACCTTTATTCTGAGTAATTTTGCATGCAACATTTATTATACGCTCATGCAAAGGTGAAGCATTTAAACCTCTTTTTTAAAAAAGAAAGTCAGTGAGACGCTAATAAGACACTGAATGAAATGAAGAGGAAGGAGACAATTCTCGTTCTGCACATTTGAACTTAACAGGAGAAACTGACACTTTATCCGAAGTGTTCCTGCAGTTGGAGTGAAATGCTTCCTTACTCTCTGGGAAAAAACAAGAAAAAACCCTGACATCTGCTCCCACGTGGCCACACTAAGAAGTGAGGGATCTTTGTTTCTCCAGCTTCTCTTCCTTCTCTAGTTCCTCCTCGTGTCACAGTGCACTCCTGTCGTTCCTCCTGATTTACCAGACATCCTCTTTCCCCTGCTGTCACATTTGGTACAGATGGTTAGGCTCTATGGAGTGGCCTGTCAGTCTCCATTTGGCCGCCTCTGTGTGACAGCAGGCCCGATGGCTCGTGAAGGGCCCCCGACTTTCCCGGCACACGGACACTGACATTTCTCAAAGGGGCTCGCGTGCGTGCTTCCCACCCAGCCCGAAGAGAGAAACGAAGAACCTGAAGTCGACCCAAAGCCCGCCACAGGCTACGAGAATCAGGGATGGATGGAGGAGGGAGAATGAAAAAGGGGTGAAGAGAGGAGAATGAGAAGCTGGGATTAGATTTAGGAGAGGAGTGAGAATGTCCGCGTTTACATGCACAGACATGAATTCGAAGCTGTAAAAGCTCTTGAAAAGGTTTGAGCCGGCAGTATTTTTGCATATCCAAAAACCTGTTGATAACCAGCTCCTGTAGAAGTGGAGACTTTTGAGATGAGAATGCAAACTGGTGGACAAACCTGACCCAAAACAGCCAAATCTAAATGTACTGTATACATGCCCAGAGGCTGCTCTGAAAACCCAAATCATGTCAGCATATCTCTCACCTGGAAAATACTGCAAACATCCTACTCTGGAATACATAAAAGGAGTACACTGCTTACACGGCTTTTATTAAACTGGGAATATGTGCACGCAAGCGTCATGTCTAAGTCACTGTTTGTGGATGAGATGCTGTAGCTCACACCACCCGTTCCCCGACACGCTGCACTGATCATCCTCAGCACAGGTTCCTTAAACGAAGCTGGTGATGGAGGTAAAGACGGGTGATGCGGAAACAGCCACTAACCACTCCACAATACACACCTCTACCTCCACTGTGGACTTTAACGCTTAGTATACACAAGATAAGATGAAAAGAAGGAATATTTTCTGGTGGCTTTTGATTTTTAAAAATTAAAGGCTTATAATTAAAACCACAGATATTAGAATCAAGGAAGTTTAAACAATGTTTAAGTTAAAAGCCTAAAAATATTTCATTCATAAGAGCTTTTTCTCATAATCCAATATAATAAAATACTGAATATCCAGAGTCAGCCTTAGAAGTCAGTTCTTAGTATTACGTATCAGTTATGGAGGATTTAACCCCCTCTGTCCTCTGTTACGTTGTAACAAGAAGCCATCACTAACCTAACCTTTGCCAGCATTGTGTAAATTATTATATTGCATTCTGACTGCAAGGTGGAGACCACACTTGACAATCCAGAGAGGTGGAGAGGGGGGGAGCAAACAGGGTGGAGAGGGGGGGGAGCTGCTGTATTGTAGCGCCTCGGGGTAATGCTCCCAGTCAATATATATCTCCACACTCGCTCCTGCGCTCCCATTTGAGCGGGACGCGCTGCCCTGCCGCTGCAGAGGAGTGACAGACAGCCACACCGGGACCTCACTTTAGGTATGAATGAATACGTTTCCTCCTTTCCTTTAAGAAGCAAGGTTTGTTTGTGAAGGCTGAGCGATATTTTAGAGGGAAGTTAAGCAGAGGCCTGTTTAAATGCTGCTTTTGTTTGCAGGGCAGAAATGTTTGATGCTGTTTTATGTCCTGCTTTATGCTTTTGTTTTTTTAATTTTGAAAAAAGTGAGCTTTGATGTCATTATTTATAGATTTAATTAAACTACATTACTATTTTGATTTAAAATGAGAATCTTTTATATATATGTATATTTTAATATTACTGGATAAATACATTTCTGTGGTGTTAAAATTAATTATTGTCAGCTTACTTTAATTCATTTTAATTTCTATTAAATTTGTTTAAAAAAATTAAATGCAAATATATCAATATTACTTGATTTGTAAATTTATAGAAATTCATGTTTTTTTTTTTTAATCATAGAAGAAAGTCAACATAAAAATCTTCTTGTCTTCTTTTTTTTAGAACTTTTTCTCAGAGGGAGTGACAGCTCACCCGGGCTATCATCTTAGGTAAAGTATTAAACTTAATGAATTTATTAAACACGAGAGCTTAAAAATAATTTCCCCTGCAGTCTTTGCGCGCATCGACTTCCTGTGCATTAAAAAAATAACCAAGTCCCTTTCTGCTGTCAGCGGTGTGGTTGCTGTAGCATGTAACTTGTCAAAGCTTTTAGTGTGGTGAGCCTCCTTAATTGCAACAATAGATGTTCAAGCTGTTAAGCTTGTTTGATCATAGTCCCTAAAAGCTTAAAACAAGACCACAGGGTTCAGATATGGGCAGCGGGGGGGCAAAGAGCGCAGTCAGTGGAGAGGAGAGCGGATAGCGGTGGCCAGAAGAGGGGAAAAAAATCTACTGTAAAAATGATTTTTATTGATTGGCTCGCAGCAGCAGCTGTTAGACTCCATTATGAGCCCAAAGCTCAGGTCAGAGCCTCGGGGCGGACAAGTGAGCCAGTCAAATGGTCATCCACTAACGGGCCAGTTCTGGGGGTCCAGTTGGGAAAGTGGTGAGCAGCAGCCATCCTTTGTTAGCTTTCGTCTCATGGACTCACAGATGATGATCCACGCCGTCACCTTTGTTTGCTTGGCTCTCCTTTGTTTCTAGTCTTGGAAGAGATCCGTGCATTAAAGAAAAAGGAGTTGGTGAAGTTTCTTTTTTACCTCAGCATGGACCCTGAACTTTACGTAGACTTTCATCTTTGAGAGACCCGAGGAAAAATGGCAAAATAAAAGCCCCCAAAGCAGAGTGTTTTAAACTGAGCACTAGCCTGCTTGCATCTTCTTTTTCACTGCAGGCTTCACCCAATGGCTTCGCTCGCAGTACAAAGAGATCACAAAGTTTCTGCAATTTCACAGATGGGGAAAAAATGTTTTTGAATTTATCTGAAAGGATTGGAATGAAGTGGTGTTAATTAAACTAAATTCTGAACTAATGAAAAAACAAAAGATGAAGAGGAGCAAAAAAAAGAGAGAGTGGAATAAGGGAAAAAAATCCTACAGGGACTATTTGTTCTTAAATCCAAAAGACAAGCCTGCGTAACACATGCAGAAGAAAATTAAAAATCAAATTAATCAATAAATCTGCCTGTTTATTCATAAAACGAAGCATGTTTAAAAGTAGTGTAAAAGCTCAGTAATAATATCTAAAGGTGCTCAGGTTTTAAAGGTTTTGTTGGCCTCTTTTGTAAGACATGAACATATTTTGATATTTTCCAATCAGAAGGAAATTAAATTCAATTAAATCTACTCTTAAAAAATGCTACCTATTATAATCCCTGCTAATATTGCCTAACAAGTATGACCCCAGTCTAAATGTAGAGCTAGTAAGTCGAGGCAGTGGAACCTATGCACCGTGTCCTGACCCAGATCCCAGTCCTGGCACTAATGACGCCCTATAGGCATGATGCCAGGCTCTCATTAGGAATCGGGCCTCAGACCCCCAACTTCTCTCCTTCGCGTACCAGCGCTGTGCAATCCCAGGCATGGCCGTGCGGTGCCTGTAGCTGGCCTTCGAGGGCCTGGCCCCAAAACTCAAGCAGGGCTGTGAATGCTGTGAGACCCCACTGCACAGGTGCAGAGCCCTCTTTGCCCCCAGCCCTGCTAGTGCCTGGTACTGCACTGGAACTAATGAGTAGTGGCAGGTACAGTGAGAACAGAGCAGCGTGGGCCTCCCTGCAGTTAGGTTAGTGGCAACCCTCGGCTTAGGCAGAAAACAAATGTTCTCTCATAATACACATATGTGCATAATGGCATAAATCACCCTTCAGTGCACGCAGAACTTTACCTCTCATAGTTTGTTTTCTTACAGAAATGAAAACCGCATCCCTCCTTCTGACTCGCAGAGAACAAAACATCATATATACAGTCTGCGCTTTCATTCACGATCCACTCTCTTGTTTATTTCACAGGTACAGCTGCAATTTGACCAAGAAGATGCTCTTCTTCATCGCCACCTACCCGCAAAATTAAGGAAAACCTCACAACAAATGAAATGTACTCTGAAGAAATATCTCAAAGTCTAGCTTGAATTGTCAAAATTTAAATCACACGCTCTTTAGAAATATCAAGACTCAACCATGTCCAAGGATGACACCTGCAAAGTCACGTCAGCCAGCAAACACAAGGAGCGCAAGCCGAAGAAGCCTCACTACATCCCCCGGCCGTGGGGCAAACCCTACAACTACAAGTGCTTCCAGTGCCCCTTCACCTGCATGGAGAAGTCTCACCTGTACAACCATATGAAGTACAGCCTGTGCAAGAACTCTCTGTCCCTGCTTATAGAGTCAGATTGGCCGTATAAAAAGGGCAACATCCTGCACCCAGAGCAGCTCCGGCCCTTTCAGCAGGCCCATGGCCTGCACGCTCCCGGAAAGGATGAGCTAGAGCAGGTGATTCGCACTGAGGAAAGGCAGGGCCAGAGGAGGTCTGCAGAGGAGGATGGCGAGGGCAGAGACAGCCAGGGACCAGAAGATGAAGAGGGACAAGGAGAGGGGGTAGAGATCACTGGGCTGATCAAAGAAAGCTCCGGTGATAGCGACAGAGGTGAAGCAGCAGAAAGCACTAGGAAGAAAACCAAACAGCCAGATTCAGAGCTCGACGACATGCTCTCTCTCGAAGATCAGTTTTTACGAGCCCGCTCTGTGGAGGTAGAGGCCCAACTGAGACATTATAAGCTATCAAAGACATGCCTAACAGCTCCCGGGTTGCTGTCGGAGCAGTGGCGGCTGCTGGCATCCAGCCACACTAAAGCCAAAGCTGAAGGTCCTCAGCCTCGAGTGAATAATTCAATCCCCTGTTACCCCCCACCACCAAACCTGGTGGATTACCAGGACCCCACTGGGCTTAACCTTTCAGTGCTTGGGGTAGGTTATCCTATCAGCCCTGGCCTTTTCTCCTACATGAACTCAGCTATTCCCACCGCAGCCTCCGGTGTCACGGCCCAGACCCACGCACAGCTCGCCCAGCTCCCCTTCCTGGCCTCGGCCGCTCAGCTGATACACCCAGCCTCCAGCGCACACGCAGATCGAGCTCTCATCCCCCCTCGACTATACTACCCCTTCCTGTGCGAGCACACATTCGGACAGGCATCCAGTCAGAGCGACACCAGCAAGCCTCTCAAGACATCAACAAACACTCTAGAAGCAAGTCCTCTGTCCAGTTTCCAGCCCAAAGTCAATCTGTGGAAAGTGCCTGCTGTGAGGCCGGGATCTACCATCACTCCCGCTGGCTGGGCGTCACCTCAGAGAGACTCCCCTGATCAGGGCTACAGGCTGGGGGATAAACTGCAGGCTGCAGCCAAGGAAGGCAGAGCAAGCTGGGGTCTGAAGAGGGCAGGAGCTCCTTTAAGAAACCAAGAGGCCCCTGCGGAGAAGAAGCCGAACTTGGGCTTGACTTTAGACCTTCTGAAAAATATTCAAACTGCATCGACTCTTAATGTGGGGACAGACAAACTTCTCTTCTCTTCAGACAGGTAAACAACTCAGAACTGTTTTCGTAATAAAATTGGTAGTAGTTGTGGTGTAGATTAAACCTCTTAGGAGTATTTATTTAACTCTTTTCTTTCACTCTTTCTTAGTTTGCAGGATGCTCATGTTCAAGGTCGGCCCACTGAGCTGTGGTACAACGATCCTCTCACCAGCCCCACCAGCGAAACATCTTCTCTCTCAACCTGTGGAAGACCCAACAGCCAGGACTCAGCTGCCGCCAGGACAATCGGGGCGTCTGAGTCTGTCGCTGCTCTGCTTGGTGACCTCTCCAAGGCGCTGCAGGAGTACCACGAGGCCGAGCGCAAAATCTCCCACCTAGAGAAGGAAGACCTTCCTGCCCAGAGACATCTCTGGGAGCACCTTAACAAAATCCGCAGCGAGCTTTCTCACATTCACCAGGCTTTGGAGCGAACAGCTCGCCAGAGCGATGGGCCTCTCGACCTGTCAGTAAAGAGGGACTCGACGGAGTCGATTGGCGATCAGAGCAGGAGGGAAGATGGGGGTCTTAAGGAAAACGCAACTGAGACAGAGGACGAGGACGAGGAGCTGATAGAGAGAAGAGAGGACGAGGAGGACGAGAGCGCGAGGAAGGTGATAAGGGCTTCACTTGAGAGTCGTAAACAGTCGCTGGACATGCTGATCAAGATGAGTCAGGCGTCAGTGGTGAACACAGAGGTCCTGTCTCCTGGTGGCCTTGGCCTGAGGCCCAGTCCTGCTGAGGCTCTGTGGGCAAGCAGAACCACCAAGTGTGAGGCAGACTCCAGCGTCCTGCTCTGCCCCGACGGCCGATCAGTAGTGTTCACCGACATCTCCTCCTCTGCCAAACCCCCAAAGAGACCCCCATCCATACAGCGACTCGAAGCCCACTGTCCTCCAAGCCCTTTAACAGCTACTGACAACTGAAACTCTGCTTGTTCCTCTGGCTGTAATATAACAGAACCCATCCAGCGTGTAGTTTTGTTTTTGGTTACTGGCATGTCTCAGACTTTCATCAGCTGTGTTTCTCAGTTGTTCACAGAAACATTTTGCACCGTATAAAGTAACCAGAGACTAAAAAATCTGGAGGATTGTTTTTCTGATACACTAAAGGACGTTTAGACATTTTAAAAATGTTACATCAGCATTTTTTTTACAGGTGAATTTAAACAATCGTGCACATTAATGATCATGACAAGAGATAATCCTCTGAGCTGATTTGTAAATATTGTACTGAAAATAAATGTAATTAATGTAAAATGTTTTAAAGGCTAATGTTTTTATATGGATGATGTCGTGTTGGGCTGAAAATAAAATGGATTACACACACAAACACATCCATTCTTTTCAAAAACAGAGCAAAATAGGGGTTAAGACACATAAAATAATGAAAAATGGGAAGATTTTAATCAATATTTGCAAAGAAAAGGTACTAATTTGAACATTTTGCTGCACGGTGAGCAATCTCAAAGCCAAATACTATCATTGTAGTCTTTATCGATAGAAAGAAAAACAGGGGAGAAAAAAAAAGACAAATAGATCCAAAGAGGCACCGTGACCTGAATTTGCCTACGTTGTCCTAAAGGTGAAGCAGCTCCTAAAGCCAAAGCCCATCAGCTGGGTTACCTGTGCGACTACTAAGGTTGGCTGCGGGGCCGACCTCCACATAAACTAAACTTGAGACCTGTCTCCCCCGAGGACTGACGCAGAGAGCAGGGCTGCCCCACGTCTTTTAGCCCCGTCACCACCATCACACTCCAGATGCAGCAGCAAAGGTCAGCTGCCACGACCAGAAGAGCCACCGCTGGATGTTCGACCTCAAGAGGTCAGGCCAAAAATGACTGTCTGCTCATTTTAACAGCAAATTCAACATTTAGTCCCTGCAATATCACACGTTTTTTTTTCCTGCTAAAGAAAGAACAATAAGCTTTGAATTTATGTTTTCGTTTTCTGCAACAGACAGCCGACCTGTCCGGCCTTCACCCTATGGCAGCTGGGAAAGGTGGCTGAAGTGGATAAGCAGAAGGCGATGGGTGCATGGAAACTGTATGATTTGTCATTGCACTAACTAACAAGATGAAAAACAACAGTCCTCTTCTTCTATCTATTTTAGGTCTTATTCTTATAATTAGAATAGAATAGTTTTTTTTATTGTTGTTATACATATAAAGAAATTTAGACTAGATTTAGATCTCTCCAATGAACATCAGAAAAAAACAAATAGTTAAAGAAATCCCCATAAATACATAATAATAATAATAATAATAATAATAATAATAATAATAATAATAATAATAATGATGAATAGATTATTAAACCAGAGGCAATGATTATATAGGGTGGAATGAAGGTGCTGAAAGTCTTTATCAGTGCAAGGTAGTTTGTATTACTAAGAGTAGAAGGAGAAAATGAAAGAATAATATAAATCTTTGATTTGTAGATTTTCTCCTTGGCTGGAAAAAAAATCTGCCTTTAATTTACAGAAAAATTCTGCAAAAGCATCCAGAAAAAACCCCACCTCGATAATGATTGTGAAATTAAATAATCTGAATGCTTCTTAGAAAAACATGCGTCTGTGGCCTGTTTGGGTGTTTTTTCTTTCTTGTTTCGGGAACAGTAAGAGCCAAGATGATAGCGCCCTCAAGTGGACAAAACCAGATGAGCATCCCTGGGGTTAGTGCTGACAATACAAAGGAAAACAACACGAATGACAGAAACGGGAGAAACTCACCGGGGTGATCTTTTGCACGACGTTGGTTATATTTTCTCAGACATCAGCCACAAGATAAAAATTGCGTTACCATCATCACAGATCAGCCACTGACTACATCACTGACTAGTTTGTACGTGACAACAAGAATGCAAAGAAAAGCTCTCTCATAGTGATGAACATCCCTTTGTGTTTAGCTGTTGGAGCCAATAAAGCTTGCTGCACTTTCAGATTTCTCAGGCCTGACCTCACTGCAGTCTTGAAGGAGCTGTGATGTCAAGATGCTGTGAGCTGTTGTGCTTCTGCTCAGCACCTCAGCCTGCTGTACTCTTGGCTTTAAATGCTGCTCCCAGACAGAAGTCCTGTGGTGGCCAAACCGTGACTCTGTCAACCTCTGTGATCTTGTTAGCATCCTCCCTGATAACAAACTACAATCAACTTGTAGAAGAACAAGATCAGAGATCCCAGGTGGATCGCTTAGGCTGAAACACCTGGAGCGGAGCTAGAACCAGTTAGTTTCTCTAAAAGGTGGAGAATTCAGAGACCTGGACATCCTGGATGTTCTAAACCAACAACATCTCACACATCCACCACAATGCAAGTGCTCACCTATGAACCCTCCTTCTGATCCTTCCTGCGGTTCAGAAACTTGATTTGTCTCTCAACATGCTCAAGTCATTCAGCTGTGAAGAGGTTGGAGATTCTTCAACTCTTAGGTATCTCAATCTCTTAGTAAATAACATCCAGAAGTTCTCCTGGGGCTTTTTTCCTCTGTTTATGAAGAAATCTCAAAACCCTGAATCGAAATAATCTCACCGCTCATCAGGACACATTCAAAGGCCTCATAACCTCTTGGTTTTATTTAGCTTTGATAAGAACAAAATCCACAACATTGACCATAAGTGGTTCATGCCTCTGAAGAGACTGGTGCCAGTTTATTTTTCAACAAGTTGCAGATGAGTCAAAAGCATTCAGTGCCCTCACCCAGCTCCACCCACAGCTCAGCCTGCTGATCCAAGCAACCAAGAAGTCTCTCAGTAAACTGTAGAAGATAACAGAGCTCAGCCTCCGATTAAACATCCTCGACTTTATTGAACAAGGCTCCTTCCAGGACCTAGAAAATCTAAGGTAGTCAATATTCTCTGCTTTTCTGTTCACCTTTGCTCACTACTCATTCAACAAATAAATCAGTTTACCCACTACATACCTAGACTGAAGTGGGTCTGAGTTTAGACATCTGACCAGCTTTGTTCTTTGTTTCTTCAGATTTCTCAGAGACAGTTAATCTTTTACATTTCTCTGTTTTTTCAATTATAACCATTATAATATCCAGCAATGGATTCTGGAGTTCAAGGTACTGGTAGCACCGAACATCCTGACTGTTGTGATACTGACTGTGCATTTAGGCACGTGGACATGGTCGAGAAAACCTTGTGAGCATCAGAGTGGGAAAAAGAAGTGATTTAAGTGACTCTGAATGTGGCATGGCTGTTGGTGGCAGACAGGCTGAGGTTCCCAACAAACATCTCTTCAGAGACTGAAAAAGAAACTATCAGTGAGCTCTGAGTAAAAATACCTTCTTGATACCAAATATCAGAGAATGGTAATACTGAAGATTGGAAAGCAATATTTTCTCAGGAAATGTGGGACTCCTTAGAACCAACTGAGCATCATTTAAGCAACACAGCTTACCTGAGTACCGTTACTGACCATGTCCATCCCTTTATGACCACCATGTACCTGAGTAACGCACTATGGCACAAAGCTCAAAGTGTTCTGTACTCAAAAGGCCTCCAGTCAGCAGATGTCAATCTAATAGAGCACCTTTGGGATGTCACCATGGAAACTGTGTGAAGCCTTCATGTTAATATGGACCAAAATCTCAGAGGAACATTTCCAGCACCTTGTTGAATCTACAAAAGAATTAAACGCAGCTCTGAATGCAATCAGTGAGTCCAACCTGGTACTGGAAAGGTGGACTTATTCAAGCGTCCAGTGAGTAGGTTCATCCACCACAGACTCACACCTTACAGCTAAATAATAAATTAATGAAGAATTGTGTAAGGAATGGGTGCACAAGTCTGTAAAAAGAAAAATACAAGCCACAGATTTTTTTAAACACTTCATTTATTTGACGTTATACATTCAAATGAAAATAAAAAATATTCATATATATTTCTTATAGAGCTAGAGAGCAAGGTACAAGTTTAAAACAAAACACAGAAGTCTTCCGTGTGGCATATATTTATATACACAAGGCGTGGTTTGAATACTATACAGTGTGTATCCATAGCTGCACAGGTTTCATGGATGTCTATATTCTTCACTCAGTTGAGGCACGACTAGATTTCAGTAAGAGGTCAGGGACTGGGCCAAGTGCTTCAAGACTGCCGCTTACAGTAAAACATCTCAATCTCAGCATCTCAACAGTAGGACTTGCAAAGCAAAGCTTATAATTGTCTCGAGCGCCACACTAAAGCAAAGAGTAGGAAAAGGAGGCAACGTGATCATGCAAATCCAAAAAACAGGTTCAGGTTTAAGGAGATGATAATTCTCACACTGAAGCAAACACAAAGTTGGAATTTGAAATAAATTCCAGTATCGCTAACAAATCATGGCTGGTCACCTAATGTGACGCGAGTCAGCATGTTTGGTTGCACTGCAATAAATCGACTGGAAGTCACTACACCGATTCTGAGACGAATAAAAACAAGCCTCCTCAAGTAGTCAAAAGGTAAGTGCAATCTCACCTCCCCCCCACTTCCACACACAGACACACCGTTTTATAAAACACGCATACATCATACCAAGGTAAGCATCACATTGTTTTCCAATATCAATCAAATAGTACAGCAGATGCCCCAACAATAATAGCAAACCATAGTCTACATGTGTCCAGTAGTTATGTACAGGAGAACTGGTGCAACATTAAGCACATTAAAAATTATTAGATATAGACACTATTACAATAATAAAATACAGCAGATACTTAATTCAATATTGGGATATATTTATATTTATATATTATTCATATCATGTATTGCTGTCAGTTTTGGCATTTTGGAGGATCAACAGAAAAGCTGTAATCGAATCTCTCTCACAGCGCGTTTGACACGACTCCAACTTGGCCTGATCGTAAGTGTATGTACTTTAAGAATTAAAACAAGAGACAAGATCGAGCTAAAACGTGAAAGAGGTTTAGAACAGATAGATTAAAGTCCTTGATCTCAGATGTCACCCCAACATCTTCAGCCCATGATGGCACGGCAGGCGTAAAAAAACAAAGAAAAACAGAAGGCAGGTAAGAGAAAAAAAACAAAAAAGCAAAAAACTTTTCAGGTTAAATCTTTCTGGAATCTTTTGCCTCAAAAAGCTTCATGCGCTCCTGCACGGTGAGTCCCTCTTTCAGGCTCTGTTAAAGACAAACACAGTCATTTACTGTTATGAGGCAATAATGCGCATGTGGGCAGAAAAGAGCGAACACACAAACACACACAGACGCAAAGGAAAAAACCCACAAAGTCAGAAACAACAAAACAGTCACAGCTTCTAATCCCAGATGTGTTCTGCTCGACACACTTTAATTTAAAAGGTTAAAACACACGACGTACAGGAAAAATAGAAATGGATATGGTCATGCCACATAAATGCAGTACAGAGAAAAAGCCTTGAGCCAGCCCTTATTTATTTATATTCTGCTTGGAAAAATGATATCACCGCCTTTACTTTGCAACACAGCTCAATCTTTTAGCCAAGCTTTCCTCTGCTTTCTTTAAGTAGTCTTCAGGTAAAGTTCTCAGTTAACAATGGCTTCCTGAAAGCCAAGTTCTTATGAACCTTCAAATATATCTCTCATCTGTGTCAGGTCTCGGCTGGATTTTGTCCTTTTTTTTTGTTCTCTATCCATGTCAATCACATTTAAGGACTCGCTGCACACCAAGCTGAGACAGTTTCTCTTATTGACGTAAGAATATTTGTTATGCCTGTCCAACTATGTTGTCTTGGCATTTGTTGGGGTTTTAACTAAAGAAATAGCAAAAACACATTTTTTTTTTCAAGTTATGTGTAAACCAAACTGGTTAAATCCTTGAGTTAGGTGCCTTCTTTTGTACTTTAATGATTCAAGACAGTGTTGAGTGGCTTAAAAACAGGAAAACACTCATCTGAAAATAGTCAGGAACTGGGGACAAGGACCCAGAAAGCCTGAAAAAATATTTGTCAAGACCACAATATAATTAAACAACTGAACATCTGGCTCCTCGGAAGCAAAATGAAGAAATGAGGAGGAGACTCAAGACTTTTGCACAGTACCGTAAGAGTATGCACAACACCAAAACAGAGGATTCAAACAGCCACAAACAAAAAAAACTGTTAATGTAAAAAACATTTTTAAATAAAGAAAAACGACACAGAACAAAAACAAAAGACAGTTGAGAGTCCTCACAGTGAGTATCTAGCACAATTCAGTACTTCATTGATGTGAAAGTGCTACAGTTTATTTTCATCTTTTAACCGTTTCTGCAGTCGCAGGAGGAGAGGACTCTAACTAAAGATCTTTTGATGAGTAACACCCTCACACCTCTGATATTCAGCTGAAATATCATATTTCGATTGCTCACGGTGGAGCCAAAAGAAAGAGTTTGGGGTCAGAGGGGAGATGAAATCATGCATAGGAGGTAGGCATGGAGGGCATGCTGTTTGTCTATCACATTATACCTACAGCATATGTTGGGGCAGGGGTTGGGAGGGGATCACCCCACAATGGGAGTGTCAGCTATCCCATGAGACCTGCTCGGTGACAGACTGACGGATAAAACAGACAGATGAAACACTTGAAGCACTTTCAGTAAAACATGACCTCTGACCGACTCTGAACACGTTTCTACCACAGAAGCAACAAATGACACGGCAAACACTCACCTTTGACCTTAAACCTCGTGAATGCCTGGAGCTCGCCGACTGTTCTTTTTTCATGAAATCTGGGTTACTTTTGGACTTCATGATATCTAAAAACACAATAAAGACCCTATTATTAACATTACCTTCAGGTGGTGAAGCGGTAATCTTAAAACAATTTTTCCTAACTTTACCAAGAGGAAGACACATCTTTCTCAGGAAGGATAAAGATAGCAACACAATGTTAAAAACATTTCGAGGATTGAAGGCTTTTTTTTCCCAGTTCAAACCAACAGCAATCCAAAAAGAGACAATCCCCGGGCGGCACTAATGGTGGTTGGTTGGATAGTTGTAACATATTTATAATAAACACAGTTTTGCTCAGCCTTTGGTTGTTGTCATGTTAGTAGACTTCACGGATATCTGGATATAAATGGGAACTAAAAAGAACAAAGATTAAAGTCAAATTGAGCATTTTCTACTCACCATATCCAGATGTAACTGTTCCATCGACAGTCCTCTCACCTAAAGCTTCTGTGGCAATGAGCAACTTCTCCTTCAGTTTGCTGATGTCGCAGTCTGCTTTTGCTTTTACAATGCTGAGTTCTGTGTAGATGTCCTTATATTTGTCTGTGGCATATTTCTTGTCCTGGTAAAATGATCGGGGATGAATATACGGCCTCAGATTTTTAAATCACTCTCAGGGAGATGTGCTTACCCTTAAAGCAGACTGTAGCTCGTCTTTCAGAGAGTGGATTTCTTGTTTGAGATACTGGATCTCTGACTCCTTTATTCGTAACAATACCTACAAGACAGGGAGAGGCACTTAGGGTGTAGAGCAACATAAGTTGAGCGTCTGTGTGTGTGTGTGCTCATTTAAACATACCTCCAGTTCATACACATCTTTGCCCTGGGAAAGTGATGAGTGAGCAGTTTCCCCACTAAAACAGGAGCGCATCCGAGTGATCTCTACAGTCAGCCGGTTATTTAATTCCTGTTAGAAAAATGGAGACGTATTCAAACTTGTGGACAAAAACAGGTTTGTATTCACAGTACGTGTGCAGGATTGCGGAGTCTGACCTGGTTGTGTGCATTTAGCTCCTGGTTCTCTCTCTGACACTGCCTGAGGGCCTGCCTCTCGGCCTCCAGCGCCTGAGCCAGGTGAGCGTTCTCTAGACATTTTTGAGAGTACTGCTCTGACAGCACCTCCAGTTCTCTCTGGATGGACTGCAGCTCCTCCCTACACAGACAGATAATCAGTGTCAACATGCATTTGTGTTTTTCACAGCGCAGAACTTCTTTCATCATATAATAAAACTGTTTTTTTCCCCCAAAAGCAACTGCAAGGCATCAGTACAGTTTTTAGGCCCCAGTCAAGATTACAGTAAATGATACAGTAAATACACTGGATGCAAAGTTTAGGTTTCCCCTTGTAAAACATACTCGTATTGTAAGCGTAGTTCATCAATGTCAGAGTTCAGTCCGCTTATTTGGGAGCGCTGGGTTTTTTCCAGTTCCTCCTTGTGCGCATTCTTCATAGCTTCAATAGCTACATTAAAAAACAGAGCACATATATCAAGTCACTGTATGACAGTCATCAAAGCACAGCAGCTACGAGCGATGAGACCCTTTCTTTACCAGCAATCGTGGCAGCCGTCTCCTCAGCCAATAGCCTCTCTCGCTCTTCCATGAGCTTGGAAATCTCCCTCTGATGCTGCCTCTGGAGGTCTTCGATCACCTTCTGGTGTGTCTCCTCCATTGCAGCAAAGCCACGCTCACATGTGGCCTAGTGGAAGAAAAAGTCAACAATCTGTTGTTGCGAAAAGAATTATGCATTCACTGCAGCTACATTTTTATTTTTGACTACAGATTTAGTAAATTATCTATAACTCACTCAACTACATGCAAAAATCCGTGATAGAGGCCATGCAAGACTTTTAGAAGTAGAAATTGTCTATGTTAGTAACAGAGCAAGTAAAGCATAGAGATTCTAGGCCAGCCAAGCTGCAGTTTATACTGATAGACTCTTATTCTGATAGGCTACTTTATTCTGAAAGTGGGAAATGGTATGATTACTGATGCCCAAATGAGTATTAAAAGGTAAACTGAAATACAATTTGTGTCAGAAAGGACTCAAGACAACCTGCTATTGGTTGCTTTGCTTCTTTGTTTGAAACAAAAAAAGGATGTCCCCAGCTGATCAGCAGGATTTGAAGAATACCCACTCACTGAAAGATCAGAACCTTCCTGAGACACCAAACCCATAGTTTATATCTATATGTCTGTATAGATTGATATAGATATAAAAACATTTTAGAAACATAATTCTAAAACTTTTATCAATTTAATAGTCTTGTATAGGCTATTAGTCTAATTAACAGACTAGTCTATTAATTAGCATCACTTTCATTAGCAGAGACTGTATATAAAAGATGGACGACCTACTGATGTCGTTCATCGAGCAAGCTTTTGAAGCTCCGATGGCCAAGATTTTTAACTTGCATAAAAAATACAATAAGGTCCTGTTGTATTCAATATGCTGAGGCCATTAACTCATTACGAACGTGTTTCCTGACTTCTATATGTAAACCAAAGTTGTGGAAATATTGCACATTTAAGACACTTCATCAGTTTTAAAAACCTAAAGCAACAGCGTCAAACATATAAGGCCAGAATTGGCCCAGCAATCTCCCTCACTGGATGGCTTTGGAAAATATGAACGAGTACATACATTTTGGACTTTTAGCTGCATATTCATAAGTGTCACAGCTCATCAGTGATAAAAGCCTGCCTTTGGCCATTCATACCATACCAAAGTAATTAAGTAATAGCCAAAGAATTAAATGACAGAAAAAATCCTCCCTTCTCCATCTACTATAGACATTTATGTTTGTTTTTTGTTTTGTTTGTTGTATTTTTTTTTTTTTTACACTGAAGCAACTATTTTATAAAGACGCAATTTTCCGTACCATTAAAAACTTTCTGCTTTGCAATTACAGGGGAGTCTGGGCAATGAGCTACCAGAACTGTGTGTCATTTTACACATTTATTTCTTACAACTTCAGCCCAAAGAGTTGTGCTGAAAGATTTTTCTTTTAACACAGCAGCTTTTCTATATGATGTAAAAGAACAGACATATTGTGGAAAATATGCTTATTTTACTTATATAAAGATATCTCAGGGATATTAAATGTGTAGTTAAACTTCTTTACACTGACATAAAAGGGAAGTTTCATTGGTCCAGTTCGTTAGGGATCTAAGGGGTTTGCCCTAGAGCCTATTTCCATACTTTATATACAGTCTACAGTTACCACAGTGGTTATGATTTATCACCTAGGAGTTCAGGACATCCTTTAAAGCTCCAGTTACAATCATGCTACAGCCCACAGATGATGTAACTGTTCAATTTAAACATGTTTCACTCATCTTAAATCACACCATTTCCCAATTCCTAATCCTCAGTTACTCGAATCACCAGTTACTGAGGATTAGAAATCAAAGAATCAAAGTTAACTTTTTTCTTTGGCTATAATAACTACTGATCTCTCTCCCTTAAAAAGGGTTTATTCACTAAAATGGTAAAATGAAAGAGCAAAAACCTTGAGGCTTTCAAAGTCTCTCTGGTATTTCTCTCTCAGGCTGGCCACATCTCCTTCAAGGTGTTTGTTCTCCAGTTCGTCCCTCATATTATTCATCTGAGTCTCCAGTTCTTGAATGCGGTCTTTCAGAACCACCATGGAGTCGACCTCTGATATGTGCTGTACATCATCCCCTTTTCCCTGCTCTTCCTCTTCCATTGGCGTAGCGACCTCCTCGGGTGGCTGTGAGACCTCAGGGTTTTGATCGTAAGGTCGGTGATCTTTGAGACTCTGAATGTTCTCCACATACTCTGAACGTAACTTTTCGATGTTGTCCTTGTGGATATGCTGGAGCTCGCAAACCCTCATTTCAAACTGCTCCTCAAGCTTCCTCAAATGACTCTCGTGCCTCTCCTCCATTGTGTCCATGTCTGCTAGCAGAACCTCTAACTTTTGTTGACTGTCAGCTGCTGCTTCCATGAGGGCCAGCTCTGTTGAGGCACAGCCTTGTTCTGCTCGGCTCAGCTCCCTTTGATGCTTCTGCTTCAGGTCTTCCGTCTCTTTCTGAAACTCTTTCTCTAAGAAGACCACTTGCTGCTGCTGCTGTGAGAGCTGATTCACACGTTTGCTAATCTCACTCTTAAGAGTCTGATTTTCCTTCTGGAGAGATTCCACCATTTGCTTGAAGTTCCGGCGCTCCTCTTGTAAAGACTCTTCATATTTTTCTTGGATTGCTGTGACACTGCGTGCATGCTGCTGCACGAGATCATCCATAGTTTGACTGGTCTGTTTACAATAGCTCAAATCTTGTTCATGCATGGCCCGTAACCTACATGCCACATATGCCACTTGAGCCTGGGTAAGGGCTTCACGCATACAAAGAGAGGTACTTGTGAAAATATGTGAGGTTTGGTGTCCTAGAAGAGGTCGGATCATTTTAGACAGTCCGGGATTGCTTTCGCCACTTTCTAGTTCTTGGGCATACTTGTGGAGGATCGCTGCTTGTCTTTGAAGTTCATTAGCCAGGCTTTCATGAGCATTTTGCAGTGATTCAACAGAGTCAATGCCACAAGAGGGCATTTCACCAGCCAAGTGTCTGTCTACGATTTCCTCAGCCAAGTCTCTAGCTTCTTCTATTTCGATCTGCTCCATGTACGGAGCAAGCTCAGGAGGGTGAATGTCCGCCAGCTTTTGTTTGTTGAATCCAAAGTTGTTTTTGACTTCTTTTATGACAGTTTTCAAATCAGGCCTTTTAGAGGCTTCAATAATTGCTTTCAAAGCCATTTCCCTTTCATAGAGGTTTTTATGAGCTACAGCTAGCTCCCTTTTAAGTATTTTGAATTTCTCCTCATAGCAAAGCTTAAGATTTTGAATTGAGTAGGCTAATTCTGCTTTAATGAAGTTGCTGAAGGCAACTTTGGCATCAACATCTACATCATCTAATACACCACCCTCTTTGGATTTAGCAACATCCGTCTCTGCTTTCTCAAGTTCTTTCCAGAACCCACTTTCTAAAATCAGCTTCCTGGTCAAGACATCGGCATAAACTACAGCCAAGCAGTCTTTGTCACTCCTTTTAATGTGCTCAATGTCCTCCCAGATCTCAGTAAGAGCCTGCAGGAGGTCAGACTTTGACGTTTGTATTAACAAAGCCATCTTGTTCAAAACCATCGCCTCCAAGGACAAAGTTTTGGCAAAAAGGTGCATTGCCTCTTTATCTACAGTCTCTGGGGTTTGATTTGGATGGAAAGCTGGTGATTGCTCTTCCAACATCTTTTGTCCCCGTTGAAGGTACAGCGATGCATTGAACAAATCCTTCTCTATCTCACACAATGAGTGCAGCTGTGTATCGGTTTCATGTGAGCCACTGAGAATAGCCCTAACTTTCTCTCGACCATTTTCCACACATACAAGGGCATTGGTACAATGCTTAATGCCAGCACTACTCTGTATACCACTTGCATCACTAGTCTCTTTCTCTGGGCAAGAATCCTTTCCGCTGATCTTTAAATCTATATCGGACAAGTCCTCTGCTTGGGTGGATCGTTGCCTATCCAGATTTTGTGTTAGGTTTCTTAGCTTATCTTCTGTGGCGAGCAGTTTCGTTTCAAGAGCATGTATGATAGAGATAAACTTCTCTGGGTCATTAGCATGTGGGGCTGTGAAGTCAGGAGTAGCTGTTCCTTCAGTTAACTCAATGTCTTCAGCTACATCCTGATTCATTTTTTGACTAGTGTCCAGGACCTCGAAATTGACATATTTTTGACACTGAATACTAGAAAAACGTATCCTTGGTCTCTTAGCTTGAGACTCCTTATCGTCTGGGGAGCTCTCTGTTGTGCATGTATTGTCTAAAGAAAGCTCTGCGTTTGATAACGAGGAGGGTGATGTTCTTTCCTCCTCACTCTGTTCTGGGATTTGCTGCCTTTCCATGTGTAGATTAGCATACCCCAGCTGTAGGGCATTGAGGTGCTGCTCCAGCTCTGCAATGCGGTCCTCTGCAACCACAAGCTTGGCTTGCAGATCCTTCTCAGCATTACAAGGCTCAACTTTGTCCAAGAGGCTTTGAGTCATTTGACAGAGAAGCTCCTCCTTGGCTTGCAGCTTCAGCTCAGTTTCCTCTAAGCTGTTGCCAAGTGCAGTCATTTTAATAAGTGCTTCTTTTAGGTCCTCCTCCTTGCGTTCCATCAGTCTCTCGTACATCTCCTTAGTCTGCCGGATCTCCTCCTCTTTTTCTCTAAGGAACTGGCTCATTTTCTGAAACTCTTGGGTAGCCCTCTTATATGAATGCTCCAAGGTGTAGTAATCTGCTTCTTCTGTTTCCAGTCGAGTGTGAAGCTTGTTCACTTCACGGTCTGCTTCAGCAATCTGGTTGATGAGTTCCTGACAACGACACGTAAGATGTCCTTTTTCTTCTTCTAGTCTACGGACACTTTCCTTCAGTGACTCAACCATGTCAGCCTTTTGAGCCAGCTCTTCTTGCAACTTCAGCATTTCCTGCTTGCATTCTGTACCTCCTGAGGCCCGCCTACCCCTTAACAAGGCCTCTACCTGCTGCTCAGCCTCGAACAGCCTGCCCTCTACTTCCTTGTGTGCAGTTTCAGCTTCAGCTAATCTTTTGCACAGATTCTGTCTCTCTCTTTCATGACTCTCTTGCATGCTATGCTGTTCCTGCTTAAGGCGCTCTTCTTTCAGCGCCTGACCCTCTTCTGTAGCAGTTAGTCGAGCAGTCACTTCTTGCAGCTTCTCCTGCAACCTCTGTATCTCCCTCACGTGGTCTCGCTGCAGTGCCTGCTGGCGCTCCAGCTGCCTGAGGGCCTGGTTTCTCTCCAGGAGGTTAGCTTCTACTTCACGGAGTCTGTCTTCACTGTCCTTCAGCTGGGCTCGTAGGGTAGCCTCACTATGACTGTATTCTTCTTCGTGTTCTTTTGAGCGCTCCTGCTCTAGCCTGAGCTCATTCCGCATCCGGGCCACAGCCTGTTCACTTGCTAAAATTTCCGCCATTGCAGATGCAAGTTTAGACTGCAAAGCCTGAATATCAGACTCGTGGCGCTCTACGGCATCCTGGGTTTCGGTGTAGCTTCTCTTCAATGTCCGGATCTGTTGCTGTGCAAGGTCCTGCTTGCGCTTCTGGGACTCCAGTTCACCCTGTAAATCTTGATTAAGCCTGTGCAAGTGTTGCCATGGCACTCTGTGCGGTGAAGACGTAGGAGGTGTTGCGCTCTTTAAAAGATTGATGAGATAGTTTCATTAATATCATCACGTTACTTTCCCCTCTACTAAATACAGAGAGCCACATCTCGGGGATAACCAGGAAGAAAATAACTTCTCTTATTTTTTTAGGAAAGCAAATTTTCCCTCAAGCTTCTACTGTGCTTTTTCAGAGGTCACTTGAAAACAGAAAGGTTTAGATGAAGTCACCTTCAAACACCTCCCCCCCCCCAAAAAACAATTAACCAAAAACTTAAATGGGTGATCAATATGGTGATTTAAAAGAATACAACATGACCAAACATAATGTGATTTCATGGTATGACCTAAAAGTGTTTAATGTAAAAAAAGAAAAAAGAAAGGCATTAATCACACACTTATTCAGAAACACAAAGCATGCAGAAATCAAGCTGCGAAAGGACACATGCAGAGAGAAAAAGCACAGCGTGAGGCTTATTGATCCTCTTTCTTACCTTAAGCACATCAGATCAAATCAGTTACTTTCCCATGAGATGTGAAACTCCATCAAAAAACAGTTAGTGAAAATCTCATGCTAAGAAAACCACAACCACGCATAGCAATATCAGAGAATAAGCACCCACACACCTGTTAGTACAGTACATACTTTTACTTTGCAATTCTTAACGCTGCTCTACCACAACATTTCTTTAAGTTAATTCATGTTGTGGCATCAATTTAAAAGAAAATAAGGTTGCGGGATATGTAAAGAGTGCAGTTACCTGCAGTACATAGCCCTCCCTGGCACTTTGCTCTCTCACTAGCGCATTTTCCAGTTGCTCCTTTAAGAGGTTGTTCTGCTTCTGCAGTTGGTCCAGCTCCTTCTGCTTCTGTCCCAACTGTCAAGAGAGGCAAAGAGGTAATGAACAAATAGCACAGGGTGTTGTTATAAAATAAATATAACCAAAAAATATATATAACTGAAAACATTTGGACAGTTCAGCATTTTTTACCTTTTTAGGTTGACAATTTAAAAAAAAAAAAAAAAAAAAGCATTATATTACTTTTTTAATTGAATAAAGGAGATCATATACAGTATAGCATTTCTCATCACCAGGTGGCTTACCAAGTGCAACACGTAAAACAACATGCAAGGCTTGTTCCTTCAATTAGCCTGATCACACCAAACAAATTTGCTTATGATAAAAAACACACACAGTAGGAACACCTTAACAAATGGATGGAGGCAGGAAAAAACTTCTTGTTTTGATGTAGCTGCTCATAATTGAGCCATTTGGGGTTTTCTGTGACAGCAAACCATAAAATGTTGCACAACAGCAACTGCAGCATGATCCATTTCAAGACATGAAATGATACTACCAAGTTAAAACATGCAGAGACTCAGCAAATAATCAAATCCACTCCTAAAAAGTAATTCCTACCCCATGAACAAACAGGCAAGTAGCCAAATATTTAAATATTATTTCCTGATCGATCATCTTTGATGGTCTACGAGTGCAAAGATCTCAAAAAAGATAGAAAAATATTAAAAATGTCATTTCTGAAGCCTTCTAAAACTGTGGATACATTTCAAGTGTAGGGTAAGATAGTACTACATAGTACTGATGTCAAATTAAAGCTGAGACTTTAATGTTGTGTCCAGTATGAAACTTCCTATTGAATCTGAAAATGAAAAAAAATCTCAAGAACTAGACATGTCTAATTGTCCAAAAATAAACTATTTAATTTTATTTATATGGCATCAAATCACAACTGTCACCTTGAGGCACTTTAAATTGACCCTGCAATAATACAGAGAAAACCCCAACAATGAGACAACCCCGACATGAGCAAGCACCAGTCGACAGTGTGAAGGAAAAAACAGGTTCAGGGTGAGGAGAATCTTAATGATATAACCCACGCTGGTTACGCTCACCTCTTTGTCTAGCAGAGCAGCAAGCTCATGCGCTGGCAGTCTCTCAGAGTTTCCTAAGGCAGTGGTGATCGGTACTTGCTTCTCTTCCCTTAATGGTGTTGTCTCCACTTGATGCCATCGCTGCTCAATCTCATCCTGAACATCTGAGCTTCTGCTGTCTTTGTCTTCACTGGCTGGACTAATGGCAGCAGGGTGATCCACTTCCATCTTTCCTTGCTCTTGGATTCCAGGTGTTGGTTGCTGTACTGGTGATGTAGCATTTAGTGTTGAAATCACAGTTACAGTAACAGTATTTGGTGTGCGAGCTGTACTGCTAGTTCCCCCATTAACGTTCTCCTTTTCTGCTTCTTCTGTAATTGAAGGTGGGTGAGCAGCTGATGCAGATGAGGTTTGGAGGGAGGAAGAAGAGACCGGAGATGACGCCAAGGAGGGGGGAGAAGAGGAGGCAGAACAGTAGGAGGAGGTTGTGGAGAACGATGAGCTGAGGTCAACTGTGTCTGCTCGTTCTTTTACAGGCTTTTCCTTCTGTTCCATTTTGAACTCAGTCCAGTCGAAGGTTTTTGAGCGGCCCTCTCGTCTGCGCTCACGAACTCTGCTTTTGCGTGGCTCGGAGGCAGGGGCAGAGGCATTGTTACCAGGTGGCTGCCTCTGCCCATCAGACTTGGGGATTTCTGGACTATGGCTTGGATCAGGGGTGACCTGTAGGCATGGGTCCAACATCACCTGAGATTTTATCTTCTCATCAGGGAGTGATCTGAACAAACCAAAGCACAAAAAAACAAAACATATATAAGTCAATTCAAAGATAACTGGATGAACTTCTGCATTCAAATTTTCTCAAGCTGCTGTTACATAAAGCTTTGCTGGACGAAACGACAACATAAGATTTCAGGTTTTCTAGCTTCGATTAACTGTGCATTCCAGGGTTTCTGCAGGGCCCAATGAGATAAACAGTGACATTTAACAACCCGATTCACAAACAAACCACCAAAAATATAAAAAAACATGTTTAAAAATTTGATCTAAATCCAAGTCTGACGGCGTTTTCCCACCTATGGTTCTTTTACTGTGATCTGAATTTGTAAACGTGTAGCTTTTCCACATGAAACACTGGGTTTGTTTTAACGCAGAAAAAAAATCTTAGTGAACTCTAATCAAACCAAAATGTGTCACTACAAACGTCGTGAGAATGTTCAGTCTGCTCACTGGCCAAATGTATCTGGGGCAGGAACAACAAAACTAAATACACAAAGGAGGTCCTGTGTCAGAAAACTGAGAATTTACGTTAGCCCGTACAGACCTTTGCACATCTACAGTACCTTCCTGCATTAGCATACGTTGGTACGGGACGTTGTTTTGTTAGCTCAAACTTGTAACGTACACCTTGTAGTTGGCTCGGATCGGGGTGGGAACATGTTCACACCATAAATGAACTGATCTGGCGGTCGTTTGGAACTGTACCGAGGCCACCTCCTCCAACTGGGTCTTTTTGTAGTTGTTTTTGTCCGCACCCGAGACTACTGTATTCAACCCTCAACGCTCAAGAGTTCAATTTAAATGGACACAGCAGGTGTTAAAACACCCTAAACCCAATTACATTTTTAGATTGAGCTCTTTAGTTACTGCCCCTGACCCCATTTCTGCTGTAGGTTTCTTCCTGTTAAAAGTGAGTTTTTCCTTCCTGCTGTTGCCAAGTGCTTGCTCATAGGGGTTTGTCTAGTTGTGGGGCTTTCTCTGTATTATTGTAGTGTCTTTACCCTAAAATATAAAGCACCTTGAGGCAACTGTTGTGTTTTGGTGCTATATAACCACAACTGAAATGAGTTGTGGACTAAAAGCCACAACAATCCAGTTTCTGTTAAACTAACCTCAATTGTAAATTCATTGTGTCATAAATAATTTTAACAGGAAAAAAACTAAACCAGAAAGTCAGCGATGTAGTAGCACCAAAGTTTATTGACTACAGTTTGTAAAATGACAAAAATAATCCTGACTTTGAGCAAAGTTTGGGTAAATCTCAGCAGGTGATCATGTGCGTGATTTAGACTAAAATCTGACCAATATTTTAAAAGTAGCAGCTATTCTTGTGAATTCTGGATAGAAGGATAACTGACACCTTGTCATGGCATAAGCCAATCAGTCCATCGGCTAGATAAGTGAATAAAATAAAGAGTAACAGAAGAGGGAACGCAGTAAATACTGAGTCTGTTGGTTTGCAACATTTACTGACATCCCATTAGCAAAAATGAAAGCAGAAATGCCAACTAACAATAGTCTGGTTTTCTTTGTGAAAAATTATTAGGTCTTGTTAGTGACAAAGAGGAAGTTGCTTTAACTTTAAAGACCAGCAGATACCCCATTTTAAACAATAAAATGCATGTCAAAGCATTAAACACCAAAAACATTTATAAAGACACACAGTGGGGCTAAAAGCAACCTGATCTGATGTAAGCCTGATGACGGGTTCCTGCCTTTAGCTGTTTAACAGTGGCTTAATGTGAATATGTGCAGTAAACTGCTCACTAATGTGCACTGCAGGGCAGGGTGACCTGATGGAACAATCCTTTTTAAGCGTGTTGTGTGGCGTTCTCAAGGAGGGAAAGAGCTCAAGAACATATAACATGTCATATGTGCAACTTCAGCATTTGATATGTGAAAGATAATCTCCAGCTTTGCTATGAAAAGTACAAAAATAAATGCTTACATTGTTACTGAGCTCGTTTTGAGGTGGACATTTATACTCAGCCCAAAGCTTAGTTATTTTGAGCTTTTGGTGTTGTTGTGGCACCATTTCCAACAGTTAGTGGACCGTCACATTACAGGCATGACTGACACTGGCCTGTGGTGTTGGGCAGATTATTCAAGTATGTAGATGTGATTGCAGTGTGGGTCTCTACAGTGGCACAACTAACTGGGAGACATTACTCAATAATCACATGACACATGGTTGGATGACAAAAACGGTGGGGCTGACATTGCTGAGCAAGAACATCAACATTGGGGGGGTGGGGGAGATATTTTACACACAAGCACTCCAACCTGGGCTTCAGAACCGATAGTTTCAGAGGGATGTTTTTCCTGGAAAGCAGGTTGAAAATACAGGTTGAAGAGGAAGAAAAAGAAGGAAACAAAAGGTGAGGAGGAAATAGGAATTCAGATAAATAAAACAAAAAAAGCAGCTGTTATATCTGCCAGTGGTGAGGGTTAATCCTCAGTGGGTATTACCGGGTGACATCGGGGGCGATAGTGGGTCGCACGTTCTTCATGATCGCCTGAATCCAGTTACGACGGATTCCAGAGGTCATCGCTGACAGGGTGCACGCTCCTTCTTTACACTGAAAACAGAGGCAGAGCCTTTAACTGACTCACTCAGAAGCCACACATTTCAAAGAATTATGCTGTAAAAGTACTTTTAATAAAAGTTAACTGCTGTTAACCACTTTTTATTTCATTACTCATTTTTTCAATTTAACAGATGCTTATGTCCACTTCAAAAGTGTCAGAGAAACGCTTTTGACAGGAGTAGATTCTCAGCCTCACTTCTGTTTTTCTTGACAGGAAAGTTACTTAAAACAAAACTAACACCTCATGCTGTCAAACTACGACATTGTCCTGGCTTTAGTCATTTAGCCATAGTTTTTAACACCATCTGCACTGATAAAACAAGTAACAGAGGTGCTTTGTGCTGAATGTGCAACACATTCGACTTAACGTATAGTTAGAACTCTACAGTAATGACAGCTGCCCCTTTTTGCCACAAATGCAAAAGCTGTTCTCTGGCTGTTGTTTTGTAATAAATGTGAGTTCATTGTGAGTTACTTTTATGAACTATGGAAACTGGTGGCTGGGGATGTTGCGCATTTTTTCTGAAGTAACAAAGACAAAACTGCAGATGAACTGAAGGTAGGATACACATAGGACATACAATCCACATAAAGAAATTATGATTGATCATAAAAATTTAACTAATTACTCATTATATTAAATCTTATACCAAACAAGACATCAATCTAGGTGCTACCTAGATCTAAACCTCTATAATTACACACTGTGATGAGACTTGCCTCCTTCACCTAACAACAGAAACAGCAGCACTCTATAAGCACTAACCCCATTTACAGAGACCTCTAGTGGAAGCTAAGAAACTTCTACAAAACATTATGAATAAAACTCCTGATGATGTGAAGTAGTGAGATTTGAAATCAAAAACACTACTGACAATAGCTCCATCTACCTTAACCTGTGGTGCACACAACACCAGATCAATGATGTTTTCAGCCAAAGAATGCACAATCCTCTTGAGCAATCCATTTCCGACTTCCTCCAGAAAATTACTGTGGAAGCTACTTCAAGCAAATGCAAACAAAAGAAATGACCTTGTAGCTGCTGTTCAGATACAGCTTTAGAGCGGCGAGCTTAAATCATGTAGCAGGAACAAAAGCCCCACTGGCACCACTCTACCCCAAGCAACTATACACCTCCACTAAGCATTTCGCCAACAACAACAAGCAACAAGCGCTACAAATGTTTAACGCCCAAAAGATTATATGAATAAAGCACTGCGCCATTTAAAGGAGGGTCCACGCTACTGCACACAGACTCGTGTTTTGTAGTTTTCCTCCGTCAGTGCTAATGAGACATTATTCACAAGGACGGAGCTTTTAATTGTGCAGATGAAAGCCACATTGGTTCAGGAGCACCAGCAGGGCTGGCAACGCCTGTGGCAGATTTAGACCTCTATGATGTCAGCCTTTCACAGAGAGATGACAAGTCAAGTGACATCCTTCATGACAAACAAAGAATTGTTTCAGGAAGAGAAATGACAAAACCTGATACCCAAAAGTTGCACCACATGGTGTCTACAGCTGTTTATAGACTGGCAGGAGACACCGGATCTAAACCGTGTGGACAATAAGCTTCTTCTTTACTGATGATTAATGACGTGGGATAAACACTGACACGAAAATTCGACACTCACCAGGATTTGGAAACCGTAATTCCTTTGAACGGGAAACTCTTTGACATCGTAGCACGTAGAAAGGTCAATCTCGCCGTCCATTTCTGAAGCCTGAGAGGGGGAAGAAAACAAAAACAAAAACCCAACGATAAGTACAAATGTGTAATTTTTCATCAAGTTTAAAACTATTTTTTTAATTAAATGAATAACAAGCCTTACCTCCTCAGCTATTGAATCCTTATAGTACCTCAAAATCTGATCTGTCAGGACAAACCAGTGCTTCTTCCACTGAAATGCAAAAAAAAAAAAAAAAGCCCATTAACTGGATATTCACCAGTTTTATGTACAAGTTATTTATTCAGTATTGCAGAGAAGTAGATAATACTGAAAGCAAATTACCACTCCATCTTCATATAGCTTTGTCATCCATCCTTTTTTAAAGTTCAGCAGATCGGGCTGCAATTAAGACAGATCATAGAAATGGATCATTAAGTAATGAATATCATTTAATCATTGAAAAGAAATTAAAAATGAATAAACATGACGACACCTTTAACTTGATATCACATGGCAATTACAATATAATTATGTTTATTTACATTCATATCCACACCTCAGCTCAAAAAAGAATAAGTGGCTCCAGCTACAGAGACTGACTGGCGGGAGCAAGACTTTCCCGTGAAACACAAACTCAAGGCTGTTTATAGACCCTAAAGTAAGTCGTTCCTCCAAAACCTGGCCACCGCTAACTCAACAATACCTTGTTTTTGTTGAGCTTCATCAGGTGTGGTGTCACAGTCTGGCACAGAGTCATTATGATGGCTAACTGCCTTCAGTTCATATGTTGACAATCTCCTTCTTTCCCTCTGTCTCAGGGACACACACGCAACTGCGGCTGCTTCTGTGGAGGCTATTTATAATTGCCAGTAGCAGTGGCGGCAGTGCTGTGTACGTGAGTGTGTGTTTGAGTGAGTGGAGGGGGGTGGGTTTGGGCAGCTGCAGCTTGGCTAGAAAGACAAGTCACACCGAGTGGATCACCCCTGCTACCCTCCCTGAAGTGACCGCAGATCAGACTGGTAGGAGTCAGAGCTCAAGATGATACCACTGCAACTTTAAGTAACTTGAACGCTTTAATTTAGCTGAAAACTGAAGAGATCAAGTCTAACAACTGCACGTGTGGCAATTTGTGCAACTTGTGTGCAAAAATAGAAAGAAAACAAAAAAAGTCAAGCTTGATGCTCTGCTGAACAGAGACACCTTTAAGAGTGGGAAAATATTTTCTCTGACAAATCTCCTAAAAATATACATTTCTATTTTTTTTTTTTCCACATATCGTGCTTTACAGTTTGGCAGTACTCTCAACACTCACAGTCATCGAGGACTCAGTTACTCTGCGGTCCAATGATTTGGCCCTTCTTAAGTTGGCCAAAGTGGAGCTGGATACATCAGGAACTGAACGGTCCTTTGCTGAATCTAGTGACATCTCCTACAAATACAAAATGTATAAAAAATTACAAGAAGTTCATTTTAATTCTAGAGTATGTACGGTTGCCCTGAGAGAATAAATGCATTGCAAGTTAAGAAAACACCAACAAACAGAAAAAACACAGCAAAAGCACACAAATCAATCCGTGACTCCCAAAGTGTGGGCTGGGGCTCCAGATGAGCCATGACGATACTGCAGATGAGCTGCTGTAATTACAGAAATTCAGTTTGAAATTACTCACAGTTTAAAATTATAACAAATATGTATAGTTACATATTTATTTAGTTATATGCACAAGTGACACAAGCTGGTAATAGGAGGTGGTTAGTTTGTGATATTACTCAGACCTAAATTTACTGCTCTTACTGTGGTTTGTGTCCCAGTGCCAGGTGGGTCATACATTAGCCTTTGCATATGACTGAGTAACATTAGCAATTTGGGTTCTGTTTTTTTTTTTTTTTTTTTTTTTTTTTTTTTAATAAGAGTTTTGATGAAATGCATCACTTTTTCTCAAGATTAAGGATTGGGTCGGCTGGAAGGTTAGCTTGTCACTTCCGCAGCTATTCTGTCACGCTATTGTCTCCCAAAACACTTTTATGGTTTTTTTTAGGTTTTGTGTGTGTGTGTGTTTGTGAGAGAGAGAGCTTTTGTGGTCTTTTTTATCATTTCTTTTGTTTTGGGTTTTTGGGAGGCTTTTCCAGTGTTTTTCTACTTGTGTTTTCTAAAGCTGGAGTGTGTTTGACCTCTCAGGGCCACCGTAAGTATTGTATGACCTTTCTGGTTTGATTTACTCAGGATTAATCAGAGGAGAGCGTACATGTTTATTAGCCAAATAACGTCTCTCGCTGCGTCCCTGTCTCTGGATCAGCACGGAGTTAGCAGAAGGATCAGAGCCGTTTGTCTCCATGCGCTCAACATGCTGACCATCCTCGAACCGCTCAATGATTTGAGATCGCCTAGGAGACAGAAAAATCACATTCAAAAATTCAAGTTTGAAAAAAAGAAAAAAACAACAAAAACAATTTTTTGTTTTTTTTAACCATACAGAAAAAAAACAACAATATGGCACATCATGGTCGTGTCATTAAATGGTCACAGAGAGCATAAAAAAGACACCAAACATGAGCAAATCAAAGTCAAAATCCATGATTTAAAGGAAAGAAGAGGCTTTGATTTACAGTAAGCACAAATAAAACATCATTTTAGAAACACACAAAGTCTTCTCCACAGAAAATACAACATAAATATATGCAAAATAACAAATACTACCAAAGAGAACCACCCAGAGACATTTCTAGGAAAAAAAAATGGTGTTATATAATTAGATCAAATTTAGGAGAGATGGAAAATGAATGGAATGGAGGATTAAACAAATTGCAAAGAGAAGCAGCAACAGTCAGCATTACCTTAAGGCACTGCACTTGTTAATGTATTTGAAAAATAAGTAGTGATTGAAGTTGGAGAAAACAAAACCGTATCTATAACCCAACCTGTCAGTATGTTGTATGCATGGTATGTACAGGAGATTAAGTATTTATTATGCATGTGTGTGCTCCGAGGCAGTGCAGGGATGAAATGATAGAAAGCAGGAGTCAGCGGTGACCAGCAGGGAACAGCATTGGGGCAGGGTGGAAGGGTTGGTTGAGCATTAGCTCTGAGAAGCTCTGTTCAGAAGCCCCTGGAAAAGATTGAAACAACAAAAACTAGCAAGGTAGCCGAGAGCAAAAAAGGTAGAGAGCAGTACAAAACCAAAACATCACACGCATTTAAATCCCTCTAATCATTAATGGCAAACCACTGATAAGCTAGGGTAGGCAGCAACAGCAACAGATGCTTGGAGAGAGCAGCCACAGGGTGGTGCTATAATACTGTGTGGGGTATCCTCAGCAATGGATGAACTTCACATAAACGCTGAGCATGCTCTATTCTAGCTATCAATCAGTGGCTCATTAATGACTATTAATCATGTTGCCATCATTATTACAAGTTCATCTGCCTTATTTGTTATGGTGTTTGTTTAGCACTGATGGGGTCTATCACGGGGAAGAGCGGGAAACTTAAAACGGCTCTGAACTGTCATCCTCACCTGCGCTCCTCCCCAAACAGCCGAGCCACCTCCTCTCTCCCGGGGCTCCGTGTCCGCGCCCTCAGGTCTTGGCGCTTCTTCTCTGAGCGGAAAGCTTCTCGGTAGCTCAGTCTGCGGGCCCGGGGCACATCTGCCAGTGCAGCGTACTCCCTGCCGGAACGGCCAACTCGGCCGCCCCCGCCACCATTGTGCCCCTCCCAAGTGGATGTAGCTCCACTGGGATCAGAGTCCAGAGAGCTCTGAGAAGAGCTGATGGTGGAGTAGCTTGGGGAGACAAGTGAACCTGGAGAGGGGAGAGGGTCTTGGGAGGGTTGATGAGGGGAAGTCTGGGGTTCTGATTCAGAGTTGTACCTGGAACTGGGAGCTCCTATAGAGGAGGAAGATGCTGAAGAGGAGAGGGGCAGATGCTGGGGTGGCTGTGAGTGATGTGCAGACTGTGGAGAAGGCTCCGACTTGGTCTTCTCCAGGGAGAAGTACCCACTCTCAACTCGTACCTTACGTCCACTGCTCACAGTGCCACCATCTGGGGGAGAGAAAAAAAGCCCAGCTCACTGCAGACTTTATGAAACAAACAAAAAAAAGCATTCCTGTCATTTTACTGCTGGGAAAGTTGGGTTTTTTTCCCCAGCTGCACATGAAATTCAGTTTGTTTATTGAAAAATGTGATTAAATGCACAAATTTTTATGCTCAATCGTGTCATATTCAATTTAGATTATTTTTCTGTCCTTGTAAATACAGTTGCTGTGAGTTTCATAGTTTTTTTTTAAAGTTCTCACCATCTTGAGTAGTGATACTGGAGTCTGGCTGACTGTGGCCCAGCTGGCTGAGACAGGAGGCACTGCGGCTGCAGGGGATGGTGGCCCTGCTCCAGCGGGGCTCTTCCTGCCACAGAGTGGCGCGGCTCATTGGCACCCGCTCGGCGCTGGCGATACTGCTGGGCAGGCATGGGATGCTGCCCCTGCTGCTGCTGCTGGTCACTGTTACCTTAGCCGGGCCGGGCTCCTGCGTAATGGTTGGGGTTGGAAGGAGTGGGTGGGGAGAGGAAAGGATATATTGGCAGGTAAGGTCACAGAAAGACTACAGGAAAAAGGAATATGAGGAGGAAAGAGATTAAAGAACATTTACAATGTAAATGTAATGAGAAATCAAATATTGGAATATGTATGTTACTCAAATCTGCTGATCACATTAGTAAGCATTTGTAGAGATAAATCATTGTCCTCTTTAAGATGTTTTGCTTTGGTTTTTTATATGAATCAAACATTTAGGCAATAAAAAAAGTTTTATTTCTAGTAAAATACTAGAAGAGTGAAGGTGGAACAGTAAAAGGGAGAAAGGGACTGACAGCTAGACAAACACACGTACTTATGAGGAATAGCGAGAGCAAACTAAAACACCCCACGAGGACAGTGTGCAGAGGTGGATGATGTCGGAACAGATTTCCTTGGCTAAAAGTGCCCGAGAACGTCTTGATTTGATTAACAAATGCAAACAAAATTAAAGCTGTTCAAAGACCTGATTTCACCAAATCACAAAAATCCCTTCAGTGATCAGAAGATGCACAAAATCACTGAGATAACAAGAAAGAGGAAGATTTTTAAAGAAAGCGACCCTCAAACAGCCCACTTTCATCCAGCCCATTCAAATCACCACAAACATGCTGATGCTGTGCAAAGAATTGCTCTTTAGGCATCGCAAAGGTAGGCTAAAAGCATGTCCGTTTCATTTCCCCTTCACCTGGAGTGATTGAAAATATGCTGAAATTAATTTACAGGGACGAGAGTTTTAAAATTTAGGGGTTTTTTTTAAGGTGAAGCAGGATAAGAAGTTTGGCCAAGCTGAACTCACTGGGTGCCCATTCATGTCCTCAGTGGAAAAACACTGTCTTGGAGTTAGTCCACCCTGCCAATCACAGAATACCCTTGATGTTAAATGCTTACCATTTAGTGCTCATTATGATCAATACATAACATTTTCATGGACCGCTCTTTTTATTGCGACTTCTATTTAAAGTCAAAAAACAAAACAAAAAAATAAATACGAAACAAAACATGACTACGAGATGTCAAGGGCTTTAATGGAGAAGAACTAAAAATGCAGACTACTTTCAGTTACAATGACACACGCGTCACACGACATCATTTTTTTTGTACTCAATGTACTTGTCTTAAAGGGCGCTACCCACAAGACAAATACGACTGTGCACAGGTATGTCTCCAGTAAAGTATGCACAAGTGGGAGGGGAGCTTTCAGGTGGAAGTATGGAGCTGACACAGTGAGGTGTGGAAAATTCAAGCCTCGACACAACGCTGGGTATTTATCCACTCGAATAACCTAAGAGATACTGATAGGACCTGCCAGCAAACAAGCAGCGAAAGCATGACCATCCTCACATATTACCGAGCCTAATTATGCGGTGGCCTTGACCACTACAGCGGTATTTAAAAGTGAAGCCCACAGGCACACATCAGATATGTTTGGACCCAATGAAATATGACTGCAGATGTTTGTGCCATCTTAAAGAGTTATCACGGCTATTTAAAACCATAAACATGCGCATTGTGCTTGTGAAATGACCATGAAGCAAACTGCTCTTTGTTAATGGCAAACTGCCAAAAATAAATAAATAAAGGACTGAATCAATAACCATAAGGTCAATGATGTAGAAGCTGATTAGCCCATCAAAATTACTGTACAAAACATCCCCTGTATTGTTATTGAATTAAAATCTAATTAAAACAACAAACGTGACCTTGAGCAATAAGACCTTGGATTCAGACCAATTAAATTCTCACTAACATTGTAAGAGGAGTAGAGAGTCTTGTGAATGGATGGTAAGAGCTCATCAGTCCTTTGGCTGGATGAACTAACCAGATCAGTCACTTAGTAGCTCATCGGCTCCATCACAATTCACAGTTTATTGTAATGTGTGAAGTACAGAAAGAGTGGTAGGTTTGTTTTGCTGTACTGCAGTTCACAACAGTCAAACGTACAGACAAATAAATTTTGTTTCGCTAAAAAGTGACCAATAGTCGAGGAGGAGTGATTCCTTTTACACTGGACGGATTGACAGATGCATACCTCCCCACCACATTAGCTCATTGGTTGGTTACATACCATTAAACACACCAGAACTATTATAAATTGCTGTAGGAGTGACTGGCTTTAAAATATTACATGAATTGACTTTTCTTGCCTTTTCTTCTTTATTTACATTACTTTGCATTAATCCCCCAATTTACTTTCTTATTTGATTATATTTATTGGTTTTATTCATTTTCCCACATATATTTAATACAAATATAGAACAAGAAGTTCTTCATGATTCACAATAGAATAATAGAATATGGCATGACAACTGAGGGTCTGCTTTAGGCAACAGTAACGATTCATTTTTAAAAATTAAAATTCTGGCATTCTCCATATTTCTTATTTTTCCTTGAATGTTGGCTGACATGCATTTCACCATTGAGTCACTAGAACTGCTGTAGCCCAATTATTTGTCACATTGGCACAATATAAATTTGATCACATTTGCCAGTGAAGTGTTTACAATGTAGATTTAGAGCTGTAGGCTTGACTCCCATGCCTCCCTATAGTGTTTAATTCTATAGGTACCATACTATTAAATAACCAATTAATTGTGGATTTTACCAACAAAATGAACAAGTAAAGAACAAAAATGAATAGCAATCCAAGAGTAACCTTTCAGAGGAAATATTATGTGAACAGAAGAGAAGAGGAGCTTCAGGTTCATTCAGTTACTGTACGCAGCAAAGAAAAGAAACAAGAACAATGAAAACAGACGTAACTGGTGGTCACAGCGAGACACAGTCAAGGTCATGTCTGTGTCGCCGCTCTCTCTGTAAATGAGCCAGTCTGCATAAGCCAAGCAAGGTCACAGTCTGATTCGGGGCGCCGTCATTAGAGGAACCAGACAATGAAGTTCAGTTTGTACGTTTGTTTGTATGCACCACAAACTTGGCCTGGCCTCACACAGGAGGGGGGCGGGGGACACAAACTAGTATGCCATGGTGGGTGGTCTGTGCAATTTTATTATATCATATTCTTATATTTCATCTTCACTCTGGACCATTATTCTTTTATTCCTACCTGCCAGGGAATACAAAACTTGCTTTGACGCAAAAACTGCTTTTTGCTCCCATTGTGCTTCTGAAAGGCGTTACAAGACGGGCTTGAAAGACACATTACTGACCTTGACCCTTTTTAGACCGTTAAATGTACTCTGCAAAGATCGTTTAATAGGCAGGACTACTGGAGTTCAAAACCCAAAGTGCACCTTTTCCAGCTCACAGACTTAAACATGCATCTTGTTAAGAGTTCAGGAGCTCAGTGTGAAATGACAAAAATATTTGTGGCGACCCAATAAAAGTTAAGGATTTAAATCCTCGATAAGTCCTGAATGGGAATGCTATGATAAGCACCAAATGCTTAATCACCACACGGACTGAAAAAGCCTGACAGGTGTGATGGCAGCTGCTGGACATGACAATGAAACTGAGCGCACCAGCAAATTCATGTGCAAGAGGATCAAAGTTGCTGCTGCATGTTGTTACAGCACACATGCAGTTGTCAACATTTCCCTTCACTGTTTGTTCAGGAATATTTTGATAGCTGACTAATGTTTGCTGCCTGCCAACCTTGTGATACTGTTCCATATCTATGCAATTATGCACTGCTGGAAGCATAAAGCAGGTATTCATTGTGGAAAACAGTACCACATGCGATTTACAACACCGAAGAAACAATATGTAACACGATGTGTGCTTCACTGATAGCTGGAGTTAAATTAGACGAGTATGAGGCGTGTTGTCTATCGAAACTGACATATCATGTGACACAGGAATGTAAATATAGGCGGTTTAAACTGTTGAGCATGTCACTGGCGGAAAAACTACATCTGTCTCCCTCTCAAAGGGGGGAAAAAGCTGTTGTAGTTGGAGAGGTATGAGAAGCATCCGTTCTGCATATTTCCATGGCAGAGGTCATCCTTAAATATATGCTCTCTTTGTTGTTGACAAGGAATGAAGCAACTGCCACATGTGGATAATTTATAATGTTCACAATATCTAAAACATAAGGGTCAAGCTGCAGCTCTATGTTGACACAGACAAACCTCCTGAATACAGCCTGTGATCCCGTCATCATTTAATCCTATTACTGCACATATTTGGGTAAAACTGTGTCATAATCATTGCGCTACAGTCAAAAACCACCTCTGAGCTTTAAATAATCAGCTCATTTGTGAGTTCATATTTTCCCCCAGACATCTAAGAGAAAGCCCATTCATGAATGTGGGGTTGACTGGGGCTGTGGACAGCCACATGAACTCAAGCACATAAATCCTGTTGTCAGAGCTGTCATAAGCACAGAAACATAAAGATGCTTCATTATGAGTTATTAAACATATTTCTCCCTCATACAAAACACGTTGAAAGAATATAACATAAATGTTCTTTGACATTTATACATGCAAGTCCCAAGCTTTGGATTTTTTTAAATAATGTTGCAAGAAACCACCGATATTAAACTGAAAAAAAAAGAAAAGAAAACTATACACTTCATGACATATAATATCACAATTTATATTTGGCTGTTGTTCACTGGGCAAAGAAAGAATAAGTTCATTACCTGGTGAGTGGGTGGATCGACCTTGCGTTTTTTCTTCTGGTTCTGTTTGTTTGTCCTGGGGTACACAGTCAGAGCCTCCTGCCACCTGCAAATAATGAAACAGTGTAAGTGCTCTTCTAGTCTTAAATTCTGACTGCATAAACTCTGCATGCTTAATGGATTCATATACAAAGGGACAAAGTTTTCTGCAGCAAAGAATAAACTACGAAGCATGCCCGGACATATGTTATAGTTACAAAGCGATACGTTAATAACACATTTACAACACTAAACTAAAGGCTAAGGCAGCAAAGTCAGCACTGTTTCATTTCTTAAAAGGTAGCCTATTCCAGCTCCATATTTGTAGTCTTGGACTCTAGTAAAGTAGCTTTTACAAATTCACAGTTCAAAATACATCTCATTGAATTCTAATATGCATCATACTGAGCGTTTGTATAGCCTCTTATTTCATCCTCTGCCTGAAACAAGCTGCTTCCCTTTTAGGCCTCCCTCTCTTTGAAACTACTTTGTTCAGTTTGGCTGCCTCTCACAAACAGAAGGTTTACACAGCAGGTGAGTGGGGCGTCTGAGCTCATAGCCTGAGCTGTGTCCGAGATGACCACATTAGCAAGATCTACTCTCTGACAGTAAATACAGGTAAAAGCAGAAAGAAACCCTGGCTGTGTCAAAGCATTTAGGAGTATCTGAAGTCTGAGCTTTTGGGATGACACGTACATATGCTTACTTCATTTTGTGATTCTGTGTCCATTTTTAATCTGAGAATCCACCAAAAACTAAGAGCATATTTATGATAGAAAATAAGAAAATGGTAGAGAACAAAAATCATAGAACATAACAGATCTTAATTTGTGTTTGCATATTAATTCTTTTGAAGTTATGCTTTAGTTAAAAAGATGGGGATAATGCATTTTGTTGGATATGGTAAACCACGGTGCTTTAACACCACAAATATTTATACAGGTAACAGAGAATCTAGATCCTTACATCATCTGAATGAAGTGCTGACACGGACAGGGTTAGCAAATCTAGTGATCAACATTTTTAGGACAGAACACCAACATCTTAGACCAAGACATCTTAGAGGAGAATAACATAGTGAAAAATAAATTCCACTGTCAGGAAATGACAAACTTGAAAAGCTAATATGGTTCTGTGATGGCCTAGAACAAACACATGCATGCCAGATGATGATAGGAGAGTGGGAGGTGAATAGCGATACAGCAGGTAGCATGATGAGGAGTGGGTGCTGTGAGTCACAGTTCCCTAAGAATAGCTATAATGTGTATCAGCCGGCCAGGGAGAGCGCAGTGCAGAAACACGCTTTAAACTGCAGGCTCAAATGAAGCCTGAAGTATGAAGATTACATTTTAGTACTGTAATCTAGGTCCAGTTGTAGAGGACTTTGTTAAGACAGGGAGAGGGTTAGAAAAGCAGGCAGAGCCAACAGTTCAAGAATGTGCACTGTCACTGCAGCGTAAATTACAACTATCTGAAGAGCACAGCACAAAGGAGACAGCAGGGGGCAGAGCAGTTTGGCTGCCACACCAGCTACACACAGCCATGCCATACCACTTTATTTCTGTCACCACTGTCCATGCAACCCAGAAGACAGAGCAACACAAACCACACTGCCCACCTAAAGTCATTTCTTTCTATATATGTATCCAAATAATGGCAGGATGTGCATTTGCGAATCCTAATATAGTAGATGATTATGAGTACTATGATCGTTTTTACGTCTTACCCATTGATGATTTCTTTACACTCGGCCCGTATGAAGGACTCCTTCTCAGGGGTCAGGATGCACAGCGAGTTCTTCTGACCTGTCCTGGACTCGCCGTCGATGACGTCAGAACACTGGTTCATATTGATTGTACCCTGGGGAAGCGTGCTGGGCTGAAGAGGCACAGGGAGAAAGTGGTAAGTGGGAAAGTTAACAGACGTGCTCGCAAATCCCTCCACATGGTCTGCCTTCTCACACAATCCGCCCCAGCATGAAATTTCATGCCAAGCTTGGCATGCCGCACACTGATATAACAGTCTGTGCAAATGCAAATGTTCTTGTCACGGCTCACTTTCAGTATTTTGTGATTTGAGATATGCGTCAAAGCATTTAAACTGCGTTAATTCCATAATTGCCTTACATATGCAGCACTGCTCTAGGAAAAACATGATTTTAGAAGAGGAAAAGCTGCTGTTCTTTGCAGCTTTGATGTTATCAGCATGAAACTGTTATGAAGTCAATAATCAAGCCTGTATTACATTTTTAGTGAAGGTGCAATTTTATTTGTAGGATCAGTTAAATAAGCACATGTACCCAAAAATAAGATAAAAATGAATGACAAATTTCTCAAATGAACTCAACTGACGGCACTAAAACCGCACGAATGGCCCTGTGAAAGAAGTGCCTGTTACAGTACAAGTTCATAGGTTCATTACGTGGTTCGCTGTCTGATGCCTCGCCGCGATCTGCAAACACAGCTATGCAGACTGACACGGATGCCATCTGTCAGCAATAAATACCATGACCACAGGACTTTCTGAATAATACCACTTTGTGTACAATGACTTAGGGTTTCAATGGAAGTTTGTGTAAGTACACAACAGCTTTTTAAATGCACCACGGCTTATTTACAATGAACTAAGACTAAGCTCATATAATCTAGTTATACCAGTCAATGGCACTGCATTACTCATCTACAGTGTTATAAAATCATGGCTTTCTAAGAGCACCAAGGAGTAAAAAGACTTGTGCAGTTGCTTTCTTATGAAGACAGTAAAGAAAGCAAACAACTGCACAAAAGCAACCAGAAATATTACAAAGCTCTGACACCTGACTTCAATTCAGTCTGACCTCCAAATGACTTCCACGAGCCCTGAAAAAAGAAAAAAAAAAAAAAAAAGCTTGAATGTTGACTGAGGGATTTAAATTTTTTCTATCAAGTAAGTGAGCACTGCGTATCTAATCTGTTCTACTAGCTTAGGACAAAAATATCTACGATTTTCTTTTCTGGAAAAAACTGAGATCACGATTATTAAATAGTTTTGCTTGCTGGCTTTAGAAATATCATACATTTATTGAGCTTAAATGGTCTTGGTGGAGCCCCATGAACTTTAATTTCAAGTCAACTGAACAACAAATGCAAAAATTCTCTTTAATCCCTTATTTAAAAAAAAAAAAAAAAAGACAGACAAAGCATACTAATGTAAAGGGATTTATAATACAATAAAACAACAGCATTCTAGCAAAACAAAATACAGCAAACTGACAAAGTTTACACCAAAATTCTATCAACTGCTCTACCTTCACTAAAACAACCCCACGTGCAGGGATCAACAAGCTTTAACATAGCAGACCAAAGATGATAAATTACAGCCCTCAGCAAATCTGCACTCATTACGAGAGTAATGAGAGCTGGAAAGGGAAAGAAAATTAAAAGGTCACGTAGTGATCCAATAGATCTGAATCAAGGACCCAAATAGTCCAGCTTAACTGTAACCTATCAGTAACAGAGCAATTGAGGCCCATTTATGGCCTCTAATGTGGACAGAGAAAGCCACAGTTGTGGTAACGCCACCCTGAGGGAAGATGAGAGGCCACATGTTTACTTTGTTGCTATTAAGTGTCACTTTTTTACTCATCTATTTTACCACTTTCTATTTTGTAACAGTCAAAATTTTGGCACTGCAAAATAGGAGCAGGAGGACAGTGGGTTAGTCTAACAAGACTAACATCTATGCGGTGTATGCATGCAATAAAAATTTCGATTGGCCATTGTTTTGGTTCAACAACTTTAAAATGGCCTGTAACCGAAGGGCTTTTGACACTAGAGAGGCCAGGGCAACAGCCGGACTTGACACAGAGCCATGTAAACAACCCTTGGGACAGCTGGGCAAGGACTGAGTCCTGGTCAATAGTGGCTAGCCAGAGAGGCTGGAGTCAGCTTGACCTGAAAGCCCCGGTCTCACCCTCACAGAGACGTTGAAGATTTAAAAGACAGAGAGGAGGACCAGTAGAGAGTGAGAGGAGGGAGGTTAAGGTCTTGAGCTAGTGGTCAAGCAGAACAGCAGTGCAGCAGGAAAAAAATAAAATAAAAAGGGCTTTTGTGGACTTTGACTTTGGACTGCTCGGCCATCTGTCTGTGTAAACAAATCTAGAGTACACCACACATGTGGGCTTGTCCTTGAGCTGGAGTCAGAAGAGGATAAACGGCAAAAAATGTCTGATTCTGGGAACAGTTGTACAAGCAGCTTAAGGCCCTGGTTTAATAAGCACTGCATTGGATTCTCATGAACACAGAAAATAAATCAGACTGACAGCAGCTTCGATTAGGAACCTATTTTCATAGAGCAGCTCACCTCTGAGAGGGATTTCAGTGCTTTGACTGTAGTAGGAGGCAGCGCAGTGGGAGTACAGTAAATGTTTGCTGGAGCTGTGTGGCGACCAGCACGGGGTTCCTCTCACACATGTACCCCCTCCCAGCTCCAGCACTGTGTCAGCTGAGCACCATACACGCCCCCACTTTTGGCCAGCCATAGTGCCTCTAGCCCCTAGCCCCAGGCCCCTGAACCCACACCTCTCTGTCACCTAACCTAGACCCATTCCACTCTCCCAGGGCCACCGCTCTTCACAATGAATCCTTTGTGAATCAGCACTAGTTCACATAATGTAGGATTGTCAGTCGCAACAGTCCACAGAGCCACTCCTCCCGTTAACCCTCAATAAGGAAATGACCGGGAGACAAGAGGCCCAAACAAATGTCCTTTTGTGGTCACAGCATGAAAATTATGAAGCCAGCATAAACTTATTCTTGTCTCTGAGGTTTCCTAGACAATAGTGGAAATACTCCATGGGAGTCGTTGAACAGAGTCCCACAGGGAAGCTGGACAAATCAGGGAGCGATCCAATTTCTCCAGTCTAGCGTGTGAATACTGAATCAGCAGCTGCAGGTAAAAATTTTAAGCTGTCATAACAACCTTTACATGAAAACTATGCAGTCGCATCATTTATAAACACTGTAAATTGTGGGATTAGATACATGCAAGGCTACTGTACTGGAAAATGTATGATTCATTTAATTCAGTTAATTTCCCAATTTTAGGATTTTGTTTTATTCACAGGCAATTCAGGTTTGGCTCAATTTTTAAAATTAACAGGTTATGAAAATAGACTCATTTCTTAAACTGCTCATGCCATGCAAAAGCAAGAGACCGAAGCATTTTCTTACTTTGGATACTTCAGGTAGTACATTTTCATGTAGTATAATATGTGCATGTGTTAGGTTGAATACTAGAATTTCAAACTCGATACAGATACCCAGGAAAATACTGGAAAATACCATTGAAGATATCATGGGGGCAAAAAATTACAACTATACCATCAGACAATACTATTTCAAGATTTTGGATGTAGCACAGAAAAAAAAAAAAGAGGTAAAGAAATACCTACAAGGTGTAACTGTAAGGCGATATACACTTTACATATATGTTTTCAGCTGCTCCCTCATATCCCAAGGGGTCACCACAGCCGGATGCCTTACACAGGATGTAATTCCTTATGCAACCTTCCTATTTATGCAGGCTTTGGACTAGCACTAGCTCACAAGCTAGCACATAAGCTTGTGAGCCCCTGAGGCTGGGTTTGTGCCTATTGGATAATCACTAATAGTTAAAAGGCTAACATGTTTGTTGGCCAGGTTATCAAAGCGGTTTAGCACTTTCAAGGAATGGTCTACTGAAATCTTGAAATTCCTCAAAATATTCTGATCAGTTCTCTTATTGTTCAAACACTGCTCATGTGTTCAGCTGCTAGTGGCTGGAGGGGCTGTGTGAAGACAGCTCTGTTCATATCAGTAGTGATGATAATTAATATTCAATACAACAGTAATGTTGAGTACTGATTAGTATCCAAGGAACAATTTGTTCTGATAACCCTAACATTTAGGCTTATTTATGCAGGATGTGAACTTGTCCACTTATTGGAAATGACTGCACCATTTGTGTGAACATTTGAAACTTGCCAAGCCTCCAAGCAAAGATAATATGAAACTTCTTCCACCGTTATATGCATGAGCACTAAATAATTCTACAACACAACCAATACCTAAAAATAATCGTCTGTTAGCTGGCACTGAAAAAAAGTGCCAATGACACATCCTCCTACTAATGGCTGAAAATTGGTTGGTGGTCCTCCCTTTGTGCCCAGTTAATTTGGGAGTGTGAGATATGTGCAGATTTCCATAACTGACTTTGTGAGCAATACTAGTACACCATCCAGGTAACTGTAGATAACTTCATCAGCGTGAAAGTGCTTACGCAGTCAAAAACCGCAAGTGAGGTTATTGAGGAAAACAATTAAAGACAACAGCAACTATTTCAAGTTGTACAGTCGGAGAGAACAGGGGGTGCTAATGATTAAAACCACTGACAATATCGCAGCCAGGATGCACTATTCTGCTCAGATGCTGTGTGGCAATATGGTGGTATTCATTAGAAACCACATCTGTTTATATAATGGTAATCAGTGAGTTCCATACATATCTTTGTGCCTCGGCTTCCTTTGCTCACTGCAATTCTGCAGCTAAGCAAAACAGCCCATTCTCCCTTATGACACAGTGGGAGAAATATTTGCTTCTTTTGGCAGCTCGCTGATGGTCCGCTTTCTTTTTTTCATTGCGAAGAAAATTCTCGTCCTCTGCCATCAACATTTTTGGGTTCGATTGACTCGTTTCTGTTCGTGGAAAGCGAGAGACAGTTTGAAAATGACTCACGAAGATTATGAGGTAAATTAAATTGCATTATACTGTGTGAGTCACAAGTTGCAATACATTTTCCAATACATTCAGTCAAGTTCTCACAATCAGCATAATTGCAACTAAATATGCTGCCAAGGTTAGCTACGAACACCTGTCCGTTAATTAGACACATCTGTTATTGGTTACTAGGTGCCACTCTGTCTGCCATCCTGTGTGGTGACAAATTCAAATGCTATGACTTCACTTCTTGAGTTACATTACTCGTCTTTAGACATGTACCAGCAGGCTTCTTTATTCTGCATCCAAAGCTATTCTAGTTTGATCATTTCAGACACTGGAGCCAAAAGAAAAGCCGATGAACTGGCACCGCTTCATCCTGATTCACGTGCAAAAGCTTGAAATCAGGTCTCTTCAGGGTCCATCCTCTGCTCGCTACAAATAACAGCAATTATGCGATAAATTTTTCCATAGCAACTGAGAACAACAGGGGCAAACACATTTTTTGATACCAGTAATCGAGCCAACAACCAGCTGCAGGGAAATATCCTCAGGTGCCATATGGATGGGAGTCACCTTTAGCTGTGCTGCAGAGGACCATCAAACCACCTCCTTCCCAAGCACATAATCATCATACAACAACAGATATACATTGTGATCAGACTAGGAAATAGAGTTGAGAGATGTGTCACAGGCAACACTACAATCATCAAGTCCAACAGCCTCTCGGTTCGATAATTTTACCTCAGTATTAAGACTGCTTCAGCAGGCACAGTAACAGCCCTCTCTGTAACGCTACTATATCTACTATAGGTCTGTACTCCAGCTAAACATATAAATGGATTAAAACAATAACAATAATCAAAATAAACCATGTGTTCTAAAGTGCAGTCCTGTCAGGCATTCTGAGATACACCTCATCCCACTGGTATGCATTCTGGACTTTCAGACGGTAACGAAGCAACAGAGCTACAGCGGAGGCTGGAAGAACACAGCGCTAACACACAATATTGTGTGAAAAAAAATGAACAAGAGCAAAGGAAAAACCACAGCACACATTTCACACATATTTGTAGAAGATATTTCAGAGAGGGTTGTGGGTGGCAGCAGCGCTTCTCTTCTTATGGAGAGTGGTGAGAGAATGTGGGTGGTTTAATGCTGTGTTAGGAGGCAAGCAGCCGACGAATGCAGAGGAGGAGGAAGATGAGGGTGAGTAAGTGATGATGAAGACCTTTCTTTTTTTGCCGCTGCTTAGTACAGCAGGATTCTCTTCAAATGCAGGCTATGATTGCAATCGGTCAATCAAGTGCAGTAAACTACAACTATGTGAACCTGATCTCCGGCTGCCCGTTATGGTGGCAAGCCAACAATAGAATAATAAAAACACATGTAGTCACACAAAAGTCAAACAAGGCATTTACGGTAACGCAGTGTCACTCAGCCAGGAGCTGTTGGTGTGACGCCTGTAATAATGACTGCATAATAAAAAGCAGCAAAAGGCAGACAGAGTGTGAGAAATCTGTCAGCCTATGTTGAAGTGGTGACAGAGTTGATGGGCTGGCAGCAGAAACAGGTGCTACAGTCAAGTTGTGTCATGTTGCCTTGGCTGTAAGATCTAAAAAGTTGTTGTTAGGGTGTGTGTGTGTGTTTACCCACAGATAACACCCTTTTTCTTTCTTTTCTCCCAATAATATTTGTGAAAGCTGCCCCTTTCTTCTCCGAATCATCTCAGTGTCAAAAATCATTATTTAATAATTTCTCATCTGCTCCTTGCCGTCTTCACTCCTTCTCCTGACTTATGAATGGAGCCTGTTATGTCTACTCACTGCTTATCTGTTCAGTTTATACCCTTCACTTGAAGTTGTAGAGACGGTGCCAAATAATTACCCTATGTGTGAAGGGACTGCATTGGTTTCTACGATACCAATCTCTAACCGAGAAGGGCTTTCTCTGCCAAGTCCACTGTCTCATGTCATACCTTCAATGAAAGTGATCCAGCTTTATAACAAAATCTCCACCAAATTTTATTAAATCTGACTTTGCACCTTTTGCATACTCCCACTGGCATTGAGACAAAATCATCTAAAATATACCTCTGTTTGTCTGAGTAATAAGGTGACAAACAAAGAATGCAAAGACTGTAAAGAAGCTTTTTTTGTTGTGCCACATGCTCCTGTCAGCAAAGTGGATCACAGAGACAGGAAACTGACCTTATGTAAAATCTTGGGTGGCTGGGAGCTGAATGCACAAATGCATGTCACATCAGTGCCGCAGTTAGATCCTAAAACACATTCATCGAGCAGTCCACCAGCCTAAATTCATTCCAACAGCTACTCTCCCAAATGAATGCTGGAAGCCCAGCGCATTAAGACTGTTTTGCAACACTGCTATTATCCATTGTTAGTCTTAAATGTTAATGATCTTAATCACTAACTTCTAGCACAGTAAACCCTAAAGCCACAGTTCTGTGGTCAGCTTTTGGCTCCAATGCAAAAACACAGCACTTGTTATAAGATTACAAGGTGCCTCCAAACACAACTGTCTGAAATGCTGCTGCACGCCATTCAGTGCACTGACACAGCACTTTGGAAAGTAGGCCAAAGTGAAAAGGTACCCGTTCTATGCTTGGTCTTCTGATGCTGTTGCAGTCTATAATAAAAACTTCTATAGTCACAGAAAAGGTACATAAATACAAATAACTAGTTTCTGCACCTTAGTCAGCTCTATGAGGAAATTACAGAAGACATGCAGGGAGATACCAAATAATTCTTCAGTCCATTCGAGGCAGAATTTGCCCATCAAGCCAAAAGGAAAGGAGGGGAAAATGGAGGAGGCACAGGAAAATGTTTCTTCACTTAATTAAGTTAATACATCAACTGTGGAGCTAGTTTTTTTTCCCTACAAGGATGAAAAGCAGCGTAATCAAAACAGAAGTGACAACAATTTCAAGCAAAGAAGTGAGGATTCATCAGGTAACAAAACTTTCCAGATTTCTTTATGCATTCTAGGACCAGACACCATTAAAACTAAAGCACCATCTGGTCATTGTGACAGGCAGGTAGATGCCAAAACAGTCAGCCATAAAAAAAAAACAAAAGAAAACTGCTCACTGATGAAGGCAACATGTTTTTTCACAAAGCTATAAGTACTGTATTACAAGAACTTTTTAAAAATTGCATCCATGAGTCATTTTGATAGCTAAAGTTACAAAGAAGGTGTGTGCTTGTTGCCTTAAAGCTGAGAGAAAGCACAGAAGAGAGAGGACCACACTGAGGGTGCAATCGCTGGAAGCAAGCCAGAACACGGCTGTTGGAAAAGGGAATTTTGGGCCAGCTCCTGAGGAAGCTGGAGCAGGTTATTAAAGAGAGAGTCGCTCACCCAACAACAATTAGCAGCAAGCCAAAATCTTCAACTCCACGTAATGTAGGTTTTATAAGCTTGAGCTACTCATTAAAAGAGGCCCACATAAGTAAAAACTTCTACTGGGAGACATTTTCACCTGTATATCAAACATACTTGAAGCTGAAAGTGTGCACCATCACATATGAATCCTATTCTTATCCTGTAATTGTAAGTAGTGACCAGACGCAGCTCTGAGGCTGCACTTTTTAAAGATATCTTTGCTGCAAAGCCCTGACATTAACAGGTGACAGGATTGCTGGGTCACCATGTTGAGGCAAAAGGTCAAAGGTCACCTAATACAGCTGCACCTGTCATGTCTCTGAAAGACATTCAACTGCAGCTGTGGCCACTACAGGCTATCCCCAGGCAATGGCTTCAAATCTAAGGCTAGCCTACAACTGAACTTCCAACTGAGGTGCTAACCAAATCAAAAATTACACAGTTACAGGAATGCTTCTAAATATATTGAGAAGCATTTTTTGGTTTGGTTTTAAATGTATGTTTTTTACTTTCACTTTGCCTGCCAGTGTCCCTGCGCCACAACCACTGAACATGTAGACCTTTCCACTGTTTTATTAGCGACCGTCTTGGAGCTAGCTAACCTCTCTCCCTGATACTTTAAATGAAATCTTTTGTCAGTGTCCTGGTCTGGTGTTTAGAACAAACTGAGCAAGCAGTCTGCCAGGCCCCGTTTGGCTTTATAGAGCAGGGAGGGGTTTAGGGGGGGGAAAAGAAGTTACACAATACTGATGGTTGCTCTCCCCCAGCACAAACGGTTTATTGGCCAGACAGAGCTGGAATGGAAGAGAGAGATACAAGACAGTGGAAGGATAAATGAGCGGTAAAAGGACGGGAAAGTAAATTGGACTGAGTAATGTATAAGTGAAGTTCTTGTTTAGCCAAATCCTCCAGGAATAAGCCTTTTTCTGGTTAATGAATGGCTGGAAATCATTAAAAAGTACAAGAGAGTGACTGAGGGAGGGTCAAAACGAAGGATGGTAAAAGGATATTCTGAAAACTTTTCACCACGGCACAGTACTCGTCCACAGTCAACCAGAATTCAACTAAACCTCCTTCACATTCGCTAAGAGAAATATGACACAAGAAAGAAAGTGCAAGGTCACAGTCAGCTAAAGTCCCACATAAACACAAAATGGAGACCTGGCACACTTTTAATGATTCTGTCAACAGTCTCACTCACACACGTAACACTGAACGCCAATATAATCACTATGGTATCATGCCCTGAACTCGAAGTTCAGGTCGCTGCCATGGTAAGCGAGGTTCTAAATCAGTATTCGAACACCATCATTGCTGTTGATGCCCAAAATCCCACACAGTCCATGAAATAACAAACAGTAGTCCAACACCCTGCATAACCTTAATTATTATAATCTATTCTCACACAAAGGCATTTAACCGTGAATACCATGCGATGCACTAAGGTTACCAGTACCAATATGGACACAGTGGCACAAAATATGTTCACAACTACAACAGCAAAATGTCTTTAAAAAAAAAACAAAAAGTGTTTCACTTCAGAATTTGCAAAGATAAAAGTATGTGTTTGCTACTTTACATAATAGCTTACACATAACCTACCCATTTAGCAATTGTGACTGGGATATGAGTTGACATATATTTTGGCATAATTGTAAGTCCGTCTTTTGTCACTACAGTAATTTCAGCGCCATTATTTTCAGGCATATTAAACCATCTGGCTGTGGAACACACAATCACAATGAACAAAGGGAAGCTAGTGAGAAGATATGAAAATATAAAACTTTAAATCACATTTTATATTTAAGAGAAAACAACTAATATTAGTCAATGAAACAACTAAACAATAAAAGTAACTGATAGCAGCTCACAGCTAGGCTAAGCCCACGAGTTTAATATTTAGAGGACAGACTTGGTCCTGAGCCAGTTACAGGATACTGCTGACTGAAGAAAAGGAAATGTCTCAGAGTATTTATATCCGCCATATGCAGGACAATGTGGTCACTAAGACAGAGACAAAAACTAAGGAGCAAATATAAGAATACAGATGGAGAAATTCTGGCCAAAAGCATAACACAGAGCAAGACTGGTAATATATTAACTGAATATGCAACCTAGCCCATCTTTCCTAAGACCCTTCACCGTGTTTAGTTGAGTCATACTCTCTTGGTAATAGCAAACTTGCATGTCAGCACTGAGTTGGAGAGTGCTCATGCATCTTTTCGTATCTTTACTGAACACACACACACACACACACACACACACACACACACACACACACACACACACACGTGCTACTCGGGGTCAGGTGTTCTACGAGGTTGGAAGACTGGGTCGTAGATTAAAGCCTCCCTAAAGAAACCACAGTGTGGTTACTGACAGTCTTCTGTTGTGAGTCATGCCTTAATCACCACTGTTTTCACTTGATGTTCATAGAAGCATTTCAGAGTTGTGAAGTGAAGAAGTGACAAAAAGATTTTAAACAATAGGACCCATTGTCTTCAAATGACAAAAACATATTTTCACGCACAACACTTCTGCGATCATCTCCCATGGACAGAGAAACAAAGGTGGAGAGAACGAGTGAGCTACAAACATATATCAAAGCCAGCACATTGCTGAATCTATGCTGTGAGGTATGAAGGCATTTCTGAAGGCCCAAAAAAGATGGTTCAGCCTGATCGAGGCAAGGTGGACCTACTGAAGTGGCCAATAGGTATATAGAGATATTCAAGAAAGAAATACTCTATCCACATCAACTAGATATGGTACTCGAGTGTGTGTGTTGACTTGGATTAACTGCCTTTAATGAGCTGAAACTAGCTGGATCTAAGAGAGCGAGAGAGAGAGAGAGAGGCTGACATGCATCACGCTTGTTTAGTCAATAAGAGACATCAACAGAAAAAAAAAAGTTGTGACTTAGGTCATAAAGCTACAAATCACTGTTGTCTTAGGATGATGATGCTTCTACAGAACAATGTTTTCATGGCAAAACAGTTCTTTGAACCAGAGCACAGGAGTGGTGTGTTATTTAAAAACCCCATGCTCTCATTAACACACTTATTCACATAGCACTTTGTGCTTGTGAGCTGGCCTGAAGCATGACCTTACTTCATCAGGCGAAATCATTCACAAAGACAGTGCTGCACTAAAAACTTCTTCGTCTCCCAGCATTTGCATGGAAGTTTGCAAACACTCACCACTTCCCAGTTGTACTGAAACCTAGCATCACTTACAGGACTCCAAGCCTGTGTGTCTGGGGCCTTAGGAATCAGTTTCACGCCCAGCCAACCAGTTGGCAACCAGTCGCGAGAACAAAAATTGTACCTTAATGACTGGTGGTTGCTATGCGACCACCAACCAGCCTTCAGACCTGTGTGACTGTTTTTATTGTAAGCTAGCTGTTGAGCCTGCTGTTTGTGTTTTAATGACTTTAGCATATACTCATCCAATTCCATCATCAAGCTATGAAATTTCAAATCAGGCAGGCCTGTGTTGTCATTTTTGGTTGGTTGTGCCAGAGGAACAATGCTTACCGAAGTTGGGCCCTCTCACTGTAGTGAAACTTTATCAGCCAACAAGTCAGAGCAATGATAAGATCTTCAGTGCAAAATTGGGAATTTAACTAGGACACAACAGGGACAAAAAAGAAAAAAAATCCCCACAAAGTCCCCATTTCTGCACACAGAAACAAAAACAAGGGAATTCTTGTTATAAATGTACCACACTGGGTGAAAGCTTTATGACTGGGGGTTGCTATTCAGCTGAATGTCAGTTACAGCGCTGCAGATCCTGATTATTACAAGCTGTATGAATTGCTCTTCCCATGGTTTTGTGGCTTTGTGCACTGGGTATAGTGACCCAACTGTAATCCATTACTGTTTACATTCCAGCAAATCAGTTCCTACTGGAACCACGGGGAAGGAAGGGCAGGGGTTAAATAAGACTCTCACACACCATATCTCTACAAAACCAACATATGCCTAACCCAGAATCCATATTTAGTGCTCTAATATGGAGAGATTATACCACTTCTATCCACCAGAGCTGCAAACAACATTTATTCTTGTCCCTTTGTGCTATAACGCAAACAAATGTACTTCATGTGGTTCACACTTCTTTCTCCACTCATTTTCTCATGGCTTGCTGTGAGTGGAAGACTAGAGCACCTCTAAGTATTCCTAATTTGATAGGGTGGGGTGGTAAAACTCTACTTATTCCCCACATAGAGTGGCCTGGAGGCAAGAAACACAGCTCAAAAGCCGTGCCCACTCATCCATCCCCTAGCTCTCACCCCAAACAGACACTCACCGCGAAACGTTTAGATTCATGTTTCTCAGGTGCAAAAAAGATAGAGAATTTACGCATGTGTCAGCATGTGAAAAGGTCTTACAAGGCTTGAAGGCAAATACAGGCCGGGGCTCTATGGGTTCATGTCAGAGATTAAGCAGAGATGCAGCAGGACCTGTGCGTATCTCAAGTTAAAAGAATGCACAAATGTGTGGGAAATGGAAGGAAGTTTGTCTAAAAGAAAAAAAAAAACCCTCTCAGTTCTTGGACAAAGCTATGGGGCAGAAGTCCACTATTTGAATTCCAGTAAACACAGCAAATTAATCGAGCCAAGATGAAATGTGAATGACTTAAACAGCTAAAACATCATGTTCTCGTTGAATACGGCTGCGATACAGACTGCAGTCAATACAGTCTAAAGGCAAACGCAATCCAAGTGTATCTGAAAGGGTCTTTTGTGTTCTGCAACTCAATAGGGAGCCTCACTTCATTCGCAGGTATACTGTGCTTGTTCAGCCTGGGATAAAATACATTAAGCAAACAGCGTGATAACACAACCTGCACTGTGTTCCCGCCTTGAAATACAATGAAGACATACTGCACACAAACCACCCTCAACGTTAATAAGAGATTAGCAATGCACAAGCCTGATGATTCAGTGTGACCTCAGACACCACAACACAAGAGTGATAAATTCCCAAAGAGGAAAGTGTAGATCACATAATGAAGAGCATGTTTCAGTTAGAATAGGTTATCTATCGGTCAAAGGACGTTCACTGGGTGTGAGGTGATGTGTAGGGCATTTGACTGCACAGTGAAGGTTATTAGAGTATGGGTGTTGATCTTTCTGACTCTCACTGATGTCATTAAAGCAGCTTTCCTGACAGTTTTTCTCACCTACATACCTGCCCTCACTCTGACGTGATCTGGTGTGAGAGGCTGTTTCTCTCACCACACTTGGACAACTTCAACACACAATTATGTAATTTGTCTTGTTTTTTTGTTTAACTCAAACTTATCATAAAACCCACATTCTGCATCTGTTCTCTGCAAACAAGGAAGACTTTAATAAAGAGCTTACTCAGAACTTGCAACACCTGTTCCAGACGTGTCCTCTGCTGTCTAGTACCCTCTTTCACAGGTGCACACACACACAAACACTTTGTCCAATTCAGCCTTGCACATGTGTTCTGATGCTGTATCTGATGTTTTTGTCCGCAGCCACAGCAGAAAGGCTTGCTCGCCACATGACAGAGCCTAGAGACAACTTCAGCGCACAAATCCGTGCTTTGCTTCCAGTCTGTTCTGTCCTATATCAGTCAGGTCAGAGACCTCTAGAGCTCTCAACAAAACTGAGAATCTGCCCCATGCATCAAATACCATGGTAAACTGCCGGTGGACAAAAGGGACACATCGTGTTGCCTCAGCAACGCTGCCTGGACAAAACTGTGTTATTCTGCTCTTAGAACAATCCAGCTGGTGCATTCAGCAAATACTGGGGACTGAACTGCAAGTGAGCTTTCTAAATAATTATGTCTTCTCTCCATATTTGCAAATACCAAATAAAACAACACGTATTCTGTGAACTAGTGGCACATTTTCAGCTATTCACACTCAAACAGCAACAGTAAACAGTTCTCTTTATCGTTTTTACTGCAGCTACATTTTCCCCCTCTCTTTACCACTTGTCTTGTGCACATAACAGCTCTTCAGAGCCACTGCTGCTCTTAGCAGAAAATCGTGGCAGTGGTGTGTCATGTTAGCTGTTCACTGTAGGTGGGCAACCCCAAATCAATGACTTCAAGTACTGTGCTCCCTCCCAGGTTTTTGCTAGTCCATTCCTTTCCCACAGAGCCATGCCACATCCTGCAGGTTGGAACCTCAACCCATCTGGGTTTGGTTAAGCAAAGACAGAAGAGCCATAAAAAACCAGGCCAAGAGCAAAACAGAGGGGCACCTCCTCATTTACAATCATAACGAGTGCTCCCAAAATTGGGTTTTGATGTGGTTTAGAGGAACGTTATACTGGCGAAAGCTGGCAAACTTTAAAAATCACAATTTAGTTCATTAGATCTTAATGTTGACCAATGTTTGCCATACAGACTACAATAAATCAAGAATATTTTGTGACATATTTTACCATTTTTCCCCCTCTTTAACATTTATGGACATCCTCTAGCTCTTATTTTGAAAATTCAGTCACTGTTAAACAGCTAGTCACGACTTGCCCTGTGTTTTGTTACCATACTAGCTTTCTGATCTGTTCAAGCAGTCCTGATATCATTCAGCTGCTCTGAGCACATGAATGAAGACCTGACTGGAAACAAAACAGAATACCAATTTGTTATCTGTTGTCATAAAGTATGTAAATTATTAATAAGTTTAAATGTACGTTCGCCTCCTATCACACATGCACATTTGCAAATGGATGGCTGCAACGCCCTTACTACTGCTATAAATACAATCTAATCTTTGGAAAGTAATGATTATTGTGGCTCCTTGATGTGTTCCATGCCGAATATTTAATTGTATGTAATCTCAGTACTAATCAAATTGAAAACAGCCTAATATTAATGTCAGATATGTACACCATTTAGCCAAGTTTGTGCAGCTCTTTATTCAACTGAAAACAATTATTCTAATTAGCCTCGTGTGACAAGCGAGGCTCTATATTTAGTGGCACTTGATATTTCAAGCTCCAGACCCTTATTGTCCCCTATACTTTTGATCCTCCACTCAGAAGAGGGATGAAAACACAAAGAGTGACATCCAGAGAGAACACTAAACGGAGGGAGGACATCCGCCACTTCACTTGTCTCTTCCTCATCATCTACGTTTCTTTCCATGTCATCCTCCTCCTCCATTGAGTGCCTCACAAACGAGCCTCAATATGAAGAGCACATTAGGGCCACTGCAAGATTTAAAAGCTATGTTCAGACAGATTTTGTTAGCCAGTGGTTTTATTTTATTCCAGTAAAAACAGTGGAAATAGACAGAATTTAAGGTTGCTCACGTGCTGTTGTGTGCATGTATCTCAAGAGTTGTCAACTATATTGTACATGATATATCGCTGTTTCTATGGGGGGAAAAATGTATTCCCTAACTGGATAGTATAGCAGTTCCTGAGGGTTGGTGGCTGTTGCTGGGTAAAAATGTATGCACAAATCTTCTAGTGATTCCTTTGGCTGCTAGCAGATTGCCAGCAGTTTTTCACGTTTGTCTGCAAATACTTGCTAACTACTAGCTGAGTGGTAGTTAAACTTGAAAAAGTGCGAGAAGAAGCTTCGCTTTAGCCAAATGTTTGTTTTTTTTAATTGGTGCAACTCTTACTTTGAAGGAAAACAAGTCCGTCAATGCCATTCAACCTACAACCCAGCATTAAGCTAGCAATTGTCATGTGTCTGCAAGACTTCAACTGTGAGAATGCAATAACTGTAAAAGGACTTAATATGAGGAGAAAAAAAAAAAAAAGAAAAAAAGAATGCCACACTGCACCCCAGCACCTGTTCCCTTTATTACATCAAACCTCACACTAGCTTTTCTACTAAAATACCACAATGTGAAAGGGTCAAAGTCAATAAAACAAATACCGTTTCATCTACTTCTGATTTCACCTCATTTCAAAACACATCCTACGCTTAAAAAAGGCTGTTGAACACTGCTAGGGTCAATCAATATTCAGCATGCCTACATCTTACAGTGCCAATAAAACCGACAAACTAAATTCCTGAACCAAGTCGACTACAAAACTCAAGCTCAGACAGAAAGTCTACAGACTAATTTTATAATTACTGCATAGATTTTAGTCTACTGACTAAATATAACTCGGTGATTTAATATGTCAGTCAATGAGTGGTTTTTCCAGTCTTTCCTTTAAGAACAGGAAGTAACCACGGGACACCTGCACATCAAGTGCACAGTGTAGTAACCACTTAAATAAACACACAAAGCTAGGTACATAACTTTGAATGTCAACACCACACATTCATTCCTTTTCACACTACTGTATAAGCAGGCTTAGTGTTTAGCACGTTCACTAAATGCGTGGTTGTATGGAACAAAGGACTGGTGCTAACCATGTGTAGGCTGCCTCATCAATCTCACATTTTCAGCACTTGCATCAAAGTTTTTCTTTGGTTTTAAAACAACTAATTTTGCACAGAAATCATGTAACTAGCGTTTCTTCTCAGATAAACTAAACTTGCAACTAACAATGAAAAAAATGATCACACTTTATTATCATCTTACAATAAACGCAACTTTATTACAGTAACAATAGCCACTGTAAATTATTAAATAGTAGCAAAAGCCTCTGGTTTAACTCAAGTGAAAAGAGAGCAGTCCTTTGATGTGAAGCAGGAAAAAGAAAGAAGTGAAAGTTTTAACGTCTGTTCCCCTTATGCGTCAAACTGCAGATGGTGTTGTTTGTTAGAAGTCAAAGAGAGGGGGAAAAAAACTTCCCTTTTATTTATATGCTGCAAATTTTCAATGTCATAGTAGCAGCAATGAGGTGAATAAGGCTGTGTAAATGAGCAGATCATGGTGCATTATAACACAGATACACTGTACAGTATGCTGCTGCTTGTTTGAACCATGCTGTGGTTGTTTAGACTGTGCCACCAGCTATTAACGGTCACAGACAAGCTTCAGAATATGAACAAAACGGGCAACAAAATAATCATCAGCTGACAGGAAGGAAGCTCACCATTTCATCCAGAGCATAGCGAAGTAAGCCGTGCTCGTAGAGGATAAAGAACCTCCTCTGCCATTTCTGTAACAAGAAAAAAAGAACAACAACAAACAAATCTGTCATTATGGACATGATCACACAAAAGATATCAACAGCAAACCATAGTCATTTTATATATAAAAAAAGTTTAAAAAAAAGAAGCCTCACAAGAAGATGTGCCAGTATTTATCATATCAATCATTACACATTTGATAACTCTGGGCATGAGAGTCAAACACAGACTTGCGGAAGGCCAATAGATTTCTAAAGCCTGAGATTATTTTGCTGGATCTAGAAACTCCAGTGAAAAGCTTGAACACACACCTTAGGGTATAAAGACCTCCAATACAACACACACACACACACACACACACACACACACACACACACACACACACTTAAAAGGAAGTGCAATCAAGTTTTTGGAAACAGTTGCTATACAGCAGTAAGCAAGTAATGCTGGCACACTTTCCTCTTACAGGACATCACAAGGCTTTCAAGCTGTGACAAGCTGGACAACATTTTTATCAGCATGCATCAGCTGCATTCGGTCATTAAGATTTCAGGTTGTTTTCCTTTTCTTTACAACTACTTGAGGAAAGAAGGCCTTCATATATAAAGTGTGGGTGTTATCACAACAAGAGCTAAGTGGATACAGACGTTCATAAGAGAAGACGAGATTACACTGCTGATTAAACTGTAGGATATATATGGAAAGGCATGCAACTGTGAAGCGCAGTATCATTATGTACCAGGTTAATGGGGGGGGGGGGGGGGGGGGGGGGGGTAAGTCTTGGTTTGAATGGGAATCCTGTCAGTTACAATAATGCAATTTCCACTGATATTCATCCTCATTGTCTTGATCAGTTCTCTTCCACTGCCCTCATATCTTAATGTACCACTTAGTCTCAGTGTTAAATTTCCTGGGCTCCTATTCTAACAGGGCCTGGTGCATGAAATATTGAGAGCTGCTCTCTAACCTAAAAGGCCACTGGAAGGTCTCAATAGGGGGGCCGAGAAGCCTCACAGGCAATGTTAAAGGGACACTGCAGTCCACAGATGCTTTTTAAAATAAACCAAACCAAACAAAAAAAACAAACACGATATATTACAGGCTACAGAGGCTGATTATACAATTCCAGACTCACTGTCACAAAACAGAGCCAGACCCCTCCACAACCTGTTAAACTAAAGTGACCCTAAAACGTGACTCACCTGAGACATCAGCGGTTTTCTGTTTCTCTGTTATTTGTTTCAGTGTAAACCTGACAAATGTGCTCACGTCAGCACTACGTACAAGCCAGCAATTATACCCCCGCAGTGAAACGCTGACTGGGAGAATAGGCAGAACGCATCACTGATGATGTCAAAGCAGCAGCAGACTGTTGATAGTAGATCCAGAGGTGCTTTTCCCAAAACTCATATGGAAGCCATCAGCGAGGCTGTGAGAACTGAGACCTTTCTTCTCCTCCCCCACATTCTCCGTAGTCCTCTTTTTGGGATGCACCACCACAGCATATATTCTGGCAGCTGATAAACGACGGCTCCGATTACACGATACTGCAGTGGTAAGAGTTATTAAATGAAGTCAATATTAGGCTCATTATTTCCTAACAATGAGGCTTCACTGACAGAGGACCGAGATTCCCATAAGAATTTGCTGATTTCATGAAGTAGCCACTGAAGCCACAACAACAAGAGCTCTTGTTTATCAAATGAGTGCCAGAATGGATAAAGGAAATTAAAGGGAGGAGTAGCCATGCTACTTACCTAGCACTGAGCTGGTAAAACAAACTTAGCTTAGAACTTTGGTGGTAAACAACATAGCTTTGCCTAGCTAAATGGGGTGGGGGGTCTACAACTGTAAGCTTATAACCAAAACAAAAATCATCACAGACAAGAAAAATGGATAATGGCTATGCTGGGATTTCCGCCAGTGGATGATGGTCGGGGTACACCCTGGTAACTAGACAGCCATCTGCACTCTCAATCCCTCCTCTGGGCAATTTAGAATCACCAATTACCCAACAATCATGTCTGGACTGTGGGAGGAAGGCAGCGTACCTGAATAGAAACCACGCAAGCACATCAAGACGCTCCAGAAAGGCTCCAATACAGTCTCACAGCAGTTTGTGAAAAAAGTTACAACCTTTAATCCATAGATACGTGTTACTGGACATAGATTTCACACTTTTTTTTTTTCTTGGTCCTCAACAAAACTTTTCATCAGTATCCATATTTGACTTGACCTTGAGCATAACTTGGGCAAAGACCTGTTAGATGATCACTGTGTGCAAGTGTCACTAAAATCAGTACACTAGGATGACAAGTTTCCCCTAAGCTTCTCACACCTTGGGTGAAAACCTATTAGGTGACCAACACTGTAAGAGGAGCAGCATTTCTTGCGAACAGTGGACAGACGGGCAGACAGCGGATGCCTCGCCATGCCATAGCGTCATCTGTCAGCTCAAAACCAAACTAGCTGCTCATTTTTCCTCAAAGCAGTTTAACATAAAATCAAAACCACTACACCAATCAACCATTCAGACGAGCAGAAGCTAAACACAGGGGGGGTTAAATGGACCTCTTCTCTTATAAAGAGCGCCAGTTTCTTGCCATGAATTTCTGCCAAAACTTCCAAAAGAAAGTCAAGAAGAGGTGAAGTCACAACATAATGCTCTCTTCTAAACACAAGCAATCTCACCACCAGCAAAGCTAAACACTTATGAAACCACTTACCCGAGATCTGTGTAAGGGATTGTCAAAATTTGTTCCCTCCGGTGCCAGGAGCAGCCATCCTGCATATATAGGTTTTGCCTGGTGAGTGGAAAACACAATGACAGTGTTGGAAGCAATCATTAGCATAATAAATAACTGTCTAATTATGGGACACAGAAGTTGATTCTGCAACTTGAGACCACATACTATGACCTATTTAAAAACACATGCACACACTCACAAACATGTGTTAAACTCCATGAAAGTGTTATAATAGACATTAGCTGCCTTGACTTTAGGCTACACTCGCCACTTGGCTTTATTCCAGAGCACCATGCTGCCCTGAAAAAAAAAGAAAAAGGAAAGGCTAACACACACACACAATTTTTCTTCTGATCCTCTAAGTGGGTGGACTGGTGGGTGGTGGGGGAAGCAAGAGGCAGAAGTTAGGAGGAAAAAAACAAACAAAAAAAAAAAGCAGTGGATGAGAAGCAGAAGAGAGAATTAGTGCCAAGCTTTTGTGGCTACAGATTTGCAATTCAAACATGTACTGAGAGACGCAAGTTGGCCTGGCAGTGTTTCTTAAGTTGTTCTGGTACATACTTGAACTGTAGCTACGCTAGTAGTCAGCACTTGTCTGCCGAGCCAAGAAGCCCTGCATAACCACTGCATGCATACTGCGCGCAGGAGACCTCACTGAACTTGATGTTTACATTAAGATCTTACCTGTGCCTAAAGAGCTTATCAAATTAAGCGTCTTACATAAATGCACGTGTGCTTCGCCCCCCAGACTATGAAACAGTAGCCAACAAATCTGAGTCAAAAGAGCTTGACATATCCAGCTGTCTGGCACTTCCATGTCTTTCAATCTGAGGTTTTGATTACAGTCATAACTTCACCCTATGTACGGCCGAGCATAATCCACCATAAAATCCTCTTTTGCTTTGATTACATGCAGCACAGCACATTTTCCAGCTGAGTGACTGTGTAAACAAAATGACATAACATTAATTTCCAAGCACAAGTCCAAATTATAACCTTGGACCGTCAAGAGTTTGAACAGACTTGCAAGAGAAACATTCAGACACTAAAAATGGAGGGGAAAACTGCAAGATGAAGGCAACTGAAAGAATAAGAGAGTGGGACACTGTTGTTGTGCATTGTTGTTTTAATGCCTGTAGAAAGAAAAAAAACAAACAAAAAACACAGTTTAGAAAAACATCTCATCTCTCCTTATAAGACTTGACAGCCATACCAATGGCAAGTCCCCCCTGAGACTGAGAAATAAGCGTGATGAATCTAGGTCACTTTTTAGCCTCTAATGGTTCAGCGGTTAAATGTACTCATCTGAGCGTGTTCCTGTGTCTTCATTTCGCAATGCCCCCCACCTCACAACCTCTTATTCCATGTCATCATAAAGGATATATTAATATTGCTTCAATAGCCTGGGCCTTTAAGGCAAGTGAAATTGGAGAGATGGGAGGTCAGAATGACAGCTCTGGTTGAAAATAGATGCTCCGCTTTTCCATATTTTTTCTGTGCGTGTGTCTGTATAAGGACTTAATATATGGACTACAGGACTTCAAACCTCCAGCAACAGACAATCTAATAATCTTTAATAGCCATGTGAGGCCAACAAACATAAGCCAATTTCTGTACCAACATCATGGAGGACAATGATAGTGGACAATGTGTCTCACAGACACTGAAAAAGCATCACTTGTACAATCTTCAGACCTGAGAATGAGCCTTGATCTATCCCATTAAACAAGACTCCCAAGAGGAATGATCACAATGTGGGTCAACAAAGTTCAGCATGACACCATACCACCTTCACAACATAAGACTCCCTGCTGGGGACAATGTAAACAGTGAAATATCTCCACTAAAATAATAATAATAATAATAATAATAATAATAATAATAATAAGTCAGCCTCGCCCAATATTAGTCAATGTTAAAGTAAACTTTACAGTTTCTTAATTTAAGCAATAGTATGGTTCAAACTACAGTTAAATGATCAAAGGAGACAACATAATCTGAAATAATTACAGCTCCTGTAAAAGCAGCTGATAGCGTCGCTCCTGTGCTGCAGGGCATGGAGCTGGGTGGAAGCCTGCGTGTGCATGAATTAGGGTCAATATGCGCCCTTGGGCTGGAAACTAATTATGTCCAATTAACCCAACCTTTGCACATCGTGGTCTATTAGCACACGACAAGTCGTTTGAAATGAGCACATTAAACAGAAAAGACAGCAACAGGATTTGCACTCCCATTAAACGGCACATAGTAAGAGTGAAACGCAATGGAAAGTTGCTGGAGCGTTTGTTTACCTGGTTTAAGTCTTCGTCGTTGAGCAGATGCGACTCTCTGGGCTTAAAGCAGTTCTGGCATTTACTTTTGTTGAAAATGTTGGCTTGAAATTTCCGACAGGGATTGTCTTTGAGTGACATGGTTGATTGAGGGAGCGACACTCGATGAGGAAAAAACAGAAAAGACTTATTTTAAAAGTCCGTGTTTGAGGGGGGAAAAATCAGTTCTCACAGTAAAGACTGACGCAAGTTGCTGATGTATGCTTTCTAGAACAAAGCCATTTAACAGTGCGCAGTTCACCTGTCCCGAGGTTACCTGAGGCAGTGCGTAACCCCTCGTTAAGTGATATCTATATTGGTCATCTTGTGCGCGGGGTCGCCTCCTGCAGCTAACGCCGAGCTGCTAACTTTAGTTTTAGCGTGCAGGCTTGGGCAGAACTTGTCAAATAAAGTCGTCGAAAGTGCGGACAGATGTTCGCGTGTCTCTCTTAATTACGTCCTCCGGCGAGGTGTCGACGTCTCACAGGTGACGCTCCGGGCCTCGAGCTCGCTGCAGAGGTCCCGTCACAGTCTCCATCGGGCGGAACGGCTCTTCACTGAGGGGGAGGGAGTCCACTTCGGCCCCCCCTCTCTGTCTTTCTATCAAACAAGTGATAGCGCGGTCATTGCCGTTAAATCTTTTTCGCGCTTCTAACGTCTCGCTTCAGGGCCACCGGAACGTTATCAAACTTCGGAAAAGCCATCGACGTGGTTGTCATGCCGCTGGATGAATAGCGTCAGGTCCTGTTCGTCGTAGAGCTGCTCCCCCTCTGGTACTGATACGCAGTCTGCGGTTGATGTTTTCGTGCAAATCCTCGTTCGGGCCGGACATTCAGTCGGTGGAGAGGTGAAGGGGAGAGAGTGGGGCTGAGAGACAACGGCTTCGTCCAATCGGAATAGGTGGACACGCCCAAAAGCCAGGCCGTTTCTTTCGTGGACCAATAGAAAATCTTCCGAAGTGCTAATATTTTCCCTCATGCTAGGTGGTGTTTAAAGGCCCACTTAACTTCCGTACAAAAACTCTGATGTTGTTGAAATTGCCTGTGCTAATACTTTAATTGCGAGTCAAAAGGCCAGAGTGTAGTGTGTATCCACGTCAATATTATTCCATTATTGCACTAATGAAAAAACATTATTTTTTTAAATTCAGCTTGTGGAATACGGTTTGGTTTTTACATATGAAAGAAAAGTCTAAAGGTATACACAGAAATGGCTTCCTAATGAATTACTAATAAAATAAATGGTAGCAGGCCAAAAAAGGACACAACACACATCATGCACTAATAGTTATGGAAACTGCACGTGAAAAGAATCTATAAAGGCTGTACAGGAGCAAAGCCTGAACTTAATGTGTATTACAATGTAATAAGATTGCATTATATACATTTTTTTAATAAGTGTGGCTTATATAGTGTAGTGGGCTGCACAGCAAGCGGTAATAATGCAACTTTCAGGCTGATGCTAATGCTACTTTATGGTGTTTTAAAACATACATCATCATCAAGGAAAAAAAAAATCTAAAATCTACAGCACAAATGCAAGTTAAAGTCTGTTCTCATAGAGGGCAATCTTAAGACTCCAGAGCACCATCTGTTGGTCTTGAATTTCAAATGGCCTGACTGGGATTTTTAGAAACGTATATATTTAAGGAAATGTAGAGAGTGTGGAAAATGATGGACCTGGGTTGCGATCTGCTTGTGTTCCTCCTGGCTGCCATTTATTTAAGATGACTTAGTGCATTCTGAACAGGAGGACAGGCATGGGTTTGTTATTTGCACACAAAAGAAAGAGTCGTAACTGTGCAGATATTTCTGCAGAGAAGAGAAAACCAGAGCACGAATGTCTGTCATCACCGTCAGGTTCTTTGAAGTGCACTTGAAAGCGAAGTGCAGCATGTTTTTCAGATTCCAGGCTGATGCTCCAGATTGGGAAAAACTGTGAACTCAGGGCACAAAATATGTGAGTTATTGCATCATGCTGTGTTTTGAGGCACAATTTTATGTTTTTTGTTGTTGTTTGTAACTTGGAGAAAGAAAGAAATTAGTGCTAGTTAATACAAACCAGTGCTTGTAAGAAGTGTGTGATTTTGATTATGCAGCTTGAGGTGGTGGGATTGTAACGCCAAGTGAGCACATATAGTGGGGTAATATAACAGCTGAGTCTGGGAGAAATTTAAAGCAAAAATATGTGTAATTATTCATTTAGGTCATTACAGTAAATGACTGAAATACATTTTTTAAATATGTTCTCCATTTTAAACTGAAACATGCTTCTGAGTAACTAGAAAGCAAAAAAAATATGCATCCCATGAGTCATAAAACCATGACATCATTTTATTTTGAAAATGAATCCAGTATTTAGTGAAGAATTTGAAATCCTGGGACTGTTATCCAGTTATCAGTATTACTGATCCACAAAGGTTGACATGAACATTGCTGACTACTTGACCATTTCATGTGTGTATGTAGCACCAAGTCATAACAACAGTTACTGCATTGAACTTTATATAAGGTAAAGACCCTACAATAATACAGGGAAAAAATCAGAAACCCCCAACAATCAGAGGTCGATTATCTTGTTAATAATTTCACCTCCTCACTACGTACGACTCTGGATACTGTAGCTCCAGTGAAAACTAAGGTCTCTAATCAGAAGTACATGACCCCGTGGTATAATTCTCAAACACGTACCCTCAAGCAGACGACTCGTAATCTGGAGAGGAAATGGCGTGTCACAAATTTAGAGGATCATCATTTAGCCTGGAGAAATAGTTTGTTGCTTTATAAGAAAGCCCTCCGCAAAGCCAGAACAGCTTACTATTCGTCACTGATTGAAGAAAATAAGAACAACCCCAGGTTTCTCTTCAGCACTGTAGCCAGGCTGACAAAAAGCCAGAGCTCTTTTGAGCCAACCATCCCTTTAACGTTAACTAGTGATGACTTCATGAACTTCTTCACAAATAAAATTTTTATCATTAGAGAAAAAATTACCAATAATCATCCCACAGATGTAATATTATCTACAGCTACTTGTAGTTCCATTGATGTTAAGTTAGACTCTTTTTTTCCAATCGATCTTTCTGAGTTAACGTCAATAATTACTTCCTCCAAACCATCAACGTGTCTTTTAGACCCCATTCCTACAAAACTGCTCAAAGAAGTTCTGCCATTGATTAATTCTTCGATCTTATATATGATCAACCTATCTCTAATAATCGGCTATGTACCACAGGCCTTCAAGGTGGCTGCAGTTAAACCTTTACTCAAAAAGCCATCTCTAGACCCAGCAGTCTTAGCTAATTATAGGCCAATCTCCAACCTTCCTTTCATATCAAAAATCCTTGAAAGAGTAGTTGTCAAACAGCTAACAGATCATCTGCAGAGGAATGGTTTATTTGAAGAGTTTCAGTCAGGTTTCAGAGCTCATCACAGCACAGAAACAGCTTTAGTGAAGGTTACAAATGATCTTCTTATGGCCTCTGACAGTGGACTCATCTCTGTGCTTGTCCTTCTTGACCTTAGTGCAGCATTCGATACTGTTGACCATAATATTCTATTAGAGCGATTAGAACATGCTGTAGGTATTACAGGTATTGCACTGCAGTGGTTTGTATCATATCTATCTAATAGACTCCAATTTGTGCATGTAAATGGAGAGTCCTCTTCACACACTGAGGTTAATTATGGAGTTCCACAGGGTTCAGTGCTAGGACCAATTCTGTTTACATTATACATGCTTCCCCTAGGCAGCATCATTAGAAGACATAGCATACATTTTCACTGCTATGCAGATGACACCCAGCTCTATCTGTCCATGAAGCCAGATAACACACACCAATTAGTTAAACTGCAGGAATGTCTTAAAGACATAAAGACTTGGATGGCCACTAACTTTCTGCTTCTCAACTCAGATAAAACTGAGGTCATTGTACTCGGCGCTGAAAAGCTTAGAAATTTGGTATCTAACCAGATTCTTACTCTGGATGGCATTACCTTGGCCTCCAGTAACACTGTGAGGAACCTTGGAGTCATTTTTGACCAGGATATGTCCTTCAACGCACATATTAAACAAATATGTAAGACTGCGTTCTTCCATTTGCGCAACATCTCTAAAATTAGAAATATCCTGTCTCAGAGTGACGCTGAAAAACTAGTTCATGCATTTATTACTTCCAGGCTGGACTACTGCAATTCATTATTATCAGGATGTCCAAAAAACTCACTGAAAAGCCTTCAGTTAATCCAAAATGCTGCAGCAAGAGTACTGACAGGGACTAGAAAGAGAGAGCATATTTCTCCTGTTTTGGCTTCCCTTCATTGGCTTCCTGTTAAATCCAGAATTGAATTCAAAATCCTGCTCCTCACATACAAGGTCTTAAATAATCAGGCCCCATCTTATCTTAATGACCTTGTAGTACCATATCACCCTATTAGAGCACTTCGCTCTCGCTCTGCAGGCCTACTTGTTGTTCCTAGAGTATTTAAAAGTAGAATGGGAGGGAGAGCCTTCAGTTTTCAGGCCCCTCTTCTGTGGAACCAGCTTCCAGTTTGGATTCGGGAGACAGACACTATCTCTACTTTTAAGATTAGGCTTAAAACTTTCCTTTTTGCTAAAGCATATAGTTAGGGCTGGACCAGGTGACCCTGAATCCTCCCTTAGTTATGCTGCAATAGATGTAGGCTGCCGGGGGATTCCCATGATGCATTGAGTTTTTCCTTTCCAGTCACCTTTCTCACTCACTATGTATTAACAGACCTCTCTGTATTGAATCGTATCTGTTATTAATCTCTGTCTCTCTTCCACAGCATGTCTTTATCCTGTCTTCCTTCTCTCACCCCAACCGGTCGCAGCAGATGGCCGCCCCTCCCTGAGCCTGGTTCTGCCGGAGGTTTCTTCCTGTTAAAAGGGAGTTTTTCCTTCCCACTGTCGCCAAAGTGCTTGCTCATAGGGGGTCATATGATTGTTGGGCTTTTCTCTGTATCTATGAAGCGCCTTGAGGCGACATTTGTTGTGATTTGGCGCTATATAAATAAAATTGAATTGAATTGAATAGATGGCAATCTACAAGCAAGCACTTTGGTGACAGTGGGAAGGAAAAACTCCCTTTTAACAAGAAGAAATCACTGAAACAGGCTTAGGGAGGGGCAGCTATCTCTCGCAAAAATGGCGGTCAGTCTCTAAACACTAAACTTATAAGAAGGCAAGCAGAACAACCCACCGATAACGTTACTTTTTATCTTGTGTAGCAAGTACGTAACCCTCACGCACCCAAATTCTGACGGATGCGCCCTCTAATTATTTTTAGTGATCTAGACACACTTTGCTTGTGTGTCCCGTTTTTTTGCCTGCTTTTGATGTTCCTAACCCTCTAAAGGTACTCAAAGCTACTACTGCAATTAAAGGAAACTTTCTTTAATTATTTCCTCACTTCTTTATTTTCTGTCATATGAACAAAAGTACTGGGCTACCTACACATTACACCTACAGAAACTGCTTTGTTGTGAAGGTCCCCGCGAATGGCTTTTGCGCTGATGGTAATGCCAGAGAAGGTTTGGACCTCCGCAGTTACTGAGTCAGCAGTGTTGATGACTTTTACAGATTATGTGGCTCAGCATTCAGCGACCCAGCTGTGTAATTTTATGTGGCTTGCCACTTGGTCATTAAGTGACAAGCCTGACTTAATGACTAACTTGCTGAGGTTCCATTTTGATATAATACCACTTACAGCTGATCACTGAATATATAGGAGGGAAGACTTTTTACAAACTGGCTTTCTGTAACAGTTGCATCCTGTGCAAGGTTCAAATTCAGTGAACCCATTCTTTCACAAATGTTTGAAAACACAGCAGCGGACAAAAACACTGTTTCTGACAGTTTTTTCTACTCTTGGCTCTGTATGATGTCACTTGGAGCGCATATTGATATGGTCATCTCAGGCATACAGATCTATTTGTGAGGACATCAGACAATCAGAAAAGAGTCGTCTTAAAGGAGAGGGAAAATAAAATTATTTTAAGGTGTGAATCATGAATAGCTAGAGGACTCCAAGAATAAAAATATAGAGTTGGAAAGAAGCATAATGGGTTCCTGGTCTTGGGTGAGGAGCCAGTCAAAGAGTGATTCAAAAACCCGTATGAGTGAAAAATCTAGGGAACAATTCACTTTCTCTGGGATAGGGTTACTGAGGCCCCGCCCTGGAGCCAGGCCTTGGGAGGGTTCCCAAGGGGGATTGCCTAGTGGCCAGGCCTTAGGTTTTTAGGCACAGCCGGGCACTATTACAATTAAGTTATTACCATTAGGTCATAGTACCTGGTACCAGGTACTAAAATAGTACCCGTTCGTGTTCCAAAGCAATCTGAGCTGGTACTAAAATGTGACGTCACGCCACCAATTAGCTGGTCAGTGGCGTTAGTGAGTCATGAGAGCGTCTCCTTCACAAAAATCAAAACTGCCATTTTTAAAACCTGGCAATAAGCGAAAAAAAACAACACAGTGGTCCCCGAGTCTGACAAAAACCAAGAGAATGAGCAGGAGGTATATCGTCGCCTCAGCGCCGACCTTTGTTGTAGATAGCGTTCGTGTTGCATACTAATTAGGTCAAGGGACGCGCAGTTGCATTACTATATTAGGTGGTACTTAATTGTAATGGAAAACCAGTTAATCTGATTTGATTTGAAGTAAGGTTTTATCAACATCTTAAGGAGTTGCTAAAAAGTTGTTTGTTAAGCTTAATATAAAGAGATACAAATGCATTCTTTAGATCGACACAACTGAGATTTAAATGCCATTTCCAATGCTTTAAGGATTATTTATATCAAGCTGTAATACTATATATGGCTGTTTATAAATTGAGGCCCTTCTATACATGTTGAAGCTTTCATCTGCTTCAGAAAAGAAAGTAGTGTTAGCAGATACTTCATTTTAACTACTGCACAGTGGAAACATTAGATTAGTATAAATGTATGTCTCTGGAAGGTGGCTGTCGAGCTATTCCTCTTTTATTCACAGTGTTTAAACAGCTAGTATTAAATGGCTACCTAACACTAGCTTCTTGCTTGAAATGGAAAAAATATCTTCAATTTCAGGTAACATTTCAGAAACAACACTTTGCAAAAAAATGCAAAAATCATTTTCTACATGCAGTTAAATTCCATGTCGTTGTGGAGTACAAATGATAATAGAGTGTCATTCAAAAGATTTTATGTTTAACAAAGACTTCACAATGTGCACTGTGAAGCAATGTCACGAGTTTGCATGTGCTCACTGTGCTTTCAGTAGTTCTCTCTGGTGTACTTCATTGTTCTCCCCACAGCTATTCTACAGGCCAAATTCAAAGCTCTGCAGGTTTTTGTTAGTTTGTAATCTTCAGCATCAAAAACACAGGCCCATAATGATTGATCAGAGCTTGTCATATCTCATCCGCGCACGATAAACTTCACCCAAAGGCACAACAGTTCTATAAATAACCACAACAGCACAGGAAGTTGTGTGCGAAGTTGCAAAGAGACACTGAAATATTTATTTATCTAATCAATCAAAGCCATTTTACACAAATGAATTAAAACAGGCAGAATTTTAGTACTAATTTGAATAAGTCTAAAGAATAAAGTGAACCACATCTCAGTGCCAAACTCTCCATGTGTGCTAGTTCCAAAAAGTTCATTGGTCATGATTGTGTATTTCAGCCACTAAATAATATGGGTTAATAAGAAATACAAATTGCAGTGGAGTAGGGAAGCATTAAAAGAAGGTGGCACAGAAGCAAGGGTCTTACCTTTGCTTTGAAAGGGAAAAGTGTGACATATAAGTAGAAATAACTGAAACATACAGGTACATGGCTGCCCAGGCAACCCTGGTGTAGATGTTCTTGCTGGTGGAGTCAAGGGACAGCATGGAGAAAGACAGTCTGTGCTTATAACAGAACTCTGCTGGGGTCTTCCCCAGCCTGAAGACCTTCAGGAAGGTCCACCTTGGAGGCGACCAGCACACATGAGATGTTGCTTTTCATGTACACAGCAAATTCAAAAGTGTTAAATGTTTTGGTGTTAGTAGTCTTAGAGTTAATTTTACTCTAAGTAGAGTCACATTCTTTTAATGTAACTCTGAGGTGTAAAATGATAGTAGTTAAAATCGAGTGTTAAAAATGAGTGTTTCTATTTCAAATCTGGAGGTGTTACAATGGAAACATTAACTCTTGACCTCTTAACTCTGAACTCCTACAGGGGCTATGACACCAATAGAGTAAATTCACAGACTCCGCCCCCAGCACGGCTCCAATCGAAGCTGAAGTGAAGCCGTTTCAAAACATTTTGCTCTACATATTTGAGTTGTTTGCCATGCTTGGTAAGTCATGTTTTCAAAGATTGTTTCAATTATTGTTATTAGCTTTTACTTCTGTGGCTCTTTGGAGTTGAGACAAAGCTGTGTGAAAGGCATTAGCCATGTTGCTCGCTGATAGCATAATATTCTGTTTTAGCTAGCTGAAAGGTATTGTTTGCGGGCAAATACCACAGCCTTGAAAAAAAGCTTGCATGTGAATTTCAGTCAAATTTCTTGGTCAAATACACTTAAAACAATGTCTAGAATGTGAAATGTTGATATAATGGTGCTACTTGAAGCCTGAAAACGATCTCCCATAAAAAACGAGCAAACAGCAGTAGCAGATGTCCCAAGTCCCGACTGAGTTCTACGTTAGCATTTAGATTCCTCCAGAGTTTTGTGCACACGGTTTTAGGTAAAAATGAAAAAGGTTGAGGTTTTACATTTAGTTCAGTATTACCTGTTGTCTGTGTCCTTGTCTTTTGGGAAAATACTTTACACAAGTAATGGCTCAAAAAGGATTCCTTTTTTTTTTTTTTTTTTTACTGTGCTGCAATTGATTTGTGCCATTAATTAGTGTCAACTAATTTTTATTCAATCTCCACATAGGATATGCTTGTGAAGATGGAATATGGGGGAGAGCAGAAGTGCGTTGAAGTTCCACAAAGTGATGAATGAAGGACATGCATATTGTATTTTGTATTTATTGAAATAAGTGATGAGAATGCTGTTATTTGCATTTACCAACTCACCTATGTCAGACCTTTTGATAAACGAAATTCTAATGAAAGTGAGAACATGTACACTGTTACATCTTTCAGAAAATGTTTTGAAATTGTGGTGCACAGTTCAGAATAAATGTTTTTCAAAAACCATTGCGTCTTTTTAGTAAATGTTTATTTCCAAAAGAAATTTCTACAAGTTCAGAACAGTAAAATTCCCGCTTTTTAGAATTAATTAGAAGATAACTCTTACGTAGCTAAACTAAAATACTCTTTGAGAGTTAATATATAAACTCTTAACACCAAGTGCCAAATTATCAACTCCAGAGAGATTTGGTGTTTAACACTAAATCAGAGTTAACGTACCAACTCTCCAAAAAGAGTCAAATTAACACTCTCTGGTGTGGACCCATATAGACACTTTAAAAGTGTTGAAATCAAATCTGACAGTGTTAATTTGGACATGCTGGATTTGCTGTGTAGTGTTGCTAAAAAAAAATAGAAAAAATTCAAACAGTGAAAAGCTGAGTTGAGGGAGAGTAAATTTATATAAAAGGGTGTCCTAATGTAATTCAGATAACACATAACTATGGGGTTGTTAACTAATTACAGCCAGTGGGTCAGAATACAAGAAAATTAAATTACAGTTTATGTTTACATGTTGCTTAGTAACTGCAGAGTAATTGTAACTGAATCTCTCTTTAGTCAAATATTAAAAAACTAATAATGATGCTGGAAGGATGTCTGTCTCAAGTCTATTTAATATGTTGGACCGTCTAACCTCTGCAATCTTCAGCTCTCCAAACTTATCTTTCTGTAATTACATATATGAACGGTAAAGACTGGGAGAGGCTGCAAAGTGAGCTGTGCTGGATTATCAGATAGGGTAACTGTGGGCAAACAGCAGCAAAATACATAGTAAAAGAAGAAGTGATCTTAAAAATTAAAAATAAATAGAAATTGACACTTTGTCCTTCAAATGGTCCAGTAACTGATCTTGTATATGCTGCCACAATAGTTGAAGGAATGGGGGTCACTGATGTCGTACATGAGACAAGCAACATCACAGGAGGCGTCTGACTTCTTCAAGAACTCTGTCTCCACGTCTACCTCATTAAGCTGCAGAGAGGAGAGTGCTGCTCAGGTCATAGTCAGGGTCAGATAGAGAGTCATTGCTTTCCTTCACTTCAGTTTTCTTGCATATTATCAGCATTGGTTTTTGTTTTAATCACCAAAACATCATAACATGCAAAAGACTCGGCTGTAAAAACACTAGAAATGATATGTCCTGGCTTTCCTTTCTTTAATTATTTGTTGCTCCTCTGTCAAAGTTTTCATCAATAAAATATGAACATGTCTGTTATATGTTTTTTAAATCAATCTAATTAGCTAAATCTGACATTAAGAACTAAATATAATGTCCTTTAACAAGCCTATTTAATCTGATGAGCATAAGCATTTGACAAGGAAGTTATTGCTGAATGTAAATGTTGAGTAAAGTGAAGTTGTTGTCAGTCTCCGTACAGGTAAACACTGCATTTGTGTTAGTGAAGTGTAAGAGATTCAGAAATTCAGACATCACTATACTTTGTCAAGTTTGGTTATTAATTATATCATAAACCTTAAAATCTGTGTGGGAAATACTGGTTCTTTATTGTATGACTCCAGAATTTGAATTCTAGACTAATTAGTTTTGTAAATCTGAGTTGCAAACAATGATTTTGAGCTTAATTGACTGAAACTGATGTTTGAAGACAGGCAGGCCTGGCAGACAACTGCGTCCAGCAACGAAGGAAAAGTCGTTCTGGAGGCCGGCTGCACGTCCAACAGCGGCAGCCTAGGCGAAGTTCCTCAGGCAGCTCCGATGTTTTTGACCCTATGCGACCCATATCCGATCATGGTATGACAGTGTGAACGGCACAAATCTGATATTTTCAAATCCGATCTGGGTCACGTTCGTATGTGGTACTGAATCCAATACATATCTGATGTTTTAGAATGCGACTGCTGTTTGACGGTCATGTCGCATTAAATCCGTCTTTTACGTCACTAACGCAAGACAGAAGCCAATTATCAGCGCCCGATAAGACAACGCTTCCTGGCCATCCGGTGAAACTGTTGGGAAGACAACGTTGGAGAAACGTTAACATTTTATTTGTACTGCATAATCTGCAGATTCTGACAGAAATCTGCAACTATCCTTTGAAGCACCGCTCCTCTCTAAGGATAATTATTCGGTTATTTACATTATTATGTAAATAACAAAATAACTTAAAGCAAAAACTGGGAAACGTGAAGTCCGAAGTCTTTATATTAAGGCCATCAGTCAAACATTATTGTTTGCTCTGGGTCTAAACAGAGCGCTTTGTGTGTGACATCTTCTTTTGCGCATGCGGGCCGCTTTGAGCGTTCACACTAGAGCACGTTTGCTGTCACATTTTATCTGTAATGTGAACGAGCAGACAAAAAAATCGGATTTGATCAAAAAATCGGAATTGAGCATTAAGACCTGCAGTGTGAACGTAGCCTAATGGAGCAGGCGGCTTGGAAGGCTCTCCTGAGCCTCCAAGTGGCGGCGTGGGAGCCGTCGACGGCTGGACACAGAACTTCAGTGGTTCATAAGCATTACTTGCAAACCTGATTTTTTTTGTGTGTGTCTTGGAGCTTCCAGCTCCTCATTTATTGATTGCATTTCTTGCAGCTGTACATTTCTTGTAACTGAGGATTGTTTTTCTTATTTTCTGTAATCAAGTTTATAATTTGTAATCTGTACTCAAATTTATAGGAATAACTGCCATGCTTGACTAAAAATCATTCCCCAACTGTCATGTCCTGTTTGTTTGTGTTTATTTTAGGCTTCCATCTCTCTGTATGTGTCGTCTAGTTGAATTCCCTTCTCCTCTCTTTGTTTAATCTTCTTCACAACTTGTTCAGATTGATACAACATGATCTGGGTTATTTGGCTGGTCACCCCAGCTAGGAGAGCCGGCGCAAACTTTCTTCCTTTTGTGCTGTTTTCTCTGAGACATGTTGTAGACTTGTGAGTCTATGCTGAACATCTGGGTGATGCGAACATGAGTGCTGTGAATAAACTGAATAAACACTGTTGCCTTGAAACGTCTTGCCTATTTATGGCTATAGACAAAAGTCCATGCTCAGGCATGAATGAAAGAGTCCCATCATCTCCGTTAACTCCGGCAGACCATAGCGATATAGCAGCATAGAAGTTTAAGATGCCTTTAGTTTTTGTTTAGTTCAGCCATTGCCCTTTTTTTGTATTTTTTCTACCAGCCCTTATTAAACAGCTCGCTTTCTGCTAAAACCAAGTTCTGTTCCACGAGTCTACTTCTGAATCCACACCTCACCTCCACAGAGTCTGCATCCGCGGACCGTGACTCTGTGGGCCAAGGAGTCGTTTTTGTCACCAGACACATCCTTAATATCGGTCTTGCACCAATTACCTCATTTATTTCACCCACAAGTGAAGCAACTGAGGTTTCTGCAAACAGATTTAAAAATGAACAGTCACCACCTCAGGGGTTCAGCAAATTAAATGTGCAACCTGATCTGCATGTGTCACAGATGAGGTCAGTGGAATACCTCAACCAAGGCATTGGCATTAGCTGAGTGAAACACATTTGTTAGAGATAATTGACAGTCAAATGGACAGCCTATGAAACAACTGAGCTTTAATTAATCTGCACTCCATTATAATAGACACAAGTGGGAGTGACAAAATGACAACACTTACCTGAGAGGATGGAATTGGTCTGCTATAAATCGACAGCGTATCAATATATTTTCCCAGTCTATCATAAATCGATACATTTACAACTATAAATTCACGATATTTCAATAAAATTTTAGAGTGAACTAATCCACAATTTTGAACTACAGCCCCACAGTATTTCAATATAATTTCCTCTAGCATTATAAATCCATTGCATTTCAATGTAATTTAAAATATATAACCACGACTTTCTAACTATAAATCTACAGCATGTTAATGTCTTGGTCAGAACCACAGTATTGCAAAAAAATTCCCTATTAAATTATTAATACAATGCCTTTAAAGCAGAAAAATCAAGGTAGAGAAAAAATGGTAAGAAAGTACAGGAAAGAGCTAAGATTGTGATTAACCTCCTAAGACCCGAACTCTTTCATTGCATGCACTTTTAATTTCTCTTTGCTATTTGGGCTGATTGGGACCTGATGAATGTAAAAACAAAGAATTACCTGTTTTTTTAACCTGATTTTTAGTTCTGAGAAAAAGGAGATCCACATAAGAGGAGTTTAGTTTTAAATTTCGATAGAACAGTGGCAGTATAATGTCCTCGTAAGTGGATATCAGGCCCTTGTAGAGTAAAATTTAGTATTGTGGCCTAGACAACCAGAAAATGTGATGTCCACATATGCCAGGTCCCAGGAGATTAAAGACAAAAGTTTGCACCTTAAAGGATGTCACCCAATAACTCACGAAAAAGCTGTTGATCTCAAATCAGTGCATTTTACAGAATGTAAACTCAATATCAAATCAAAGCCATGCTGAATTTAATGTAAATTTAAAAAAGAAAAAATGTTTACAGCAATATACAAGCTAAATTTATTGTGGGGAAAAACAAATTAGAAAGTCCCACTAGATGGAAAGGCTAGTGTAAGAGGTTTGGAAGAGGATGACAGAGTAAGAGAAAGAAGAGGAGAAAGAACTGTGGCATCAGTGAAACGTGTGACGGCTACACTGGCAAAAAAAAAAAGAAGTAAAAATCAACAAATTATTTTAAATTAAAAAAAACATACAAAGAATAAAATTGCAGATTTTTATTTTGCCGCCAAAAGGTTAATGGAAAGTCCAAAGTCAACAGACAAAGAGCAATATTTCCTAATATATTTATTTCCTAAAAACATAATTTCCCAAAGGGTTTGAATGAACACCATCACAGAAAAAGTGGCCAAGATTTCTTTGCTTCACGTATGGATGCTGTACAATACTACCACAAAAAGGTATGTAACGGCAACCTTCGGTCCGTCTTTGCCGTTTCTGCAGGATGTAAAGTTTCTGACTCGTGCTGTTGTTAACTAGCTCGGATGCCTTCCGGTAGCAAAAACGAGGCGAAGGAAAAAAGGGGCAAAACATTTATTTTCCTTATAAACCGAAAGGTACAAAACAAATGCCTCTGGTGGGAGCTTTCCTTTATGATACAACAAAAAATAACATTAAAACGGCGACGATCAAAAAACTGTTGCTCCACATCCTGCTCGCTTAGCTAACCTTTTACCCACACCCCTCCGCATGCGGGCCAAATACACACCCCCTCAACGACACTTATCAACACTTTACAACAACAGACTAACAAAGCAGGATTAATTTATGGAGCACAGCCGATTACATTAAAACATAAAATGATCAAGATTATAATAGAAACTCAAAGATCTTGACAAATACTTAAATATGGCATGGACTTGGCTCCAACATCCTGGCCCCTAATTGTTCTTGTGAGCCACAAAACAATTACTCTTATACATACATTTATATATTGTTCAGAACAACAAATCAAACCTTCCAGATAACGAACAGGCAAATATACAAAGTACTTGAACTACTCATATGGCACATTAATGTCCTTATTCCAACAGAAACTTCATTTTGTCTTGTTACAGCAGGAACTCTTCTTAAGCTGGAACATGTCTTCGTGGATGCGTGTATGTGTGTATGTTGGGGAGATTAGGGAAAGGAGTCAGAGGTTCAAGCACATGACTCACCGTAGGAGACCAGCCTTTACCGCTGTCTCTTGGGTAATATGTAGAAGGGGTGCTACATATCACACTCTAGCAGCACACAAAGCTTCGCCACAGGTCGTAGGAGAATGTTTTTGCTGGTTTTCACCTTGGCTTGATGAACCCGACCTTTGGCATCCTCAAACGTCTGAATCACTCGACCCATTAGCCACGAATTTCTTGGAGCGGAATCATCCACGATGAGGACAATATTACCTTGACTGATATTTCTTTGTGGAAGGGCCCATTTTTGTCTCTTTTGCAAGTCCAGCAGATACTCCTTAATCCACCGTCTCCAAAACAAATCCGCCAAGTACTGGACTTGACGCCATCTACGCCTAGAGTACAAGTCGCTCCTGCTGAATACTCCAGGAGGTAGCGGAGTTTTGGCTTTCATCAAAAGCAAATGGTTTGGCGTCAAGGCCTCCAGGTCATTCGGATCGGTAGAGACTCTTGAGATAGGGCGGCTATTGATAATCGCCTCTACTTCACAGAGCAGTGTGTGCAGACCCTCCTCATCAAGGATCTGCTGCTCCACAACGGAGCTGAGCACTTTGCGTATGGACCGTATCTGCCGCTCCCAAACTCCTCCAAAATGCGAGGCAGCTGGGGGGTTGAATATCCATGTGATGCCTTTAACCAACAAGGCTTCTTGAATCTTTGCATTATCCAAAGCACGCACTGCTTCCCGCAGCTCCCTCTCTGCACTTACAAAGTTTGTTCCATTGTCAGAACACATCAACTGCACCTGTCCCCTCCTAGCAATGAACCTCTGCAATGCATGAATACAAGAGTCCGTGTCCAACGAATTTGCCAGCTCAATATGCACAGCCCTCACTGTCAAGCAGGTAAAAACTACGCCATACCTTTTGATCATGGACCTACCCCTTTTGATTTCGAAGGGACCAAAGTAGTCCACACCGACACTTGTGAACGGTGGCTCATCGGGCGTAAGCCTTTCAGTAGGAAGATCTGCCATGATCTGACTTGCCGCTTTCCCATGATGCCGTCTGCAGGCGACGCACCGGGACAAAATCTTCCGGACAGCAGCATGAGATCTTAGTATCCAGTACTTCTGCCGTACCTTTGATAGGACATGATTCCTGCCACAATGTCCAAGATCCTCGTGAGTAGATCTGAGAATGAGAGTGGCTATATGCTGATCCTTAGCCAAGATTGCAGGGTGTTTTAACTCCTCTTGCATACTAGATCTGCTCAATCTGCCACCCACTCTCAGAATGCCATCCTGTACAATTGGCGACAACTGACAAAGAGGGCTATCCTTTGACACTGTCTTTCCTTGTTGCAGCTTGGCAATCTCTTCGCCAAATCGCTGCCCTTGACTGAAGCGCACGATCTCCACTTCCGCCTCAGCCATGTCACTCACAGAAAGTGGCAAGATGGGAAGGTTAGCCTTGAAGTGTTTCATTTGCTTCTCCTGCTCCAACCTTCGTCTTCCTACCTCCAACCTTCCATCATAGAGATTCGCTTTTAAATCCTTCCTCTTTTGAGCAAGAAGCTTCAGCACACCTTTTAATCTCAGGACCCATGCAACGGCTCTTTTAACCCGACGCCAGCTTGAGTAATGATGAATGAGCTGAGAGGTGGCGTCTGCAGCTTCTTCAACCACAAGAGCATATACTGATGCTTCTTTGACTTCTGGGTCATTACAGATTGGCTGGCATACACTGTCTGGCATTTCTGGCCACTCCATTTCTGGTTTCATAATGAAATCTGGACCTGTGATCCATGTCTTTGCCTTGAGAAAGGCACCAACACTGAGCCCTCTGGAAGCAAAGTCTGCAGGATTGGCCGAGGTGTTCACATATCTCCACTGAGAGACAGCCGATCTATCCTTAATGGCAGCAACTCGATTGGCAACAAACGTACGAAACCTCGCTGTTTCATTCTTGAGGTACTTAATCACCGACGTGCTGTCCGTCCAAAAGACAGACTCCTCCAACTCCAACTCCAGTTCGGCTCTTACCATCCTGTCCATCTTTGCTGCCACCACTGCAGCAGTAAGCTCGAGTCGTGGTATGGTCACTGGCTTCAATGGTGTAACCCTGGCTTTACCAATAATGAAAGCACTATGTGGCTGGTTCAGATTGTTTTTTGAAACCAGGTATGTGGCTATGCCATACCCCCTTTCACTTGCGTCAGCAAAGTGATGAAGTCGAGCTGAAGAGATCTTGCCAAGGTTGACTGGTCTCACACATCTGTCTACCTCAAACCTAGCTAAGTGGTGCAAACTGCTGACCCATTGTTGCCACTGCAGAGACAGAGCTTCTGGCATGAAATCATCCCATGCATGCTTTGTTCTGATTAGCTCTTGCAGGATGTGCTTCACTGGCAAGATCAGAGGGGATAAAATCCCAAGTGGGTCATATATAGTGCTTACCATCGAAAGCAGTCCTCTCCTTGTGAGTGGTTTGCTCTCAACCAGAACTCTGAATTTCAGCGTGTCAGACTCCACGCACCACTGAACCCCTAAAGCTCTTTCAATAGGGAGGCAGTCCCTTTCAAGATCGAGCTCCTTGACTTCTTTGGCCCTGTCATCCTCAGGTATAGACGCAAGCACCGATCTGCTGTTGGAAATCCACTTAGTGAGCTTGAAACCTCCTGCAGCGCACAAAGCCCTGAGGTCCCGAATCAGTGAGATTGCCTGCTCTTCAGTGCCGACAGATTTCAGGCAATCATCCACATAAAAGTTCCTTAGAACAGAGTTCGTTGCAATATGGTTGAACCTCGCCTGATTGTCCTCAGCACACCTTTGCAGCGCGTAGCATGCACAGCTTGGTGAAGAAGTTGCACCGAACAAGTGGACTACCATTCTGTATTCCTTGAGGCAGGGCTCGCAAAATCGCTAGCCCGACGTCCCGGGGCTAGCGATTTTTCCAGTCGGGCTACCAAAATCTAACTCAGCCCTGCCCGTCGGGCTATCGTAGGAAGAAAAATATAGGTCTATGCTTTTGCATTCTTTCGCCAATGTAGCTGAGTAATTATGTCATTGGCATCGATGAGCCACTGTCAATATGTGACATATTGAAATCGCGTTTGAATTTGCACTTGCTTTTTGCTTTCACTTTCATTTTGCGATCGCGCGAACGGTGTGTAGGGAGCAGCAGTACTGATTGGTGAGTGACGATTAATTGCGCACCAATTCCTCTGACATCGTCTTATCACTCATTGGCTTACTATTCAAACGCGACAAGTGAAATCTCTCGCAGCAAGCTTAGACATGTGAGAGGTTGAGTGCGCAAAGAATCGCTGACCATTATGTAAGTACGTGTGTAAAAGCAGCAGGATTTACGCAGGTATTTTAGTTCTGCTCAGCCAAATAAGACGGGTCAGGGTGAAGAAGGGGCAGCCAAAGAAAAGCCTACCACAAAACGGAAAAGTTATGACAAATCAGACAATGAGGCAAAAAGAAAGCGCAGGTTTTTTGGTTTCATGGACAAAAGAATTTCTGTGGCTGGAATATGACAAGCTAAATAACATGATGTTCTGCCAGGTGTGTTGTGAGTTTCATTTGATTTCTGAGTCGACAAGCACCTTTGTTACTGGGACCAGTAATTTTAAGAAAGACCCCATCAGAACCCATGAGAAATGCAAGAAATGCATTATTGCTCAGTCTGCAGTATCTTTCCCAGAACAAACAGCAATTGCAAAAAAACATACTAAAAATAAACCAAGCACAACAAGAACTCCTGAAAAAGCTGTTTAGAACAGCGTGCTATATTGCAAAGAGTGAACTATATTGACAAAATTTAGCAGTCTTTGTAAACTTCAAAAAGCAAATGGCCTAGATCTTGGTTCCACTTGCCTCTTACCCGTGACTTCAGTGGAAATTTCAGATTTAGGATCTGACACAGACTGATTCATGTTCTACACAGTTCTTTCAGTTCATAGAAATTTCTGTTCAGTTTGAACCAAGTATTTGAGTTGATGGTTGTAATTTTTATACAGTTGTTGTGATTTGTATTTTAACAATTTTTTTGATTAATTTTTGTTTCCGTTACAATATTATACTTTAATGTATAATATTGTAAAGGAAACAAAACATTAAAAAATAGCTTTCTTTTTTATTCGGGCTACTTAAATTTATTTTGGGCTACCAAAAACTGAAGAATGCCTGCCCGAAGGGCTACCAGAGATTTTGAAATTTTGCGAGCCTTGTTGAGGCCTTCACCAAGATCTCCATGTGGCCACCACAAGAATCTCAGCAGATCAGCATCTTCAGCGGGAACCCTGACTTGATGAAACATGCCTTCAATATCAGACATGAAGGCAACTGGCTCCTGCCTGAACCTCATCAAAACACCTATGAGGGAATTGGTTAAGTCTGGCCCCTGCAACAGCTGTGAGTTCAGTGACATGCCTTGATACAGTTATAGATCCAGAGGGCAGATTCTTAATCATTAAACTATCTATACTTGATAAAAAGCTATGTATTGTAAGTGTATATGGTCCAAATGTTGATGATCCCTCATTCTTTCACGGTTTTTTCAGTGCACTCTCTGAACACTTAGATGGCACACTTGTGCTTGGAGGCGACCTCAACCTTGGACTGAATGAAGAAATGGATAGGCTCAATACAGCAGGAACTCAGCGTAATTGGCAGTCCACAAATATAATCAAACAGTATATGAGCGACTTTGGTCTTTGCGATGCATGGCGCTCCCTTCACCCCACCAGTAAGGAATATACTTTTTTTTCACATGTTCATCACTCCTACTCTCGTCTAGATTATTTTTTGGTCAGCAGCTCACTGCTGAGTGACATTTCAGACACTGAGATTCACCCTATAGCTGTCAGCGATCATGCTCCTGTATCTTTAACACTAATGCACAAGAATAATACTATGCCAAGTAAAAACTGGAGATTTAATACATCACTGCTTAAAGATGAAGACTTTATTAAATATTTTAAAAAAAGAGTGGACTTCATATTTAGACTTTAATGACACTCCCGGAACATCAGCTTCTGTTTTATGGGAAGCAGGGAAAGCTGTGATGAGAGGTAAAATAATTTCTTTCTCATCACATAAAAAGAAAAAAGAAAACAAAAATATTCAGGAATTGGAAAAAAACATCAAATCACTAGAAGAAGCCTACGCGTCCCACCAAGATCAGGAAACATTGAACAAAATACGCAAAACAAAACTAGAATTAAATGAGATAATTGATAGAAAAACAAAATTCTTAGTACAAAGACTACGCTTACAAAATTATGAACATAGTAATAAATCCGGTCAATTTCTAGCAAACCAGCTAAAAATAAATAAAGAAAAAACAACTATATGTGCTGTTCAAGATTCATCTGGGAACACAATATATGAACCGAAACAAATAAACAACATTTTCAGGGATTTCTATAAAACGTTGTATTCACCACAAATAAACCCATCTAAAAAGGAAATTGATCAATTTTTAGACAACATAACTCTCCCAAAATTATTAGAAGCTCAAGCAATGGCACTGGATTCGCCACTGACATCAGGTGAACTCCAGGAAGCCCTGATAAGTATGTCCAATAATAAGGCTCCAGGTCCAGACGGCTTTCCTGCAGAATTCTACAAAGAATTCTGGACAATTCTAGCACCAGTTTTTTACAGAACGTTGTTAGAAATCAAAGAAAAGGGCAGACTTCCATCAAATATGAATTCTGCAAACATTAATCTCCTGCTAAAACCAGGCAAAGACCCTGTATATCCCTCAAGCTATCGTCCAATATCCCTTATTAATGTAGACCTCAAAATAATCTGCAAAGCTCTCTCGAAGAGACTAGAGAAAATAACCCCCCTCTTAATTCATCCTGACCAAACTGGTTTCATAAAAGGTAGGCACTCATCAACAAATACACGTAGATTACTTAATTTGATAGACTACTCATACAGTAAAAACCTTGAAACTACAATATTTTCCTTAGATGCAGAAAAAGCGTTTGACAGAGTTAACTGGAAATTTCTATTTGCAACTTTACACAAATTTGGTTTTGGATCTTCTTTCATCAACTGGTTAAAAATATTATATAATTCCCCAACAGCTTGTGTCAGAACAAATGACCAGACATCCTCCAGCTTATGTCTCCTGAGGGGCACCAGGCAGGGATGCCCACTCTCCCCTTCACTGTTTGCAATTTTTATCGAACCACTAGCAGCAGCAATTAGACAGAATTCAGCAATTAAGGGCATAAAATGCAAGAACGTGGAACATAAAATCAGCCTTTATGCTGATGATGTGTTACTCTTTCTCCAAAATTCACAAACCAATATCTCTGGGGTGATTGAATTGATAAACTCTTTTGCAAGAATATCAGATTACTCAATTAACTGGTCAAAATCTACAGTCCTTCCTATTAATTGCTGCTTCCATAATTCCTCTTCTACTCCACTGCAATCGGGAAATATAAAATATTTAGGTATTAATATTTCTCCCAAGCTTGCAGATCTAACTAAATTAAACCATACCCCACTTTTAAAGAAAGTAGAAGGTGATCTGGCTAGATGGAAATGTCTACCCATATCACTCATGGGAAGGGTTGCTGCTATAAAAATGATGGTATTACCAAAAATAAATTATTTATTCTCAATGATCCCAACTAAACCGCCGCAAGATTGGTTCAGATCTCTAGATTCATATATGTCCAAATTCCTTTGGAAAAATAAGCCCCCACGTATAAGCTTAAAAACACTACAAAAGACCAAGGATAAAGGAGGATTAGAACTACCTAACTTTCAGCACTACTTCTTAGCCAACAGGCTTCAGTTTATCTCAGGATGGCTAAAACATACCCTTTTAGATGAACCTTGGCTAGATGTAGAACAAGCACTTTGCAATAATCTAGAGATTTCAGATCTACCATTTATCAGCTCAAACATCCAACGACATGAATGCTTCAAAAGCATCAACATCAGCTCTTCTCTGACAGCATGGTGGGAGTTTCTGAAGTTGACAGAGTCTTCATTAATCCCATGCAAACGTACACCTATCTGGAACAACCCTGACATATTACAAAACAATAATATGATAAACTTTTCAGATTGGAATGGTAAAGGAATCAAATATGTAGAACATATACTAGAAGGAACAGAATTTATTTCATTTGACAGACTAGTTACACAATATGGGATCAACAAGAAAAGATTTTTAGAATATCAACAAATTAAATCCATAATAAAAAAGAAATTTAAACCGGGTCAAGTTGAACTACAAACACCACCAAGTGTGGTTCAATTTTTTACTCTTAAAACCCCCAAATTACTATCCAAAATATACAGAATGCTTTCTAAAATAGATGAATCAATATCACTTCCTATTGCAAAATGGGAAGCGGATTTATCAGTTAACTTAGACCAAAACTTCTGGTCTCAGATTTGCTTAAAAACCTTTCATCTAATCAAAAATCCCAGTCTTCAATTAATTCAATACAAAATACTACATAGAGTGCACTATACAGGTCATCGGATGTTCAAGATGGGCTTTGCATCTACCAACAACTGCTCACACTGCCAAACCAATTCACCGGACAATTATATCCATGCTCTTTGGTTCTGTCCACCAGTTCAGAAGTTTTGGCGCGAGATATGTGAAGACTTATCAAAGTGTCTGAAATGTAACATTCCAACTTCCCCCTTAGTGTGTTTGTTGGGCAGCTTAGATAATGTCACTTCAGAAAAGAATATAGCCCATATGGTTTTCACTGCCCTATGCATAGCCAAGAAAACAGTCCTCATGAACTGGAAAAATAAAAACAATCTTAATTCTAACCAATATAGAAATTATCTATTAGATTACATTAGTCTTGATACAGCCTCTGCCACCACATCAGATCAATCGCTCTGGGCTCCTCTGATCAGCTCCATCACCTAGTGGGGGTGGGGGGTCATATTTTGGTCTCGCCTTCACTGTTGTGATTGGTGTGGGGGTAGGGTCAGGCTTAGGGCGTCGGGGGGTTCCTCGGGAGCATCTTCCTTGGGGGGCTCAACCCGGGGTAGCGGTCATGGCCAATTAGGGGCTCTGTTGGCTCTTGGGTGACGGTTTCCTCGTAGCTACGTGCAGCGGGGCTAGGGGAGGGTCTGTGCTGACGGACGGGGGTTACTGACCTGGTAGCCTGGCTGCCCCTGGGTGGGTCCGGGACGGGCGTGAGGTTCTGGGGGCGCTCCAGCTCTGGCCTGGGGCCCTGGCCGGGCCTCGGGGGCCTGGGTCCTGGTTGGTGTGTTGCCGGGGTTGTGGGCCGGTGGGTATATGGGGGCCCGCCACTGGCGCGGGGTGCCGCCGGTGCGCCGAGCCACCTGGGGGGCTCTTCAACTGGTGGGGGGGGGGGGGTTGTCACATCTTGCAGGAGCTTTCCTCTCTCAGGAACTCTCTCTGCAAGAGGGGGAGATACAGGAGAGGTGGAGGAAGATCTCAGCCTGGGCGTCTATTGTCTTATGTAGTCTGGAAGATGAGTGGATGATGGGGTGGGTGCAGTTTTCTCTGTGGTGGGGTTGGGTGGACTGCCCCGGGCTCTGTGGGGCCAGGCGGCGCCGCTGCACTGGGCCCCGGTTCGGATGGGCCTGGGCCCCCCTTCCCTGGCGGGTCGCGGAGTATGGGGGTGCCTACTGGGGTCAGCGGGGGAGCTGGCCCCAGGGAGGGGTCAATTGCCCCTCCCTTCCTTCCCTCCCCATCTCCAGCTGCCTCCCTCTTCCCGCTCCACCACAACCACCCACACATGCAGGGCCTTGGAGTGGGGGTGTGTCACCAGGGTGCAGAGGGGGTAACCCCCCCCTCTGTCCCCTTCTGGCTGCCTCTGCCTCAATTTTATCCCGCAACTTAGACATTCACATTACTCACACTCTCATTACACATACATATAGGATCTTGGGGGTGGGCACGCTACACGGAATCTCAATTACCATCAGGGTGTACACCTCACCCCTGGCGTCGTTGCCCACCTCTCAATTTTAAATACACGTAGACATTGAGGGCTAGCAGGAGGGACTATGCGCTTACCTGCTGCTCTCTGGCAGGTAGCTCCATGCCCTCCTGGGTTTTAAATGCACCTTAGAACACACATACATCAACACTACAATGAGCGGGTGGAGGGAGGTTAGGAGTCTTCTCTCACCCTCGTTCTCTGCGGTCTGCTGGAGCAGGGGGGCTAGGAGGAGGAGTTGGCCGTCCGACTGGGGTCCGGAATGTGGGGCCTCCCTGCTGCTGCGGAGTCGGGGCGGTCTGCTTCTCCCCACCGCAGGGAAAAAGGGTAACACAACCTGGGTCTGGGTGCAGTTCCCCCCTCCAGGGGCAAAGGTACCTAGACCCGGTTTGTAGAGTACGCTTGGGGAGTGTGATTGTGTGTACAGCGTCTCTTTATGTCTGTCTCCACGTTGGTTAAGTGTGGAGTAAGTGCATATGAGAGCATGAGGGTGGGAATGGATGTTTGTATCTGTGTGTGCCTGTATGTCTGTGTCCATATGTCAGGTTGGGTATCAGACGCCACCTCTCTGAGGACAGCTCAGGCCCTCCAAGGTTTGGAGGCCTATCTCCCCCCACCACTTCCCCTGCCGGGGGCGGACTCCCTCAGACATCGGTGCGTTGGTGGTTCTTTGTGTCCGGGGGTGGGCGTCCGGGTGCACACCGGCTCACTCCTTGGCGGCTGCTTATCGGGGCCTGGAGCCTGGGGCTCGCTTGGGCCACTTCGGAGGTGGGGTGCCCCCGGCCTCTCAGCCTGGGGCTCGGTCACTCAGGCACAGCTGGCTGCCGGCGGAGCTCACGGGCACGTCGCTGCAACCCCCCCTGGCTTCTGCTCCGTGGCTGCTGGGTGACCCCTCATCTGGGACTCTCCTCAGCTCTTTCTGGGACAGTGGCACGGCTGCCCCTCTGTTGGTCTTCCTTGGTCTCTTGTGTTCTGGGGGCCTCTGGATGTCTGGAGTTTTGATCTCCTCCATACCTGCTTCATGCCCTGGAGGACGGGGCAGTGGCCCCCCACACCCTCTAGCAGATCATTACATGAGGGAACCTTTTAAGAAAACAAGCGCGTCCATGCTCACAGGTGTACACACGGGTGATCACACACACAAACTACACCCTTTTTGGCTCCTACCTCAATGCACACTGTGCTGTCGATCTTACGTGCTGCACAATAATATTTAATATTTAGTATTTACTGTCATATTCCCATATATCATTGTGATGTTGTTTATTGTATTACTCTCGTTTTCTTCTGCTTGTTTTCTTTTTTCTTTCTCAACAGGTGATCCAGGTGATCGATACATGTATTTTTTTTCTTTTTTTTTTTTTTTTTTTTTTTTTTGCTTATTCTGTTTTTTGCCCTTTTCCCCCGTCCCTCTTCTCAACTGTTTTTCTTTCCCTCTTTCTTTCTCCCTTTTCTTTCCCCCAGTCAAGTCTGTCCCGTATTCAGCAAGTGAAAATAAAATAAAGAATAAAAGGTGAATCAAATGGACCATTACGGCAAAGCTGGGATGGTCAATTTGGTAAAGAAAATCCGTTGGGCATCTTTCTTCGCCTTTAGACAATAATTCTGATGGCAAAAGAGCCAAACGGGACAGGCAAGAAAAAAAAAAAAAAAAAAAAAAAAAAAAAAAAAAAAAAAAGACATGCCTTGATACGTGGATGCACAGTCAAATACCACTCTCAACTTGTGCTTGGTTGGGTGGTAGACCCCATGATGTGGGAGATACCATGTTCTGCTACCACCTTTACAAGTTTCTGCCACAGGAACTTCTTCAGCATAGCCCCTTTCCAGTGTCTCTGTCATAAACTTTGTGTACTCTTGATGAAACTCACTGTCTCTTAACAGCCTCCGTTTCAGGCCTTCTGCTCTTTGTACCGCCACAACACGGTTGTTTGGAAATGCAGCCGCCTTATTCTTTAAAGGGAGGCCAATGGTGTAGTGACCGCGAACCTGCTTCACTGACAGTGACACAGACTCCATAAATTGTCTGTCTCTGGCTGACATTTCCATTTTCTCAGATAACTCATGCTCAGGGAAGTCATACTTCATTTGCTGCTGCGAGAGCTCCTCTAGCTTTGTCACCGATATCCTGTTCACCATCACCGGTGGTCACTCAACAGCTCCTTGAGCAATACCCTCTTCTCTTAGCAGAGGTCCATTAATCGTCCAGCCTAGTGCAGTTTTTACAGCATATGGGCCGTTGCCCTCACTGTTGATAACCTTCCAGGGCTCAAGCGCCTTTGGTACATTCGTGCCTATTAACATACCAATTTTTCCATCAATCTGCTTGAGCTGAACCTCCTTCAAATAAGGCCATCTGTCCACATCACTTTGTTGTGGAATGTTCTCCTTTGTTACTGGAATCTCTGCCTGTGTGAAAACCTGGGGAATCTTCAAAAAGTTGTCCTCATCCAAACCACTGACCTCGAGACCCTTAACGACATGAGTACTGATTGTCGCTTCCTTTCCCATGGTGCGGAGCAGAATGTTGGACCTTTTCCCTGTGACCTGTAAATCCCTCATCAGCTCATCTGTACAAAAGGTTCCAGTGCTTCCTGGGTCTAAGAACGCGTATGATTCAACTGTTGTGTTGCTCCTTGAACATCTGACCTTCACCGGCACAATTGAAAGTGCACAGACTGCTTCGCCAGCACCGGTACAACCGCATGTTTCACTGCCTGCTGCTGGAGAAAAACTTGCTGCTGGTTCTCTGATACTTTTACTGTCACTATCAGGAGAAGAGTACTGCTCCTTATGCAGAATGGTGGGATGTTTCTGAGAACAAGTCTCACATGTGTGTCTTTGCTGGCAGCCTTTGCTCAGATGCCCCTGTGACAGGCAACCAAAACACAAGCTCTTTGATTTGAGAAAATCAAGTCTTTCTCTGTGAGGCTTTTGCTTGAGGAGTCTGCAGGTACTGAGGTTATGTCCTCCCTTATGACAGAAAAGACACTGTCTTCCACCTGCAGAGCCTACATTTTCCCTTTCCCTCTTTGTCTGCTCCGCACTGTTTGACACAGGTGCCGTATTAGTAGCAAAGATGCTTTCCCTCTCCTTGAATTTCAGAGCATTCTCTTTGAATACCTTTACTTTGCCCTTGTCTCTAGACAAAGTGGTGTCCTGAATGTTACCAAACAATGGGTGAGAAGCAATCTTTGCCTGCTTCTCTACAAAACTGACCAGATCAGCGAATCTAGCTCTCATTGCTGTACGTTCTTGAATGTCACAGGCGAAACCCCTCCACCTTTCCCTTAATTTAAAAGGAAGCTTGGAGATGACTGTTCTCATATTAGTAGGACTATCCATCTCCTCAATGTACTCCATGCTGTCTACTGTGTTACAGCAACTAGTGAGGAACATAGCAAACTCCGTCAGTGCATCACCATCCTCTGGCTTGATTACAGGCCATTTTAGAGCTCTTTCAATGTAGGCTGAGGCAATAGTATATTCATCCCCAAAATGCTTGCGCAGAAGCCTCTTGGCTTCAGCGTAGCCCCTGTCAGGATACATGTGCGAACAGCTACGAACAAGAACCTTGGGTCTCCCTTGGGTGAACTGCTCCAGGAAGCGCAACCTATCTCTATTGCTGTCTGTCCTTTCCTCAAATCCCATGCTCGAACGCTTTCATAAAAAACCCAAACTCCAGTGGATCCCCACTGAATACTGGAACATCCAACGGAGGGAGAGTGGATGCTTTCTGTTGTTTTACTAGGAGCTCTGTAATGTCGTTTTGTCGCTTCATGACATCCAATAAGTCTTTAACATCAGCCATCCTGCCTTGACTAGTAATAGACTGGCTATTGGCTTTCTTATTCAATGGATGAGGAAGCCTGCTACTCCTTTCTGAGCCCTGCATTACCTCTGACTCAGATTCTCGACCAACATCTCCATGTTCTGGCTGAACCAAACCAAAACTGGCCCCAATATTTTGGCCCGGAGCTCTTTGGCAGGTAGCCATTTTGTTGACCAAGTCAGCAGAAGTGTTATGGGCTGGCTCCTTCACAGTCAGCACCTCAAGCTTTGCGTTAGCCGCAGCAATAGCTGTTTGCAACTCCCATTCCTCCCTTTTTGCCTTAAGAACAGCTTCTTGTCTGTCAATCTCCATCTTTTGCTTTAATGCCTCAGCACGCGCTACCAGAGCAGCCCTTTCTGCCTCAATCTTTAGCCTGACAGAATATGTGGTCGAAGACACAGCAGAAGAGGTTCGACTGCTTCGATGTGCTTTACTGCGTCTGGACGATATCGCTGAAGCACTGTCTGCAGGCTCAACTTCAGCATCAACCATTCTTGCTTCATCTGCTTGCATTTCCACTCTTTTTAACCATCTCTCGACTTTCTCCACAAAACTTCTCAAATAGCTAGCCTTTGGCTCATACCACTGTGTCTGATCATGAAGAAGTTCTGACTCAGTCAAGTGATTTTTAACTGCATCGTTGTTTTCACAAAACTCAATATACATTTTTGAGAAGTCAGTGGCTAATTTAACAGACACTTCCTCAAAATTGCCATCATCTTCCATAAGCTCCTCAATCTCTTTTATCTTTCTAGTAAGATAACCCAATTTGGTTTTCCTTGTCACTTTAAGATGCTGAAGCTTTTCCTCTTGTGCTTTAAAGGTTGGCTTGGAAACTCTTTTTTCCTGCTGCTCCATATTAATTGCGCTGCCATAAACCTTTTGCAATTAATCCTTTACACAGGCCACTGGCTTAACCATGCAGGAATTTTCACAAACCGTAAAGCAGGCACAGCCTCTTACTTTTCAGATGCGGGGTTTTCTTACTGCCGAAAGGATCCGGGAAACACGGGAAGACTGAAGCGCATCCTCTTTCACGTCCCGTTTTCCAGTTTTCCCTGCGCCGATTTACTCTGTGCGCCGGTGACGTGTGCGTAATCCTCTCACTTTCGGAGCAGTTTTTTGACTAATGTAACGGCAACCTTCGGTCCGTCTTTGCCGTTTCTGCAGGATGTAAAGTTTCTGACTCGTGCTGTTGTTAACTAGCTCGGATGCCTTCCGGTAGCAAAAACGAGGCGAAGGAAAAAAGGGGCAAAACATTTATTTTCCTTATAAACCGAAAGGTACAAAACAAATGCCTCTGGTGGGAGCTTTCCTTTATGATACAACAAAAAATAACATTAAAACGGCGACGATCAAAAAACTGTTGCTCCACATCCTGCTCGCTTAGCTAACCTTTTACCCACACCCCTCCGCATGCGGGCCAAATACACACCCCCTCAACGACACTTATCAACACTTTACAACAACAGACTAACAAAGCAGGATTAATTTATGGAGCACAGCCGATTACATTAAAACATAAAATGATCAAGATTATAATAGAAACTCAAAGATCTTGACAAATACTTAAATATGGCATGGACTTGGCTCCAACAAGGTAGCCATCACACAAAGCATCGAGCCTTGTCCATCTTCTGTGGATGACCACATCTCCACTGGCATTGCTGGGCAATGGCAGAGAAACAAATTTTCATGAGAGAAAACTGCCGGTAGAGATCTTGCAAGTACAGAAAGGGGTATTCAACAGTAAGTAACCAAAAGCTGGATCATGCTCAAGATCAGGGAAGATAAATTTGTAAATAGTCCTTCGCAGCTCAAAATTCAGCCAAATAAGTCTTGACGGATAAAATATGTCCGTAATAAAGTATTCAGAGAATGACATCGCTTATTAAAATCACCAAATTTCTGTTCTTAAATATGCTTAGAAGTCTGAAAGGGCTCATTTAGAACTTGCTGGAGAAACAATTTTTTTTTAAGTTAAATGGCTTATAGGCAATAGGCTTAAACATTAAAGTTTAAGCCTATTGGTTAATATAAGCTAAAAAAAAAAGTTTTAATCAACAAATGTTTTAATTATTGTTACACTAGGGTAAGTAAACTACAATACTGTGGAGTAACAAGTTGAAATATCACTTACGTCCCATCATCTTAAGAGTGTCATTTGTATTTATTCAAGTATTTTCTCACTCTTAATAATTACTTCACTTTTGATCATTTCCAGTTGTTATTTTGTTTTCTTGCAGAATCTCAACTTTAGCTATGTGTTTATTTTTAACCTAAATTTATTTATGTCTATGGATTAGCTAGCGGACACGTCTTTTCCTGGCAGCTGACTTAGCTAGCTAGCTAAGGATGTTAATTACTAATTAGCTTGCAAACACACATTTAACTTAACCAAAAAAAAAATGCAATGGTGCCTCAGGTCCAATTTATTCCAGACCTAGATTAACAAAAGTAATCAAATTCAAGAAAAGAGGGGTAGAACTGATTACGAAAAAGAAGGAGCCAAGTGCTGAGAACTGAAACAACATACTATGTTCTACATGCTTAATGATGTGATGCAGGATGTTTGCCATGTTGAAATTCTAATCTCTGAGATGTCTTTTTATAAAATATCTCAGGGATTAAATATTTTACACTGACAGAAATAGGGGTTTCACTGGTCCACTTACAGCACACAACATAAAATTTGTTTTATATCCCTGCTGTATAGCTTAAGCACAATTGTGAAAAAAACACGACAACATCACATTACCTGGCTTACAGCATCTTGAGCATGTAACAAAACCCCTTGTTTTGTGTTGTATGAATGCTTGTCTTTGCAGATAAAGTATGTGATGGATTATGTTATTTTCTTAGCTAATTTCTAATTGAAAGATAGCTTTATTAAGCTAGTTGGGCCCAGCATTGGTTGCTTTTTTCAATGGAACAGATTAAGAGTTAGCTTTAGCGTCTTTGGTTAATGAAAAAGATTTTATGGTGTGATGTTGTGTCTCCAGCTTTTTGAATCTGGTAGCACGCTTACACCATCATCTGGAGTTGCCGGCTTAGCCATGTTCTCTTATTTACACTCCATTCTGAGCAACGCTATCAACAACAGTTGAGCTAATAAAAAAAAGTGCTACTTCCTGTTAGTAGAGAGACAGTGCCCTAAAAAATAATGATCGCACCACAACAGGATTCAGGAACATTACAGAGCCCTCGTGCTCTTATTATTCCTATTGTACTTTATTTTCATATGAAGGCAATTCCCATGCGACACGGTCATTTCCCTTGACCCATCCTTGTTAAAAAAATAAGTCTAGAAGTTTGATTTAAACTCAGATGGCTGTTTCCTGATTTTCTCTGCCTCCATCTTTGTTTTACCAAATTCATCCCAAATACAAATGATCAAATCTGCTAACCCCACTAGAGGAAAAAGCAATGTTTGATTTCTATTTAAATTTCATATAAAACGTTTTAAGGAAAGCCTAGTTTGGTTAGAAAAGCTGGCACCTATCACACTTTGTGTATTGTGCATTTTATATTGAATTTAATTAGATGAGTACTCAGTGTAGCTTGAATTGTAAAAATGTTTAAGGACCCTTTATATAAATAAAGTGTCTAATAATAAAGTGCAAATAAAGCATGGCTTCTTGGTCAGATGTCCTTTGAAAAACAGATACACAACCCCAGGTGTGCATGTGTGCACAGGTGTTCCAGTTAAGGAAATTAGATTTTTATAGAAATGTAAAGGATTTTGAAGAATCACTTTAAAAGGCTGCAAACCAATGTCAGGTTGCATCAGCAGTCGACTCTGTCCATAAAAACAAACTAACAAAAAAAAACAAAACACCAACAACATGCTTTTAGTGCAGCTGCTTTTCAAAGTTGCAGGAAGATGGCAGTAAGCAAATGTTTCAATTTGGCCAAAACCAGCATTTTCAGTGCTCATTTGGGCATTTTCACCAAATGTTCTTCTTTAGATTTTAAATTGCTGTTTTGGCTTTGTGGATGTTTCCTAATAAAAAAAAAAAGACAGTTGCATTAAATGGTTCATCATCTGTATTCTTTGCATTTAAAATAGGTGTTTACAGTTTTCTTTTCAGTATTAGACCTGCTAGTTTTGCCCAAGTATAAAGTTCTCAAGAACAGTATGTGCAACTGTATAATTACTTCCTGCAGATAATCAATCTGTCTCTTAGACCACATTCCTACAAGACTGCTTAAAAACGTCTTACCATTAATTAATGCTTCTGTCTTGAATATGAGTATGCTGTCTTTATTAACGAACTCTGTACCACAGGCTTTTATTATGGCAGTAATTAAACTTTACTTGACTACGCTGCCTTCTGTATTTTATGTCAAAAATTCTTAAGTAGTTGTAAAACAGTTAACCGATCATCTGCAGAGGAACGGTATTTGAAGAGTTCAGTCAGGTTTCAGAACTTGTCACAGTACAGAAACAGAACTAGTGAGGGTTAGTAATATTACTTATAGCCTCTGACAGTGGACTCAATGTTGTCAATGTGTCAAATGTGTATTTCCTGTTTTATTTTGCTGTTTTTGGTTTTGTTGTCTCTTTAGTCAGATTCTGTTCAGCTGTGTTCCCTGATGTTTCCCATCTCCCTAATTACCCAGTGTTTAAAAATTGTCTTCCTTTGGTTTTTGTAACATCGTTCATGCCGTATGTTTTCCCTAAAGAACATAAATAGAATTAAATTGAAATTCAACTGAGTGTCACTCTGTTCTTTGTTTGCTTACTTGCTGTGGAAAAAAGCAAGCAGACTGTTCAGATTTTGTTTGAAAAATAAACTTATATTCATCGCAGGCTACTTGCTCATGGTGCATCAGTGACTTTTTATTTTGAGCTTGATTGTAACAGTTAACAAGTAGCCACTACAAAATCAATGGGATAAAAGATCCATTCAGGTCTGAGGAATTCCTGCAGCATGCCAGTACTTCTGTTATATCACTGGGTATGAAACAGAGTTAAATTCTATAAACATAATAGGAAAACATATCATCATCATATTCAGTTTCTTTCACCAGCAAACTTATGTTTTACTTATATACTCACCAGCAACTTTGTTAGGTACATTTGTTCTTCTGCTCGGTAACACAATCGTTTAATCAGCCAATCACAGGGCATCAACTCAGTGCATTTAGGCATGGTGTAGATCAGCGGTCCCCAACCCGTGGACCGATAGTGGTCCATGAGTTGTTTGGTACGGGGCCATGAGACTTGAGGCTCGGGTGTGAAATTTATGGTTTTTGGGGTTTTTATCTTCATTTTTTTCGTTAACTCGGTTTCCCTGGGTCTTTTCCCGCGTGTTATGAATAAATCTTCTTTTTTGGTACTTGTACTGGTTTTATTTTGTTGTATTTATCCGCGACCACTTAAAGGACAAAATATTGTCCAACATAAACCGGTCTGGTTGGGGACCGCTGGTGAACATGACCTGCTGAAGTTCAAACTGAGCGACACTAACAAAGTGCCTGCTGAGTGTAGCATAAAATGTCTCAGAGCTGATCACTCAATATCTAGAAGGGAAGGCTTTTCACAAAATTACTTTCTGCAACAGTGGCATCCAATTACAGTACCACACTTAAATTCAGTGATCCTAGAGGCATGGTCCAATACTATTGTCCATATAGTGTTGCATACAGTTACAATGATGGATGCTCATGTTAAACAAGGCCATGGTTTCAAATGATCCAAGCGATAATATCTATGTGTCTGAAGTTCAGGCTTTAAACTGCTAAACACTGACAGTTTTTTCTACCCTTGGCTTTGTATGATGTATTAATATTGTCATCTCAGGCACAGATCTGTTGTGAGGACATCTACGAACCAGAAGAAAGTTGTCTTAAAGGAGAGGGAAAGGAAAATAATTTAAAACTGTGAATCATGAACAGCTGCTCTAGCAAATTCCAAGAATACAAATATGGAGTTGTTTAATATAAGCAGGGAATCTAGAGGATGCACGGCTGCCCGTGGAAACACAAATAAATAAGGTTAAGTTTAGGATATTATAATATTAATTATGCTATTATTCCTTACTCTAACCTATGAACAACTAAAAAAAAGTGATAAAGGTACAGTGTCCCAGGATAATTGTGAACTGTCTGGTTTTTAGGGAAACATTTTATATTTCTGTGCCAAATAAATTTAGTACAGAAAGTAAGGACATTTGTGTTTGGTTGATGCTTTGAACAATACTTGAAAAACCTGTTTATTCTCCCTTAAATGGTGCTACATTTGTAAGAAAATGTATTTGTAGGTTGAGCAGTGTGTGGGTTGCGCCCATGAAAAAATGGCCAAATCTTCTCTACCAATTATTTTGCTATTGAATCTACAAATGCAATTGTTACAAAAAAAAATTTAAAAAAGGAAAAAAAAGAAAAATCAACCAACCACAAATGTCCTTACTTTTTGTGCTATTTTTTACATAGGAATAAACATACAGGTTCAAAGGAACTCGTGCATCGCATATTCACAGCATGTATTAGAAAAGATCGGCTTTCTTCTTCATGTCATTACGTTTCCAAAGTGGAAGTCTGTCAAATTCTTGAATATCCATTCCAAAGATCTGGAGGAATGATTCTGGGGACAGATGACGCTGCAAAAAGAAAGCAGGATGAACTAAATGTTTCTGTGCATAAAGCCGCAGAGTAATTCTGTCTGATTATTTCTTAATATAAAGCTCAAACATTACATTTAAGTGAAACTTATAACTTTTTTTTTTTAAAAAGAAAACCATTTAAGCCACACCTCAAGTCTTGTTCTGTCAACATCCCTGGGAAGCTTCACTCGTCCTCTGTTACTAACTGTGAGCATTTCATATGGATAGATCTTGACAAACAAATAAAAACCATTTGAGAACATTTCATTAATTAAATCTACACAACCTCATCAGGTCTTAAAATTCGGTAAATACAACTTAAGATGAAGAAAAATACATAACAAGTTACACAGTTTCATTGTTTAACACAAACTAAGCCAAAGTTCAGAAGCAGTGTATGAAAAATAACAAGTCCACCCTTACTGCTTCCATAGAAATTTAGTGGGTAAGTATTCGCTTGTTAATTGATCATCAACAAATGTGAGCACTAGTTGCATAAAAGCAGCTTGCTGGTCTGAAGCATTCAAGTGTGTTAAATGTTTAAGTTCATGGCTGTACAATTAGAAAACATCTCAGGTTTGCAAAGTTGCATCTGAACAAATCACAAGACACCTGGAATAATGTGTTGGGCTGGTGAAACTAAAGTGGAGATGTCTGGCAATAATGCACTGTCCCATGTTTGGAGCATTTGTTGTGGAGCACTTTATATAAAATCAAATGTGAGGCCATCTGTCCAACAACTAAAGCTTGGGCAAAACTGAGTCCATGCAGCAGGACAATGATCCCAAGCAAAACCCAAATCTACAACAGAAAAAGTCATACTTTATCATTACTTTAAGTTATGCTGCTAAGCATGGTGTAATGTGTCATGTTGCTGTTCAGCTGAGGTTGTATTTACATATTTTCGGGACCTGCTATGGAACCAGACGCTATATCCCTCAGCCGTAAAAGGCTGATGTGGTATTGTCATCACACCACCATGTGGGTGCTGTAGAGACCCAAGTTTGCGATTGCAATAACTCGAGAACAAACCAACTTACTTTTTTGGAATCACACCATAGATGCATCTGAAACTCTCATGTGATATAAGTGTGTTAAAAGACAAATTATATAATAAAATAAAATATAATACTTGCATTTGGTTCCAACAAATTAGGCATAGACACTCCTCTCTCCATTTGTGTTAATGGGTACTGATGGTCATAGCTGAGCTACAAAACGAAGCAAACACATGCAATTGGAAAATATCATGACCTGATTGAAGACTTGCTGATTATTTCCAGATAAATGCGAGTAAAGCTGAATATATGCATGATTAAAGAGCGGGTTATGTAGAAATATGAGTTAATAAAGATATATTCACACAATGAGTTAGGCCAGTTCTTCAAAAAATATGCCACAAACCAAACAGGGAACCAGGACTGACTCGAATACCAACTCCATTCAGTTACTGTCACATACCCTGAAGTCTGAAAGAGAGAGTAAATCCCAACAAAGTGTAATTAATTTCATTTTAATGGTAGTTAAAATAGTAATTAACCACATCTGTCTACATGGATACCTCTGCATCTGTCGTCATGGTAGTGGGAGAAATCAGCTGGCTGTGGCTTAGAAAACACATGAAAACAAAATTTTCACAATATTAATATAATAACCTTTTCTTTGTGTTTATTTAGCACCTACATATATCAAATAGAAAAGCATTAAAAATAAATAAACTGTATTTTTATATTTATATACATATATATGTACAAAATTAAATGTTTGTTTGTAGATGTCTCTGATTTAATTTGACTTAAAAACAAAGCTTGATCAAAGTGTGTATCTAATTAATTCAGCAATTAGACGAATGTCATGTAGCAGGCTTATGCAATCTTTCCAAAGTGAGATTTAAGCATTAGTAACGCGTGTCCTACCGGGCTGAGGCTGTTCCGACCAGGCAAAGAGGATGCTGGGGATGTCGAGGAATTTGGATCTGTGTGAAAGCAGACAGATAAGCTCATGGCGAGACGATTTACACTCAGACTGGGATTTTTGCCCGAAATAGACCTACTGAGAAAAATTTACCTTCTCTGGTTCTTAGCTCAGCCATTTACTACTAACTATACTGCAAAACTGACATTAAAATATCTTGTAGTGACTTGAGGTAAAGTTTTATCAAGATCTTAAGGTCTTGATAAAAAGTCGTTTCTTTAGCTTAACTTACAAAGATACAAACGCATACTTTTAAACAACTGAAACTTAAATGTAATTTTGAGTGATTCAAGCATAACTTATACCAGGTTCAAATACTGTACCTTGCTGTTTATAAATCGGGGCCCTCCTGTACACGTTGAAGCTTTCGTCTGCTGTCAGAAAAGAATGCAGTATTAGCAGATGCTTCATTTTTAACTACTGCACAGTGGAAACATTAGATTAGTATGAACGTATGTCTCTGGAAGGTGGCTGTCAAACTATTCCACTTTTATTCTCAGTGTTTTAAACAGTTAGTGTTAACACTAGCTTCTTGCTTGAAATTGAAAACATCAACCTTCAAAATCAGGAAGCATTTCAAGCAATGAAAAATGCAAAAATGGTTTCCTAAAGGCAGCAAAAACACAGACCAGTGATCACTGATCAAAGCTTGGCAGATCTCGTTCGCACACGATAAACTTCACTCAAAGGCACAACGCTGCCATAAATAACCACAGCTGCACAGGAAGCTGTGTGTGAAGTTGGAAAGAGACTGAAATATTTATTTATCGAATCAATCAAAGCCATTTTAAAACAATTAAACCAGGCAGAATTTAAGTTCTGAATTTTGACCACTAGGTGGCACAGTGTTTCAAAGAATAAAGTGAACCATGTGTGCTAGTTCCATATAGTTTGTTGGTATTATTTTTGTGTTTCAGACTTCATCCAAATTAAATCCAGTGCTGCGTTCACCATTAAATCATTTGGGTTAATAAGGAATACAAAATGCAATTTAACACACTAATAGAGGAGAAGACTTAAAGAGGGTGGCACAGAAGCAGGGGTCTTACCTTTGCTTTGAGAGGGAAAGGTGTGATATAAAAGAGAAGGAGGGGAAGTGCCAGTGTTGCCACAGAATAAAGAGGAAGAAAGCGGGAGTCCTTTGGATTTCGGGAAGTGCAGACAGAAGGAGTTGTGGTGGTAAAACGGAGAACAGCTGAACATGGGATGCGTTTCATATCTTTAAACAAGAGTGTTGCTATGCTTCTTTTGTGTTATCTCACCTGGTCGGTGGAAGTGTTGTGGTGATCTGGATGAAGTTGGAGTGTAGCTATGACGATGGTACATTGTATGAAGTCCAAAAGACCCTTGGCTTTTAGATTTGGGTACACGTGTTCTTATTTCAAAACTCTCCTGAGAAGAGGAAAACAAAGCCAGCTGAAACTCCACGTGAAAATAAATCGATTTAAAGGGAAGACTGGCTCACACTGTATGATACCAGATTTCATGGTATTTCTGTGCGTCTGTTGTAAGTAAAGTTAATAAAAGTGTGTTTTACCTCTGTGGGTTCAGTTTTGATTTCTGGTGACTAAATCAGACAAAGAAAAGAAGCAAAATCAGCACATTCACTGAATCGCGTAGTCCATGTTAATTAGAAGGTAACACAGCATATGGGTGATTCCATCCCAAATTAGAAAGTTTATACGTTTTCTCCATGCATTTTATCTTCATTTGTCAGTCTTAGAGGCAATGCTTGACAATGAAAATCTAAAACACTATAAAAAATCAAATCCTGAATCCCTTTTAAAATGACTCAGGATCTGTAATTTGGGACAGATACATCTCAAAATATCTGAGTATTGGTTTATTAAAATACAATTTTTTTCATTTTTAGACTAAGAATTTCATGTTAACAAGTAATCTGTGTTTTATTTTTGCATGACTACGAAATCTGAATGTATACTATTTAGAAATACTCACTAATTGTCTTTTGCAATGTCAAGGTTGTTTATTTTAACTAGTGCACACTCTCAAACATGGGACTTGACAGGGCTTCTTCAATTGTTGTCATATTTTAATTAGTCCGTATGAAGACATTTTTCGATGTATATGTCCCAAACTACAGATTCTGGTTCATTGTGATGGCAAGTGAGACCAGTGAAAATTTCAGGCTTGTATCTTTAATAGCTTTCGAGAGATTCATGTTCAAACATTGACTCAGATTTCAATGTGAGATAAACACATGAAAGTGGATTGATGGACCATTTTAATGTAAAAATCGAAACTTGAAGCACTCTTGCTTCAAAGCACACTCTAAGGGACAATTCACAAAAATATACATGGTTTTTCTTCTGGTCTGTGGCGCTATTTATCCATCTCGACTGTTCTGATGTTAGCTGCCAAGTTTTGGCTTCTTTTGAATACGACTGAACTAAAGGGCAAGCACCAAAAAACATGTTGGAAAACCTCAGCATCGGTGCTTCCACTGATCTAATTTTAAGCAGTCTAATGTAGGAACTCTGACTCCACCTAACAAACTAAAGGAAGCATGCAGTTACCTCACATTACAGCTAAGCTCAGAGAGACGTCATTAATGCTGCCACTGTCATGAGCATCCACCTCCCTGCACAGCATGCTTCCTTCAAGACAGTGAAACAAACTAAATAGATAAATAGCTCCACATTCCACAATAATGACATGCATATTTCATTTTAGGGTGATTTGTCCCTCTAAAGAATTGTTTTTACAATAGATGTTTTCATTTTCTGGGCCAAATACAACTAAACACAAGAATGAGAAAAACAAGACTTTACTTGGTTAGACTCCTAAATAAAATAAACACACAAACATGTCACTCGACACAAGTTGGAGCGTTGGATGAAATTACCTCTGCAGGACTTTTTTGGACTCTTTGGCTGTGTTGTGTGTTTCCTTTCTCATCCAAAGTAGAGGGGTGGTCATTCACAGACTTATAAGATATCATATCAGGATACTCAATATCATATATAGCCTTGACTCTGGGAATTGCTGCTAAGTCTCTGTAATCAATGATCTCATTATCTACTTTGGCCTGGGAGCAGGACAGGGAGGAAAGGAGAGGAGAGGACGCACAAGGAGCAGACACAACAGATTAGGTCTTATGAAAGGTCAAAGGTGTCTTATTACATCATTTCAGGGAGGAATTAAACTTTAATCCCGTGATTTAGGCACATGAGGTGAGCGGATTCCATTAGTCTAGTATAAAATCCAATGTTTTGTTGCAACATGCAAAATGATTTCCAGGCTTTTGTGCATAGCAGAGGTAGTTTTCTTATATTCTGAAGTGTTTTGGTGGGAGTAAAGTTTATTTCATTTCTGTGGGTGATAAAAAGCTGGGTGGAGGAAACGAATTACACCGAAAGCACCAGTTTTTGTGATCAAAGTCGGTCTGAATGCATTCGAAGCCTGATTTTCTCAGTAAATTTATGGATGCATTGACATTCTTTATCATTCAGCCACAACTAAAATCACATTTTGCCTAACAAACACCAAGAAACTAGTTCCAATCAGTCAAGGTACCACTTGCTGAATTATGTTACTGATTTTTATGTTCTATTTCCCTAAGTGTTCCTCCACATTTCACATCAATATGATTTTTTTCGCAAGGAGGAAACTCCGTCTGTGCGACTTCCCTGTATAAATAAAGGATAGGTCAAACACAGATCAACCCACGGTGAATCACGCACCATAGACGCAAATGCTGGCCTGTGAACTTACACAGATGGTTCGACCTGGGCTGCCAGGAGTGCATGAGCCCGGCCTGGAACAGGAGCTTTCAGATGATGATCTAGTTTGCTGAGAATGGGAGAGGAAAAAATCAAGCAACGGAAAGAGCTACCTCGGAAACAGTACTCTTTTTTTTGCTGTCGATTGTGGCCTTTCACATGGCTTTACATCCACGCACACACAAGCGTTTCTTTCAGGAATGCAATCCATGGCACACTCAGTGTACAATAGAGGCACTTAACTAAGTAATGTGATTAATTAAGAGATTTCCAGCCAATTTCAATGTGGTTGATAGCAAAAAAAAGTGTGAAGGCGAGCATGCAACACTGCCAACAAAGTTCATTCAGAAGCAGTAGCTTATTAAAGGTCCTGCAAGGTCCTAATCATTGTGCAATGTAAAAAAAAATCAAATGTAGACTGTGAATCAAATGAAACAAGCTCTGATTTGACCAGCCAGGTGAGCAAAGTGTCTGTCATGTTGAATTGTTAAACAAGCACGTGTGGTTAATCTCGAATCACGAGATCGCAGCCTGCTCACTGCAAACCGCAGACCTCCTCGCAGTATTAACCTTCAGTTCATGTTGAGGGAAAAAGAAATCAAGACAGGGCGTTTTAGGTCTCCCGACCTGGGGAGGAATACATCTTGTAAAGAAATCACGTTGTACACCTGCAGTAAGTCTTTGATCTGTGAGTTTCTAAAATCACTTATATTTGTTTTAGAAAATGATAGTAAGAATCCTCAAACTGCCTCTAACATGTTTAACAATGAGTAAAAAAAACCCTTACCCTGTAGCTGTCCTCCATTCTGCTGGTTTCTCTGCAATCTGGGTGCCAAATTACTGATCCTGTGAAAGAAGAGACAATTGATTTTTGCAACTTTTACCAAAATGAGAAGACTTTTACCGTTTTTAACCAACAGGACCGTTCTTATGCATTCATCAATGACCAAAAATGCTTCTTGGTCTCGAATAGACAAGCCGTTTATTTAAAGAGAGGCTACGATCTCAAACTGACCTTGCACATACATTTCTTCTCCTTCTGTGAACATCCTGTCGCATTGGCTGCATCTTGCACAGCTGGGGTGATAATGTCTGTCCCCAGCCTAAGTCAGATAATGAGGAAGACAAAAGTGGCTCACAGACTGCGTATGTGCAGGAGCTGCATGAAATGAACAGCTGCAGAAATCACATTGCAGTTCACCAGGTTGCGTCTGCCCAGCAGCGTAGTTGGACCGCTGACTAAATGAGGTGTTAACAGCCTAGAGTGTGGTCGTTAGCATGGGAGGACACTTGTTAGGAGTGGGAAATGATAATAGCCATTAAATAGACAGATAACATTCAAAACAGGTGATTAGACCTTTTTAGGAACAGAAAAAGTGGCGGCACACGCAACGCTCCAGGGAAAGAAGTTGCATGAACACTCAGCAAAATTAAAGACAGGCAGCTACGGACTACAAAGAGGAATTTAACAGATTTAAATCTCTGAAGGGCTTCTGAAACTAATGTTTGTAATAAAATGTACTGCAACAGAAAAAGAAACAAAGACTCTTCGCTGAAAGCAGATCTCTCTTACCTCTAAGAGTTTTCCAGTTATAAACTTCTGACATGCTTCACATTTTACCCCAAACTGAATCTGGTAGTCTCTCTCACAGTAGGGAACTCCATCCCTGAAAGATGCACATGACATACTCTTATCCAGCAGTACATGTGGAACTTTTATATCATCATTTTAGCAGCATTCATCATATCATACTCAATTTAGAAATATAAGATTAAGGAAGAGGAAGACGAAGCATATTGAATGAGTGAGTACATGAATGAGACATTTATATTTACTTGCTGATATATTCTCCGCTCAACGCTTTCCTGCAGGTTTTACACTTGAAGCAGCCTAGGTGCCACTGGCCTCCGAGGGCTAATAGAGCCTGTCCATTCTTGATGTCTCTACCACAGCCAGTGCAGTCTGAAAACACAACATATACGTTTATACTCAGTGGTCACTTTAGAAGGCAGCTGCTCAACTTATTAGACATGCTCAGCTGCTCATTAATGAAAATATCTAATCAGCCAATCACATGACGTTTAGCCATGTAGACCACATTGAAGACACCCTGCTGGGGTTCAAACCGAGCATCACAGTGAGGAGAGGGTATTTCAGAAACTGTTGATCTGCTAGGATTTTACCACACAACCATCTCTGGGCTTTACAAAGAATGATCTGAATAAGAGAAAACATCCAGAGATGAAAAATGGCCTAGTTGATGCCAGAGGTCAAAGGAGAATGGCTGGACTGCTTGGAGCTTATAGGAAGGCAACTGTACCTAAAATAATCACTCATTCATTTATATTTGGTATGCTAAAAACAAATACAATGACAATGATGAAAAGTAAGAACAATACCAATAAAAACCAATGTTGGGTCAAAATCCAGGAACTATAAATGTGTGTTAAGATGAGCTTTAAAGAAATGTATTCCATAAACTAGGGGAGGCAACAGAGAATGCCCTGTCCCCTCTGAGCTTCCACTTTTGGGCCCCTTAGTGCTGAGTAATGTTTAAACACCACAGGTTACATGAGTGTTGTTGCTGACCATGGCCATCCCTTTGAGACCTGGCTCTACCCATCTTCTGATGGCTGCCTCCAGCAGGAAACACATCAGAGCTCATATCATTTCACCTGGTTTCTTGAACATGGACAATAAGTTCACTGTAGTAAAATGACCACAGTCGCTGGCTCTCAATCCAATAGAGCACCTTTGTGATGGAACTGGAAATTCAGATCATGGCTGTGCAGTCCATAAATCTGCAGCAACTGTGTGATGCTCTCATGTCAATATGGACCAACATCTCTGAGGAAAGTTTCCAGCAGCTTGATGAATCTCTGCCATGAGAAAAGCAGCTTTCCGCACACTCCTGCGGAGAGATCCTCTTAGTCCAGAGGCTTTGTGAGTCTGAATCCCCTATTTATCCCCCATTTATCTATAATCACTACACAGATGAGGTCAAGCAGAGGTAAAGAGTTAAGTTTTATTGTATCTCTTGCTTCATACTGGCAGGTTCACAATAGGATGACTGGATTCATGAAGGAAAGTCAACTTAAAGGGTTGTAAAGAAATCCACAACAGCTGCAGGCTGTTAGACTGGATTTAGTGACACTGTGTAGCCGTCATAGTGATAAGAAAGGTGACATTACCCAGACACAGAAAAGGCTTACAATTGATGATTGATTTCTTTTCCCCTCTTACATGCAGATTTCATGAATGATCCCAAATACTTCTGTTATCCAATTTGTTCTACACAAGCACAGGAGAGTCTGATGTGCTACCTGCAAAAAAGTGACGATTTAAACTTCCTGTTTGCTAACAGATGTTGACCTTGAATGACTCTTGAAGACAGGATAGACTAAATACACAAGCAGCTGGCAGAAGACCCACAGCTGGCCAGTGTTCAATGTATAATCCACTGTCTTATTAAAACTAAAAGGGATCAAAACCTTTGATATATATATTTTTTTAATATTTTGATATGAACACTGCTTAGAGAGTATGCAGAAATGCTCTTACTGCTGGAGTAGCTGGTGGCGTTTGGAGACGGCGACACGGGTTCCATACAGCGCTGACAGAGGCAGTCTTTTCCAATGAAGGTGACACAATTCCCAGCAGGAAAAGGCTGTCTGAGAATCAAAGTAAGAGACACACTTATACCACAGATTTGTAAGACATGTATGTAGAACTAAAACCTCCCAAACATCTTTTTTTAAGATTACTTGCAAATGGCACAAACAAAGCAGGCTGGGTGGTAGGTCTTCCCCAACACCGTAACCACCTCTCCCTCCACAAATTCTCCACAGCTGTTGCAAGCTGTGCCATGACGTCGCTGGAAGTCCAGTGGGCAGAGGTAGTCCCCATTCCTCATGAAGAAGCCACTCTGAGCTAAATCACAGCCACACACTGCACAGAGACACATTCAGAGAAAGATCTGAACAATATTACAATGTTTTATATCAAGACTGTTACAAGTTAGTGATGTAAAAGCTAGTGATAACACCAAAGAGGATTATTACCAGCTCTATTTAGAGGCTTTGCCTGACCCATTTATCTTTAAGTCATTGCAGACATCTTTTTCATCAAAACCCATCAAACCTTTGACCCTAAAGTGGCCACTTTAAGTTGGTCTAAAAAGTAATATTTCTTACTTTTCCCTTTGTCTTTGTGTGTTTGTTTACTCTGTTGCCCTTTAGTTCAGTTTTCAGACCATAGCTAACGTAAAGTGTCACCTTCACTCTGGATGTTGTCACAGTAGGAAGTTAATAAAGCATCGGCTATTTCTGCTCCCTGACCCTCTGATTTTTAAGGCTTCCTGAAACATTTCTGTGGTTTTGTGCATTACGCACAATGTAAACATCTGTCTACATTGTGCGTGTGTACTGATCAGCTTCGTGCCAGTTTACAGGCGATATATAGAGTTGTCTGTCTGCTTGTTATTAGTTATTTGATACTGCAGCATCCAACCTGTCCTGCTGCACCTGCCACAACAGAATGCACACAATGCCAAGGACAGATTTGTGCTGCTCTATTCCTGTCCTCCTGCTACTCTCTAACAATGTAAACAAGTTCCATATTATGCTATTTTGAATTCAACCATCTTTGAACATGTCCCTGCTTCCATGTTCAAAGCAGGGGATTTTTTTTAATCAATAGAAACTTTGTGCAAATTTAAAGAAATTTGCACAAAAATAATGACTGTCCTCCACAAAATATCAACAGCCCTAATTTACTGCATTTTAACAAGGATATTATATTTTACTGGCACCAAGTTGGCGAAAGCTTAACACTGTTCTTGGCCACATAAACAGCTGAAAAATAAATCACACATCTTATACAATCAAACGCTGAACACAACACATCTGATATGACACAAGATTTACTTTAACATAAATATTAACATTCATGTGAAACTACTGGGATAGCTGCTGACCAGAGTTACTACCTCTTTGGCTCACTGCAATATTTTTTTCTGGCATTTGAATTTTTGTATGAGATATGTTTACGAAATGAGGTAGTGGTATGATTTTGCAAGAAGCAGACTCAAATAAGACTGACTGAAGAACAATAACAGTAACAGTGTGTGGTTACTTTACTTTAAAATGTCCTGTATTTTAACAGCAATGTGTTACAGTGTAACACTGATAGACACATTTCTGACAGTCAGACATTGATTCATTCGCCCTGCTCTCTGCAAGCTTCTCTTCTCTGAAAGTCTCTTTGTTTCCCCTGCGCTGTAAACATCGTCACAATGACATGAAAGGACAACAACACGAGAAGCTTGTCAGAGCTTATTAGTGGGGACAATTGCTTGCAGAGAAAGCACTGCATGTTTTCCACGAAGCAGAGTAACACCACTGATTGGCCATTTGACAACCCAGGTGGTTCTCACAATAGACTGCTGAATTACTGGCCTGTTGTCCTCAGGAAAATCGCATCACTGTCTGGTTAGACAAAGCCAGACTGAAATGGAAATGACAATCAGGAACATTGTTATAAACAGATTCCTCTTTCAGCCTAAAACTCGAGTGCTGTGTTACCAGGACAGTAATACCAGTGCAGTGGTGTCCTTCCATCAACACTCACCTTTGCATGTAAAGCAGTTTATGTGGAAGTAGCTGCTCTGAACACGCAGCACCTCTCCTCTGCATGACTCCCCACACCTGAAGCAGCAGATTACCTTCTTCCCTGCTGGAGGGCTGGGGTGGCAGCTATCCTGGGTGTGTAGTACTACATAAACACAAGATATAAATAAATCAGTTAAGTATTGATCAGTCAATTAACTGCTATAGCATTGCTGCTTTACACTGCTCTTTTTTTGTCTATTGTATGCAACAGAACTGTGCATTGCAGAGTCTTCCATAATTATTTGCAAACTAATATTTGCAACATCATGTTGGTAGAGGAAACTTCCACAGACACAACAGTCTGTGAACATGTTTAGCAACTTAACATGTTCACATAGCTAATAAGTGCTTAAGACGAGATGAGGCCAAAGGACTGGCCATGTTTTTTGCAGGTGTTTTAAAAAAGTAATTGGACGAACTAAAATTTTGACCTGTTGATCCAGAATTCATCCTGTGGGGACCATGAATGTCCTCAGATAATTTAAGGCAACTTGCCCAGTACTTGTTAGGACGGTGTACACCAGTGGTTCTCACACCACTAGTTTAAATGCTCCCATTTATGATCATATCACTTTTTCTTTTATCAACCATTAGCAACAGAACAAAGCTGAGTTCATTTTTAGGGAAATAAAGAGTATCATTAAAGGGCTTACTTATTTTCTCACAGGTTTCACTCTATTTTCCCACTCTATTTGTCTAGAACCAGTTGGTTAAACCTAATTCCCTGGAGCCATGCAAACCAGTGAGGTTAAAACACAAAATGTGTCGCTGTGCACCTCATATGTACACAAATGTACATGCCCGCAGTGCCATTACATGACAATCAACATTACTTCATTTTCTAATACAAGTCACTGTAAAGCAATCATCTCTGTCATCATCGTTTTTCATCCATAGGAGGAATTTATCCTGCTCTGCCTGAACAGCTCATAACGTTAATCCTGTCAGCCAGTCAGTTCAGCTTTTACATAACTGAGATAAACATACAACCCAAATCTGAAAGGTTTGGACTCTGTGTAGTATGTAAAACCTGTATTTTATTCACATTAGAACAAAGAAAAATACCAGATGTCTAAACTAAAATATTGCACTATTTCATGAAAGGTATAATACGCATTTTGAATACGATGGTAGCAACATTTTAAAAAATTGGTACTAAAAAGAAAAGGCTGTAAGAACATTTCTCGACAAAGTATTTAACATGACTGGGTTAAAAGAGCTTCTTAGAGTGGCAGAGCTAATGTTCCTCACATAAAATTGTGCACATTTTAAATATTTCATCATATACGTTACACAGCATCATCAAAGGCAAAAATTTGGAGAAATCTCTGTGCGCACGAGACAAAGCTGGAAAGTATTTGTTTGCTCATGATCTTCAGACACTCAGGCAGCACTGCACTAAAAATAAGCATGATTTTGTTGTGGAAATCACTGCATGGGCTCAGGAACACTTCCATTAATCACTGTCTGTAAACACAGTCCACTGTGCCATCTACAAATGTAGGCTAAAGGGTGTATTATCCAAATGAGAAGCCATTTATGAATATGATCCAAAAAGCTGTCTTCTGAGGGAAATCTAATGTAAAATGAACTGACGCAAAGCAGAAAACTGTTTTGTGGTCTGATAGATCAAAATTTGAAGTTCTTCTTGGAAGAACACCAAGCAGGGGACCATCCAGACGGTCTTTTTTAGGGACGGCTTTGCATATTTCAGCAAGACAAAGTTAAACATCTATTACAACAACATGGCTTTATACCACCCTACGTGCAGTCTCGGACTGCAAGGTCTGTGGTGCATTTGGCACCACATGAAACAAAAAATACAATAAAGAAGACCCGGCACTGTTGAGCATCTAGAATCCTGTATCGGACAAGAACGGGGCAACGTTACTCCCCCACCCCCTGCCACAACTTTTGTTGTAGATATTTTGCTGCCATCAAATTCAACATGAGCTAATATTTTTCTTAAATCAGTACATTTTCTCAGTTTAAACATTTAATATGTTTCTATGTCCTATTGTGGATAAAATATGGATTTAAGAGACTTGCAGAATCATTGCATTCTCTTTTTTATTTACAAGAGAATATTTACTTTTTACACAGCATCCCAGCTTTTTCAGAACTGGGTACATGTGCACTATGTTTTGGCTTAATTACACATCCACAGACTTTGAATACAGGCTGGCCAGGTGGATATTACCTCAGACAACATCACAAAACTGTTTTTTTCCCCATGGAAACATACAAATTTTAGTGTTACAACACTTTTAGTAGGTATAATGTACAGGAGAGTGGCCCTTGTGCAAAATTTTGTCTTATATCTTACCAAAACTCTTAAGATAATTTCTCTTTCTGTATCTTTCATGTTTGAATGGCAGCACCAGCGTGCCTGTACAATCTAATCACAGCCACTTGAAACGTCCTTAATGTGATTATCTAAGGAGAGGGAGGAAAGAATGTGTTGTGTCGAGAGCAGTCTGTCATCCAGTAAGAGGACACCCAGCATACAAAGAGATAGACACATGAATTTCATTTTTCCTATACTGCTGGCAACCAAAAAGTCAACATCCATCCATCCATTCACTTCCACTTATCCTTTTCAGGGTCGCGGGGGGCGCTGGAGCCTATCCCAGCTGTCATAGGGCGAGAGGCAGGGTACACCCTGGACAGGTCGCCAGTCTGTCGCAGGGCTAACACAGGGACAGACAACCATTCGCACTCACATTCATACCTAGTGACAATTTGGATTATCCAATTAACCTATCCCCACAAGCTGCATGTCTTTGGACGGTGGGAGGAAGCCGGAATACCCGGAGGGAACCCACGCAAACACGGGGAGAACATGCAAACTCCACACAGAAAGATCCCGGCCTGATGTTGGAATTGAACTCAGGACCTTCTTGCTGTGCGGCAACAGTGCTAACCACCGTGCCACCGTGCTGCCCCAAAAAGTCAACAGTGCTCCATAATACACACACATACACACTCTTATTAAATTCACTAACTGGAAATCTGTCTCACATACTATTAGTCACACTAATTTCAATGAGCTGGGTCTAAACTTATTTGATTCAAACAGAAAGATTTGTGCAGACTTGAAGGTGAAATGTTTTTTGCACGGGCTTGTGAATGTTACTGAAGTGAGTCAAGCACCGCTGTTATGTGGCTCCGATCTGCCCCGCACCAGGAGAGATTTCTTACTATGGCAACAAGCGACATTTAGGGACCATATCTCAAAGGCTCATTGTACAGACACTATGGTTAAATGTACACTATTTAGCACAACAGTTATGAAAAAGCCTATCAATCAACAATCCATCCCAGTGTTATGGAATAAAACTGAACATAAAAATCTGGAGTGTTAGAGCAGATGGGATGATCCTAGTTGGAATGTAGCCCATCAATTAGGGCATAGGACAGTAACAACTATTGAAACAGGTCTTTGTCCTAGAGCGCCTCGGACATTTGTTAATGACAGAGATGTTCTGCCAGCACGAATTCATGCAATTCACTTGTCATGAAGTAAGAAATACTTTAAGTTTTGTTCTTGTTGGAAACTAGATGATGGATATATTCAGGTCTAGCTGTACTATTCTGCACTGTGTGGTGTCATCCTGCACTGAAGCATATGCACCCTTTGTGTGATTTTAATTGTCTTTTTTTTAATGGTAAAACTCAAAAATGATTGAAGCCCTCAGATGGAAAGCTTTTTAATGCCCTCACACACTTTCTTGATCTCTTCCAGAATCTGAAGCTGATATGTGATATGTGTCAAGTATTAGCAAACGGTAGATTTAGAAAGACAGCAAATGGAGAGAAACCCGAGCCGAACAGCTAATCGCACACAGCCCAGCTATGAAAATCTGTATCTGTGTGTGTGTGAGAGAGAGGAGTATGGGAGCATCTATTTTTGGTATGCTTAGTTTTTATGTACGTAGGGGGAAGTAAAATGGCATCAGAAGATTTAAACTTCAGCGGTTCTTAGAACTCTATTGTCAAACAAATACATTTCCAAATCAGCTTCTGAACTTTATCCGAGTAACCTTAATGCCTGACTTTAAATTTGTTTTTTAATAACATATAATTTGCACAATAATAAATAATGTGCAAAGGTCTCATTGCCTATCATTTCATCACCGCTCATCACTTTACAAGTAGTCATACTTTCTTGTCATATTTTAAGGTGGTCTTGAATGATAGCTCTCCAGGCTTTTTGAAGCTCTTTCAAAGTTTTCCTTTGGACATTGGTTCGTTTGTAGTTTAAAACTGACCTATGAAACATTGAAAATTCTTTAGCCGAATCTTTGAAAAAATGCCAAAGGTAACACAGTTTGACAGGCATAAAGTAGTATTTTTGTATCAGTAAGGTGTCTTGATGCTCAATCATCCAGGTAAGAAATTCCCCGAAAAGTTGATCCTTGAAGTTGATCCGTCAAGGAACTGACCTCCCAGCCCACTGTTCTTTCAGTGGTGCTAGTTTCAGTCATTAATGTACTGTTTATAAGATTGAGGAAACTTGCAGTCAGCTGAGACTGAAGAAGTCACTTGGATGAGTTACGAAACGTTTCTCCCACTGAAAACACAACGTCCACATGGACAGAATTAACTTTTGGCGATATCAGGAAGGTGGTTCCCAAAGAGCTGTTAGCTGGAAAATTGGTATATCAATGTGACCTTAAAAAACATGAGGAAACTGGATAAGTGGAGGACAAAAAAATATGTTGCAGGCCTAAAACATTATCTAAAAAGTATCTGAGACAACAGCTCTGATGAAGTGATGAGTCCAAATGAGAGAATTCTGATAATAAAACAGTGTACAACAGCGAGTGTCTCCAGACAGCTGTAAAACCAGTGGTGGTGGAGATCTCATGAAAATTAATGGAATTATGAATACTGCTAAGTAATATCAGATTTTGATCATCTTCTAATACCATTTGGAAAGCCTCTGAGTGGCAACTGCCTCATTTTTAAGCATGGAAACAATCCCAAACACACTGCCAACAGTAAAAGCATACAGTACTCGGATAGAAAAACACACGATGGCTTCCCCAGAGCCCAGACCTCAACATTATTGAAGCAGTGTGGGATCATCTTTAAAGAGCAGTAAAATAGGAAAGCCTACAAAGAGCCAAAAAAGAGCTTTGAAAGTCCTTCAAGAAACCTGGAGAAACTTTCCTGAAGACTACTTAGATAAATTACGAGAAAACTTGCTTAACAGAGTTCAGGCTGTGTTAAATAATAAAGGTGATTATACCAGGCAATGACTTTCAAGCTCATTAGAATTGTACAAAATCTGTTTTTGCCTTAGCTCAGAGATCTACTTAAGTGACATGTTACTAAACCTAAATAAAACTGTGATGCAGGGAATATTTACATTTCTAATCTGGATTTTTAAGGCTGTTTTTTTCATATTCACAGATATTGTAATGTACTACAAATCAAAGTCTTGCATTCTATTGTGATGCCATCATTATCTTGGGCAGACAGATTTAAAAGCACCCTACCTGCACTCTACAGAGGCTGTATTAAAGCACTCAGGCTGTGATTCCAACACTACAAAGATGTAAAATCAGTGTAACCCTTCAAATTACTTCAGGTTCAGTAGGAGCAAAGTAGCAATGGGAATTTCTAGAGTAGAGAGAACCATGTGTGAGAATATTATCCAAATAACCGCTCATTTAGTTGAATGTCTTTAAATTATTTATAGATGTTTCTTGTTGCTGCTGTGGAAGACAGAATACCGTCACTCTGATAAGAGTCACCTCCACATTTTAGTCACATCTGAGTGCTCTTTGTTGCTGCACAGTGGGCTAATCGCTGCTTAATTCAGAGGTATTTCTGAAATCACATGCTGTTCTTTCCCAACTATGTTCTACTTTTATTGTAACAGCTGTACTTGCACTTTTCACCGTACACTTTTACACATGCACAGTGTCAATCTAGCATAGATGTAGGTGTTCAGTGATAAATCTATCTGAAATGAAAACGTCACATTTCTCATTTTTACTACCACAACCAAAAGTGTCATTCAGATCCAACTTTGACTCAACACAAATAACATCTCATAAATATGAAAAGACAACCAAAAATATACACAAGGAGACATTTTTCCTTTCTTTGTTACCTATACACAAACACAAACACACGTGAAAATGTCTACCTTTCTGTTTCATGGTTTCTGTTCTTCTGCGCTGAAGCTCACGGCGTGAGTGAGGAGAGGGACTAACTGGACTGCTGGTCCAAGAGAAAGGGGTGGTTCCACAACACAGAGGCCAGGGGTGTGTGTTTGTGTGTGTGTCAATGACAGAGGACAGCAGGACTGCCATTAAATTCTCTTGTGCTTCTGATCTATGACCTCATCCATACCGAGGGGGAGAGTATGTGAATGTGAGCTCACTGCAATGATGTAATTGTTTCTCTGAAATATAACGCTGCTGCACTTGTGTGTTATTCTGAAGTATTAGTGTTGGGGTTTTCTTTTAGAGGGAAAAACATACAAACTTTTCTATGTCGGCATTACATAAATGATGAAGAAAATCATGTATCAGGATTACTTGATTGTTTTCGAAAAACAATCACACTGGTGCAGCAGCTGGGACTGTCAGATCATTCTGGGACTGAACGTTCCTGGGGGATCTCTGCATGCCTGTTTGGCTAATAGTTTATTTTAAATGGGCTCTTGTGTTCAGAAAAGTGCATTTTTGGCACCAAACTCTTATTTTGCTTTTGCACTTCGCTGCAAAAGCCATGCCTCATTATCCATTTGCACTGTGAAGCAACGTCCAAATAATTTTGCAGCATTTGTCTGAAACCGAGCAGAGAGCATAGTCCTGTGTACTTCAAAATTTATCCTGCTTCTTCTGTCAGCAGATACATCATCAATAAACACTGATCACCTCATTCCACTGCCAGACAGACATGCCCAGATTTTGTTTCCAGAACTGTTCAAAGTCTGTTTGATGTTTTCTGGCAAAAGCTTCAGATGTTTAACCTTTTCTAAAATCAATTAATAATTCTGTCATTATGCACTTTAGCTGTCTACTGTGATGTTTCAGGACTTTCTTGTGTTGCTCAATAAACTTCAGCACATGTGCACAGCAAGGGTTGTGCAGACTTATGATGACTGAAACTGTGATGTGAACTGTGACAATTTGTGAACTACGCTTAAAAGCCGTGTCTGTGCCAAGAAACCAATTGATTTAACTCTACCTATTCTATCAATCAAATATTCAGCCAGAATTGTGCCACAAGTTTGTTGATGGATACCAAAAGCATCTGATCCAAGGTACAACTTGCTAAGGGACATTTAACTAAATATTAGTTAGGGGTTTATGTCTGTATCTATAATTTTGACCCAGTATGGGTTAGAGAAAACGTTATACCACTTTATAAACTTGAGGGAAATATCAAGCAGCAGCTCATTTTTCAAAAGATGAGACCAATAGCTAACACCTAATGAAGTAACGAGTCATTACCTGACAGCTCTGCAGGTATACCTGCCAGCTTTTCACACAGAATGTAGTCGTTAGGGTTGAGGAACGGTAGCTGCTCCATTATGGACTGCTTTGGAATCAAGTAGAGAACCTCTGCGAGTTGACCATCTTCAATTATTGACATGCGCCTGACGGAGTTCTTCCTCTTCACCCGGTCCAGAACTATCATGTCGTTGCTGTGGCTGGAGCCGCAGATCTTGCCCAGGTTGCTGAGGTTGAGAAGGCTTGACACGCTCATGTTGTCGAGACTTTCAGCCAAACAGTTCAGGCTGAAGACCGACTGCTGGTTAGAAACCATAAAGCAAACTTGAAGAGGTCAAGCCCTTGTGTGGAATGTCAGGTATTAAATCGACTTTGTGAGTCAGCGTGAGTGTTTATGTGTGTTGTCCATCAGGCAGTCGCAGAATAACTCCCACCGCACACCCCTTAAGAAGCTTAGGTGAGGTGTATTTTTAGGGTTGATCCTCACAGTAACAGAGGATCTCAGCTCTTGGAAGTCTCTTTCAAGTAACCTTCTCTCCGTTTTAGTAACACTGACTTCACACAAGTATGTCAGCATTCGAATCTTACTTTTCTACTCAATTGGGGCAGTTTTTTAAGAAGATTATGAGCTGTATGCCCGTATTTGAAGCTTTGAAAAAAAGGGCCATCCATATCTGTACAAGTCAGTCTGTTTGATGGTTGGATGGATTATGGCTGAACTAAAGGACAGCTGGACACAGACACACACATGTACATGTAAATGATATTCACTAACCTTATAACACCCTTTAACCCACCTTACTCGTGCTGTCTCAGCTTTGCTATAATCTAACCAGCAGATGAATGAAGCACAACACGAGTGACTGAACAGTAAATGTGACACAGCAGATCCAGAACAGTACGATCGTTACATCATCTGCAGGATTGTTTTTCTTATCAAAAGAGAAGAAAATGCAGCTTATTATATTTTCTTGTTATTATAACTGATTTAACCTGGTTACATCTTCACAGAGGAATGAATTGAAAATCTTCAAATGTTGTCAGATTGACCAACTTTACTTCTTCCTCCTTTCATACTCCTTGATACTGTGAGTTATAACTCAAGAATCAAAAGGCATTTTGCACAAGTATTTGCATTTAGATTTTATTTAGTAGCATTGATGTTTTGTCTTTTAGAAATGGAAAAAACTTGTACAAGACTGATTATTACTGAACCAATACAAATGGAAAACAGAATTAAATACACCGATGTCACTACCAATATAAAAAGTAGTAGCATATTCAGAATTAGGCGGCATGGGGAAAATCAGTGAACGCCTTAAAGACTCTGTGGTATTCACTGAAGAGGGTGTGCTGCTATTTATCTGCAGCTATTTTAACCAAGGCCACATTCTTACAGGTGTTGACAGTTTGATGGGTGTGATATGAAGTACTGTACTACTGAAGTACTGTTATTCTGCCTACCTCCCCCAAAATTCCCACAATCACTTATACAAAAAAAAAAGTGCCCACTGCATATTTGGGGATTAACAATAGAATTCAAAAGGTTAAAATATGGGAAACATCCAACTGAGGTGAAAATCCTGCAAAGAGAAAAGTGGACTCTTCACAATCCCATGATCTTGATACAAACTGTACATGTGTGAGGAGCGCCACCTAATGGCTGTTGTGTGTTTAACATGCACTCATAAAAGAGACTACAACTGAACGCTCCACCTGCAGGTCAAGTTGACGTGCTGAAATCGCAACTTTGCAAGAACATCTTTAACATGTTTGTGTGAAGAAAAACATTTTGTGAACACTACTTACTACTTACATGATCACCATTTATGTTGCATATTTCAATAAACGCAAATTCTGATGACTCTTTTCTAAATCTGTTTTCATGAAACCAAACGTGTGAGAGAAACGACTCTTTCTAGCAGTTATAAGCACCACCGTGTGTAGCAGCTAGGTGCTAATCGTGTCTGTCATGTGCTGTGTTTGTGGTCACTGTGAGGGAAAACAAATTAAGTTTCAAGTTGCACAGACAAAACACTAAACTGAAATGATAGAGGTTTGGAAAGCAGCAGAATTACAAGAATCTCACTGTTGTTACAAATAAAATTTAGTAACTGCAGGAATTTCCACACAATTATTTATAGCAGTAGAGTCATTATAGTCACAACAAGACTGACAAAATGTGTTTCAGTGTTTGTAATTATTATTATTATTTTTAAACACAAAGTTAAAACTCGAACAGAAATCTGTAACTTACAAAAGTATTCAGACTGTTTGCTTTTGTGTTCCCATCATCAGATAAATTCCTTTTTCTTTAATAATCCTGGAAATGTTTCTAGAACCTGAGTGAAATCCACCAGAGGGAATTTAAAACATGGTTTATAACTGTAGATTCTTTTTTATTTATTTATTTTAAAACGACTTCTGAAGCAATCAGGAACGATTTGACTTAAAAAAAACGTGACATAAAGGACCTGATTTGGCAAGACGCGTCGTATGCTTTTCTTGCAAGAAGGATCTCGGTCAAAGAGGCGACCAAGGACCTGAGACTCTTTTAACGGTAGTTTGGTTATCTGTGAGATGAGAGAAGCCCAGGATATCCATCTCAACAGCACCTTACTAATCGCCTTCACGGCTGTGCAGCCACATGGAAGTTACTCTAACTAAAAGGCATAACAGATTCATTGAGCTTCCAATCGGCAAACTTTCTCAAAGGAAAGGAAAAGATAATCTAGCCATCACCAGACATGACTCATAACCTGCTCAAAACTTCACTGTAATCCCTACAGTGCCCCATGATGGTTGTATGATAGGGATTCTCGTCAGAGCTGTTGAAAACTTAATGAATGCTATGAAAAAGAAAAAGGAATGGTCTTGAATACCTTCTGAGTTGACTGCATTACTTAAAAACAGCAAGAATAATGCTCAAATAACTGTGTAAATGAAAAGCTTAAGAGTTAATAGAACGAGATCGAACAGCATCACCATCTTGCTCATTTGGCTCTTCCTCTGCCTGGGTGAGCGGCTCTCGGTCCGGGTCTCTCTGCTCCTGCCCTGACTTCTTGGTTGTCTTGTTCAGGGTCCCACCCTGTAGGGTCAAAAATAATAATAATTAACTTCCTGCTGAGTGTGTGTATAGAGTATGAACTCATGAGATAACTTCTACAGATGTCTGACCTGTCTGTGATCAACAACATTAAGCAGCACTGAGGTCACAATGCAGCTGATGGTGTTGGCCAACATGAAGATCATCATCCTCTGCCAACGCCACAGCGGGATCTTAGTTTCACTGGAACACAAATGGAGAAACTGCAAAGCTAAACAAGACTGAAAGGACAATTAGTGCACGGCAATGAGATTCTAATGTCAGGTTCTCCCCACCTGGACTTGGTGCCTAGTATTTGTCCAACAACGAGATTGGAGATCCCGATCCCAATCATCTGTACGGAGGTGGCCAGGCCCATGGCAGTTCCCAGAGTCGCCTGAGGTACGACAAGGGGAATAGACGGCCACATGCTGGCCTGGAATGCCACACAGGCAGCAACAAGTTTAACATACTAGGAAATACATTAACTCATAGTAATAATTTACCATTTTACTGATGTCTATTTACTCACAGCAGCAAAGGAGTAGGTGACTCCCAGCCATATGGTTGAAACCAGAGGAGGGACAAAAGTGAAAGCCAGGAGTCCAAACACGGGCAGCGTGAGGACGGCGCACGCCACTGCGAAGACTCCCCGCAGACCCACATAATCCTGAAACACATGGCAGCGAGAGTGTTTCAAGATAAACCAACTCAACTCAATGCAGGAATACAATTTGGTTTAGACTAAAGATACATACGATGAGAATGCCCACGCTGGCTGAGAGGACCAGTGAGCTGTCATAGACTGCTCCTGCAATATAAGCCGCCTCCTTCTGGCTGTAGTAGCTGTACTTATCCTGGATGAACTTGCTGGCAAATGAAAAAAATAAATGGCACATGTGAATGCTTATGACACCAGTATCACTTTGGTGCTGGTCTATTCAAAGGAATGCAGGGTTATAACTCACTGGTTGCTCTGAAAGTGGTGTGTAAAGGTGTTTTGTTTTTTTTGCATCTTTGTCGCATTTAAATGTTTCAGATCAAACAAATGTAAATATTACATTACAATCCAAACCTACATGGCCCTGTGTGAAAAAGTAATTGCCCCTAAATCTAATAAGTGGCGGGGCCACCGTTAGCAGTAACAACTTCACTTAAGCGTTTGCGTTAACTGGCAATGAGTCTTCACAGCGCTGTGGAGGAATTTTAGCCCATTCATCTTTGCAGAAATGTTGTAATGTAATTCAGCCACATCTGAGGGTTTTCAAGCATGAACTGCCTTTTTAAGGTTATGCCACAGCATCTCAATCAGATTCAGGTCAGGACTTTGACTAGGCCACTCCAGAGTCTTCATTTTGTTTTGTTTTTTTCCAGCCATTCAGAGGTGGACTTGCTGGTGTGGTTTGGGTCACCCAGGTGCCCTTCAACTTGAGGTCATAAACAGATGGCCTGACATTCTCTGTCAGGATGTTTTGCTAGACGTGCCACACGGTTCCATTTACCACAGCACGTCTTCCAGGTTCAGAGGCAGCAAAACAGCCCCAGACCATCACACTACCACCACCATATTTTACTGTATTTTAATGTTCCTTTTCTAAAATGCTGTGTTACTTTTACAAAAACGTCCGGCAGTAATCAGGCCTGGGTGTGGCTAGAGAAACTAAACTCAGCTTTCCAAAGATTTGACACACCACAGTTAATTCATCTTATCTAATAAAAACTTTGGCGTGCTCTAGTCAAAGACCTGACCTGAATTCGATTGAGATGCTGTGGCATGATCTTAAAAAGCCGGTTCATGCTGAAAAACCCTCCAGAGTGGCTGAATTACAACAATTCTGCAAAGATGAATGGGCCAAAATTCCTCCACAGCGCTGTGAAGACTCATTGCCAGTTATCGCAAATGCTTGAAAACAAACAAACAAAAAAAACCAAAAAAAAAAAAAACAGGAAATCAGGCAGGAGGACAACATTTTTTTTCACATCACTGTATTTCATCAGTATGCACACACTTTATATTGAGAACTCTACCTTGCATCAGCAATGAAGGGGAAGATGCCGTTGTAGAAGAACATGATGGTGAGAACCAGCAGCCAGTATCTTACTGACAGGAGCTTCACATCCTGAATCCTCTACACATAAAAACACACAACAATAAATGATGCTCCCCACACAGATCACTAGTGTGTCCATAATACTGAAAAATTAAGGTTTTAATCTTCAGTGTTACGTATGCATAGGGATGGGTACTGGTATCATGGCACCGGTTCTGACATAAACGGTAGTAACCAGACCGAAAAGCAGCGCACATTTCGGTGCTTGTTTTTCCTGAGCTGTGATACACTTTGGATTCTAGCCAATCATTTTACGTTTCCGAGGATAGTAGGCGGGCCCAGGTACGTACATTCTTTTAGAGCAGAACTACAGATTAAAAATGCCCAAGGCGAAGCGGTCAAAGTCTGGCTGTACTTCACAGCAAAAGCAAACTCAGCAGCCTGCAACAAGTGCTTTAAGGTGATACTGTGATACTATCAAAGGAGGTAACACCTCAAATCTGATGAAACTCCTGGCGACGCATAGCGTTTTTTTTAAAAGCCGAGAAATGCACAGTATTTGATCGCTTGCTGCGAGACCTCACACCGAGCACATCTACTGTGGGTGTGGTGCCTGTTATCGGACCCGGAGTTAGCAACATCCCCCAAAAACCCGAAGAGGAGAGTCGTGGCCCCTAGCCCTGCCAGTGTAGCAGAAATGATGACGGATGATGATGGCAGCAGCAGCAGCTTCTCTGAGTGAGTAGCTTAATGTTGTTCGTTTGTAATTTACGTTGAGTAGGCTAACCACGTTATTAAATTAATGCATGTAAGGTGAACTAGCAAACACTGTTGTAGTTACATGCGGCTGTCTTCTTGTTTGATGGCAGATACTCCCTTCACCCTGGCCAAAAAGGCTGAAATGACCAAAGAAAAAGTGGAAAACAGTTAAACATGAGAGGTTTAATTTTGTGTTCTTCATTCTTTAAGCACCGGTATGAGTACCGTTTAAGCACCGGCACCGTTTCAAAAGTACCGGTTTGGTACTGGTATCAGACGAAACCTAAACAATACCCATCCCTACATATGCATGTTGTTTTTATTAAAGGATATTGATTGTACCACTTTGCGAGACTCTTCTTGGATGGCTCCATCGAGACCCAGCTGTCTCATTCCAATCTTGTCCAAGGTGCTGACAATGACAGCAGAAGCAAAGCCCAGCACACACAACAGTGCGCCTAAGAAACAATAACATGAGAAACCCAGGTCACATGGCACCACACCATAATCCTTGAGATTTCTACACACTTGTCACCTACCACCCCAGAGTGTCCACTGCATGCCATATTTTTCTTGAAACTTCTGCGTGAGGAAGAAGTTCAACACCGAGCCCAGCCGCGAGAAGGCCAGGGTCAGGCCGAAAGCCAAAGCCAACTCCTTCCCTTTGAACCAGAAGGCTGTGATGCGATTCTGAACAACTAATGAAGAAGGAGAAAAGTAACTGAGCAGTTAAGAAATGCTTCTCAAAGGCGATGCTGCAGAGAATATTTGTTCATATCCATGAAGGGAACTTACTAGTCAGAGATCCATTGCCTGATCCAAACAGCAGACGGCCAGTGAGCATTAGCGGCAGCAAGTAGGGAGATCCCTTGAAGTGGGAGCCGAGAGCAAACAGCGATGAGCCCAAAACACAGAGAAAAGAGAAGAGAAACACACCGACTGCAAAGAGGAGCAAAAGAAATGGTTGTACCATCACTTTACTGTCAGTAGATTAAAAATAACTGCAGACCATGCAGAGAGAAAACATAAAACAAAACTTACAGCGATTTCCTAATTTGTCAATGAGGAATCCAGCCAGGATCACCACTATTGCATTCCTGTTGATAACAGAGAGAAGCTTCTCATTGATAAGCCACTTTTCTGCATTTTCACAGTGAAATCAATGCATTAACGTGCTTACGTCCAAGCATAGATGGCATAGAGAAGATTGTACTGCTGAGGGGTCATCCCAAGTCCCTCCACACAGTCCACTGTCCCGTTGATCACCGTCGCATTGGGACACGTCAGGTTCTGCCAAAAAACAACGGTCAAACATTAAAAACAACATCAGTCTTTCCCTGCTGATAATCAAGTCGTGCAATATTGATGCGATCTGTAAGCAGCGCTGCCTCTTGCTCACCCCTTGGAACTGATCCTGTAACACACTGGGAATGTCGAAGCAAAAGTAGGACCCAAAGGTCAGCAGACAGTTAAAGAAGAGCACCACAAAGCGATAGTATGCTGCAAGACAGTGACGCACAATAAAGAAAGGGCAACATCAGGTGATTTAAAAATGCAGCAGCCTCAGATCAATATAACAAATACTTTATTATCTCTGCGGATATTTTTGGTTTTTAACAAAGTGCTACTGTGCGACCTGGCACTGTTTTTGTTTTTAAAGGAGGAAAAAATATATGTAATTCTCCTTGTTCTGTACAGGTAAGCTTATGAATTACGAAAAACAGAGTGGAGAATTATGTGTGCTAATTACGCACAGAGCGAACTGAGTTTCGTGTTCAGCCAACTTCTCCTACAGTCACGAGCTCTTTTTGTGACACTGGAAGTATAAAATGCTGAGTTGGTCACTAAGAGGCTTTTTTAGGGAAGTGTCTGCAGGGTTACAAGCAGAGGTCTTGGTCAGCTCAGTAAAATATGCTGGCTTGCTGTGTTTTTAATAAATAACTTTGTAGTGACACGTACCTTCCTCCGCCGGCTGCGCCATCGTGTTAGCTGTAAAACAAAGCGTCAAAAACCATATCATTCGCTGTTGTTTACATGTACATAGCGACTGCTACGCTTCTTCAGCAGCTAACGTCGAGAAACCGCAGATCTTAAAACCACATGGATGGAGCTGCTGCCGTAAATATGAACACGTAATGATGTACGGCACGTTTACGAAGCAGCGGAGACCGGAAGTACCCCGCTTTTTTTCTTTTTGGAAGCTTTATTGACAAGTAAACGTTTACATCCAAAAATAGGCGGAACATTTTCAGCAAAATTACTATAATAATTACAAAAAATACTTTATTCAATCTATTTCGTTTGTTGTTGTTTTTTCAAGGAATAACACTATTTTTAACCGTTTGTTGCAAAGACTTTAGCCAAGATTGTGGCTATGCGACAGCTCTCCTGGACAAACACTTCATAAATTACAATCAGGTTTCTGTGCTGTTTATTGGACTGATGACAGTTTGATACTGGGTGACGCAGGAGAATGTTCTGCTTTGCTGATCTTGGGCCTGACCTCTTCTCTTGATACTGTTGACCATCACATTATGCTCAATAAGAGAGGTCGGCAAATATCCGTAGTATCCATACCAATGCTAGTATTGGTAGCGAATATATACCAGTTCAGTATGTAGTGTTCAATAAATAGTTTTTTTAAATAAATAATTTCATCATTAAATAATAATCATTTTAATTTATCTATATAGTGCAAAATCACAACAACAGTCAACTCAGGGTGCTTTATATAGTATTGAAAAGAAAAGAAGAAAAGAAATTAAAAAATACTTCAAATATGAGCGATCCTTTTTTGTGGCTGCTTTGAAGTTCAGGTCCACTTCTCTTACCTGTCGTGTGAATTTTGGGGGCTTTTACCTTTTTTCTGCCCTTTCAAAGAAAATTTCCTATCACTGGGATGCAGATAATATTCAGTTATATATATCTATTAAGCCCCAAGATGTTTCTAAGTTACAGACCTTTCATAGGCAGTGAGAATTCATTAAAAGTTGGACTGCATGCAATTTTTTTAGCAAAACATCTAAGTACTCAAATATGACAATGTTAAAAATTCAGTTACACTGGCTTACCAATAATTTCAGTCCAATTTAAGATTCAGGTTTTGAATTTTAGAGCTCTGTGTGGATAACCATTACTGCACACCAGAGAACTTTTACATCCATTAATCCCCAGCTGAGTTCATGTGCAGCATACAAGACCGAGACAGAGTTTTTACAGCAGTGAGCCCCTAGACTCTGAGGCTCTCGCTCACCAATTTTACCTTTAGCCTTTTATATAATTTTAAAGACAATAATGAACCTGGAAGAAAACAAAATGAAAACTATTCATTAAGAAATTTCTTCTTAATTAATAAATCTTTGTTGTCTTCTGTATTTTAAACACTGTTTATTAGAAAAATATATATATAAAACGATTAAGTGTCAAAGTTTTTTTTCCCTGTTTCAAACCTGAAAAAATACATTAGAGCTTCATCAAAGCATCATCAAATTGTGTTTACATTTATCCTAACAACAACCTTAATAATAATTCAACTCATCAATGCACGCAAAGCACAAAATAAAGTCCTAGCTGTCGGTATAATATACCACCCTACCTATTTACTCACTAGCTCAGCTGACTGTCCTGGGATTTTAATCCAATAAGAAACAGGTGTGTCAGTTTATCTGATGACAGCTGCTGTGTCTCTCTCTACCTCCTGTAGTCCACAGTATAATCTAATGTTTTGATTAGAATTTAACATTTTAAATATAGCTATACTTGTAAAGGCTTCTCTTTAATTAATCAGGAATGTGGGGTATGTTGGGTTATACAAACAAAGCAGCTTCACGCTAATTTTTTCTTAATCTTTCATGGGTTTACAAATCAGGAATTGATGGGTTTTGACTGCGTCTTGAACATGTGATGAGATGTCATTTGTTATCAGGATGTCCTAAAAACTTCAGATAATCCACAATGCTGCAGCAAAAGTACTGACTTCTCTTCACTGACTCCCTGTTAAATCCAGAGTTGAATTCAAATTCCTGCTCCTCACATACAAGGTCGTGAATAAACAGGCCCCATCTTGTCTTAAACTTGTAGTATCACCATCACCCCATTAAAGCCCTTTGCTCTCAGACTCCGAACTAACTTGTGGTTCCTAGAGTATTTAAAAGTAGAATGGGAGGCAGAGCCTTCAGCTTTCAGGACCCTTTTCTGTGAAAACATCTTCCGCTTTGGATTTGGGTGACAGACACCATCTCTACTTTTAGGATTAGGCTTAAAACTTTCCTTTTCGCTAAAGCATATAGGGGTGGATCAGGTGATCCTGAATCTTCCCTCAGGTGTGCTGCAATAGGTGTAGGTTGCTGGGGATTCCCATGATGCATTCAGCATTTCTTCTTCAGTCATCTTTTCCACTCACAGAGTGAGTGGAAAATATCCAGAGAATAACAAATTACAGTAGCCAGCCTAGAATTAATAAATGCATAAACTATTTTTTCAGCATCACAGCATCTGAGACAGGATGTTTCTAATTTTGGAGATATTGCGCAAGTGGAAGAAAGCAGTCCTACATATTTGTTTAATATGAGCATTGAAGGACATCTCCTGGTCAAAAATGACTCCAAGATTCCTCACAGTGTGACTGGATGCCAAGGTAAGAATCCAAAATAAGCAACTTGTTAGAAACAGTTTCTACGATTTTTAGGGCCGAGCACAATAATCTCAGTATTAACTGAATTTAGAAGCAGGAAATTAGAGGTCATCAGGGTTTTTATATCTATAAGACATTCCTGCAGTTTAATTATCTGGTGTGTTATCTGGCTTCATAGATAGATGAATCTGGGTGTCATCTGCATAGAAGTTAAAATGTATGCTATGCTTTTCGATGATGTTCCCAATGGGAAGCATATTTAACTTCCTGGGACCTGGCGTCCACATATGTGGACATCACATTTTGGGTTGTCTAGACCAGCGGTCCCCAACCTCTTTTGCGCCACAGACCGGATTATGCCCGACAATATTTTCACGGATCGGCCTTTAAGGTGTCGCGGATAAATACAACAACATAAAACTAGTACCGGTACCAAAAAAAAGAAGATTTATTCATAACACACGTGAAAAGACCCAGGAAAACCGAGTTAACGATAAAAACGATAACAAAATAATGCTGAAAACCGATAAAAACCCTGAAAACCATACATTTCACACCTGAGCCTCAACTCTCGCGGCCCGGTACCAAACGACTCACAGACCAGTACCGGTCCGAGGCCCGGGGGTTGGGGACCGCTGGTCTAGACCAAAAAACTAAATTTTGCTCTACAAGGGCCTGATATCCACTTACGAGGACATTATACTGCCACTGTTCTATTGAAATTTAAAACAAATGACCTCATATGTGGATCTCATTTTTGTCAGAAATAAAAATCAGGTAAAAAAAAATTCAAATCAGGGTAATTCTTTGTTTTTACATTCATCAGGTCCCAATCAGCCCAAATAGCAAAGAGAAATTAAAAATGCATACAATGAAAGAGTTCGGGTCTTAGGACAATAATGTAAACAGAACTGGTCCTAGCACGGAACCTTGTGGATCTCTGTAATTAGTGTGAATGCTGATTAACCATTTAACTTTTCATTTATAGAGATTTTATTTTTATTATGCACGTATTTCATGTATTTCAATGGGGAGACTCTTCAAATTCTCATTCAATGCACTCCTCTTTCAACTCTGCTTCCACATACGTTCACCTACAGACACTGTTCAAACTTTAAAACAAAGCCAAGACATTGAACTTTTCAGGTTGTATTTATCGTTTCAATACCTTTTATAGTTTTCCTATCAGTTCCAGTTTAAGTTTCATGCTTTTTTTCACCCGTTTCACAGTTTATAATGGATGTCTCTATGGGACGGAATGTTGGTGGTTTCAGTGAGAAGATTAGCTGCCACAGTGGCAGAAACCAAAAGATTCATCTTAAAAACGTATCTCTCAGCTGCTGCCGTATCCACAGTTTTTGCTCTACAGTCATCATTTTACCCTCAAAGCATTCCAATCGTGGGTCACTTCCTAACGATGTGTCTCTCAAAGCTAAGAGATGCACACTTTTTGAGCTGCATAGATGCAAGTAAAGGAAGTACCTTCTAACTGACCCATTGTGATCCATTGTCTTTTCAGTGAGGAGTTTGTCTCAAGAGCAGAAAAGACTGAACGTTTTTACTCTTGTGACCACATTTTTGAGACCAGAAACATTAAAATACTGTTGTGTAGAACAAGTCTTTTGGACCCTCGTGGTTTAAAAACTATTTTGATAGGAGTCAAGATCTTGGATTTAGAAGCAGTTTTTTAAGCAGGCACACCAAGACAAATTTGACAGGAATTTGCTACAGAGTAACAGTTTGTCAGTATTTACTGCAGTCCAACTCAAAGCTCTTTGGCAGTTATTTTCAGATAGTGAATTTAAATGTATGGGAACGATAGAGCATTCTGATTGGCACATTAATTTCAGGCTTATTTTTCATTGGTGGATTTGTCTTCAGCAGACAGGTGGTTCAAATCTGGGCAGTTGGAGGCAGTCGATGACTTTTAGAATTATCTTTTCATTGAAAACTAATTTACCTGCTCATTTGATGGCCCTCTCTCAAAAGCTCCTGTCAGTAAGATACTGGCTGCTGGTTCTCACCATCATGTTCTTCTACAATGGCATCTTCCCCTTCATTGCTGATGCAAGGTAGAGTTCTTGACATAAAGTGTGTGCATACTGATGAAATACAGTGATATGAAACAAATGTCCTCCTGCCTGATTTCCTGTTTTTTGGGGTTTTTTTGGTTTTTTTGTTTGTTTGGTTTTTTTCAAGCATTTGCGATAACTGGCAATGCGTCTTCACAGCGCTGTGGAGGAATTTTGGCCCATTCATCTTTGCAGAATTGTTGTAATTCAGCCACTCTGGAGGGTTTTTCAGCATGAACTGGCTTTTTAAGATCATGCCACAGCATCTCAATCGAATTCAGGTCAGGTCTTTGACTAGACCACGCCAAAGTTTTTATTAGATAAGATGAATTAACTGTGGTGTGTCAAATCTTTGGAAAGCTGAGTTTAGTTTCTCTAGCCACACCCAGGCCTGATTACTGCTGGACATTTTTGTAAAAGTAACACAGCATTTTAGAAAAGGAACATTAAAATACAGTAAAATATGGTGGTGGTAGTGTGATGGTCTGGGGCTGTTTTGCTGCCTCTGAACCTGGAAGACGTGCTGTGGTAAATGGAACCATGTGGCACGTCTAGCAAAACATTCTGATGGAGAATGTCAGGCCATCTGTTCATGACCTCAAGTTGAAGGGCACCTGGGTGACCCAAACCACACCAGCAAGTCCACCTCTGAATGGCTGGAAAAAAACAAAACAAAATGAAGACTCTGGAGTGGCCTAGTCAAAGTCCTGACCTGAATCTGATTGAGATGCTGTGGCATAACCTTAAAAAGGCAGTTAGATGAGGCTCACACATTGATGGTGCTTACTCCCAAAGGAGTGGAGATAGACCAAATAGAACAAACGCTAGAGGGTGTTAAAGCTTTGGGTCGAGTCCGGGTGAGAGGCCGGCCAACAAAGCGCTTGATAGGCTAACTGTCCTGTGTGAAACCAAAGAGAAAGTAGATGCCACAAGAATCCCACCTGAAGTGTATCCTACGGGGGCTGGTGAGCCTTGGTCCATCATAGTGACAGCTGAAGCTTTGCCTCGTGAGGAGTTTTCCCAGAGTAAATTGAAACGTCGGGCAGAGGCACAGGAGAATGGTAACTCTGCGGAGTCGATAATCCGTGCTGTAGGGGATTTGTTGACAAAGATGGAGAGACTCTCCAGTGAAGGCAGTAGTTATCGTAGACTCAGAATGTTCTCAGGCACAGTACCAACCCCGGTTGGAGAAGAGACATTCAAACAGTGGGTTGAACAAGCACACCTAATGTTGGAGGAGAGTGACAGTTCTGCTAAAGAAAAGAGGTGCAGAATCATTGAGAGTCTTCAAGGTCCAGCACTAGCGGTGGTGAAAGCTGTGAGGACAGTTGACCCTGATATTAGCCCAGAACAATGTCTAGAAGCTGTTACAAAAGCTTTTGGCAGTGCTGAGATGGGTGAGGATTTGTACTTTGCTTTTTGGTTACTGCAACAGCAACTACAGGAAAAACTATCCAACTTTCTGAGGCGATTAGAGCAGTCGCTGAGCAGGGTAGTGAGTTGTGGTGGAATTGAAGCCCACCGTGTTGATAGAGCCAGAGTAGAACAGCTCCTCAGAGGTGCCGTGTACTCCGACATGATGTTAGTGCAACTCAAGTTAAGAGACAGGAAAGAAACCCCACCCAGTTTTGTAGAGCTCTTAAGTGAGATCAGAAGTGAGGAGGAGTAAATTGCATCTGGTAGCACATAAAGTCCAAGCACAATCAGAACAGGAAAACAGACAGATTGAAATTCAGAATCTGAAAACTGAGATTAGAGAACTGAAGTCTATGATTTCATCTGTGGTAAGCCAGTCATGCCATGCAACAAGAGAAGTTGCAGAGCCTGTTCACACAAGCTAGACTGACGGTGTAGAGAGTTCAGCAGATGGCGAAGTGGTCGCGCTGAGAAAACGGGTTAAAAGGTTGCAGCAGAAGCTGGATGCTAGAGAGCAAAGGTCTGTTGTGTCCTCTCCAGTTTTGAGAGTGGAGCCGTCCAGGCTGGCATTATTAAGGAATCTCGCAGTCCTTATGCCTCTCCCATTGTCATTGCCAGAAAGAAAAATGGCAGTATCAGGATGTGCATTGACTATCGAACACTAAATCAACGTACCATTCCTGACCAGTACACCACTCCACGCATCGGTGATGCGCTTGATTGTTTGTCAGGGAGTAAGTGGTCCTCTGTCCTGGACCTTCGCAGTGGCTATTACCAGATACCCATGGTGGAGGAGGACAAAGAAAAGGCCGCATTCATTTGTCCGTTGGGTTTCTATCAGTTCGAGAGAATGCCCCAAGGTATCACAGGGGCACACGCCACTTTCCAGAGATTGATGGAGAAGGCGGTGGGGGACATGAACCTCCTGCAGGTACTAGTGTACCTCGATGACCTAATAGTTAGGGCTGGGTATCGTCACTGATTTCTAGAATCGATTCGATTCTGATTCACAAGGTCCTGAATCGATTCGATCCACGATTCGATTCAATTCGATTCGATCCACGATTCGATTCAATTCGATTCGATTCAATTCAATTGGATTTGAATCTGGGAAATTTTGCCTCAGTCAGAAATATTATAATTCAGATCAGTACATTTACATATTTTTGTATCTATAAAAAGGAAGCTGACACTTTTGAGACTTTATCAAAGGTGTGAGCATCACAGCAGATGCCTTTATGTCAAAGTAGCTGAAGATAAAACACAGAAAAACATGAAGGTGATTTTCCTGGGATTCTATAAAAATATTCTGCAGTACATCAAAAACGAAAGAAAACCATTAACCAGCATATGAACATTACCTCTGAAGTTACAACAGTTTTATTAGAGACACAGCGTTTTGCATTTTGCATGATTTTAAAAAGTTTACATTTGTTCAGTATTGAACGGCAGAAATTAGGTTTTCTTTTCGGAAGTAAGTAAAAGGAGAAAAAAAAACATCGGCTGACAGCGCTGTAAACAACGGTAGTCTTGTGCGTAACAAGCAAGCGAATAATGCAGAAAACAGATTTTTAGACGGGAAACTGTTCTTGAAGTACAGAGAGAGAGAGAGAAAGAGAGAGAGAGCTGTGCATGAAGTGTGATTTTATCGTGGTGGAAGCAAAACAGCAAAAGTCAGAGTGAATTTATGACGATGTTTATGTGAAGCGTAGTTTGAATCTTCTTTTGCTGCTGGTTCGGTCAATATTGTTTGGAGAGAGATCAAACCTACAGCTTTAGAATCAGCGCAAAAAGGGCGTAAACACAAAGCGCGGACCCGCCGACAGATCAGAATCAGCGAGCTGTCGGCTTTCAGCCCTGACCGTGTCCATGCCGTCAGTGAGAAAGGCGACATCTCACTGATTCTGATCCGCAGGTTGCGCTCTGTGTTTACGTCTTTGTGCAGAATCCGTGTACCTGCTGTCATTTACTGTTTTAGCTGTTTGGTGGTTGTCAAAATTTTGTGACGTTTCACCTGAGATTCTGGAATTTCGGGCAAAATACATTTATATTAAAAAATTGATTCAGGATTTTAATGAATCGATATCACCTTATCCAAGCCAGAATCTATTTTAATCGATGAATTGATTATTAAAACCCACCCCTACTAATAGTCTTTGGCATGTCACTGGAGGAACATGAGGAGCGACTTCTGAAGGTGCTAGACAGACTGGAAGAAGTGGGATTAAAACTCTCATTGGATAAGTGACTGGCACTTATCCAATGAGAGTTTTAATCCCACTTCTTCTGTCAGCCGAAGGTGAAGTACGTGGGACACATTGTGTCTGCGGAGGGTGTTACCCCTGATCCGAGTAAAGTAGAAGCGGTTACTAAATGGCCACAGATTTGAAATTCTTGCGATCTTTCCTGGGGTTCTGCGGCTACTATCGCCACTTCATAGCTAACTATGCTTCCATTGTAAGGCCACTCACCGAACTCACCAAAGGCTATGCCCCTACGCAGCGCAGTAAGAAAGGCCAGGCAGGACAGGGAAAGACCTACTTGAATTAATCAGAGCCCTTTGGGAGTAGATGGGATCAGTTGTGTGTTGATGCTTTTCACCACATCATTCAGTGTCTGACCACTGCCCCTGTGCTAGCCTTTGCAGAGGTAAACAAGCCATACACCCTTCATGTGGATGCCAGTCTGAAAGGTCTTGGGGCCGTGTTGTACCAAGAGCACCCCCAGGGGCTGTGGCCCGTGGCTTTTGCCAGCCGGAAATTGAGCTGCTCCGAACAGCGGTACCCAGTGCACCAGTTAGAGTTCCTGGCTTTGAAGTGGGCTGTCGTGGACAAATTCCATTTGTATGGCGCAAAGTTTACAGTGCGCACTGATAACAACCCGCTGATGTATGTCCTTACCACCGCAAAGCTAAATGCAACAAGGCACCGATGGCTCGCGGCTCTAGCTAGTTATGACTTTGATCTTCAGTATCGGTCTGGCAAGACTAATATAGATGCTGATTTGCTATCGAGAAACATGGTTGATGACTTGAAGGAGATTGAATGGGATCAGGTCTCTCAAAGTGGCGTAAAGTCTATTTGTAAGAGAATATGCTTTGATGATGCAACTGAGACCAATGCGAGATACATCGATCAGTTGGGGGCACCTCCCGAGTGTGTTCCAGCTGTGTATGCTACTCAGTTAAGTCTGCCAGCAGTAGGGCAGGTGTCAAGGCCAGAGTTGTGACAAGCTCAAAGAACAGACCATGCCCTAAGCAGAGTGATTGATGCGCTGAACACTGGTACCCAATCTGAGTTTGTGTTAATGAGGCGGTAGGCCAGCAAACTTGTCATGAGAGATGGGTTACTTTACAGGACAACCCAGAAGCAGTCCGAGGATGAGCTGTACCAGCTTGTGTTGCCTTCTCAATACAGAGAACAGGTATTGCGGTCTGCTCATGATGGTATGGGACATTTAGGAATAGAAAGAGCCACTGACTTTCTGAAAGATAGGTTTTATTGGCCAAAAATGGCAAATGACGTGGAGCAGTATGTCAAAAACTGTGGGGTATGTGTCACCCATAAAACACCCTACAAGAGAGCAGTGTTTTTGTACCAGATCAGCAGCAAGGGTCCCATGGACTTGGTTTGCATGGATTTTCTGTCTATGGAGCCAGACTCCAAGGGGATAGGTAATGTTTTGGTGGTAACTGACTATTTTACCGGCTTTCCCCACTAAAAACCAAAAAGCCACCACGGTTGCAAAAGTGTTGGTGGACAAATATTTTGTGCACTATGGATTGCCTGCCAGAATACATTCTGACCAAGGACGAGACTTCAAGAGCCGATTAATCCGTGAGCTCTTGCGGTTATTGGGTATATGGAAGTCTCGGACAACTCTCTATCACCCCCAGGGGGATCCGCAACCCGAGAGATTCTATCGAACTTTGTTGTCAATGTTAGCGACACTAGGGGAGGAGAAGAAGCGTACTTGGAGTCAGCATGTAGGGTCGCTAGTTCATGCCTATAATAGCACGAAGAGCAATGCCACAGGGTATTCTCCCTATTTTTTGATGTTTGGGAGGGAGGCTAGGCTTCCCGTGGATATTTGTTTTGGGAGCATCTCCTGATGGAGCTGAGGAGAAGACTCATTCACAGTATGTGACAAACTTGAAACAGGATTTGCAGAGAGCTTATCAATTAGCCAATGACGCTGCTGATAAGGTACACAAGAGGAACAAAAGAGCTTTTGATCAACGAGTCAGTTTCCAAGCCTTGGAAGTGGGAGACAGGGTACTCCTTAAGAATCTGGGGTTGAAGGGGAAACATAAGTTGGAAGGCAAATGGAACGCTGTACCACATGTGATTGTGGGAAAACTGCCCAACCTAACGGTGTATAGGGTGAAGCCACAAACGGGTCAAGGTAGTGTGAGAACCCTACACAGAGATCATTTGTTACCAATTGGGACAGAAGTGAGACTGGCAGAAGGCATGGCTAGAGATGAAGTGCCAGTGAGACCACAGACTCGCAGGAGGGGAAAAGGAAAAGAGAGGGTAGAAAGGAGAGATGCGAGTCAAGACACTGGGGAGTCGACTGGATCGTTAGATGTAGAATACGAGAGGTCACATGCCTAGTACAGAGACTGTGTGGAGAAAGTGTTGAGGGAGGAGTCATTTAGTTACAATTCTCCATTGGCATCGGAGGATGATGCTCAAGCTATGTTTCTATCTGAGGGCAATGCCGATGAGTCTCAGGAAGAAGCAGATGACATTTGTAGTGTAGAGAACACCGATACAGAGTCAGAGGTGGAGAAGGAAAGACCTCTCTCAAGGAGGTCAAGGGAAAGACGGAGTATTGGGGAAGAGGTCAGCAAATGCCTTATGTCAGGGACGACTGGAAAGAGAAGAATAAAGCCAGTCAAAGGAGCTTGCAAAGAAAAGCGTCTGGACTTCTTTAAGTTACTTGAAGACGTTTCACCTCTCATCCGAGAGGCTTCTTCAGTTCTAAGGTCAAATGGTGGAGAGTCCCAGATATAAACCTGGTGGGAGTGTCCCCCCACAGAGGGACAAAAGGACCCCCTGATGATCCTCTAATCGCCTGAGCCAAGGTGTGGAACTGGGTGTGGGTCCCAATCAGCCAGAGTTTCGGGTGAGTTCATTGTGAAACCTGGCCCCACCTTATCATGCGAATTCCTGAGGTCAGATGGCCCAGGGTGTGAGTGGGCGTTAAGGCGTCTGGGAAGGGATCTCAAAACTGGATTATAGATGGCAGAGAGTTGGTGTCGTAAACCACCGCCTCTGTTCAAAGATGGTCGCTCACAGTCGACATAGATGGCTTCTTTCACTCCTCTTTCAAACCATCTGTCCTCTCTGTCCAAAATGTGAACATTGGCATCCTCGAAAGAGTGTCCTTTATCCTTAAGATGGACAGCTGAATCTTGTCCTGTGGAGGTGGCTCTTCTGTGTTGTGCCATGCGCTTGTGAAGTGGCTGTTTGGTCTCTCCAATGTAGAGGTCTGGGCATTCCTCGCTGCACTGTACGGCATACACCACATTGTTAAGTGTTACTCACCCGAAACTCTGGCTGATTGGGACCCACACCCAGTTCCACACCTTGGCTCAGGCGATTAGAGGATCATCAGGGGGTCCTTTTGTCCCTCTGTGGGGGGACACTCCCACCAGGTTTATATCTGGGACTCTCCACCATTTGACCTTAGAACTGAAGAAGCCTCTCGGATGAGAGGTGAAACGTCTTCAAGTAACGTAAAGAAGTCCAGACGCTTTTCTTTGCAAGCTCCTTTGACTACGATGACCTGGATGACTGAGAACCTTCACAGACAAGAATAAAGCCAGTTTTGAGACTGTCCTACGATGAACCAGGGAAGGCTAGTGACCAACCTATTACTATTGTTCACAGAGGGGTTGTGATAAAGTTGGGGAATGTGTAAATGAAGAAAAAAAAAAAGGTGAAGTTCCAAGAGTGTCTGTTATACATTCAAGATGTGTGGAGTTTTATTTGTTTTCAGCAGCCTTGGGTGATGTCTGATTAGGACATCCAGACAATTAGAAGGGGGAGGATGTAGCCCGGGTATATTTTATGGGGCTAAGTTTTATTTCCAGTTGGATATATCTGAATAGTTCTGTTGTTTATTTTACTGCGTTGGTAGTAGTGGTAAGGAAGTGTGTTTAGGTGCTTTTACTTTGAAAGGAAGGGAGCGGAAGGAGAGACGGGGTAGCAGCGTGCAGCCACGAGAGACCAGAGGAGAGAGAAAAGCGTGCGCGAGATGCGGCTAGCGTCTACAGAGACTTTTCCCAATGGACGGCAAGGATAAATCATCCCACGCCGACGGCTGAGTAACAGAGTGTGACTGTAAGGTGGTGCAGCCTGGAGTGGTTTGCACTGTTGCCTCAAAATATCCCTAGTTAGTGGCGTGCTAACTTGGCTAATCGGAGTTAGCCCTAAAGGCGGACTTCGCTGGGCGTCACCTGACCTGTACGGAGTGGGAGGCTACTGACTGCCAAGGCAGGCCGATCAAGTTTGCTGCTTAAAAGGAGTAAGCGTGCAGCTCGGTGACCTAAGGGACGGACCTCTCGGTGTGCTGTGAGTGTATTGTGGACAGAAGAATAAGGTTTACAGGTAGGAGCACCATTTTGTTTTCTTTTAGGACCGTTGGTTCCTACGCACCCTAGCATCGATCCAGGCCTGCACCGAGGGGACTTGGGAAACTGGGTGGTGTGTGAGAGAGTGTGTGTGTGTGTGTGGGGCCCATTACGGTAAAGAACTGTGTAACTGTTATTATTGTTATATTTTATCATTGCAAGAGACCTCTTACTTTATTGATTTATTAGGTGTTTACCAGTTCATTAAGTAAACCTGCTTGGTTTCAACAGAAGATCTTGTGTCTGGTACTGTTTCTTATCTATAGTTCAGAGTAAGATAAAGGTGTTATACGTATGTAACTCTGGGGAGCTTGCACTGAGGGCAACTGGGTAAGTTCAACGTAACTAGAACTCAGGGCGCACCCGGCTATAGTGGAGTACTGAGTCAGGGGCGCTACATTTATCAAGTTACCCAAATATTTCAGCAATTACAGAATTACATCTAAAAGAATATTAACATATCAGGATTTGCATTTTCTTCAGGAAACGCATTCTCTTTATAGTTAACCTTAGTGTGTAAAGATGACTCCCAATTTACATGAACTAATTGGAATCTATTAGATATGATTTACACAGTATTTGTAAAAGCTACCACATGCTAAAATCTCGGTAATAAAATTTCATGGTCGACAGTATTGAATGCAAATCTCAAACTGGTTGAGGGTTACTCAAACTCTTATAGCCTCTAGTGGCCCCCACCTAGTCGTAAAAACCTAAACATTCACATTCTTTCTAACTCCTAGCGAGCCTGACTTATGGCCTTGGCTCCCTATTTTGTCTACCTTCAACAACGGTGGGGGTGTAGTCTCCTGTGAAATGTGCTCTCTGTCTCCTCTACTATCAGAAAAAGCAAGGTCCTGACTCTCTGAAAACAGTATTTCTTATAACTCAGCAGTATAATGCATCATAAACAATATCATTCATTCACACTGAATCGGCAGTCTAATGTAATACAAATCAGTTTAATAACTGTAATAGTTATCACCTTCTTCTAATTCAGGAGAATAATACAAACTAAAACTACATAATAATTTCACAATCTTTAATTAGGGGTATAACATGGCATAAGATAATATTATAATCTCACAACAGGCAGTTAAGTCTGCAACACTTATTCCTAGTCCCAACTCTGGATAGTCACGTTTACGCAACAGTATAATATATATAACATGATTTAGTAACAGCAGTAATGTCCACACAGTTATTCATGGCAGTAGTCATTATAGCTATTTCAGCAGAGATAAAATGGGTTTAAAATTGAATTATTTACTTATCTCCTGCAGATAAAGTCAAATAAATGAAAATCTGTCATTTAATAACCTGAGTGAATTTAACCTGTGGCCCACTGAATGAGTTAAATATTGTTAAAAAAAAACATACCTAACTAGATAGTTACTCATTCACTGCATGTGAAGATGAAAAACATGACATCGAAGAAAATGCACGCTTATAAATTGACTTCAGAAGCATTCAGGAACACTTTGACTTAAAGAACATTAAAGTAGAAGACCTTTTGATTTGGCAGGACTCTTCACATGCTTTTCTTGCAAGAAGTATGTTGGTCAGAGAGACGACCAAGAATCTGACGTTGACTGAGTTCATTTCATTAAGTGCTTTTAAATCTAAACTATGAATCCTTGAGGCCAAGTCCATAACATGCAGCTGTTTCAATTAGATTGATTGTCATTTTAACTGATTTTTAAATTTTTAGTTGAATTTTATTGAATTTTATTTTTTTCATTTATTTTTGCATGCGTGTTGTTGCTGCATGTGTTTAATTGAGTAATTTCTGTAACTGTGAGACATTTGCTTCTGCCCATCTTGGCCAGGTCTCCCTTGAAAAGGAGGTTTTTAATCTCAATAGGACCTTCCTGGTTAAATAAAGATTATTAAAATAAATAAATAAATATAGACCTCTCAATTCCCTTTCACTGCAGGTGTCTGCAAAAATGGTCAGTAGAATTTTTCTTCAAGAACTACTTTGAGTACTTTTCAGAGGCTGTACTTTTTCACTTTTACTTAGGTTAAAAATTTGCTTCAGTAGTTCAACTTTTAAATGAATATTTTTTTAATCCAGGTATCTGTACTTCTACTACTACTACTACACTACTAAAGAAAGTGTGCACTTTTTCCTTGTCTGTTCATTTGGCTCTTCCTCTCCTCTGCCTGGGTGAGTGGCTTTCAGTTCAAGTTTCTCTGCGTCTGAGTTCTTGGAGCCTTCTTGTGCCTGCCCTGACTTCTTAGTTGTCTTGTTCAGGATCCCGTCCTGTAAGGGTGGGGGGCATCATTAACTTTCTGCTGATAGTGTTTCGAGAAAATAAAGTCATGAGGTAACCTAATAAGGTAACTTCAGATGTCTGACCTGTCTGTGATCAACAACATTAAGCAGCACTGAGGTCACAATGCAGCTGATGGTGTTGGCCAACATGAAGATCATCATCCTCTGCCAACGCCACAGCGGGATCTTAGTTTCACTACAACACAAATGGAGAAACTGCAGAGCTAAACAAGACTGGAAGGACAATTAGTGCTTTACAAAAAGGTAGAGTTGTGTGTGGGATTTCCCATGCACCCTTGAATGCACCATAGGTGTGCATGTGGGCAGCTTCATCTCAGAGACAAACAGCAGCTAAACAACTGACAGTGCGCGTGCTCATGAGACCGTATGTTTAAAGATGTACTTCACTTAGTCATGTTTTTGTTTAGCCATGTTTAGCATGTTTGATGACATATGAGCAGTTCTTTGTGCTTCTGTTTAAATGAGGTTATGCATAAGTGGCAGTTCGCTAACATAACAGATTTTATTACTGACTAGCTTCTAGCAGAGAGATTTGGTGTTTCTGTGCTCTGTGTACTGGATGTTAAATAGTGTGAAGTTGCTTTCATTGCCTGGAGTGTGGAACAAAACATGCCTGTTTTGTTCCACACTCATGTGAACATTAACAAATGTTCTGACCCGACACTCTGAAGCGATTGCTGCCAGCTCAGCTTTCATGGAACCTTCTAAACAAGTGCACTGCAATGAGATTTTAATGTCAGGTACTCCCCACCTGGACTTGGTGCCTAGTATCTGTCCAACAATGAGATTGGAGATCCCGACCCCAAACATCTGTACGGAGGTGGCCAGGCCGGTGGCAGTTCCCAGAGTCGCCTGAGGTACGACAAGGGGAATAGACGGCCACATGCTGGCCTGGAATGCCACACAGGCAGCAACAAGTTTAACATACTAGGAAATACATTAACTCATAGTAATAATTTACCATTTTAACTCGGACGTCTAAGATTTTATTTATCAAAAATGAATTAAAAAAATAAAATCCGCACTCACAGCAGCAAAAGAGTAGGTGACTCCCAGCCATATGGTTGAAACCAGAGGAGGGACAAAAGTGAAAGCCAGGAGTCCAAACACGGGCAGCGTGAAGACGGCGCTCGCCAATACAAAAACTCCCCGCAGACCCACATAATCCTGAAACACATGGCAGCGAGAGTGTTTCAAGATTCCTCCTGGACCTGATGAAGGTTTATTCCTATTAAAAGGAAGTTTTTCTTCCCACTGTCACAAAGTCCTTGCTCATGGGGGGTCTTAGTTTACCATATAAAGCACCCTACAGGGACGGTTGTTTTGATCTGGTGCAGTATGAATAAAATTGAATTGAAGACAGGAATAAGATTTGGGTTGAAATGAAAGATACATACAATGAGAACGCCCACGATGGGTGAGAGGACCACTAAGCTGTCATAGACTGCTCCCACAATATAAGCTGCCTCCTTCTGGCTGTAGTAGCTGTACTTATCCTGGATGAACTTGCTGGGATATGAAGAAAAAAAACAAACAAAAAAAAAGAAGACAGATGTGAATATTTAAGTTTAAGTTTCACGGATTACTCTGAAAGCGGTTCTACAGTGGCTTGCAAAAGTATTCGGCCCCTTGAACTTTCCCACATTTTGTCACATTACAGCCACAAACATGAATCAATTTGATTGGAATTCCACATGAAAGACCAATACAAAGTGGTGTACATGTGAGAAGTGGAATGAAAATTATACACATTGAATTTCTTGCAAGGATTTCAGTTTCTATATGTGCCAACCTGGTAGAGACATACCCTAAAAGACTGGCAGCTGTAATTGCAGCAAAAGGTGGTTCTACAAAGTATTGACTCAGGGAGCTGAATAATTACGCACACAAACCACTTTTTAGTTATTTATTTGTAAAAAATGTTTGGAGTTTATGGTTTTCATTTCACTTCTCACATGTACACCACTTTGTGTTGGTCTTTCATGTGGAATTCAAATAAAATTGATTCAGGTTTGTGGCTGTAATGTGACAAAATGTGGGAAAGTTCAAGGGGGCCGAATACTTTTGCAAGCCACTGTACATGCACAAGCCTGTATGCTCACACTTTATACTGAGAACTCTACCTTGCATCAGCAATGAAGGGGAAGATGCCGTTGTAGAAGAACATGATGGTAAGAACCAGCAGCCAGTATCTTACTGACAGGAGCTTCACATCCTGAATCCTCTACACATAAAAACACACAACAATAAATGATGCTCCCCACACAGATCACTAGTGTGTCCATAATACTGAAAAATTAAGGTTTTAATCTTCAGTGTTATGTATGCATGTTGTTATTATTAAAGGATATTGATTGTACCACTTTGCGAGACTCTTCTTGGATGGCTCCATCGAGACCCAGCTGTCTCACTCCAATCTTGTCCAAGGTGCTGACAATGACAGCAGAAGCAAAGCCCAGCACACACAACAGTGCGCCTAAGAAACAATAACATGAGAAACCCAGGTCACATGGCACCACACCATAATTCTTGAGATTTCTTCGCATTCGTCACCTACCACCCCAGAGTGTCCACTGCATGCCATATTTTTCTTCAAACGTCTGCGTGAGGAAGAAGTTCAACACCGAGCCCAGCCGCGAGAAGGCCAGGGTCAGGCTGAAAGCCAAAGCCAACTCCTTCCCTTTGAACCAGAAGGTTGTGATGCGTTTCTGAACAACTAATGAAGAAGGAGAAAGGTAACTGAGCGGTTAAGAAATGCTCCTCAAAGGCGATGCTGCAGAGAATATTTGTTCATATCCATGAAGGGAACTTACCAGTCAGAGATCCATTGCCTGATCCAAACAGCAGACGGCCGGTGAGCATTAGCGGCAGCAAGTAGGGAGATCCCTTGAAGTGGGAGCCGAGAGCAAACAGCGATGAGCCCAAAACACAGAGAAAAGAGAAGAGAACCACACCGACTGCAAAGAGGAGCAAAAGAAATGGTTGTACCATCACTTTACTGTCAGTAGATTAAAAATAACTGCAGACCATGCAGAGAGAAAACATAAAACAAAACTTACAGCGATTTCCTAATTTGTCAATGAGGAATCCAGCCAGGATCACCACTATTGCATTCCTGTTGATAACAGAAAGAAGCTTCTCATTGATAAGCCACTTTTCTGCATTTTCACAGTGAAATCAATGCATTAACATGCTTACGTCCAAGCATAGATGGCATAGAGAAGATTGTACTGCTGAGGGGTCATCCCCAGTCCCTCCACACAGTCCACTGTCCCGTTGATCACCGTCGCATTGGGACACGTCAGGTTCTGTCAAAAAACAACGGTCAAACATTAAAAACAACATCAGTCTTTCCCTACTGATAATCAAGTCATGCAATATTGATGCGATCTGTAAGCAGCGCTGCCTCTTGCTCACCCCTTGGAAATGATCCTGTAACACACTGGGAATGTCAAAGCAAAAGTAGGACCCAAAGGTCAGCAGACAGTTAAAGAAGAGCACCACAAAGCGATAGTATGCTGCAAGACAGTGACGCACAATAAAGAAAGGGCAACATCACGTGATTTTAAAAGGCAGCAGCCTCAGATCAATATAGCAAATACTTGTTATGTCTGAGGACATTTTTGGCTTTCAACAAAGCGCTATTGTGCGACCCGGCATGTTTTGGTTTTTAGCTTGCTTTTAAGGAGAAAAAAGTATGTAATTCTGTAATCCCAGTGGAAGTATAAAATGCTGAGATTTTAGGGAAGTGTGTTCAGGGTTACAAGCAGAGGTCTGGTTTGTATCAGTAATCTGTGCTGACTTGCTGTGTTTTTAATAAATAACTTTGCAGTGAGACGTACCTTTTTCCGCCGGCTGCGCCATCGCGTTATCTTTAAAACAAAGGGTCAAAAATCATATCCTTTGCTGTCGTTTACGTCAACAGAGTGAGCGGCTGCTACACTTCTTCTGCAGCTGATGTTGGGAAACTCATATCTTAAAACCATGTGGACGGAGTATTTGTTGCTTAGTAACCTACAGCTGTCTTGGCCCCTTCTCCAGCATGTGGGTCTAGCATACCGAGTGTCACGTTTCTGGGTCAGTTTGACCCAGCGAGTCCTGCCAGGAAACGTTGCAGTAAGGAGGAAATAGAAGAGGACAGGCTGAAAGTGAAGGAGAGGAAGGAGGCGAGAGAGCGGCGAGAGCCCATGAGAAGGAGGAGAGGTGACAGGAGCAGCAGAGGTTTGTTTGTTTAAAGAGACCACTGAGTCCACAGATCTCAAGCTCAAAGGGAGAGAGTTCCAGTCTGACAAAAGATGAGTCTGAAGAAGTTTTCAGTTTCTATGCCATATGTCAGAAAAAGATCTAGAGTTCGACATGGATGTGAAAATCACCCACGACAATCATTTTATCTGAGCTGAGCACTAAATCAGGTAAAAAGTCTGAGAAATATGGCACAAACTCTAAGTAAGTCCCAGATGGATGATAGATAACAAAAAATAAAAAAGGTTTTTGTGTGTTCCAGCTGGGGTGGAAAAGGCTAAGCATCAGGCTTTCGAATGAATTAAGATTCCTTCTGGGTCTTTGGTTGATTAACAAGGTGGAGTTAAGATTGCGGATTTTATGTGTAAATTTAACAGGGGGAAAGAAGCTGCAGACAGTGTTAAATCCTCCCAATTCTTTCAATCTTTGGGCTGAAGGAAGGACAGTACTCGGTTTATAGATGCTCAATCAACAATCCTTAATTCCATACAATTCAACACTTTATGAGCATAAACCATCTGGATGGGGAGACATACATGAAGAGGGTCACAGCAAATCTCAAACTGGTTGAGGGTTACTCAAACTCTTATAGCCTCTAGTGGCCCCCACCTAGTTGTAAAAACCTAAACATTCACATTCTTTCTAACTCCTAGCGAGCCTGACTTATGGCCTTGGCTCCCTATTTTGTCTACCTTCAACAACGGTGGGGGTGTAGTCTCCTGTGAAATGTGCTCTCTGTCTCCTCTACTATCTTAAAAAGCAAGGTCCTGACTCTCTGAAAACAGTATTTCTTATAACTCAGCAGTATAATGCATCATAAACAATATCATTCATTCACACTGAATCAGCAGTCTAATGTATTACAAATCAGTTTAATAACTGTAATAGTTATCACCTTCTTCTAATTCAGGAGAATAATACAAACTAAAACTACATAATAATTTCACAATCTTTAATTAGGGGTATAACATGGCATAAGATAATATTATAATCTCACAACAGGCAGGTAAGTCTGCAACACTTATTCCTAGTCCCAACTCTGGATAGTCACGTTTACGCAACAGTATAATATATATAACATGATTTAGTAACAGCAGTAATGTCCACACAGTTATTCATGGCAGTAGTCATTATAGCTATTTCAGCAGAGATAAAATGTGTTTTAAAATTGAATTATCTACTTATGTCCTGTAGATAAAGTCAAATAAATGAAAATCTGTCATTTAATAACCTGAGTGAATTTAACCTATGGCCCACTGAATGAGTTAAATATTGTTTTTAAAAAAACATACCTAACTAGATAGTTACTCATTCACTGCATGTGAAGATGAAAAACATGACATTGAAGAAAATGCACGCTTATAAATTGACTTCAGAAGCATTTGGGAACACTTTGACTTAAAGAACATTGAAGTAGAAGACCTTTTTGATTTGGCAGGACTCTTCAAATGCTTTTCTTGCAAGAAGTATGTTGGTCAGAGAGACGACCAAGAATCTGACGTTGACTGAGTTCATTTCATTAAGTGCTTTTAAATCTAAACTATGAATCCTTGAGGCCAAGTCCATAACATGCAGCTGTTTCAATTAGATTGATTGTCATTTTAACAGATTTTTAAATTTTTAGTTGAATTTTATTGAATTTTATTTTTTTCATTTATTTTTGCATGCGTGTTGTTGCTGCATGTGTTTAATTGAGTAATTTCTGTAACTGTGAGACATTTGCTTCTGCCCATCTTGGCCAGGTCTCCCTTGAAAAGGGGGTTTTTAATCTCAATAGGACCTTCCTGGTTAAATAAAGATTATTAAAATAAATAAATAAATATAGACCTCTCAATTCCCTTTCACTGCAGGTGTCTGCAAAAATGGTCAGTAGAATTTTTCTTCAAGAACTACTTTGAGTACTTTTCAGAGGCTGTACTTTTTCACTTTTACTTAGGTTAAAAATTTGCTTCAGTAGTTCAACTTTTAAATGAATATTTTTTTAATCCAGGTATCTGTACTTCTACTACTACTACTACACTACTAAAGAAAGTGTGCACTTTTTCCTTGTCTGTTCATTTGGCTCTTCCTCTCCTCTGTCTGGGTGAGCGGCTTTCAGTTCAAGTTTCTTCTTGTGCCTGCCCTGACTTCTTGGTTGTCTTGTTCAGGATCCCGTCCTGTAAGGGTGGGGGGCATCATTAACTTTCTGCTGATAGTGTTTCGAGAAAATAAAGTCATGAGGTAACTTCAGATGTCTGACCTGTCTGTGATCAACAACATTGTTGTGGCCATTTTTGTTGAATGTTTATAAAACGCAATTTGTATTAATTTTTGTTTTTTCTTTAAAGTTGTAAGAATATGCTGACCTAGTTTTGTTATGTAAATTTGTAATTCATTTTATTAGAAAAGGTTTTGGAAAGTGATTGGTTTATTAGCTTATGGGCCCTCCCATTAATCACGGGATTAAGAACACCCTGGAGGGGTGTGGTAAGGATGTTTTTTTTTGTTTGCCAAATGTCTGATGGGGACTCGGGAGGGTTAGGAAATGATTTTTTGACAACTTTTGAAGTTGTTAAAGCAAATTAAGTTAACTTTCATTTAATTTTAAGCTTTAAGAAGTTATTTGGTTGATTTTTGTTTATAATTTTGCACGAAATAAACGCCATATGATTTTAAAACAATGGAGTCAGAAGTGCGTTCTAAAACAAACCTCCCGTTGCCACCCACGGCCTTTTCTTGGACTTTTTTGGTGTTTGGAACATAAAAGTCCGTGACATTTAAGTCAAAAAATCATTTGATTCGCTTGGATGTCAACTTGGAATCTGGGAGAAACTTGCAAGATTGGACTTGGAAGATTGCATCTTCGCAGAATGGACTGAAAAAATGACGTAAAGTTTGTGAGTAAATATGAAACTTTGTTTGGATGAGCCGAGACGCTGAGCTGCAACATGAAACATTTGTATTAAACAATTATCTTTTGGACCGTGTGAAACGACTTTTGTGGTTAGAATGGAGGAACAAGAAAGAGAGCTTTTTAATTTGATTAAAAAACGCAGAGCGAAACTTGGCGTTCTGACAAAAAAACAAAATGACATTAATGCTCTCATTGATGCTGGAGAATCAAAAGCTTCCATAGATGAACACATGAAAACATTTAATGATTATTTGGGAGAGTTTATGGACTTACAGACTTCAGTTCAAAAATTGCTGAACGATGATGAAAAGGAAACAGATCACAGCGATTGGTATGAACCTAAGCTGATCGGTTTTAAAGACTTTCTGCATGAAATCGACACTTGGATAAATGCAGACCCTGATCCACAAAAGGATGAAGTTGCAGCCTCTAATGTTGAATCAAAGGTAGCATCGCATGATAGTGTCTCACAAGTAGCGCAAGAAACGAGCGACATGATTTCTGAACGAGTTGCTAAACCTGTCAGCAAGGGCTCTAGTAAAGCGCCCAGTAATGTTACATCAGCCTTAAGTTTAAGGAGTAAAAGCTCGCGTGCAGCTTCAATGGCGCTGATGGAAGCTGAGTTGGAAAGAGCCGCTTTGAAAGCGGAGGCGGACGCACTGCAAGAAAAACATGCACTCGAACTGGAAGAAGTTCAATTAAAAGCAAGAAAAGAAGCATTGGCTCTAAGAACTAAGTTGGTTATGGCAGATGCAAAAATGCAAATTTTCACCTCTGCTCAGGATCAGCAGAGCCTTGATTCCAGGGCTGAGGTTGAATCAGAAGCTCCTTCTGGAACATCTACTGAGTTCATACCTGCTGCTACAGCTCAAAAGGACAAAGAAAGCCCCTTTAGTTCATTCACCTTTGCCAATGCCTCTAGAGACGCATGCACCTGCTAAGGTTAAACCAGAAGGGGAAAGCCCAAGGCCAATCTCTTCCCAGGTTGATGTCCGCAGCAGTGCCCTAACAGAGATCATGAGAAAGCAAAATGAGATTACTGAGATGCTTGTAAAACAACAGAGGTTGTCACTGCTTCCAGCAATAGAAATTCCTGTTTTTGGTGGTGATCCTTTGCATTTTAGATCCTTTCTTAAGGCGTTTGAGCAAGGAATAGAAACTAAGACTGATAACATGCAGGATAGGCTTTATTATTTAGAACAGTTTACTACAGGACAGCCCAGAATTTTAGTGAGAAGCTGCATCCACATGAGTCCACAGACAGCTTATGTTGAGGCAAAAAAGCAGCTTGAGTGGAATTTTGGTAACAGAGCAAAGATAACATCTGCATTTATAGACAAGGCTCTTAACTGGTCAGTTTTAAAGTCTGATGATGCTTCAGCATTACGAGCTTACACATTCTTTCTAAGAAGCTGCTTCAACACAATGGATGAAGCTGAGTTTCTTGATGAGCTGGAAAATTCAACCAATATGAGGATTCTTGTTTCGAAGTTGCCTTTTAGACTTCGCGATAAATGGCGAATAATGGTTGTTGATATAACAGAAAAGTGCAATCGCAGAGCAAGATTTAAAGATCTTCTTGATTTTCTTGAAAAGCAAACAAGAGCTGCATTAGATCCTGTTTTTGGAGAGAGTCAAAACACAAAAGAAAAGATGGCTTCAAAACCATCAAAGGCACCGTTTAAAACTAAAAGAGGTAGCTTTGCTACTTCTGTTGCTGTAGTTTCAGAACAGAACAATGACAAACACAAACTGGAACGTATTCAAATAAGCCACGGTGCTTGTTTTGTGACCAAAATCATTTTTTGGACGTATGTGACTCATTCAAACTAAAAGCCAACAAAGAAAAGGTGACATTCCTTAAGAGTAAAGGTTTATGCTTTGGTTGCTTACAGAGAGGCCACATGAGTAAAGCTTGTCCACATCGTTTGATGTGCCACACCTGTAATAAAAAATCACCCTACTGTTCTCCACATACACTCAAAAGAACGGCAGTGGCAAGCAGCTAAAGCTGTCTGTAAAGAATCATCAGTCTCAAATGCTCTTGTTTCTTTGAACTTTGGTAGCCATACTGGGGCCGGGGCCGGGGCTGATGAATGTGCCTTGTCAGTTGTTCCAGTAAAAGTGAAGTTGGAAAATGGGACGAAGGTTGTTGAGACATATGCCTTTCTTGATCGAAAGCTCTGCAACTTTTTGCACCGAGGCGTTGATGATGCTGTTAAATGCATCTGGAAAGAAAGTGGAAATCATGTTAAAGACTATGGGTCAGGAAAGGCCAGTAAGTAGCTATAAACTTTTTGGTATGGAAGTAGCTGCTTTAAAACAGAATGAGTATTTGAGGTTGCCTGATGTGTACACTCAAAAGGCTATTCCTGTCACTAAAGAAAATATCCCTAATGAACAAGACTTAAGAAAATGGCCTTACTTAAAAGATGTTGAGTTGACACCGATAAATGCTGGCATTGGGCTGCTTATTGGTGTGAATTCTCCCAAAGCGCTGGAACCTTGGAGAATCATTAACAGTGAGGGTAATGGACCCTATGCTGTGCTAACTCATCTTGGTTGGGTTGTCAATGGGCCACTCAATCTGGGTAGTCAAAAGGATGAGCATGATGCTAGTTTTGTCCAGGTAAACTGCATTTCTATAAGTAGTTTAGAAGAAATGCTGGTTAAACAGTATAATCAAGATTTTGTGGAGAACCAGTGTAATGAGCGTGCAGAAATGTCTGTAGAAGATAAACAGTTCATGAACATAATGTCAGAGTCAGCTGTGCTTAAAGATGGTCATTATTACTTGAAATTACCCTTTTGTAAACCTGAAGTAAGAATGCCAAACAACAAGCAGGTAGCTCAGCAGAGGGCGCAATATCTGCTAAAACGGTTTCAGAAGGATCAGTTATTCTTTGAAGAATACAAAGAATTCATGCACAATGTTAGTATGGAGGGACATTCAGAAATCATACCACAAGAACAGTTGAAGCATGAGGAAGGAAAGGTGTGGTATATACCTCATCATGGGGTCTACCACCCCCGCAAGAAAACACTGCGTGTTGTGTATGACTGTGCTTCAACATTTGCTGGAGCATCACTGAACAAAGAGCTATTACAAGGCCCAGATCTGGCTAGCACTTTATTAGGTGTGCTGATTCGCTTTCGGCAGGGTCCAATAGCGCTTATGACAGACATTAAAGGGATGTTTCATCAGGTCAGAGTAGCTGAGGAACACGTAAACTTTTTACGTTTTCTCTGGTGGCCCGATGGTGACATCACAAAACAGCTGGTGGAACATAGGATGTTAGTCCACATTTTTGATGCAGTATCCTCCCCCAGCTGTGCCACCTATGCACTACTAAAGACTGCTGATGACAACCAACATCTGTACCCAGAGGAGGTTATACATACAATCAGGCACAGCTTTTATGTAGATGACTGTCTTAAATCTACCCAGTCTGTTGAGCAGGCCGTCTCACTTTATCAGCAGCTTACTGAGGTGTATGCCAAGGGGGGATTTAAGCTCAATAAGTGGGTATGTAGTGATCGCTCTGTCCTCTGTCAGATCCCGGAGGAAAATAGAGCCACAGGTGTAAAGATGCTGGACCTTAGTCGGGACCAGCTCCCCACAGAAAGAGCCCTCGGTGTGCAATGGGATATTGAACATGATGTTTTCACATTCAGTATTGTGAACAAGGACAAACCACTTACAAGACGTGGTATTCTGTCCAATGTCAGCTCCATTTACGACCCTTTGGGTTTCTTAGCTCCAGTCATTCTGTCTGCAAAACAAATTCTGCAACATCTATGTAAACTGAGGTTTGGCTGGGATGAGACAATACCAGCAGAAATGGCACAAACTTGGCAAAAATGGGTTGAGGATTTAGTTCTTCTTAACAAGTTTAGTATTAGTAGATGTGCCACACCCAAAGGATTTGGGGAGGTAAAAAGTGCACAGCTGCATCACTTTTGTGATGCCAGTAAAACTGGGTATGGTGCTGTATCATATCTTAGGCTATCTAATAGCAAGCAGGAAGTGTGTGTTTCCTTTATTATTGGTAAAGCAAGGGTGGCGCCGTTAAAACAAGTCACCATCCCACGTCTTGAGCTGGCTGCTGCAGTTTTAGCTGTGCGCTTGGACAAAATGCTGTCAGTTGAACTTAAGCTTAATCTGAGTGAATCAGTCTTTTGGTCTGACAGCACAACTGTGCTACAGTACATTGCAAACACAACCACACGGTTCAAAACATATGTAGCTAACAGAGTTTCCATCATTCATGCTTTGACAAAAGTTGAGCAGTGGAGGTACATTGGTTCAAAGCTGAATCCAGCTGATGCAGCCTCTCGAGGAATGACGGTTGGCTGTTTCCTGAAATCTTCCACCTGGATCAGTGGTCCAGAATTTCTCAGTAAACCTGTTGTTCACTGGCCAGTAGGCAAGAATTATGTATCTGTCCATTTGGAAGCTGACCCAGAAATAAAAGGGGAGGGCCTGATGTGTGCAGCTGTGCTGAAAGAAGATGTGTGTCCCACTACTAAGCTGCTGATGTACTTCTCCAGCTGGACAAAATTAAAAAGGTGTGTGGCATGGATCCTGAAAGTAAAAGAAAGACTTAAACTGCAAACAACGCTGGACACGCACTGTGAAAATCAAATATGTGCTAAAGAAGATGGGAACACTCTGCTCAAAACTGATGATTTGTCCATGGCTGAGGAGGCTATAGTGAGCTTTGTGCAGAGAAAACATTACGCTGATGAAATGACTGCCCTAAACTCCGGCACTGTAAGGAAGTCAAGTCATCTGTATAAGCTTGATCCTGTAGTTATTAATGGTGTCCTGAGAGTGGGTGGAAGACCGAGCAAAGCAGATTTACCCGAGGAAACAAAACATCCTGCAATTTTGCCAAAAGAAAGCCACGTTTCAAAGCTTATTCTTCAACATATTCATGAAAAGGTTGGTCACAGAGGAAGAAATCACATGCTTTCAACCCTTCGCCGTCAATACTGGATCCCTCATGCTAATTCAGCAGCTAGAAAAATAATCAAAGACTGTATAGTGTGTCAAAGACAACGGCAAAAGCCAGGTGAGCAGAAAATGTCTGACCTTCCTATTGACAGAATCTCAGCTGATCTTCCACCATTTACTTATGTTGGTGTTGATCTTTATGTGTATGGTGTAATTTGAAGTGTAACTGGTTTGCATTATTATGCTTTGTCCACACACACACACACACTTCTCAATTTTAAATATGAAGAACAGCAACTTTATTCTTGGACTCTGCCTGTTTTGTTCCACACTCATGTGAACATTAACAAATGTTCTGACCCGACACTCTGAAGCGATTGCTGCCAGCTCAGCTTTCATGGAACCTTCTAAACAAGTGCACTGCAATGAGATTCTAATGTCAGGTACTCCCCACCTGAGGACATTTTTGGCTTTCAACAAAGCGCTATTGTGCGACCCGGCACGTTTTGGTTTTTAGCTTGCTTTTAAGGAGAAAAAAGTATGTAATTCTGTGATCCTAGTGGAAGTATAAAATGCTGAGATTTTAGGGAAGTGTGTTCAGGGTTACAAGCAGAGGTCTGGTTTGTATCAGTAATCTGTGCTGACTTGCTGTGTTTTTAATAAATAACTTTGCAGTGAGACGTACCTTTTTCCGTCGGCTGCGCCATTGCGTTATCTTTAAAACAAAGGGTCAAAAATCATATCCTTTGGTGTCGTTTACGTGAACAGAGTGAGCGGCTGCTACGCTTCTTCTGCAGCTGATGTTGGGAAACTCATATCTTAAAACCATGTGGACGGAGTGTTTGTTGCTTAGTAACCTACAGCTGTCTTGGCCCCTCCACCAGCATGTGGGTCTGGCACACCGAGTGTCACGGTTCTGGGTCAGTTTGACCCAGCGAGTCCTGCCAGGAAACATTGCAGTAAGGAGGAAATAGAAGAGGACAGGCTGAAAGTGAAGGAGAGGAAGGAGGCGAGAGAGCGGCGAGAGCTCTCTCGCCTCCTTCCTCCGAAGGAGGAGAGGTGACAGGAGCAGCAGAGGAGGAGAGAAGCGGCCAAGGCCAAGACCCTCAAGAGTCTCCGGCCAGAAAACTGCCTCAAATGCATCACTGTCTGCATACTTAACTTGAACTTAACTTTCCAAGTACAATTTGAGGCTAACTTTAAAAATTAAATAAATATGTTAGGGTGACCAAAGGCCCTTTTTTCCCCGGTCATATCCACTTTTCACGTTCTGTCCGGGGCGTCCTGGGGAATTTTCGAGATGGATGAAAATGTCCGGGTTTTCCTATAGGCATACAGAGGACCCATATGTGCGACTTTGTCCCCGAACTGCTGCGTTGTAAGTGGTTGTTCCGTGCTCACAGACGGGACAGAGTGCGCAGCAGCGCGCTGAAAAGATGCCACAAGATGCCAAAGTGCAAGTGCATCTTTTTAGACAAACTGCAAAACAAATTTCCCATTTACCATCCCTCGGAATAAATGGGAGATCAGATGTTGGAAGACGGCAGGGCTGTTGCAGAGACCGAAGGGCATCACCAGGTACTCCCAGTGCCCGTTAGGGGTGATGAAGGCCGTCTTCCATTTCTCCCCTTCCCTGATGCGCACCAAATTGTAGGCGCTGCGCAGGTCCAGTTTGGTGAAGATGCAGGCCTGGGAGAGGGAGTCGAGTGCGGTGGATAGCAGAGGAAGAGGATGGCGGTTCTTGATAGTGACTTTATTCAGGCCCCGATAATCTATACAGGGGTGGAGCCCACCATCTTTCTTCTTGACGAAGAAGAATCCAGCAGCAGCAGGAGAGGTGGAAGGGCGAATGAAGCCCTGTTGGAGAGCCTCAGCAACGTACTCTGGCCTTAGTCTCTTCAGAAGACAGAGAGAACAGGAGACCACGAGGGGGGACCGCTCCCGGGAGGAGCTCAATGGCCATGTCATAGGAATGATGAGGAGGTAGAGTGGAGGCTTGCCTCTTACTGAAGACCTCAGATAGGTTGTGGTAAGCCGGAGGGATCTTATCCAGATCGATGGGCTCCGGGGGAGAGGCCTCTTCTGACTTGGAGTTCATTTCAGTCCGAGGGAGAAGGCAGCGGCGTGGAAACTGGAGACCCCAATCCAGGATCTGGCAGGAAGACCAGGAGATATGGGGGTCATGTTGACGGAACCAGGGGTATCCTAGGATGAGAGGAGAGGAAGTGGCCGAGACTACTAGAAACCGGATTTCCTCCTGATGATCCCCGATAGACATGCAAACCGGCCGGGTCTGGAACTGGATCGGGTAGGGTTGTAGGGGTCTCCCATCTACTGAGGTCACCGGGAGAAATCGATCAACAAGAGTCAACGGAATGCGAAGTCGAGAGGCTAGTTTTTGGTCGATGAAGTTCTCAGCTTTTCCGGTATCCAGGAGAGCTTCAGATGAGAACTGTTGGTGTTTCAGCTGAAATATTACTGGTAACAGAAAACGAGAGGGGTCAGAGGAGTGTGATGGGCCAGGTGGGACTCCCCCGCAGTCTACCTGGCGTCGTCGTTTCCCAGATGTAGCGGGCACTGGGGACGACGGTGTCGAGCTGATCCACAGTAGGCGCAGAGACCCTCACGCCAGCGTCTCTCTCTCTCTCCTCTTTAGACAGTCTACCCAGCTGCATGGGCTCCTCGCTGGACATACTGCTTGGGCTAGCAGCTGCTCCTTCTGAGGGGGAGGAGACTGCGAAGACGTGGCCCTCTGAGGCTGGAAGGGTTTGAAAGCCCGAGGGGTGTGGCGAGGCCGCGACATCACTCGTTAGTAGATCTTCAGGGCGAGGTCCACGGCCTCATCCAGAGTTTTGGGGGCCTCACGACCAGTCATCTCATCTCGGATGTAATCAGCCAGTCCCTCCAAAAAATGGAGCGTAGAGAAGCATCTCCTCACTTTAGCTTAGTGGCCAGGGTACGGAATTGTGAAGCAAAGTGACAGACGGGTCGATTGCCCTGGCGTAAATGGAGCAGCTGTGACTCCACTTCCACTTCACTGCTCAGGGGAACAAACTTCTTTTTTAATTCTTCTACAAACAGGGCATAGTCATTGCAAGCTGCGGATTTATTGTTGTAGAGAGCCACGGCCCATTCCTGGGCCTGGCCAGACAAGAGAGAGGTTAACATTGCAACTTTTGCACGGGCGGTGGCGTATTTAGTGGGCTGACATTCAAACAGCATGTCTAAAGTGGCGAGCAAACCATCAGGCCGGCCATCGACTCCATTCCACTTATCTGGTAGTCCAATCCAGGGTTCTGCGCTCACTGGCGTTGGCTGACATTGCAACGAGGTGACGGAAGTGGAAAGTTGGAGGACAGTTTCAGTGAGAGATTCCATTTTTGTGCTCATCCGATCTACCACACCGCGAAGATATATTACTTCGGCTTTCAGCCATTCGAATTCCGCTGGGTCTATGACGGGCTCAGACATCCTGTCACGATCGGGGGAAACGCGCAAATTAAACGCAGTAATTCGGCGTGCCCGTGTGCCGTGCTGGCTAGACCCAAACACGACGAAGGCTAGCGATGGGTTGGAACAGGCACGCAGTTACTCTAGTAACGATCAGTGCACGAAGTGCAGCTTCAGAACTGACGTTACAGACGGAGAGCGAGCGGAGCCGGGATGAGAAAAAGAGTCAAGAGGGAAAACACAGTGGCTGAAGCAGGCGGAGACTGACGTCAGCAAGGATTCGGAGCTCCTGACATGAAGAGAACGATGTCTGAGTGGCGAACAAGTGGGTGGTGTCTCTCTTTTAAACCCGACCCCGTGATCAGCTGATCACTTCCTGACAAAGTCAGTCTTTGAGCTCTTAATAAAATCCAGTACTGTGGCATTTCTCAGACTTAAGTAACCATGGAACAGAGAATATATTCCCAAACATACTTTGACTTGAAGAATGGTGGCGTGCAAAACAAATTAATTGAGGTTAGAAATGAGACAGCAGAAACCATTGCACAATGCCTCACTGGTACCTCACTGGTCATTTTTCTTATACAAATGAGGCAATATTTCTGTAACATTATTTAATTCTAGAGGTGTTTAAATTATTTTTTTTCACTTGTTGACTTGTTGACAGAGAAGGCATTATTTAAATAAAAATTTTCTTTAAGAAAACAGTATTATTAAAATTCTTCATGACTGGGCCAAGTGTCCTCTTTTTTGGAAATCAAAATATGGTCACCCTAAAATATGTGCAGATGTAAAATGACATGGGTATGATCTCTTTTCTGTTGACTGTATTTGTGCCATGTATGTTTAGTGTGCCGATCCCATCCCTGGCTCTTAAAGAGTAATTTCTGTATTTCTAAATACTAAATACAGTCTGCAACACTTATTCCTAGTCCCAACTCTGGATAGTCACGTTTACGCAACAGTATAATATATATAACATGATTTAGTAACAGCAGTAATGTCCACACAGTTATTCATGGCAGTAGTCATTATAGCTATTTCAGCAGAGATAAAATGTCTTTTAAAATTGAATTATCTACTTATGTCCTGTAGATAAAGTCAAATAAATGAAAATCTGTCATTTAATAACCTGAGTGAATTTAACCTGTGGCCCACTGAATGAGTTAAATATTGCTTAAAAACAAACAAACAAGCAGACACATACCTAAGTAGATGGTAGTTACTCATTCACTACATGTGAAGACAAAAAACATGACATCGAAGAAAATCCACGCTTACAAATTGACTTCAGAAGCATTCAGGAACACTTTGACTTAAAGAACATTGAAGTAGAAGACCTTTTGATTTGGCAGGACTCTTCACATGCTTTTCTTGCAAGAAGTATCTCAGTCAGGGAGGCGACCAAGAACCTGACGTTGACTTTAATGGTAGTTCTGTTATCTCTGACATGAGAAATACTGCTGATGACCATTTCAGCAGCACCTTACTCAGTCCCTTTATAGTAGTGATGCTTAGATTCATTCACTGAATTCCAACATTATACTGTCTAGTGTAAAGACAGTATAAATGGTATATTTGCCCGAACTGAATTTGGTAAGAGAGCTTTTGTTCATTTAGCACCCTTGGCTTGGAACAAACTGCAGAACGAATGGAAACGGTTCATTTCATTAAGTGCTTTTAAATCTAAACTACAAATCCTTGAGGTCACATCCATAACATGCAGCTGTTTCAATTATATTGATTGTCATTTTAACAGTTCTTGAAGAACTTCTTCTTCTACTTGCCTACTTTGAGTACATTTCAGAGCCTGTACTTTTTCACTTTTGCTTAGGTTAAAAATTTGCTTCAGTAGTTCAACTTTTAATTGAGTATTTTGTTTTAACCCAGGTATCTGTACTTCTACTTTAATAAAGAAAGTGTGCACTTTTTCCTTGTCTGTTCATTTGACTCTTCCTCTCCTCTGCCTGGGTGAGTGGCTTTCAGTTCAAGTTTCTCTGCGTCTGAGTTCTTGGAGCCTTCTTGTGCCTGCCCTGACTTCTTGGTTGTCTTGTTCAGGATCCCGTCCTGTAAGGGTGGGGGGCATCATTAACGTTCTGCTGATAGTGTTTCGAGAAAATAAAGTCATGAGGTAACCTAATGAGGTAACTTCAGATGTCTGACCTGCCTGTGATCAACAACGTTAAGCAGCACTGAGGTCACAATGCAGCTGATGGTGTTGGCCAACATGAAGATCATCATCCTCTGCCAACGCCACAGCGGGATCTTAGTTTCACTACAACACAAATGGAGAAACTGCAGAGCTAAACAAGACTGGAAGGACAATTAGTGCTTTACAAAAAGGTAGAGTTGTGTGTGGGATTTCCCATGCACCCTTGAATGCACCATAGGTGTGCATGTGTGCAGCTTCATCTCAGAGACAAACAGCAGCTAAACAACTGACAGTGCGTGTGCTCATGAGACCGTATGTTTAAAGATGTACTTCACTTAGTCATGTTTTTGTTTAGCCATGTTTAGCATGTTTGATGACATATGAGCAGTTCTTTGTGCTTCTGTTTAAATGAGGTTATGCATAAGTGGCAGTTCGCTAACATAACAGATTTTATTACTGACTAGCTTCTAGCAGAGAGATTTGTTGTTTCTGTGCTCTGTGTACTGGATGTTAAATAGTGTGAAGTTGCTTTCATTGCATAGCTGTATGCGGTGAGTTAATTCATATTATCTGACTTTAGGTTTACAGAAACAGTCTGAAGTAATATGCCAGCTTATTTTTTTATATACTGTATTTGAATACAGCTCAGCTGTATCTTTATGTGTATGATGTAATTTGAAGTGTAACTGGTTTGCATTATTATGCTTTGTCCACACACACACACACACACACACACACACACACACACACACACACACACACACACACACACACACACAACTCAATTTTAAATATGAAGAACGACAACTTGGACTCTGCCTGTTTTGTTCCACACTCATGTGAACATTAACAAATGTTCTGACCCGACACTCTGAAGCGATTGCTGCCAGCTCAGCTTTCATGGAACCTTCTAAACAAGTGCACTGCAATGAGATTCTAATGTCAGGTTCTCCCCACCTGGACTTGGTGCCTAGTATCTGTCCAACAATGAAATTGGAGATCCCGACCCCAAACATCTGTACGGAGGTGGCCAGGCCGGTGGCAGTTCCCAGAGTCGCCTGAGGTACGACAAGGGGAATAGACGGCCACATGCTGGCCTGGAATGCCACACAGGCAGCAATAAGTTTAACATACTAGGAAATACATTAACTCATAGTAATAATTTACCATTTTAACTCGGACGTCTAAGATTTTATTTATCAAAAATGTATTAAAAAAAAATTCCGCACTCACAGCAGCAAAGGAGTAGGTGACTCCCAGCCATATGGTTGAAACCAGAGGAGGGACAAAAGTGAAAGCCAGGAGTCCAAACACGGGCAGCGTGAAGACGGCGCTCGCCAATGCAAAAACTCCCCGCAGACCCACATAATCCTGAAAGACATGGCAGCGAGAGTATTTTAAGATTCCTCCTGGACCTGATGAAGGTTTATTCCTATTAAAAGGGAGTTTTTCTTCTGTTAAGAGATATATTCTAAAACACTTCTTCAGCAGAGAATCAGAGAGGAGAAACACACAGATTTTCTTGCTAGCAAGGGCAGCCTCCAATTCAATTCAATTCAATTCAATTTTATTTATATAGCGCCAAATCACAACAAAAGTCGCCTCAAGGTGCTTCATAGATACAGAGAAAAACCCAACAATCATATGACCCCCTATGAGCAAGCACTTTGGCGACAGTGGGAAGGAAAAACTCCCTTTTAACAGGAAGAAACCTCCGGCAGAACCAGGCTCAGGGAGGGGCGGCCATCTGCTGCGACCGGTTGGGGAGAGAGAAGGAAGACAGGATAAAAGACATGCTGTGGAAGAGAGACAGAGGTTAATAACAGATATGATTCAATACAGAGAGGTCTGTTAATACATAGTGAGCGAGAAAGGTGACTGGAAAGGAAAAACTCAATGCATCATGGGAATCCCCCGGCAGCCTACATCTATTGCAGCATAACTAAGGGAGGATTCAGGGTCACCTGGTCCAGCCCTAACTATATGCTTTAGCAAAAAGGAAAGTTTTAAGCCTAATCTTACAAGTAGAGATAGTGTCTGTCTCCCGAATCCAAACTGGAAGCTGGTTCCACAGAAGAGGGGCCTGAAAACTGAAGGCTCTCCCTCCCATTCTACTTTTAGATACTCTAGGAACAACAAGTAGGCCTGCAGAGCGAGAGCGAAGTGCTCTAATAGGGTGATATGGTACTACAAGGTCATTAAGATAAGATGGGGCCTGATTATTTACGACCTTGTATGTGAGGAGCAGGATTTTGAATTCAATTCTGGATTTAACAGGAAGCCAATGAAGGGAAGCCAAAATAGGAGAAATATGCTCTCTCTTTCTAGTCCCTGTCAGTACTCTTGCTGCAGCATTTTGGATTAGCTGAAGGCTTTTCAGTGAGTTTTTTGGACATCCTGATAATAATGAATTGCAGTAGTCCAGCCTGGAAGTAATAAATGCATGAACTAGTTTTTCAGCGTCACTCTGAGACAGGATATTTCTAATTTTAGAGATGTTGCGCAGATGGAAGAACGCAGTCTTACATATTTGTTTAATATGTGCGTTGAAGGACATATCCTGGTCAAAAATGACTCCAAGGTTCCTCACAGTGTTACTGGAGGCCAAGGTAATGCCATCCAGAGTAAGAATCTGGTTAGATACCATATTTCTAAGCTTTTCAGCGCCAAGTACAATGACCTCAGTTTTATCTGAGTTAAGAAGCAGAAAGTTAGTGGCCATCCAAGTCTTTATGTCTTTAAGACATTCCTGCAGTTTAACTAATTGGTGTGTGTTATCTGGCTTCATGGACAGATAGAGCTGGGTGTCATCTGCATAGCAGTGAAAATGTATGCTATGTCTTCTAATGATGCTGCCTAAGGGAAGCATGTATAATGTAAACAGGATTGGTCCTAGCACTGAACCCTGTGGAACTCCATAATTAACCTCAGTGTGTGAAGAGGACTCTCCATTTACATGCACAAATTGGAGTCTATTAGATAGATATGATACAAACCACTGCAGTGCAATACCTGTAATACCTACAGCATGTTCTAATCGCTCTAATAGGATATTATGGTCAACAGTATCGAATGCTGCACTAAGGTCAAGAAGGACAAGCACAGAGATGAGACCACTGTCAGAGGCCATAAGAAGATCATTTGTAACCTTCACTAAAGCAGTTTCTGTGCTGTGATGAACTCTGAAACCTGACTGAAACTCTTCAAATAAACCATTCCTCTGCAGATGATCTGTTAGCTGTTTGACAACTACTCTTTCAAGGATTTTTGATATGAAAGGAAGGTTGGAGATTGGCCTATAATTAGCTAAGACTGCTGGGTCTAGAGATGGCTTTTTGAGTAAAGGTTTAACTGCAGCCACCTTGAAGGCCTGTGGTACATAGCCGATTATTAGAGATAGGTTGATCATATATAAGATCGAAGAATTAATCAATGGCAGGACTTCTTTGAGCAGTTTTGTAGGAATGGGGTCTAAAAGACACGTTGATGGTTTGGAGGAAGTAATTATTGAAGTTAACTCAGAAAGATCGATTGGAGAAAAAGAGTCTAACTTAACATCAATGGTACTAAGAGTAGCTGTAGATAATATTACATCTGTGGGATGATTATTGGTAATTTTTTCTCTAATGATAAAAATTTTATTTGTGAAGAAGTTCATGAAGTCATCACTAGTTAACGTTAAAGGGATGTTTGGCTCAAAAGAGCTCTGACTTTTTGTCAGCCTGGCTACAGTGCTGAAGAGAAACCTGGGGTTGTTCTTATTTTCTTCAATCAGTGATGAGTAGTAAGCTGTTCTGGCTTTGCGGAGGGCTTTCTTATAAAGCAACAAACTATTTCTCCAGGCTAAATGATGATCCTCTAAATTTGTGACACGCCATTTCCTCTCCAGATTACGAGTCATCTGCTTTAGGGTACGTGTTTGAGAATTATACCACGGGGTCAGGTACTTCTGATTAGAGACCTTAGTTTTCACTGGAGCTACAGTATCCAGAGTCGTACGTAGTGAGGAGGTGAAATTATTAACAAGATAATCGACCTCTGTTGGGGTAGCGTTCAGATAGCTGCTCTGCTCTGTGTTGGTACAGGGCATTGACGATGATAACAGTGGCTGGATTATATTCTTAAACTTAGTTACAGTGCTTTCAGAAAGACATCTACTTTGATAAAGTCCACTCTCCACTGCTGCGTAATCAATTATTGTAAATGTAAATGTTATCAAGAAATGATCAGACAGGAGAGGGTTTTCAGGAAACACTGTTAAACGTTCAGTTTCTATGCCATATGTTAAAACAAGATCTAGAGTGTGATTAAAGTGGTGGGTGGGTTCTTTTACATTTTGAGAGAAACCAATTGAGTCTAACAACAGATTAAATGCCATGTTGAGGCTGTCATTTTTAGCATCAACATGGATGTTAAAATCACCCACAATAATTATTTTATCTGAGCTCAGAACTAAATTAGATATAAAGTCTGAGAAATCAGACAGAAACTCTGTGTAAGGCCCAGGTGGACGATAGATGATAACAAGTAAGACTGGTTTCTGAGTTTCACAGCTGGGGTGGACAATGTTAAGCATCAGGCTTTCAAATGAATTAAAAGTCTGTCTTGGTCTTTCATTAATTAATAGACTGGTGTGAAAAATTGCTGCCACACCGCCCCCTCGACCTGTGCTTCGAGATTTCTGGTAGTTAGAATGACTCGGGGGTGTTGATTCATTTAAACTAACATAATCATCCTGCTGCAACCAGGTTTCTGTAAGGCAGAGTAAATCAATTTGTTGATCAATTATTAAGTCATGTACTAACAGAGACTTGGAGGAGAGAGACCTAATATTTAATAATCCACATTTCACTATTTTACTCTTTGGTTCAGATGTGGATACTGTATTGTTCTTTCTTTGTAAATGTTTAAGTTGTTTGTTGCTGGTTTTTAGTTTGTTTTTTGTCTTTTTGGAAGCTGACACAGTCTCTATGGAGATGGGTTTTTGGGGGGGGTAGCAGGAGGAGAGAAGCTGCAGAGAGGCGTGTAACGGTGTGTTCACACCGAACGCGATGGACGCGAACAAAAACGCCCCAAACGCCCCTAATTTGACGCGTGCACATTCGCGCCTCAACGCGTGTCCAAGAAAAATCCATCGCGCGTCAAAATATCATATTTTGACGCGCGTGAACCGGAAATGTGGGAGGGATGTGGGAGGAAGTTGTGCCAGACCGGTATCTTTGCAAGATGGCAGCTGTCGAGTTAGCGCTTGAAGAGAGAGTCTCCCTTCTCTATGTACTGTGGAGAGCAGAGCAGCGGCGTAAAAGACGCCCTCGCCGTACCTGGGTCCATCAGGTCCTCCAGAGGCATGAGCAGTTTGGTGAGTTTCACCATTTGCTCCAGGAGCTGCGCCTGGATGACGGCCGATTCCAGCGACATCACTGTCTTTCACTCGGCCAGTTTGAGGACCTGCTTCCCCGGGTCGGTCCCAGAATCGCCCGCCTAGACACCAATTACAGGCGCTCAATCCCACCTGCAGAGCGCCTGTCCATCTGCCTGAGGTTAGTAAAAGTATTTAATACGGTAGTCCTTTATTGATACCTGTGCTAATACATGCTAAACCATCCATTTATACACTGCTAACATGGATATGCTATGCTAACAGTGAATGCTCGGTGTTTACTGATAGCAAACTGTGGTACGGAGACGACTGTTTATAATATTTCTAGTGATACTCAGAAGGTCTCATCAAGTCCCGATTTAATTCGATTTATGCTGTTATCAGTGTTTGAATGATAGCATGGCTGTGGTGTCATATCAATGTATGTGCTCGGTGTTTGCTGATATCAAACTGTAGCATTAGGACCACTGAGTTAACCTTTGTAGTGATACTCACTCCTTTTTATTTAGACCTGGTTTAATTCTGGGATAGTTGAATATTTGTATATAATCCCCGCAGACTGTTTTAGATTATATCTAATATATATCATGTAATTATCCTTATAATTACAAAATGTTTTATGTAAGATTTATGTTTTGCAATTTGTAATTTTGTAATTTCAATAATGTATTTTGTAACTGCAGTACACATAATACTCATTTTAAACAATTTTGTCCAGGTTCCTTGCCAGCAAACAACTCCTCCAGAGAGGCTGTCCTGGTGAGGGAGAAATTCATGGCTCACTTCTCGGCGGAGGGAGCTGTGTCTTGGCAACCAAAGGAGTAGCCTGTTTGAAGTCCGAGTGACTTCCCCACAACGGCTCTTTTAAGAGCCACCCACAAACCTCTAAAGAGTGTTCCTGTCTTTTTAAATTTTTCTTAATAAATGGAGCTCTACTCCAAAATAAACTAACCTCTTTTTACTCTCTTAAGTAACTTGTCTTCACTATGTTCCTATATACAGTGTGGTGCAAAAGTTTGGGCAACCTTATTAATAGTCATTATTTTCCTGTATGAATCGCTGTTACAATGAAAAATGTCACTTACATATATCATATAGGAGACACACACATTGATATACACTGAATATTTATTTCATTTCTCTTTTTTTGTGTCGCCAATTTATGCACCTGCTTGATTTAAACACTTATTGCACACTTTCTGTAAACTGCATTTCACTTCTCAAATATCACTGTGTCTCCTATATGATATATTTAACTGACTATTTTTATTGTGACAACCAGTGATTTGTACAAGAAAATAATTACTTTTCACAATGTTGCCCAAACTTTTGCATCCCACTGTATTATTATGTTTTGTCATTAGTATAATATGAAATAAATTCTACTTGTGTCAAGTCGGGTGCCAATATTTGCTGTGTAGTAGAACAGAGACATTTTGTCATTATAAATGTTTATTTGAAAAAATATAAATTCATTAACAAAAACATTTATCATAAATATATGAAATTTAACTATTTACAGAGAGACAGGAATAAAAAGGACCCAGCTTGGAGTGGAAGAGCCTCAGGGAGAAGGAGGAGAAAAATAAGAACATTGTTTCTGCCCTGGAGAGCCTGCTGCCTCATCAGAAAACTACTGATCATTAGGGTCCAATGTTTCCAAATTTAACACAGCTGTGCTGTTTTCAAAAACTAATTTATAAATTTGAAATTTCACGAATTCTCGTGTCTGAGGCGGCATGCTCTCCAGAGCAGGAACAAGGCCGAGGAGGAAATGTTCAGTTGGAGACGGGCGTGGCCTCTTTAGGGACTCCAGGATGGCCAGCTCCACCGCCGATGGACCGTCCTGGGACCCGTCCCTCGCCCGCCTTCGAGCTGTCCTCCTCTGTGGGCCTGTAAAACACAGCACAAAACAACACAAAGTAATGAGAAGGCTGCTACTAGATTTTCATTTTCAAAATTGAAAAAACCAGGATATAAACAGATTGGTTGTAGATATTTAGTAAAGGTGATCACAAGGGAATTCAAGCAAGTAAAAAGCTGTCAGTGCTTGATGTTCATACCTGTGGGTGCAGCAGCAGGAGCTGAGGGACCAGGGACTGGAGAGCCAGGAGAAGAGACAGGGGAGGACTCTGCTGCATGATTACTTGACTCTATCAAGACAATATTAAATGTTAACAGGTTGAAGACAATAGTCATAGAGAATATTATATTATTATATACTTATATACTTATTATTATATACAGTGGTCTCTCATTTATTGCAGCACATGAACAGTAGTCACAGTTCTCACAAGTTGATTCTCAAAGTGAAAACCTTTGTCGATTTTAAAACGTAAAAGTATTATGCCGCGCTTTTTCTCCGTCTGCGGCGCCACTTTTGTGCGCCTTTTTTGCTCCCGGTGCAGGTGTGTATTTCCGAATGAGGGTCATAGTTATGAGTGTTTTTGTGCTGTTTTTTTCTATTGGACGTGATGGTTATCAAAACCAAACATGATAAGTTTGGCAAGCGCAGGAGACAGACACGGAGGAGATTTGTCATTTGGGCTGCAGAATGCAATGCGCATTGTTGAAAGCTGTACGGTGCAATAAAAATAATCAACGAAAAGGCGAGGCAGTGACGGATGAACAGCGGGACTACTGTATACTGTTTATTAATAAACAAAATATGTTCCTGTATGACAACACGCATAAATTAACTGCCTACATTAACTCAATGTAAACATACCTTCTGACTGACACTCCCCTGCTGCCTCTCCGGGCTGTCCCTGGTCGTCGGGGGAGAAGTCCTCCACGGTCCGCACCATATTACCGCTTGTCTCCCGCGGGGTGAGGAAGGGGTCCAGAAACCCCATGACCGCGAAGAACTTCCATTTTCTCCCCGATCCTGCTGCAGACCCACTCCTCTTCTCCTTCTCTGCCTTCTTCTCCTTATTGTAAGTGTCCCTGAGGCTCTTCCACTTTCTCCTGCAGATGTCCTCTGAATAAACGCATTATCTTGTTAGCGGAAAGGTATTTGTACATCAGTGGGAAAATAGCGGGACAGTAGGCGGGCTTGCTAGCTTTTGCGCGGGTTCATCGGGTCAGTCTGAAAATTAAAAAGAAGGAATGAACTTACCAGGTTGCCCGATCTCCTCACTTATGTGTCTCCAAGCTAGGTCCTTTTTATTCCTGTCTCGGTAAAAGTAGTAGCTAGCATCGTATAGCTCCGGGTGATTAGCCACGGCACTGATAAGCTTTTCCTCCATACTGAATGAAGAATGAAGGGCTTTGGCTGGATCTGCCCCTTAGACCTAGGTCAGAGCCACGTCACCAGGCTCCTGATTGGTTGTCGCGGCGCGATTTGACGCTGGAGTTCAGATTTTTCCAACTCGAGCGGTAGACGCGAAACGCGCGTATGCACAAAATGCAACACAAAAACTCACGCGCGTGGTTTTATTCGCGAGTCAAACGCGCCAGACGCGCTACACTGACGCGCGTTTCACGCGTTTTGGCGTTTTCGCGACGCAAATCTGCTTCCGAATTTTCGCGGGACCCACAATCGCGCGTCATCGCGCTTTTCCATTGACTTTACATGTAAACCTGACGCTCTATTCGCGTCCATCGCGTTCGGTGTGAACACACCGTAAGACTGCAACTCTGCTTCCTGGTCCCAACTCTGGATAGTCATATTTTGAGGGGTTTAATAAATTTGTCCATATTTCTAGAAATGAGAGCTGCTCCATCCAAAGTGGGATGGATGCCATCTCTCCTAACAAGACCAGGTTTCCTCCAGAAGGTTTGCCAATTATCTATGAAGCCCACATCATTTCTGGGACACCACTCAGACAGCCAGCAATTTAAGGAGAACATGCGGCTAAACATGTCACTCCTGGTCTGATTGGGGAGGGGACCAGAGAAAACTACAGAGTCCGACATTGTTTTGGCAAAGTTGCACACCGATTCAATATTGATTTTAGTGACCTCCGATTGGCGTAACCGGGTGTCATTACTGCCGACGTGAATTATGATTTTACTAAATTTACGTTTACCCTTAGCCAGCAGTTTTAAATTTCCTTCAATGTCGCCTGCTCTGGCCCCTGGAAGACAATTGACTATGGTTGCCGGTGTCTCTAGCTTCACATGTCTGAGAACAGAATCACCAATTACCAGAGTTTGACCCCCAGCGGGTGTGTCACCGAGTGGGGAAAAACGGTTAGACAAATGAACGGGTTGGTGGTGTACCTGGGGCTTCTGTTTAGGACTATGCTTCCTCCTCACCGTTACCCAGCCGCCCTCTTTCCGCAGCTGCTTGGGATCTGCCGGGGAACAGCTAGCAGGGCCTACGCTATCGTCGGCTGCACCAGCTACATGGGCCTGGCTAGCTAAGGGTGAGGTGTGAAGCCGAGTCTCCAGTTCAGTAATCCTGGCCTCCAGAGCTGCAAATATGCTACATTTATTACAGATATCATTACTGCTAAAGGAGGCCGAGGAGTAACTAAACATCTGACACAATGAGCAAGAAAGTGCAGGAGGGACAGGTGAAGTAGCCATGGTGCTAACGAGTCGGCTACGAGCTAAGCTAGCGAAACAGTACAGAGACAGTGAGTGAATACTTTGGCTATAAATTAGGTAGTGAGTACACAGAAAGTGTGCTTCGGATGAAGCACGTGAAGATTATACTATGAAAAAAGAATGTATTTAAAAGTTGTTAATTAAACTGCTAAGCAAATAAGCTACTCAGAACACCACTGTGTTTGAGCAGGAACAGGAAGTGATACTATACCACAGAGTGAGCGAACACCAAGTGACTCACACAAGAGAGAGGCTCCAAGATTCGCACTGAGGACTGCCCTGGTCTTTATTTATACTTCAGTGAGCGTTTGTTCCTTACATTGGAATGTGGAGGTGTATATGTGTGTGTGTGTGTGTGTGTGTGTGTCAGAGTGTGACCCCATAAACGACTTCCCCTAACTTGCTGGTCTGGAAAATCCAACAGTTCATCTATATGTAAAAAAGGCACTTAGACTAAAACTGACATAGCTATGTTAATCCTACCGTAAAATAATAAGACAAGGTACGACCTTTCCCATGCTCCTAGCATGTGGGGGTGAATGCCAGAACACCCAAGAATGTACACAACGTTGTTACAGACCTCCTAGGATGAGACATTCTTTCAATATGCCACCAACTATATACTTCTAAACACAAATGATTACATGCAGTATTCTACCATATGCAAACTTATATCATTAAAGATTATACTGACTACTAAGTACAATTTTCTATTGACATTCCCTCCTGTTGTCAGTATAACTTTTAAGTAAGATATCAGTATGTAACATCTTGTTGTACATTTTCTGTCACATCGTCATTAATCACACCAAGTCTTCATGTTCCAACAGGTCGGAGTCATTATCATCATTTGTCACGGCTATGTATGCAGCAACAGTGGAAAATATTACGCGGTTAATCATGAGTTTTAGACATGGCAGTATACATATTACAAAAACACAAAATAAAAGTAAAAATATCCCAATTCTGATGAGTAGTCCTTTTAGCACCTGTAACCAGGAGCCAGTGTAAAGCCAAGAAAACCAGTCACTTGTATCACTTACATAATCCTGATTTTGGGCCTGCTGGATCTGTCTCAAAGCATTCAGGGCGTCAGTCATGTTTGATGAATGTACATCGTCTCTATGTAAGTGCAGCAGGTGTTGTTGAAGAGGATGGATGTGGTCTTGTGTCATGTCTCTTAGGTGAGAGTTGTCGTGTGTCCATCTTTTCTGTCTGCCTCGTGGTTCAACGGTTTTCGGCATCAGCTGGGGTCCTGTAAAGGTGAGCGTCGTAGTCAAGGTAACCAGGAGGGTCCACCTTCCCATGGCTACGTACAGGTCCGTCACACCCTACTACTTGGTTACTCTAGAGTTGGCCAATGGCTGGAGGTTGAAGTGCGAGCAATTCCCTACGGGCGCCCAATCAGCACTTCCCCCTCACCACTGAAGCAACCAAGTGAGGGTGAAACTTTCCCTTACTAGTTGATTTCTGTGGAGGAAGTGGAATTCTCTGGGACCTCAACCTTTTTGCAGTGGCTCTGATGTATCCAGGAGGGTCTCTCTGCTATTTTGCAGGCAGTTGGAGTGGTCAGAAGCACTTGAAATGGCCTCTATCAACCCCCATCACCTCACTTCAGGCCTTCGTCCTGCGATGGGAATACTTATGGCTCTTCTACTGTCCATCCTCTGCAGAAAAACCCCTCTGTGGAAAGGGTGCTGGGTCCAGTTATCTTACTGCTGTTATGATCCCAGCAGTCTTCAGAGTGTCATCGTATGCACAGTACAGTGACACAGCATTAGGTGATGTTCATAGGAAACTGCTGTCATCACCACCATAGCTTCTGGTTCCTGTGCCTTTCACAGAATCATGATGCCATCCTTGGACTCCCTCTGTGCTGTCGATGGAGCTTGGCACGCTCCCCTCATCCTTCAGGTGCCCGTCTGTTGTCCACAATCTCCTCTGTTGGCCTCTGGAAATCCCCCTTGGCACAGCTCTCATTCCAGCGCAGTTTCGTGGTCCTTGCTGTGGCTCCAAAGTCTGATCTCATAATGGGCCCCAACCAGCTCGACATTTGACCTCAACCACTGCCTGGGCTGTCAGCTATGCCTGGAATGGTTCTTGCTTCTCACTGGGCCTGTGAAGATTTCTCATGAGATTCCTTTCAGCAATATTGTGACTGCTGCATCTGTATTTCCTTGCTAGGAGGAAAAACTTCTATTTGGAGAGCATGTCAACAATCATCAAACCACATTTTTAACCCACATCAGATTTGTGGGTTGTGCTGCTGAATAAGGTTGGAGGTGTAATTTTCTCTCCCTGCCACTAGGAGGCGAGTATGCCTTGAGATGACTTTCTGTCAGTCAACATTTCCTGTTGTGGAAGCCACCAAATTAGCTGAAAGATCCCGGTAAGAAAAGCTAAAATAAAAGTTAAATTCACAATTTATCTTCACATACTAGTAGTTAATAGATGGCTATTTATTAGGATCTGAAATCTGTGAAATTTTGGCCGTGGGGAGCTGCGTCAGCCGGACGAGCTATCTCACCACGAGCTCCGGTAAGGGATGCTACATGAATGTTAGCACCATAGATATATATTTTCTGCTTTAAAAAACAAAACCAGTCGGAGTTGTGATATTTATGTTTAAAGTACTGTAACATCACTGATGTGCAGATGTTTAATTTTAAGTGCTAAAGAATATATTAAAATGTGCCCAGCTAACCGCTAGTATTAAGCTACGGCTTAGCAATTTCTGTGTATTTCTGTGTATTCTAACATTACTGTGATTCATCGGAGTTTGTTAGCTTTCCAAAACGTTGGAGAAGCAGTAATATCGTCATGTAGTGCTTAAATGCACCCTTTCAGTTTTGTTGACTTAGAGGTTAATTAATTTGGTAAAGATGCAAAAAGTTCATAAAATGTGATTATAAAATGTGAGGGATCTCCTTAATCTGTTGAAGTACTAATGTTTTAAGAAGTTGATATATTTTTCTGAGAAATAATTCATGTTGAAATATCTTAAAAAGAAGAACAGTTAAAAGCAAGCTGTTAAAAGGATAAATATGGGAGAGTGAATCTTACAAGTTTATTTATTCTTAAAAGGGTAAATATAAGGTATATTTTCTGTTGCGCTAAAACCTTGTGTGATGTAACTCAAGTTATTTCATGATGGTTGAGACATTGTATAACTAAAATAATTTGTTATACTTGAGCAATACTTGACTGAAAGATGAGTGATGGAAAAAGCATAGATAAAATAGTAATGTATGCACTCTGAACTGTGTGCATAGATTGGTTTTTGACCAGGACTGGATCATTTGAGATCTGAACCCTGTGGGTTCAGTGGTGAGCCAATCCCAAGAGAGTGACTGTAGACAGACCAGAGTACGGTGTGGCCAGCCGTGGGATCCATCTTCAGCGAACCTCAGGACTATAACTACATTCATTGACACAGATAAGACTAACACATTAAAAATCTACCCGGGTAGTGTTAGAACCAGTGGACAGAAACACACACACACACACACACAAGGAACTCTAATTTCTCTTCCCAAAGAGAAGTGGACTGAGCAACAGGAACGGAAGCTCTTTAATTGAAACTCTTTGGAGAATTTCCTTAAAGAGGATGTTTGGTTTTGATTTTATTTTTGAGCCCTTTAATTTGCGTTTGTGCACTGTAGGAAGCCGGCTTTAGACAGGCAGGGTTTGTAAACTTTACAACTTTCAATACAGTTTCTATTCAAATCACATCTTATCTATCATTGTGTGGTTCCTTCTCTGCTGATCCTTTCAAGGCTCCATAGTCTTACCTAGAACTTTCTGATACTAGTCCAAAATTGTCGAGACAATAATTTAATGCGTATCTCATATTATTTAATTGTAATACCTGTTACACTAAGTCTAATTCAGTTCCTTTCGGCGAACCCAACCTATTTTAATTTGTTACGAAGTAATTGCAGCTACTTCTAAAACCCAAGTCCAATTCAGTTCCTTTCGGCGAACCCAACCTATTTTTTCTTGTTACGAAGTAATTACGGCTACTTCTAAAACCTAAGTCTAATTCAGTTCCTTTCGGCGAACCCAACCTATTTTATCGTGTTACTTTAAACCTTTGCGGCCGTTTTATATACCAAAATAGTGTTTTCTCACCCTCGGACGTCTCACTGGTGGTTCGGATCATCAGACTGAATCCCACCGCCGTGGACCAGGCTACCGGCCCAGACCCGAATTAACGTCCTGGGGCTCTCTCCTCGTCTAACAGGGCTGTCGACAGACTTCGGTGCTGGCTTCCCACGGCGTCAGGAATCAGTGCTGGATCTTGGAACAGAGTCACAGATAACAGTTCTGATGTTTTCTTCTCCGGCTCGGAGGACCAAATAATGTTAAGAGATATATTCTAAAACACTTCTTCAGCAGAGAATCAGAGAGGAGAAACACACTTGCTAGCAAGGGCAGCCTCACACACAAGAGAGAGGCTCCAAGAGTCGCACTGAGGACTGCCCTGGTCTTTATTTATACTTCAGTGAGCATTTGTTCCTTACATTGGAATGTGGAGGTGTATATGTATGTGTGTGTGTGTGTGTGTGTGTGTGTGTCAGAGTGTGACCCCATAAACGACTTCCCCTAACCTGCTGGTCTGGAAAATCCAACAGTTCATCTATATGTAAAAAAGGCACTTAGACTAAAACTGACATAGCTATGTTAATCCTACCGTAAAATAATAAGACAAGGTACGACCTTTCCCATGCTCCTAGCATGTGGGGGTGAATGCCAGAACACCCAAGAATGTACACAACGTTGTTACAGACCTCCTAGGATGAGACATTCTTTCAATATGCCACCAACTATACACTTCTAAACACAAATGATTACATGCAGTATTCTACCATATGCAAACTTATATCATTAAAGATTATACTGACTACAAAGTACAATTTTCTATTGACATCTTTCCACTGTCACAAAGTCCTTGCTCATGGGGGGTCGTAGCTTACCATGTAAAGCACCCTACAGGGACGGTTGTTTTGATCTGGTGCAGTATGAATAAAATTGAATTGAAGACAGGAATAAGATTTGGGTTGAAATGAAAAATACATACAATGAGAATGCCCACGATGGCTGAGAGGACCACTAAGCTGTCATAGACTGCTCCCACAATATAAGCTGCCTCCTTCTGGCTGTAGTAGCTGTACTTATTACTCCTGGATGAACTTGCTGGGATATGAAAAAAAGAAAAAAGAAGACAGATGTAAATGTTTGTGACACTAGTATCACTTGCACTTGCAATACGTGCTGCTTTATTTAGAGGAATGCAGGTTTAAGTTTCACGGATTACTCTGAAAGCAGTTCTGCATGTACAAGCCTGTATGCTCACACTTTATGTTGAGAACTCTACCTTGCATCAGCAATGAAGGGGAAGATGCCGTTGTAGAAGAACATGATGGTGAGAACCAGCAGCCAGTATCTTACTGACAGGAGCTTCACATCCTGAATCCTCTACACATAAAAACACACAACAATAAATGATGCTCCCCACACAGATCACTAGTGTGTCCATAATACTGAAAAATTAAGGTTTTAATCTTCAGTGTTATGTATGCATGTTGTTTTTAATAAAGGATATTGATTGTACCACTTTGCAAGACTCTTCTTGGATGGCTCCATCGAGACCCAGCTGTCTCACTCCAATCTCGTCCAAGGTGCTGACAATGACAGAAGAAGCGAAGCCCAGCACACACAACAGTGCGCCTAAGAAACAATAACATGAGAAACCCAGGTCACATGGCACCACACCATAATCCTTGAGATTTCTACACACTTGTCACTTACCACCCCAGAGTGTCCACTGCATGCCATATTTTTCTTCAAACGTCTGCGTGAGGAAGAAGTTCAACACCGAGCCCAGCCGCGAGAAGGCCACGGTCAGGCTGAAAGCCAAAGCCAACTCCTTCCCTTTGAACCAGAAGGTTGTGATGCGTTTCTGAACAACTAATGAAGAAGGAGAAAGGTAACTGAGCGGTTAAGAAATGCTCCTCAAAGGCGATGCTGCAGAGAATATTTGTTCATATACATGAGGAGAACTTACTAGTCAGAGATCCATTGCCTGATCCAAACAGCAGACGGCCGGTGAGCATTAGCGGCAGCAAGTAGGGAGATCCCTTGAAGTGGGAGCCGAGAGCAAACAGCGATGAGCCCAAAACACAGAGAAAAGAGAAGAGAAACACACCGACTGCAAAGAGGAGCAAAAGAAATGGTTGTACCATCACTTTACTGTCAGTAGATTAAAAATAACTGCAGACCATGCAGAGAGAAAACATAAAACAAAACTTACAGCGATTTCCTAATTTGTCAATGAGGAATCCAGCCAGGATCACCACTATTGCATTCCTGTTGATAACAGAAAGAAGCTTCTCATTGATAAGCCACTTTTCTGCATTTTCACAGTGAAATCAATGCATTAACGTGCTTACGTCCAAGCATAGATGGCATAGAGAAGATTGTACTGCTGAGGGGTCATCCCCAGTCCCTCCACACAGTCCACTGTCCCGTTGATCACCGTCGCATTGGGACACGTCAGGTTCTGTCAAAAAACAACAGTCAAACATTAAAAACAACATCAGTCTTTCCCTGCTGATAATCAAGTCGTGCAATATTGATGCGATCTGTAAGCTGCGCTGCCTCTTGCTCACCCCTTGGAACTGATCCTGTAACACACTGGGAATGTCGAAGCAAAAGTAGGACCCAAAGGTCAGCAGACAGTTAAAGAAGAGCACCACAAAGCGATAGTATGCTGCAAGACAGTGACGCACAATAAAGAAAGGGCAACATCAGGTGATTTAAAAATGCAGCAGCCTCAGATCAATATAACAAATACTTTATTATGTCTGAGGATATTTTTGGTTTTTAACAAAGTGCTACTGTGCGACCTGGCACTGTTTTTTTTTTTTTAAAGGAGGAAAAAATATATGTAATTCTCCTTGTTCTGTACAGGTAAGCTTATGAATTACGAAAAACAGAGTGGAGAATTATGTGTGCTAATTACGCACAGAGCGAACTGAGTTTCGTGTTCAGCCAACTTCTCCTACAGTCACGAGCTCTTTTTGTGACACTGGAAGTATAAAATGCTGAGTTGGTCACTAAGAGGCATTTTTATGGAAGTGTGTTCAGGGTTACAAGCAGAGGTCTGGTTTGTATCAGTAATCTGTGCTGACTTGCTGTGTTTTTAATAAATAAATTGGTAGTGACATGTACCTTCCTCCGCCGGCTGCGCCATCGTGTTAGCTGTAAAACAAAGCGTCAAAAACCATATCCTTCGCTGTTGTTTACATGAACGTAGAGACTGCCACGCTTCTTCAGCAGCTGACGTCGAGAAACCGCAGATCTTAAAACCACATGGATGGAGCTGCTGCCGTAAATATGAACACGTAATGACTTACGGCACGTTTACGAAGCAGCGGAGACCGGAAGTACCCCGCTTTTTTTTTCTTTTTGGAAGCTTTATTGACAAGTAAACGTTTACATCCAAAAATAGGTGGAACATTTTCAGCAAAATTACTATAATAATTACAAAAAATACTTTGTTCAATCTATTTCGTTTGTTGTTTTTTCAAGGAATAACACTATTTTTAACCATTTGTTGCAAAGACTTTAGCCAAGATTGTGGCTATGTGACAGCTCTCCTGGACAAACACTTCATAAATTACAATCAGGTTTCTGTGCTGTTTATTGGACTGATGACAGTTTGATGATGAGTGATGCAGGAGAATGTTCTGCTTTGCTGATCTTGGGCCTGACCTCTTCTCTTGATACTGTTGACCATCACATTATGCTCAATAAGAGAGGTCGGCAAATATCCGTAGTATCCATACCAATGCTAGTATTGGTAGCGAATATATACCAGTTCAGTATGTAGTGTTCAATAAATAGTTTTTTTTAAATAAATAATTTCATCATTAAATAATAATCATTTTAATTTATCTATATAGTGCAAAATCACAACAACAGTCAACTCAGGGTGCTTTATATAGTATTGAAAAGAAAAGAAGAAAAGAAATTAAAAAATACCTCAAATATGCACTATGAAACATGCACTTTTGTGTTGACTTACATGGCTATTGTTTGTAAGTACATTTAAACAATAGAGATTGACCCAAAGTGCTTTAAAGACGGGAACAATTAGATTCCATGTCTCAAAATAAATAAATAAACAAAAACCTAGAAAGTATCCATATCGGTCCTGTATTTACTTGGTATCAAATAAGTTTGTAAATTTAAAGTATGTTGCTATAAAGTAGTTCTCTTCATACGTGTCTGAGCGATCCTTTTTTGTGGCTGCTTTGAAGTTCAGGTCCACTTCTCTTACCTGTCGTGTGAATTTTGGGGGCTTTTACCTTTTTTTTGCACTTTCAAAGAAAATTTCCTATCACTGGGATGCAGATAATATTCAGTTATATATATCTATTAAGCCCCAAGATGTTTCTAAGTTACAGACCTTTCATAGGCAGTGAGAATTTATTAAAAGTTGGACTGCATGCAATTTTTTTAGCAAAACATCTAAGTACTCAAATATGACAATGTTAAAAATTCAGTTACACTGGCTTACCAATAATTTCAGTCCAATTTAAGATTCAGGTTTTGAATTTTAGAGCTCTGTGTGGATAACCATTACTGCACACCAGAGAACTTTTACATCCATTAATCCCCAGCTGAGTTCATGTGCAGCATACAAGACCGAGACAGAGTTTTTACAGCAGTGAGCCCCTAGACTCTGAAGCTCTCGCTCACCAACCCTAAAATCTGTGGACTCAGGGATCTCTTTCAACCAGCAGCTAAAAAAAGTAGGGGAAAAAAAGATATTTATCCTGAAAAGTGCTACATAAATAAAATTTTACCTTTAGCCTTTTATATAATTTTAAAGACAATAATGAACCTGGAAGAAAATCAAAATGAAAACTATTCATTTAAGAAATTTCTTCTTAATTAATAAATCTTTGTTGTCTTCTGTATTTTAAACACTGTTTATTAGAAAAAAATAAATAAAACGATTAAGTGTCAAAGTCTTTTTTTCCCTGTTTCAAACCTGAAAAAATACATTAGAGCTCAAAAGCATCATCAAATTTTGTTTACATTTATCCTAACAACAACCTTAATAATAATTCAACTCATCAATGCACGCAAAGCACAAAATAAAGTCCTAGCTGTCGGTATAATATACCACCCTACCTATTTACTCACTAGGTCAGCTGACTGTCCTGGGATTTTAATCCAATAAGAAACAGGTGTGTCAGTTTATCCACTTCACCTGATGACAGCTGCTGTGTCTCTCTCTACCTCCTGTAGTCCACAGTATAATCGAATGTTTTGATTAGAATTTAACATTTTAAATATAGCTATACTTGTAAAGGCTTCTCTTTAATTAATCAGGAATGTGGGGTTTGTTGGGTTATACCAGTGGTTCCCAAACTTTTTTTGCCTGGCCCCCCTTTGTTTTACAGAAAAATGTTCGCGCCCCCACACACGCACGCACTAACACATCCTCCACACACACCCATATTTTGCTCAATTGCGGTTTATTTCACACCTCAAACATTTAGTAAACAATTAAGCAAATACAAGTAATCTGCAGGTAGTAAGAAAATAAACTACTAACTCTTTTACGCTACGTCCGCACCTACACGGGTATTTTTGAAAATGCAGCTGTTTCGTCCACTCGTAAACGGCGTTTCGAATCACCGAAAACTGAGATTTTTTAAAACTCATTTTTTTGCGTTTAAGTATGGACAAGGAATACAGAGTTTGTCATGCAAGTTAAAGGTATGTGCCTTTTTTCACGTCACGCTGTGCGCCACGCTATTGCTTACATGAGAGGAATTGCAGAATGGCAGATAGTCAGATTAACAGTATTTTGTCTCTATCTTCAGGTTTTACACGCAGTTACTGTCCCTCTATTTAGAAAGGCAGAGGCATCACGGTGTAATTATTTTACATGTAGTTGTTTTTTTCCTGTGTAATAATATTCAACATTGCTATCAATACATTTTTCCAAAAAAATGCCTCTCTGTGCAAAATGGGTTTAAAAACATAAACAACTGTGGGATACTGTTTGTCCGTGATTTAGACAGGGGGAACAAATCTTGGCAGGATCAGACTGATGTTATTTGTATCCCACTGTAACTTTACTGTATAAAGAGCTAACATCTCCAAAATGTAAAGAGTAGTTAGTCATTACAAGAAGTGTTTGTGAAGTAAAAGTCAAGAATGTGGGATACTGTTTGTCCGTGATTTGGAGAGCCCAGTGTGTGCTCCCGACGAAGGAAAGACCAATTCTGCAGGGGAGACCTACCTTGGCACTTGTGCAGGTGAAACCAAAGAGAAGATATGCTTCACCATATTTTCTAGTCTTTGGCTTAGAATGAAGTTGGTTTGGAAACATATTCAGCGATACTTCATCTCCTGCTTTGCATTTGTGTGGGCGCCCCGTGCTAGCAGTATCCAAGCGTTGTTTTTTTTTTCCCTTTTCAGCTGCTGCCGTATCCACAGTTTTCGCTCTACAGTCATCATTTTACCCTCAAAGCATTCCAATCGTGGGTCACTTCCTAACGATGTGTCTCTCAAAGCTAAGAGATGCACACTTTTTGAGCTGCATAGATGCAAGTAAAGGAAGTACCTTCTAACTGACCCATTGTGATCCATTGTCTTTTCAGTGAGGAGTTTGTCTCAAGAGCAGAAAAGACTGAACGTTTTTACTCTTGTGACCACATTTTTGAGACCAGAAACATTAAAATACACTGTTGTGTAGAACAAGTCTTTTGGACCCTCGTGGTTTAAAAACGATTTTGATAGGAGTCAAGATCTTGGATTTAGAAGCAGTTTTTTAAGCAGGCGCACCAAGACAAATTTGACAGGAATTTGCTACAGAGTAACAGTTTGTCAGTATTTACTGCAGTCCAACTCAAAGCTCTTTGGCAGTTATTTTCAGATAGTGAATTTAAATGTATGGGAATGATAGAGCATTCTGATTGGCACATTAATTTCAGGCTTATTTTTCATTGGTGGATTTGTCTTCAGCAGACAGGTGGTTCAAATCTGGGCAGTTGGAGGCAGTCGATGACTTTTAGAATTATCTTTTCATTGAAAACTAATTTACCTGCTCATTTGATGGCCCTCTCTCAAAAGCTCCTGTCAGTAAGATACTGGCTGCTGGTTCTCACCATCATGTTCTTCTACAACGGCATCTTCCCCTTCATTGCTGATGCAAGGTAGAGTTCTTGACATAAAGTGTGTGCATACTGATGAAATACAGTGATGTGAAAAAAATGTTGTCCTCCTGCCTGATTTCCTGTTTTTGTTTTGTTTTTTGGTTTTTTGGTTTTTTTCCAAGCATTTGCGATAACTGGCAATGCGTCTTCACAGTGCTATGGAGGAATTTTGGCCCATTCATCTTTGCAGAATTGTTGTAATTCAGCCACTCTGGAGGGTTTTTCAGCATGAACCGGCTTTTTAAGATCATGCCACAGCATCTCAATCGAATTCAGGTCAGGTCTTTGACTAGACCACGCCAAAATGCCTCCCTTTTCCAGAGATTGGCCACCTTGTGCCAGGAAACCGTAGGGGTGAGTAGCGCGCAGACTGTAAGCCAAACAGCTGGAGTTTTAACCCCACCAGCCCCTGTGGAGATCCCTGTAGAGGATGAGGATGGAGTAGGCTGGGTGAATTGGGTTGGCCCTAGCTCCTTGTCACTCCCGGCAGGGCGAAGCTGCCATGCTATATGCCGGGTGGAGCTAGAAGAACCACTCAGCAAAGGCATATTAATGGTGGAAACTATCGAACACTAAATCGACGTACCATTCCTGACCAGTACACCACTCCCCGCATCGGTGATGCGCTTGATTGTTTGTCAGGGAGTAAGTGGTTCTCTGTCCTCGACCTTCACAGTGGCTATTACCAGATACCCATGGCGGAGGAGGACAAACAAAAGACTGCATTCATTTGTCCGTTGGGTTTCTATCAGTTCGAGAGAATGCCCCAAGGTATCACAGGGGCACACGCCACTTTCCAGAGATTGATGGAGAAGGCGGTGGGGGACATGAACCTCCTGCAGGTACTAGTGTACCTCAATGACCTAATAGTCTTTGGCAGGTCACTGGAGGAACATGAGGAGCATTGGATAAGTGCCAGTTCTGTCAGCCGAAGGTGAAGTACGTGGGACACATTGTGTCTGCGGAGGGTGTTACCCCTGATCTGAGTAAAGTAGAAGCGGTTACTAAATGGAATTCATAGCGCGGCCCAGCCAATTCCAGTCTCGGTGGAATGTCGGCAGCGACTTAGTTTTAAAATTACTCTTATTTCTCTTTCTGGGTCGCAAAATAACTTTTAACATATTTTCAGGTGAGAATGCAGCTGTGTAAACTTCAAATATCTGAGCCGACCGACACATTGTCTTCAAACCCCCGTGGTCTTTCGCTACTCGGGTTAAACATGATATATAAGTCACTTTGATAACTTAAAAATGTTATTGTTTGGCTTTTCAGTGTTTTATTTGTTCTTGGGTGAATCTGTTTGGCTGAGATTAAAGTTATTAGATTAGATTAAATTAAATTTAACTTTCTTAATCCATCGGTTGGGTTCCTCTGGGGTTTTCACACAGCTGAATAGACGTCAAACAGAAAACTGATTAAACAGAAGTGTGAGACGGTCGAGAGTTTAAGTCAGCGCCCAGTTATATTTTAGATAGCAAGGAGCAGATGGCAGCATTTCACTCCACCGAGGGAGCTCATGACGTACTACCCAGCTTTCTTTAGACCGCGAAGGCACATAAGTATGAAAGGCGGAAGAGGAAGTAGTTCCTTTGAATGTAGACAATCCGAATGATGTAGTTTCTTTCCACTGTGTTCCTGTTAATGATAAACTACAAATTTACCGTAAAGTACTAAAATATCGATATTTTAATGTGAGAATCAATTCTAGAACATAAATGATTGGTATCGGAGGAATCAATATTTCAGGATCAATCCGCACATCACTACTTTTCACCACATCATTCAGTGTCTGACCACTGCCCCTGTGCTAGCCTTTGCAGTGGTAAACAAGCCATACACCCTTCATGTGGATGCCAGTCTGAAAGGTCTTGGGGCCGTGTTATACCAAGAGCACCCCCAGGGGCTGTGGCCCGTGGCTTTTGCCAGCTGGAAATTGAGCTGCTCCGAACAGCGGTACCCATTGCACCAATTAGAGTTCCTGGCTTTGAAGTTGGCTGTCGTGGACAAATTCCATTTGTATGGCGCAAAGTTTACAGTGCGCACTGATAACAACCCGCTGACGTATGTCCTTACCACCGCAAAGCCAAATGCAACAAGGCACCGATGGCTCGCGGCTCTAGCTAGTTATGACTTTGATCTTCAGTATCAGTCTGGCAAGACTAATATAGATGCTGATTTGCTATCGAGAAACATGGTTGATGACTTGAAGGAGATTGAATGGGATCAGGTCTCTCAAAGTGGCGTAAAGTCTATTTGTAAGAGAATATGCTTTGGTGATGCAACTGAAACCAATGCGAGATACATCGATCAGTTGGGGGCACCTCCCGAGTGTGTTCCAGCTGTGTATGCTACTCAGTTAAGTCTGCCAGCAGTAGGGCAGGTGTCAAGGCCAGAGTTGTGACAAGCTCAAAGAACAGACCATGCCCTAGGCAGAGTGATTGATGCGCTGAACACTGTTACTTGGCCAAAAGGTACCCAATCTGACCCAGAGTTTGTGTTAATGAGGCGGCAGGCCAGCAAACTTGTCATGAAAGATGGGTTACTTTACAGGACAACTCAGAAGCAGTCCAGGGATGAGCTGTACCAGCTTGTGTTGCCTTCTCAATACAGAGAACAGGTATTGCGGTCTGCTCATGATGATATGGGACATTTAGGAATAGAAAGAGCCACTGACTTTCTGAAAGATAGGTTTTATTGGCCGAAAATGGCAAATGATGTGGAGCAGTATGTCAAAAACTGTGGGGTATGTGTCACCCATAAAACACCCTACAAGAGAGCAGTGTTTTTGTACCAGATCAGCAGCAAGGGTCCCATGGACTTGGTTTGCATGGATTTTCTGTCTATGGAGCCAGACTCCAAGGGGATAGGTAATGTTTTGGTGGTAACTGACCATTTTACCAGCTTTCCCCACTAAAAACCAAAAAGCCACCACGGTTGCAAAAGTGTTGGTGGACAAATATTTTGTGCACCATGGATTGCCTGCCAGAATACATTCTGACCAAGGACGAGACTTCAAGAGCCGATTAATCCGTGAGCTCTTGCGGTTATTGGGTGATAGGAAGTCTCGGACAACTCCCTATCACCCCGAGGGGGATCCGCAACCCGAGAAATTCTATCGAACTTTGTTGTCAATGTTAGCGATACTAGGGGAGGAGAAAAAGCGTACTTGGAGTCAGCATGTAGGGTCGCTAGTTCATGCATATAATAGCACGAAGAGCGATGCCACAGGGTATTCTCCCTATTTTTTGATGTTTGGGAGGGAGGCTAGGCTTCCCGTGGATATTTGTTTTGGAGCATCTCCTGATGGAACTGAGGAGAAGACTCATTTACAGTATGTGACAAACTTGAAACAGGATTTGCAGAGAGCTTATCAATTAGCCAATGACGCTGCTGATAAGGTACACAAGAGGAACAAAAGAGCTTTTGATCAACGAGTCAGTTTCCAAGCCTTGGAAGTGGGAGACAGGGTACTCCTTAAGAATCTGGGGTTGAAGGGGAAACATAAGTTGGAAGGCAAATGGAACGCTGTACCACATGTGATTGTGGGAAAACTGCCCAACCTACCGGTATATAGGGTGAAGCCACAAATGGGTCAAGGTAGTGTGAGAACCCTACACAGAGATCATTTGTTACCGATTGGGACAGAAGTGAGACTGGCAGAAGGCATGAAGTGCCAGTGAGACCACAGACTCACAGGAGGGGAAAAGGAAAAGAGAGGGTAGAAAGGAGAGATGCGAGTCAAGACACTGGGGAGTCGATTGGATCGTCAGATGTAGAATACGAGCGGTCACATGCCTGGTACAGAGACTGTGTGGAGAAAGTGTTGAGGGAGGAGTCATTTAGTGACGATTCTCCATTGGCATCGGAGGATGATGCTCAAGCTATGTTTCTATCTGAGGGCAATGCCGATGAGTCTCAGGAAGAAGCAGATGACATTTGTAGTGTAGAGAACACCGATGCAGAGTCAGAGGTGGAGAAGGAAAGACCTCTCTCAAGGAGGTTAAGGGGAAGACGGAGTATTGGGGAAGAGGTCATCAAATGCCTTATGTCAGAGATGACTGGGAAGAGAAGAATAAAGCCAGTTTTGAGACTGTCCTATGATGAACCAGGGAAGGCTAGTGACCAACCTATTACTATTGTTCACAGAGGGTGTGCAAATTCCCTGCTTCAGGATGTCTAGAGGCAAGAATCAAGCGCACCCAAATGAGCGCATCAGTGGTCATGTGCACATCACGCAGAGGGAGAGTGAGAGACGAAAAGCAGCAGCAGAGCATGGCAGTTGTATTGCTGTTTGTGTGATTCCGTGTGCGTTAATGAGACTGTAAGTGTTATTACCTTTGACAGTTTAACTGGTATGATAATAGTTATAGTTGTTTGTGTATGTTCAAGCTAAAGTTATGCCTCAGTACACTGCTATCACGTTAGTAGGTTTATTTAATTATTTAATTAATTAGCACTAAGTTAATACCAGTGGCCAGAATCTCCTCCAATGACTATATCCCGTAGTTAAAGGATTTTTCTGTTGTTTATTGTTTAGTTTAGCTGTTGTTAGCTTGCCACATTCTTGCCTTAGTACTAGCAACTGGGAAGATATGTGCTATTTAGCCAACTTCTGGTCTTATGGCGACCCCTTGTGGACATTGTAAAATATTGCTGTGTCTGAGTAGATGATGTGTTCTGATTGTTGCTTAGTTATCTTTGACCCTGCTAATTATAGTATTACCTGTTTCTGTTTCCAGACAACCATGCTTATAGTCACCTATACTGCATCTGCCACAATTATAAGTGCATATCTGGCTGTATCACAGTCGGATTTATCCTGGCGAGCCCTGCTGTAACCAGTTCTTCTGTGAAGCTTCATTAAAGACAGTGAACTAAACTCCTGGACTGCTGCAGTCTTTCTGACCGAAGACTTAGGCCAGACTTGTCTACCCAGCACCTTCCAGTATATATATTCTACAAATGGTCCTTCGAGCCGGATGGTATACAAGCTGCACTATGGCTACACCCAGAGAGTTCAACGACAACCAGCCTGCACTGAGTCCCCATCCCAGCAGGGTGCGACGCATTCCCGGACATCTGGAGGACTTCGAACTCACCTACCCAGCTCACCGTCTTTATAGTACCACAGTAAGACCAGCATCACCACTGACATCAACTTACGCAACACCACTCAGCCCTGGGAGTTCCCCTAACTACCCTGCAGCTGGTCATTATGGTACGGCAAGTGCAGGGGAAAGATGGCAGGGGCTGGAAGCACGTTGGCAAACAATAAGCCAGCAGATGAAAGAACTTGAAGTGGAAATGGACAGGGTCAGATTGACTTTGTATCCACAGAGTGCACATCTGCCTTACCCTTCATACCACTATGCAGCATTTCAGCCACATTACAGTAGCCTCCCCATTTAGAACCGGGTTACCCTGTTTGGCCTCCCAGTCCAAGAGCTGCACCTAACATTCAGCACCAGGTTCTGCATGCTCCAACACAAGCCCCTGCTCCTCAAGTGCAGGTTGACACTGCCTACATCAAACCCACAACCTGCTTCAGAAGCGATGTCTGTACCAGCCCGCGCATCCACGGCTCCTTCAGCCTGCTCGCCGCTGTGGCCAACGCAGCCTGTACTCCCTGCTCTAACACAGCCTGCATTGCCCTTCTCACTACCTCCTGCTTCTCTAATGATACCTCAGCCAGTGTCCCCTATCACACCGCAGCCAGAACGACATGTGCCTCAGCCAGTACCCTCTACCACACCGTTACAGCCTGAGCATGTCCCTGTTCGGGCGCCAAGGGCCTGGCAGTCTGCTCCACTGCCATATCCACCCGTGCATCATCCTAGAAGACCCCGTGGTCAGCACTATTATCCCACACCTCACCCAGTAGATAGTTCATATGAGCCGAGTATGATGGAGATGGCAATTGCTTCATCATTTGGCATTCCTAAACCCAAACTGACTGTATTCAGCTCAGGGAAAGAGAGTGATTTTCTTATGCTCAAAAAGGGTCTGGACAGCTTACTTGGTCCGCACAAGCATTTAAGTGAAGACTATAAGTATCAGATCCTGCTTGACCATCTCACATTCCCCTCGGCACTTCAAGTGGCAAAGAGGTATGTCAACAGTCAGACCCCATACACAAGTGCCATGCAAGCGCTCACACAGAGGTACGGACAGCCAAGGCAGCTAGTGCAGGGGGAACTGAAGGCCATTCTGAATTTCCCACCAGTCAGGGCTGGAGATTATCAAGCATTTGAGGACTTTGCTACCGCAGTTGGAACTCTGGTGGGAATGCTCAGTACAATGGAGGGCCCCTCATCATCAGAGTTGAAGTGTGGGTCTCATGTGGACACCCTACTCACCAAACTCCCCACTAACTACCGAGATGCATTTGCTGAACATTGCTTTTATCGAGGAATTATCCAAAGTGGCAGTGATCGTACATACACTCTCCCTGATCTAGTGGAGTGGCTGGAAAGGAAGGCCCAGACATTGCAGGTGTCTCGCCAAATCACAAGCCCCTTCCCAGGTGTACCAGCACATACTGAGTACAAGGACTGGAAAGCAAGGAGACAACAGAGGGTCAAACCTGCTACTATTCTGCTTGGGAGTCAGCAGGGATCGAAGCCCGCTAATCCTTCTCCGAGCCCTGCCACTGTACCACAGAGGGGTTGTGATAAAGTTGAGGAATGTGTAAACGAAAAAAAAAAAAAAAGGTGAAGTTCCAAGAGTGTCTGTTATACATTCAAGATCTGTGGAGTTTTATTTGTTTTCAGCAGCCTTGGGTGATGTCTGATGAGGACATCCAGACAATTAGAAGGGGGAGGATATAGCCCGGGTATATTTTATGGGGCTAAGTTTTATTTCCAGTTGGATATATCTGAACAGTTCTGTTGTTTATTTTACTGTGTTGGTAGTAGTGGTAAGGAAGTGTGTTTAGGTCCTTTTACTTTGAAAGGAAGGGAGCGGAAGGAGAGACGGGGTAGCGGCGTGCAGCCACGAGAGAGCAGAGGAGAGAGAAAAGCGTGCGCGAGATGCGGCTAGCACGGAGTGGGAGGCTACTGACTGCCAAGGCAGGCCGATCAAGTTTGCTGCTTAAAAGGAGTAAGCGTGCAGCTCGGCAACCTAAGGGACGGACCTCTCGGTGTGCTGTGAGTGTATTGTGGACAGAAGAATAAGGTTTCCAGGTAGGAGCTCCATTTTGTTTTCTTTTAGGACCGTTGGTTCCTACGCACCCTAGCATCAATCCAGGCCTGCACCGAGGGGACTTGGGAAACTGGGTGGTGTGTGAGAGAGAGAGAGTGTGTGTGTGTGGGGCCCATTACGGTAAAGAACTGTGTAACTGTTATTATTGTTATATTTTATCATTGCAAGAGACTTCTTACTTTATTGATTTATTAGGTGTTTACCAGTTCATTAAGTAAACCTGCTTGGTTTCAACAGAAGATCTTGTGTCTGGTACTGTTTCTTATCTATAGTTCAGAGTAAGATAAAGGTGTTATATGTATGTAACTCTGGGGAGCTTGCACTGAGGGCAACTGGGTAAGTTCAAGGTAACTAGAACTCAGGGCGTACCTGGCTATAGTGGAGTACTGAGTCAGGGGCGCTACATTTATCAAGTTACCCAAATATTTCAGCAATTACAGAATTACAGCTAAAAGAATATTAACATATCAGAATTCGCATTTTCTTCAGGAAACACATTCTCTTTATAGTTAACCTTAGTGTGTAAAGATGACTCCTAATTTACATGAACAAATTGGAATCTATTAGATATGATTTACACAGTATTTGTAAAAGCTACCACATGCTCTAATCTCTGTAATAAAATTTCATGGTCGACAGTATTGAACGCTGCACTGAGGTCTAGCAGGACAAGCACAGAGATGAGTCCGCTGTCAGAGGCTATAAGAAGATCATCTGTAACCTTCACTAAAGCTGTTTCTGTGCTGTGATGAGCTCTGAAACCTGACTGAAACTCTTCAAATAAGCCATTCCTCTGCAGATGATCTGTTAGCTGTTTTACAACTAGTCTTTCGAGAACTGTTTGAATGAAAAATAAAGGTTGGAGATTGGCCTGTAATTAGCTAAGGCTGCTGGGTCAAAAGATGGCTTTTTAAGTAATGGTTTAAACTACTGCCACCTGTGGTACATAGCCGATTATTAGAGATAGGTCGATCATCTGTAAGATTGAAGCATAAATTAATGGCAGGACTTCTTCGAGCAGTCTTGTAGGAATGGGGTCTAAAAGACACGTTGATGGTTTGGAGGAAGTAATTACTGAAGTTAACTCAGAAAGGTCAATTGGAGAAAAAATACTTTAAAGAAATAACAATGGTACTGAAGGTAAGTAAGTAAGTAGGTAAAATGTTATTTGTATAATACCTTTCAAGATCAAAATCACAAAGTCACAGAAAAGCTAAAACAAAAAACAAAAACAAGAATGAACCAAAAGCAAGTTTAAAAGATGAGTTTTTAGCTTTTTTTTGTTTAAAGAGACCACTGAGTCCACAGATCTCAAGCTCAAAGGGAGAGAGTTCCAGTCTGACAAAAGATGGTTTTCAGGAAATATTATTAAGTTTTCAGTTTCTATGCCATATGTCAGAAAAAGATCTAGAGTTCGACATGGATGTGAAAATCACCCACAACAATCATTTTATCTGAGCTGAGCACTAAATCAGGTAAAAAGTCTGAGAAATATGGCACAAACTCTAAGTAAGTCCCAGATGGATGATAGATAACAAAAAATAAAAAAGGTTTTTGTGTGTTCCAGCTGGGGTGGAAAAGGCTAAGCATCAGGCTTTCGAATGAATTAAGACTCTGTCTGGGTCTTTGGTTGATTAACAAAGTCGAGTTAAGATTGCGGATTTTATGTGTAAATTTAACAGGTGGAAAGAAGCTGCAGACAGTGTTAAATCCTCCCAATTCTTTCGATCTTTGGGCTGAAGGAAGGACAGTACTCGGTTTATAGATGCTCAATCAACAATCCTTTATTCCATACAATTCAACACTTTATGAGCATAAACCATCTGGATGGGGAGACATACATGAAGAGGGTCACAGCAAATCTCAAACTGGTTGAGGGTTACTCAAACTCTTATAGCCTCTAGTGGCCCCCACCTAGTCGTAAAAACCTAAACATTCACATTCTTTCTCCTAGCGAGCCTGACTTATGGCCTTGGCTCCCTATTTTGTCTACCTTCAACAACGGTGGGGGTGTAGTCTCCTGTGAAATGTGCTCTCTGTCTCCTCTACTATCAGAAAAAGCAAGGTCCTGACTCTCTGAAAACAGTATTTTTTATAACTCAGCAGTATAATGCATCATAAACAATATCATTCATTCACACTGAATTGGCAGTCTAATGTAATACAAATCAGTTTAATAACTGTAATAGTTATCACCTTCTTCTAATTCAGGAGAATACTACAAACTACTACATAATAATTTCACAATCTTTAATTAGGGGTATAACATGGCATAAGATAATATTATACTCTCACAACAGGCAGTTAAGTCTGCAACACTTATTCCTAGTCCCAACTCTGGATAGTCACGTTTACGCAACAGTATAATATATATAACATGATTTAGTAACAGCAGTAATGTCCACACAGTTATTCATGGCAGTAGTCATTATAGCTATTTCAACAGGCATAAAATGTGTTTTAAAATTGAATTATCTACTTATCTCCTGCCGATAAAGTAAATAAATGAAATAAATGAAAGCATTCAAGAACACTTTGACTTAAAGAACATTGAAGTAGAAGACTTTTTGATTTGGCAGGACTCTTCACATGCTTTTCTTGCAAGAAGAATCTCAGTCAGGGAGGCGACCAAGAACCTGACGTTGACTTTAATGGTAGTTCTGTGACGTGAGAAATACTGCTGACGACCATTTCAGCAGCACCTTACTCAGTCCCTTTATAGTAGTGATGCTTAGATTCATTCACTCAATTCCAACTTTATACTGTAGTGTAAAGACAGTATAAATGGCATATTTGCCTGAACTGAATTTAGTAAGAGAGCTTTTGTTCATTTAGCACCCTTGGCTTTGAACAAACTGCAAAACGAATGGAAAATTAGTTCATTTCATTAAGTGCTTTTAAATCTAAACTATGAATCCTTGAGGCCAAGTCCATAACATGCAGCTGTTTCAATTAGATTGATTGTCATTTTAACTGATTTTTAAATTTTTAGTTGAATTTTATTGAATTTTATTTTTTTCATTTATTTTTGCATGCGTGTTGTTGCTGCATGTGTTTAATTGAGTAATTTCTGTAACTGTGAGACATTTGCTTCTGCCCATCTTGGCCAGGTCTCCCTTGAAAAGGAGGTTTTTAATCTCAATAGGACCTTCCTGGTTAAATAAATATTATTAAAATAAATAAATAAATATAGACCTCAATTCCCTTTCACTGCAGGTGTCTGCAAAAATGGTCAGTAGAATTTTTCTTCAAGAACTACTTTGAGTACTTTTCAGAAGCTGTACTTTTTCACTTTTACGTTAAAAATTACTTCAGTAGTTCAACTTTTAAATGAGTATTTTTTTAATCCAGGTATTTATACTTCTACTACTACTACTACTACTAAAGAAAGTGTGCACTTTTTCCTTGTCTGTTCATTTGGCTCTTCCTCTCCTCTGCCTGGGTGAGCAGCTTTCAGTTCAAGTTTCTTCTTGTGCCTGCCCTGACTTCTTGGTTGTCTTGTTCAGGATCCCATCCTGTAAGGGTGGGGGGCATCATTAACTTTCTGCTGATAGTGTTTCGAGAAAATAAAGTCATGAGGTAACCTAATGAGGTAACTTCAGATGTCTGACCTGTCTGTGATCAACAACGTTAAGGAGCACTGAGGTCACAATGCAGCTGATGGTGTTGGCCAACATGAAGATCATCATCCTCTGCCAACGCCACAGCGGGATCTTAGTTTCACTGCAACACAAATGGAGAAACTGCAGAGCTAAACAAGACTGGAAGGACAATTAGTGCTTTACAAAAAGGTAGAGTTGTGTGTGGGATTTCCCATGCACCCTTGAATGCACCATAGGTGTGCATGTGTGCAGCTTCATCTCAGAGACAAACAGCAGCTAAACAACTGACAGTGCGTGTGCTCATGAGACCGTATGTTTAAAGATGTACTTCACTTAGTCATGTTTTTGTTTAGCCATGTTTAGCATGTTTGATGACATATGAGCAGTTCTTTGTGCTTCTGTTTAAATGAGGTTATGCATAAGTGGCAGTTCGCTAACATAACAGATTTTATTACTGACTAGCTTCTAGCAGAGAGATTTGTTGTTTCTGTGCTCTGTGTACTGGATGTTAAATAGTGTGAAGTTAATTTCATTGCATAGCTGTATGCGGTGTGTTAATTCATATTATCTGACTTTAGGTTTACAGAACCAGTCTGAAGTAATATGCCAGCATATTTATTTATATACTGTATTTGAGTACAGCTCAGCTGTATCTTTATGTGTATGATGTAATTTGAAGTGTAACTGGTTTGCATGGTTATTGTTTGTACACACACACACACACACACACACACACGTGAACATTAACAAATGTTCTGACCCGGGTTCAGGGTTACAGGCAGAGGTCTGGTTTGTATCAGTAATCTGTGCTGACTTGCTGTGTTTTTAATAAATAACTTTGCAGTGAGACGTACCTTTTTCTGCCGGCTGCGCCACTGCGTTATCTTTAAAACAAAGGGTCAAAAATCATATCCTTTGCTGTCGTTTACATGAACAGAGTGAGCGGCTGCTACGCTTCTTCTGCAGCTAATGTTGGGAAACTCATATCTTAAAACCACGTGGGTGGAGTGTTTGTTGCTTAGTAACCTACTGCTGTCTTGGCCCCTCCACCAGCATGTGGGTCTAGCACACCGAGTGTCACGGTTGTGACTTCTCAATTTTAAATATGAAGAACGACAACTTGGACTCTGCCTGTTTTGTTCCACACTCATTTGAACATTAACAAATGTTCTGACCCGACACTCTGAAGTGATTGCTGCCAGCTCAGCTTTCATGGAACCTTCTAAACAAGTGCACTGCAATGAGATTCTAATGTCAGGTTCTCCCCACCTGGACTTGGTGCCTAGTATCTGTCCAACAATGAGATTGGAGATCCCGACCCCAAACATCTGTACGGAGGTGGCCAGGCCGGTGGCAGTTCCCAGAGTCGCCTGAGGTACGACAAGGGGAATAGACGGCCACATGCTGGCCTGGAATGCCACACAGGCAGCAACAAGTTTAACATACTAGGAAATACATTAACTCATAGTAATAATTTACCATTTTAACTCGGACGTCTAAGATTCTATTTATAAAAAATGAATTAAAAAAATAAAATCCGCACTCACAGCAGCAAAGGAGTAGGTGACTCCCAGCCATATGGTTGAAACCAGAGGAGGGACAAAAGTGAAAGCCAGGAGTCCAAACACAGGCAGCGTGAGGACGGCGCTCGCCAATGCAAAAACTCCCCGCAGACCCACATAATCCTGAAACACATGGCAGCGAGAGTGTTTCAAGATTCCTCCTGGACCTGATGAAGGTTTATTCCTATTAAAAGGGAGTTTTTCTTCCCACTGTCACAAAGTCCTTGCTCATGGGGGGTCTTAGCTTACCATATAAAGCACCCTACAGGGACGGTTGTTTTTATCTGGTGCAGTATGAATAAAATTGAATTGAAGAAAGGAATAAGATTTGGGTTGAAATGAAAGATACACACAATGAGAATGCCCACGATGGGTGACAGGACCACTAAGCTGTCATAGACTGCTCCCACAATATAAGCTGCCTCCTTCTGGCTGTAGTAGCTGTACTTATCGTGGATGAACTTGCTGGGATATGAAGAAAAAAAAAAAGAAGACAGATGTGAATATTTAGGTTTAAGTTTCACGGATTACTCTGAAAGCGGTTCTACAGTAGCTTGCAAAAGTATTCGGCCCCCTTGAACTTTCCCACATTTTTTCACATTACAGCCACAAACATGAATCAATTTTATTGGAATTCCACATGAAAGACCAATACAAAGTGGTGTACATGTGAGAAGTGGAATGAAAATCATACACATTGAATTTCTTGCAAGGATTTCAGTTTTCTATATGTGCCAACCTGGTAGAGACATACCCTAAAAGACTGGCAGCTGTAATTGCAGCAAAAGGTGGTTCTACAAAGTATTGACTCAGGGCGCTGAATAATTATGCACACACACCACTTTTCAGTTATTTATTTGTAAAAAATGTTTGGAGTGTATGATTTTCATTCCACTTCTCACATGTACACCACTTTGTATTGGTCTTTCATGTGGAATTCGAATAAAATTGATTCATGTTTGTGGCTGTAATGTGACAAAATGTGGGAAAGTTCAAGGGGGCCGAATACTTTTGCAAGCCACTGTACATGCACAAGCCTGTATGCTCACACTTTATATCGAGAACTCTACCTTGCATCAGCGATGAAGGGGAAGATGCCGTTGTAGAAGAACATGATGGTAAGAACCAGCAGCCAGTATCTTACTGACAGGAGCTTCACATCCTGAATCCTCTACACATAAAAACACACAACAATAAATGATGCTCCCCACACAGATCACTAGTGTTTCCATAATACTGAAAAATTAAGGTTTTAATCTTCAGTGTTATGTATGCATGTTGTTTTTATTAAAGGATATTGATCGTACCACTTTGCGAGACTCTTCTTGGATGGCTCCATCGAGACCCATCTGTCTCACTCCAATCTTGTCCAAGGTGCTCACAATGACAGAAGAAGCGAAGCCCAGCACACACAACAGTGCGCCTAAGAAACAATAACATGAGAAACCCAGGTCACATGGCACCACACCATAATCCTTGAGATTTCTTCGCATTCGTCACCTACCACCCCAGAGTGTCCACTGCATGCCATATTTTTCTTCAAACGTCTGCGTGAGGAAGAAGTTCAACACCGAGCCCAGCCGCGAGAAGGCCAGGGTCAGGCTGAAAGCCAAAGCCAACTCCTTCCCTTTGAACCAGAAGGTTGTGATGCGTTTCTGAACAACTAATGAAGAAGGAGAAAGGTAACTGAGCGGTTAAGAAATGCTCCTCAAAGGCGATGCTGCAGAGAATATTTGTTCATATCCATGAAGGAAACTTACCAGTCAGAGATCCATTGCCTGATCCAAACAGCAGACGGCCGGTGAGCATTAGCGGCAGCAAGTAGGGAGATCCCTTGAAGTGAGAGCCGAGAGCAAACAGTGATGAGCCCAAAACACAGAGAAAAGAGAAGAGAAATACACCGACTGCAAAGAGGAGCAAAAGAAATGGTTGTACCATCATTTTACTGTCAGTAGATTAAAAATAACTGCAGACCATGCAGAGAGAAAACATAAAACAAAACTTACAGCGATTTCCTAATTTGTCAATGAGGAATCCAGCCAGGATCACCACTATTGCATTCCTGTTGATAACCGAGAGAAGCTTCTCATTGATAAGCCACTTTTCTGCATTTTCACAGTGAAATCAATGCATTAACGTGCTTACGTCCAAGCATAGATGGCATAGAGAAGATTGTACTGCTGAGGGGTCATCCCCAGTCCCTCCACACAGTCCACTGTCCCGTTGATCACCGTTGCATTGGGACACGTCAGGTTCTGTCAAAAAACAACAGTCAAACATTAAAAACAACATCAGTCTTTCCCTGCTGATAATCAAGTCGTGCAATATTGATGCGATCTGTAAGCTGCGCTGCCTCTTGCTCACCCCTTGGAACTGATCCTGTAACACACTGGGAATGTCGACGCAAAAGTAGGACCCAAAGGTCAGCAGACAGTTAAAGAAGAGCACCACAAAGCGATAGTATGCTGCAAGGCAGTGACGCACAATAAAGAAAGGACAACATCAGGTGATTTAAAAATGCAGCAGCCTCAGATCAATATAACAAATACTTTATTATGTCTGAGGATATTTTTGGTTTTTAACAAAGTGCTACTGTGCAACCTGGCACTGTTTTTTGTTTTTAAAGGAGGAAAAAGTATATGTAATTCTTCTTGTTCTGTAAAGTTAAGCTTATGAATTACGAAAAACAGAGTGGAGAATTATGTGTGCTAATTACGCACAGAGCGAACTGAGTTTCGTGTTCAGCCAACTTCTCCTACAGTCACGAGCTCTTTTTGTGACACTGGAAGTATAAAATGCTGAGTTGGTCACTAAGAGGTGACAAACAATAAAGAAAGGGCAACATCAGGTGATTTAAAAAGGCGGCAGCCTCAGATCAATATAGCAAATACTTGTTATGTCTGAGGACATTTTTGGCTTTCAACAAAGCGCTATTGTGCGACCCGGCACGTTTTGGTTTTTAGCTTGTTTTTAAGGAGAAAAAAGTATGTAATTCTGTAATCCTAGCGGAAGTATAAAATGCTTAGATTTTAGGGAAGTGTGTTCAGGGTTACAAGCAGAGGTCTGGTTTGTATCAGTAATCTGTGCTGACTTGCTGTGTTTTTAACAAATAACTTTGCAGTGAGACGTACCTTTTTCTGCCGGCTGCGCCATTGCGTTATCTTTAAAACAAAGGGTCAAAAATCAAATCCTTCGCTGTCGTTTACATGAACAGAGTGAGCGGCTTCTACGCTTCTTCTGCAGCTGATGTTGGGAAACTCATATCTTAAAACCATGTGGACGGAGTGTTTGTTGCTTAGTAACCTACTGCTGTCTTGGCCCCTCCACCAGCATGTGGGTCTGGCACACCGAGTGTCACGGTTCTGGGTCAGTTTGACCCAGCGAGTCCTGCCAGGAAACGTTGCAGTAAGGAGGAAATAGAAGAGGACAGGCTGAAAGTGAAGGAGAGGAAGGAGGCGAGAGAGCGGCGAGAGCCCAGGAGAAGGAGGAGAGGAGACAGGAGCAGCAGAGGAGGAGAGAAGTGGCCAAGGCCAAGACCCTCAAGAGTCTCCGGCCAGAAAACTGCCTCAAATGCATCACTGTCTGCATACTTAACTTGAACTTAACTTTCCAACTACAATTTGAGGCCAACTTTAAAAATTAAATAAATATGTTAGGGTGACCAAAGGTCCTCTTTTCCCCGGTCATATCCACTTTTCACGTTCTGTCCGGGGCGTCCTGGGGAATTTTCGAGATGGATGAAAATGTCCGGGTTTTCCTATAGGCATACAGAGGACCCATATGTGCGACTTTGTCCCGAACTGCTGCGTTGTAAGTGGTTGTTCCATGCTCACAGACGGGACAGAGTGCGCAGCAGCGCGCTGAAAAGATGCCACAAGATGCCAAAGCGCAAGTGCATCTTTTTAGACAAACTGCAAAACAAATTTCCCATTTACCATCCCTTGGAATAAATGGGAGATCAGATGTTGGAAGACGGCAGGGCTGTTGCAGAAACCGAAGGGCATCACCAGGTACTCCCAGTGCCCGTTAGGGGTGATGAAGGCCGTCTTCCATTTGTCCCCTTCCCTGATGCGCACCAAATTGTAGGCGCTGCGCAGGTCCAGTTTGGTGAAGATGCAGGCCTGGGAGAGGGAGTCGAGTGCGGTGGATAGCAGAGGAAGAGGATGGCGGTTCTTGATAGTGACGTTATTCAGGCCCCAATAATCTATACAGGGGCGGAGCCCACCATCTTTCTTCTTGACGAAGAAGAATCCAGCAGCAGCAGGAGAGGTGGAAGGGCGAATGAAGCCCTGTTGGAGAGCCTCAGCAACGTACTCTGGCCTTAGTCTCTTCAGAAGACAGAGAGAACAGGCGACCACGAGGGGGGACCGCTCCCGGGAGGAGCTCAATGGCCATGTCATAGGAATGATGAGGAGGTAGAGTGGAGGCTTGCCTCTTACTGAAGACCTCAGGTAGGTCGTGGTAAGCCGGAGGGATCTTATCCAGATCGATGGGCTCCGGGGGAGAGGCCTCTTCTGACTTGGAGTTCATTTCGGTCCGAGGGAGAAGGCAACGGCGTGGACACTGGGGACTCCAATCCAGGATCTGGCAGGAAGACCAGGAGATATGGGGGTCATGTTGACGGAACCAGGGGTATCCTAGGATGAGAGGAAGTGGCCGAGACTACTAGAAACCGGATCTCCTCCTGATGATCCCCAATAGACATGCAAACCGGCCGGGTCTGGAACTGGATCGGGTAGGGTTGGAGGGGTCTCCCATCTACTGAGGTCACCGGGAGAAATCGATCAACAGGAGTCAATGGAATGCGAAGTCGAAAGGCTAGTTTTTGGTCGATGAAGTTCTCAGCTGCTCCGGTATCCAGGAGAGCTTCAGATGAGAACTGTTGGTGTTTCAGCTGAAATATTACTGGTAACAGAAAACGAGAGGGGTCAGAGGAGTGTGATGGGCCAGGTGGGACTCCCCCGCAGTCTACCTGGCGTCGTTGTTTCCCAGATGTAGCGGGCACTGGGGACGACAGTGTCGAGCTGATCCACAGTAGGCGCAGAGACCCTCACGCCAGCGTCTCTCTCTCTCCTCTTTAGACAGTCTACCCAGCTGCATGGGCTCCTCGCTGGACATACTGCTTGGGCTAGCAGCTGCTCCTTCTGAGGGGGAGGAGACTGCGAAGACGTGGCCCTCTGAGGCTAGAAGGGTTTGAAAGCCCGAGGGGTGTGGCGAGGCCGCGACATCACTCGTTAGTCGATCTTCAGGGCGAGGTCCACGGCCTCATCCAGAGTTTTGGGGGGCTCACGACCAGTCATCTCATCTCGGATGTAATCAGCCAGTCCCTCCAAAAAATGGAGCGTAGAGAAGCATCTCCTCACTTTAGCTTAGCGGCCAGGGTACGGAATTGTGAAGCAAAGTGACAGACGGGTCGATTGCCCTGGCGTAAATGGAGCAGCTGTGACTCCACTTCCACTTCACTGCTCGGGGGAACAAACTTCTTTTTTAATTCTTCTACAAACAGGGCATAGTCATTGCAAGCTGCGGATTTATTGTTGTAGAGAGCCGCGGCCCATTCCTGGGCCTGGCCAGACAAGAGAGAGGTTAACATTGCAACTTTTGCACGGGCGGTGGCGTATTTAGTGGGCTGACATTCAAACAGCATGTTTAAAGTGGCGAGCAAACCATCAGGCCGGCCATCGACTCCGTTCCACTTATCTGGTAGTCCAATCCAGGGTTCTGCGCTCACTGGCGTTGGCTGACGTTGCAACGAGGTGACGGAAGTGGAAAGTTGGAGGACAGTTTCAGTGAGAGATTCCATTTTTGTGCTCATCCGATCTACCACACCACGAAGATATATTACTTCGGCTTTCAGCCGTTCGAATTCCGCTGGGTCTATGACGGGCTCAGACATCCTGTCACGATCGGGGGAAACGCGCGAATTAAACACAGTAATTCGGCGTGCCCGTGTGCCGTGCTGGCTAGACCCAAACACGGCGAAGGCTAGCGATGGGTTGGCACGCAGTTACTCTAGTAACGATCAGTGCACGAAGTGCAGCTTCAGAACCGACGTTACAGACGGAGAGCGAGCGGAGCCGGGATGAGAAAAAGAGTCAAGAGGGAAAACACAGTGGCTGAAGCAGGCGGAGACTGACGTCGGCAAGGATTCGGAGCTCCTGACATGAAGAGAACGATGTCTGAGTGGCGAACAAGTGGGTGGTGTCTCTCTTTTAAACCCGATCCCGTGATCAGCTGATCACTTCCTGACAAAGTCACTCTTTGAGCTCTTAATAAAATCCAGTACTGTGGCATTTCTCAGACTTAAGTAACCATGGAACAGAGAATATATTCCCAAACATACTTTGACTTGAAGAATGGTGGCGCGCAAAACAAATTAATTGAGGTTAGAAATGAGACAGCAGAAACCATTGCACAATGCCTCACTGGTACCTCACTGGTCATTTTTCTTATACAAATGAGGCAATATTTCTGTAACATTATTTCATTCTAGAGGTGTTGACTTGTAAAATATAAGACTCTTTTTTTGTTTCACCATTCATTTACCGCACAGAGAAGGCATTATTTAAATAAAAATTTCTTTAAGCAAACAGTATTATTAAAATTCTTCATGACTGGGCCAAGTGTCTGTCACGGCCAGGGGATCAGCAGGCCGCTGACTAGTAGTGTTCTCTCTCTCTCTCTCTCTCTCTCTCTCTCTCTCTTGCTCTCTCTCTCGCTCTCTCTCTTGCTCTCTCTCTTGCTCTCTCGCCAGGGCGGAACTCATGGTGGGTTCACGCCCTCGGCCCACGCCCCTCTGAAGAGGAAACACCTGGGCCTCATCAGTGCAGCCAGCATTTTGCCCCTGTAGCTGGTGCAGCCGAAGATAGCGTAGGCCCCGCTAGCTGTTCCCCAGCAGATCCCAAGCAGCTGCAGAAAGAGGGCGGCTGGGTAACGGTGAGGAGGAAGCATAGTCCTAAACAGAAGCCCCAGGTACACCACCAACCCGTTCATGTGTCTAACCGTTTTTCCCCACTCGGTGACACACCCGCTGGGGGTCAAACTCTGGTAATTGGTGATTCTGTTCTCAGACATGTGAAGCTAGAGACACCGGCAACCATAGTCAATTGTCTTCCAGGGGCCAGAGCAGGCGACATTGAAGGAAATTTAAAACTGCTGGCTAAGGGTAAATCTAAATTTAGTAAAATCATAATTCACGTCGGCAGTAATGACACCCGGTTACGCCAATCGGAGGTCACTAAAATCAATATTGAATCGGTGTGCAACTTTGCCAAAACAATGTCGGACTCTGTAGTTTTCTCTGGTCCCCTCCCCAATCAGACCAGGAGTGACATGTTTAGCCGCATGTTCTCCTTAAATTGCTGGCTGTCTGAGTGGTGTCCCAGAAATGATGTGGGCTTCATAGATAATTGGAAAACCTTCTGGAGGAAAAATGGTCTTGTTAGGAGAGATGGCATCCATCCCACTTTGGATGGAGCAGCTCTCATTTCTAGAAATATGGACAAATTTATTAAACCCCTCAAAACATGACTATCCAGAGTTGGGACCAGGAAGCAGAGTTGCAGTCTTACACGCCTCTCTGCAGCTTCTCTCCTCCTGCTACCCCCCCAAAAACCCATCTCCATAGAGACTGTGTCTGCTTCCAAAAAGACAAAAAACAAACTAAAAACCAGCAACAAACAACTTAAACATTTACAAAGAAAGAACAATACAGTATCCACATCTGAACCAAAGAGTAAAACAGTGAAATGTGGATTATTAAATATTAGGTCTCTCTCCTCCAAGTCTCTGTTAGTACATGACTTAATAATTGATCAACAAATTGATTTACTCTGCCTTACAGAAACCTGGTTGCAGCAGGATGATTATGTTAGTTTAAATGAATCAACACCCCCGAGTCATTCTAACTACCAGAAATCTCGAAGCACAGGTCGAGGGGGCGGTGTGGCAGCAATTTTTCACACCAGTCTATTAATTAATGAAAGACCAAGACAGACTTTTAATTCATTTGAAAGCCTGATGCTTAGCATTGTCCACCCCAGCTGTGAAACTCAGAAACCAGTCTTACTTGTTATCATCTATCGTCCACCTGGGCCTTACACAGAGTTTCTGTCTGATTTCTCAGACTTTATATCTAATTTAGTTCTGAGCTCAGATAAAATAATTATTGTGGGTGGTTTTAACATCCATGTTGATGCTAAAAATGACAGCCTCAACATGGCATTTAATCTGTTGTTAGACTCAATTGGTTTCTCTCAAAATGTAAAAGAACCCACCCACCACTTTAATCACACTCTAGATCTTGTTTTAACATATGGCATAGAAACTGAACATTTAACAGTGTTTCCTGAAAACCCTCTCCTGTCTGATCATTTCTTGATAACATTTACATTTACAATAATTGATTACGCAGCAGTGGAGAGTGGACTTTATCAAAGTAGATGTCTTTCTGAAAGCGCTGTAACTAAGTTTAAGAATATAATCCAGCCACTGTTATCATCGTCAATGCCCTGTACCAACACAGAGCAGAGCAGCTATCTGAACGCTACCCCAACAGAGGCCGATTATCTTGTTAATAAATTCACCTCCTCACTACGTACGACTCTGGATACTGTAGCTCCAGTGAAAACTAAGGTCTCTAATCAGAAGTACCTGACCCCGTGGTATAATTCTCAAACACGTACCCTAAAGCAGATGACTCGTAATCTGGAGAGGAAATGGCGTGTCACAAATTTAGAGGATCATCATTTAGCCTGGAGAAATAGTTTGTTGCTTTATAAGAAAGCCCTCCGCAAAGCCAGAACAGCTTACTACTCATCACTGATTGAAGAAAATAAGAACAACCCCAGGTTTCTCTTCAGCACTGTAGCCAGGCTGACAAAAAGTCAGAGCTCTTTTGAGCCAACCATCCCTTTAACGTTAACTAGTGATGACTTCATGAACTTCTTCACAAATAAAATTTTTATCATTAGAGAAAAAATTACCAATAATCATCCCACAGATGTAATATTATCTACAGCTACTCTTAGTTCCATTGATGTTAAGTTAGACTCTTTTTCTCCAATCGATCTTTCTGAGTTAACTTCAATAATTACTTCCTCCAAACCATCAATGTGTCTTTTAGACCCCATTCCTACAAAACTGCTCAAAGAAGTCCTGCCATTGATTAATTCTTCGATCTTATATATGATCAACCTATCTCTAATAATCGGCTATGTACCACAGGCCTTCAAGGTGGCTGCAGTTAAACCTTTACTCAAAAAGCCATCTCTAGACCCAGCAGTCTTAGCTAATTATAGGCCAATCTCCAACCTTCCTTTCATATCAAAAATCCTTGAAAGAGTAGTTGTCAAACAGCTAACAGATCATCTGCAGAGGAATGGTTTATTTGAAGAGTTTCAGTCAGGTTTCAGAGTTCATCACAGCACAGAAACAGCTTTAGTGAAGGTTACAAATGATCTTCTTATGGCCTCTGACAGTGGACTCATCTCTGTGCTTGTCCTTCTTGGCCTTAGTGCAGCATTCGATACTGTTGACCATAATATCCTATTAGAGCGATTAGAACATGCTGTAGGTATTACAGGTATTGCACTGCAGTGGTTTGTATCATATCTATCTAATAGACTCCAATTTGTGCATGTAAATGGAGAGTCCTCTTCACACACTGAGGTTAATTATGGAGTTCCACAGGGTTCAGTGCTAGGACCAATTCTGTTTACATTATACATGCTTCCCCTAGGCAGCATCATTAGAAGACATAGCATACATTTTCACTGCTATGCAGATGACACCCAGCTCTATCTGTCCATGAAGCCAGATAACACACACCAATTAGTTAAACTGCAGGAATGTCTTAAAGACATAAAGACTTGGATGGCCACTAACTTTCTGCTTCTTAACTCAGATAAAACTGAGGTCATTGTACTCGGCGCTGAAAAGCTTAGAAATATGGTATCTAACCAGATTCTTACTCTGGATGGCATTACCTTGGCCTCCAGTAACACTGTGAGGAACCTTGGAGTCATTTTTGACCAGGATATGTCCTTCAACGCACATATTAAACAAATATGTAAGACTGCGTTCTTCCATTTGCGCAACATCTCTAAAATTAGAAATATCCTGTCTCAGAGTGACGCTGAAAAACTAGTTCATGCATTTATTACTTCCAGGCTGGACTACTGCAATTCATTATTATCAGGATGTCCAAAAAACTCACTGAAAAGCCTTCAGTTAATCCAAAATGCTGCAGCAAGAGTACTGACAGGGACTAGAAAAAGAGAGCATATTTCTCCTGTTTTGGCTTCCCTTCATTGGCTTCCTGTTAAATCCAGAATTGAATTCAAAATCCTGCTCCTCACATACAAGGTCTTAAATAATCAGGCCCCATCTTATCTTAATGACCTTGTAGTACCATATTACCCTATTAGAGCACTTTGCTCCCGCTCTGCAGGCCTACTTGTTGTTCCTAGAGTATTTAAAAGTAGAATGGGAGGGAGAGCCTTCAGTTTTCAGGCCCCTCTTCTGTGGAACCAGCTTCCAGTTTGGATTCGGGAGACAGACACTATCTCTACTTGTAAGATTAGGCTTAAAACTTTCCTTTTTGCTAAAGCATATAGTTAGGGCTGGACCAGGTGACCCTGAATCCTCCCTTAGTTATGCTGCAATAGATGTAGGCTGCCGGGGGATTCCCATGATGCATTGAGTTTTTCCTTTCCAGTCACCTTTCTCACTCACTATGTGTTAATAGACCTCTCTGTATTGAATCATATCTGTTATTAATCTCTGTCTCTCTTCCACAGCATGTCTTTTATCCTGTCTTCCTTCTCTCACCCCAACCGGTCGCAGCAGATGGCCGCCCCTCCCTGAGCCTGGTTCTGCCGGAGGTTTCTTCCTGTTAAAAGGGAGTTTTTCCTTCCCACTGTCGCCAAAGTGCTTGCTCATAGGGGGTCATATGATTGTTGGGCTTTTCTCTGTATCTATGAAGCGCCTTGAGGCGACATTTGTTGTGATTTGGCGCTATATAAATAAAATTGAATTGAATTGAATTGAATTTAAGCCAGGGAGTGGCTTCTACTCGTCGCTGGATCGTTGTGTGTGACTCGCGTCAGTGCAGCCCGGCTCTGAGCAAGTTCTCTTTCGCTTCCCTGCGCAAAACCTCTAACGTGTGTTTCCTTCTGTACATAGATCCCCTGGACCCGACCCTGCATTCCCCGAGCGGATTCCTTTTGTGTGAGTGTCTGGAGAGAGAGTGGTCACGATAGGAGAGAGTCAGAAGAGGAGCGAGTGTCTTTACCCTACCTGGATTTCCCCAGAGCCTTTTTCCCTGTCACTGCTTTGTATATAGCACTACCCCCCTGCACTGTTTGTATATACACCTGGTGGAACTGTAATAAATACTGTGCCTCTGAGTCCTGCGTGTGAGTCCTCCAGCGAACCATGACAGTGTCCTCTTTTTTGGAAATCAAAATATGGTCACCCTAAAATATGCGCAGATGTAAAATGACATGGGTATGATCTCTTTTCTGTTGACTGTATTTGTGCCATGTATGTTTAGTGTGCCGATCCCATCCCTTAAAGAGTAATTTCTGTATTTCTAAATACTAAATACAGTCTGCAACACTTATTCCTAGTCCCAACTCTGGATAGTCACGTTTACGCAACAGTATAATATATATAACATGATTTAGTACACAGCAAATTCAAAAGTGTTAAATGTTTTGGTGTTAGTAGTCTTAGAGTTAATTTTACTCTAAGTAGAGTCACATTCTTTTAATGTAACTCTGAGGTGTAAAATGATAGTAGTTAAAATCGAGTGTTAAAAATGAGTGTTTCTATTTCAAATCTGGAGGTGTTACAATGGAAACATTAACTCTTGACCTCTTAACTCTGAACTCCTACAGGGGCTATGACACTAATAGTAAATTCACAGACTCCGCCCCCAGCACGGCTCCAATCGAAGCTGAAGTGAAGCCGTTTCAGAACATTTTGCTCTACATATTTGAGTTTTTTGCCATGCTTGGTAAGTCATTTTTTAAAAGATTGTTTCAATTATTATTATTAGCTTTTACTTCTGTGGCTCTTTGGAGTTGAGACAAAGCTGTGTGGAAGGCATTACCCATGTTGCTTGGTGATAGCATAATATTCTGTTTTAGCTAGCTGAAAGGTATTGTTTGCGGGCAAATACCACAGCCTTGAAAAAAAGCTTGCATGTGAATTTTCAGTCAAACCTTTGGTCAAATACACCTAAAACAATGTCTAGAATGTGAAATGTTGGTATAATGGTGCTACTTGAAGCCTGAAAATGATCCCCTATAAAAAAAAACGAGCAGACAGCAGTAGTAGATGTCCTGACTGGGTTCTACGTTAGCATTTAGATCCCTCCAGAGTTTTGTGCACACGGTTTAGGTAAAAATGAAAAAGGTTGAGGCTTTACATTTAGTTCAGTATTACCTGTTGCCTGTGTCCTTGTCTTTTGGGAAAATACTTTACACAAGTAATGTCTCAAAAAGGATTCCTTTTTTTTTTTTTACTGTGCTGCAATTGATTTGTGCCATTAATTAGTGTCAACTAATTTTTATTCAATCTCCACATAGGATATGCTTGTGAAGATGGAATATGGGGGAGAGCAGAAGTGCGTTGAAGTTCCACAAAGTGATGAATGAAGGACATGCATATTGTATTTTGTATCTATTGAAATAAGGGATGAGAATGCTGTTATTTGCATTTACCAGCTCACCTATGTCAGACCTTTTGATAAACAAAATTGAAAGTGAGAACATGTACACTGTTACATCTTTAGATAATGTTTTGAAATTGTGGTGCACAGTTCAGAATAAATGTTTTTCAAAAACCATTGCGTCTTTTTAGTAAATGTTTATTATACTTTTTAGAATTAATTAGAAGATAACTCTTACGTAGTTAAACTCAAATACTCTTTGAGAGTTAATATATAAACTCTTAACACCAAGTGTTAAATTATCAACTCCAGACAGATTTGGTGTTTAACACTAAATCAGAATTAACATACCAACTCTCCAAAAAGAGTTAAATTAACACTCTCTGGTGTGGACCCATATAGACATTTTAATAGTGTTGAAATCAAATCTGACAGTGTTAATTTGGACATGCTGGATTTGCTGTGTAACAGCAGTAATGTCCACACAGTTATTCATGGCAGTAGTCATTATAGCTATTTCAGCAGAGATAAAATGTGTTTTAAAATTGAATTATCTACTTATGTCCTGTAGATAAAGTCAAATAATTGAAAATCTGTCATTTAATAACCTGAGTGAATTTAACCTGTGGCCCACTGAATGAGTTAAATATTGCTTAAAAACAAACAGACAAGCAGACACATACCTGAGTAGATGGTAGTTACTCATTCACTGCATGTGAAGACAAAAAACATGACATCGAAGAAAATCCACGCTTACAAATTGACTTCAGAAGCATTCAGGAACACTTTGACTTAAAGAACATTGAAGTAGAAGACCTTTTGACTTGGCAGGACTCTTCACATGCTTTTCTTGCAAGAAGTATCTCAGTCAGGGAGGCGACCAAGAACCTGACGTTGACTTTAATGGTAGTTCTGTTATCTCTGACATGAGAAATACTGCTGACGACCATTTCAGCAGCACCTTACTCAGTCCCTTTATAGTAGTGATGCTTAGATTCATTCACTGAATTCCAACATTATACTGTCTAGTGTAAAGACAGTATAAATGGTATATTTGCCCGAACTGAATTTGGTAAGAGAGCTTTTGTTCATTTAGCACCCTTGGCTTGGAACAAACTGCAGAACGAATGGAAACGGTTCATTTCATTAAGTGCTTTTAAATCTAAACTACAAATCCTTGAGGTCACATCCATAACATGCAGCTGTTTCAATTATATTGATTGTCATTTTAACAGTTCTTGAAGAACTTCTTCTTCTACTTGCCTACTTTGAGTACATTTCAGAGCCTGTACTTTTTCACTTTTGCTTAGGTTAAAAATTTGCTTCAGTAGTTCAACTTTTAATTGAGTATTTTGTTTTAACCCAGGTATCTGTACTGTAGAAAGTGTGCACTTTTTCCTTGTCTGTTCATTTGACTCTTCCTCTCCTCTGCCTGGGTGAGTGGCTTTCAGTTCAAGTTTCTCTGCGTGCGTCTGAGTTCTTGGAGCCTTCTTGTGCCTGCCCTGACTTCTTGGTTGTCTTGTTCAGGATCCCGTCCTGTAAGGGTGGGGGGCATCATCAACTTTCTGCTGATAGTGTTTCGAGAAAATAAAGTCATGAGGTAACCTAATGGGGTAACTTCAGATGTCTGACCTGTCTGTGATCAACAACGTTAAGCAGCACTGAGGTCACAATGCAGCTGATGGTGTTGGCCAACATGAAGATCATCATCCTCTGCCAACGCCACAGCGGGATCTTAGTTTCACTACAACACAAATGGAGAAACTGCAGAGCTAAACAAGACTGGAAGGACAATTAGTGCTTCACAAAAAGGTAGAGTTGTGTGTGGGATTTCCCATGCACCCATGAATGCACCATAGGTGTGCATGTGTGCAGCTTCATCTCAGAGACAAACAGCAGCTAAACAACTGACAGTGCGTGTGCTCATGAGACCGTATGTTTAAAGATGTACTTCACTTAGTCATGTTTTTGTTTAGCCATGTTTAGCATGTTTGATGACATATGAGCAGTTCTTTGTGCTTCTGTTTAAATGAGGTTATGCATAAGTGGCAGTTTGCTAACATAACAGATTTTATTACTGACTAGCTTCTAGCAGAGAGATTTGGTGTTTCTGTGCTCTGTGTACTGGATGTTAAATAGTGTGAAGTTGCTTTCATTGCATAGCTGTATGCGGTGTGTTAATTCATATTATCTGACTTTAGGTTTACATAACCAGTCTGAAGTAATATGCTTTATATACTGTATTTGAGTACAGCTATTATGCTTTGTCCACACACACACACACACACACACACACACACACACACACACACACACACACACAACTCAATTTTAAATATGAAGAACGACAACTTGGACTCTGCCTGTTTTGTTCCACACTCATGTGAACATTAACAAATGTTCTGACCCGACACTCTGAAGCGATTGCTGCCAGCTCAGCTTTCATGGAACCTTCTAAACAAGTGCACTGCAATGAGATTCTAATGTCAGGTTCTCCCCACCTGGACTTGGTGCCTAGTATCTGTCCAACAATGAAATTGGAGATCCCGACCCCAAACATCTGTACGGAGGTGGCCAGGCCGGTGGCAGTTCCCAGAGTCGCCTGAGGTACGACAAGGGGAATAGACGGCCACATGCTGGCCTGGAATGCCACACAGGCAGCAATAAGTTTAACATACTAGGAAATACATTAACTCATAGTAATAATTTACCATTTTAACTCGGACGTCTAAGATTTTATTTATCAAAAATGAATTAAAAAAAAATTCCGCACTCACAGCAGCAAAGGAGTAGGTGACTCCCAGCCATATGGTTGAAACCAGAGGAGGGACAAAAGTGAAAGCCAGGAGTCCAAACACGGGCAGCGTGAAGACGGCGCTCGCCAATGCAAAAACTCCCCGCAGACCCACATAATCCTGAAAGACATGGCAGCGAGAGTATTTTAAGATTCCTCCTGGACCTGATGAAGGTTTATTCCTATTAAAAGGGAGTTTTTCTTCTGTTAAGAGATATATTCTAAAACACTTCTTCAGCAGAGAATCAGAGAGGAGAAACACACAGATTTTCTTGCTAGCAAGGGCAGCCTCCAATTCAATTCAATTCAATTCAATTTTATTTATATAGCGCCAAATCACAACAAAAGTCGCCTCAAGGTGCTTCATAGATACAGAGAAAAACCCAACAATCATATGACCCCCTATGAGCAAGCACTTTGGCGACAGTGGGAAGGAAAAACTCCCTTTTAACTCCCTCCTGGACCTGATGAAGGTTTATTCCTATTAAAAGGGAGTCTTTCTTCCCACTGTCACAAAGTCCTTGCTCATGGGGGGTCTTAGCTTACCATATAAAGCACTCTACAGGGACGGTTGTTTTGATCTGGTGCAGTATGAATAAAATTGAATTGAAGACAGGAATAAGATTTGGGTTGAAATGAAAGATACATACAATGAGAATGCCCACGATGGGTGAGAGGACCACTAAGCTGTCATAGACTGCTCCCACAATATAAGCTGCCTCCTTCTGGCTGTAGTAGCTGTACTTATCGTGGATGAACTTGCTGGGATATGAAAAAAAAAAAGAAAACAGATGTGAATATTTAAGTTTAAGTTTCACGGATTACTCTGAAAGCGGTTCTACAGTGGTTTGCAAAAGTATTCGGCCCCCTTGAACTTTCCCACATTTTGTCACATTACAGCCACAAACATGAATCAATTTTATTGAAATTCCACATGAAAGACCAATACAAAGTGGTGTACATGTGAGAAGTGGAATGAAAATCATACACATTGAATTTCTTGCAAGGATTTCAGTTTCTATATGTGCCAACCTGGTAGAGACATACCCTAAAAGACTGGCAGCTGTAATTGCAGCAAAAGGTGGTTCTACAAAGTATTGACTCAGGGCGCTGAATAATTACGCACACACACCACTTTTCAGTTATTTATTTGTAAAAAATGTTTGGAGTGTATGATTTTCATTCCACTTCTCACATGTACACCACTTTGTGTTGGTCTTTCATGTGGAATTCGAATAAAATTGATTCATGTTTGTGGCTGTAATGTGACAAAATGTGGGAAAGCTCAAGGGGGCCGAATACTTTTGCAAGCCACTGTACATGCACAGGCCTGTATGCTCACACTTTATGTTGAGAACTCTACCTTGCATCAGCAATGAAGGGGAAGATGCCGTTGTAGAAGAACATGATGGTGAGAACCAGCAGCCAGTATCTTACTGACAGGAGCTTCACATCCTGAATCCTCTACACATAAAAACACACAACAATAAATGATGCTCCCCCCACAGATCACTAGTGTGTCCATAATACTGAAAAATTAAGGTTTTAATCTTCAGTGTTATGTATGCATGTTGTTTTTATTAAAGGATATTGATCGTACCACTTTGCGAGACTCTTCTTGGATGGCTCCATCGAGACCCAGCTGTCTCACTCCAATCTTGTCAAAGGTGCTGACAATGACAGCAGAAGCGAAGCCCAGCACACACAACAGTGCGCCTAAGAAACAATAACATGAGAAACCCAGGTCACATGGCACCACACACTAATCCTTGAGATTTCTTTGCATTCGTCACCTACCACCCCAGAGTGTCCACTGCATGCCATATTTTTCTTCAAACGTCTGCATGAGGAAGAAGTTCAACACCGAGCCCAGCCGCGAGAAGGCCAGGGTCAGGCCGAAAGCCAAAGCCAACTCCTTCCCTTTGAACCAGAAGGTTGTGATGCGATTTTGAACAACTAATGAAGAAGGAGAAAGGTAACTGAGCGGTTAAGAAATGCTCCTCAAAGGTGATGCTGCAGAGAATATTTGTTCATATCCATGAAGGGAACTTACCAATCAGAGCTCCAGTGCCTGATCCAAACAGCAGACGGCCAGTGAGCATTAGCGGCAGCAAGTAGGGAGATCCCTTGAAGTGGGAGCCGAGAGCAAACAGTGATGAGCCCAAAACACAGAGAAAAGAGAAGAGAAACACACCGACTGCAAAGAGGAGCAGAAGAAATGGTTGTACCATCACTTTACTGTCAGTAGATTAAAAATAACTGCAGACCATGCAGAGAGAAAACATAAAACAAAACTTACAGCGATTTCCTAATTTGTCAATGAGGAATCCAGCCAGGATCACCACTATTGCATTCCTGTTGATAACCGAGAGAAGCTTCTCATTGATAAGCCACTTTTCTGCATTTTCACAGTGAAATCAATGCATTAACGTGCTTACGTCCAAGCATAGATGGCATAGAGAAGATTGTACTGCTGAGGGGTCATCCCCAGTCCCTCCACACAGTCCACTGTCCCGTTGATCACCGTCGCATTGGGACACGTCAGGTTCTGTCAAAAAACAACAGTCAAACATTAAAAACAACATCAGTCTTTCCCTGCTGATAATCTAGTCATGCAATATTGATGCGATCTGTAAGCAGCGCTGCCTCCTGCTCACCCCTTGGAACTGATCCTGTAACACACTGGGAATGTCGAAGCAAAAGTAGGACCCAAAGGTCAGCAGACAGTTAAAGAAGAGCACCACAAAGCGATAGTATGCTGCAAGGCAGTGACGCACAATAAAGAAAGAACAACATTAGGTGATTTAAAAATGCAGCAGCCTCAGATCAATATAACAAATACTTTATTATGTCTAAGGGTATTTTTGTTTTTTAACAAAGTGCTACAGTGCAACCTGGAACTGTTTTTGTTTTTAAAGGAGGAAAAAATATATGTAATTCTTCTTGTTCTGTATAGTTAAGCTTATGAATTACGAAAAACAGATTGGAGAATTATGTGTGCTAATTACGCACAGCGCGAACTGAGTTTCGTGTTCAGCCAACTTCTCCTACAGTCACGAGCTCTTTTTGTGACACTGGAAGTGTAAAATGCTGAGTTGATCACTAAGACGTGACGCACAATAAAGAAAGGGCAACATCAGGTGATTTAAAAAGGCAGCAGCCTCAGATCAATATAGCAAATACATGTTATGTCTGAGGACATTTTTGGCTTTCAACAAAGCGCTATTGTGCGACCCGGCACGTTTTGGTTTTTAGCTTGCTTTTAAGGAGAAAAAAGTATGTAATTCTGTAATCCCAGTGGAAGTATAAAATGCTGAGATTTAAGGGAAGTGTGTTCAGGGTTACAAGCAGAGGTCTGGTTTGTATCAGTAATCTGTGCTGACTTGCTCTGTTTTTAATAAATAACTTTGCAGTGAGACGTACCTTTTTCTGCCGGCTGCGCCATCACGTTATCTTTAAAACAAAGGGTCAAAAATCATATCCTTCGCTGTCGGTTACACGAACAGAGTGAGCGGCTGCTACGCTTCTTCTGCAGCTGATGTTGGGAATCTCATATCTTAAAACCACATGGATGGAGTGTTTGTTGCTTAGTAACCTACTGCTGTCTTGGCCCCTCCACCAGCATGTGGGTCTGGCACACTGAGTGTCATGGTTGTGACTTCTCAATTTTAAATATGAAGAACGACAACTTGGACTCTGCCCGTTTTGTTCCACACTCATGTGAACATTAACAAATGTTCTGACTCGACACTCTGAAGCGATTGCTGCCAGCTCAGTTTTCATGGAACCTTCTAAACAAGTGAACTGCAATGAGATTCTAATGTCAGGTACTCCCCACCTGGACTTGGTGCCTAGTATCTGTCCAACAATGAGATTGGAGATCCCGACCCCAAACATCTGTACGGAGGTGGCCAGGCCGGTGGCAGTTCCCAGAGTCGCCTGAAGTACGACAAGGGGAATAGTCGGCCACATGCTGGCCTGGAATGCCACACAGGCAGCAACAAATTTAACATACTAGGAAATACATTAACTCATAGTAATAATTTACCATTTTAACTCGGACGTCTAAGATTTTATTTATCAAAAATGAATTAAAAAAATAAAATCCGCACTCACAGCAGCAAAGGAGTAGGTGACTCCCAGCCATATGGTTGAAACCAGAGGAGGGACAAAAGTGAAAGCCAGGAGTCCAAACACAGGCAGCGTGAGGACGGCACTCGCCAATGCAAAAACTCCCCGCAGACCCACATAATCCTGAAACACATGGCAGCGAGAGTGTTTCAAGATTCCTCCTGGACCTGATGAAGGTTTATTCCTATTAAAAGGGAGTTTTTCTTCCCACTGTCACAAAGTCCTTGCTCATGGGGGGTCTTAGCTTACCATATAAAGCACCCTACAGGGACGGTTTATTTTGATCTGGTGCAGTATGAATAAAATTGAATTGAAGACAGGAATAAGATTTGGGTTGAAATGAAAGATACATACAATGAGAATGCCCACGATGGGTGAGAGGACCACTAAGCTGTCATAGACTGCTCCCACAATATAAGCTGCCTCCTTCTGGCTGTAGTAGCTGTACTTATCGTGGATGAACTTGCTGGGATATGGAAAAAAAAAATGAAGACAGATGTGAATGTTTGTGACACTAGTATCACTTGAACTTGCAATACGTGCTGCTGTATTTAGCGGAATGCAGGTTTAAGTTTCACTGATTACTCTGAAAGCAGTTCTGCATGTACAAGTCTGTATGCTCACACTTCATATTGAGAACTCTACCTTGCATCAGCAATGAAGGGGAAGATGCCGTTGTAGAAGAACATGATGGTGAGAACCAGCAGCCAGTATCTTACTGACAGGAGCTTCACATCCTGAATCCTCTACACATAAAAACACACAACAATAAATGATGCTCCCCACACAGATCACTAGTGTGTCCATAATACTGAAAAATTAAGGTTTTAATCTTCAGTGTTATGTATGCATGTTGTTTTTATTAAAGGATATTGATCGTACCACTTTGCGAGACTCTTCTTGGATGGCTCCATCGAGACCCAGCCGTCTCACTCCAATCTTGTCCAAGGTGCTGACAATGACTGCGGAAGTGAAGCCCAGCACACACAACAGTGCGCCTAAGAAACCAAGGTCACATGGCACCACACCATAATCCTTGAGATTTCTACACACTCGTCACCTACCACCCCAGAGTGTCCACTGCATGCCATATTTTTCTTCAAACGTCAGCGTGAGGAAGAAGTTCAACACCGAGCCCAGCTGCGAGAAGGCCAGGGTCAGGCTGAAAGCCAAAGCCAACTCCTTCCCTTTGAACCAGAAGGTTGTGATGCGATTCTGAACAACTAATGAAGAAGGAGAAAGGTAACTCAACTGAACTAAGTAGGGAGATCCCTTGAAGTGGGAGCCGAGAGCAAACAGCGATGAGCCCAAAACAAAGAGAAAAGAGAAGAGAAACACACCGACTGCAAAGAGGAGCAAAAGAAATGGTTGTACCATCACTTTACTGTCAGTAGATTAAAAATAACTGCAGACCATGCAGAGAGAAAACATAAAACAAAACTTACAGCGATTTCCTAATTTGTCAATGAGGAATCCAGCCAGGATCACCACTATTGCATTCCTGTTGATAACAGAGAGAAGCTTCTCATTGATAAGCCACTTTTCTGCATTTTCACAGTGAAATCAATGCATTAACGTGCTTACGTCCAAGCATAGATGGCATAGAGAAGATTGTACTGCTGAGGGGTCATCCCCAATCCACTGTCCCGTTGATCACCGTCGCATTGGGACACGTCAGGTTCTGTCAAAAAACAACAGTCAAACATTAAAAACAACATCAGTCTTTCCCTGCTGATAATCAAGTCGTGCAATATTGATGCGATCTGTAAGCAGTGCTGCCTCCTGCTCACCCCTTGGAACTGATCCTATAACACACTGGGAATGTCAAAGCAAAAGTAGGACCCAAAGGTCAGCAGACAGTTAAAGAAGAGCACCACAAAGCGATAGTATGCTGCAAGACAGTGACGCACAATAAAGAAAGGGCAACATCAGGTGATTTAAAAAGGCAGCAGCCTCAGATCAATATAAGAAATACTTTATTATGTCTGAGGACATTTTTGGCTTTCAACAAAGCGCTATTGTGCGACCTGGCACGTTTTGGTTTTTAGCTTGCTTTTAAGGAGAAAAAAGTATGTAATTCTGTAATCCCAGTGGAAGTATAAAATGCTGAGATTTTAGGGAAGTGTGTTCAGGGTTACAAGCAGAGGTCTGGTTTGTATCAGTAATCTGTGCTGACTTGCTGTGTTTTTAATAAATAACTTTGCAGTGAGATGTACCTTTTTCCGCCGGCTGCGCCATCGCGTTATCTTTAAAACAAAGGGTCAAAAATCATATCCTTTGCTGTCATTTACATGAACAGAGTGAGCGGCTGCTACGCTTCTTCTGCAGCTGATGTTGGGAAACTCATATCTTAAAACCATGTGGACGGAGTGTTTGTTGCTTAGTAACCTACTGCTGTCTTGGCCCCTCCACCAGCATGTGGGTCTGGCACACCGAGTGTCACGGTTCTATGTCAGTTTGACCCAGCGAGTCCTGCCAGGAAACGTTGCAGTAAGGAGGAAATAGAAGAGGACAGGCTGAAAGTGAAGGAGAGGAAGGAGGCGAGAGAGCGGCGAGAGCCCAGGAGAAGGAGGAGAGGAGACAGGAGCAGCAGAGGAGGAGAGAAGTGGCCAAGGCCAAGACCCTCAAGAGTCTTCGGCCAGAAAACTGCCTCAAATGCATCACTGTCTGCATACTTAACTTGAACTTAACTTTCCAACTACAATTTGAGGCCAACTTTAAAAATTAAATAAATATGTTAGGGTGACCAAAGGTCCTCTTTTCCCCGGTCATATCCACTTTTCACGTTCTGTCCGGGGCGTCCTGGGGAATTTTCGAGATGGATGAAAATGTCCGGGTTTTCCTATAGGCATACAGAGGACCCATATGTGCGACTTTGTCCCGAACTGCTGCGTTGTAAGTGGTTGTTCCGTGCTCACAGACGGGACAGAGTGCGCAGCAGCGCGCTGAAAAGATGCCACAAGATGCCAAAGCGCAAGTGCATCTTTTTAGACAAACTGCAAAACAAATTTCCCATTTACCATCCCTTGGAATAAATGGGAGATCAGATGTTGGAAGACGGCAGGGCTGTTGCAGAAACCGAAGGGCATCACCAGGTACTCCCAGTGCCCGTTAGGGGTGATGAAGGCCGTCTTCCATTTGTCCCCTTCCCTGATGCGCACCAAATTGTAGGCGCTGCGCAGGTCCAGTTTGGTGAAGATGCAGGCCTGGGAGAGGGAGTCGAGTGCGGTGGATAGCAGAGGAAGAGGATGGCGGTTCTTGATAGTGACGTTATTCAGGCCCCGATAATCTATACAGGGGCGGAGCCCACCATCTTTCTTCTTGACGAAGAAGAATCCAGCAGCAGCAGGAGAGGTGGAAGGGCGAATGAAGCCCTGTTGGAGAGCCTCAGCAACGTACTCTGGCCTTAGTCTCTTCAGAAGACAGAGAGAACAGGCGACCACGAGGGGGGACCGCTCCCGGGAGGAGCTCAATGGCCATGTCATAGGAATGATGAGGAGGTAGAGTGGAGGCTTGCCTCTTACTGAAGACCTCAGGTAGGTCGTGGTAAGCCGGAGGGATCTTATCCAGATCGATGGGGTCCGGGGGAGAGGGCTCTTCTGACTTGGAGTTCATTTCGGTCCGAGGGAGAAGGCAACGGCGTGGACACTGGGGACTCCAATCCAGGATCTGGCAGGAAGACCAGGAGATATGGGGGTCATGTTGACGGAACCAGGGGTATCCTAGGATGAGAGGAAGTGGCCGAGACTACTAGAAACCGGATCTCCTCCTGATGATCCCCAATAGACATGCAAACCGGCCGGGTCTGGAACTGGATCGGGTAGGGTTGGAGGGGTCTCCCATCTACTGAGGTCACCGGGAGAAATCGATCAACAGGAGTCAACGGAATGCGAAGTCGAGAGGCTAGTTTTTGGTCGATGAAGTTCTCAGCTGCTCCGGTATCCAGGAGAGCTTCAGATGAGAACTGTTGGTGTTTCAGCTGAAATATTACTGGTAACAGAAAACGAGAGGGGTCAGAGGAGTGTGATGGGCCAGGTGGGACTCCCCTGCAGTCTACCTGGCGTCGTTGTTTCCCAGATGTAGCGGGCACTGGGGACGACGGTGTCGAGCTGATCCACAGTAGGCGCAGAGACCCTCACGCCAGCGTCTCTCTCTCTCCTCTTTAGACAGTCTACCCAGCTGCATGGGCTCCTCGCTGGACATACTGCTTGGGCTAGCAGCTGCTCCTTCTGAGGGGGAGGAGACTGCGAAGACGTGGCCCTCTGAGGCTAGAAGGGTTTGAAAGCCCGAGGGGTGTGGCGAGGCCGCGACATCACTCGTTAGTCGATCTTCAGGGCGAGGTCCACGGCCTCATCCAGAGTTTTGGGGGCCTCACGACCAGTCATCTCATCTCGGATGTAATCAGCCAGTCCCTCCAAAAAATGGAGCGTAGAGAAGCATCTCCTCACTTTAGCTTAGCGGCCAGGGTACGGAATTGTGAAGCAAAGTGACAGACGGGTCGATTGCCCTGGCGTAAATGGAGCAGCTGTGACTCCACTTCCACTTCACTGCTCGGGGGAACAAACTTCTTTTTTAATTCTTCTACAAACAGGGCATAGTCATTGCAAGCTGCGGATTTATTGTTGTAGAGAGCCGCGGCCCATTCCTGGGCCTGGCCAGACAAGAGAGAGATTAACATTGCAACTTTTGCACGGGCCGTGGCGTACTTAGTGGGCTGACATTCAAACAGCATGTCTAAAGTGGCGAGCAAACCATCAGGCCGGCCATCGACTCCGTTCCACTTATCTGGTAGTCCAATCCAGGGTTCTGCGCTCACTGGCGTTGGCTGACGTTGCAACGAGGTGACGGAAGTGGAAAGTTGGAGGACAGTTTCAGTGAGAGATTCCATTTTTGTGCTCATCCGATCTACCACACCGCGAAGATATATTACTTCGGCTTTCAGCCATTCGAATTCCGCTGGGTCTATGACGGGCTCAGACATCCTGTCACGATCGGGGGAAACGCGCGAATTAAACACAGTAATTCGGCGTGCCCGTGTGCCGTGCTGGCTAGACCCAAACACGGCGAAGGCTAGCGATGGGTTGGAACAGGCACGCAGTTACTCTAGTAATGATCAGTGCACGAAGTGCAGCTTCAGAACCGACGTTACAGACGGAGAGCGAGCGGAGCCGGGATGAGAAAAAGAGTCAAGAGGGAAAACACAGTGGCTGAAGCAGGCGGAGACTGACGTCGGCAAGGATTCGGAGCTCCTGACATGAAGAGAACGATGTCTGAGTGGCGAACAAGTGGGTGGTGTCTCTCTTTTAAACCCGATCCCGTGATCAGCTGATCACTTCCTGACAAAGTCACTCTTTGAGCTCTTAATAAAATCCAGTACTGTGGCATTTCTCAGACTTAAGTAACCATGGAACAAAGAATATATTCCCAAACATACTTTGACTTGAAGAATGGTGGCGCGCAAAACAAATTAATTGAGGTTAGAAATGAGACAGCAGAAACCATTGCACAATGCCTCACTGGTACCTCACTGGTCATTTTTCTTATACAAATGAGGCAATATTTCTGTAACATTATTTCATTCTAGACGTGTTGACTTGTAAAATATAAGACTCTTTTTTTGTTTCACCATTCATTTACCGCACAGAGAAGGCATTATTTAAATAAAAATTTCTTTAAGCAAACAGTATTATTAAAATTCTTCATGACTGGGCCAAGTGTCTGTCACGGCCAGGGGATCAGCAGGCCGCTGACTAGTAGTGTTCTCTCTCTCTCTCTCTCTCTCTCTTGCTCTCTCTCTCGCTCTCTCTCTTGCTCTCTCTCTTGCTCTCTCGCCAGGGCGGAACTCATGGTGGGTTCACGCCCTCGGCCCACGCCCCTCTGAAGAGGAAACACCTGGGCCTCATCAGTGCAGCCAGCATTTTGCCCCTGTAGCTGGTGCAGCCGAAGATAGCGTAGGCCCCGCTAGCTGTTCCCCGGCAGATCCCAAGCAGCTGCGGAAAGAGGGCGGCTGGGTAACGGTGAGGAGGAAGCATAGTCCTAAACAGAAGCCCCAGGTACACCACCAACCCGTTCATGTGTCTAATCGTTTTTCCCCACTCGGTGACACACCCGCTGGGGGTCAAACTCTGGTAATTGGTGATTCTGTTCTTAGACATGTGAAGCTAGAGACACCGGCAACCATAGTCAATTGTCTTCCAGGGGCCAGAGCAGGCGACATTGAAGGAAATTTAAAACTGCTGGCTAAGGGTAAACGTAAATTTAGTAAAATCATAATTCACGTCGGCAGTAATGACACCCGGTTACGCCAATCGGAGGTCACTAAAATCAATATTGAATCGGTGTGCAACTTTGCCAAAACAATGTCGGACTCTGTAGTTTTCTCTGGTCCCCTCCCCAATCAGACCAGGAGTGACAAGTTTAGCCGCATGTTCTCCTTAAATTGCTGGCTGTCTGAGTGGTGTCCCAGAAATGATGTGGGCTTCATAGATAATTGGAAAACCTTCTGGAGGAAACCTGGTCTTGTTAGGAGAGATGGCATCCATCCCACTTTGGATGGAGCAGCTCTCATTTCTAGAAATATGGACAAATTTATTAAACCCCTCAAAACATGACTATCCAGAGTTGGGACCAGGAAGCAGAGTTGCAGTCTTACACGCCTCTCTGCAGCTTCTCTCCTCCTGCTACCCCCCCCAAAAACCCATCTCCATAGAGACTGTGTCTGCTTCCAAAAAGACAAAAAACAAACTAAAAACCAGCAACAAACAACTTAAACATTTACAAAGAAAGAACAATACAGTATCCACATCTGAACCAAAGAGTAAAACAGTGAAATGTGGATTATTAAATATTAGGTCTCTCTCCTCCAAGTCTCTGTTAGTACATGACTTAATAATTGATCAACAAATTGATTTACTCTGCCTTACAGAAACCTGGTTGCAGCAGGATGATTATGTTAGTTTAAATGAATCAACACCCCCGAGTCATTCTAACTACCAGAAATCTCGAAGCACAGGTCGAGGGGGCGGTGTGGCAGCAATTTTTCACACCAGTCTATTAATTAATGAAAGACCAAGACAGACTTTTAATTCATTTGAAAGCCTGATGCTTAGCATTGTCCACCCCAGCTGTGAAACTCAGAAACCAGTCTTACTTGTTATCATCTATCGTCCACCTGGGCCTTACACAGAGTTTCAGTCTGATTTCTCAGACTTTATATCTAATTTAGTTCTGAGCTCAGATAAAATAATTATTGTGGGTGATTTTAACATCCATGTTGATGCTAAAAATGACAGCCTCAACATGGCATTTAATCTGTTGTTAGACTCAATTGGTTTCTCTCAAAATGTAAAAGAACCCACCCACCACTTTAATCACACTCTAGATCTTGTTTTAACATATGGCATAGAAACTGAACATTTAACAGTGTTTCCTGAAAACCCTCTCCTGTCTGATCATTTCTTGATAACATTTACATTTACAATAATTGATTACGCAGCAGTGGAGAGTGGACTTTATCAAAGTAGATGTCTTTCTGAAAGCGCTGTAACTAAGTTTAAGAATATAATCCAGCCACTGTTATCATCGTCAATGCCCTGTACCAACACAGAGCAGAGCAGCTATCTGAACGCTACCCCAACAGAGGTCGATTATCTTGTTAATAATTTCACCTCCTCACTACGTACGACTCTGGATACTGTAGCTCCAGTGAAAACTAAGGTCTCTAATCAGAAGTACCTGACCCCGTGGTATAATTCTCAAACACATACCCTAAAGCAGATGACTCATAATCTGGAGAGGAAATGGCGTGTCACAAATTTAGAGGATCATCATTTAGCCTGGAGAAATAGTTTGTTGCTTTATAAGAAAGCCCTCCGCAAAGCCAGAACAGCTTACTACTCATCACTGATTGAAGAAAATAAGAACAACCCCAGGTTTCTCTTCAGCACTGTAGCCAGGCTGACAAAAAGTCAGAGCTCTTTTGAGCCAACCATCCCTTTAACGTTAACTAGTGATGACTTCATGAACTTCTTCACAAATAAAATTTTTATCATTAGAGAAAAAATTACCAATAATCATCCCACAGATGTAATATTATCTACAGCTACTCTTAGTTCCATTGATGTTAAGTTAGACTCTTTTTCTCCAATCGATCTTTCTGAGTTAACTTCAATAATTACTTCCTCCAAACCATCAACGTGTCTTTTAGACCCCATTCCTACAAAACTGCTCAAAGAAGTCCTGCCATTGATTAATTCTTCGATCTTATATATGATCAACCTATCTCTAATAATCGGCTATGTACCACAGGCCTTCAAGGTGGCTGCAGTTAAACCTTTACTCAAAAAGCCATCTCTAGACCCAGCAGTCTTAGCTAATTATAGGCCAATCTCCAACCTTCCTTTCATATCAAAAATCCTTGAAAGAGTAGTTGTCAAACAGCTAACAGATCATCTGCAGAGGAATGGTTTATTTGAAGAGTTTCAGTCAGGTTTCAGAGTTCATCACAGCACAGAAACAGCTTTAGTGAAGGTTACAAATGATCTTCTTATGGCCTCTGACAGTGGACTCATCTCTGTGCTTGTCCTTCTTGACCTTAGTGCAGCATTCGATACTGTTGACCATAATATCCTATTAGAGCGATCAGAACATGCTGTAGGTATTACAGGTATTGCACTGCAGTGGTTTGTATCATATCTATCTAATAGACTCCAATTTGTGCATGTAAATGGAGAGTCCTCTTCACACACTGAGGTTAATTATGGAGTTCCACAGGGTTCAGTGCTAGGACCAATTCTGTTTACATTATACATGCTTCCCCTAGGCAGCATCATTAGAAGACATAGCATACATTTTCACTGCTATGCAGATGACACCCAGCTCTATCTGTCCATGAAGCCAGATAACACACACCAATTAGTTAAACTGCAGGAATGTCTTAAAGACATAAAGACTTGGATGGCCACTAACTTTCTGCTTCTTAACTCAGATAAAACTGAGGTCATTGTACTCGGCGCTGAAAAGCTCAGAAATATGGTATCTAACCAGATTCTTACTCTGGATGGCATTACCTTGGCCTCCAGTAACACTGTGAGGAACCTTGGAGTCATTTTTGACCAGGATATGTCCTTCAACGCACATATTAAACAAATATGTAAGACTGCGTTCTTCCATTTGCGCAACATCTCTAAAATTAGAAATATCCTGTCTCAGAGTGACGCTGAAAAACTAGTTCATGCATTTATTACTTCCAGGCTGGACTACTGCAATTCATTATTATCAGGATGTCCAAAAAACTCACTGAAAAGCCTTCAGTTAATCCAAAATGCTGCAGCAAGAGTACTGACAGGGACTAGAAAGAGAGAGCATATTTCTCCTGTTTTGGCTTCCCTTCATTGGCTTCCTGTTAAATCCAGAATTGAATTCAAAATCCTGCTCCTCACATACAAGGTCTTAAATAATCAGGCCCCATCTTATCTTAATGACCTTGTAGTACCATATTACCCTATTAGAGCACTTTGCTCCCGCTCTGCAGGCCTACTTGTTGTTCCTAGAGTATTTAAAAGTAGAATGGGAGGGAGAGCCTTCAGTTTTCAGGCCCCTCTTCTGTGGAACCAGCTTCCAGTTTGGATTCGGGAGACAGACACTATCTCTACTTGTAAGATTAGGCTTAAAACTTTCCTTTTTGCTAAAGCATATAGTTAGGGCTGGACCAGGTGACCCTGAATCCTCCCTTAGTTATGCTGCAATAGATGTAGGCTGCCGGGGGATTCCCATGATGCATTGAGTTTTTCCTTTCCAGTCACCTTTCTCACTCACTATGTGTTAATAGACCTCTCTGTATTGAATCATATCTGTTATTAATCTCTGTCTCTCTTCCACAGCATGTCTTTTATCCTGTCTTCCTTCTCTCACCCCAACCGGTCGCAGCAGATGGCCGCCCCTCCCTGAGCCTGGTTCTGCCGGAGGTTTCTTCCTGTTAAAAGGGAGTTTTTCCTTCCCACTGTCGCCAAAGTGCTTGCTCATAGGGGGTCATATGATTGTTGGGCTTTTCTCTGTATCTATGAAGCGCCTTGAGGCGACATTTGTTGTGATTTGGCGCTATATAAATAAAATTGAATTGAATTGAATTGAATTTAAGCCAGGGAGTGGCTTCTACTCGTCGCTGGATCGTTGTGTGTGACTCGCGTCAGTGCAGCCCGGCTCTGAGCAAGTTCTCTTTCGCTTCCCTGCGCAAAACCTCTAACGTGTGTTTCCTTCTGTACATAGATCCCCTGGACCCGACCCTGCATTCCCCGAGCGGATTCCTTTTGTGTGAGTGTCTGGAGAGAGAGTGGTCACGATAGGAGAGAGTCAGAAGAGGAGCGAGTGTCTTTACCCTACCTGGATTTCCCCAGAGCCTTTTTCCCTGTCACTGCTTTGTATATAGCACTACCCCCCTGCACTGTTTGTATATACACCTGGTGGAACTGTAATAAATACTGTGCCTCTGAGTCCTGCGTGTGAGTCCTCCAGCGAACCGTGACAGTGTCCTCTTTTTTGGAAATCAAAATATGGTCACCCTAAAATATGTGCAGATGTAAAATGACATGGGTATGATCTCTTTTCTGTTGACTGTATTTGTGCCATGTATGTTTAGTGTGCCGATCCCATCCCTTAAAGAGTAATTTCTGTATTTCTAAATACTAAATACAGTCTGCAACACTTATTCCTAGTCCCAACTCTGGATAGTCACGTTTACGCAACAGTATAATATATATAACATGATTTAGTACACAGCAAATTCAAAAGTGTTAAATGTTTTGGTGTTAGTAGTCTTAGAGTTAATTTTACTCTAAGTAGAGTCACATTCTTTTAATGTAACTCTGAGGTGTAAAATGATAGTAGTTAAAATTGAGTGTTAAAAATGAGTGTTTCTATTTCAAATCTGGAGGTGTTACAATGGAAACATTAACTCTTGACCTCTTAACTCTGAACTCCTACAGGGGCTATGACACTAAAGTAAATTCACAGACTCCGCCCCCAGCACGGCTCCAATCGAAGCTGAAGTGAAGCCGTTTCAGAACATTTTGCTCTACATATTTGAGTTGTTTGCCATGCTTGGTAAGTCATTTTTTAAAAGATTGTTTCATTTATTATTATTAGCTTTTACTTCTGTGGCTCTTTGGAGTTAAGACAAAGCTGTGTGGAAGGCATTACCCATGTTGCTTGGTGATAGCATAATATTCTGTTTTAGCTAGCTGAAAGGTATTGTTTGCGGGCAAATACCACAGCCTTGAAAAAAAGCTTGCATGTGAATTTTCAGTCAAACCTTTGGTCAAATACACCTAAAACAATGTCTAGAATGTGAAATGTTGGTATAATAGTCCTACTTGAAGCCTGAAAATGATCCCCTATAAAAAAAACGAGCAGACAGCAGTAGTAGATGTCCTGACTGGGTTCTACGTTAGCATTTAGATCCCTCCAGAGTTTTGTGCACACGGTTTAGGTAAAAATGAAAAAGGTTGAGGCTTTACATTTAGTTCAGTATTACCTGTTGCCTGTGTCCTTGTCTTTTGGGAAAATACTTTACACAAGTAATGTCTCAAAAAGGATTCCTTTTTTTTTTTTTACTGTGCTGCAATTGATTTGTGCCATTAATTAGTGTCAACTAATTTTTATTCAATCTCCACATAGGATATGCTTGTGAAGATGGAATATGGGGGAGAGCAGAAGTGCGTTGAAGTTCCACAAAGTGATGAATGAAGGACATGCATATTGTATTTTGTATCTATTGAAATAAGGGATGAGAATGCTGTTATTTGCATTTACCAGCTCACCTATGTCAGACCTTTTGATAAACAAAATTGAAAGTGAGAACATGTACACTGTTACATCTTTAGAAAATGTTTTGAAATTGTGGTGCACAGTTCAGAATAAATGTTTTTTAAAAACCATTGCGTCTTTTTAGTAAATGTTTATTATACTTTTTAGAATTAATTAGAAGATAACTCTTACGTAGTTAAACTCAAATACTCTTTGAGAGTTAATATATAAACTCTTAACACCAAGTGTTAAATTATCAACTCCAGACAGATTTGGTGTTTAACACTAAATCAGAATTAACATACCAACTCTCCAAAAAGAGTTAAATTAACACTCTCTGGTGTGGACCCATATAGACATTTTAATAGTGTTGAAATCAAATCTGACAGTGTTAATTTGGACATGCTGGATTTGCTGTGTAACAGCAGTAATGTCCACACAGTTATTCATGGCAGTAGTCATTATAGCTATTTCAGCAGAGATAAAATGTGTTTTAAAATTGAATTATCTACTTATGTCCTGTAGATAAAGTCAAATAAATGAAAATCTGTCATTTAATAACCTGAGTGAATTTAACCTGTGGCCCACTGAATGAGTTAAATATTGCTTAAAAACAAACAAACAAGCAGACACATACCTGAGTAGATGGTAGTTACTCATTCACTGCATGTGAAGACAAAAAACATGACATTGAAGAAAATCCACGCTTACAAATTGACTTCAGAAGCATTCAGGAACACTTTGACTTAAAGAACATTGAAGTAGAAGACCTTTTGATTTGGCAGGACTCTTCACATGCTTTTCTTGCAAGAAGTATCTTAGTCAGGGAGGCGACCAAGAACCTGACGTTGACTTTAATGGTAGTTCTGTTATCTCTGACATGAGAAATACTGCTGACGGCCATTTCAGCAGCACCTTACTCAGTCCCTTTATAGTAGCGATGCTTAGATTCATTCACTGAATTCCAACATTATACTGTCTAGTGTAAAGACAGTATAAATGGTATATTTGCCCGAACTGAATTTGGTAAGAGAGCTTTTGTTCATTTAGCACCCTTGGCTTGGAACAAACTGCAGAACAAATGGAAAATTACTGAGTTCATTTCATTAAGTGCTTTTAAATCTAAACTACAAATCCTTGAGGTCACGTCCATAACATGCAGCTGTTTCAATTAGATTGATTGTCATTTTAACAGTTCTTCAAGAACTTCTTCAAGAACTTTTTACTTGCCTACTTTGAGTACATTTCAGAGCCTGTACTTTTTCACTTTTGCTTAGGTTAAAAATTTGCTTCAGTAGTTCAACTTTTAATTGAGTATTTTGTTTTAACCCAGGTATCTGTATTTCTACTTTAATAAAGAAAGTGTGCACTTTTTCCTTGTCTGTTCATTTGACTCTTCCTCTCCTCTGCCTGGGTGAGTGGCTTTCAGTTCAAGTTTCTCTGCGTCTGAGTTCTTGGAGCCTTCTTGTGCCTGCCCTGACTTCTTGGTTGTCTTGTTCAGGATCCCGTCCTGTAAGGGTGGGGGGCATCATTAACTTTCTGCTGATAGTGTTTTGAGAAAATAAAGTCATGAGGTAACCTAATGAAGTAACTTCAGATGTCTGACCTGTCTGTGATCAACAACGTTAAGCAGCACTGAGATCACAATGCAGCTGATGGTGTTGGCCAACATGAAGATCATCATCCTCTGCCAACGCCACAGCGGGATCTTAGTTTCACTACAACACAAATGGAGAAACTGCAGAGCTAAACAAGACTGGAAGGACAATTAGTGCTTTACAAAAAGGTAGAGTTGTGTGTGGGATTTCCCATGCACCCTTGAATGCACCATAGGTGTGCATGTGTGCAGCTTCATCTCAGAGACAAACAGCAGCTAAACAACTGACAGTGCGTGTGCTCATGAGACCGTATGTTTAAAGATGTACTTCACTTAGTCATGTTTTTGTTTAGCCATGTTTAGCATGTTTGATGACATATGAGCAGTTCTTTGTGCTTCTGTTTAAATGAGGTTATGCATAAGTGGCAGTTCGCTAACATAACAGATTTTATTACTGACTAGCTTCTAGCAGAGAGATTTGTTGTTTCTGTGCTCTGTGTACTGGATGTTAAATAGTGTGAAGTTGCTTTCATTGCATAGCTGTATGTGGTGTGTTAATTCATATTATCTGACTTTAGGTTTACATAACCAGTCTGAAGTAATATGCCAGCTTATTTATTTATATACTGTATTTGAGTACAGCTCAGCTGTATCTTTATGTGTATGATGTAATTTGAAGTGTAACTGGTTTGCATTATTATGCTTTGTCCAAACACACACACACACACACACACACTTCTCAATTTTAAATATGAAGAACGACAACTTGGACTCTGCCTGTTTTGTTCCACACTCATTTGAACATTAACAAATGTTCTGACCCGACACTCTGAAGCGATTGCTGCCAGCTCAGCTTTCATGGAACCTTCTAAACAAGTGCACTGCAATGAGATTCTAATGTCAGGTTCTCCCCACCTGGACTTGGTGCCTAGTATCTGTCCAACAATGAGATTGGAGATCCCGACCCCAAACATCTGTACGGAGGTGGCCAGGCCGGTGGCAGTTCCCAGAGTCGCCTGAGGTACGACAAGGGGAATAGACGGCCACATGCTGGCCTGGAATGCCACACAGGCAGCAACAAGTTTAACATACTAGGAAATACATTAACTCATAGTAATAATTTACCATTTTAACTCGGACGTCTAAGATTTTATTTATCAAAAATGAATTAAAAAAATAAAATCCGCACTCACAGCAGCAAAGGAGTAGGTGACTCCCAGCCATATGGTTGAAACCAGAGGAGGGACAAAAGTGAAAGCCAGGAGTCCAAACACAGGCAGCGTGAGGACGGCGCTCGCCAATGCAAAAACTCCCCGCAGACCCACATAATCCTGAAACACATGGCAGCGAGAGTGTTTCAAGATTCCTCCTGGACCTGATGAAGGTTTATTCCTATTAAAAGGGAGTTTTTCTTCCCACTGTCACAAAGTCCTTGCTCATGGGGGGTCTTAGCTTACCATATAAAGCACCCTACAGGGACGGTTGTTTTGATCTGGTGCAGTATGAATAAAATTGAATTGAAGACAGGAATAAGATTTGGGTTGAAATTAAAGATACATACAATGAGAATGCCCACGATGGGTGACAGGACCACTAAGCTGTCATAGACTGCTCCCACAATATAAGCTGCCTCCTTCTGGCTGTAGTAGCTGTACTTATCCTGGATGAACTTGCTGGGATATGAAGAAAAAAAAGAAGACAGATGTGAATATTTAGGTTTAAGTTTCACGGATTACTCTGAAAGCGGTTCTACAGTGGTTTGCAAAAGTATTCGGCCCCCTTGAACTTTCCCACATTTTGTCACATTACAGCCACAAACATGAATCAATTTTATTGGAATTCCACATGCCCTCGGGCCTCCGGCCTCTGTGCCTGTGGCTCGGTTCACTCTGGCACAGCTGGCTGCCGGCACAGCCCCCTCTAGCTTCTGCCCGGTGGCTACTGGGTGACCCCTCGTCTGGGGATCCTCAGCCCTTCCCATGAGGGTGGCACGGATGCCCCTCCGGTGGTCCTCCTTGGGCTCTTGCACTCTGGGGCCTCTGGATGTCTGGGGCCTGGATCTCCTCCATGCCTGCTTCATGCCCTGGGGGACAGGGCTATGGCTCTCTACATCCTCTTGCAGACCATTACATGGGGAAACCATTTGAATACAAGCGCGCCGATCCACACAGGTGTGCACACGGGTGTTCACTGTTCGTAGACTTAAATCACACCTTTCTTGGCTGCTACTTCAAAGCACATTGTGCACTGTCTGTCCTGCGTGCTGCACAACAACATTCAATATTTAGTATTTACTGCTGTTTACACTTAGCTAGATTAATGCGATGGTGTTGTGTATAGTATGTTGCTTTGTTTTGTTTTTTTTGCTTGTTTTCTATTCTTTTTCTCTCAACAGGTGATCCCGGAGATATTTTTTTCCCCCCCTTTCTCACTGTCCCTCTCCCCTTCTGTTTTTCTTTTCCATCCTCTTTCTTTCTCCCTTTCCTATCCCTCACTCATGTCTGTCCCGTCTGTAACAACTGAAAATAAAATAAAATAAATAATAAAGACAAAGGTCGATCAAATGGACCAATACGGCAATGCCATGATGATCCATTTGGCAAAAAAAATCCATTGGGTATCCTTGTTGGTCTTCAGACAACAATTCTGACGGCTAAAGAACCAAATGGGACAGGAAAAACAAGAAAAAAAAAAAAAAAAAAAAAGGAATTCCACATGAAAGACCAATACAAAGTGGTGTACATGTGAGAAGTGGAATGAAAATCATACACATTGAATTTCTTGCAAGGATTTCAGTTTCTATATGTGCCAACGTGGTAGAGACATACCCTAAAAGACTGGCAGCTGTAATTGCAGCAAAAGGTGGTTCTACAAAGTATTGACTCAGGGCGCTGAATAATTACGCACACACACCACTTTTCAGTTATTTATTTGTAAAAAATGTTTGGAGTGTATGATTTTCATTCCATTACTCACATGTACACCACTTTGTATTGGTCTTTCATGTGGAATTCCAATAAAATTGATTCATGTTTGTGGCTGTAATGTGACAAAATGTGGGAAAGTTTAAGGGGGCCGAATACTTTTGCAAGCCACTGTACATGCACAAGCCTGTATGCTCACACTTTATATTGAGAACTCTACCTTGCATCAGCAATGAAGGGGAAGATGCCGTTGTAGAAGAACATGATGGTAAAAACCAGCAGCCAGTATCTTACTGACAGGAGCTTCACATCCTGAATCCTCTACACATAAAAACACACAACAATAAATGATGCTCCCCACACAGATCACTAGTGTGTCCATAATACTGAAAAATTAAGGTTTTAATCTTCAGTGTTATGTATGCATGTTGTTTTTATTAAAGGATATTGATCGTACCACTTTGCGAGACTCTTCTTGGATGGCTCCATCGAGACCCAGCCGTCTCATTCCAATCTTGTCCAAGGTGCTGACAATGACAGAAGAAGCGAAGCTCAGCACACACAACAGTGCGCCTAAGAAACAATAACATGAGAAACCCAGGTCACATGGCACCACAACATAATCCTTGAGATTTCTTTGCATTCGTCACCTACCACCCCAGAATGTCCACTGCATGCCATATTTTTCTTCAAACTTCTGCGTGAGGAAGAAGTTCAACACCGAGCCCAGCCGCGAGAAGGCCAGGGTCAGGCCGAAAGCCAAAGCCAACTCCTTCCCTTTGAACCAGAAGGCTGTGATGCGATTTTGAACAACTAATGAAGAAGGAGAAAGGTAACTGAGCGGTTAAGAAATGCTCCTCAAAGGTGATGCTGCAGAGAATATTTGTTCATATCCATGAAGGGAACTTACCAGTCAGAGATCCATTGCCTGATCCAAACAGCAGACGGCCGGTGAGCATTAGCGGCAGCAAGTAGGGAGATCCCTTGAAGTGGGAGCCGAGAGCAAACAGTGATGAGCCCAAAACACAGAGAAAAGAGAAGAGAACCACACCGACTGCAAAGAGGAGCAAAAGAAATGGTTGTACCATCACTTTACTGTCAGTAGATTAAAAATAACTGCAGACCATGCAGAGAGAAAACATAAAACAAAACTTACAGCGATTTCCTAATTTGTCAATGAGGAATCCAGCCAGGATCACCACTATTGCATTCCTGTTGATAACAGAGAGAAGCTTCTCATTGATAAGCCACTTTTCTGCATTTTCACAGTGAAATCAATGCATTAACGTGCTTACGTCCAAGCATAGATGGCATAGAGAAGATTGTACTGCTGAGGGGTCATCCCCAGTCCCTCCACACAGTCCACTGTCCCGTTGATCACCGTTCCACTGGGACACGTCAGGTTCTGTCAAAAAACAACAGTCAAACATTAAAAACAACATCAGTCTTTCCCTGCTGATAATCAAGTTGTGCAATATTGCTGCGATCTGTAAGCAGCGCTGCCTCCTGCTCACCCCTTGGAACTGATCCTGTAACACACTGGGAATGTCGACGCAAAAGTAGGACCCAAAGGTCAGCAGACAGTTAAAGAAGAGCACCACAAAGCGATAGTATGCTGCAAGACAGTGACGCACAATAAAGAAAGGACAACATCAGGTGATTTAAAAATGCAGCAGCCTCAGATCAATATAACAAATACTTTATTATCTCTGAGGATATTTTTGGTTTTTAACAAAGTGCTACTGTGCGACCTGGAACTGTTTTTGTTTTTAAAGGAGGAAAAAGTATATGTAATTCTTCTTGTTCTGTACAGTTAAGCTTATGAATTACGAAAAACAGAGTGGAGAATTATGTGTGCTAATTACGCACAGAGCGAACTGAGTTTCGTGTTCAGCCAACTTCTCCTACAGTCACGAGCTCTTTTTGTGACACTGGAAGCATAAAATGCTAAGTTGATCACTAAGAGGTGACAAACAATAAAGAAAGGGCAACATCAGGTGATTTAAAAAGGCGGCAGCCTCAGATCAATATAGCAAATACTTGTTATGTCTGACGACATTTTTGGCTTTCAACAAAGCGCTGTTGTGCGACCCGGCACGTTTTGGTTTTTAGCTTGCTTTTAAGGAGAAAAAAGTATGTAATTCTGTAATCCCAGTGGAAGTATAAAATGCTGAGATTTTAGGGAAGTGTGTTCAGGGTTACAAGCAGAGGTCTGGTTTGTATCAGTAATCTGTGCTGACTTGCTGTGTTTTTAACAAATAACTTTGCAGTGAGACGTACCTTTTTCTGCCGGCTGCGCCATCGCGTTATCTTTAAAACAAAGGGTCAAAAATCATATCCTTCGCTGTCGGTTACACGAACAGAGTGAGCGGCTGCTACGCTTCTTCTGCAGCTGATGTTGGGAATCTCATATCTTTAAAGCACATGGATGGAGTGTTTGTTGCTTAGTAACCTACTGCTGTCTTGGCCCCTCCACCAGCATGTGGGTCTAGCACACCGAGTGTCACGGTTGTGACTTCTCAATTTTAAATATGAAGAACGACAACTTGGACTCTGCCCGTTTTGTTCCACACTCATGTGAACATTAACAAATGTTCTGACTCGACACTCTGAAGCGATTGCTTCCAGCTCAGCTTTCATGGAACCTTCTAAACAAGTGCACTGCAATGAGATTCTAATGTCAGGTACTCCCCACCTGGACTTGGTGCCTAGTATCTGTCCAACAATGAGATTGGAGATCCCGACCCCAAACATCTGTACGGAGGTGGCCAGGCCGGTGGCAGTTCCCAGAGTCGCCTGAAGTACGACAAGGGGAATAGTCGGCCACATGCTGGCCTGGAATGCCACAAAAGCAGCAACAAGTTTGACATACTAGGAAATACATTAACTCATAGTAATAATTTACCATTTTAACTCGGACGTCTAAGATTTTATTTATCAAAAATGAATTAAAAAAATAAAATCCGCACTCACAGCAGCAAAGAAGTAGGTGACTCCCAGCCATATGTTTGAAACCAGAGGAGGGACAAAAGTGAAAGCCAGGAGTCCAAACACAGGCAGCGTGAGGACGGCGCTCGCCAATGCAAAAACTCCCCGCAGACCCACATAATCCTGAAACACATGGCAGCGAGAGTGTTTCAAGATTCCTCCTGGACCTGATGAAGGTTTATTCCTATTAAAAGGGAGTTTTTCTTCCCACTGTCACAAAGTCCTTGCTCATGGGGGGTCTTAGCTTACCATATAAAGCACCCTACAGGGACGGTTGTTTTGATCTGGTGCAGTATGAATAAAATTGAATTGAAGACAGGAATAAGATTTGGGTTGAAATTAAAGATACATACAATGAGAATGCCCCCAATGGCTGAGAGGACCACTAAGCTGTCATAGACTGCTCCCACAATATAAGCTGCCTCCTTCTGGCTGTAGTAGCTGTACTTATCCTAAATGAACTTGCTGGGATATGAAAAAAAAAAAAAAAAGAAGACAGATGTGAATGTTTGTGACACTAGTATCACTTGAACTTGCAATATGTGCTGCTGTATTTAGCGGAATGCAGGTTTAAGTTTCACGGATTACTCTGAAAGCAGTTCTGCATGTACAAGTCTGTATGCTCACACTTCATATTGAGAACTTTACCTTGCATCAGCAATGAAGGGGAAGATGCCGTTGTAGAAGAACATGATGGTGAGAACCAGCAGCCAGTATCTTACTGACAGGAGCTTCACATCCTGAATCCTCTACACATAAAAACACACAACAATAAATGATGCTCCCCACACAGATCACTAGTGTGTCCATAATACTGAAAAATTAAGGTTTTAATCTTCAGTGTTATGTATGCATGTTGTTTTTTTTAAAGGATATTGATCGTACCACTTTGCGAGACTCTTCTTGGATGGCTCCATCGAGACCCAGCCGTCTCACTCCAATCTTGTCCAAGGTGCTGACAATGACTGCGGAAGTGAAGCCCAGCACACACAACAGTTCGCCTAAGAAACCAAGGTCACATGGCACCACACCATAATCCTTGAGATTTCTACACACTTGTCACCTACCACCCCAGAGTGTCCACTGCATGCCATATTTTTCTTCAAACGTCTGCGTGAGGAAGAAGTTCAACACCGAGCCCAGCCGCGAGAAGGCCAGGGTCAGGCTGAAAGCCAAAGCCAACTCCTTCCCTTTGAACCAGAAGGTTGTGATGCGATTCTGAACAACTAATGAAGAAGGAGAAAGGTAACTGAGCGGTTAAGAAATGCTTCTCAAAGGCGATGCTGCAGAGAATATTTGTTCATATCCATGAGGGGAACTTACTAGTCAGAGATCCATTGCCTGATCCAAACAGCAGACGGCCGGTGAGCATTAGCGGCAGCAAGTAGGGAGATCCCTTGAAGTGGGAGCCGAGAGCAAACAGCGATGAGCCCAAAACACAGAGAAAAGAGAAGAGAAACACACCGACTGCAAAGAGGAGCAAAAGAAATGGTTGTACCATCACTTTACTGTCAGTAGATTAAAAATAACTGCAGACCATGCAGAGAGAAAACATAAAACAAAACTTACAGTGATTTCCTAATTTGTCAATGAGGAATCCAGCCAGGATCACCACTATTGCATTCCTGTTGATAACAGAGAGAAGCTTCTCATTGATAAGCCACTTTTCTGCATTTTCACAGTGAAATCAATGCATTAACGTGCTTACGTCCAAGCATAGATGGCATAGAGAAGATTGTACTGCTGAGGGGTCATCCCCAATCCACTGTCCCGTTGATCACCGTCGCATTGGGACACGTCAGGTTCTGTCAAAAAACAACAGTCAAACATTAAAAACAACATCAGTCTTTCCCTGCTGATAATTAAGTCGTGCAATATTGATGCAATCTGTAAGCAGCGCTGCCTCCTGCTCACCCCTTGGAACTGATCCTATAACACACTGGGAATGTCGAAGCAAAAGTAGGACCCAAAGGTCAGCAGACAGTTAAAGAAGAGCACCACAAAGCGATAGTATGCTGCAAGACAGTGACGCACAATAAAGAAAGGGCAACATCAGGTGATTTAAAAAGGCAGCAGCCTCAGATCAATATAAGAAATACTTTATTATGTCTGAGGACATTTTTGGCTTTCAACAAAGCGCTATTGTGCGACCTGGCACGTTTTGGTTTTTAGCTTGTTTTTAAGGAGAAAAAAGTATGTAATTCTGTAATCCCAGTGGAAGTACAAAATGCTGAGATTTTAGGGAAGTGTGTTCAGGGTTACAAGCAGAGGTCTGGTTCGTATCAGTAATCTGTGCTGACTTGCTGTGTTTTTAATAAATAACTTTGCAGTGAGACGTACCTTTTTCTGCCGGCTGCGCCATCATTTTAGTTGTAGAAACAGCGTCAAAAATCATATCCTTCGCTGTCGTTTACATGAACAGAGTGAGCGGCCGCTTCTTTTGTGGCTGATGCTGGGAAACTCATATCTTAAAACTACCTGGAGGGAAACGTATGTGTTTGTTGCTAAGTAACTTACAGGTGTCCTGGAGAAATAAAACACTATATAAATTACAATCAGGGTTCTGTTTGTAAAGTGAAACATGCTGAAATTAACAGCAACATTTTTCCACATTTAGCTCAAAACAAGTCCTTTTTTACAACATTTAGTAAAATATTTGTAACTTTTCATATTTAAAACAGAATTTTAAATGTTAAATCTAAATGTTAAATATTCAATCTAAATGTTAAATGTTAAATCTAAATATTATATTTAAATCTAAATGTTAAATGTTAAATCTATATATTATATTTAAATCTAAATCTAAATGTTAAATCTAAATGTTAAATGTTAAATCTAAATATTATATTTAAATCTAAATGTTAAATGTTAAATCTATATATTATATTTAAATCTAAATGTTAAATGTTAAATCTATATATTATATTTAAATCTAAATGCTAAATGTTAAATCTAAATATTATATTTAAATCTAAATCCAAATGTTAAATCTAAATGTTAAATGTTAAATCTAAATGTTTAGGCTAACATGTAAATTTATTGCACGGATCAGCGGAAATACCAAAATAAAAGCTTTCCGAAAACCTGCGGTGCAAAAGTGTGCCGGTAGTGGTCAGACACGTTCTCACTCCCTAAGCGTAATAATTTTCGCTAGGTGTCAAATTGTCAACATTTTATGCTTTCGGGTACCCAACACGTTCCTAAATGACGGCATCGGAAAAAAGGAGAACACATGAGAACCGTTTGGACTCAATCTACACATGTTCGTTCATTTTCTAAAAATCGCTTTGGGCAACACTATTTTACGTCATTTAACTGCTAGTAGAGGTTAGGAATAAGGTTATGGTTAGGGATAAGGTTAGGTTTAGGCAGGGGCGATTCTAGGATCAGAGCTTTAGGGGTGCTGAGCACCCAGAGAGCTGCCCAGCCAGGCAAGATAAACCTGTCTCTGTCAGTCCCTGCATCCTTAAATGTTGTCCCGAGTTCTCTCTGACTGTCACTTTGGTGCATTTAAACCCCTGTTCCTCCCTTTTTTCATCGTCTGTTGTCTTCGTCTCCGTTATCAGTCATCATAATTTTACCATCTCTGTGCAAGTCTGCAAATTTCTTTATTAAATCACAAGATTCTTAAATTCATCAAGTCTCTCTGCCTGGGTCACAAAACATGACATCACTGTTTTGTACATTTTAACACAATTTAATCCCCACATTGGTGAAAGAAAAGCAAAACACTTTTGTCTGTAACAAAACCATCAAATCTGATAAAGGTTATTTAAATGCTGCAAAAGAAGAATGGATTGGAATAGAAAAAAATCCTAACCTTAATTACTGGGGGAGAATAACGAGTGATGCTCATAGTGAGTAAGAAGTAAACTGAGTGCATTTTTTGGACAGATATTCACTTTTAATGTGTATGTATAATATAATACAGATACATAAAAAACACTCCCAAAACAGAATAAATTATTAAAAAATATTAATAAAAACTATAAAAATGGAGGCAACTTTGCCTGTGGTAGAATGTATACAATGTATAAAAAAATCTTTATTGCAGATACTAATTTTACTAATTTAATAATAATTTTGTGTTGTAAGATTTATGACTTTCATGCTTTCATAGTGGTACTTAGGAGAGCTTGACATTTTTTATCAGGTGGTACACACTGTAAAAAGTTTGAGAAACACTGATAAGTTAATTGTATGTGTCTTTTTGGAAAACATTTAAAGCTGCAGTACAGAATCTTTGAAACAAGCTTAAAACTTTTTTAGAATATAAACAAAGCACTCTTCTCTTTACAGCTCCTCACTCCACCAGGGCACCGTTTGGCACTTTCTGATACTGTGCAAATGTGATGTACGTACTGCGGCAGTCATACAGTCAACTGGACAGTCCAAAAGTTGGCCTACCTATTACTGGCTGAGGTTTTAGTAGAGTTGTGGCTGAACCACATAAAAATATATCATTAATTTTAATCTCCCCAATCAATTATAATGTTATGTTGGAATGTTGTTAAAGAGGGTCAAAAATGTTTCAAACCAGTTTGTTTTGCAGATTCTGTATAGCAGCTTTAATATAGGGAGGACACAACTTCCTGATTGTGTGAGTAAAATTAGTTTTTTTTTTCTTTGTCAGTTTAACAGTTTCTGTTGTGCCTGTCACTGTTCCCTGTCTGTTTTCTTACCTGGTTCTTCCTGATCTTGTACTTTCTCCTCACATTCCCCTCTTTCCTCTCTCCCTCTTCGGACTGACAATCATACACAAATAGATTGTATTCAATTAGATGAAAAATTACATTAATATGAAAGAAATTCTAATAAGATCACTAATAAAAAAGTCCTCTCTCAGTGTACTTTCAACCAAAAGGCAAATAACCAAACCACATGAACATCTAATAAAAGATATAAACATTGAAACACTGATCCAACATTATTCTTGATTGATGGATCATTTGATTTTACACTTTTACCTGAATGTGGCTCCTTTTTTTGAAAAAACTTCCTTATATCCATTATGAACCTGGCTGTCTCTCTGTACACACACACACACACACAGAGGAGTTATACGGTTAATGGGCATTCAGTCAGTTAGCTAGTTAGTATCCATTTCAAACAGGACAGTGGTAACAACAGTAGGCTGCGGACAATTTAAAGTTTTAGATTTTAAATAGCCTGTATACATTTCAATGGGAGCAACAGGACGGTCAAATGTCGCTGAATTTTACTACAGAGCAGGATGGATAGTAGGGTAGCAAACATCGTCGGAAAACACGTTTTCAACACTGAGGGTTACCTGGGTGTAATGTTTTTTGTAATGTTTGCTTAAGCACCCCCAAAATGGGCTAAAATCGCCCCTGGCTTTAGGGTTGGAACACATGGCTGGAACGTCTATTATGGTGGGACCGTCATTCCACTGGAATTCAGCCATAACCCGGCGCGGACCATGAGAAAGCATGTCCGGCGATTTAGCTGAAAACATCGGAAGATCCGTTTTGTCGGCCATCCAAAGGTTCAGCAGTAGTGCACTCTTAGCAGCTGCAGTCTCCACTGCACAATCGCTGCAGCACATGTCCTTTGCTGGACATGCTCGTAGCCAAGAAGTGAAGCAGCACATGGCGGGGAGAAGTGAGGGGGAGAGCAGACACAATTTTGCACCGGAGGTTTTCGGGAAGCTTTTATTTTGGTATTTCCGTTGATTCCGTTGTACAATAAATTTGCATGTTAGCCTAAATATTTAGTTTTCTGTAACATTTAGATTTAACATTTAACATTTAGATTTAACATTTAGATTTAACATTTAACATTTATATTTAAATATAATATTTAGATTTAACATTAACATTTCGATTTAAATATATTTAGATTTAATATTTAACATTTCAATTTAACATTTAACATTTAGATTTAACATTTAACATTTCGATTTAAATATAATATTTAGATTTAACATTAATATTTAGATTTAAATATGATATTTAGATTTAATATTTAACATTTCGATTTAACATTTCAATTTAACATTTAGATTTAACATTTAACATTTAGATTTAAATATAATATTTAGATTTAATATTTAACATGTAGATTTAATATTTAACAAATTTATGAAAAGTTACAAATATTTTACTAAATGTTGTAAAAAAATTACCCAAAAAAACATTTTTTTGTAAGGTTTTGAGCTAAATGTGGAAAAATGTTGCTGTTAATTTCAGCATGTTTCACTTTACAAACGGCGCCCCATAGATGTTGGCCATTTATTTTTGTAAGTACATTTAAACAACTCAATACACAAATTTGCAGTACACCACTTATTTATTCGCTAGGTCACCTCCTTTGCTGGGAAGAGGGGGGAGGGCCGTTATTACAGGCAGTAGCACAGGAACAGAGCAGGAGGGAAAGAGAGAGAAAGAGAGCCAGGGACAACAACGTCACATTTGAAAGGTATAGTAATGATCCACAACTATTTTCAGTTGCGGAAGATAAAGGATTCTGAAAGTTTATTCATGCAGGCCCATATGACAGAGAATGTGCATGCTCTTTTTGTTTTCATATTTTAATTTATATTTAATTGTGTTGTGGTTTGCAGTGTTTTGTGTTGTTTCACTTTAAATTTGTTTAAAAGGAAAAAGCTGAAAATGTAAAGGTTTAAAAGTTGAAATGTAAATAGTTGTTTTTAGTATTATATGATTTATTTATTATATTTTATGTGGAGTGAATAAATTAAAGTATATTTACAGTGGTCACTAGAGACAAAGCATGTACAAACCCCGAAGTACGTAAAAACTCCAAAACACGTCAAAACTCCAAAATACGTAAAAATTCAGAAGCGTGTACAAACCCCGAAGTATGTACAAACACCAAAACACGTAAAAACTCCAAAACACGTACAAAACACAACAGAAGTGCTCCAGGATGCTAGGGCGCAGTTTTGGCCTTTTGTTACCTAGTGGCTACACAAGCCAGGAAGTACCAACGACCGGATTTGGTGTGTGGTAGTAACAGGTAAATGAACATATTTTTTTTTTAATTATTTGAATATATATGAGTGTATAAATACAAGAACAATACACATATGCTTTCAATTGTGTAATTTAAGTGATCTAGGTAGCTGTGTTTTGGAAGTTCAGTTAATGCTAGAAATGTGTTTTGGAGTTTGTACATGCTTTGTCTCTAGGGACCACCGTATATACTTATATATAAACATATATAAATAAAACCACTTTTTTTTTTTACAATAGTAGTTCCTTTTGAGCATAATTTTATATTGTTGTTAATAATTAATTAATTAAAGCAACAAAACAACCTGAAGAGTCGTCTGGGAACCGAAAGAGTCGACTCTTTTTGGTGAGTCGAGCCGAAAGAACCGGTTCTCTAAAAAGAGCCGGAAATCCCATCAGTACTAACTATCGCGCGTTTTGGGTGATTTGTCCCTCATCGAACACCATCGTGGTTTATACAAACAATGCAGTACCACTCAGATTTTCCCAAGTTTTTTTCAGGGTTTTACAAATAAGGACTTCGACTGCGTCTCTAACATGTGAGATGTCTTTGTTACGGAGAGCTAAAACGTGGGAAATCTCTGAGTCTGAGGACAGCGACGCTGAAACAAAACCCGGTTTGGACAGCGATGACAGCAGCCAGACAGCCAGCACAGAAAAGCAGGAGCAGGGTTCACACAATTCAGCAGCAAATAGGGGGCGGTCTGCTGCTCTGGCTCCTCCAGCAGGTGGGTCCGGTACACCGAGTCCTGCCAGGAAACGTCGCAGTAAGGAGGAAATAGAAGAGGACAGGCTGAAAGTGAAGGAGAGGAAGGAGGCGAGAGAGAAACAGAGAGCGGCCAGAGCCCAGGAGCAGGACGAGAGGAGACAGGAGCAGCAGAGGAGGAGAGAGGCAGCCAAGACCCTCAAGAGTCTCCGACCAGAAAACTGCCTCAAATGCATCACTGTCTGCATACACCCAGGTACACACGGACACAGGGATGCCTTCAGGTGTCGCCGGAAATTAACTTTACAACTACAATTTGGGGCCAACTTTAAAAAATAAATAAATATGTGCAGATGTAAAATGACATGGGTATGATCTCTTTTGTGTTGACTGTATTTGTGCCATATGATCCCATCCCTGTCTCTTAAAGAGTATTTTCTGTATTTCTAGTTTACGATACAGTTTTCCACGGTATCTTTACTTCTTCAACACCCTGCATAAGCTCAAAAGCGTTCACGCCCCCACTCCACAGTCATTACCAATAACAAGATGTCCAGTTTGAATTTAAGGGGAAAAAAGTGCAGCAAAATCAAACTGCAGTCTCGCATTTCCATCCTGGTCTACGTTCCACATCAGTGACTCAATGCTCCTTGCAAGGGCCTGTCTAAATCTTTATGAACCATTACCTAAGTACTGTTTAAGTATTGGCTGTTGTTTCCAGCCTAAAAGGCACCACCTTAAAAATGTCATTTTCCTTGACTATAACTTCTGCGGGGATGGCTTCATAATGCACAAAAACGCACAAATTGCTGTGTTGTTTTGTGTCTTTCTTCAGTTCTTCTGCAGCAGGATGGCTCAGACGTCCTGCTGGACATTCTGGTTTCCCTTGACTGGAAGTTCAGCATCGAGAGCGAGCAGCTCGTTGGCAGCATCGCCTGGACCCAAGATTTACCTCAGGTAGGCAGCTCACTCAATCTAGATTTAGCAATTTGCTGCATTTTTGTTGATTCCCGTGAGGGATTACTGTTTTGGCTTTAGCAGGGAGAAGGTGGCATGGTCTCAGTGGTGGAGGAGGAAGAGCAGGTGCTTCTGGTCCTGAGTCTGGCTGATTTCATGGATGTAGTGATCTCTGTGAATAGAGTAAGCAGTCCTTTGAGCTGTTGTAATGGTGTCATTGACTGTATGAAGGAGCTGTGGCTCCTCGAACTCACACTGCGCTCTGCCACTCCGCAGATTATCCACAGCCAAGGGGTGGAGACGGGGGTGGGGTCTTTCTGGAGTCCAATTTTGGAGTTTCTCAACCGTGATGGCAAGAAGGTGGTCACTCTGTTAGTGACAGACTCTGAGCCAGATTACAGGTCAGCTTAACTGGGAATACTTAACTTCCTCTGTTACCCAGTGGCTCCTTCACTTCTCCACTTTCTGATTATAAGTAAAGTGCGGAAACTATGACCTGATCTATTGTTTACCAACAGGTCAAACACCCACAGTGTGCCTCTACAATACAAATTGGGGATGGATCATCTGGACATTGAGGAGGTCAGTTTACTTTGAATCTCTGTCTTTCTTTCAAGGATTTGCGATTCTTTCTTCCTGATTTTATCATATGCACACACAACTCACACAGCTGACCTACGTCAACTGCAATTTGCACATCAGGACACTTTGCACACTAAGTTCATTTTGTACATTAAGCTCCTTTGTACATCCATTTACATCAACATCTGCGTACCTCACTTGTCTCCACTTACTTATTTTTATCCTTATTGGTCTTGTTCCTTCAACCCTATCTAACTTGGCATTTGTGTATGGACAGCAAAGGAAGAATTTCATTGCACAGAGAGATGCTATTTCTTCTGTACACATGACAATAAACACTTTGAATCTTGAACCTGTATACATCTTCAAAAAAGCTTGATGGATAACAAATAGCTTTCTCTCTCTCTCTCTTTTCGAAACGCTTTAATCTCCAGGTTCTCGTGTATCTACAGCTCTACAAAAATATCTCCGTGGTTTTCCTGGATAGCTGGCAGGAGGTCACTGATCATGTTTGTGCTGTCACCAAAGCTTTGTCCAAACGCCCTTTCAAGTATGCCACAGTTCTGTGCCCTGACATAGACAGTATAGCGGCTGACTGTGAATTAATGAAACCTCCACTTTGTGCTCTTGCAGACTCCTGACAGAGGGAGCAGAACTGCCCTTTTGCGTGGATGGCTCATGGGCCAGTGGGGTCCGGGTAGAGAAGGATGGCTCCGGCCTGATTCAGGTCTGGAGCAGGCAGATCCAGCAGCTGAACAGAGTCAGCCCTGCCGTGGCCTCTGCTGTGACCGCGTCCTATCCATCTCCCCAGCTGCTGCTACAGGTGAGGAGACGCTGTGCTCTGATAAGGTTTGCGTGAAGAAAAACTTTTCTTCTGTAATATGTTCTGTTCATTTTAGGCTTACAACAGCTCGGGGTCAGAGGAGGACAGAAAAGGGCTGCTCGCGGGCCTCTCGGCGAAAAGCGGAGGCAAAGAGAGACGCGTGGGACCGGAGATATCAGCCCGAGTCTATCGCTGCCTCACAGCCCACAACCCCCAGCTGGTCCTGGACTAATCTGAGAGCAAGAAGACCGGGAGACATCAGCGAGGACGAAACTGGTTTCTGATAATGCTCTGTCTCTGCTTGGCTGCTAATATGTTAATGTTGATGTTTACAAGTAAAAAATATGCCTTGGATTTGAGATTTACTTTCCAGGAAAAGCACTTTTTCTTCTCATCTTAACTCCTGCAGATCAAATGTATAGATTACCAGAATATAATCTGGAGTACCGGGAATAATGTGATAACTGTTTTTCAGCACAGCTTTTTGTATATAAATAGGAGATATATAAGCTGCATAAATTGTATGTATATGTATGAATCTTTCTAGAATAAATAAGCTGAAGCAGGCACTTTCTAGGTTTTTGGTTTTATTTTAAAGAATGAACCTGAGTAAGAAAATCCATAAAGAAAAGTAGCAAAAACTGGAAATAGAAAATGAAACAAAAAAAACTGCAGAGTGCAGTGCAGAGCTACCTTTGACATTTAACCAAAATGGCGATTACAAAACACGTTTACAAAAAGTCAATTTCACAGTATCAAAAAGCACCTCTGTTCCTTCCAGAGTCTACGGCTTTCTAGGAGTTTACCTTTTGTTTGCCTCTTCTCTCTCTGAGTCTAACCTCTTTAAATGGCAGCAGGCATCATCTCTCACTCGCACACACACACACACACTCTCTCACACACACACTCTTTGTTCTTGTTCATTTCAACATTATGTGGAAGACAAATACTTGTTACATAGCAAACAAATAAGCAACGATCCACTCAAATGTTGGCTAAAATATCTCTCTGTGATCAACAAAAGGAGAAATTTGTGGCAACGGTAGAAAAGCTGTGTGCCAATTTTCTTTCTTTCTTTCTTTTTTGTCAAGCATCTCCTCCGCTGGACCACGTGGTCAAGTCCAACGGCACCTTTTGCACTGATAATCTTCCGGCTCGGAGCAGCAGCTCTCGTAGTCGCTGCTGGGAGGAGTTGGGGGACAGCAGCAAGCACTGGACTGAGTTTGAGGTGACGGGTAAGGGTCCGTGTTGGGAATCGGACTGGTGCAGGGGCTGGGGGAGACACAGGCACTGGACACCGGGCTCGGGCTCAGGTTGGGGCAGGGGCTCGAAGGCAGGCTCATCTTGCCGAAATCCTCGTGCTCCTCTGAGGGTTCGGGGCTGCTGCTGAGGCTGAAGACCCAGCCCAGCTGTATGTGGAGGAGGACACGCAGGCCGGGTGGCAGATCCAGGGCATTAAACAGGTCTGGGCAACACGGCAACATTTGGCGCAGCCTTGCACAGCAAAGGTACTGCAGGGAGGTGGGTGTATAGCAGGCCTGCATCACCTTCATGCTGCTCTTGGCTGCTGTGGAGCACACCATGGGGTACAACTTCTTGTTGTGTAACCTTGTTGCAGCCACACCTGTTGGCAGGAGAGGCAGAGCCCATTGGGATTATTAGAATATGCAGACAAACGTAACTAACTGAAAAATGGATGCAGTCCGTTTGCCCTAAACCAGTTACCTACATCTCTAATGCGGCTATACCCCCACCCCCTGATGGCGCCAGCTACTTGAAGGTTGACACCGAGGAGAACAACAACATGCTTCCAAGAGATATGATAACGAGAACGACCTGACTCTCTGCCCTATTCCTCAAGGCCACCAGCGGCTCAGCTGGAGGCGCGAGTAATCGCAGTGACCATGACCACTGTGTACATCGGTGTACCCACCCTCCCCACTTATGTTGCTTATCTGTGTTTCATGGTGTTACAGTGTGATGATATCTGTGCTTCTTTATGTGCTATGGAGTTTTTTGTTTTCTCCTCATGATGACTCACTTGTTGGAAGTCATCATGAGGAGAAACCATTTTTTTCTCCTGAATTGCCCCTATATGTTACACATCTCACTGTCTATCCCTTTTTTTGCTGCCTAGCCTGACCTGTCTCCCCAGTATTTGTATATTGTATGTATTGTATGTGTGGTCGAGTAGGTCTGTCACTTCAGCTGCAGGAAACTGTAACCAACAAATAAAGCTTCTCCTTATCCTTAAAACGCAGGAAAACACAAACCTATGCAGTGCCGGTTCTTGTAGAAGGTGAGGGTGCCGTGCCACGTATCCAGGTGCACTCCGATGATCGAGCCTTGACCGAACCGAGAAGAGAATTTTATTTTGTCCCCTTTGTGCTGGAACAGACCTTCGAACACACAGAGAAACATTTTTGTTTTATTTACTGTTTTCTTATCAATCAAAGTCAATATATCTGATAACTCACCGGTGTAGGAGAGCCCCCAGCTGTCTTCATCATGGCCCAGCAGACTGCCAAAGTTGTACTTGAACTTCTCCAGGTTCACCTCTGAAGTCCCAACTCCCACCATCTACACCAGAAAAGCAAAACAAAGCAAACATTTTAAAAATGTTCATTTTCAGGTCAACTTGTTACAACTTTAGTATTCTTTTAGCTGCTCTTACGCACCATATCTGTCCCGTAGACAGGGGAGGTCATCTTGATTTCCCAGTAGTGTTGGCCGTCTGCGAGCTCCTTGTTGCCACGGATTGCAGCGGTGCCGCAGCTGTAGTCTGAGTGAAAGCTCACCTTCCTGTTGTCACAGCTCAGAAAGGCTCCAGAGGACTTACAGTGGTCATCCCACACCCATTCAAAACCTGGACACACGCCATGCACGAGCAGTTATGCCAGATGTTCTTCCAAAAACGAAGCACACCAACGTTTCTTGGCTTTTCATCTACCGCCACTTTAAGGCTGTTCATCATGCAGTTTTGAGGGATCTGTGATCAAATAGCTTTAAACTTCATGGCACCGCTATAATTTGCAGATGGTAACATCTTAATGGGTAAATGTTACAGCTGCTTATCATGAGCATGTTAGATCTATCAGTGTGTACGTGACTCTCAGCCTTCTTATTCTGTTCATGAGTTTGCAAAGGAAATAAATGAAGATATTGATTTCTGACCATCCTGAACCTTAAACATGACACTGATAGTGAAAGCTTGTTGTGGCACTAATCACACCTTTAAAATGCACAGAAGTTGGAATATGAATGAATATAGTGTTAATGTTCCCCGACAGACAGCCGTAAGCATATAAAGACTCTACAACATGCCTAAATTATAATATTGTTTACATGCATCTTTATGCGGTCTTTCATCCGCTTCTGCTCACCTTTGTCCTCCTCCCCATAGAGACAGTCACTGATGACGCCAAGAAGCGGACTGAGCTCTTCCTCTGGGTCACAGTGGAAGAAAGACTCCTGTTTCACTGGTACTGTGCTTGGCAATGCCACCACCTCAGAGACAGTCTGGAAACCGGCCCGGTAATCCACCTCAGGCTCCAAGTCACTGATCTGGTTGACGCAAACATTACAAACAGGATCCTGTAAGTCCACGGACGTGGCCCTAGTCCAGGGGGGCAGTGAGCTCCAGCAGTAGAGCTGAATCAGGATCACAACAAATTGCTACCAAAGAGCAACATAGGTTGCCAAGGCTGAATGGAAAAAAAGGGGGAAGTTTGCGATCTAAAGAGCCAGACGGGAACTTGTGTGCTTTGTTTTTGAACACTGTGTATCACTGGTGATGTGAGGTCATGCATACAAGCAAGCAAACTTAGAAGATTCTTTAAAAGTACTGGGCGTGCTGTCATGTCATGACCACATTTCACACACTGCTATTCCAGAAAGTAAACAGTCCAAGAGGAAAAACTAGCTGTACTTACTCTAAATAGAACTATTCTGTTTCACATTGCAGGGATACGGTTCTTGATTTCCAGTGAAACCACTTTTCCATTTAGCCCAGTTTCAATTATATTCCAGTAAACACAAACAGCAAAGTCTCACCTGTGCGACTGTCCGACCCTCCTGTTCCTCTCTGTCTGATGACTGGATCACAGCCATGGCATCTGTCTCTTGCCAGGTTTGACTCCAGGCCAAGTGCCGAGCCCGTCCGTTTCTGCCTCTTCTTAGCATTGCAGTTCTGTGGAAAGCCAACCCAGCACCTGATGACCAGCTGGCACAAGTACAGGAGGCCACGTATTTCTTATTTATGTCAAGTGCAGTCACTGCTAAACTCCTGCTTAGCACTGCACGTGTACTTGTTAAATATCAACACTTCACCGAGTTCTTTTGATTCCTCATAGGCATCCGATGGAAGACAACACACTGCTCAGTCGATCATTTCACACTTTTATTCTCTTACACAATATTTCTAGAAGAGAGATGCTTCCTGCATGACACGTTGCCGCGGATCTCAAAATGGTGGTGTGCCCCTAACAGTTTTATTACCAGCTCTCTCATTCAAGTCTAAACAACAGCGTTTCAGCAACTTTTCACTAGAAGATGGTCCCCTGTTATCTACTTTTTCCCAGGCAAGCGTGAGCGAGAGTCTACAGCATTCCACTCCCCAAGGACACGTAGTGTAATGCCTTTATTTTTCAGGGCCGTGTCCACTTAATACTACACTATATAATTATATGACACTTTAGTTAATATAAAGCCCCCCCTCCCCACTTGTATAAAATCTGGTGACGGTCGTCTAGGAATAAGCAGCATACTGACTTATCTAAATTTAACTGCAAAATAAGGCCCAGGCCCAAAAACATGTCTGAACCACCTCTCACTGCTATCATATTTCACCAGTTTCTAACAAACCTGCAGGGCAACTGAAAGTAGGTCAATCCAAACTACTCTCTGTCAGTTCAACTGTTTTGTTTGCTGACCTTATTTTTCACTTCCATATATGATATTACAGTTAGAGACAAGCTGCACAATTTACTGTGAGGAAGCCTTTCTAGTCACCTCGAATGATCTTTGTGTGTCAGCTTCTCTATTTCCATCTGTCCCATATGCCACAGTTAGCAACAGGATGTGTTTTCATGCACGCCTTTGACTTTTTAAAGCTGACCCCCATGCTTCACAGGACTCCCAGGGTCACCTGACCCACTGATTGTAATAAGTAACAGCAATTATAGCTAAAATAAGAAACCTATATCATTTGTATCATGTGATTTTGGCTGTTAACAGAGTAATAATTCAATTCAGTTTTATTTATATGGCGCCAAATCACAACAGTAGTCGTCTCAAGCTGTAACGTAAAGATTCCAACAAGCATATGACCACCTTTGAGCAAGAACTTGGCAACAGTGAGGAGGAAAACAGGCTGAAAACTCTGGCAGAAACAGGCTCAGGGAGTGGCTGCCAGTATACAGCTATAAAATGCCCGCACACTATTGAGACTACAATAATAGCTGACTGCAGTCAATTACAAATGAAGCTGTCAACAACACTGTTTTCATTATTAGTTAGCTTTACTCGTTAAAAACACTGTAATTACAAATGTAATAACCAGAACATCACCAGACTGTGTGTGCTTTTTCAAACATCGAATCTAATCTTATTCAAACTGTTTACCAAATGCACAATCACATGCCTCAATGGCAGCGTTTGCCTCTCTGAAATGTACCCTTGTTTACAAAGAAATATGAGTAGCAGACTTATTATACCCTGTAATAACATACAGTTAACGACCCAAACCATAACCAGAGCCTTTATTTGCTAAAAACTACACATCTTGAGTTGTTAACTCTCTTGGTTAATGCCTGCAGGGAACAGCTGGTTACCGCTTTGCAAACAGGTGCAGGAGATGAGTGCCATTAATTTAGATTAGTTAGTCTGGAGCTAGTCTCATTTTAATTGGGCCTTACCCTACATTACTCTAAATGCATCATCATCATCATCCGGAGCACCGAGTTAGAGCAGCTCCGTTGTCAGTCTATGTAAGGACAGGTATGGTGCCAATGGACTGCCACAGCAATAATGAAGGCACGTTTAAAACTACTGAAAATGTACGCATGTACCTGAATCTGATCCATTTCCTCATGAAGGAATGCTGTCTACTTCATAACGCTTGCCGTGAATCGTTCCGTTAAATATGATCAGATCCTTTATCTTAACACATATATAACAGGCAGTGCAACAGGACTGTGTCATTCCCAGCAGGAATTCTGTGCTTACCTTGCAGTAGTCTTCCTGCTCACTGTGTTGCAGTGGCTCATTGGTGTGTCTCTATATCCAAGTGTGTCACGGGTGCAGCGTGCATCTGTCCCACTTCTTACAAGACAGAAGTAAACATTACTTCTCCACGCCCTCTTCACAGTTTATTGGATAAGACCTGTGTGGAGGAGGAGCTCGTGTTGGTTTGTGTAGTCACCCAGTTACGTTATAAAGCATAATAACTATATATTAATTATATATAGGGTATATTCATGCTGGGATTGTTGCTACTGAACAGATTCTGGTCTGTGGGTTGCTGATAATACAAACCTGGAGACGAATAAGTTGGCAAAATCACCTCAAATTTCTACAGGTGTGCAATTGAGAGCTTGCTGACGCGCTGCATTACAGTTTGGTACGGAAGCTGCTCTGCCAGCAGCCGTAAATCACTACAGAGGTTAGCGAAGGCAGCAGAGCACATCACTGGCATGAGGCTTCCTGCCATTCAGGACATTTATCTTCAGCGATGCCTCCATAAAGCACACAGCATCATCAAGGACCAGAGCCACCCAGCACATAAGCTCTTCTCCTTATTACCATCTGGCAGACGTTACAGGAGTCTGTCTGCTCGGACTACAAGACTTAAAAACAGTTTCTACCATCAAGCCATACGACACCTCAACCACAACACTTAAACACACACAACACAGTCCACAAGACGCACTCAGAAGCTACCCTGCAGCTTCACAAGTACTCTGTTTAATCTGCACTGGTCACTCCACTTTATTGATACTTATACATATATTTTTTAAAAAGTGCAATACTGTAACAACTGCCACAAAAAAAACTTTTGTACTGTTCAGTCTGTACTGCTGCTCATTCCTGCCACTGTGCAATATCCCATCTGCCCCCCCTCCCCCCGTCACATTCCTATTTAAGATTTTCTTTATTTAATCACTAGTGTGTACATATATATATATATATATATATATATATATATATATATGTCACATTCCTATTTAAGATTTTCTTTATTTAATCACTAGTGTGTACATACATATATATATATATATATATATATATATATATATATATATATATATATATATATATATATATATATATATATATATATAGTCAGTTAACTGGGAATCTCTTTTTTTCTTGTACTACATCGTATTAATATTTTGCTCTTTACTATTTTTCTATTTATTTATTTTTCTTCTACTGTACCATTCTGCTGAGTGACTGTCTTCTGCTCGTCAAATACATTTTCATTGCGATGTTGACCCTGTGCTAACTTGTATATGACAAATAAAACTGAAAACTGAAAACTAACTGAAAGGAAAGAAGGGGAAAAATAGTCCCTTTCTATAATAAATTATTTGTAAATTATTTCATAAATAAAAAGGCAGACTGTGATGAGATGTTTTGGTCTGTACTGTTGTGTTTGTATTTCCCACACTGTATGTCTCCAAAAAAAGACAAGAGAAGAAAAAAGAGAAAAAAGGCTGAAAATGTGTGCACGTCTATTTCAGGCGAAGTTTTGTGTTTGAAATGGAAAGACGAATTGTGAAAACACATCTTCAATGCGATACATTTAAGAAAAAGAGAGAACGCTAAAGAGGAAAATCAAATCCATGGGCATGGGTGTTGTGCGTCACTCCCAAATTTCTCTAAAATGGGCTTGGCACTCCTCTCCTAATAAAGTCTTATAACCCCAAAAACTATAAACCATATTCATCCGTACCAACAAGTTGCTCTGTGATTTTTTTGTGTGTTCCCAGTCTTTACGCAACAGCAACGTTAATGAAAGCATTTTTTTCTGCTTTTCTCCAAAAAGCGTTTACACAGAAGTAAAGTATTTAAAACACGTCATTTAATTAAAACTGTTGCTTTCTGATCAGATAACAGTCTCAACCAAAGATAAAAAAAAATTGGCGTGGTAGGACTTTAGATTTCGACCCAGATTAAAATACTCATAATGATCACCATTATCATACAGTCATGGGCGAGTTTACTCTGTGTTTTTGAACGTTTGCTTCGCTCTTGAATGCAGCGCACTACCCTTCAGAAACCTATTGGTTGTGTTTAAAGGAAGGCGGGACTTGGATGTAGGATGTATTGTATGATTGGATAGGTGCTGCGTGACTATATCGGAAGTTGATGCCTCATGTTCTGTGTGCATATTTGATATCCAAAATATGGAAGAAATTAATGGTAAATCGAAGTTACCGGCGAACAAAAGTATTCGCAGATACCTGCAGCTTTTAATTCTCATACATTTTGTGTATTGTCATGCTAGGAGACGGTAGTTGACGGTTAATTTAGCCAATTAACTGCCAGAAGCTAACTGACCGTTTCAGATTATGTTTGACTGTCGTTTGCTAAGGTTTAACCACCGTGTCGTTCAATACTCAGTAAAAGGCCTTCATCGCCTTAGAAAAGTGAAGTTTGTTATAAACATGTATAATTATATAGTTACTGTGCACTGTAACGACAGTAACTTGATGCTAAACTTGTGAACTGGGCTCGTGCCCTCCGCACTATCTAAAACCTGTTTCCAGATTAGGAGATTAGGTAGAGTGTCTCAGAGCTTGTTTAAATTTAAACTAATAAATGCTTAATTTATTAGTTTTTTCTGCTTCTTAAATCAGATGGAAACTTGGGTCAGGTCCGACACGTTGTGTTGGTTCTGTCAGGGAAAGGAGGAGTGGGAAAGAGCACCATCACCACAGAGCTGGCCCTGGCCCTGAAGCATGCTGGGAAGAAGGTGAGTTTAGTTCATGTCAAGATATGCCACCGTGTAGGGCTGTGCGATATGACCAAAATCTCATATCCCGATATAAGACATCTATCGTCCCGATAACGATATAAATCACAAAAATGTAACATTTTCTGTAAATTCTGTGAATCTCAGGCAGCTCGTCTTGTGGGAAGTATTTCCAGCTGCGCGTCATGTAGTGTGTTTTAACCGATGCATGAAACTATACATTTTTAGACATAAGTTGTGATGGCCGCCGTTTTCTTTGTGAGTATTTATTACACGGCGTGCTGCGGGGAAAAGCCTGTTCTAACGTTTGAGTCTAAGGTTTATTTTTTAGCACCTGGCAGCTCTTTTTTACTTCTCATCCGTAAATAATCTGCTCTTTCACGTGATTCAGTTTATTTTGAAAAGTCTCAACAGGATCTTGAGCTTTATTGTGAAAGGTTTATGTGGAACATAAACAAGCGGACACGCGATGGTGTTACCGTCATTGTTGCTAACCACAACGCATAAAACAGGCGCTTGTCCGTCTGTAGTGTGGTTATATTAAATATAAGAGAGAACTTTAAGAAATTAATATAGCCACTACAGTGACCATCAAAACGATGAAAAAATATTGCTGTAAACAGTTTATTTTGCGACACCACGAAACAAACAATAGTGTAAAATGAAACGATAGACGTTTTTATATCGTCATCCAATATATATCGTTATATATATAACATAACTATGCTGTTATATTACAACACATTATAATGCTTAATTGGATTCATTATTTTTTTTTAAATGGAGAAATCACCCATCAGTGTTACTGCTTTGTTTTGCTATGCCTGACTATGTTCATACAAATGGGAAGCAACTCATTCAGGAACTTCTGGTTTAATCAGGTTGGCATCCTCGACGTTGACCTCTGTGGGCCAAGCATTCCTCGTATGCTGAGTATGGGCCGGCCCGACGTGCACCAGTGTGACTCGGGTTGGGTGCCGGTATACACTGACACCCAGAAGAGCTTGGCCCTTATGTCTATTGGCTTTCTATTGGAGGACCCAGATGAAGCTGTGGTGTGGAGGGGTCCCAAGAAAACAGGTATCTGCTAGACTGCTAATCTGAAAGGCTTGAACTGTACAAGACCTGTGAAGGTGCTCTTCAAGACATCCTTTGAAGTCTTGAAGAGCACCACAAACAAGCACCCTGTCCTTCCCAAGAAGCTCCAACCCTGTGTGCATTCACAGTACTAAGTTTAAGTAATTGTGCAATGTGACTGTTTGCGCCACCAGCCCAGTGTTTGAAGACTTTGCTGTTGAGCTCAAGTTTCTTCTACCATTCATCCTATCCATGTCTGCATGTGCTTTACCCACAGCTTTGATTGGTCAGTTTGTGTCAGATGTAGCTTGGGGAGAGCTGGATGTGCTGCTGGTGGACACACCGCCCGGGACATCAGATGAGCATTTGGCTGTACTGGAAAACCTTAAGAAGCACAGAGTGGATGGAGCCATTTTGGTCACCACCCCTCAGGTACATATCAGAATGAGGCAAGAAAAAACACACGTTTTGTATAGTAAGGTAAATAAGAACACTGGCCATCACTGCACCTTTCTTGTGTAGTATTTTCTGCAAAGACCAAAATATGTTGTCATATGTTCCTTTTATTGGGATCATTATTACAGACAGAACTGCTGGACCACCTAATGCATGCTAATAAAAACACTCTTTTATGAATGACACTCAAAGTAAGTTGGTCATGTATTTTCTTACAGGCAGTATCTACAGGTGATGTGAGAAGAGAGATCACCTTCTGCAAGAAGACAGGTGTACGGATCCTGGGCATCGTAGAGAACATGAGTGGATTTGTTTGTCCACACTGCTCTGTGAGTGAGCCTTTATGCTGCTGTTTATTTGTTCTACTGAAATATACAACTTATCAGACACTGCTCCTTTTAATATGTCCTCAGTTATTTACTCACCAAACTATATGTTTATTTAGCACTCTTTTAGTCTTATCTCCATTTTTTTGGTTCTCCATTTAGAATAACCTGATTTTATTTTAATCATTACCTTTTTCTTTTTTTTAAGGAGTGCAGTAATGTATTCTCAAAGGGGGGTGGTGAAGAGTTGGCCGAAATGACTGGGTCTGTGTTTCTAGGTGAGAGTCACAGCAGTGAATTACTTGTAATGCTAGCATGCAGCCACAAGGTGTCTCGGTACACTAGCAGGAAGTGTCACTCCTGACTAGGGATGGGTATCGAAAACTGGTTCTTGTTGAGAACCGGTTCCCACTTTTTCAATTCCTTGAAATTGTTTGCCATTTTTGCAAACAATTCCCTTATCGATTCCAGTCGCTGCGAATGACGTCACCACGTTGCAGAGCGTCATTTACCTGGCAGGAAACACGGCGCCTAAGCGGCTCAAACGCTCAAAAGTTTGGTTATACTTTACGAGAACGGATGACAACAGGGCAACTTGCAATACTTGCAAAGTAGATATTTCATTTAAGGGAGGAAACACTACGAATATGCAAAATCATTTGCTTACAAAACACTCGATAACCTTAAATGAATGTCGTGTTTTTAATTCTGCTCTGGATTTGTGAATCTCAACCCAGCATCAGCGGTAACGTTTGCACGTCCTCTCCCGTTAATGCGGCAGGTAAATAATCAACTAACAGTGCATATTATGTTAGTGCGATCTGTCTCATTACAAAACCTGCCATTACTGTGCATTTAGGTGACCATGATGAGAGAGACAGAGTCTGGCTGGCTCAGATGCTGGCAGTTCTCACTGCAGTCTACCGGTAGCGTCTCCTTTCAGGCCAGGATAGACAAATGTCACTGAGCAGTGACCAAGTTTGTGGTAAAAGGCTTGCACCCATTTGCCACAGCAGATGCCCCCGATTTTCAGTAAGTGAATGTGTTTAATTGTAGGCAGGAACATTACTGGATATTCTTGTGTAATTGCTACAGAATAATTTATGTTATACTTTGTTATTGCTACAGAAGAATATTTATTTTATTATTTTATATTTACAAAAAATTTTCCTGGGCACCCTGTGACACCCCATTGAAGAGCTGTAGGCTGGATCTCTTAAGATGTCACTGTTGGGTTTGTAAGGCCATGTTACTCCTAAATTTCTATCTTGTTCAAAAGGAAGATATAAAAGAAAGTTCTAAGCTAATCGACCTTAGAGTTCTCCTTTTTTAAAAAGAATCAATAAAGAATCGAATCATTAAACAGAATTGAAAATGGAATCGGAATCGTGAAAATCTTATCAATACCCATCCCTACTCCTGACCCACCAGTCATGATTCTGGGGGTTTTCCATCACTTCCATGCTGCTTAAAGTCTATGCAGACACTTTGTTCAAATGAATGATGCATAACTGATCAGTAGGTGTCACTCAGATGAATAGATAATTTAATAATTTCTCTTGACTGCGTAACCACTTTGTGTGAAAATCAATAATGAAGCTAGATCAGCTTACCAGTAGCATTGAGTCACCAGCTTTAGCCAGCACAGAAAACTATAGCACATTTCATCAATGACTAATTTGAGTTGCACTAACAGGATGCTGGGATGTGTATTAAGAGTTAACCTCATGTGGTTCATGTAGGATCAGTCCTCTCTTTTCACTCATTTCAGGTTGTGTGCCATTGGATCCTCTTCTCAGCGCCAGTATAGAGGAGGGCAGAGACTTCGCACAGTCATTTCCTGACAGTGCCACCTTCAGTGCCATTAGCAGTATTTCTCAGACTTTGCTCAACAGCCTACAAACTGACTGAGACAGATTTTGCATATTTGTGCTGTGAAAACTACATGAGAAGTGTTGACTTCCTGTCTTGTTTAGTTCCAGCCTTATGTAACCATTTACTGATCATGCTAGTAGTATCCGTTATCTCTGCTGCACAGCAGACTTTGTGCATATCTGTCTGCTGAAGCTGCACTTGTGGTTTGAAGATTGTCGGCTCTGAGCGCAGAACAAAACATAAAGCGATAACTACTGTTATTAACTCAGCTGACCTTTCTTTGTATGTTGGTCTGTAATACGATGGTAAGCTGTGCTGCCCAAGAGAGGCTTTAAACAACAATAAAATATGGAGTACTGAAAACGCTACAGTCTGTGTGTTTGGACGCAAGTCAAATCTAAGCTGGAATCTTCTTTAATTCAATTGTGAAAACATTCACGTCGACACATCAGGATAAATTCAATACCAGTGATAATACAGGTTTGTTGATTGGTGCTTCGGTAAAATGCGTCAGCAGCAGTGCCATTTTCAGAAAACCAACTCCAGATCAAATTGGTCAAGTCCATGTAGGAAACTAGGTCAAATTTTGCATACTAATCTCCCCATTACATCCTACAACACATCTTCCAAACACCATTTAACCCTCATTTTTTGCAATGATATATTATTTGAATCATAAATCTTGATTCTTGATCTGGATCATAATCTTCTGAAACCAGCCTATGCTTCAGGTTCATATTCCAACAGCAACAAAACACTAAAACCCATGCAGGATTCTTACGGCTGGAATGTGGAAGAGATGAAGTACATCCACGGATGAGGGGAGGAGAAGGGGGCAGGTGAATAAGATGGAGAGGAGATGAAATGTGGAAATTACACTTGTGAGACCCCAACACAGGGCACACACACTTTTAATGCAAACAGCAGTACTACAGGAAAAACACTGAAGTTTGAGAATGTTCGCGTAATGATTAGAATACAGCTACACATAAAACTCCCACTCCACCAGCAACATACTAAAGGCAATCTTAATTATTAAACCAAGAATTACATCCAGAGGAATTCCAACCACTTATCACGATTAACCCACAGTGCATTAAATCTATCTATATAGATATTTATATGTCTATATATTTATATATGTATATATCCTGGGGAATTAAGAGACTTTTGCTGCATTAAACAGTTCAAAGAACAATTTCTCATAAATAAAATCAGTGGAAAAAGAAAAAAAAAATTTTTTTTTAGTCCATACACATTTCTTTTTACAAATAGATCCTCAAGATTAATGCAGAAACTATCAACTCCCAGGCTGATATGGGAGGAGAGGGAAAAAAGAAAGAAAGAGAAAAGCAGCTGTACGGCCCTTTGGTCAGCTCTGTAAGACCAGAGGCCAAGCTGCCCAGGCTGGCCTCAAAGCCTGAAATAAGTGGAGGGAGAAAAGGAATCTTCATCATACAGTTGTTTTTAAACACACGCACACACCCACACACGAGACAGACAAATCACTACATTGCGCATTTACAAGTTGACTATCAAATTGGGACAACTGTACACATTGTTGAGATAAGACCATATTTATGGTGCCATTTTAATTTATTTTTACCCCTCCTGCATCACTTCTTTCATCTTGCGTGCCAAAATCCCCCGCCCAAACCCGTCCCTCTCTCTTTTTAACCTTTTGTGGAGAGGATGAGAGCAACAATGAGCCCATAGAGACCCAAGACCTCAGCAAAAATCAAAATGAGGATCATGCCCACGAAAAGCCTTGGCTGCTGAGCTGTGCCCCTCACGCCCGCGTCGCCGACAATGCCGATCGCAAAACCTGCTGCCAGCCCGCTGAGGCCCACACTCAGCCCAGCTCCGAGTTGGAGGAAACTCCTGCACAGAGAGAGATACAGACAGTGGTCAGCACAAAGATGTTGCTTTAACCTTTGAAGTTGACACGAGTCAGAGCATCTTTAAGATTAATGCGACTAATCACAGCCTGTCCTTTGATACAAGTCTAGTGACCCGAAAAGCTGATATTTCTTTTACAAGCTGTAACCAATGCAACATTTTATTCAATCACCAACATGTTCATTTGATTCTTCCCCCCAGTTACCGAGTCATACTGTTGAGTCTCAGTTCAACAGTATGACTCATTCCCCATTTTTCAATTAACAGACTTTCCTTATAACAAGGGACTCGATAGCCCAGGCAAACACTCAGAGCAGCTAAAAGTCTGATGATACTGAGTAAAAGTCATTCTGAAATTAAAAAAAAAAAAAAAAAAAAAAAAAAACACAAAGTAATGTGATATCAGAAGGAAAAAAATAGGTGGTGTTCATCTCCAGATCATTACACCTTTACATTGTGTAGTAACAAAAAAACAACACAAATCATGTGCGTTACTCAGTGAAGTGCGTAAAAAAAAAAAAAACAAAACAAAACCCACAACACTTTTACTTCTTTAAAAAAAAAAAAAAAAAAAAAAAATAAGCAGTTTCAATAGCTTATTACTTTTTCTGGTAAAGCTCCCTGTATATGGCCATACTGCACACTGCCCATACTGTCAGGCATTACCCTGAATAAATGAATTAAGGTAGAAATCAAGGATGTTTGGAACATAAATATTTCTTAATATTTATAATAAATATGGAGTGTAAATAATTGTCCGTCTTGATAAGTTATCCCCGCAACAGATTGGCAACCGTGAAACAGGTTGCTACGGAAAAATGTGATATCCGACCTGCCAGCGAATGACTGCTGGCTGGTGCTAGGTGAAACAGGCTTACAGTGCTGGACTGAAAACTTGCTTGTGATTGATTTGGTTGCTAGCAGGTTGTCGTGGTTGCCCAAGGTTCAGATGGAGGAGGCTGACTTCTCTCCAAACCAACTACTTTCCAAGTGGTAGTAAGGCTGAAAAGTGTGAAAGAAACCAAAAACATCTGCACTTGTTCAAGTTTTACCACCACTTGGCTCCTGGTTGGCAACTGTTTGCAGAGAAGTCTGAGTTGTTCATGAAATTATTGGAAAATGCAGCAACCAAAGCAATCATAAGGAGGTTTTTGGTGCAAATGGCCTTTTTCACCTAGTGCCTGCCAGCAATTGCTTACTAGCTGGTTGAGATTTTATATATTTTTATATACATATCTCGTCTTTATACTTGTGTGACTTGGCCTTAGATAATGAGGGACTTGACACTCTTGATTTTCAGCAGGAATTTTCTTTGCCCTGTTCACCAACCCAGAACTCATTATTTTGAGCAAGATTGAGAGAACGTCCTTTAATGATTGAATATTCCAAATTAGAGTACACACAATGAAATCCAAATTGTCTAAAAGCAGAACTGGACGGTCAGTCTTTCAGAAAGAAAAAGAAAAATTGCAAATTGTGCATCTATAGAAAATAACTTGTCAGGCGAACTCACTTGTAAAGAGACTGCTTCTCTGCGGTGTTGTTGGCAATCAGCACTGCTACTACCAGGCCGTAAATGGCAATGATACCCGCCATGACCACAGGGATGATTGACTTCATGATGAGCTCTGGCCTCATCACAGACATGGCAGCAATACCTGTACCGCTCTTGGCTGTGCCATAGGCTGCTCCCAAGGCTGTAAGGAATGACAGAAACGATAACGAGTTAGATAAATAAAAGCACAGCAAACTAGAGCACACAAACTACAATGCACAGGTCACAATGGGCTGGCAGACAGATGACTGAACCCAGAAGGCAGAGCTGAATAATGAAGCAGAAGCGAAACAGGAGATGGAGCAACGACACAGCTGTTAGTTTCTGTTCCCTTTAAAAATCCAACATGGCTCTACTTGGGAAATTTCCCCCTTCAAATTGAAACCAATTTTCTACAAATACAGATTTAGGCAATTAAATATGTATTCTCATTCAACCAATGTTATTCCAGAATTAGGCTGCAGAGCTGTACATATCACACTCTAAAGAACTTTGGGCTTCAGTACACACACAAAACTGCAGTGTGAATACATATTTATTCACAACCCTGCAACATCTGCTGTGTACCATCTCTAGCCTGTCAGGCTGTAAAGTAATGGGGGACGTAGAGAACAAAAAGCTTCACCAGCGAATTTAGCTCTGCTGATCTGTGACTTACAACGGCACCATCTGCGTCACACACAATCAAGTCTGACGGCAGGAGCAGAGTAAAAGAAAAATCAATAGTTGCCCGTTTCGAAATTAGAAAAGCATAGTATAAACAAATATAGAAGAAAAGACATCCATTAACAACAAGTCATAATTCTGCCTGACAAAAAAGGTCAATGTGGCTCATTTCTCAATATACAAACAATAGGCTGAAAGAGGAGGGTCGAGAATCAGAGACAGGCTGGTTTGACAAGGTTTCCTGTCAAAGGTGTGTGCACATTAATGCAAACCTGTTCATTCACTTCAAAGCAAACACGCGATCGAGTCAAAGCTCTGATCACACTCTGCTTACATTCTGTATGAGCCACCATTTTGGCTATAAGCACATTCACTTTTTTATTGGGAAATTTTCAGTTTTCACAAATTCAACAATATTGTTCAATACAGCCTTTGCACTCAAATTTTGTTACCAAGCTGGCAAATCCCATGTAACAAAATATTTGAGAATACGGGGAAAAAAAAGTGTAAATCTGTAGCCTCTCATTTATGAGGCCACTATGATCTTAAGCTGACCTTGTCATATCAGTGGTGTAAAAGCCAAAGCCCTGACAATGTCATTTTCTTGGCTCTCTGTAGCAAACACGCAGATGATGATTAAATCTGAAAAGTCTCATGTGAGATCATCCTTGGAGACAGCCTGGTAAACACAGCCCGAGGTGTCCTGCACTGTGTAGAGCCTGGAGAGATGGCTTTCTGGTTAGCTTAAATAAAACTAGCTGCGAGGATATATGGCAAACAGATCTAGAGACAGACAGGAAGGAGATTGAGGCCAATCCACAAATGTGCACATGGCAGCCAGCCCCCCCCTCACTACTTATATTGATTTAACATCAGACTGATGATATCACTAGAAGTTAAATCACTCCTGCTCACCTACTCAGATGTGTCTTTGTATGACTGGGCATTGTTTTTTGTGAGAATTGCAAGAACCAAAAGTAGTGAGAAAAAGATCGTTTTACTTTTCATTTTGACTTTGGAGGTGCCAAACTTTCAGCCGGGGGTGTAAATGCTTTAAATCAGACGTGACACTGACTGCAGTGCTTCAATATAAAAACTGATTGAGACAGCAGCGATGTTTAAAGCATTTTCCCCAAAAGAAAACTACTATATTGATAAACCAAATGACTGCAGGGCAATATGCTAACACACGTCAGCCTTCGTCTATTTAAAAGTTTAGAAAAATGCAGCAGTCCATTATCAGTGAGTGTAATACATTACAGTTAGTAATATAATCCCTCGACTATTCTTTCTTGGTACGTTTGGCCTCACTCAAGCGTGACAGGTGAACGCTGATAAACATTCTTATTCTGTCCTGATGATTAAAAGTTTGATGTGTGGCAGAATGGTTTTAACAGTGGTGTGGAAGCAAAACCTCTGGCTTTTAATCCTAATCCCCGCAGCGTCGGTAAAGAGCTTTTCCCCCTTTCCACCCACAGAATATTTTATGTATGGGATGCCCTTATGACGTCTTGTGATGTCAGAGCAGGAGGTGCCTGCAGCTAGAGATGATCTTGCATGCGAAATGCCTACGCAGCAGACAGCCCATCCGTCTGCCATGAATGCAGATAAATAGGGAAGCACTGGTTTTGAGGAAAGAAAAGAAATTCAACATGAAACTGCAATTTCTTCATTTGAAAACCGTTAACCAGTCTTAGAAAACAGGACTTCTAGCTGCAATGTGGAAAGGAAAAGATGCTGGTTGTGAAAATTAAGACTTGCCCTGACCGATATATTGCATCAGAAGCTTGAGGGGGGATGTCTAGAGCCTATATGTGCCATCACCAATCATCTCTCAACACAGAAGACAGAGAAACAACGCAAATGTTAATTAAAGGTCAAGTAACTAAAAATCACTTTCTAAAAACGATTAAGCAGAAAAAAGAAAAATAAGCTTTGCAGGAAATTTAAAATTTACTGCAGCGCAAAAGAAGCAGTTTTTCAAGCAATGAACATGCATCAACCCCACAATCAGTAGGTTTGTCAATCAGGATATAAATCTACATTTTATTTTTATTGGTTCTGCAGAGAGAAAAGGGTGCTGTGGTGATTCATCAAAGAGGAGAAACAGAAAGAATGCTGCCACAGGAGAAGTGCTACTTGTCCCACAGATTATAACACCCTGAGAGTATCACCTGTTCTTAGCTAAAGATCACTAAAACAATTCATTATCACCTGACACCACTGCTGCAACTCACAGCATGTGACAGCAAGACGCCAAGTGCCGTTATTAAAAACCAAGGCATCCACTTATTTCAGCAAATGCGTTCAAACATTTTAAAATATTCTATTGTAAGAATCTTTAGCCAACCCCCTAAAGTATGACATGCTGAGAATAAACTTAAATGGCAGCCACTTTTTTAGAGCTCATGTACACTGCAGTGATTGATGTCACAGAAGCACAGGCAACAATTCCTGTTAATGAAACCACAGAACCATTAGACTGCTCAAAGCTGAAGCCTGATTCATAGAAAGTCCCCATTTTCATGCACGCACGAGCCCCCTTTCTTCTCTGCAATGTCCCACTTGTTACTCTTTCACCATCACGAACTAGAACCTCTTAGGCCATCACAGACTTAAAAATAACAATAAGTATTTCTAACATGGGACAATTACATATAACACATGATTAATCGCTGGGCATTATTACTTATTACTTGCACTCAATATATCATATTTGAATCTGAATTGCTGCAGCTCATGAAATCTCATGATGAGGTCTGAAAATGCCAATTTTTCACAGATCTTGTGATGTCTTGAAAAAAGGTATCAACAAGATAAATATGACAGAGATTCCTCATGCCTCGAGTTACAACTCTGTAAATTGGTCAATTAGTGGCTTGGTGGTTTAACTGTTGCAGCATGATTGTAAACTTTGTCAATGTAAAATTATTTTTGAAGTGTGGAAAAACATTACTGCCATTACACCAAATTAAAGGAAGAGAAGTATTAAATTAGGAAATAGTCCATAAAACAAATGTGACCTATAATAAAAAAAAACAAACAAGCAGGTATCAAAGTTCACTTTTTATACTACTTCCCACTTTCCATCTTAAAGCCCTGAAACCAGTCATGTTGAAACTAGTTAACAATGACTTGATATTTAAAACAATTACCTGCTGACTTCTTAACTTTAACATTCTGAAGTTAACGTGTAAATACCCAGATGGCATTTCCGAGTCAGAAGGCTCATCATGTGATAATCATGTGATCTTGTGTCATTCCTTACACCAATAAGGAAGTTAACCAGCTGATCCTGGTTTCCAGTGCTCAGTTGTAAGAAAAATGTTTTCAACCAACCAGTAATTTCGATAACACGCTACAAACAAAACTCAAATCGTTTATGTAGAGCGAAAAAACTCGAGCTTTACGAGTTTCACTTTCTAAAATTGCATCCTTTCTTAATACAACCTATTACTCAACACCCTTGTAGCCTTAATGCAGCAGGGTGGCATTTTAGAGGAAAGTGGCAATCAACCCAACATGCCTAAAAGAAGCACCCTAACAAAAGGCTGTTAAGAGTGAACCATATTACAACTCAGTCTCATAATACTACTTTATTTGAATAGAGTATTGACACGATCGTATATGTTCGCATCCCTTCCTCTCTCGTCCTTTTTGCTTTAGACAAAACAGGCTAACGCCAGAGCTAACTTTTGTAGTCGTCATCAGCTAGTCAACTAGCTTTGACTAGTCCTCGCAGTCTCATGATGAAGCGGGAAGGCTAGCTGTGACAATTGTATTCACAAAGAAATACAAACTAAAAATTAGCAAGTTGGGAACACGCCAACAATCACTGGCTGCACCAGCGAAGTCTAAATAAACTCCTGCTCGAGATTAGCTTTGCCACGATAGCCAGGATAGCGGACGGCCCTCACACTTAGCTCGGAAAGAAGTACTATGGCTGAGATCGCCGCGTTGGGACACATGCACACACACAAAAAGGATTAAGCTGCAAAAGAAAACGGCACCACTGGTTAAATAATAATTGACATATGAAATATAATCCTTTTATAATTACCGCTGAACACCATCGCCGCAGAGGCACCCATCGCTGAGAAGAACGGGGAGTACTCGGGGCCTTCGGAAGACGACATTCTTTCTCACGTTTTACGGTAAAAAAAAATAAACTAAATATACAAAATTAATTATATCTGGTGTGTCAAAAAGCGCACTTCACGAAACCTGTCGAAGGCCACGGAATTGAAATGCTGAAGCGACTATACTAAGAAGGAACCTTCTTGTCGCCTAACCTAACAGTGTAAACGAAACAGTCACGACTCCTGCGATAAATACCCGGCGCAGCAGTACAAAATGGCGAAGCGGAAAATATCACCTGACTGGTCGTACGGACAAAACCTATCTCTGACAGGGTGAGAGGGTGCGCAGTAAAATAAAAAAAAAGGTTAATGATTTACTGTTCGACACAGACTGTTTACGAAAGAAAATGTACGGATTTAAAGCGATGTTTTAATGACGTAGTCTGAGCAAAAACAGCGTTTTTGTTCTTTCTTTTCACCTTTTATTTTGAAGGTCACCCCTATTGTGCTTCACTTTGGTATGCTCCGCTGCAGGCTTTCCCTTTGATATCTACATTTCTTCTTCACCCTTCTGAAGAATGAGGACGAAATGATGGGTGAAACCAATAGATATCTTATTTATTATTTTCTACGCTAGGGCCATTTAGTGGAAGGTGGTTTACAGTCAGGTGTGATATGCAGCAGTGTACCACATAACAGTGGGAGAATCCCCATTTCACTGAGATTAAGAAAGAGGAAGGGGTCATGAGAGCTCGGACCCCGAGTTAGAGATGAAGAATGTCTGCATGTGTGACTCAGAGAGAGCTTGTGCAGTCCCCATGCCTCCTCCTCCTCTTCTCCCATTTATTCCTCTTACCCTGCTCACTCTGCATTGCCTAGTCAAGTCAGCACTACATGCAGGCCCCCTCCCCCAGTGCTACTGTAATAGCCCCATGACTCGTGATGCCATTTCTCCACAAGGACCACAGGCCTCCTTCCTTTCGATCACTTTAACTGGCCAGTATCTTAGTAAATAATCAGGGGTATAAAACAAGAACAGAACATTTGGAGATGCGGATGGTGTATGTGTATGTGTATGTGTGTGTGGTGATGCTGATAGCAAAACGGTCACTAATGAAATGACTTTCATTTCTGTTTTCTCTTTTTCTGGTCCTTGACTGAACACTCATTGATCCGGGGAGGGGGGTGGGGGTGAAGAGAGAGGTGTGTAGCATTTCAGCTGAGACTGGATTATAGTGTTCATACTCAGAGCCTATTTAATAGCATGTAATGTGATAGTCTACATACCTACTTCATTGATTCCTGTTTGTTTTGAGTAAATGGTAATGACTGTGTTGTAAGGAGAGCATACGCTATAATTTATTGGCTGATCTCTGGAATTACTTTTAAGGAAGGGAAAGAGGGAACTGTGAGAAGTTCTCGCAAGGGCATCATGAAAGGCACGTTTGCTACAAAGTGTCAGTGCACACTGTCATCCTTTAGCTTTCAGTGATTCTGCTCAGTTCCACACGTTATATGTCATAGATAATGTAAAATTTGCCCTTTATATAACAACACTGAGATACCCAGTGTGTAAATTTACATAAGAAACAGAAATCCTCGACATCATTTTAAACACACACACACCAGCTCCTGCAATATTCAGTCTTTGAACCAGATCAGTACTCGTTGGGACCTCCTCAGCCTGTGTTTTAACCCACCCACTCACTAAGCCAAGTGGCAGGGGTGGCGGTCAAGGAAAAGACCAGTCTCAGTGTACTGTTAAACACTTAAGCATCTTATTTCTCGAGGCTAAGAAGCATGGTTTTTCAAGGAGATGCGCCAGACCAGCATCCAAAGGAGCAGCTAAATATAGCCGTGCATGTGCGATTAGCAGAGTGTGAATCCTGAATGGAGAGCACAGCCTTGGTGAGACAGAGTCAATTCCACTTACTGTAAAAGAAGGAATTACTCCACTCCTTCGCCATTTAAGCTGCTGCATCTCTGCAGATACATTACAGCGAGGCACACACACACTGCAAATCAGTTTGCGCTTTTTTTATTTATATGACTGCACTGACATTGATCGCTTGCACATTGACATGCCAAATAAAATGTCTGATAAATAACCAGGTGTATCAGTTTCCACAGCTGTGAGTTGGTAGGTATGCATGATTCAAATACAGCAGGCTCGGTTTCTCTGTTAGGTTTGATTGAAATGTGGCATGGATTTCTATGAATTGAATTCTGCAGCGCAGCTCACTACCAAGATATATTTATAACTATATCTGACTCATATCTGCTGAATATTTTCCAGCCATGCAGCGTCAGTGTCAGCTTCCACAAAAGAGACATGCACAAGACAGCCAAACGAAAATAGACGTGGTGCGTGTGTCTGAGCAATTTACTTGTCATTCCTAGTAGTTTAAAGCTGGAGCTTTACTACACATTTATGTGCAATTTGCAAGAATTTAATTTCTGCTAATTAGGGTGTCAGTTGTGGTTTTAATATCACAGTTTTCTCTGTGGGTTTGAGGTGCATTGAAGGCTTACAACGCCCCCCCCCCCCCCAAAAAAAAAAAAACCCTCAATCCCTATGCGATATGGCTCTCAGTATACACTTGTATATCTTTGCAGTCCCTTTGGGAAAAGGCTAACTGAAAGTAACTGCTGGGAGTACAGAGCAAACACAAGACAATGTGTGGTCAGCTGACCGTAAAGGCATGTGGCACACTTCTGTGAAAATCGGAGAAAATGCAACTCTTGCTTTGCAGGAACAAACGTGACAGATTTGAAAGGATTAGAAAGCTAAATCTTCAAATGTGAACTGTGGATAATGTCAGGAGAATCAGGGTCTGGAGTTCACTTTTCCTCACCGCAGCAGATGGCTCGCTTCAAAATCATTCTCACTAGTAGAAATACTTTTACTTACACCCATTTATTCACTGTGAATTCATTAGTATTACTCTCACACTGAGTTGATTTAGGGAAATGGATGTTTAAAGCCGTTTTTGGACTGCAGTGTGTGGGTGAAAACACCTTCAGTAACAAGACAAAATAACAATGACAACACAATGACTCTGATGAAAGCTTAATGCTGTATTTTCACATTTGCAATTACTCAATTGACACTTTACTGAAGCACATTTTCAAATCCACACACTCACACAGAGGCCCCCCCAATGACACTTTAGGAACAGGACAGCGTTTCAACTTCTTATTACAATCTTTATACTGGAAAGGACGGAAATAACAGGAAAATGATGTAGAGGAGAAGGAAAAAAAATAACAACTTTATATTCATATACTGCACAAAAGGGAGACAATCATCACAGACTCAAAGAGAAAGCTGGTGCAAAATGGCAACATAAAAATTCACTAGATCTTCATAAACATTTACACCATGAATTCATTTGTCAGATCTCCCATCTATTCACGATATATCAGGAAGTGTGGGAAGTTACGACAGGTTTTCTAACATCTAGGTTCTTTTGTTCATCATATATCACAAACATGGAGACTCGACTTCACACATGCTGTTGTAAACCTCATGACCTGATAGTACTGTAAGGACTGCAGAGTTAGCTTAACAACGAGTTTGGCAGATTGAGATAAACTACAGAACAAAAAAAGACTTAAATTTACATTCAGAAAATCAAATGGTTTTGCTCAGCAGGTTGATCCTGGACATTTCCATTATCACGTCAAAAAAATGAGTACACAAATCTATAAATACAAAAATAAACAGGAAAAAAAGAAACATTTTTTGTTCATTTGCAGAAATTTGAACAAACTGCTTTAATAAATTTTAAAAAAAAGTAATTCAGAGTTGAATTTGCAGGACGGATGTGGTTTTGTTTGCATGTCTGTTTTCCACTTAAAACACTTGACTTCTCATTTCATACGTTTAAGTGTTTGTGGATGAATACCTAAGTATGTGTTGCATGTATGTGCTCAGCATTATGAGGCCATGGTGTCCTGGAAGCCCCACACCTCTAGCAGTGAAATCTGGAAGCTCTCTGCACACAGGGGCGGGTTGTCAAAGGTGGTGCAACTGCCAGTGCGCCCGTGGTTCAGCTCAGAGTCGATATACAGAGCGTTGCCGTCGCCTCCTCCTGATCGGACAGAAGATGACAGAGTTTGCATGAGTTACCAACGATCAGCACTTCTTCCAAGCAGATTCTTTAATATTAACACTGTTTCATCGACATATAGTGTTTAGTCTTGTGAGCATGTAAAAAGCATGTACACTCACTGGCCGCTTTGTTAGATACACCTGTTCAACAGCTCGTTATCACAAACATCTGATCAGTTTGGCAGCAACTCAGTGCAAGTAGACATGTAGACATGGTCAAGATTACTTGGTAAAGTTAAAACTGAGAAATGGAATAAGGAAGAAAGGTGTTTTAAGTGACTGAATGTGGTCATTGGGTTGGTATGAAACTCAGAAACTGCTGATATACTGTGATTTTACCCCCACAACAATCTCTGGGGTTTACAGAGACTGGTCCACAAAAGAAAAAAAAAGAGCTAACGGAAGAAAACAGTAACTTAAATATGCAGAAGAGCATCTGTCAACGTTCAACACGTGCAACCTTGAAGCAAAAGGGCTACAGCAGCAGAAGACCACACCAGGTTGTTGGTGGTGTAATGGTGTGGGGGATATTTGCACACTGTCTCTTGACCATTGTTCAAACACCACGGTCTGCCTTAGCTTTGCTGCTGATGGTGTCCTTCCCACTTTATGAGCACCATCTTCTGATGGCTGTTTTCAGCAGAATAAAACACCAGGTCACAATGCTCAAATCACCTTTAACTAGTTTCTGAACATGACAGTGAGTTCACTGTACTAAACCACCTCCAGAGTCAATAGATCTCAAGCCAATAGACTTCATTTGCTCATTTGGTGAAACAGGAGACAGACAATAAAACATCAAACTTGGACCATAAAACTGTCCAGACTCATTCTTTGGTTCATTATTCTGTTTAAGTATTTGTGATTTATAATGCTTGAGATTGCAAAAAGTCTTTACTGCATGTGCAGTAAAAGCTTTCCATCAAGTGCTACCCTGTTTAAAATCAAAGGATATCAGTAAAGGTCTTTAGCATTACTGATCAGAGTTAGCATAAACCACTTTTACAAATCACAAAAACATTTACATTCCAGGTCTCTAAAAAATACAGTTTCAAAATTTATTAAAAGCTGAAAAGTGGGTTTTACACCAATAGCTCATTATTGTGGAAAGTAAAAATCACAATGATTTAGAAGTCATTAAAATGTGTTCAGAATTTGACAACTTGATGACGATTCATCATCAAATCATGTAGGGGGAGAACAGAGTGCTTAAAACAGCACCTGATTAGAATTAGGTACGCCCGATGGCACCCCCTTTAAGAAATTAGGCGCTAGTTCTTTACCAATTTTCCTAATTATGGGAGAATACAAGTTACTATTTAAAAAAAAAAAACCCAAAAAAACCAAACCACGCTTTAAATGGGAAATGCAAATAAAAGACATACTGTCAAAGTCCACTCACCCACTATGATGGAGTCAACATTTCCAGACATGAACATAGAAGTATTCTTAGAGTTCAGGTTGAAGTGGCGGGCAGACAGAAATGGCGACAGCTCTCCAGGAGGTTTTTCTGGCTGCTGTAAGCTATTGCTGTCTGTGATCTGGTCTTCAGATGCTGCCGTTTCTTCCTGAGCCTGGGTCTTGATGGACGAAGCCAGCTCAGGATGACGGATTACTATCCACTCGTAACGCTCCATCTCCGGCTTCAGCTAACAAAAGAAACAGGAATGTCTATAATTAACAACTACACACCAGAAAGCCACACATTAAATGAAGTAATAATAGAACAAAACACCCATTTTCTTAAAAATCACATAAATTAGTTAATATCCCAAAATGAATCCTGATTTTAACAAACAGAGATACATCATGGAATTTAGCATTCTTTAGGAAAAACAGGCTCCTGTGGACATTGGAATTTTCTTCACCAAGCAAATTCGATCAACAGCTGTCTTCCTCTGCTGAGTTAAGGCAGCACTGTCTAATATCTTTAACAAAACTGTTGCTTTTGGCAGACAAACTACAATCTACTGTTTCTTGAGCTCCACTGGGGGGGAAAAGGTCACACCACAAACACAGAAGATGGGGGACTCTAGAAGTTTGGAGCTTTAACATAACTTTTACTTGTTTGAGTCATGTCTGCTTTAAAAATTCTGACTCCTCTAAGCAGCCATCTGGTACTCTGAAATTTTCCCAGAGGAGACAACCAGCCTCAGGGGTCCTCAGTTTGAGATGTAATTAAGAAGTTGGAGCAGTTTTCTCAGATTTTCTTGGATTTCTAGTCATGAAATTTACCATTAAGAACTACAAACAAGAAAACTCAGCTTTTTACTGCAGAGCAGCTTCATGATGATTTAGTAGACTCTGGTGTGGCACCTTTACTGTGCCGTGACACCTGCAAAAACATGGCTCATCAGAAGCAAACCTCTCTTATGCCTCACAAGTCTACAATCAGAAGATTTCAAATGAACATCTAAACATGACACATACATTAGAAAACTAATCCAGTGGGTTGATGAAGTTGAAACAAAGTTTTATGGCCACAATGAGTAAAGAAATGGGGTAAATTCAGTCAAGCAGAGAAACAATACAAGCTCTAACATGAGCTTTATATGATATGTACTCATTTCTAATCTTGTCCATCCTGGTCACTCCCATTGAAAATCTTAACATCTCCAGCTCATCCACAGTCTTTTTGTCAGTGCAATGTGCTCAAACTATACATCACAGCATGTCTCACTAACATCTTTTAACCCTCCCTTTCATTCTTGCTGCCATCCTTCAGTCACAGATCACCTGTGATACTCGTCTCCACTCACAACATCCTGCCCGCACTCTCTTCTACACGGTCAGTTGTTTTGGATGGCTGACCCCATTTAAACTCATGTACTCATTTGAATTACTTCTCCTTCCAGGTTCTCTGTTACATCTATGTTCCTCTTAGTCACACACTTACATTCTGTCCTGCTTCTATGAATTTTCCTTGCTCTTCTCTCCAGAGCAAACCTCCACCTCTCCTACCTGCTCCCTACCATCACTAAAGATCACAGTGTCATCTGCAAAGATCAGTCCATGGAAATTCCTGCTTGGCCTCATTTGTCAGCCTGTTCATCACCATAGAAAACAAGAAGGGGCTCATTCCCTGGAGTAATACCAGGCTCACCTTGAATCCATCTGTCATACCTACAGCCCACCTCACCTCTGTCTAAGCTATCCTTGCTTACCTCTCTGCCACTTCAGACTTCTCATGCAGTAACAGTTGCTCTCTTGGCACCCCATCATATGCTTTCTCTAGATCTACAAAGACCTTCTGACGTTCTCCGTACTTCTCCATTAACACACTTGAAGCAAACATCGCATCTGTAGTGCTAACTCATCATGAATCTGTACTGCAATATACCAATCATCATTTCTTTTCCCATAGCTTCATGATATGGCTCATAATTTTTGTTCTTCTGTAGGTACTACAGCTCTGCACGTTGCCTTTGTTTTAGAAAATCTGTACTAGTACACTTCTTCATTCTTCAGGCATCTTCTCTTCTCTAGGTTTTTGAAAAAAAAAATATCTCTCTCCCTAACACCTGAAAATCTAGAATAGGCTCCTTGAAGAGGTGCAAACAGAACTGAACTGAATGTAATCTTTATTTTGAACAGGTTAAAAAAATACAACCACATAGAAATAAAAAAAAAAGAGACAAACAAACAAAGCAGAAGTGTTCCTCTTTACAATCTCTCTACCTAAAAACTGTGGACAGAGCTCAAAACAGAAGTGGATACAAGTCCCAAAATTACAGAACTAGAAGCCTTATGAAGGAAGAATGGAGGATCACCTTCACAGCTTTTAGCAAAGCATTAGAAAGCTGTGAGACTTGTCAAAGGGGGCATTACTGATCATGTAAGAAAAGGACCTCAAACATCAGTTTGAGGTCCTTTTCGTGAACTTGAAAATGTAAACGATAGAAAAAAGAAAAGAAAATCCCATAAGAGAAGGTAAGACCTTTAAGTTTACGTCTTCTGGAGACTGATAACTTTTTTTTTGTAGGGTTATTCTAATGTTTGCATGGCATACATTATCTTGTATGCTAATAATTTTCTCCTGGTCTTGTTCAAACCTCTACTGCCCATCCAATAGACATTGGTCCTGGAGTCTGTCTCTCGTGTGTGTCAGGTGTGGTATCAGGTATGAGCCTGCTACGATACTGAGGGCTTCGGGTTACAGGAGTTTCCGATATGTGTGTGCTTAAGTATTGGTGTTTGAGATGACTGTGTTTTCTGGTGTCTAGGCTCAGACAGCACACAGCTGAGCTTTACACAGTTAGCAAAGTAAATAATTCATAGAGAAGGGAACAGACAGCCAGTCTTTTTTTCTATTTCTAGGCAATGGTGCACTGCTGCCACCAGAATAGCAAGAAGAGTGGCTGTTTTTTTTTTGCACTGGACAGCATGTCAATGACAAGGGAACTGTGCCCTAGTATGAAAACTTCTCCAAATGATACACCAACTGGGGCCATTGATATTGACAACAGTAACATTTGAAAAAAGATAGATGGTACCCCCTGCTGGTCATACAATAGCACTACAAAAAAAATTCCAACCATCTCTAAAAATGACTCAAATGATGTCTTTAAGAAGAAAAAAAAAGAAAAAAAAAGAAGAGAAAAAAAAAGGGATTTTGCTACTAGATAACTGAAAATAATCTTACCCTGAAGACAAAACATTCCCCTGTGCCGAAGAAGCTCAACTTGTTGCCTCCTCTCTTCCTTTCCTCCCAATCAGTGGACAGAAACGCTCCGCATACCTGTTGGAAAAAAATTAAGTAAAAAAATTGCATGAGTGAGATAATCTGTGGATTTATTCACCTTCAGCGGTTGTGACAAAAGTCAAGCAAGTGGAAGGACTCTGACTGTGGTGTCTGTAAGATGCCAACACTAATGCCAGGATAATCCAATCATATGACACATGGACCAGGACAAAAATATAACCCGAGTCTACTTTGAAAAACAGAAACCTAATCTTAGCCTCTTTAACTCCTTAAATAAAGAGCAATGACTGAGTTAATGCTACGAGTAGGTCACACCTATTGCATGTGCTAAGAAGGACTTTACTTGTCAAACATGACATTTTTACCTTTGATGCTTCCTGTATCAGACAAAGATAGAAACTAATGATAGTTATATATTAGGGTGGGTCAGAGGGCAAGAATGACTTGGGGTCGGCAAAAGCCCTTAAACTAAGAAACCAAAACAGAAACATAGAAAGAAAAAGTGCAGAAATATGTTAAGACATTTGTGCAAATGTTTTTACTTGTGCATTAACCTCAAACTTTAATGCAATCTCAGTACAGACCTGCATTGACAAAAATGTACAAAGTATGAGTAATTCATGTATTTACGAAAGCATGGGTATGCCTCCTTGCCACTCTGTCCAATCTTTTTTGACCCCCTCCCCCAGAAGTTGCTTAATTTTTCCTTTTCACACATCACAGACTGGATCGAGATCGCCCAAAGGTTGGTTCTGAATATGAGGTCGCATTTTACTCGTATTTTATCTTAGCTCGTTGATCATAATAAAATATCTGATGGCACATTCCACTGTTTTCCTTCAGAAAAAATATTAACAATATTTATATCAGTAGAAAGAAATGCTACTTACATCGCCATCTGTGGTCCTGATAAGGAGCAGAGTGGGTTCGTGGCCCTCACAATGTGAGTAGAATCTGTAAAAAAGGAAAAATATTTAATTCACTACAACAGTCTTATTAAACACCTAATACTGAAACTAACACATATCCAGTGGATCGTAATGCAGCAACAGTCACACACTTTTGTATTTTACTTTAAGCAAAGTGAGGCGCTGGTAACAAAAACCCCAAAGCTTCTTACTTTATTAAAACAAAAAGCTGTTGCTTTAAGCCATGAAAAAAATTGATTTGACTCCATTAAAAGAAAAATGTAACCTTAAATTCAGACTTACCCAAACTTTTAGTTATTAATTTCATTCAAAGTTATAAAATGTAAATTATGAGCAGCAGCTAACACTTAATTAAATTGTAAAATGCACCTATTCAGGCTGCAACCGTGGGTGGAGGTTGTGAAGAGAAGCTGTGGTTGGCACAGGGCAAAGCGCTCTGGGATCCATGACCAGATGTCATGCATCTCCTTGGCACTGACTATCTCCGAGGAAAATGTGTCAGGGTTAAGTGCCAGCTGCACGTTCCGCCTGCAGATGCCAAAGGAATTTAGACACAGGAAAGAGAGAGGTTCAGAAAAAGCATCCCATACAGTGAAGAGATGTGTATAAAATATACCCCCCACCCCCCACCCCCCCCCCACCCCCCAAAAAAAAAAAACAACAACAAAAAAACAACTTGGTCACAGGTTATTTAAAACAGGTATCAGAAATAAGTGTAACCATGTAAGAGCACCCACCTAGAGCTGTAAAAGAACCAATGTGGCAAACACAGAAGTGGTGTGCAGATGAGACAGAACATGGTGCATGGAAAAATCGTGGCACAAACCAAGCAGAAAAGAAAAAAGAACAGACGGTGAGAAAAGGATGCAAAGGAACTCAAACTGTTTCCTACAGCATGCCAGAATATAAAGCTTAAAAGACAGAGGGCATTGCTACCAACAATAAATAAATAAATAAATAAATAAATAAAAAAAATGCTAAAACAGTTAAGACTGTAAACATATCTTCTCCACACTTGTGCCAAATTATATTTCAAATGGTTTATATTGGTCGTCTGCATGCCATGCATACCAGGGTGAAGTCCACAAACCGTGAAGGAAGTTTAGTCATGTTCAAGTATTTTCATTCTAATGGCAGTAGATTTCCAGACCAAAGGTAATGGTAAATTATGAAACTTTAGAGTTCACATATTGCTAGATTAACAAAGTGGACTGATGAATTTTATTAAAAGAGCTCAACTCCTAGTATGGGACTGTGAGAAGCCATTTGGTTAAGTTTAATATAAAAATTATAAAACATGTGGTAACAATAACTTAAAAAAGCAGAGTAATGACAAACACAGCGTGTAGCAAAGGGTCCGCACAGGAAATAGCCCAGTTTTGAAGTTTAGAAAGTACATTTACCCACTTAAAAAACAAAAAATAAAACATTTACTTCTTTTTTTTTTTTAACTTTACCGCTTCTGCTTTACAGTGATTCCTTTTTGCTGCAGGGACTTCTCATTTGTGAGCTGCAGCAGGGTGATCTCCTTGCGGCTGAACAGGCGGATGGAGAAGGCCTTCTCTAGCAGCTTGTCAGGTGTAACGGTGGAAGCAATGCCCTTAACAAATGCCTGAATATCTGCCTTGATTTTGTTTGAATCCTCCTGCTGCTGGTTGCCCTGCCCCCCCTCTGCTCCCATTTTATGCTTGCGATAGAACTTGAGCAAGGCTACTGCCACGCGGTAAAGAACCTTATAGCCCTCTACTAGGTAGACATCTAGGACCCTAACCACATGGCTAAAAGGCAGATCACCGAGGACCCAGCGCTGCCAGTCTGAGTAGACATCCATCACATCCTGAGCCGTGGCAACAATCAGTTTGTGAGCAGCTGTGCAGTACTTATTGGCTAGGTCACCAAAGGTCATGCAGCTAGACTCATAAGCCAGGAAGGTCTGGTCTATAAGTCGCTTCCCTGGCTCGTTGCATGCCAGTATGCGGCTGACATGCTCAAAACACTGAGCTTCGTCTACACTGAAGTGCAAGAGCAATGAAGTAACTGCAGGAAGAGCTGGGCAATGAGAGATATCTGGAAACTGTCCAGCGAGGCAGTTGATGATCTGATGGGCTGAGGCCACTGCCTCCGGCTTCAGACAGTACCGTGGTATGGGATTTCCATCCACAAACTCTGGTAGTGGGACGTTGGTGGAGGTTTTTTTTGCGGCTGCATTTCCCATAATGTCACGATACACTGCTGCATCTGGGGTCACTGTACGGCAAGGAATGGCTTTGATGAGTTGCTGGTAGACTTGTGCCCGCAGCTTGTGGTTCTTGGCCCAATAACCTTGTCGAGCCATCTGTTTGAACTCTTTCAGATCTTTAGTGTCCACCTTGGTGGGCCCGCTGCTCTTGGCCAAATCCCCCATCTGGTTCCAGTCCACAAAGCTGCCATAGTCTTCTTCAGCCATTGTGCTGTAAACTTGCTGGACTGCTTGTGCAGGAAGAGAGGAGGTATCTGCCGAGGTCTTACTAACCTTCTAGCCTCCACACAGCAGATATTTTGTCTTTCTTATCTGCCCATTATGGCCACTGGAAAAAAACAAGGGTGACAAGACAGATGTATCAAAAAAAGCTTATAATTATGCACATGCATTATTAGTAACTGTCAGTAGCATCATAGAATTATTAAGTTCCCACTGATGTAAATTTCATATTTATCACTTGAAAGATTTGTTCGAAAATGGCTTCCACCTTCTGAGCCCTTAGTGAACTTAACTAATTAGTCCTGATCTACACTACAACATATTACCAGAAGTATTCACTCACCCATCGCCATCATTGAATTTAGGTGTTCCAATCACGTCCATGGCCACAGGTGTATAGATATAGAGTACCTAGGCATTCAGACTGTTTCTACAAACATTTGTGAAAAAAATGGGTCGCTCTCAGGAGCTCTGAATTCCAGCGTGGCATCATGATAGGATGCCAGCTGTGCAACATGTCCAGTCGTGAAATTGCTTTGCTACTAAATATTCCAAAGTCAACTGCTAGTGGTATTATAACAAAGTGGAAGTGACTGGGAATGACAGATACTTAGCCACAAAGTGGTAAGAAACATGAAATCAGAGCTGGCTCAGCAGATGTTGAGGCACATAGTACCCAGAGGTTGATTACTTTCTGCAGAGTCAGTAGCTATAGACTTTCAAACTTCATGTGACCTTCAGATTAGCTCAAGAACAGTGCGTAGAGAGCTTCATTGAATGAGTTTCTATGGCCAAGCAGCTGCACCCAAACCTAACATCATTAAGCACAATTCAAAGCGTCAGGTGCAGTGCTGTAAAGCATGCTACCATTGAACTTTAGAGCAGTGGAGACGTGTTCTCACAAGTGATGAATCACACTTCTCCATCTGGCAAACCGATGGATGGGTCTGGGTTTGGTAGTTGCCAGGGGAACAGTAGTTGTGTATTGTGCCAAGCGTAAAATTTGTGGAGGGGGGATTATGTGTCAAGGTTCTTTTTCAGGAGTTAGGTTCAGCCCCTTAGTTCCAGTAAAAAGTAACTCTTAATGCTTCAGTATATCAAGACATTTTGGGAACAGTTTGGGGATTATCCCTTACTGTTCCAACATGACTCCGCACCAGTGCACAAAGGAAGGTCCATAAAGACATGGATATCTGGGTCTGTGTGTGGAAGAACTTGACTGGCCTGTGCAGAGTCCTGACATCAACCTGATACAACACCTTTGGGATAAATTAGGCTACGTTCACACTGCAGGCGAAGGCGCATCAAACCAAACTTATTTGACGCTATGCGACCCATATCCAATCATGGTATGACAGTGTGAACAGCACACCGATATTTTCAAATCCGATCTGGGTCACTTTCGTATGTGGTACTGAATCCGATACATATCTGATGTTTTAGAAAGCGACTGCTGTTTGAATGGTCATGTCGCATTAAATCCGTCTTTTACGTCACTGACACAAGACAGACGCCATTATCAGCGCCAGAGAAGCGCCCGATAAGACATCGCGAACGCTTCCTGGCCATCCAGTGTAGATGTCAGTGAAACTGTTGGGAAGACAACGTTGGAGAAACGTGAACATTTTATTTGTACTGTATAATCTGCAGATTCTGACAGAAATCTGCAACTATCCTTTGAAGCACCGCGCCGCTCTAAAACAGCAATAAGGATAATTATTAGGCCATATGTAAATAACAAAATAACTTTATAACTTATAGCAAAATTGGGAAATGTAGAGTACGAAACAAGTCTTTATATTAACAGCCATCAGTCAAACAATACTGTTTGGGTCTAAACAGAGCACGTTGTGTGTGACGTCTTCTTTTGCGCATGCGGGCCGCATTGAGGGTTCACACTAGAGCGCGTTTGCTGTCACATTTTATTTGTAGTGTGAACAAGCAGACAAAAATATCGGATTTGATCAAAAAAATTGGAGTTGAGCATTAAGACCTGCAGTGTGAACGTAACCTTAGGGTCTTTTGGGATGTCACTCAAGTTTATATGACAAACGAGTGAATACTTTTGGCAATTTAGTGTATATGAGCTAGCTGAGGATAAGCATACAATTAGGAAGAAATATGCATATCTGAAAGTGGAAAATTAGACTTTATAGCATGGTACTGTATAAAATACAAAAAAAACCAGAGTGCTATAAAAAGAAAAACTAATAAATGTAAAACAAATGTAGCATTGGTATTTACACCAGAATACATAAAAAAAAAAAAATACATAAAATATGTAGCAATGTTAAAGTAGAAAAATGCACAAAAATAAAGACTCAGAAAGTTCTGTTTCCATAAGAAGCGATTTGAGAGATGGAATGCAAAATGACCACAGTAAATCTGTAATGAAGACACACTACTGATCAATTTCCCTAATCATGTTCTGACAAATACAAAAATGCATGTGCATCATACACCTCATACACCTGTGAAAGCTTGAAATGACTTGTGTGCAAACATCTTTGGCTGATTTAATTGGCTACTAGAAAAAACAAACAAACCTGTAATTGTTAAAGGCCACAAGCTGTTAACTAACTGTTTCACATCCCACATGATACAGACAGATGGCACGTCTACAAATCAGTTGCGCCCTGAAACATACGGAGAATAGCTGAAGCACAATCTTTTTGGGTGCTTTTATTTCCCCTTTCTCAAGACGTCACATGGAGATGGCAGTCCAAAGATCGCTTGCAATACACTAAAAGAGACAGTCATTAAAAATCTGTTTATATAACTGTCACATAGAGGAGGATATCAGCATATCCTTGCATGAGAAGCTGGGAGCACTCGCAATATAACTGTCCTACTTATGTTAAATAAGGGCATGTTTCACCTAAATGCTGCCATTATACACGTGACACTGGGTGCAACTGATCAAAGTCAGACTCGATAATATAGTGGCTAAGATTAGGTCTAAGAATAGTTTGGCAGTCTGTAGCACAGTCGCACACTGTTTTATAGTGCGGTCACACCTGTAGTCTGGGCTTCATCGGAAAAACTGTGCTCTATCACACGGGTCTTGTTGTTTGCTTGAATTAAAAATAGAAATTTCTGTCCGCAGTAAACACAGGAATGTTCTGAGAAAAAAGGTTTAGAATTTCATGAACCACATACTGGAATGAGCAGTTTTGGTCTTGTTTTGCAGGATGAATATTTCACTGGGTGACTAAAGAACAGAATAAATCTGTATTTAAAAATAAAGAAAGAAGGCCAAGATGAAAAGAGGGCAGCTTCTATTACAGGAGAATTACACCGTAAAATCCACAAGGAATTAATGACAACAAAAGGTACGAGCTGAAGTTTTTACCATTGCTCTGAAAAGTTAGGAAAACTCACTCGAGGCGCAATCACAATGAATGACTGAAGAACCCCCAAAACAAGAAGTGAAACAGTCTTATTCGTCCCACAGAATTGCCAAACTTTTGCTTTACGGCCATTTCCTTTTTTTGTGGTTTTGTTTTGTTTGTGACCTGTAAAATCTAAACGCAATCCTGTTTAAAATAATTACACAAATGCTGCTCAATAAAGATGTCAGACTGATACAGCCTAGCCATTATTTTGACCAATTACCAGTTCCAAAATCTCAGGGCTCAAATGGTTGGATTTATGCTAACCAAACTGCATTTTAATTGCAAACCAAAGCAAAGATTTTTAACCTTTCATCAAGATAACAGAATTTTGCTATAGGCATTTAAAAAACAAAAAAGAAAGAATATTGTAATAGTTTAAGGGTTTCCAGCTAAAGAATCTTGGATTTAATCACTATACACTTTACATTCACAGATAATAGATGTAGATGAGAATGACACTGGAATGGCAGCTGTACTACTATGTGTCTGAAAATTTACAAAAAAAAAAAAAAAAAAGGACACCCCCCCCCCCCTCATTTCCGTACTTCTTTTGATGCTGCATGTCCATTTGAAAAAAACAAAACCTGCCTCAGATATTAATGTAAAACGTACCGAGGGGAGGAGGAGGAAGCTTCTTGCTAGCCTTAACGGAGAGCGTACTGTACTGTTAGCTAGCTGTACTATAAAACCAATTACTGCTTTTAGTTTCATCCTGGACGCTCAGTAAAAGCACACAAAAGGCTAAGGTAAGGCTGCAGGTACAATTGTGTCATCACATACTGAGGTGACAGCTCCAAATTAGCTGCATTTTCAATCCTATAAACGATTAACGTCAGCTAACCAGCTGAGGCAAAATAAGCTAGCACGAAACCAGCGGCCACGGGTCACAGGGTATTTAACATTACCGCCGGAGTAAATCTGATATACCCTTTTCCATTCACACTTGCCAAGTTAGCACTGTTAGCCTTAGCTAGCCGCATCTGTCAGTGCAATTCAGGAGCAACCGGAACCTTAACTAGCCGCACAAAACCTACTCGCTAAACACATAACCTCCACAACAAGCGTGCAGATACGGACAAACGCTAAAACATTTGAGCAAGCTCTTGGCTAACGTTGCTTCATTAGCCAGCATGGACGTTGTCAACCACAAATTAATTTGGTCCAAAGGCTGTGTTGGAGTTTGTTTATAACAAGATGTTTCCGCTTATTTTTTTTAGAAAAGCGTGTCACATCCACAAAGCTAGAAACACGCCAAAGTATTACCTTTACTCCACAACAAGGAAGACGATATATAAATAGCTGTCAGAAGAAAATTAAATGAATATCCCTACCTGAGTCTGAGACGTCTTGAGACGGGAGACAGCGTTCATATTAAGTACCCTCGAGCATGCGCACTGCCGCCAATCCCGGACGCAGCGTTTTTGAGCGTGCAGCTGCTGAAGCTGCAGACAGGGGCTCAGATGGAGCGGTTAAATATAAACTGTTCTCAGTTACTTATCTGTACACTCACTAGGTTATTAGATTATTTTTGTGAAAAAAAACGTTAATACAAACATAAATCTAGAATACAAACTATATAATATTAGTAGCAGACATGCCAAATTTGAGGTTTATGACACAGGCATGCCAGTATCAAACATTTATGTAACACAAAAAGCTATGAAATTCCATGAACTCTGGTGAGTGCACCAAAGAGTAACTCAAATATTTATCCATGGCTTAGTTTCTGAAGAAAAGTACTGTTGCGTGGTAGATCCCATTATCTGCTATGTCCTGTTTACTTCCAGACCTTCTGTGTCAAATATGTGATGGCACTGGAACAGGACAGGAAGTACCCTGACAAGCACAACAAGCCCTGCCTTTGTCCAGGACTCAAAGCAACCGTCAAAATACAACCGCCCAACACATGACAGTTATTACTGATGATTAAATTGTGGGGCCATCACAGAGCGACTCTGGGTAAAATGTTATTTGGCTCTGTCTCTCTTCCTCTCACGCACTGCCTATGTCTTTTTATACCGTCATTTTGTACTTCAGTAATAAAGAAAAAGGGGCAAATACTACTACTAGTAATAAACAAACATATCAGCATTTGTGTTTTTCCCTATATAATATAAGTAAAAAGCCACCACAAAACTGATTACGTTGCACAGCACACAGAAATGACAAAAGAAGAGAGCAGCTATGTCACATTGAGGCAGATCTAATCTGTCATCCATGTACATGGTTCTCTGGATTATGAGAGAAACCAGTAAGCCTTAAGGTCATAACTCATCAAGTCTTTTCTATTTCACACTTTGCACCACCCAAGACGCCATTTACCTCCCACTCCACCCAGAATGGATGTATTATCATGCACACAAATATCAGCACACTCTCTCACATGAAGCATATGTGCAGGCGTGTGTTGGGGCTAGGGCACCGTTAAAGCATAGATAGGATCAATGCAACTTAATACATTTGCTCCAGTACTTTAAGTACTTTAGTAAATCCGTATTAGAACACAGGGATGCACATGAACCTCACAAAAATGAAAACAACAGTTTAATAATAATAATGGATTGCATTTATATAGCGCTTTTCGGGGCCCTCAAAGCGCTTCACAATTCATTCATTCACTCTCACACACTGGTGGAGGCAAGCTACAGTTGTAGCCACAGCTGCCCTGGGGCAGACTGACAGAAGCGAGGCTGCCATATCGTGCCATCGGCCCCTCTGGCCATCACCAGTAGGCGGTAGGTGTCTTGCCCAAGGACACAACGACCGAGACTGTCCGAGCCGGGGCTCGAACTGGCAACCTTCCAGTTATAAGACAAACTGCCAACTCTTGAGCCACGATTGCCCCGTTTACACAGTCTACACTGGGTTAAATCATCCCTGACTGATTTAGGGCTTCAGTTTGTGGATACCACTCTGAATGTAAGGGGTTCTTTAGCAAGGATGGTGGGTCAATACTTTTGAACTACATTCTCGTCATAGGGCACAAATACCCAAGAAGACCCATTCTCTTGCAAAACATACTATGGTACTTACCTTTTAGAGGTCAACCAAGCCACCTAAGCTATATCAGTATACCATGACCATCCTAATGCTGGCCACTCTGCGTGTATTTCTGGTCGTCTGTTTCTCTCTGTCAGGAGGCAATGGACCCTCTGAGCGAGTCGTGCTGCAGCACCGGACCTTCCATTGGTCTGACAGGCTTTGGACAAGTCACTCTTTGAAGCCAAATCAGGAATGTCCCTGAGAGAGAACTCAATCAGTCAGTGAATACTGTTTTCTTTCAGCAGTTAGTACAGCCAAGAGACCTCCACGCAGTCTCTGTCAGCTGTACATGTTTGCATTGGAAGCCACGTGGCTCTGGAGTCACACTGTGGCCAACATTGTTTCACCCAGACATATTACTGAGGACACAGAACTTCAGGTATACTACCCTGTATACTTATGATCTGAGCAGGAAGAGAGGGCCAGTTTGACTTGTCCTTTCATTCTGGCTTAACATGAAATTTCCCACTTGTCGGACTAATAAAGGTATCTTATCTTATCTTATCTAACTGAGCTTCAAGTTCTTAGAAAAGCTCTTTGTGTGTTATAATGGGAAGAATAAAGGAAAAGCTCTGTTTAAACAGCAGGACTGTTGCCACAATAAAGCAGGTATATGAAGTGGCAGGTGTGTCTATGCCCTCATATTTTATTTTTCATTCTACCAGAGGTGTGGCCACATCATAGACACCGATATGTCTCTTTGGGGGAAACTGTACTGCGACATCCTAGTTGTACCAAAATGCATCGTAATGCGTCCTCTGGGACCACGTTAGCATGATCCACTTTGTTTACTGCCACTGGCACTCGAGAAAGAATGAAGCAGAGTTAGGAACAGGTTCAGAAGGCAACTATGCTTCTGTGAATTTCCTGATGACTGCCAGTCATGGTGGTCACTCGGAGCGTCTCAATGGAAGAACTTTCTCAGAAGCCGGATGCAGTGTATTTACAGCATACATGTACTCGTAGCCTACATGCTCACAAAAACAGTTTGTGTTCTTAAATTACTCCTAAAGGAACCAGCTTAGAATGTTTGCTGCCCTGAATCATGTTAACTTACACGTGACACACGTTAGAGCTTTTTCTGCCAAATAGGACAAAGAAAATATAGGTCCCTAAAAAAATGCTCTGCTATAACGTTTAAGCCCAAGTTAACACTGGAGTGCTTTAGAAAGACCTTTTTCATTTTCACTTTCTCACTTTCCACTGCAGGACCTGGACTATAAGGCCATCTCAGAAGTAATTCATAATCAGATTTGGTGAAACATACTTTTACATACACCAAAATCTGCGCCTCAAACGCATGAAATTCTATCTAACCCTGACATAGTTCCAACATAACATGTCAAACTTACAATCTTTTCCCTGCGTTGTTACTTACACACTTTCGAGTGGGCATTTTCTTTGTTCTATCACCATCATTATGATTTTCACTGTCATTAAGTTCCTTCCGTCTTGTGTCTGTAATATTTCATTTAGCACCAAAGCTTTGCACCCACTGAGCTACCTAAATAAGTTCCCAGCTTGTGTATTAATTCACTACTAGCACTTAATGTGAGCCTGAAAGAAAGTGACACCCAGTAGCGTGGGCTCCATTGTACCTCTGAAAGGCCGAAGCAGCACTCTGGGTATTGTCTTCTTTAAAGGGGAGTCTGGTTCCCTTGACTACTGCAGGATGCCTACCCATAGGCCCTGGGAGAGAGAGAAAAGGCAGGGCCAGAGACGGAGGGAAAAGAGAGCGGAAAGAAGAAAAAAAGGAGGCAAGCCACGTCCCGTCCTTAACTTTATTTGCTTTTTCAAGTTTGTGTTTTCAAAGCAGGCCAGATGGCTGCCACTGGGTTGGGTTGAAGACCTACAGAGGTGAGGATGTTTCTGAATGTGTGGTTGTCTGTGTGCTGACTGGTTTTGTGAGGCAAACTGCTGAGACATCTCTGTGTATGACTCACACTGACCTACAACAGGCTGGTGACAGGCGTTTTTTGTTTTTAGCATCTCTATCAGTCTAATGAACATAACAGAAATGCCGAAAGACCACTGGCCAAACAAGCTGGCAGTCTTTCCTGCAGGCAGCAGCATTACTCTGACATCTACTTATGCCTGTAAAATTTGTTGATGGAGTTTAGCTGGAAAGTGTGCCCATTAATTTGCAATTTTAAAAAGAAAAAGTACAATGGTTTTCTGTCACTTTCATCCAAATTAGATAATAAGAAATGTAACCGTACCACTTTTGCAGTGTAGTGCATGTTTAATTTATTGGAATTTCTAATGTTATTACTTCGACAGTGACATCCTACTCCCTGTAAACCGAGGGCCATGCGCGTCACACTGCGGCCTCGTAGGTAAGCCCCAGTCTCGTTATAGCTCGCAGTAGAAAGTAGAAAAACAGGTCACATATTGCTTTTCTTCCTTTGGCTGCCTGAAATTGTCATTTTCATTTTGACAGCTAATTGTTTAGCTGGCTTTAGTGCATAACTGGATCTCCCCAGCATGTGATATCACCAGCAGTAGGCCAACCATTACTCAGTAACTTGTTTTAACATGATTTCTCCTGTGAGGCTTTTGAGCTGTGCAGCTCAAAGTTTGTGATGAGTGCACTGACAATTTTGATGAAATGCAACTGAGTGGAACATAATTTGATCTGGATCTGAATCTGGAGCTTTATAGGCACTAGGAGAGCCCTCAAAGTTATTGTGTGGGCACTTGAGCCTGGCTATGCAGTATGTTTTCGGGTTAGGGTGAATACTTTTACTGGCCTGATGAAAGTGAGAGAGAGTGATGGCTCTCTAAGCCCCAATTAAATCTTCAAATACTTGTTTTTACACGCCAGAGTCCCCTCACTTGAAGTCATGGAACAATTTAGCTCTCCACATTCACTAAATGAATTTAGTGAAAGGCAAAGTCCGCCTGTGTGCGTTTTTTTTAATCGCATCAAGGTTACTACTAAAACCAAATTTATAAAGTTTAAAGTACATTTAACTGGATGGGCATGGTGAAAACTAATTTTAAAAAGTGACGTTTTATGTCCTGCCCGATACATGGCCAATAAATAATAAAAATAAACAATCAAGGGAAATAATAACAACAAGATGGTGTTGATTTTACTGCAGCAAATGGTGTCTTGTCAGACAGGTTCTCTTTGGGGGCATTTTTAGAGATTAAAGGCAAAACTACACCCTCAACCATTTGAAAAGACGTGAATTATGATTTGATAACAAAATACACCTATATATAAAATTAATATTTTAGAGGTAGTTCAATACTATGCAAAAGTATTTAACTACCTCTCACTTCTTTATATATTGCTTTCAAGGAGCCAGACTTTACCATCAGATTTGATCCACCATCTGGTAAAAGTCTAATTATCAACAGCTTAATTTTTCAACAATATAGTAAAAGTATATCTAGATAGAAAATCACAACGAAACTCTATGTCGTGAACTGGCCTACCAAAGCCCAGAGTGGGCTCATCTCAAGACAGAACAGAACAACAGGCGCCAGCATCCAAAAAGAAAAAGCCTGGAAAACGATGAATGAAAACTACTTAATAAAATTACATGAAAGATGCCTAAAAGAGTTCAAACTGTGTGGTCATACCAAATGACCATGCATTTGCCTGATATACTGTATTTCCATGTAAACTGCATCACCTATGTCCCATTATCCAAGCAATGTATAAAAATGAAGGATAGCTTCTGACTTTAACGCTGTATTGTATTCGATTACATTCTTTGAAAGTTTAAAAACGCAGGCTATGGGGTAGCTGAAATATGTAGCTTAAAGTTAGCTTAAACTGTCTGCCAAAGGTAGACTTATCATCAAGCAACAACAACTGCTAACAAAAGTAACAGGTACGTAGGCTTAAACTAAAAGAAACGGGATATTAAAGTAATAAAAACAGCTTAAATAATTATCTAAAACGAGTAGCTAATAGGTAAAGCTAGCAATAACGTGAAAATGGTATTAGCATATAGTTTAAAGCTAAAACTAGTGGAAGAGTTAGAGTCAAAGTAAACCCACTCTCAGGTAGGACAAAGTCTACAATGGCTTCTACAGTGTGTCAACATAAAACACAACACTGAATAACATCCAGTTTCAAGTAAGGATACATGCTGCTATAGGTTACCTGAGTCTATTTTGCTGGGCTGTGGAGGTACATTACTAGTGATGGGTCGTTCGCGAACGAAATGGCTCTTAGAGCCGGGTCTTTGACGTGAACGACGCGAGCTGGCTCCTTATCGCGAGTCGTCACGTGTTTTTTTTTTGTTTCTCGCACTCTCTCTCTCTCGCACTTTTTTTTCCGCTTCACTCCGCACGCGAGCCTTGTGCTTTACGCTGGGCAGAGGGGGGAGGGGCGGTAGTTACACTCAGTAGCACAGGAACAGAGAGAGAGAAAGAAAGCCAGGGACAACCAGTGTTGCCAACTTAGCGACTTTGTCGCTATATTTAGCGAGTTTTCAGACCCCCTTAGCGACTTTCTTTCTAAAAAGCGACTAGCGACAAATCTGGCGACTTTTTCTGGTGTTATTGGAGACTTATTTATGACGACTTTTTGACGTGAAAGCGTGTATCGCTCTTACTCTCAACAACCAGCGGGTGCTGCCGTCGGCACCTCGCCCGTGCCAAAGCGCTCACGGGCGGAGGATAGTCCTCCCCCAACTGCTATCAGGGCAGGAGATGCTCACACCTGTGCGTCCAAACTGCAAATGAATCGCGCATGAGCGAAGCCGCTGCTCCCGCACTGACTGTAACGCAGTCAGTTCTTCTTTTACTGTTATGCTGTTTTGTGGATCAGGTTTTTTTTTTTTGTTGTTTTTTGGTTTTTTTTTTCTTTTTTTTTGCCTGTCCCATTTGGTTCTTTAGCCGTCAGAATTGTTGTCTGAAGACCAACAAGGATACCCAATGGATTTATTTTGCCAAATGGATCATCATGGCATTGCCGTATTGGTCCATTTGATCGACCTTTGTTTTTATTATTTATTTTCTTTTCTTTTCAGTTGTTACAGACGGGACAGACATGAGTGAGGGATAGGAAAGGGAGAAAGAAAGAGGAAGGAAAAGAAAAACAGAAGGGGAGAGGGACAGTGAGAAAGGGGGGGAAAAAAAATATCTCCGGGATCACCTGTTGAGAGAAAAAGAATAGAAAACAAGCAAAAAAAAAACAAAACAAAGCAACATACTATACACAACACCATCGCATTAATCTAGCTAAGTGTAAACAGCAGTAAATACTAAATATTGAATGTTGTTGTGCAGCACGCAGGACAGACAGCGCACAATGTGCTTTGAAGTAGCAGCCAAGAAAGGTGTGATTTAAGTCTACAAACAGTGAACACCTGTGTGCACACCTGTGTGGATCGCGCGCTTGTATTCAAATGGTTTCCCCATGTAATGGTCTGCAAGAGGATGTAGAGAGCCATAGCCCTGTCCCCCAGGGCATGAAGCAGGCATGGAGGAGATCCAGGCCCCAGACATCCAGAGGCCCCAGAGTGCAAGAGCCCAAGGAGGACCACCGGAGGGGCATCCGTGCCACCTTCATGGGAAGGGCTGAGGATCCCCAGACGAGGGGTCACCCAGTAGCCACCGGGCAGAAACTAGAGGGGGCTGCACCGGCGTGCCCGCCGGCTCCGCCGGCAGCCAGCTGTGCCAGAGTGAACCGAGCCGCAGGCACAGAGGCCGGAGGCCCAAGGGCCCTCCGCGCCCCGGAAGAGGCCTGACTGAGCAGCAGGCGCCAGGCCCCGCCAAGTAGCCACCGGGAGTGAGCTGGCACATGACCTGAGCGCCCAGCCCCGGACACCAAGAACCAACAATGCACCGACCCCTGAGGGCATCAGTCACCGGCAGGGAGTGTGGTGAGGGGAGATAGGCCTCCACACTTGGAGGGCCTGGGAGTTCCCAGAGAGGTGGAGTCTAAGACCCGACCTGACATATAGACACAGACAAACAGGCACACACAGACACAGACATGCATTCCCACCCTCATGCACACATATACAAACACTCAGCACTCACCCAACGTAGGATGGTTTCAGGTTTAAAACACACACACACACAAAGTAACTCCACCAGAGTGCCTATTTCAGGTCACTTTTGCCGGTCCAAGCCCGGATAAAGGAGCAGGGTTGGAATTGTGACATTACAAAAAACAATAATTGCTAAAATAAATTTAATTCGGAGTTCTAAATAAACTCTAAATGCATTTAGGACGTTTTTTACTCACTTTATGTCTCTTCCACGATGTTATTTCTCTCTCCAACAGCATAGGTTACAATTATATTAGCATGACCCATTATGCAAATTAGGCGATGGCGTCATTTAGCGACTTCTAGCGACTTTTAGGACAGCCAATAGCGATTTTCCTTACTGAGGAGTTAGCAACACTGGGGACAACAACGTCACATTAGAAAGGTATAGTAATCATCCACAACTATTTTCGGTTGCAGATGATAAAGGATTCAGAAAGTTTATTCATGCGGGCCCATATGACAGAGAATATGCATCTTTTTTTTGTTTTCATATTTTAATTTATATTTAATTGTGTTGTGGTTTGCAGTGTTTTGTGTTGTTTCACTTTAAATTTGTAAAAGGAAAAAGCTGAAAATTTAAATAGTTAAAATTTGAAATGTGAATAGTTGATTTTTGTATTATATGATTTATTTATTACATTTTATGTGGAGTGAATAAATAAAAGTATATTTACAGCCCCTAGAGACAAAGCACATACAAACTTCAAATCACGTACAAACTCCAAAACACGTAAAAACATGTACAAACTTCGAAGCACGTACAAACTCCGAAGCACGTAAAAACTCAAAACACGTACAAAAGACAACAGAAGTGCTCCAGGATGCTGGGCGCAGTGTTGATATATAAACATATATAAATAAAACCACTTTTTTTTTTTACGTCAGTAATTCCTTTTGTGCATAATTTTATATTATTGTTAATAATAAATTAATTAAAGCAACAAAACAACCTGAAGAGCCGGTTCGGAGCCGAAAGAGCCGGCTCTTTTTAGTAAGCCGAACCGAAAGAGCCGGATCTCTAAAAAGAGCCGGAAATCCCATCACTATACATTACACCAAAAAAGGCTTGGTGACTACTGGTTGTGCTGTAGAGTATTTCTCTGTGTATTGTGCCCTCTAGTGGCTGCCTGGTGCTGTGTCTGTGCCTGTCTGTGGTCACCCTGCTGTTACAGAGTTTGTGGGTGCCACTGGAGATGACCAGAGATGATCCTGCAGGGAGCTCACCTGAGGATCTGGGTAACTCATACACACGAACACAGTTTAGTTTACAAGTGGATTTAGTTTCCTATTAAAACTTTTCTGAAAATGCAAAAATGGTAATACATTAGTGCGCACCCACATTACCATAGTTTTGGGCAACAGTGATTATGAAAGAAGCTCTTTGTGTGCAGAGATTAAGATCTGACCTGACTGATTTGCCAGTGTTATATGAAGATTTGTACACAGTTCCCGGTGGGCCCTCCCAGGCGTCTGACAGTTGTGGGTTTGTGGCCAATCCCAAAATCATTTGTCTGGCTAAACTGTTTCTCTAAAGGAAGGCATTTAAGATGGTGTAGACAAGGTTGTTTGGGAAGGTTTCTTAATTCACTTTACTTGACTTATATGAAGTGTGGTAATGCCACACATAGGAATACATTTATACATAATATGTTTCTACAGTGAATAAAAATAGCTGTCTTGTGAGGATTAGTAACCAAATATATACACTTAACATAAGAAAGAGCCAGCTCTTTTGTGAAAGACTTGAACAATGTGCCTACCAGTGAATCGGTTTCAAAATGCAACCACAAAAGATGATACTTGTCTAAACATTCCGATGCTTTTCGTCTCAAATTCTAGGAAAATTGTTTTTAGCAGACAGTATAACCCACTCCTGCATTTAAGCCACTGACACACACAGCCACAATTGCTTTGTGCTCTGTGGGACCCACCAGAAGTTGTGTACAAAGAGCCACCCAGCAGTAGTTGTACTGGAAAAAATACCACATGGAAATAGCTGTTGGTAAGCGCACACAATTAATCCAGCTCCCATTTATCACCAAACGTTCATCTCTGTGGAAAATTTGCAGTTTTGCAAAGTTATTTGATATATTAAATCTTAAAATGATGCCCGATTGCACTGATATCGTATTATGAAAATTCAGGATTTCTTATTTTTTGCACATTTGTCACACTTACAGTTTTCTGATCCTCAAACAAATTTAATATTAGACAAAGATGACCCGAGTAAATACAAAATGTAGTTTTTGAAGGATGATTTCATTCATTCATTTCCTACCTGCCCTTTGTGAAAAAGTAATTGCCCCTCCTATTAAATCATGAAATAATGGTCATTAACCACATTGTTTTGGAAAGCTGAGTTCAGTTTCACTTTCCACACCGAGACCTGATTACTACCAGACCTGCTGATTCAAGAAATCACTTAAACAGAACATGTCTGACAAAGTGAAGCAGGCTAAACGAGCTTGAAAATCAACACATCATGGTACAATTTAAAGAACGAACAGAGAGGCAAAGACATTGACATCCAATAGGCTGCAAGAGCTTACAAAGGCTTTCTAAGGTTTTGTGACTCCTGTGAACGACAGCGAGAACTGTTACCCAGAAATGGGGAAAACTTGGAATAGCGGCAAATCTTTCCAGGAATGGCCAGCCTACCAAAATGACTTCAACAGTGCACTGACGACTCATCCAGGAGGACACAAAAGGACCCAGAAAAACATCTAAAGAACAGCAGGCAGGGAGAAAAGTGATGATTCTAAGGGGTCATGATTGACAGGGGGCCTATAAAAGCATAGATGTTTGGTTCACAAAGTATTTATGAACGCGTTTGTTTTCTAGCATTAGTTTCGTTTTTTGGCAACAAGGAATAAAATCCAGTGAGCCTCTGACCCAGTGTTTGATCCCTCTGGCATATCTGCTCCAATTTCCAAGTGTGAACTCTTAGATCCAACCTTCTGAACTGCTTATTTCGCAGAGGCTTATTTTTGATGCACATAATTGATTGAACCATCAATTCTGCTATCTACCAGGAAATCCTGAAAGACAACGTCTGGGGATCAGTTTTTGCCTTTAAGCTCAGTGGCACTTGGGTTAAGCAGCAGGACATTGATCATATGCAAGTGCACCTCTGATTGGCTAATGGAGAGGCCCAGTCAATTCTGTACTTCAACCCAAGTAAGATGCGTTAGTATGATGACAACAGGCCTAAAAACCCTCCACTGTGACTAAATTAAAACAATTCTGCACAAAAGAATGGGCCAAAATTCTTTTTCAGTGTAGTAAAAGAGTATTTGTCTGTTATCACAAAGGCTTGATTGTACTTCTTGCTGCCAAGGTTGACACAACCAATTATTAGGTTTAGCTGCCAAATACTTTTTCACATACGGCAGGTAGGTTTGGATAACTTTTTTCTCATAATAAATGAAATTATCATTTAGAAACTGCATTTTGTATTTGTTCAGGTTATCTTTGTCTATTATAAGAATTTGTTTAAGGATTTGTAACATGTAACTGTGACAAATATATGAAAAAAAGAAAAAGAAAACACAAACGAGGAATGATTTGAATTTGATTTGAAATATTTTCTATTTTCTACGTCTGCGACTTCAAAGTAAATGTTGCAGACATGTAAACATACAGAAACACATGATTTTACTAGCTGCACAGTCACATCTTTACAAGCTTTGGACTATTACAGTCATGCAGTTAGCTTGTAAGTTATTGCAGGGTCCCATGTCCTCTCTCATTGTCTCTGCACCCAAAGGAGCCCTGGCAGGCCAGTAATAACATGTTGACAATCAGCTGAGCAAACAAAGATGAAATGACATTATGATTTTCTCTGTGCATCACAGGTTAAAGCCAGTGTAGCACTCAATATTTGATGCTCAATGCTAGCAAAACTATTTTAAAACGCTCTTTGTGAATAGAATTTTTGTTTGGTCAAGACATCCTCAATATACTACGCTGTTTCACTCTGAACTCTTTAAGCATCATCATCAGTATTTATGGCAACATACAGTCGCTTAGAGTTAGAGTTAGAGGGCTGTCTAACTGAGGTTCTGACAATGAAAAATGCTGCTTTAGGTCACCCAGTTACTATATACTCAGTCCACATGCCCAAACTCAAGAAGTACAGGGTTCTTGTTTAACTTGTCATAATAGTCAGTGTTAAAAATATCACCGTAACCTACCTCCTTTGGTCAACTAGCAAGATGTATGTATGGTGACGTAGGGCAACTGACCTCTTTTTTCATGTATGTGTACAGTTGTGGTGAGAAGTCTACAACTGTCAGAAGGACTATTATAAATTTACATAAATCTTTTAATAGGTTTACGGTTTTACAGTGTCTTTTAACTTCACTGGGCCAAGGCCTATTAACTTCTCATTAGCGATCATGGTGGACTACAACTGGTAGTGTTTCTTTGCAAGCATAAAAAGGATTTATTTACCAGCCCTCACTGGACTGACCAATACTCAGAACTTTGGGACAGTCCAAGGTACTTGGTGAAGAGCTAAGAAACAGAATTGTAGATTTATACAAGTTGGAGCCATTTCTAAACAACTGCGGATTCCAAGGTCATAATTCAGACAGTTGTACGTAAGCACAAGTTACTCAGATGTGTCACCACTTTGCAAAGGTCTGGAGGAAGACTCAAACTGTTACCCTTAGATGAGAGGAAATCGGTTAAGATAGTTAGGAAAACCCCATGAACCAGGAAGGTTCAGGTCTGCCATGAATGGGAAACTGCTGGAACACCAGCGTCACCGTCAACACTAAAATGAATCTTACTGAGAGGGTGCAGACCAAAAAATCAACACCATTGACCTCGACTGAAGTTTGCGTCTGCCGATGGGGACAAGCCAAATGCCTCCTGTAGAAAAGTTTGATAGTCAGACAAGTCAAAAAATTGAGCTAGTGGTCACAATGACATGAGGTATGTTTGAAGGTATAGAGGTGAGGTTTTCAAATTTACTACAGCAACTGTCCAGCATGATGGTGGTAGCGCAGTGCTTCGGGGCTGTTTTGCTGCCAGTGGTACTGGTGCATTGCACAAAGTGGATGGAGCAGTTAAAAAAGAGGATTACTTCCAGATTCTTCAACTACACCTCACATCAACAGTTAGAAGATTGGAGCACATACAAGCCCTTGGGTGTTCCAACAGGACAATGATGCCAGACACACAACAAAATTGGTTCTGGAACGGCTAAAGAAGGATAACATTAAGCTGTTGGAATGGTGTTTCCAAAGCGCCGAATTCACCCCTGTTAAAAATTTGTGGACAACACTTAAAAGCTGGATCCATTTGGATCCATCCAAACAATTCAAATCAACTATACCAATTCTGCCAAGCAGAGTGAACTAATTATGCCATAAATATCTGCTCGAGGTGTAACTTGCTATGGGAAATTTAACCAACTATTAGTGGGGTTGTACGTGGGTCTGTATGTATACTTTGACCCTTTGACGATCAAAGAAAATTCAACATTTAAGTCAGTAAAGGTTTGTGCTACTCAATCATATCTACCCTCGAAAAAGAAAAGTTCAAAGAAATCATTAAAAGCCCAAAATTCATGCCCATGAGGTGGGGATGTAAACTCCTAACCATGACTGTATATTACCTCAGAGACTTTTCTTTTTGCTTGATTATTATTATTATTGTTTTTTATTTAAATTTTTGATTAATTAGATTTATTAGATAGCGATAGTGAAGAAAGACAGGAGAGCAGAGTAAGAGAGTTTGAAAACATGCAGCAAACGGCTTGGGCGGGACTCAAACCCAGTCTGCTTCAAGTCCGACCCGCAAACTGGAACACTAAAGAGCCTTTTCTAAAGCACGTGAGGTCAGTATTTTGAACTAGCGTGACCTCCAATAAAGAATGTGCAAGCATTCGCTAAATAGACCGGTCTCCCTTCTGGTTCATCATTCATTGTTGCTCAGTCAGGAAACCTTAAAGTCACATTTTAACCCACTGAGTTTGCCATTTCTTGGGGTTTATGGGACAAGTTTTGAGCAAATAAGTTTAGTCAAATAAAATACAGTAGTGCTCTTTGTAGTGAAAGAGTGTGTTTTTATGAATACCTTTATTTAATAGACTAATAATATTCATTTTAGACTTAATAATACCACTTCTAGATTACAACATGTGACATACTTTAATTTACAGGTCAGCGTGGGCTTAGCTTTCGTAGCCTGGCTCTTCGCTTGGAGGCTTTGAATACTCAGGTACAGAGGCTGAGCAGAGAGAAAGATGGCTCCAAGCTGACCAGAAATGATCTCACTTTGCTGCTGCAAAGGTATTGATTTGTGGAGTTCAGTATTTTTAAATATAGATATGACTTATAGTGCATTTTTGTGGTCACACGTGGGTTTCTGCTTTTTCCCAGCTTCAGACAGGACCAGCAAGGTTTGGCTCGTTTAGTAGAAAGAGAGATGAAAAGAGTATCGCAGAGGCTTGATCAGCTCAGCCATCACCACCAACACCACCATCAGGCTGAAGCTGCAACACCACTTGTTAACCGTAGATCACACACAGGTGAAGTCCAGGCTTTTATCACTTCCAATATTTCTTAAATGACTTAACATGGTTTACATTGTGTTTACAATGATCAACCTTGATTCTCTTACACTAAAACGATGATACAGGAATAGACTTACCATATGTGCTCACTTTTTTCTTGACTTCAAGAGACAGTTTTGTATTTCATTGTTCAGTTTGGATTTGTTATTTCCTGTGGGTGGAAATTGTAAACCTGTGCGCAATGGTTTGGGCACCCGTGAGCAAATAATATTTGCTTTAGTGGTAATTATTGAAGTAAAAATAAAGGGAATACAACCCCTACAATAACAAACAGACATTAAAAATAAAATCTTTCTTCAAATATAAACACATCAAAAATTGTGATTAGGATTTTTTGCTCATTACACCTTCAAAGCTACAATGAGTAAATTTGCTGACTCTAAACCTTGTTCTGACCAAAAGTCGCTCTAAGCAGCTAAAAAACAATTCCAGCTTGCAGTTTCTGTAGGAATTAAAAGGAGGGAGTTGTGGTAGTCAAGATGAGATCTGGGAAAAAGACTTCTGGAAGAAACTCTATCTGCTGAACCAAAAGACAAAGTAAACCCCTGTCATGTTCAGTCATATGCATAGGGGCTGTGAGAAGGTTTAGCTGGCGTGGACACCTAACTTTGTGAATGTCATAACTTCAGAATGAGACAACGTATGAGTTTCAAATTTATACCATAGGGGTATCTACTAAAAATCTTGGGTGAGTTAGAATCTCAGTGACCTTGACCTCAAGGTCAGAAGAAGTTTTCTGAAAATCTTGTGAATATTTTAAATTTCATTCAAATATTCACAGCACAGGTGTGTCTACTAGGAGGCTGAGGGGTTGTGCTGGCAGTTGCCAGTGTTTTTGAATCAACTAAGCCCACAACTAAGGGGGTAATTCCGCTGTAATTAAATGGCTTTATAATGTATTTTATTTGGAATTGCAATTATATCTGTCTAAAACTACTTAAAGGCAGTTTCACTAGAAGAAGGAGGTAAAAAGTCAGGTTTTTACAGGAAACAAAGAAATAATGATACTGTCAGTAACCTTAAGTATTACGTTATTCATTGGTAACATAATGGAAAAATAAACAATATTTCTCCTTCTTTCAACATAAGTATTCGGTAAATATAGAGTGGCTTAACTTTGCCTACCTTTGATTATTTGTAGATAAATATATTTACACTGTAATTTCAATTAAACACATTGAAATCCTATTTAATTACAGGAAAATTGTGCCCTTAGTTATGGGCTGTATTATAAAGTGTTACTGTCCATTGACTATGCACTAAACAGGGAAAGGAAAAACACTTACAATAGCCAAATCGAACAATTTTAGAATTCAAAAAAAATTCAAGTTACTACTGGGTTTTTTCAAATCAGTGACTGACGGTGGCTCGTGTATCCTCTTTTGAAAGAACTTCTCTTATCTGCTGCACTAACAGCTTCTACATGTAGCCTCATCATAAAAGTCCTCATGTGAACAACGTAAAGCAATGTCTGGATATAAAAGACTTCTTTGAGGGACAAATAAATGCTAAATTGTTCCATTTGGCCAAAAAAGCCACAGGAATTTGATAAAATAACACCTTGCAAATCTCCAAGGAGTGTGAGCTGAAGCTTTTGGAATGACTCCCACTGTTCTCTGACTTCAACATTATTGAAAATCTGCAGGGGAATTTTAAACATATACAAGACCACCTAAAACTATTTCAGGAGTTATAGTTATCCGCAGGACATTGCAGACAGAATAAAGACAGACTTTTAGCTTGATACAAAACAGATGACTTAATGAGATGCCGAAACTTTTGCACAACCCAAAGTTATAGTTACTTAACTTCAATTTTAAATTAGCAAAGAGTGAATTACCATTTTTTATATTAACATTTTTTCCATTCAGAATTTGTAAATTGTCAGTATACAACTTTATATCCTCTAAAAAAAATTATTTGCAACTGAAATATGTAAAATCAAAGGTGTATTTTTTCAAATAATTAATTATTAAAAATATATTCAGTGTAATATTTTCAGTATAACAATCAAGTATATTTAATTTGATCAGATTCCATTAAATTTAACAATTTACCTGTGAAACACACATGGAAAATTTACATATAATCAAATTATTAGTTAGTTCAAGTTTTCCAAAACCAAATTTGAGGAGATTAAATTTGGCTGACTGGGTCTCACGGAGAGGTCGGGTATATAAATCTTTCCTAGTTTAACTTAATTTTAGAGTTCCCTTCATTAGAAGCACTCCATTGTTCAAGATCCAATAAGAATTATACTTTTTTAAATTAAACTGTGCTTTGGCTATACTAAATAAAAAAAAAAAAAATCCCAATAATTGGCTGGTTGCTTACCTCTCTGTGGGCGCCTGTATCGGTACAGTGATCCTCTGAGCCAAATGTATGGTTCACAGCCTTAGAAAAGGTTAACCACACAGTGAAATTAACAAGCTGTGATAATAGAAGGTGTGAATGGCGGGGCTACAGGTCAGTGTGTGTGCAGGTGGTTATGGGGGATGAAGTCCTTGAATAGAAGTTTAACAAGTCCCACAGAGCCAGCACCAATCCACTGGGCATGGGGAGGGAAAAAAGTTTACGTTACGACCCTCCTGTGAGGTGTCAGGTGAGAGTCGGGTTACGCACGCCGGTTAGCACGCGAAGGGTTGTATGGGTATGTGAGTGCTGGGGATGGGTAAGTATGATTCAAAAAGTGGAATTCATATAGTTTAGGCCACACAGACACCATCACATGGATATGCTTGTAGACACACTTCTGTGGACATGCATGTCCACATGTGCCACCCGCATATTCAGAGGCACACACTTCCCACCAATACCAGCCTATTTGCCCCTCACCCTCTCCCTCCTACATTACCTCACACTCATAAAATATGTCTGAATTACCCAGGAGTCCTTTCACCAACTTGTCTGCCCATACTTCTGTTTTTGCAGAAGGTTTTTTTTCTTCTTTCTGCTGTGCTCGTATAGCATAACACTGTTTTTAGGTGCTCATGCTTCAGCTCAGACTACAAGTTTTCTTCTCTCTTTCCCTTTTTACTAGGTTGTTTTACACAGTTAAGGACTGTGTACTTTGGCAAGGCCAGCATGGTAAATGGGAATGTTTGGTAGGAGGCAGGTGTGTCAGGTGTGCGTGAGTGCATTCATTCCAGTTGATTGACATGGGCTAGAGATGGTGGGGGGTTTACGGGAAAGGGTCTCTGAGAGCGCTAGTCTAATACCTCATACAGGCATGGCAGCACTATACATCGTGCTGATGGCTGCTACTCACTGTGCACATTTCAGTCAAGAGGTTGTATATCAAAGTTATTGTCCGCTGTTCTTCATTAGCCGAGTTGAGGTGACTCAACAGTATACGTTTTGTTACTGATGCAGGAATTAAAGAATAATGGTGCATTCAAAAGAGCCATAAAAAGGAAAAAAAAGTTTGACGGTTAATATGTTACCCCACAGGGTCCAACGAGAAGTGTCAAGTGCCAGTGGATCCTGCATATCCAGTATGTGCAGAGAAGGTGGAGGTGAGAAAGTGGAAATGTTTTGGAGTGCAAATTTAATTGGTGTATTGGAATGCTTATGCCTATATTAAAATGCTTTACAAAAATAAATAAATAAAAATAATTAAAAAAAATAAAAAATAAAAAAATAAAAATATATATATATATTAATTTTTTAAAAGCATTTTAAAAGCATTTTATATAAAATGCTTTTAAAATGCTTTTAAAAAATTAATAAATATATATATAAATATATATATATATATTTTTTTATTTTATTTTTTTTACTATGAAGACATCCTAGCAAACATTTCAACCTTGAATGACCTTTGTCAATATCTATTTCTGGTTAAGAGACAAGACTTCCATTTCTAATCCTACTTAGCTAATAGATTGGTTGTTGTATCAGCTCCATCCATGGCTTTATGACGCAACATCTGTAACTGGCCAATATGTTAAATTCATTATGTAACACAAGTGTTGTGCATTTTCTTAAAAACCAGATAATACTAGTCCTTGTAAATGGAAAAGACGCTCTGTGGCTGTCCATACACAATCAAGTGCTAATCAAATTAGTTGTTGCTGACAAATGCATTTAGTTCCTTCATTGTAATCACCTGATCTATACTTTTCTCTCTCTTCTCTCTTTGTGAGAGGGTGTGACTAAAGCTCTATTCTACTGTATGTGGAATCAATGTCAAAAATTTGTTCATCTAAATGTGGAGTCTTCTTTTCACACTAAGGTTAATTGTGGAGTTCCACAGGGTTCTGTACTGGGACCAATTCTATTTACATCATAAATGCTTCCCTTAGAAGGTACACCATATATTTTTATTGTTATACAGATGACACCAGCTCTTTCTACCCATGAAGCAAAATGACACACAGCAATTAGTTTATCTGCAGGAATGTCTTAAAAACATAAAGACCTCTAACTTCCTGTTTCTAAATTAAGATAAAAGTAAGGTTATAGTACTCTGTTCTAAAAATCTTAGAAACAGTATCTAAAAAGGTACCTACTCACTCTCTACCTAAAGGTGCTCTCTCTTTCATTTTTAATATAGCATATAGTTAGGGCTAGGACAGGTGATTCTGAATCCTCCCTTAGTTACACTGCAATAGGCCTAGTCTGCTGGGGGCTTCCCATGATGCACTGAGCCTTTATTCTTCACTCCTCTGTTTTCACTATTTGTGCTTATGCACCATTTTGCATTTAATCATTACTTTTATTAATCTCCAGCTCTTTTTCAGTGTGTCTTATCGTTCTCTCCTCACCCCCAACCAATCATGGCAGATGCCCTGCCTTAGTATGAATCTGGATCTGCCAGAGGTTTCTTCCTGTTAAACTGAAGTTTTTTCTTCCCACTGTTGCCAAGTACCTGCTCATAGGGAGCCAGTGTTGGGGTTTTCCCTCTATTATTATAGAGTCTTTACCTTATAATATGCTGCTGTTGCGATTTGGTGCTATATAAATAAAAGTGAAATGAGTTCAGTTGTATTGAAATGAATGGCAGTGAATTGAATGTGTCATTTATGGTTCCGTTTTTGCAGTGTACAAAGACCAATTTTGACCAGGTAAAAAACATGTTTAATAACATAACAAGTTTCTCTGTGGCAGTTCCTGCAGGCTCAGTGGCAGTCAGACCCCTGTTATGCTTTTTATGGAATGGATGGTACCACTTGCTCCGTACTGACTTACCTCAGCCAGACAGAGGACTTTTGTCCCCCTCGAGATGGAAGAAACCACTCTAGTCTGCCATGGCATCAGAAACCTCAAGCTCATACAAAGAAGGTAGCTTCTTGATGCGCTTGTGTATGTTGATGTGGAATGATGACATTTTCACTGCTTTCATGTTATAATAATTTGCAGGCTGAGATACGTAAATCTCTACTCCCACTGTATGAGGCGATCAGCAACAACAGCAGCCCAGCAATTAAGTTTATCCGCTCCAGAGTGGAAAAAATGTCTGAACGGTGGATACAGGCTGGTCTGAGGATGAAAGAGAGCAGCAATAACACAGTCTCCACACAGATGAGGGTATATGTATATGTATAAGTGATTAAAGTTTATTGAGGTATTTCATTTTATATAGTTGATAATCAGTGAAATAATAATTTGGGACTTTATATACTTAAGGTGCTGCTTTATCCTGGTGCCCTGTCTGGAAGTGTTGGCCAGCGTTTTGAAGCAATGGTGGAAAGAGGTGGTCCTTTAGGAGAACTGGTTCAGTGGGCAGACCTCAGCGCTTGTCTAACAATCCTTGGCCACAACCTGATCTTCAGCACCTCACAGCACCAACTTCACAGGTTACTACTACTAATTTTATTTATTTTGACATAATTTCATTAGTTAATTGGACTGAATAGGATTTATACTCTGGCATCACTGATATATGATGTAATTACAGACCTTAAAGCCAGTTTATACATGTTTTACACAACCTTGTGTTTGTCAGTCCAGCTAATCTGTGATTACTTTACACTGTAGTGATGAAAAGAGGGAAACAATATTATTGTTGTCCTTTCTAGAACCTGACTTGTGTTTGTTGTGATTAATTCAGCTTGATAGGTGCTGCTCCAGGCAGAGGCAGCTGTCCGATCCAAAGGCCCCTCAACTTTGACCTCATTTATACCGACTATCATGGTCTCGCTCACCTCCAAGGAGCCATGGGACTGGCTTTCAAGCATTACCAGTACATAAACAATTTTCTGGATCATATAGGAAGTACATTTCAAGTCCTTTCTTATGAAGACTTTTGATGTAGTGATAAATAATTTAGAAACTACCATTATTGTCATTAATAAAAAAAACCCCCCACCAGCGATAATAACAATAATAATAAAAAATTACTTCTGTTTTCCATAAAGTTGAACTTGTATGACACGTTTATACAGCTTGCTTTAGTGGATTATTGTTTCAGTGTGAAGTAGGAAAACTGTGAGATCCTTTAGTCAAAGCAATTAAACATTTACATGTTGTTTTGTCCAGTTTTTATTGGCCCTGATATTTGCCCGACACATTAAGGGCTTTGTGAGATTTTAAATATAAGTATGTCACATGATGATTGCAGCTTTATGCGCCAAAACATGTAGTAATAAGTATATCAATGAATGACAAAAACAACAATCTTTCTAGGTGTCGCTTCAGAATCTTGGACTCATTTGGCACTGAACCGGCCTTTAACTTTGCGAGCTATGCACATAGCCATGGATATAAAACGCTGTGGGGCAGCTGGGATCTCCAACCTCTACAGTACATGACCATGTTCCGTAAGTTATTTTGTACGCATGTTGATTTGTACCTATGTCTTTCCTACGCATGGATACAATTATCTTAAAATGCACTCTAAATATATGTCTCCAATGCAACCCTCTAAGTGTCCTTACAATGAGAGGATTAACAGCTAAGGTTAAATAAACTTCGTGCCCAGACGGAGCTTTCATTCCAACACCTCTCCTTGTCATCTTTCCCACCCTGCCGGGAGATGGAGAAAAGCTGGAAGCCCTGGGCCGAGAGCCACTCTTCATCCCTCAGCTTGGAACACTGTTTATTTGTCCTGCTAAAGGAGGAGGGGGGTGTTAGTTGAGGATGTGAGAAGGACCAAAAGACAGAAAGAAAACAAAACAGAAGAAGGACACGGTAGGAAGAAAGAAAAGAATGAAGTTTGAGAATGTTTAAGCATTTATGCTTCTGTTTTGCAAAAGTCCAGAGGAAGACAGTTGACTGAAGGATTACAGGAAACCAGAACTGTAAACAGGCAGAAGAAACCAAAGGTCGCTTCATTCACTCCCAGCTTTTCTCCAAACCCCCACAAGCTGCATGACCATAGCAGTGTTTCATTGCATATCACTACTATATCTGATAGGTGTGTGTGAAGCGGTGAACCCAGACAGACGCTGGAGACAAGTGGAGCTGAAAAGAAGCCAGCAGGAAATTCTGTGCTGGGTGAATGAGGGGAGATTTGGCAAAGGTCTTTTAAACAAGTATCTTGAGACAAGAGGACAGCACACACACACACGCAAAGGTTACAAATCGATGTTTGAACATACACCTTTGCTGGCACATTCCTTTTAAAGTAAATACTCATCTCTCACACCTACCTCAGTGTGTCAGAGGGCAGCAGGGTGGCAGCTGCCTATCCAAACACCTAACCCTCTTATATATGTGGAGTTCTCATTTCCTTCAGCGGATGATTTATGCTGCACAGCATGTTTTTCCTCTCTTGCAGAATTTTAATATAAACTGTTATTCAACTATAGTCCTAATAAGCGTCCTCGGTAATAGTAGCCTTCACATTTCTCTCAATCAGCTTATTCTTTATGTCATCTTCAGAGCAGATAGGTTCATAAGTGTTCACCGTCTTTGATCACTGTTTAGTTAAAATAATCACCAAGTTAGAGAGAAGTTTCTGCTCAAGTCTGTCAGCATTTCTACCAAAAACTTACTGGACTGCTTTACCTTTTTCTCTCTGAATGTAGCTGAAGTTCAAACCCTTGAGTAATTATTTTTAGATCTCCTTTAAGTCCTCTTTGCTCTGTTCTCTCCAGCTCACACTCCTGATAATTCCTTCCTGGGCTTTGTGAGTGAAGGGACCGTTAGGAAGGGAAGCGAGCTCGAGCCAGTGAGCTACAAGAAAGACAGAATAGCGGTGGTCTATGGAAAACAGGACTACATGTGGCAGGTATGAGGACCAAAAAAAGTGCATATATGCCAGAAAACAAACATTCACAACAAATTATGCCAAGAAGTCCTCTACTTGATGGCTATGAGAGGTTAAATGCACTGCAACCTTAGGAAAACACCAACTATTAAAAAACACACAACACAGCTGAGCTTGAATAAAACACAATGGCAGTAGAAAAAAAACACATTGACATTTCCTTAAGTTGCAATGCGTTTGAAACCTCGTGGCCACCATATCGACTAGATCTTAGTTTGTACGTCACCTAAAACTCAAAAAATACTTGTTAATAGACAAACCTGTAGTACTACTTATTTAAGGATTCATGTTTTGGGTGTTTTGGTATAAAAATGTCTGCCTTCTCTCGAGTACGATGGTTCTAGATAGTACTGCTAATAACTGCGTTACTAAGGGAACTAGCCACTTGAATTGTTGAAAAGTTAAAAGATAAGTAAATCTGAAGCTCCATGGCAATTGTTGTGAAGCTTTTGCCTTTATACCAAACTATGCCTGCCAGCTAAAGAAAACACACAACTAACAAACCTTATAGATGAGACATGGAGCATTAATGTCAAGTGTCTCATCAGTGGTAGATAGCTAGGAGCTAGGAGTCCAGTCTACATGTTACCAAATGTTGTTGAGCAAACTTTGGAAACACTGAACCCCTAATTTCTCTCGATGCAACTATTAGGTTGAGCTCACTTAAAGGAGCAGAAGTAATTCCATGTAAATGGGTGAATATGGCTTATGTGGTGTGATTTCATTCAATTAGAGCAGAACAGTTAAATACCATACTATATAAATACCACTCCATTTATTTGCATGTTTGCCAGGTTGGTGGGTTTACTTTGGTAGAATGGAAATGGTTCTGTTGCTCACAGAAAGTTTGTGGCTTTATTTGAGAAACTTGATCGTTATTTCTGTTTTTAAAAGGCATTTTTTGGAACTTTTTTGGAGAACCACAAGACTGGCGATGTTTATTCCGTTATGCTGATGTGAAGGCAAACATTTCTACAGCCGGTATCACCAAAATTGGGAAGCTTACACCAGATGGATAAATAGCGCCACAGGACAGAAGAAAATATTTATATCATGTATATTTTGGTTTTGAACACGCTTGAATTTCATGTACTCAGTGATGCATCTGTTTTTTTGTTGTTGTTGTTGTTTTTCTGTGTGTAATCTCCAGGGTAAATATGAGTATGTGAAAGTGATCAGTGAAGAACTGGAGACTCACGCCACAGTCTATCAGCCTCCTGGACACACATTGCATCTGCCCAGCTTCATCAGAAACCACGGACTGCTGACTCAGGAACACTTTCAACAACTTCTCCGTAAAACTAAGGTCTAATTAGAGCCGATCACAGTGTAAAAAGCCAGAGAATTATTTTGGATAACCTGCAATATTATAAATCTTCCCTTTCAGTTGTTTGTAGGTCTTGGCTTCCCCTATGAAGGTCCAGCACCTATTGAGGCAATAGGAATGGGATGTGTCTTTATTCAGCCGAGATTTGACCCTCCACACTCATCAGCCAACAATGACTTCTACAAGGGCAAGCCCACCACAAGACAGGTAAGCAACTCTTAAATCATGGGGATAAAACGTGAAAATAAATATTTTATATTATCTAAATTGTTATTTCATTGTTGAATCCCAAATACTGGCAATATTTTATCAAAGATATAATAACAGTTGATAATTTTCAATCGCAGATCTCCTCCCAGCACCCTTATGCTGAGGAATTCATTGGTAAACCCTACGTATGGACTGTGGATGTGACCAACAAGAGTGACATACGCGAGGCCGTCAAAGCGATTCTAAGAAGTGAGGTAGTTTCCACTAAACATACTAAATCACAGTTAAACTGTATGCTCAGTACAAACATGCACACATATTATTTCCCCAAATTCCATTTAAGGTAGCGTGTTTATGTCTGATCTTGCAGGTGAAGTCCTTCACTCCTCAGGAGTTCACTTGTGTGGGAATGCTGAAGCGGGTCCTTGGTTACATCACTCACCAGGTACAAAGATGTAAAAAAGAGATGGAGTATTATTATTAGGTGGTACCCCAGCAAATTTCAGTCATAAATCAGATTTATGAAGTATGTTCTGAAATGTGTGGAAATCTCAAAAAAGAGTGCATGCCTTTGTAAACCTATCAGTTGACGCCTCTGTGCCTTTGTTGGAATTTTTGTGGTCAGAATTTTACACTATAATTTGGAGCTTTTAATTATTTTTTTTAACTGTTCTTTCCAGAGTGGAATGATTGTACAGCATACATCTTTAATGACTTTACAAATGAAAAATTGGGTGCACAAGTTGGTAATTATTTTGGATTTTCTCTAATCCTCACAGGTTTTAAATTAGACTTACAGTCTCAGATGTATACAGACACTCACTTCAATCTTTTAATAAGTTTAAGGTTCTACAGGGTCTTTTAACTTGACCAGGCCAAAGCCTATTAACATCTCATTAGTGATCACGATAGCCTACAACTCTTTCTCTTTGCTGGCACAAAAAGGATTTGTTTGACAGTCCTCACTGGATTGACCTCAGAACATTGGGAAAGTCCAAAGAACTCAGTGAAGAGCTAAGAAGGAGAACTGTGGATTTACACTAGTTGGAGCCATTTCTAAACAACTGCAGATTCCAAGATCATAATTCAGACAGTTGTACGTAAGCACAAGTTATTCAGATGTGTCACTTCTTTGCAAAGGTCCTCAAAAGGGAATATGGGTTCAGGAACAACGCAGGAAGCATGAAGGCTCAAGCCTGCCCTAAACTTGAAACTCCTGGAACACCAACGTCACTGTAAAGCGATTTTTTACATCACAGTGCTCGAAAATTGATGTATTCAAGCTTGACTAAAAATTTGCAGCTGCCCACGTGGACAAGCCAGATGTCATCTGGAGAAATGTTTTATGATCATATGAGACAAAGATTGAGCTATTTAGCCACAGTGACAAGAGGTATGTTTGGAGGAGTAAATCTCAGCCTTTCAAACCTAACAACACTGTATCAGCATGGAGGTCTACCTCTAAATTCTTAAACTTTACCTACCTAACTTTACCTTTACCTAAAACTATTGGATATTCCAATAGAGCAATACCATATCATTCATGCCCATGATGAGTGCATGGAAACTTCTGATCACAACTGCAGTTCATATGAGTAAAGTATTGCCAGAAAAAGATTTCTCCAGTTGGGGATCCACCAAACAGAATATTATCAAAGAGGAAGAACAAGAAGAAGACCCTATGTGTATCTATATAATAGATAAATCCAGATTTTAATTTAAAGTCAGGATTGTTTCCCAGGCCTTTGTTCCCTTATGAGTGTTAGATAGGGGAGAGATTTTTCAGTTCTTGCTTGGTTCAAACTCTAATCGTTGTCAGTTTTTTTCTTCTCTTTGTTATCATCAAGAACTTCTGCAGTAAATCTGTCCCTACTTGGCCACCAAAAAGTGCTCTGAGGGTTCACCTCGCTCCACTGGGTCAGTCCTGTGTGAGTGTGTGCCGGCGGTCCTCCCTTGTGTGTGAGCCGGCTCTGTTTCACCACCTCAACACCCCTGCTGCGTTTACCAGGTGAGAAATTAGCAAACACTGACACATGCACATCTGGAAACAGACCGAGGACAAAACATGAATAAAATCATGTTTGAGATCTCTTGGTGGTAATAAGAGCCGAATGTTAATGCTGTGTAACCTTTTCAGCAGATAAAAATCAGTAAGCACAGCCGTTTTTCTTGTACAACATCCAGGATTCCCCATAAAACTGAACAAGATCACAAAGACACCATTAAACGAATACAATGCAATATAGTAGAATGTTCTATAGTATCAACATGTACACTACTGTATATGCAAATAAACTAATTACCTTTTTTTAATTTGCAGGCTTGGATTAAGTTGCGCCAGCGTGCTGCCAGAACTCAACCACTTGTTTCCTTCTTACAGTCCTTGGGGTCGTCAGTGTGGCCTCCAGCAGGAGCCCCTGCTTTTCAGTTGTGCTGGCTCTGATCCGTCCTATCGCAGACTGTGTCCCTGCAGATCTCACCTAACTGGATAGGTTGCAATCTGTCTTGACTGCCTCTAAGTAACACTGAAAGAACTCAGGAAAAGCACCAAAGAGCCATCTGCAATGCATGCTGTACAGGTAAAGATTCCCAACAAAAGGGAGACAGCTCTCCCGCCAAAGCCATTGAAAGCCTTGCAGTCATGTTTGTGTATGTGTACACATTCAAATGACATACAATTCTGAGGAAGTAACCATAACTGAATGTCATTTCCTTAAAGTACTTGACAAGCTGAAGAACTGTAAATCCAAGGCCTGATTTCCCTTGGCGTCAAGTGTAACTGTAGCTTAAGAAAAAAAAGCCTTTGAATGCCGGCAATATGCACCTCAGGGAAAATGTGTTTACATGTGTTTAAATCAAGTGGAAACTGGCACCGGCGAGTATAAAAGCAGACCAGTTTACATCAGTTCTTCGCCTGCTCTAGTCACACACAGTGCAGTAGGCTTCTGTGTTATGCAAAATAAGTATCTAATTATTCATTCGCTTACAGTAATGTATCACAGTGGCCAGTGCTGCATGGGATTGCTGCTCATGTTGCTCCTTCATGCTTTGCTGGCTGCAGATATTAGCCTGGGGCCTTAAAGGAGAGAGGGTGACAGCCTAAGTGATGAGGCTCATTATCGGAGTGAATCATGGATAACCTCTGAATCCATTTGGGAGGTCACAGCCGTATGACCATTATTATACTGTCATCTAAACCATTGGTTCCCAACCATCTTTGACTTAGGAAACCCCCTCAGCTCTTTTTAAATCTATGCCCCCCCACGATTGCTGTAGGAACAAACTCATTGTTTGGCTTTCAAATGCAAACTTTATGTCATTTAAACCTGGGAAAAAAGTCAGTTAAGACAGAATTAATTGTATTTTCATGATTTTTTTTTTTTAAAAAAATAGAAATTAAAGCTTAAAATGATTTTAATCATAACGAGTGTCTCGTTTTGCACTGGGGTTCCAGGATTACTCCCCGATTGCTTCATGACTTACAGATTTGTTGAGAGCCCAAGGGTGCGTTACGGTCCAAGCTGATATGAACAAAAATGGAAATCTGACATATGTACATTTAATCATTTCCATTCTGAAAGCTCAAAGAGTCACACAGGCTTTTCTCATCACCCCCACCAACCGGTTGCACAACTACACGTGGAAGAAACAAATGATAACAAGTAAAGGTGAAACTACAGCTCACAGTCAGTGATGAGGTGCTGCACTTACAAAGCACAGCTGTTAGCAAAGATGGCTCCAGCAATGGCAACAAGCTGCTGTTTTGAGCTTGACTGATGTGAGGTTTTTCTTGGAAACAACACGCTGATGAACTGGTGGAAAAAGAGACCTTTTTTTCTGCTTCGGTACATTTTATGTGACCAGAACATGTTGTCACTCAGAGATCAGACCGCTCAGGCCTGCGACAACAAGACTAGTTGACAACATGACAGACTAGTAAATGGCTGTGAAATCGTCCACGAAAACAATATTTGTGACAGCTTTGGTGCATTTCTGTGAATTTGTCTGGCTCTGTCAGATGTGACTTTTGCAAAATTAGCTGGACCCGTCCAAAGATGATGGAAATGGACTTGTATTTAATTCAGGAGGGTATTTGAAACAAAGAAAAATTAAAGTTGTTTTTGACTCGGAGGGACGTCTCTGAAACTAATTTGTGGAAAATCGTGTGTAATTTCTGGATGAGTCACATTGACTCATATCAGTTACATGTGTTATGGCATATAAAAGCTGTCACTCACTTCCCAGGTGGCTGATAGCACAGGGTTCAAACCGAGGCTTCAAAAACAAGCCCAAGTACGGATGGAGCAAGCTGGGACAAAGGTTGTAGTGTTCCCCATGGTTGCCTACTGACCTCATGCTGATTGGGTATACGCGTGCAGAACTTAAACAGTCCATATGTTTGCCAGAAACCAATTTGATTGTAGACATTGTGTGATTTGGATGATAATTTGAGGTCTGTGGTTATTGCTGCAAACTGCAAATTTGTACCTCCAGTTCAATAGTATAGATAAGCAGCACCACAAAATATGATGACAACTAAAGCATATTTTAAACAGCTGAAAATGTTGGTGCTATAGACTAACTGACTGATTGGAAACTGATTGCAGTGCATCCTGAGGGCAACAATATTGTCTATGCAAGATTTTTTTTTTTGTTCAGTGCAATATCTGTACAGTCAGTGCTTGAGACCGTGCAAATTCAACGTTATGTTGGGGTAGTGAGGGAAAAATTCACAGACCAAGGTAACCAAGACCAAGGTGATAGGTTACGAAGTGTTAAAACTACTAGCTTCTAGCTTGAGCCAATGACTGCCAGGGTCTTGACTCTGATTCACGCCCACACGTACTTGAATCGGTGACATCACAGCCAGCAGAGTTGGTAAACACTAGGCTGCTTGGCTAGCTAAGCTAACGAGTGTTAAAAAGTAGACAGAAGAAAAAAACTGATGTCTACACGTAAGTTTCAAGTGTCTCTCCCCCATACTTTAGGATAACAGCATTTAGTTTAGCATTTAGCACATTTAATCTTTATTATCTATCCATTGAGCACTGTCTTGCTTTTGTATCCTCCTTTTCCTCTTCTTTCTTTTTTTCTTTTTTTTCATTTCCACTCTTCATTGTCAGCGAGTGGCCTTTGTAGCAACTATTAATGACGTTGGTGAAGTCCTGTGGGATCCCCTTCTTAGGTCAGGTCTCGCCAACTGTCACTGCAAACTTTGGACATTGTTTAAAGTTTGTCTACCTTGCTTGGTGGCAAGTAGTAACTCTGCTTAGATTGACATAAAACAATTATGAAGCCCTATCTTGAGGTTTTTGATGTCATGAGACGGAGGTGGATCTATCTTTGAAAATATATGGATGGCTCTAATTTACAAAATGAGCATCTTGTCCTTAAGCAAGCCTAGTTAATGAGATTATAAAACAAATAGGAAAAAGTTTACGGTAGGGTCTTTTTCTCATAGTTGCCTTCATAATCTGACTTGTTGCAGCTTTCTATGTGCCTAAAACCTAAAAAATGAAAAGTTAATGCAGGTTCTAGATGCTTCTTCATTGGCTTTATTTTTCAGATCCAAAACTCCATCTTTTATATACAGTTTTTGTACACCCTATTGTGATGCCAAGTTTATTTGTATTTGAGTCATTATATGACTCAAAGTATATAAGGTTTACAAAAATCCACTGACTTTAGTGTCCTGGGAACCATAAATATCAGTATAAATCTTTGTTTCTTGACATTTCCCAAAACAAAGTGACAGAGCAAACAAAAGACTGACACTACCATGCCACCAGCATAGCTAAAACCCCCCAACAAAACAAAGAAGCAAAAACAAAAAAAACCCTGTTAATTTTTAATGTTGTATGGTTTGTTTGGAGGAAAAAAACCAAAACAACAGAACCTCAAGGAAACCAAGAGAGGAAACTTTAAGCTGTGTAAGGGTTCATATTCCAGCAGAGATGCAATAATGTTTATCAGTGTGCTTCTTAATTTTACACTAGAGAAATGATATCTTTTAGTTACACATGGACTTCTTTATCTTTTAGCTGTAGACTGTCGTGGCAATTTCAATTTCATTGCCAAGGAAAAGGAGATATTTTGGTGACGAAAGCTGGAGGACTTCACTCCTATTTATCAAACTTTTGGTTCTGGACAAAACTGAGATAACACGTTTTTTATTTCCTTGCACTGCATCAGGAGTCAGTATCAAGCTTCATACTCGGTATCTCGGGAAGATTTTATACATATTACTCATAAATGTTTGTTTCTTTCTAAGAGTTCCTGGAAACTTTTGAAACTTTTATTGCTTTATTACATTTGCAGGACTGTGTGCAATCAATCATGGTGTTTACACTGTGTTTCACAATCTTCTTGTGGCGTCCAGTCACACACCACTTCAGACAGACTTATTTCTAATTTTACTCAATCTTCTGCCCACTTGTCTTAACATTCCTTCTGCTCTTATTTTCATCTCCGCTTCTCCTCATTTCATCTTCATACAAATTCTACAACCAATATAACAATAGATAAGACAGACTTTATTTTACAGACAGACTTTAACAGTTTCAGACAAGGATTTTTAAGGGAAAAACTGCGCTCTTTTTTATTTTGTATTTTTAAAGTGCTGATTGTGCCAAAATTATTATAGGATAGGTACTTAATATCACTGAAACACATCTAGTTTAGTCGTACAGTGTCATTTACCTGTGTTTCAAAAGTATGCAAACCTACTTCAGAAGGACAGATGTAATACTGCAAAAAAATCTTTGAAATATCTTCATCTTGGTTGATTTGCAATAACCTTCTCTATCCTGAAGGGGGCAGTGTGGTTAAACTTGTTGTGCTATGTCATAGCTTATAAACCACATCAACCTGCTGTAGAAATGAGTGACAGAGACGACAAGAAAGACAAACAAATGCACCAAGTGATTTCTGAACATTTTTGAGAGCTACAGCAAGAAAGAGAAAATCTGCAGATGTGTTTGGACAAATGGAGACACTCAAACTCTTCTCTACAGGAAGCGCTCCATTTATTCCACTCAACACACTTGCAAAAAGGGGTAGGGGAGAGAGCGGCTCAACTACCATAAGAAAGCAGCTGCTTTTATTGAAACCTGTTATTGGCGTGCCAAGATTACACTGAACAACAACAACCCTCCTCCCTGGAAGCCAATAAAATGCCGACAACAAACACTTGGCTTGCCTACAGCGCTGTTAGAAGCCACAGAGGTTGGCCTTAATGATATGTGGTAACTATTACAGACTATTAAACAAAATGAATAAAAAAAGAAAAGAAGTAGAGAAAGAAAAAAAAGAAGAAATGGGGCAATCATTGATTTGTTCGGGAGTTGTTTCCAGACCTAATGTAGGTAGCTGACTCATTGTTGGGCAACCTCAAAGAGATGCACCATTTGAGTGTAGCTCACCGATTAACCATGCAAGCAGCTAGATAACGCAGCAGTGCATTGCCTGATTTGCTGTTACGCCCATCAGGCAATGCACTCACTGCAAGCCAGGGATCTATTGTATATGCTTGAATAGTTGAGGTATAGCACAGGCCTTTCTGTGATTTCTTTTCCCCCCTCAAACATCCCATGTCAGTATTCTAGCAATCCCATCACACCTGAGTAACTCTGAGGCAGATGTGATCTGGTCCACCTCTCCTGTGCATCTGTCTATTAGCATGTGTGTGCGTGTGTGTTCAAAAAAGCTGCTAATGCCATTGTCTCTATGTATGTATTCAACGGCAAGCGTTTTGTGACCTCCAGGGGATAGGCAAGGTCATTCAAGCTGAGACAAATCCACAGCCACATGACTAAATGTGAAATCTGAACTAATATCTAAACCCAGAACACCATGCAGCCAAAAACTCAATAAAACAGTTGCTTATTTTGTTTGGTATGTGCGCTTATTTTATGCTGAACTGGTGCGCCTAAAATTCTCCAGGCCTCTAATACCCAACCTCTTCTTTCCATCTTCAGAATTCAATGTTGTTGTAGAGTTGTGAAAAAACACAGGGCAACTAGCTAACGGCTGTAACCTCAAGAATGCCCTTGTCATCTTTCATCCCACACCTCTGAATTGCCTTCATTTTCTGGAGGCCCATAAATTGGCTCTTATTGTCCCACAAATGGCTCCTTTTGGGGTGGGATTTATAGTGAGGTGTGGGAATCGAGTGTGCAGAGGGGGTGGGGGGGTATAAAATCCACCTTTTGATGTCCCCCCCCCTCCCCGTGCTTAACAGGCAGAGCAGACGGGCCTACCCATATGCTGCACGGTGCCTTTGCCACACACTGCTAGCGTGCGACTCTCTCACACACAGGCACATTAAAAGATATTAAACTGCTTTTCTGCTTTCATTCAGAGTCATGAGAAGCAACAGCCAAGCAGGGTGGTTCACGTTAAGCTCTGCCACTTCCTCTGCTGTAATTAAAGCTGCCCGTGCAGGGGGTCTCTAAAAGTCTTGTTTTGCTACACCCGTTTTAAAGGCAAGGGCAAGGCTTTTTGAACTGTTGAACAAGTTTCTGTGTATTTCTGGGTGGTGATCAATCATTGGTTTTGACAGGCGCCAAACGTCAACCTGAACAAATACTGTTGCAGGAAAATTAAAACAGTTTCAGAAGCAAGTCATAGCTTTCATTCTTTTGTCCACCACAAACAAAAAGTCAAACAAGAGCAAATGTAAGGCCACTGCAACCCCATTGCAAACCTGCTTTGTTCCGGTGTTTTAAATGTAAAGAAAAATTGTAAAATTACAGTGTGTAAAATCTTACTACTAGATATCAATAGATTGGTAAAATAGTGCAATCAAATTGATTCTGTTTTCTTACCCCTCTCAATTCAAGTGCATCATCCTAGTTCTGTGGCCGGCGTAGGACAAAGAGCTCTGGCCACTGTTCATCTGTATTGCGTGTAGGCTGTCTGTTTAGGCTGGTGTCCACGCCTATTTACTCTGAAAGAGGCTGTAAAACTTTGTTAAAAGAGCTCGATAGGAGTTGATGAATAAGTAAAGCTCACTTCTGTCTGAAGACGGTGATATTGAGGTGAGTTGTTGAGCATATCCTGAACTTTTCTTTTGGTAAGAGTGTGTTTCGGTCACTGTTAGCTGCTGTTAGCCACTGTTAGCCACTGTTAGCTGATGTTAGCTGATGTTAGCCAGCGTTAGCAAAACTTTGAAGTGGCTTTAACATTGTGAGACTTAGACACTTAGTGAAAAAAATCTAATATAATGTGAGAATTTAATCAAACTGTTTATCAGGAAGAGTGTGAGGTTCACATTGTTTCTTTACTTTGTGTTTCTGTTTCTATGGTGAAGCGGACAACTTCTTAGAGCATAAAACATAGGTATGATCTTATCTTGAGCCTAAATAAAAGTCTGCCTCCTCCGTCTTTGATGTACTACATATGTTACCAGTCTCTGGCCACATATGTAAAACACGATTGGGTGGAATGGCTATGTCCATCTTGGACACTGCATTCTAGATGGTGGGGCAACACTGTGGCTTCTACAAACTGCCACCCGCTCCTATGTATTTTTAAAGTTTATGAGACTATATCACTTTGCTGGAAGATGTAATTACACACTAATGAATGCATATTTATGAACGCAACATTCTTGTTTTCTAATAAAAAGCCTTGAAGAATGTTTGACTGTACCTTTAAGGGATCCATTTACACAATACCAGCTGTTTTTCTTACTGCCTTTGTGCCTGCAAAGATGCTTCACTGGCACTGAACAAAATTCTTTTGTAAAATAAACCCTCGTCTAACAGAGAGGATCATATTCACCCTCAGTGCATGCAGAAAGCAATCATAAATGTTAAAAGATGCCCGTGAACCTTAACTTTACCTTTATGGCTGCTGCCATATTGTTTTTCTGTTGGAGCCAGAAGAGGTAAGACGAGGTTGGAGACCACTCCACTGACTTCTGTGCTTCCTTTTTCAGCTCTGGCAATAGCTGCTTGGATACATGAAGAGCAGCTGGGTGGAAGTTATTAACAGTGATGTATGGTGGGCATGGGAGATGAGTATAATTAAAATTGCTGTATGAGATGAAGTTGCTATGGCATGCAATATGTTGTTTGTCCAATATTAGGGTGGCTGTTGATCAGGAGGTAGAACAGGGCATCTATTAATCGAGTGGTTGGTGGTTTGCTTCTCAGTTCACATGCCAAAGTATCCTTGAGGAAGATTTGGAACCCCAAGTTGCCCCTGATGCTCAAGTGTGAATGTTAGCTAGAAGCACTTAGACAAAGAAAAGTACTTGTGTGAATGGGTGCATGAGACATGTTGTATAAAGTGCTTTGAGTGCTTGAGCAGAAAGGCGCTAGATAATAACCAGTTCATTTACCGATATTCAGTGCAAACACACTTTCAAATTTTTACTCTTGTTCCCAACCACCTCTCTGTCTTGCTTTTGTGCCCATTTCTTTCTCTCCTTTAGAGGCAGATGAACCAGGTGATAGTGACACAGCCTGCTGTATGCCAGTTACCACAGTGATGACAGCTGCTAGACCAGGTGCACAGGCAGCTGGGAAGGCTTGGAATTTGTGTGTGTGTGTTTGTGTGTGAAAGAGAGACGACTGTGACACTGCTATCTGTGCTTCTGTAGGACAGAGAACGAGAAATAGGGACGTCGGTGCTGTTATATCACAGGTGAGTTAGCGATGAAGGGAGTGTAGGTGAAAAAAAGGGAAGAGAGAGAAGCGTAGTGGCAGAGGAAGGAAAACTGAACTTTGACTCCTCGCTTGGTTCCCAAGATTCAGAGACTCGGATGTGCTTCAACATCACTCAGTGCTTACGGCCGTTTCTTGGTGAGCATAATTGAGTCAAGACATGAAATCATAGCGGTAATCACGCGGCGAGCCTGGTTGGAGCTTATATGACATCAGCTCGTTAAAGTGGAGCCGTCAAATAAAACAAGGTTATGAGATGAACTTGAAAGATAATGAGTGAAATACCGACAATTCCCACACTGTTAGAAGATTTTTTTCCCTTGCTATTTCATTGACGGTTCAAGCCCTATTGAGTCATCACAGCAAAGCACATTCCTCCTGCGGTGCACCTGTGAGACAGGTACAGATGCTCCAACTCCTCCTCTCCCGTCTCGTCAAACGGCCTCTTTCTTTTCGTTTCCTTTCTTTCCCTCTCTTTCGCACCCTCCGTCTCTTCTGGGAACATTCCAGGCTGCTCCGCTCCTGCACCTTCTCCTCTTCACCTTCTCCTCCCCTCCCCAGCCCTGTTCCCTCTCTGAGAGCGGGAGGCCACGGTGCCGTCACTCACCACCTGGTGATTACCGGCACAAAGGGGGCCTTGGTGGCCACGGCTGCAGCCGCTCAACGCGCAACGCCACCGGGGAGAGAGAGCGGAGGAAAGTCCCCCCGCCTCGACCAATTCCCTTCAGTCCTCCGTCGTCCCCACCTCCTCAGATGATGAAAACTCTGTCAGTGTGGATTAGGAAAGAACGGTGTGTGTCAGTGGAGGGAATAACAGTGATAAAAGCTGTGGCACAGGACCTCTATATGTCCACTCCTCTTTCAACTTACTCACTGTTTGTCACTTTATACCAATTTTGGGATTCCGAACCTTTTCATGCAGTTGTCACTTTGCCAAACTGTTGTTACGCCTTTGATTTTTTTTTCTCCTTGTGGAGTTTTAATGGGATCCTATTTAGCTTTTGCGAGTATATTTTGATGATCAAAGGCAGGCTATTTATGAAAAAACCAAGTAAGAATTTCTCAGACATCATTTTCATAGGTATTCCTGGTAGTAAAAGCAAAAAACAAAGAATCTTACTATAGCGCAGGTCTCAACTATCTCCATGAGTTGCACTTTTATATTTAAACTAAGCATTCCCATTTCATGTATTGATCAAAATCTAGGCTACATATAACAGGAAGCTGAGAGCTCCGCAGCTACTTTGAACAGCGGGTGATGATGAGGACGGAAGCGAGCCCGGTGGTACGAGGGTAGAGCACTGAAGGATTCTGGGACAGGAAAGGGGCATTAAGGTGGTGGTGGTGGTGGGGGTTATTCTCAGGCTGGCACAGCAACAGTCTCGCTTCATGGTGAGAGAGAATGGGCGCCAAAGCCGGGGTGGGAGGGTGCAGGCTCTGAAATTGATTTCATGCCGGAGTCAGACACAGCCCTGAGGAAGGAATAATATGTGTGTGTGTGAGGACGAGAGGGAGAGAGTCCAGTGTGAATTCTGAGGGACACACAATGGCAGAAGGAGAGAGAGAGGGGAGACACGGAAAAAGAGAGGGGCCGACCTGCATCAAAGAGGCTGGATCTGCATGAGAAAAACCATGTTGCAGTTTTGTTGTTGACATCATCAGCAAGCAGCGCCACACAAAGTGGGCGTTTTATGTCATTTATTCCTTCAGTTCCATAAATTACCTCACAGCGATTTAACGTACATTCATTTTGCTGTTTAGATCTGACGCAGAAGATCTTGGGTCTCTTCTGCTTATAGGCACTGCTTACACAGAAATAGGAATGGTGCAGTGGTACAGTCTCTCATGCTCACACATTTTGGTTTGTTTCGATGATGTCAAAGTGTCAAAATGAAGGCAGGAACAGATTACATTTTCACTTTATCTACATGTTTGCAACATAATGAACCTGGGAGGATTTTACTTGTTATTTTTTTAAAATTCAAAAATATGGCTGAAATATATTCTCGTTATCAGTCTCTTTTAAAAAACAACTTTTCCTCCTATTCTTCAAATATTACGACCACTGCGTTAAACCAAACAGGGCGGTACACTGTGCCATACCGTACATTCAGATTTGAAAACTGGATCAGACAATTGCAGATGCTCATCGTTTTACAATCTGTTTAAATTCAGCTTCCGCTTTCTGACGCCTCTCCCACACGAACATTTAAGTGCGCAATTGCCAGCCAACCATCCATCTCCCTTAAGTGTTCTCACACATGCATAAGTACACGTGCACGTGCACAGGCATGCTCACAAAGCGTATACCTTGGAAGGCTGTTTTGAATTGGTCTGCTCCACAGACCACAGGCCTGCACTGATGTCCTTATCCGCTGTGCTCATTTGATCTATTGTGACTTCACCTGCTCCCTCCCTCCACTTTTTACCTTTGTCTTCCTTCATGAGCTTCGTTGTGTGTGCACACTTATGTCTGCCCTCTTAGTTTTGCTATATCTTTTGCCTTGATCTCTTTTTTCCTTCCTTTCCTCCTTCTCTTTCCATTCTCTCTCCCCTATCATTTCCCCCCTTCTTGGCATCAGCGGCAGCATCTCTTTTAAGGCACATGTCAAGGGAACTGTCTGCCACTTTCAAAGGCCTTTGTGTCCAGCCTTTCTTTCCCTTAATTTGGTTTCCCCAAAACACTTTCCCATAGCATGGCTGTCTCGCCCCCTTTTCTCTCAGCTACCCCTCGCCTTTCACTCCCTCCTTTCTCCAGGCTCCAGCTGTCCTAAATACATTTTACCAAAGATGATATATATAAGTCATGGATACTTTTTTGTAATTTGACTGTTTTTGTGCTTTTTTTTAAAGCATGCACACTAATACATGTGAAGGTTGTCAGGATGTAAGTTATCCAAATTGCACGGAAATGTATATTTATTGAATCCAAAAAAAAAGAAAAAGAAGCTCATGGAAAGACAAATTTGGATAAATGCAAGGGAGGATAGCGAGATGATGAATATATGATGTAACTGATTTTGAAAACAGACACCTGAAATTCTGACTCGTGATACATTTCATAGTACCGGGCCCTCCGACGTGTCCTGGGCATCCGGTTTCCCCCGCTGCCCTCTTCCCATGACTCCTCTGACCGCATAGGTTTCTCTAGGGAGCTTCTTGTCATGGCAACGCTTACCAAAGTATTGTTCCATTAGCAGAGTAAGTAAGAGGAAAGATGGCCCAAGAACAATTGTGTGTATTTATTTATCCGTTTGGGGAGACAGACGCAGCGGAGATGACATGGTAAAAGTTTTTGCGAGCACAGAAAGTTGGCAGGAGAAAATAAATTGTGAAAACAAGCGTGCGGTACCCCTGATGGGTGTGAGTGACGGCATTCGTTCCTCGCATGTGTGCGCAGCGCTGCGGTGTCCTCACCTCAGGCAGACACATGTGGTTTTAATCAGCTGTATATGGACCCACTCCTTCACTCTGCGTCTGCATCTTTTCCTCCCCCCAAAGTCCCGCTTGTGTCTCTTCGTTCATCCCATCAGTCTCGTCTGTGCTGTTGTTCCCGCTGCTCTGACAGCCACCTTCCTTTCTTTCACAATACATCGTTTCCTTTTACATTTCTCATATCCTTTGCCAACATCTTTTCTGCATCGTTTCACCTTTTTTCCCCTTCTTCTTCTTTCTAGCCGTCCCTTTTCCCCGCCGCTTTCTCTCTCCTGAACACATCAGCGGTCCGTGTACTTGTCATCCAGTCTACTTGGAAATCTTTGAACGGTATTCCTACAGGGAGGCTGCATCTGTGTCACTGCAGGATGTTTGATTTACCTCTCACATCCCACTGCTTTGAGAGGCTTATGTCAAAAAAGCATCTTCCTCCTCTCTAGAGAAATGCGATGTGTGTGTATCAGTGGATGGATTTGCTTCATAAGCCCTAAGTCTTTGAGGTGTAAATGTATTCCTGTGTGTGTGTGTGTGTAGTGCGTGTAGGTGTATCCTTTCCACGAGACAGTTTTAAAAACATATGTGTGCATAAAAAGCAAAGGACACATGGGTTCCTGGTACTGAGCGTTATAGCATGATAAAAGTAGACCAGTGACAGGAAACCAGGAAAAGTCAGGGGATTTTTTTGCTGAATGTTTCCACACCTCTGAAGGAAAACAATGAAAAATCAGATCACAAAGTTTCTGTTCCTGCCTCGTTATCCTGGATGCTTCTCATAAATCACATGGGAGCAGGACTGGGCTCCCCATATCACAGAAACCACTGGAATGCATTATTGAGACTAGAGTGCATTCTCAAAGTGCTGGGATGTAAGAAGCTCTTCCAAAAGGTTTAGCCAATTTTATGGCCCTTTGTTTTGTTTTTTTATATGGGTGACAGTTGTTGAGAGTGATATGAAGTGAGAGTGATATGTCCAAGGTCAGGTCAAGTCCAACAAAACATGAAAGAGATGTACTGCAATGGAATGATCATGATGGAGGACATTTGCTTGTAATCAACTCCCACCCTCCTAAAAGAGCCCTCCGCTCAGGCGTGGCCTGTTGCCCCGAGTAACCCTGCGCAGCATCCCCAGATCCCCAAAATAGCGAATAGGAGCTCTCTCACTCTCCCACCTTTCGTAGACACACATAGCCTTGTACTTTTAGTCTGACAGGCAGGGGAGAGGTTGTTTTTTTCTGTCTGAGCTCAACCGACCATCAAACAGCTCACAGCTGGGACCCAGAACCATGACCTTGGACTAGAACTTGGAGTAAACTTCCTCAGATTTGCTTCCTTTACAGCAACATCAGAGGTGGTCGAGATACTTTACTGGACATTCATAAAATGTGCTGAAGGACTTCCTTTTCCATACTAATTTGTAGGATTTTTTTTTTTTGTGCAGTGAATATTAGTTTGGATAACTGCTGAAAAATAACAAAGAGACCCGAAGTGACATAAGTACTTAAAATCAGTGTCCTATTTTCCACAATCAGTTAAAGTAATGTCAAACAGCTCAGCGAAAGTGGCCATTTATTTGGTTTCCAAATGAGTCAGGCCACTTCTTCAAAGAGATTGATTACAGCTGCCGAGCATGCATGAAATCCTGAGACGTATTTTCAGCTACACCTAAATTATTCCAAGCACTGCTTTTTAGGAGGTTAGACCTTTCCTGATGGCTCAGAAACAAGTCTGCACATATAACACAGGCAAGCCACACACCTACTTGCACACACATCACAGCCCCCCCTAAACACCCAGTAGGTAAGAGAACAAAGCCTGTGAGCGTCTGTAATAGGAGGGATGAAGCAGAATGAAAACGAGAGAGGAGATGGTGACCTGACAGCGGTTTGTTGGCCACGGCATGGAAACAATTTTTTGGTGGGGGGGGGGGGGGGGGGGGGGGGGGCACAGCCATCTGCCCTGGTGGACCTATGCTGCCCCATCACACCTTCCTAGAAACTGAGCCCCCCCACCTCTTCACCCACCTTTTCCGGCATGCGTAGCTGTCACTCATGGCCGCTCGCCACACATTCTCCTCATGCGCGCGTGTTTGTGTGCATAAGAAATGTGATTTTTGAAGAGCAAAGTATTCGGTGAGTCAATCACCTCGCTCCGAAGAGTGACAGTCGATGGCCCCGCGGGAGGAGTCTTGTTTCACAGTACCTGAAAGTTTTTGTCTCAGCAGACCTCACGATGTAGGTCTGAAGAATGCAATCCTGCGGTGGCTCGGTGCTGTGATTGATCAGATAATATGCTGGTTTTGAGTAGCGGTCTGCAGGTTTGAGTTGGTTTATGGAGGGAAAAATAACACATTGTTCAGGGGGGATCACATGAGTTGCAGTTAACATTCAGAAAGACAGCCTTACTGTCTAAACCTGTCAGCCATTTGTGCATTATGTGTTCTCCTCTTCATCAGATGGGTCACTTCTGGCCTCGGGTTGAATATATATATAAAGAATATACTTCACCATCACTGTTCCATAGCAGAGCAGCGCACTCCGACTTCATCATCCACTCTCCTTGTAAAGGGATACCATGTACTTTTCCGCACCATTGGCAAGCATGATTGACCACAATTAGGCCAATCACAGCCATTTTTAATGACTGGGACAAATTGATGACAGGGTTTATAGACGCAGCTGTCCTCATTTTCACATATTACTCTCATTAGAGTGCACATCACTGAATGAACTGGAGAGGCCACTGGAAATGTGGGGAGAGCCAGGTTGAAGGCCGGAGGACTTTCTTCTGTGTGAGTGGAAGTCTGTGTATGTGTGTGTGCGTGCGTTTGTGTGCTTGGGTCGGTGTTGAGTCGCGTCCAGGAATGATCTGTAGTCGCCGCCGCGCCAGAGCCACAGGTGTCCCTGTGCCCCTTCGATTGCGAGCTGCCTCTTTTTCCCAGGAAAATGCTTTCAACCAGAGTTGGGTTACCACAAAGCAGCACAGACATCTAAGAGATGTCAGGAATCCCTCCCCATCAAAGGGAAATATTTGGACATTTTTTTAATATCTGCAATTAAAAAGAGAGAATAATAAGAGGGAAAAAAGATTCAAAAGGGAGCGAGAGGAATGAAATAGAGGGAAGAAGAAGGTGAGTCAGCACCTGGTGTTACTGCATGTGCCATGAACCTGTTCTCACTCCCAACCGGTCATATACTAATGCTTGATACTTGTATCAATGAGGGGAATTCCTAGTGAAAAACATTCCTTACCTGAGTTGTGCCTGTGAATGCAACATAACCTGGACTCCTACTCCAGCGCTCCAATCAGAGCATGATTAGAGGGGTGACCTGTAGTCCCTTGTTTTTTTGTCCTAGTGTTTTCTTGTCCTACTTTTTTCTACTAGCACCTATTTGACTTGACCATCTCGACTCTACTTGGTTTTTAGCTAGTGGAAGAACCCAGATTATTTGCCTTGGTGACCGTGTTTGGTTGCCCAATGCTTAATGGCAGTCTCATGTGCCACTCTCTTGTTTATGCCCACTTTATCACATTTTAGCTTGATTGTGCATTTTAGTGTGTCAACCACACAAGCTGCCCTGTCTTTTGCTTATTTAATTTCTTTACAGTTATTCACCTCTCCTTAGTTAGTTTTTCCTTTTAGTAAGTGTAGATAACAGTAATGTTATGTTTGTCCATACTGCCTGCCGTTGCTGCTGTTACGGAGGGTTCCAGCAGGTGTTGCTGTGGCTCTCTAAAAAGAGTTTTTTTGGGTACTTCCGGTTACGAGTGTACAATGGTTCATGTTGGCTGCTAATAAAGAACGCCTGACATACAGTTACAGCGGGCTGATGGTTATTATAGCAAACCTACAGTAAGTGAAAGTGCCATCTTGTTGGGAGGCCAGGCACACAGCAATTTCTTAAAAATAGGCCATGCAGTCTTAACCCTTGGATGCACAACCTACCAATACCTACACTCTTTCACGAGTGGGGTCAAAAATGACCCCAATTAAAATCAATGCATTTTGCTATAAACTCGGTTTTTATTCTTCAAAATCTTTAAAACAAAGAGTTGTAATATTTTCATATTTGAGGTATTCCTCATAAAACATGTTTGTGACATGAGGCCCTTTGCATTTTTATTTATTTATTCATTAATTTTAAGAAATTGCAGTTTTTGTATCACTTGTATCACTTTTGTATGCTTGCTCGGCATATACTGCAGAAGCTGCCCTTCCCTCTGAAAGGCACAAGTTGTTCATCCACTGTAACACAATCACTGAGCATGAATGTCTGTCTGCAGTTGACCAGGAACAGGCCCCATATGTAGCGGAAAGCTGCCACGTGGTTTGTTTTCAGTCGGTAGGCTCTGGTCCTCTTGTCATCAAAGTGCAAGACGGGCGAATATCTTCAAATCTTTGAATTGACATAGTGGCCTTAAACAATGGGTTATGCAGAGGACTCCCAAAAATCACACCGACTGGTACATCCCAGTTCTTCTCACTTCCTGCAAGAATGGTCAATCAAATGAAGGCCAGGAGCTTATGTTTGATTACATTTTCCCACTCTTTTCCCCTGTCTGTGGCTACTCTTTGTGCCTCCATGTTTGTGCATGGCAGCACCTCTTCTATTATATTATCAGACATGAACATCTTCCATGCATCTATTGGGGAGACAGTACTAAACCCAGGTGTAAGCCCTGGCTGACTAATTCAGAATATTGTGGCTAGAGCAGTAAGAGGGGCTCATTCTGTTAGACTCAATATCTATTTCCTCTTCAGAGGACTCATCAGAGGACTCCTCTGACTGGCCTTGTTCAGTGGGGGGGACAATAGTCTGGGTCCTCTATATCTTAGATGTCTGATGTCCGAGTCAATGCCTCCGATGGGCTCTTCATCCCATCCGTCCTGGATCATTTGTAGGGCCACATGGATCCTAGCTGGCCTCATAGCAGCCATGTTACTTTAGATATTTTAAAAAAACATCAGAAAGTACAATGTTTGAAATGCACAGAAAACTATAAACAGGGCTGCACATAAATGGTCCGCAGGTGCACATTCGCTGTCAAAATAAAAGACGTGCACCAGATAAGAAGTTGGAACGCTCGTTTGCGTACATTAGATGTTCTGGAGGAGGACAGACATTTGTTCAGAACTCTTAAAGATGTTGAAGAAGCAAGCTCCGTAAGCAATTACTTTGGTTTTCCTCCGCCGCAAAAGAAGCGCATATTATCAGAATTTCTGGGAATACTTTTTTTTGGCAGCCAATGTGCACCTGCAGACCACTTATGTGCAGCCCTGACTATAAATCATATATGTTACTGTGTAAAAATTAATTCCTGATCCTTTAGAAGTGTAAGTGGGATAGTCAGAGTTGCTAAAAATGAAAGTTTCATAGAAGATTCCATAGGAACTGCTTGGGGTCATTTCTGACCCCACTTGTGGAAGAGTGGGGTAGTGATACAAAAACAGCATTTTCTTTAAATTAATGAAAAAAAATTAATAAAAATGCAAATGGCCTCATGTTACAAACATATTTTATGAGGAATACCTGGAATATGAATATATTACAACTTTTCATTTTAAAGATTTTGAAGAAAAACAACCCGTGGGGTCGTTTTTGACCCCACATGTGCATCTAAGGGTTAAAAGCTTTAATAGAAGACCCTCACTAAAAAAGATACCGAGATACCACCAGGAAATTGTTTTATTGCTGACTGTGATAACCAGGATGTGCAAGGAAATGGTGGCAAAGCTAATATCAGATAGGAGATATTTGCCCGTGGTTAATGCTGTAGATATATGTAACTTTGGTGCCTAGCCCAAACAGTGTCAGAAAAGCAAATGTTAGAACTGAAAGCGGTAGGAAGCTTGTTGATATAAGTGTTAATGGGAAAATAACGGTAAAGATATACAGAGTCTGTGAAAAGGTTAATAAGAAAGCAGGCCAGGCTTATGTAAGTGGTTTTGGTTGTTATACAGATTTTAGACCCTATATGAAGTGTTTACACTGTGTGATGACTGAAAAAAACAAAAAAACGTGACAGGAAGGATTTGTAACCAAATGCTGGCATAAGATGATTTGGGAGGGAAGTTGAGGTGGTTCTACCACAAAAGAAAAAAACTGCAGAAGAATGAAGGATTAATTTAAAATGTTACCCCCCTGTATTAGTTTAAATAGATCCTTTAATAAAAAGGAATGACACCTCAAGACCCCGTTTGCATCTGGTTGTCATTTTGCAGTAAAATATTTGTCATAAATATCATGTAATAGTTTTTGATTGATTTTTTTAGAGGAACGTATTGTATTTAAATGGTTATAACGTGTTACTGTAGTGTATATAACAAAGTCGCAATAAAACAAAGACAGTAGAACTTTAAGATAAGAGACATTTCATAAAGTCTTGACCTTATTTGATACTGAAGAAGAGGTCAGAGGTCCAATGTGATATTTAGAATCCCCATATATCATCATGTAGCATTCCCTATATATTGTCAATACAAACAATACGTATATAGCGTTATTATCACTTTTGAACTTCAGATCAATTTATTGACCCTGAAGGAACTATGGTAAATGTTAAATGCGTATATGGTACTTTCTATATGTTGACAAATACACACCACACTTGTAAAATCATAGTTTCTAACTTAAAAGGCTTTTTGTTAATTTTTAAAATATAAAAAATAAACTAAAACAATCCTAAATTATTTATATTATTCCCTACAATAATTCAATTTCCAATTTTCTTGGTGTCACTCTTCTACATGTTTCTCATCAGAATACAGTGGTCCCTCGCTATAACGCGGGTTCACCTTTCCTGGCCCTGCTGTTTCGCAGATTTTTTTGTGTGCAATTTTGCATGTTTTTTTTTTTTTAACAGCGCATTGTGTTCTGCATCCTGATTGGTTGTAGACCTGTCTCCTGTCCAGTACAGAATGCGTTCAGCTTGTCAAATTTACATAAATCTTCGATCGCTAGCAGTGTAACTCTGAAGTGCTGTACTGTATGGTTGTAAGTTTTCTCCCCAACAAACACAACAATGTCGACGAAACGTTTTGCACCGTCAAAGGCATCTGTGGTTGCACCCAAAAGGCAAAGGAAGACGCTAACCATCGCACAAAAAGTTAAAGCTAAAGGAAGGTAGAAGTTACCATATTTTTCGGACTAAAAGGCACACCGGATTATAAGGCGCATTAAGCGAAATAAAACAGTCAGATACATCAAACTTTACTCAACTCATTCTTCTTGCTTTCTCTACTTCCGTACCATTGATTCATAATGTTGAATTCTCTAGCAGCTGCTCTAGTCCCATGTTCTGGACCTGAAAACAGGGTTTAATTTTTGGTTTCATTCTATAAAACTGGACTTATTTTTCTACAAAGGTTTGAACTTTGAGAGTGTTTAAACAAGCGAGAAAAGTGTGAAAATGTTCATGCCTGTCTGAGAAAAGTGTATAAAGTGTGTAGTGAGGGGTTTTACAGCCTTAAAATATCTATAATAATTCTAAAAAATAAAGTTGGCTACTTTGTGGATCTCACCTATCGCGGGTTATTTTTAGAACGAGGGTCCACTGTAAAGCAACCGGTTTAAATGCTCACGTCATCTCACTCCTTTGATAATTAAAACTCGTGTTTAAAAACTACAAGTCTTAGTCTTAAATCTAAATTCGTATGTTTTTTGTCACTTCACAAAAATCGTCCTCATACTAAAATGCTGGATGCTTTCTCACTCTTTTCACTAACAGCACAACAGGAAGTTGCTCTAAGTGAAAAACTCCAAATGTGTGCCGGCGCCAAATGGCAAACAACTTGTTAGTGAGCACATTAAACAGTTAAAAAGCTGCTGGAAAAACAACGCAAAGCTCAGAGTCACCAGTGATCAGCCAAGCGACTGTTTGTCCGTACCCACTGAATTAACAGACGCTTTCGGCTTCCTGTCAGTGAACATGTCTAACAGTGCTTACAACTCGTTTCTGTTGGCGAAAACTGTGTGTTATTCTTCACAATCCAAGAGCTCAGCAATACTCCCTGTAAAAAGAACAAGTAGGACCACCTTTTCTCACCTTTGTCGAAGGTCATCGTTCATAAGTGGGAGTTTCATCTACAAAAGCATCCCAGTGGCTTAAAATTCTCAGTGCTTACATATTTGTCTTTATTATTATTTTTCATCTTGACGTGCCAGGAAAAGAGTCCAAGCACAACCCAGAATGAGGTGTACACAGGGGTTTTGAGGCTTGTAAAAACTGGGGGTTCATTACATTTTCTTTCCTCAAGCCACCTGTATACACTGGCTTTATTGTAATGTTTCAGTTTGGTAAATGTAACCTTTACAGTTGAACAAATGTTTCTCCAAACTTAACAGAGTTTCAACAAAGCCATTTCTTGGATTTCCTCCACTTTAATGAAGATTTCAATTATGATCCACAAACATAATTTTTCACAGCTGGCAGCAGAAAAGTGGTGAAATTTAGTCGTTCCTTTTAAGCTGCGTATGACTTTCTCTGGCTAAGCTAGAGAAGTCACTTAATGGGCTTTTCCTTTTTGCCCCGTGTCTAAACCCTCTGCAGGCTTCCTCCGGCTTTCCCTCCCACTTTGGCTTCTCCTCTCTTTGTGTGATTTGGGGTGCTTTCAGTTGGCACGTTGCGTGCAAGGGTTTTGCTACAGGCTGTGGGGAACAAAGTCCAGGAGCAACACCACAACTGGCATGACGTCGAGGTGGATAGCTGTGCATGCACTGTGTTACCGAAACAGTGGATACACCTGTAGTAAGTCGGAGTCTTGTTAAATATGTCAGTCTATGTATATTAAAAGACTTCTGGTAAAACATCTGGTAAATGCCACTATAGGTCCAGCTGCTTGTCCTTTGACATGGACTTCCATCGCCAGCTCCAACAAACTGTGTTGCGGTGCCTCATAAACAGAATTCCTGTATGATTTTACAGTTCTTTCCTTTCCTTTCTTCCATTTGCCAAGGAGGCATGGCTTAACGTAAAAGATTGGAGGTAAAAACCACCGTGAGTGCCACTTTTAAAGTACTAAAGGGGGTTGAAGAGTTGCCATGTTAGTCCATTAATTTATTCAGTCCATGTGGCAAACGAGCTACACGATCCAAACACAGGAAAGTCTTAAAGTGTGGGAACACCTCTTGTGAAAACATTCTTATCACAATAGCAGTCATAGTGAGTAAAATTATACTTTTTGTGCTGTATTTTCCATAATGAACGGCTCTATTTGAACATAGACATCCACTTGATGAACATGTGACTCTGGGGATAGACAGTGATTGGCTTGTGCCCTGCTGTGATGCTACAGAAGTGTTTTTTTTATTGGAGGATTTTTGAGGAAGAGGTTCTTTAATGCTACAAAGCCTGTTCATATAAAGGGGTAATCCCCACATAATTAAAAGTGGGGGGGATCTGTATACACACTGAGGGGAGGCCCCAGTACCCAAGGTCAACCCCTCAACCTCCATAACCAGGCCTGCCTTAGATGATAAAACTCTAATAGGCTCTAGCTAGCGCACGCTGTTACCACAAGTTTATTTCCTTAAAGGTGGCAATAACTGAGCCCAGGTGGGCCGACAAAGTTTTTACTAACATTATCTTGAGACACTTTAGACAAACTTGTTTTTTTTAAATTTTATTTTTCAAAGACATTAAGAAGCAAATTGTGGTTTTACCCAGAAGTTGTAGATATTAGGTGGTTACCAATGGCGGCGGTGTAACCCTTCCACTAATGGTATTGCTTCTTTGACTTACGCTTTACAAGGATGGGAAAGGATCATGGTGTGGATTTAAATTAAATAAATGAATCAAACTTTTTTTTTATGAATCAACACATTTACTTTGCAATTAGTGGAAAAAATAATTAATTACACACATTCTTACGTGGAAAAGTCAGTTTAAGTGACAAGTCCACAGTGGTTAGCAGGTTTAAATAAAAACTCTCTCTGTTTCTTTATTAATAATGAAAAGCTTCTCCAGCATCAGCCTTCCCTGGAAATATTGTGAGACTTTCAAATACAGAGTTTGCTACACTGTGGTGTTTTTTCTGTGTAAATGACCTATCATAAGCTGAGTACTGAGTTCTTCTCTTTATTCTGAAAAAACCCTCAGTTTTCTAATGAAAACACCACAGCCTGGCAGAACAGAGTTCCTGGGAAATACCTGCCACACTGGGTTTTCCCTTTAGAGTTGTGCTCAGTTGGCAAAAGAGAGATTTTGTCAGTGAGCAATGTGATAAAAGCCCCCTGTGTACATGACTGTACTCTGCACTGACCTTCTATAGCTGACCTACAAAGAATCAAGTTTTGATTTTGTTTGCATTTTGAAGTTTTTCCTTGGGACTGAGAGCTTCAAAGAACAGTAAGGATTATTTTGATGCTAAGCTCATATCAGGATAATGGGCTTTTTTTAGTATTACACAATAAAGTCACCCAACCGTTCCCATTTCATGGCTTCAGATGGTGCTGTTTTGTTTAGAAGGTTCAAAAAGTCCCTTGATGCCAGTGCCTTGATGCAACAAAATGGGCCTCATTCATTGAGAAACAAAAGAAGTAAAGAAAGTCTGCAATCAAGGAGGCGATCCCAACATCTGTCTCCTTCTTACTCACTTTTAACTTTTGCTTTCACGTGGTAGTTCATCATTTCAGACTCAAACACTGCTTGGGTAGGTTTGAGAAATGATTGCAGCCCTTTGGAGCACTAACCCTGCAGAGTAAAGGTAAAAAAAAATGTTTAAGGGTACTTAATGGCTGTATACAGATGTATACAACTGGACCTGAGATATATTTCACTACTGATCACGACCACTGCATCATAGCCCAAACTCCACATAAAACATTGCTCATATGTTTGAAGTATGAAAGATTGTTTCCACCACTGAAAAATTGTCATCCTATAACTCGAGATTTTGAGTTAAGACGTCAAAATACTGAGAAAATAACTCAGAATGTCCACTTATGTTCTTGAAATTTTGAGTTAGTAAGTTGAATTCAGGTAGTGACTGGTATGAATGATTGAATGTGCTTCTTGTCATTGTACGTACAATTAAATTACAGTGTCTCTCCTTTAGGAACCTTCCACCTTCTGCTTCTGGGTAGCAAGGAAATGATGTCCTTCATGATAATCAGCTTCCTGATTAGCAGAGCTAACTTAAAATTTCAAGATAATTTCTTTAAATTTTGACTTTAGATATCGAACTCTAAATTTCCAGTTATGGGTGGAAAATTTAGTTTTTACCCATGTACCCTGGGGCAAAAGGCAAAGTTCACCTTGCACAGGTTGGAAATCTATCACAGGGCTAACATGTTTACACCAACAACTAATTAGGGATTCCCAGTCAAGTTAACATGGACTATGGACTTTCTTACTTCTCCACAAAGTGCATACTTAAGCATTAGTTTGAATAGCTGATGGGAAACATTGGAACATCTATGGTTAAACCTCCAGGAACAAAAAAAGTTTGTATCACAAAGTGATAGTATTATAACTGCAGCAGCTAAATTGTGATTTACAGACAACAGCAGTACTTTGTGACAACTGTAACCATTCCTCAGAAGATAAATGCTCTAGAACACCAACACATAATACTAGACAAATATGTGACACAGCTCCTCAAAGTATGCTCGCTATGATAGCTTGCTACAGTCCATATAGCAGTTGGCGTTTTCCCTGCCTGGTGGCACATCTCACTGCGCTAAAACGCAACACCTGATACATCTATTCAAGGAGGTTTTGCTTATCATCTGATAAAGAAGCCTGCGACATGTAGCTTTTGACAAGTTCAGATGGCTATCAGTGTGATGAGTGTAAACAAAGTGAGCGCTCATTTAGTAATTTAATTAATTGCCCAATAACTGCCGCAGTGAAGCCTTTCAGAAAGCCAGACAAGTGGAGTCATTCTACTCAGTCCTGGAACAACAGTATACAATATCAGGGGAGATATGATATTTAGTGAGCACCGTGTTCCAATTTGAGGTGAGGGGGGGTGGGAGGTCAACAGTTGTTGGAGCACAGTACTCCCTAAAAACACTGGAGGCCAAGTGAAACTGAGCCTAATTCCCTGGAATGCCGCTTCCGTCTGGACACGTCGATAAAAATAAAGCTTATTGTGATAGTGGGGGTTCAGCTCCCAGGTAGAGTAATGAAAAGAAAACTGGCATGGGTCCCAATGGGAAGAGCTCGCCTTCCACTGATATTCAGATGGATGCAGGGGAAGTGAGCGTGTGTGTAACCTAATGTGGTAACGGGCTGTGTGTTCTCGAATGCACATTTATGTAAGGTTTAAGTTGCTCAGAATGTTAAGCTGCTCACAAACATCCACTTATCCAGTGTCATTTAGAGGAAAGCCATTAAGGGAAAGTAAATGAGGGGTTTGCAGCCATAACAGGTATTTAAGTGAATGTGCAGGTGTGTGAGGCGATAAAAGGTGACGGGGTCGGAGTCACCGATAGGAATTACTGAAGTGAAAGCCCAGCGAGTACTGACTCACCGTTGTCCCTTATAAAAGAAATGAGCAAGACAAGCAAACAGCTGCACAGGTCACACCGGCTCAGGTGTGCATCTCTAAAGGAATCTTTACAAGTTTGTGGCTACTGTCTGGGTCTGCTTACACGAAACAATAATATTTAACTCACAGTTAATCAGAAGTGGCAAAAGTAAGCACAGTGGTTGCTCAAATAGTGTCAAAAATTAGCCAAGTAAAAGTGAAAAAGTACCTGTATGCAAATTCCAAAAGTAAAAAAGCAGTTCTTAGAGGACATTTCTCCCAGCTATTTTTTTATTTTATTTTTGCCAACGATAAAATAATATTACCTAACATCAGTTTGGTAGAACACAAGCTGAAAAATCAAAGGGAATTAAAAAGAATAGCTCTATCTACTGTTGCCTACATTTTAGATGGCTGACTTTGCCTCCATACCTAAAATAAATAAATAAAAGTATAGATTTGGTGGGATCAGTGAGATTCAATAAGTGGGGGAACCACACTGCAGTGTTGGAAGTGTGTATGAATGAGCTATTGGAGCTGATCTCTGACCCCTAGACAGTAAACAGTTAGTATAAAGGTGGAATTCAGTGAATGACTGTAATCAGGATCAACGTAAATGTAATTCGATCTACACTGACCATGACCACCACAGCAACTCTGCACCAGTCCAACATAGCGAGTATTACTGCAAACTTTACCACAGTGCTGGACACTAACCGGTGTAGCCTGCGTTAAACTGTCCTGTCTTTCTTTCTGAGTGACGTTATCCCAGCTGTACCTTAATCTTTAGGTACCTTTAGCATTAGCATTGTGCAATCACACTGTGTGACAAACTGCACATAAACAGCTGATATTTGTTTCAATGTTTGCATGTTAAATTCAAAATGACGTGCCATTTAAGAAAACATTTTTGCTTTGAACATCTGCACTAAAAATGCCATTCAGGATCATTCCAGCTCACTGTGATCCCTGAGTATAGTGTAGTGTATAGTGCTATGAATGATGCATAAAGTAGAATTTTTTTGCCTTTTTTTTTTTAACTCGCTGTGTGCAAAAAGCACTTGCAATGGATACACCTTTTATGTGTTATTGTTCTATTGTTTCCATTTAGGGTTGCATCAGGTTGATTTTAAAGAATGCACAGTGACGAGGAATGATAGCTGCCCTTGGATATCTTAAAATGTAAGAAAGTAGAAAGTGCAGATATTTGTATTAGAATGCAGGGAGTAATATTAAAAAGCTGTCAGCAAAACAAATATTTAAGTAAAGTAGTACATTCTACTACAATACAGTAGTAAGGTATTTGTACTTTGTTACTTCTAATGTCTGCAGTTAATCCTGTATTTCAGTGATGAATCTGTTGCCATAGCTGAAATTCTTGACAAACTTATTGAAAACCTGCAGCATTACAGTTTAACTAATTTATTTATTCTTTATTCTGAAAAAGGAGAATTTAAGTCCAGTGAAAGGATCGCGTGATTTCGAATTGTTGGACTTCTTTAGCTCATATTTAGTTTCTGGCTACGAACTTGTATTCACATGTACAGACATATTCGGGCATGAAGGCTGTGGCTCCTTTCTCAAGATAGAAACAAAACAAGAACAAGAAAACAAAACATGTTTTCCAAGTTTGTAGCAGTTATGATGAATTACATTTGAAGGAGAAATAGTTTTGGTTGTAACAGTCCCTGCGTTTTTGATCCAGGGTCCTGTGTTTTCAGTAAGTTATTATTGCTTGGTTTTGAGAATCATTTGTTTTGAGTTTTGTATTTTTCTTATAATGCTATTTCCTGGTTGGTTTCTTTATATTTATAATAACAGGTTTTAGTTTCTCATCTAGCTCTGTTCATAGTTATAGTTGGGTTTATATTTAACTCCTTGTGTTCCTGTGTATTCATGCTTCCCTTATGTTTTTAGTCTATGCAGACCAATATGAAAGAAACTGTCGTGCACTCTGTGTACGGTGTATTCTGATACCTTTCTAACCAGCTTTAACTCATCTGTTGGATCGATCCACACATGCCAGGCTTCACTGTCCATGAGCATCAGTGAGCCTTGGCTGCCCATGACCCTGTCACTGGTCCACCACTGTTCCTTCCTTGGACCATTTTTGATAGATGCTGACCACTGCAGACTGGAAACACCCCACAAGAGCTGCAGTTTTGGAGATGCTGACCCAGTCATCTAGCCATCACAATACAGACCTCATCAAACTGGCTCAAATCCCTACCTTTGCCTATTTATCCTAAATTCAACTTCAGAGGCAAAGTGTTCACCTGCTTCCTAATATATCCCATCCAGTAACATGCGCCATGATTAAGTGTGACTCAACAATATCTTTGATTTATACCCATTTCCAAGGAAAAAATGTTAATGTGGTTGATCTGATTTTCTCATCCTTGGACTGCCCCAGCTGTGGTGTCTTCACATTTAACCTCAGCTAACATTATGCTAACATATCCACAACATTATACTAAAAAATTCTACAGTCAGGGGTTGATGCTAAGCAGTCCGACAGAATGTATAGGAATGCAGGCTTTCTGTATGTTTGTACTGCTGCAGCTCGGCTTTGCCACAGGTATGCACGGGGCTGTGAGGTGTAATACTCAGAAAGGGTGGAGGTCTGTGCCATCGGCAGCCTGTCTGTACGCTCCACTGTGGGAGAAAAGCTGAAGGACAGACAGCAGCTAGAGCAAAGAAAGACATCAAGCTAAATAGACAGTGAGTAAAACCCTTGTGCTAGAACAGGGCTGAAGACGCAGAGGCGAGGAGGCAGCTGTTAGGAATTTAGGCTAGCTTTAAGGGTTGACTGAGATTCAATAGAATTTTAACGACTTTTGGTAATGACTGTAACGTAACACATGCAACATTTCAAACTGAGGAAAAATCACACATTCACTTAAATTGGGTGGTGAAGAACTTAACCAAACAAAACAAACAAACATAATGAATCGCTATTAAGAGCTGTGAGGGATGGGCAAACAGTTAAACCGTCCCATCTGCTTTTATTCACCTTTTTCCTCAAAGTGGATCGGTGTGCCATATCCACTGTTGCCCAAACCGAAAAAAAGGTCGAGCCAAGAAAAAGAATTAAAATAGATAAAAAAGAAAGAAAAATAAAGCTAAACAAAGCTAAATATAACAGCTGAGGAAACAATTCTGTACCAGGATATACCCAATTTCAGCAGAGGCCCCCTCGCAGTGTAGCCCGCTGTGGCCAGCTCGCCGGCATGACCTGACACACAATACCTCTGCTCGTAGAGGCAGCAGTTCCTCTCACTCCCATAGCTGTGTTCAGAAAATTGTAATACATCTATACTGGGAAAACAGATGTAGTTATATTAGGAGAATGTCACTGCTCTCTAACTGCTTAAAATCACCACATCCTTCACACCTCACTTGGCACTTGGTCTCCTCAGGGCTTAGACTGGTTTGGCAGTTCCTGGGTCCAAACCAGAGTTGGGCAAAATGCTGTACTGAGGAGAGTACAGCATTTTAAATCACACAGAGCACAGCAAGTGAGGTTACAGCACTACAACTACTGAGAAAAGTAGACAGATTAGCTTGTTTTATATTACTGTTATAGAGGTTCTGTAACAATGCAACAACTGTGATTGGTCTGCCTGGTGGCAAAATAGAGTATAACACCGATTAGCACAACCTCCATTAAATAAACTATATTAGTCAAAAACTTGCCAGAGGACTAGTATGACATCACTCTTAGCTATGACAGTGTACGAGAACTTTTTCTAACACTAAAAATGTATCAAATATCAGAAAATTGTTATCTTATACTGACTTTAAGAAAGTGGTGCATGCATTTAAAACAAGCAGGTTAGACTCTTGCAACACTCTATTATGCAGGATAATCCAGATTATTAGTGTGTGAATGTGTGTGTGAATGGGTGGATGACTGGTTGTGTAAAACGCTATACAAATACAGACCATTTACCATTATTAGTAGGGAGACCTCATCTTATTCACAATGCAGCAGCCATAGTTTGAGACTTACTTAATGCGTGTGTTAACTTCTATTTTATTTTTGTAAAGGTTATTTTTGTTGTTTTTGCTTTAAGGCATCATTGGCCAACATAGACTTAAGCACATTGTTTTTATGTGTAATGAAATGTGCTATATACTGTAGATAAAATTGCTGTTGCCACTGACTCCACCTTAGCGCACAGCACAGTAATACTCAGGGTTTCTCCTCCACCATTTGCCCAGCAACAAGCTCATCAGATTCACTCAGAGTGATAGCTGTAGGCGGGCTAAAATCCTGCAGTTGCTGTTGTGTGAAGTATTCTTTGCAGATTGCTTGTTTGACAAGTAACTTAATAACAGACTGTTTCAAATGAGAAGCTAACTTTATATGTTACTTTGTTGCTTGCCAGCAATTCAAACCAACAGCATGGCTTCACTGGATGAAGGCATGATGCGCAAAAGCTAGACTTTAAAGAGCGTTGACAACAGCAATTTACATACAATATCACGTTCTGAAGTCTTTTTTCATTCATATTGATTCCTGTATCATCAACATTTCAACTTCAGCGATTTGTATTCCTGTGCCTCGCTGTCTGGATCTGTCTGTCACAGTGTTCATCACTCACAGTCTTTCACCTCTCAGGTATAAAGGTGACTGCACATATGCGTAACTTTCCATCTTCTGTGGAGGAGGAGTGCATGAGGTGGGGGCTTCCATATGGCCCCTTAATTAAAACCAGATGTTGGCTGATTAAAAAAAAGAAAAAAAAATGAATAGGAGGAATGAAAGCCTGCATCACACAGAGAAATATATAGACAGTCACCTGGGTGACAGCAGGAGTATACAAAAAAATCTTCAGTCACAAGCACAAAAACACATTTAAACAAAACAGAGAAGATTCAAATATTAAATTGCAGATTGTAGTCAGTAGCAAATAAATGTTTCATTCTAAGGTTGAATGTTTTCAGGGGACTTTTGTCAAATTCAAACCTTACATCACATTACAGGCAATTTTTCAGATGACACGTGTCACAAGTCTGCTTCAAATTAACCACTCACAAATAACTATTCAGGTCCACAGATTTGTGAGGGAAAGCACTAATGGTTACAAGTCGGCATTAATTCACTCCAAAGTGCTTGAGCTAGTCTAATTCTGCAGCAGTGCTGTGGTAACCACCGCTGAAAAGTCATAACCACAGCGGTTATTGTAGGGCTGGTGTTAGCCGTGTTGTAGCTCAGCACCTTCTAATGACTGGTAGCCTATTGAAGCCCACTTTAGATGTGTAATGTGATACCGCTGTTCACACCACAAACCAAACAGGTCTTGAGGGACTTTTCAAAAGGTGCTTTGTAATTGATTTCCACTGAAAGCTGGCCTTAACTGACTAAGAGGCTGGAAATATAAGGATGAAAAAAGACTTGCTGCCAGAGGTGTATGATGAATTTTAAATTATGAAATCAAATTTGGTTTATTTTGTGTTTTTATTTGTTTTGTTTATGAACATTCAGGGTTTTCTAAAGAAGAAGATGTACAAAATCCTTCTTTCTTCTTCCTGTTTTGCCAATTCTATCATTTCTACTATGATCCTCATTGGTTTGTTTTAATAGCAAGACAGAGATTCAGGGTTTTTTTTACATTCCAGTGAGCTTGCAAAGTGTCCCCACCTGGTTGTTATTATGTATGCTTTTTGTGTGGTACAGCTACACCCTGACCGGGGGGCCTGATAAGTTGGACCCTGAAGATAACTGTCATTTGTAGGCTGTTTTCTCCCTTTAGCAGAGGGGATAATATTAGATTGTGAAGTTAAGTGCTTCTCCATGATGTAGTGTTTTTCATTATATGCTAAGCTGCGTCATCTCTGAGGAAATGGTCTGATTTTACCTTCACATATGAACATCAACTTAGACTTTGCAAAGCGTCTCCATGTAAGGGCAACAAAAGAAGCTGCTTTATTTTGCAGAATACATCATTTAATCTATAACAGGTCTCCTTCTGCAGACTTACACGAGACTAAGTCGTAACATTCTTGAAAAATAACAAGCAGAGTATCTGTCGCAATGACTTCAGAGGGGTTTTCCCTGCCCCCGCCTCATCTCTGGTTTCAGGGATACCTCAGACAGGTGCACTGGCCAAAGATCCTCTGTATTGCGCCTCACTGACAGTCCACTATCTCAAAATATCGTTCCCCCTGTCATTTGCTGGATGGCCAGTACACCTGCACTTTATCTTTATTCAAATGTGAAGTGGCGATTTTTTGTCCAGTAACTTCAAACATGCACTAGATATTTTACCTACCAATTAGATTTTAGAGTTCCAAAATACACCTCTTAATAAGATTACAGTAAATTAGTTGTTTTCACTGTGAAAATCATAAAGTAAACATGATTGTCAACCAAATTCAGTACAAAAAGTGATGTAAGCATGTTAATGGAACATTATGGTGAAAGTATTTTGGATAATTTATTGCTTTAAACTTCCCAAATGCAAGGCTGAAGTTTCCCATGCTCAAAAGAGGAAAAACACAGCCAGCGGTTATGAGTTTCTGGCCTATGGTGCTTGCGTGGATTGTTTTTCCATTCCCTCGATTTAGCAAGATGAGGCACCTTTTCTTCTTCTAAGTAATGATTTACCAACACGCAACGCCCCTCCGAAAGCCCATAAACATTTTGCCGAGCATGACTCTTTCCTGACAGGAGGAAAAGGAAACGGGAGTGCATAATGCCAGGATGGTTCCTGCCTGTGCCTGAATGCCCATCCAGTATGTTATGAGCTTATGAGCAGCTGGCAGTCTCAATGAGTTGGTAATGCTGGCCTGAGGTTGTTGTGCCAAAAAAAACGGCGATGGCTTCCTTATTCTGCGTCCTGGTTCTACCACACTGCTTGTGTTCTCCTGGCCGTAGCTTAGCTTCAACTATTAGCGCTCAAGAAACAGGAGTAGGGGACAGGAAGCGTGGTTTCCTCTGGTTTTACAGCACCATGTCAGACCTTGGACCCTGCATGGCCCTGCTAGCCACTGAACTATTACATATACACTCACTGGAATTCACTTTTATTAAAACTGACTGCAGTGCCAAGCCTTCATTGTATGGCTGTTTGTGTTTTACAACACCTTATGTCACTGTATACTTTTATTTTTGCAGTCCAGAACACTTCATACAGTTTGACAGCCAACTTTTTTTATGATCAGTTGCTTTAACCAGAATGTGAATACAAGAGCGACCACACAACTTAACCCTCTATGCCTTGAAAACCAGATCTAGCCCCGAGCTCCAGCATCGTGCTAGCAAGGTGTTTTATTGGCCCGTGAGTGTGCCTGCCGAAGGGCATCTTTCATCAGAGTATGCCCATACTTTACGCCGGTGTGACTTTATTTGGTTTGATACATGATGTGCTGCCCATATTTTCACAGGTGCCTGTGCTGTTGAACCGAGAGCCCGATTCCTGCTTTGCCTGGCAAACACAAGCGTCTGGTTGTCCAGAACTTCCTCGTCTAGTGGATGGGGGAGGACGAGTGCACCTCTGCTCTTTCAGATCTGAGAACTTCTTAATAATTAGAGTTTGTGTATCTATAAATGAAAAATATTAAGTATTATTTGGAAGGATAATTTAAGACAGATTGATGCTGATCTCTGCAGTTTGACACTTTTTTATTGTTACCAAAGCAGTAAGTGGTACTACTTTATTGGGCAAGTGAGTGATTTACTGGCAGGACTGCTGAAAAGCAATAGCAAAAGCACCATGGATCAATTCATATTTCTTATTACATCAGCGTATTTAAAGGCACATATGCATGGCAGATTTTGATTGGATACAGGTCAAGAGTTGTCATTAGCTTGGATGGGTCTCTGGCTAGAGTCTTCCAGGTGAACTCTCATTCTGCTAACACAGCAGATGGCATATCCCACCAGAGGCTAGTACTATGAGCCAGGACTTTGTCTTATCCAGTTAGCTTTGGGTTTAACCTTGGGTTATTAGTGCTATGAAGGCAGACCACATTCTACCAGTTATATTGCCATGGTGACTTATGCTGTAGAGCTCAGAGCTCCAGATTAAGATTCAAAATAAAAATTAAAGCTCTCTTTTAAATATGAATTTGAAAATGCTCAGTTATAATCCATCAGATTCTCTTTTGTCTTATTAATACTGGTTTCAAATAGACTAAACCTTGTTAATGTAGTAGGTCTAAAATAGTAATCTTGGTATATTGGTCAGATGCTGCAAGCGCCAACCCTTTAATGAGACTGACTCATATGAATCACTTAGCCAGTTGATGACCAACAGAAAGACAGCCTGCACATGGTGAACTTGCTCTATAGTACCAGATGCTTTAATGTTGTAGCATCCGCTTAATGTCACTAGTGATAAGTGGTGATTTTTGTTAAGCATTTCAGTTTTTTAGCTCATATTTTTTGATCATTTCTGTGATTTGACCCAAACACAGGACATAGAGGAACATTTCAAAGCAGAAACCCAGAACTGAAGAGGTAGAAGCTTAAGGAACAAGGGGCTGACACACACAGAGGACAACAGATGAACTGGCAAAGGGAAAGACAAGACTGTATACAGAGAGGGGGCTGATGGGAACAGGCAAACCAGAAGGCTTTTTCCTAATTTCTCTTATTTGTGCTCTCTAGTCCACCCTCCTGGCTGTGTATATCATGTTCAAGGATGTCTCAGGTTCAAAAATGTACCTGGACAACGGTGGAGATAGACACAGGTGTACTCTTTAAACAACTAGTCCTCTTTATTTATGCCATTTTGTATAGAGAAATGATCAAATCTTCAGCCCTTGATTGTGTGATTACAAACAGGTATATCTCTACTCCCACTGTGCCATGGTGTGAATTTAATTGAAATTGGCCCTAAAAATAAAACACATCTGAGATCATGTCGTGTCTCCTCCTTGTCTCATGTGGTGCCCTCTTTGTTGGGAGGGACCATGATGTGAGCAGAGGAATCAAGTATTTACAAGACACTTGATTCGAGGGGAGAAGGATAAAGTACCACAAAAAAGAGGAGAAAAAGACAGACAGTATAGAAGTACAAAAGAAATGACCAAAATAACAGGAAGTGGAAGCCAGGAAGATAATACAAAGATAGTGAAACACTGAGATCCAAAAAAAATAAAATAAAAAAAATACATTGAAAATAGACTCAGTATAGCACCAAATCACAATAACAGTTGACTCGGGATGTTCTATATTGTAAGGTAAAGAACCTGCAATAATAGAAAGAAAATCCCAACAGTTGGGGCACCCTGTACGAGCAGGTACTTGGTGACAGTGGAAAGGAAAAACTCCCTTTAAACAGGAAGAAACCTTAGGTAGAACCAGGCTCAGGGAGGAGCAGCCATCTATCACGACAGGTTGGAGGTGAGGGGAGGGAGAAAGGACAAGGGAGGGAGACACTGTAGAAGAGACATGAAGCGTGATCGGGTCATTGTCTTTTTTTCCAGCCTTTTGCTGTATTTATCTCTAAACACATAGCAGCGTTTATACAGAAAAAGGGACAGAGAGGTGAACCATGAACACAAAATGACCCAGCTAAAAGGAGTGTCAGATGGGCTGCCTTCATCATGGCTTGGTGAGATAAATTTTCAGGTTAAAGGCAGTAGGTCTGAGGTGAAAGGAGGCAGAAAGAAAGGAGGAAAAGCCGTGTGTCTGCCTTAGTTTATCTTTCTTTTCTTTGGGGTTGCATCAGGAAAGGCATCCAGCATAGAAAGTCTGAGAAATCAAACTTGCGAAGCTACCCGCTGTGGTGGCCCCTTGTGAATAAGGGAGCAGCTGAAAGCAGCTTTTTTTCTTAAAGGATAGTTTATGTGGGTTTACCTTGAAGCTCCTCATTTTTTTTCTTTTCTTTTTTTCTGTGCAACTTGAAACTCTAACCATAATATTATTTCCCAGTAAGTCAACGATACAGACACCTGCGACAAATGGAAAATAAAATAATCACACCTGATGGTGGGCACATTAACAGCCTCGTGCTGCCTGATAACTGTCATGGTGCTCAAACACTACCGCACACAGTTAGCAGGCATGACTGCAAAAGAATGAAAGTAAAACCATATGCACAGATACACAGGCCATAAAGCATGCAGTAAAAATATGAGAAAAAAGGATTGCTGGCCCATTGGACAGTATAACAGTGCAACAGCTTTTGCCAAATAACCCCACAGAGTTACACACCTGCATGTTTACTGTAGCAGAAAGAGAAGAATTAACTGCAACAGGCAATGCAGCTGGGGCAATGGATGTAAAAAGCTTACCTGCACTTAAATTATTTAGCTGATTCCTGTTTAGTCAGCTTTTTCAGACAACAACATATGAACAGGTTTGAAGACTTATATATCAATCTTTGACATGCAGACCAACCAGGGCAACCTTCCTCCCTGAAATATTTGACTACAGCTTACATAATGTCCAGTCAACTAGAGAAAAGTGATGCTAGCAGGCTAATCTGTGGCTGAATGAACATCCACTTCATCTACTTACCCTCTAGAGGAAATAGTGCAGGTCAGGACCCTGCTTAAAAGCTGAAAGTACTTTGCACGAGGAATGAGAAAGATTCAGACAGTTTCCTTAAATATTCCTGTAACTAAGTTGTACTTTATTTTTTATTGGCAGAATATTAATTAATTGATTTCATGTGGACTGAGAAATTTCTGAAAATGAAAATCACCAAAAATCCTGTTCTAAGAAGTACACATGCATGTGGATATTCACTAAGACTGGCATTCCTTCTAATGGCCAGTAGGGGGCGACTTGTTATTAATGTAATTGAATTGTATTAGAAGTGTGTGGATTATTAGGAGTGTGGCTGTTCTGAATGAGGGCTGCCATCGTCATCTAATTCTGAACAGTCAGCTGGACCTAGTACAACATTTGTGGTAGCAGTTATCCCATGTGTGACACACTCATTGAGTCCATAGATATGCCTTGCTAACCAAGCAATAGCTAATAAATTAGCGCCTTGTTACAAAATGGATTAAATTCATTTTTCAACTAAAAATTATGACAAATAATGACGAAATTGACAAAATGATTAAAAGTATGCTTGAAATTAGTGCAAATTCATGAAAAATAAATTGTAAAATATGACATGTAAATAAATATTCACAGCCTTTGCTTAATATTGAAGCACCTCGGCAGCAATTGCAGCCTCAAGTCTTTTTGAGTATGATGCTACAAGCTTGGCACATCAATTTCTCCCATTCTTCTTTACAGAACCTCTCATCAGGTTGGATGGGGAGGGTCAGTGCGCAGCCATTTTCACATCTGTTCAATTGGGTTAAACTCTGGGCTCTGGCTGGGCCACTCAAGGACATTTACAGAGTGGTACTGAAGTCACTCCTTTGTTATTTTGGCTGCGTGCTCAAGGTTGTTGTTGTTGTCTTGGATATATCTGTCCCTCAAACCAACAACATGATGCAGCTGCCACCATGCTTATGACTTGAGGCTGTAATTGCCGCCAAAGATGCTTTAACAAAGTATTGAGCAAAAGCTAAGCAGGATATACTAGAATTTTAAGCTTTGCTGCTGTTGTTGTTGTTGTTGACAAAATGTGGAACAAGTGAAGCACTGTGAATGCTTTCTGGATGTGCTTTACAGTCTCTGGAAGTGCATGTGGGATTTATATTTAGGGCAGTTTTAAGCAAACGATTCTATATATAAAATCATCATTTGAATGAAGGGGTTAAGCTATACAAGGCATGGCATGCCTTCATGTTCTTCCCACATATCCCTGCTTGTCCAACTGTTACAACACAAATCTAACGTGAAAAAACTTTACAAAATAGACTTCAAAACTTGTCTTTTACATTTTTGATCATGTTGGGTTGCAGACTGTAGAGAATGACAGCAAGGGTCCCAGTGATGTCCCATCTGGGACATCTCACTATTTAATCAACACTGGTTGACAATCAATCTTATTCCCACTTTTTTCACATAGTATGCCTTCCCTGATCACTTTCTTTACTTAACTTTTTTCCTCCTAACCCTCTTGTTTTCACCCATCCCCCCCTTGCTCTGCTCTCTGCCTGTCCTCACAGATAAGTAGGAATCCCTCACCTTTCGCATAACGTCACATGGTAGCAATCAGAGTGGGCTTTGGCAGACAAATTAGGGCAGTTAATGTCGACCGGAGATCTGTGCAGAGGCGGGGAAGCTGGTGCTAAATGCCAACAGATGGGGCCTGAAGTGGATCGGCCCAGCCTGACACAGTCTGTTACAGTATAGCCTGAGGTGTAGAGCTTAAAAGGGCTTGAGCCTGGAGGAAATAGGACCGTTCTTCCTAAATTTATAAGTGAGTAATGGAAGACTTGGAAGCAAGGAATGTAGAGAGAAAGATTGGCAACTTTGGAAAAACTATTGAACCTGGGACCTACCTGTGATCCATGGTGGTGTCTCAAATCTGATTTTTTGTTTTGTTTTGTTTCTTTGTGATTAAAAAACTTATTGTCATGATCATTCCTCCACCACCACCCAGGAGCTGTTTATACTGTATGTACTCCAAAAAAATGAGTCATATTCATTTAAAATGCAACTTCTCCTCCAGTTCACCCCTGAATTTTTGCATATTTCATCAAATCTTTGGCCGTGACGTTTGCATGCATCGCAAAGCCAATAATGCATAAGGATACTCCTCAAATGGCACATTTTCTGTCATCACTTCTAAATTATGAATGGACAATGCTCTCTGAATTCGATTTATCCCGAATAGATTATTCCTCTAAAAAGTGGGTGCCACTAGACACATATATTTTCCTCATATTCTCACATATTTGGGAGTTAAGTGTTTGTCCACTTTGGAAACATCCAATTTAGCCCACAGGGCAAGTAATAATTGAGATTCTAGCGTGGCCAGCTCATATTAAGGCCAAGACTTATCGTTACAGTCACCATAACTTCAGAAACACTAATAAAAAAGCTATATTTTCTTTTTGGTATTTCCTCAGATTCCCAGGCACGCCCTAATTTTTGTATTCAGCCCTTTTCCCAAACCTAAATGTTCACCCAAGGCCTGATCCCAATGCTGAAGTATCCCATCGCAATCAGACACGGCATTCTTAGCCAAGCACAATATTGAGTGTCTGGTTATTGTTGTTTTTCTTTTTTAAATACATGAATAATTTGGCACGGGCATGAAAGTTTAATAATTACTGAAGTGCTGAAGCCAGGACTGTAATTGCTTAAGCAATGGCTTTAAAATGCTCAGTAATAAGTGAAACAGCTCATAAAGGGCTTATGCAAAATTTACCAGTGTAATTTCTATTTGTCCATCTGCACACAATCCGCTTTTTGTGATCACCTTAATACAGACACACACACACTTTGACTCACACACACATTCCTCTTATGTTACAGGCTTTGAAGAGGCAGACTCATCCCCATTTTCAACAGTACCCAATCAAACACAAAGCTGAGGGGCGGATTAGGAACAGGCTTGTGGTCCACAATGCTCCTATCAGGGACCACACTGGTTTTAAATTACCCCCCTATTCCTCACTCATTTTCAATCACTCACTAGCCCAATAAAGTTTGTTTCTGCAATAAAATGTGAAAAAAGAGAGCACTGAATTCCAGTTTTGTGCGGCGGCAGTCCCCTACAATTCCCGACCCTGTCTGTTTGTGTCTGGAAAATCGCTGGCCAGCAAAAGAGATGTGATTAGCCCATTTGCAGCCTAGAAAGGTTGAACGTTTTGAAAGCGAGAAGACGATGTTTCCCTTGGAAAGATGAAGGCAAAATGGAAAAACAGAAAGTTGGAAATATGAAGAGACCGAAGGATGACAGATGTGCGAGCAGAGGTGTGGTCATTGTCACGCATGTTGTCAGATCCAGAGGGAGCGGCGTCTCTTCAGACGACAGCTGGTTTCACTCAGAAAAGGAAAAAAAAAAAACAGACACACAGCAGAGAGGAGAGAGAAAGAGATCAGACCTTCACCACTGAATATTTATGATCCACACAGATTTCTCGCCACATTTTTGTTGCGGTTTTTGAGGGGTTAGTACTTGCTGACCCCCCCCCCCACGCACACACACACACGCACACACACGAGTGTTCACAGATATATAGATGATGGAAAAGAGATAGGGGCTGGGGGAGGGCGGCGTGAAAAAGAGAAATAAGTCCCATTAGACCATTAGGATGGTAAGTTGTGGTGAAAATAAAAGAAGAGCACGAGGGGAAAAGAAAAGTCTTAGGAAAGAGACCTGCAGACACATACAGAGACCCCATGCTGGAAAATGCCGTTGTTGAGCTTTGAAGCACAGTGGTAATGAGGCTCCATTTAAATCCAATGAAGCCGCTTTGGCAGCTTATGAAAGCACAATTGGTAAGCCCCCTTCGTCTGCTGATGGGTGTGTGTGTGTTCCTGTGGTTGTGTGTGTGTCAGTAGAATAGGGAGGGGACAAACTGGACAATATTTGGCTTTACTTTAGTTTCTCTTTTCATCAAAGCAGCAAATTATTCACAAAACTCCCGTAAGTCAGTTTATTCTATAAACACTAGCAAACAAAGCTTAAATGTGACAGTGATTTACACTGGCTATAATTGATGTAACTTTCATTATAGCAGTAATTCGCAATGAACCCTATGAGGGAGCCCCTTAGCTCTTTAGATCAAGGTTTTCCATTACGGATGCATTCATCAAGGTGAAGGAAACAAAATTAGCTGACAGAGATGAATGCAGCGTTAGAGCAGTGCAGGTGATGAGGGAAAGTAATGTAGATGTTTTTGATAAACCTTTATAGAGACAAACAGTAGGTGGGCTGCATTACTTTAGAAAACATAGTGTAGAAGAAGCTTGTTAAGGGGCTTTTTGGATCAAGTGCCACTTGCAGGCCTGAAAACTAAAGTCAACACCAAAAAGTGGAGTTGCTCAAGTGGGTACTTAAAGCTGACTCCAAAAATCAGTCCCTACAAGAAAAAGAAGTGGTTTTGGTCTCTACAATAAAAGAAGCTGTACTGGGAAGGATTTTGTGATTAACTGACTTGTTTGAATTGTATTAGAAGCTTATACGTTATTAGGAGTTTGGCCATTCTGAATGAGGGCTGCCGTTATCCCATGTGTGACACACTTACACTGGATACACTTTGCTAACCAAGCAATAGCTAATAAATTAGCACCCCATAATCTTTCATCCAAGTGGCGATTTCTGATTAGATTTGAGTCTTCATAACAGGACTTTATAAACCAACATCGCTATGATCATCTTTATGGGTAAACCTTGAAAACCCTAAACCTTTCATGAGGTTTGGCAACCACCAGTGGTAAGGGAAAAATGTGCATTTCCCAGCTGGTCGCCAAGCGGTTGCTTGAGGTTGGTGGCAGTTGCTGTGAAATCAGTTGCCAAATCCCCGGCCACGCAGGCTGATCAGTGAGGTGTATCGCTGGAGACTGCTGGCAGTCGCAACCTGAAATTGGTTACAAAGAGGTATGCCATGTTGCACCAAAAACATACCAGCATTTTCTTAGATTGCTAACAGATTTTCATGGTTCCCCTAGATTGCAATACACTGACTTGTCAAAAAAACAATCAACCGTTGCTCTCCGAGCTGTAGTGAAACTGTTTAAAGCGCAACACAAAACATTAACGGAGAATGTTTGCCTTCAAAGTCAAACTTCCACCCTTTGAAACATGTTGGCTGCCATGCTTTTAGCCACTTAACTAGTAATTTCCAAGTGTTATCATGTTGTCATCTTCTATGGAAACTACAGGCAATTGCAACAATCTGCTAGTGACTAAAGCAAAAACAAGGACCTTTGCTGCACCCTCTTTTCGACTGATGTTCACCCAGCGATTCTCACCAACCAGTAAAGGAACACACATTATTCCCACCAGCTGGTCTCTAAGCCTGTGTGACTGAGACCTTAAAAGTTTCGACCACTCAAAAATTAATCGCTAAAAATCGATGTAGCAACCAGCAGTTTGTAAAATGTTGTTATGAAGACTCAAATTTCAAATTTTCAATGTCGTTTCAAACTGAAGAAAGCAAAAGGAAACCACATTTGAAGTCTGAAAAGCTGTATGTGACAGAATTCCCCTATCTTTGTGATTCACTAGTATAGTCACTAGTATAGACCTTGCTAACCAAGGTAACTGGGACTTATTGATAGCTTAGGACTCCACCCTCCCATCCCAATATGTTAATAGTTAATGGTAGCCAAAAAGCTAAAGCTGAGGCTTCAAATGAACTTTACAAAATAAAGGGTGACATCGAAGTGGGTTTGGGGTCTGGGACTCGGTTATTGGTTGTCACAGAGATTACAAAAAAGGAGAAAGCTTAGTGCCTTGTAAAACAACATCTTAATATCTTTATTTTGTTATTCGTAAGAAGAAGCGAAGAACTGAGGCAATATTTTGCTCATGTAAATGCTGATCATCTTTAATGACTGAATGTCCTGCAGGACTAAGGATTTTCAGTTTTGTTCTGGTTGTAGACAGTTTTGCTTTGGTGTATAGTTAACTGAACTCAATATAAACAGCAACTTGATAAAAGGCCAGGATGTCCAAGAGAGAGATGCTTGATTCAGAGATTCAAGATATGTTTCAGTGTGTGTGTGTCCAGTCTGTGAAACCTCTATTCTCAGAGCCTCAGTGGCCATGCCTGGGGAGAGTGATGATAAATGACTGCTTTCCTGTAATTTACCTTCAGGAGAATGGATGGAGCTGGCCTGTTTGGTTAGTGGGTGGGGAAATGAGGAAGAGAGGACACTGTAGGTGAAAAAAAAGAGAAAGAGAGTAAGGAGATTCCTGCTTTGAGCCTTTCTCTGGAGTTGGGTTTCCTCCAAGGTGAGGAACGCATTAAATTGTGTGTATATACTGTGTGTGCGCGCCTCATTGTTTATTTACAGAGCTTTAGCTCTTGCAGCGTTCATAGAGGAGGGGAGCCGCTCTACCCAATATTCTCTTCTTCAAACCCCCATCTAGCCCCCGTGAGTGGAAACATACCAGAGCAGTGCCAACTGTGTTTGAGCAATGGAGAAAACACACATGATCAATTTTATATAATTTCTGCAGCTAAGGCTAATAGCCGCTATTAAAGAGACAGATGATCAACACAACGCACAGTTCATTACCTAATAATTTATTTTTTTACCATTTAGATTAAAAAGTCAGTGGTTCATTGCCTCAGAGGAAAATGTACAAGGAAGACTTCGATATAACAGAAGTGAAAAGCAGTGCTAGACTGAGGGCAGGATCCCTTTGTTCCCCCCAAAAAGGTAGGTGGACAATTTTTGTGTGAGTGAACCATTATTCCCAGGACATTAATGTAACAGGACATGGTGGGCTTTGTGTGTCAGTTTCCATCTGTACCTCTATGGGAAAAGCAGAGGGTCCAGTCAGTCACGTTTTTACTCCATTCACCTCAAAGTCATTTACAATTGGGTGGTTGTTGTCTGGAAACAACATAAAACCGAAAGGAATACATTCTGTGTAATATCTGAACCACGTCTTCTGGTCGTGATCACGAAAGCATATGTTCCTGGTTTCTACATCCATATAACATCCATAATCATCTGGTTTGTACATCCATAAATGTGAGTCATCCCAGGCTAAGTGATGCTTTACAAAAGACAACATAAACGGCAGAGGCAGTTCAGTACATATTTACAATATTTTAAAAAAAAATGCATCCGGACAAGCCAAATGTGTGGATGAAAATGACGCATGTGCACAAAAAAAGAAAAAAATAGTCAAAAAACAAACAATGGGAAGTTGACCAAGAAAATGTGTGTGATATAATTCTTCATCATGGACCGTTTCAGAACCCTACCCCCACCCAAAAACACTAAACTTCAAATAAGTTTCCTCTCACCTCTCTGCAAGTTGTGCGTGTCACTTGTTTGCTCGGGAAGGTTAATTAAACACACAAACTCACACACCTGTGAATGCTATAAATGCTGTGGAAAAAAAAAACAGGGGGGAGGAAGCAAAGTGAAGCAGTTATGGTCTCAGTTCCACTGCCAAGCTGCTGGGCTTGTTAATATAAAACAACAGGATGGCTCTCTCTATGAGGCTCACAAAATAGCTTTCACAAGCGCTACACTTCCACCCCCTAACCCCCCACTCAAACAAAATCTGGCCAATTTTAACCTTTTTTGATTTCGATGTTCAGGGTGGGCACTTAAGAAAAGGAAAAGCTGGTTTGTAGTTTTCGATCATGTGACCTGTGCAGAGGCCTGCAGGGAAAACTGTATTTTTTTTCCAGCTTACATACCAGACACTCCACAGAACTGCAGGAGAACCGTGTAAATATTTCATCTTTTACAATCCATGAATGTTTACAATCCTTTTTAAAGGATTCACACAAAGATGTGATCCCGCTCCATTCTGGTGATGTTTTACTTGAACTCTACATGGACAAAAGATTTTGGACCACACCTTTTAATGAATTCAAGTGTTTTCAAACCCATTGCCACAGGTGTATAAAATGAAGCACCTAGCAACGCAGTCTGCTTTTACAAGCATTTGTGAAAGATCAGTTCTAAAGAGCTCATTGAAATCCATCACATGTGTAATTTTTTCCCCTCTTCCAGATATTCTACGATAAGCTATCGGTGGTATTATCGCAAACATGGGCGTGTTTAAAAATAGTGACAAAGTGGAAGGCCATGTGACGTTACAGAGCAACCGCTAAGGTGCACCTGTGACTCAATAACTGCAGATTTGCAAACCTTGTTTAGCATTAACATCAGCACAGAAGCTGTGTGCCAGGAGCTTCACGACATGGATTTTGGTACCTGAGAAGCTCTTGTAGGTGTGAGGTATACTACTTTTGTCCATATAGTGCATTTAGTGGAGATTCCTTCACTTTACACTGCAGTGCAAAAGCACAAACATACCTAATCTTGATTTGATTTGCTCTTTTAGATTTGAAGGTAAAAAAGCCCTCAACTATTAAAACAAAGACAAGGGCGCTTTAGCTAAAACTAGCTAGCTAACACATGGTGATCCATCAGCTGCTGGCTTCAAACGTTTTATGGCAGAAGTGACACACCAGGAACATTTTGTTTAACATCATTATAGTGAAACTTATTTCCAATAGCAGTTTCATGAGTTGCTATTGACAAGATCAGTTGCTGTGGTGGATTGGTGTGATCTGGCCGCAGCAGCTGCATGACAGGATACCTCAGCATACCTTTCACGCTGGTCTTTTTGTACGCCACAGGCAACGTCATCATTATAGTCCTAAACATTTATGGTGCAGGAAGCTGCTACAGTACTCCTCGGAACAATAGGTGTCGCTACTCCGAAAAAAACCTCTGCATCAGCACTGATATAAGGGAAATCGCCTCCATCTATACTTTTTTCTCCACCAAGTCATCTTACAACATGTCCGTCTGATCTGTGACCATGTGAGCAGTAAAACCTGACATGATTGTACACTTTTATCTGCTTGGCTGGTACAACGGGGCCCTTAGGGTAAATGTGTTCCCATGCAGTGCCACACTCTAAAGATTTGCTGGCAGGATAGTTATATATGTGTATAGTTTAAGAACTATCCAGCATTTTGGGTAAACTGAACTGGCAAAAATGATCAACGGGCATCGGAAAAAGCCTCTTTTGGAAGCGTTCCTATAGTGTGACATATCACGTGAAAACTAGAAGAGAAAGAATTTTGTGGAATTCCTTCACGAGGGTGTTGGGTGCTCAAGGAGCTGAGGCAAATATTTTGACAATTCATCGGAATGCCAGACTTACATACCAAGATGCGGACACGGGTGCTACTGTAACACCACCTGTCTGACAGGTCACAGAGGACAGCCGACACATAAATAAAGGACTGCTTCTGCATTTTTGAGAAATTCCATCAGTGGGATTTGTGCCCTCAGCATAGTGCCATAGAAAACTTAAACGTCTGCTTTTTTTTTTTTTTTTTTTGTCACACATCAGAAGTCGTGGTGGCTTATAATTCATTTTGGTTACAACTTGTTTTTGCATTGTATTATAAAAAACAAAAACAAAAAATGTCTTGATGAGAGAGAAAAGCATGAAGAGCCACAATCGTTTGAACAACATCTAGTCATGTTCAGAGTTCATAACAGCATCAAATATCATGCCATTAGACGTCCTCAGTTCTAATAACACGTCATAAACACAATCAGACCATTTACCTGTGTGTCTTTTCTTTGCAGATTGATTTACATTCTCAGAAAACAAGAACTACAGTGCAGTACTATACACCACAGAGGAGTCTGGAAGCCTCTTTCTGTGCTTTCACTTATCTAAAACACTAAATACACAACATGCAAAATGGGTTAAAAGGGGAATTCGGGGGGGTTGGGGGGAAAGAGGTGGAGGGAGGGAGTTTGTGGCTGACACACAGACGAGAGCAGAGGAGAGACACTTTTGGAGGAATGACAAACCAAACATGCCGCCAAAGCCAAAGGAGCGTAACCACAAGCTAGCATGAGATGCCTGTAGGAACACTCACTGCTATGTGAGCTTGATGTGCCCCTCAACTAAACTGTGTGTTTATATTGTACTCTATTTAAATAAATTGTAAAGTCGTTTACAAAATGAAATAACTGCAAAAGGCAGATAAAAAGCTTGAGAGCAACCAGATGGGTCTCTCTGCGGTTAATTCGTTGGTCCTGACTTTCATAGTCTCTTAATTGAATTTAAAAACTGACTACCCTTATTTGGCAAGGCATGACAGGGTTATGCATTTGGGGTGGGCAAGTGGTGGAAGATGACCTGGGAAGTTTTCCTTTGGATCTTCATGCTCATATTGGTTTACCTCTCTCTGCTCCCTGTAAGGATTTGATGGACCAGCAAAAAAAAAAAAAAAAAAGAAAAGAAAAAGAAAAAAACCCACAAACATGCAAACTTAACAAAGCACATGAGGACTGAAATATGATCCTCTCATGTCATAATACAATCAGTGAGCACTAAAAATGTTCCAGGCTCATTCATTTTGTCAAAATACTAAGCAAGGAATGAAAAACAAAAACGAAAAAACCCAACAACACAGCTACGTCTTTTCTTTATCCAACTTGTTTTTGTGTTTTTACTGCATGAAAAAGGAACTCTTGTTTCAATCTCTTGTTGTGGCAAACAAAAGCCTGCCAGTCTTCATCAGTCAACACAATGAAATGTTCGGCCATTTTTAAAGACATAAGTGACGCTGGCCACACAGCAACGTCTGGAAGAGCTGTACCCAGCAAAGAGAATATCCACGAAGCGCAAAAGTCTCAATGGAAAAGTTGGTTTTGTTCTGAAATTCGGTCTGCACCGCTTCATCTTCCACAAAGTGACAGGCCATGAGTCATGATGGTGACTTTATAAACCACTCGTAAGAGGGAATAGTGGTGAAGAGGCCTGCAATGTGACTCACTCGTGCTCAATGCAACAAAGGGATACATCTCAAATAAGGATGTGGATGGCTGAGATAGCAAAGTAGCCACACAAGATATACAAACTCTAGTATGAGCAGTGGCATCGGGTACTTGACCGTATAAGAGCCTACGTGAGCAGTTTATTCTGTGAGGGCTGTATGGTGGTGGCGGCAGCAGCAGTGGTGGTGTGACTGAGGTTTGCTGTGGAAAATGTCCCTGCAAAGGGAGCCCTTGGTTCCTTGTAGGACACAGAAGTCCTATAGTCCAAAGAAGATACTGCAAAGACCTTGAGAAATTAGGCCTGTTTTGACAGGAAAATGCTGAAGGTCATCAGTGTGAGGTGGCCAAGCTGGAGATCTGTAGCTTGTCTTGTTGCTGATATCAGTCTGTGAAGTGATAAACACTCTATAATAAAATCCTCAGAGAACAGTGAGGGGTGAGCATTGGTAGTCTTGCATGAAAATACCTTAAAATGGCAGAAGACAGGCAGTTTTGACAGGTGGAGGTCAGGGGGTTGTATTTTTTAGCAGGGGGTTGGACAGTTCAGTTGCCGTCGTCGAGAGGGGAAATGGCGCCTGCTTTTGTCTACACTTCACACCCTTTTTAATGGTCCCTTTTTAAGGCAAACCAATTGGACAAATAGACAAGTGGCCTTACAATGAAAAAAACTTGAAAAATAAAAATGAAAATAATTATACAATATACACAAAACGTGGTCCTTAAAACAGGCAGGGTACATGCAGTCTTTGTAATGTGCAGCGTTCCCACAATGGAGGAGAAGAAAGGACTCGAGTGGCCGGGGATAAGAGAAGTCAAGAGTCAGGATTTGTGATTGAGTGCTGTGAAGGGAGAGGTAGGGATGGACGCTGCTTTTCCCAATCATGCTTTGCTGCACTTCCCCTTCTTCTCCTTGCGCTGGAACTTCCTCAGACGTCTCGTCCAAACGTCTCTCCACTGGATCACCAGGCTGTTCTTATCGGCCACCAAGCCTATGCGCTCCGCCCCCGGACTGCTGGCTCCACCTCCGGGCCCGACTCCTGGACCTGCTCCTGGGCCCGTTCCACCTTCAGCGCCACCCATCACCAAAAATCGTTTGCTCATCTGGATTTTGGGACACTTGCAGGCAAGGTCCTTCATGTGTACCCACAAGATGTTGTCACCTCGCTTTAAGGGTTCGCCCCGGCTCTTGTACACAGCCACCACGCTAACGGAGAACTTGGCCCAGTCACCCACCGTCTCCATGTCCAGCACGTTCACTTGGACAGCTGGGAACACATGTGCAAGAAACACACTCAGGTGAACGCTCAAAACTCTTTACGCTTTTTAATTAATGGTATGGAAAGGAATTCTGCTCTCTTACCATAATCCTTCTTGCAGTATTTCTTCATGTTGATCTTCAAGTTGCCTTTCACTGGTTTACAGTAGGACTCACAATCTGCAAAAATAAGGACAACCAAGTTCACACCTGAAATGCAGGCAGTGACTCCAGTGCTTGTTTTCCACCAACATGTGGCTGGGGCCAGTTCTCTCTTGGTGCACTAAAAACCATCCTTCATTTTGACAGATTTGGGAACCAAATGTTGCATAGTGTTACTAACAGAAGTCGGTGTGATTTCCTTGGGAAGAATATCATGGTCAACAGAATCTGCAGACTCCAAATGCCAGTCACTTGTGAACCCTCCCTTTGGGACAGATTTTTGACACAAGTCATCAGTCTTCTTTTTTGTGGTGGAAATGTGTTTAAGCATTTATAGACTAGGCACATTCACAGTATTGGTGAAAAAGGTACCAAAGGAGCACATGAATCTTTCATATTTGCTCAGTCTTACTAACACGTTGTAATGCATAATTAGTGTCACATCACTTTAAAATATAAAACGCAGTGATCAAGCAAATATAAACATAACATTGTGATATGTGCTGATTTCTATATAGAAAGGTCAACTTTGACTCCCCGTCCCATTAATATATTTCAAATTTTTCTACAAATACAAAAAAAATACACATCAAAGCATGATCTACTTTTTAAATACATGTGTATTTTTTTCTATAATAACTGAGTAAACTTACACTTGCCTTTACAAACTGACTGATGTTGCCAAAGGCTGAAAGGAAAACTGGAGCAGCGCTAAATAATAGTTGGGCTTGGTGTGGTTTTTGTGCGCTAAAAAACAGCTTCTGACAAATCACACATCCAAATCCCTGCAACAGCCAGTGCTGGGAGGCAAGTGAAACATACCAGAGGAGTAAAAGTGTTCAGTTTGACATGTTCTCCGGGGCCTTGAGAAAAGGCAGAGCGTGGTGGAAGCAGGTCATGGTTGGATGAATGTGGATAGGCCTTGGCTGCCAGAGTGACAACTAAGACCACACACTGGACCGATGACCTCTGCTGACCATTAGTAGGTGGGGTTGCAAATGATGTGGTTTGTACGTTTATGAATATGACAGTCAAAATTGATTTCTTGGCTGGATGACGATTCTCTGATCTTTTTCTGACCGACTTTAAGGCCAGCCACGGTTTGGTTTAGTTGTTCTGTGTCCTCCAGCATCTTTTTCAATCCAGCTTTTCCCTCATGCAGATTTTGGCCAAAGAGCAGGCATGTGGCGCTGGAAACACTTTGGCACTTGATTTCAGCATTTGGAACCTGAGCAGCCACCTTTCCTTCTATTATATGACTCACAGCTTACCTGCAACCTGAGTCAAATTTAAAAAATATATATATATATATTGAATTTGTTTGTAATTTTATGTTGAGGAATAGCTGTGTACAGCAGTTTCAATGGACCAGAAAGGTCGGAAAGAAACTCTCAGTTGTGTTATAGAACCCTTCAAAGATTTGAAAGCATATGCATGTAATTACATCGCGTGGTTTATTTTCTTGTAATCCTGAAATATTTGTTTTGCCATGTCGGTATTCTCGGAGATCGGAAAACATGTTTTGCAAGAACAAAGAGCAAAAGGAAAGGGAAACTGAGAAGATAAGCATGATTAAATAGGCTTAAACAGATGAAGTGCGCTAAAACGATGACAAGAATCCCTTTTAAAATTTAAAGCATTCACTGTGCTTTTAACTCAATTTCTGCCACTGGAGCTGCAGAAAGAAAAATGCTGTTGTTTGTTAGTAAGACTCATCTGTGGTTGACACAGAATCCACAGCATAAAAAGAAAAATCTATGAGAAGGATACAAAATAAGTTTAAAAAAAAAAAAATGGTGAACTGAAATTGCAAAAGAAAAAAGAGTTTTAGTGACTTCTAATGAAGGGACGTGAAAAGTTGACCACCAACAAACCACACGCTGGTAAGTGGACTGGTATCTGCGGTGCGGAATCTCGTTCCCTTCAAAAGGAATAACCATTTAGCCGTTTTTGCTTTCCAAAGAAAACCAAATAAAAATCGCTGGACACGAAATGTCCAAGTTTAAAAACAAAAAAAGAGAAAAATGACCCTTTTGGGAATGTTGTATGAGTGAAAGGGTGTTGAATTGTTCATTTTTTTTGTGAAAGAACTGAGGAGGAGGAAGAAACGGGGGACCGAGGAGCTCATTAAAACGTCCAGAAAGGTTGGCTGTATATCAGAGTGCTGGAGATTTTATTATCCAGAGAGAGGACAGAAAGGGAAAGACAAAAGGAGAAAGAAGATGACTTTCAATACGCTGCAATGAGTTTAGGTGTGGATGAGTGCAAAGGTGTGTAGTGTATGTGTGTGCGTTTTACTTTAAATAAATGATGCAGAATATCACAGCCTTCTTAAGGGCTTTCTCATTAGTACCGAGTATGTGGTATTCATGTAAGTATGCATGCAGCTGTGACAGGCATGCATGTGCATGAGATGAGCATGGATTTCATTAGATCACAGCTGTTTTGTGTATGTAGGTCTCTGTTTTTGTATACAGTGGCTAACCTGCTCTTGAAACTCTGGCTGGGGCGACAGTATGCTCTTTCCCATGAAGCACTACTTACTGCTGGGTGATCACCTGGAAAAGCTCTCGGTGAATTGCCCAATGACCCAGAAGGCCAGCCTGCTGAAAACATGCACAATTGGCTCCAAGGCTCTCGATGCCCTCTTTCCCTTGAGCCCCTTTCACTGTGCCATGACAAGGACAAATTGCATCCAACGCCCCTTACACAAAAAGATTTTGGGGGCCTTAGGTTTCTGATGGTGAAGCTCTTTCTGTGGTAGTTTAGGAAGGAGAAAGATGGGGGAAATGCTCTGGTGTGTTTGGTAGAAGCTGAGGTGAATTGACAATCAATGACTCTTGTGTTCTTAGACCCTGTAACATTTTCCCAGGAAAGTAGTAAACAAGAAAGGGCTGGACTCTCTGGGTTAAAAAGACCCAAGCGATGGCGGTAAAAGGTTATACAGAACAAGTTGTAAATAAGTGAAGAAGCTGCGAGTCTAAGGAAAATTAAATTCAGGACTTACAGTCACAGTAAAAAGAAAGTACACCCTCTGTCAGTTCCAATGTTTCCAAAGGAATTTTTTCCAGATGCAATTTTGCAAACTTGAGTTGTACTGCCATGTTCTTTTGAAAGAGAAGAAGTTTCCTCCTGGAGACACTTCCAAACAATCCATACTTGTCCAGTCTTTTTCTAATCGTATTATCATGAACTTAACATTGACCATGCTGAGACACGTGCAGTCTGAGGTGTAGCCTTTCTGTTTTGAAGTTTCTTTGAACATTGTACGGTCTTGACCTTGGGGTGAATTTGCTGGGACATCCACTCCTGCTAACGGTTTTGAATGTTTTTCACCAGTGGAATATTCTTTCTCACTCTACAATGATGGATTTCAAATTATTAGTTCCAACTTCGCAGATTGGTGACCAGCATCAGTTGCTTCTCTGAGATGATTTCTGATGCATTTCCTCTTTAATGTTGTGCTAATACACAATTGAATACTTCAGACCTACAAACTGTCCGAACTTCAGCTTTTATAGAGATGCTCACACTGAGGGTGTACTTTCACACACAATTCTGCATTTTGCGTTAGTATTTTTAAAAAATAATAACACAGTATAATCATGTGCTGTTCATCTGAGGTTGTATTTACATAATTTAAAGACCTGATTTTATGTTTTACTTTAACTACACTCACTTGTAAACATAGTAATGGTAAAAAAAAAATGAGATGAAAGATCTTTGGCTAGAATTCACCTCACCTAATTGAAATCATTTTAGGTAACGTTTGATCCCAATTGGATCTATTTTATGCAATTATCTGCCCTAAATTTCAATAATTAACCTACCATGATTAATCTGTTGTAATAAACCATTTCTTTCCCCCATTTTTTTGTCCAGGCTTTTTGCTAAGCTAACCGGTTAGCTAAGCTAACCAGTAACCGGTTAGCTTAGCTTAGCTAGTTTACAACATTTACCTTAGAAACTTCACGAATTCTCGTTAAACTCTTCACCAGAAGAATGTTTTTCATTTCACACTGTTAGACATATCTGGAGGTTTTTATTTGGAGTGTACAACCAATTTTGGCCTTTTATGTGGACCTCGGTAAGAGCCATTATAAACATCTTGAACTCTATGAATCGAGTCCTCAAAATTTATAGCATGCAACCTCGAAAGTTAAGTCGAAAGTTAAACTTTGAAAATTTATTGTGAGGGTTCTGAAAATACATATTATTTTTAGAAGAGAAAGGACATAAAAACAAGAAAACCATTATTGCTTTAAAAAGAATGGCAGTGGTAGCAAATTTGGGAGGGGTGCACAGTCTGCCATTTCAGTGATGATATATGTTATAAATCCACTAATGAATCAACATTTCCAAATCAACACCGCCATTTAAATCAAATAGTTGTAGAATGAAAAATGCGGACAGGGTAATTGACCGAAGCCTAGAGTGTTAGAGGGAGTGACTGAACAAATTTCCCCCAGTTACTTGCCAACACTCTTTTCATGCCTCGCAACGTTCCCCTTCCACTATATCTCCCAACTAAACTGTAACTAATCGTCTCAGCTGCCTATCTGCTGCCCTTGGCTTAAAGCTGCACTTAAAGTCTGAGCACAGCGTGTCTCCACTAACTTGAGGCTAGCGGTTGGGGAAACTATGCCAAGGACACAGGTTTTTAAGACAATGTAAAATTTTTCCGTCCCCAGTGCACTCGTTTCCTTTGCTGAGAACTTCAAATGAGCAGACCCGCCCTCTATTAATATTTATTCCACGCCTTAAAATACGTGTCCAGAAATATTAAATATTATGTTTTTGTTCCTCTCATAAAGTAGGGGTGCTCAAGGTGCAAGGAGTATATACTAACCTGCTGGTTCCTCTGTGCTGCTCACGACAGCTGTGGGGTTGACCACAGGGATTTCTGAAACACGCACAAGAAACACAAAGTTATTTCAACGATTAATTCTAAGTCCACACCTTTCAAGTATGTCTGAAATGATCTGGCTGCCGGCCTACAATGACAGCACGTGTGGTCAAAGAAACAAAGTGTGTTCAAATTCATTAAATGTGATCCCAAATATGGAGGTGGGATGGGAAATAGTACTGAGAAGAAGTAAAAAGTGCTCTTTGAGGTCACTGAAAAAAAAAGAAGAAGAATCAGGGTTGTCACACAGTAGGTTTGTGGTGTACTATATGTCAAACTTATGAAAATACACCGGGCTTTGCAGACAGACGTGCTAGATAAACGCTAACAGACTGACAGGAATACTTATTGGTGGTGAGAGGGAAGACCGGTTCAAATAAACCATACATGCCATAGACTAATGCAGCGGTTTCAGTGTAATTTTTTAAGGAGATCTTCAGACTAACTGGAAGAAATAATCAAAGTCCAATTTTAGTTGATGCTTCACAAAAATCACACCATAAACCAGTTTTCGAGGAGTCAGCGCATTGAAAGTAGGCACACAATGGCAAGGTGGCTACACTAGATTAATTTCATCCTCCTCTAACAGATGTGGGGTTAACACTGCTGTGCAATCTCCATGCAAGCATGTATAGACAGATGGACGGATGGCAAAGGGGCAATTTTGGTGGGATCATCTTGAGACAGATAGAGCCCTCCCTTGTTGTGCCCGCTGGCTACAATAAAAAAAAAAAGTGCCTTGTGGAATTCCTCCAGGACTTCTCCTTTAATCGTATGCATCTTTCCAATACAAATGCTAATGCTAACAACAGGCCCCTCTCCTTTTACCGTAAACAGAATTACTGGAACGCCGGCTTAGCATCCACCCAGAGGATCTGCTTTTGATTGGATTTGGAGGTTCAGGGGTTGGACCGAGTGTGTGAGAGTGTGTTGGCAGGAGGTAGAGGGGGGTTTCTTGGAAAGCTGTTTTGAGGCAAAAGCAGCAGTTGTCTCTCTAAAATTATGGACACCCTGCCAACAAAAACAAACAAGGGCACGGAGCTTTGTAAAGGCAGGCGCAGCTGCTAGAAGCCACTTTGAGACCCTTTGCCCTGATGGCCACATCTTGTGAAGATAGACAGATGATGAAAGGATCATTCAGATGTGGGTTGCTGCCATCATACTAATTGGCTTCTTAATGGATTTGTCTTCTGTCTTGGGATACAGTATCCTCCAGGGGTAATATGCTGACATCAGTTTATAATGGCAGACAGGGTTGTCATAATGTGCATAGCTTAAGCATGCCCACACCCACCATTCCTCTTGTTCTTGATAGATAGTTCACCTAATGGCACTAAAACGAGTATAGTCTGCCATCCATGACCATGGTCGTCTTCTCCTTCTTGCCTATCCGCCATCTGCTTCGGAGCTGCATGCAAGAGGAACAACATGGCACCGTGTGGCACAGTGTGGCAGAGCTGGACACGGCACGGCATGACTTGATTTGGTGGAGGCTATCTTTTGATTGTTTGCAATGTGGTACAGACACGTGCTGGGCCCATGGGCAAAATTCATAACTTGCGTGGACTCACATTCGCTTGTTACAGGAAATCAAAAACCTAAACACAGCTACTAGAGCACACACACAAACACATATGGTACATAGTTAAAAGAAAGTAGAATAACAGCACAAGCGTTAACAACAGTATGCCTCTTTGTTCCTTTAGCATGGATCGCATTTCAATTTAACCCAACTTTATGCTGGGGTGCTCGTTTGCCTCACGTTTTGGGCTCTTCTCCATGAAATGTCATTGCAGTTTCAGTGGCTATGCAAGTCATCACATGTACCACATGTACCACACACACACACACACACACACACACACACACACACACACACACGTTTTCATATCCTAGTGAGGACATCTAAATGACAAAAGGCTTTCCCTAGCCACTTACCCTAACCTTTCAAAAATTAATGCCTTAACCATACCCATTAGCCTAAACCGAAAATGCCTTCAAAGTTGTGGGGACAGGCATTTTGTCCCCACAACTGACTGTTGTCCCCACAAGTATAGTAGCATTCCAATTTTTGGTCCTCACAAATATATCCAAATACGGCAGGCGCACACACACACTTGGGTTATGTATGTCAGATAGCCAGAAAGACTACATAAAAGTATGTTTTCACTTATGTTCTGTATTCTTCATGGTTTGGGTATGTGCTGCCTTTAGCTATGGATCATGCTTTTTGTCAGATTTTAATAGTCACAGGCAAGCTGATAAAATTAACCATGACGATCTGATCAGTGTCGCATGCAGTAACTGGTGGCTGCGTGTGGATGTGTGTCTGAGTTACTCACTGATGCAGGGGGCCACGGGCGAGCGGCTCTGCTGGTACCCTTTGGCGCAGCGGTTGCAGGTGATGCCCGTGACACCGTCCTTGCAGGGGCACTGGCCTGTGGTCTGGTTGCATGTCTTGCCTGCTGCGCCCACAGGGTGGCAGTCACAAGCTGGGGGGGGGGGGGGGGGGGGGGGAGAGAGAAGATGTCAAAGAGGGATGGAGGATAGTGGGGCAGATAAAATAGATAAGAGATACCTGTTCATCAAACATGTTGCAAAATGCAAAATGACAAGACAAAACTCCTCCGAAATACAGTAAATATTATTGATTAATGATTGATTGACTGCATTAATACTGAATGTTTGGGGGCCCACATGTCTTTAGCCTTTATACCTAGGATTCTCAAACTACTGCATTGTGAAAAACTGCATGCATATCCAGAAAACTGATGAGAAATAAGATATTTGTGTGGAGGACATTACAGGACAACTAAAAGCACAGAAAGCTATTAGTTTGGGTGAACGATGCATGTTGTGCATCAGTTTCAGCAGGAGACGCACACCAAATGCTCGTTTCCTCTTTCCTGAATGCTGCGTGCAGTCTAGTGCCTGCCTGCCTGGTAACACACGCTCTGCTGTTTCATCACTTCCCAAAAGTTCCGTGGATGCCCACCAAATGCCAACACCAACAGGCAATGCTCCGGTCACCTCACTTTGGCAAGACTTTTGAGGTTTGCTTTTCTAGGTGATTTATTTAAGCCACTTTAACTCATTAGTTTTTTTGGGAGTATGAAGAGCAGTTAATTATATGAGGCATAGAGTGTTGGCTGAAGCCATTTGACAAAAGCTTACAAGAACACAGGAAGTGTGAGAGCAAAAACACAATAAGCCATGAAACCCAGTAGGAAAACTCTGCCTTTTCCCCCTTTGTTTTCAGCCTGACACTTTGGAAAAATACTCTCAGACTAACGAAAAAAATGGCAAAAGCAAACTTGCAAGGGCCTCAGCTGTAACACAATAGTTGTAATTGTCCAGGCTTATCAAGAAAAGGCAAGAAGGACCAATATTTCATACAAGGGAAAAACCCTGTAATCCAACAGACTTCTACAGAGCTTGCCAGGGAAAGGCAGCTGCTAACATGCCACGGTTTCTTCCCACCACCTGACGAAACTGTTAATGTGTTTATTTGCGCCCGGCGATTTTTTTTTAAGTTGCTACAACAAAGGAGAGGACCCTACCACCTGTTGGATCGGCAAAGCGAGCGTTTAAATGGCTGAAACTGACCCAAGAGTGTCTGCATGACGGCAGGGTGTGGGGAGATTAGCTCAGCTCAGATCTTTAGAATCGTGTCTGCCTTTTCTGGCAAGGCCAACAAAGTCTACAGGTGTCAAAGTGGCTGCACACTGTTTGAAGCCGAGATGTAAATCTGATGCTTCATCATGAGTGCAAAATCCCCATTATTTGAGTCACGCAGACTCCAATGGGAAACTTGAGCTTTGAAGGCACTTGGTAAAGTGCGACTGAACTAAGGACAAGAACGTTAAGCATGTGGCAGGGTGTGATGCAGGACTAATCGGGTGCCGTGGGTCACCAGACACTTTTTAGGCTGTGCCAGCAACCTCCACCTTCATTTAGAGCCAGAGTTTCTTCTGCTTCTGGCTAGGAACTATTTGGAATTTTCCTGAAGTTTGCATTCTCAATAAAACTCAAATGATGTAGTGCATTGGTCCGTCAACTTTTACAGTTTTTCAAGTAATGAAAAACGCTTTCAGACCAAAGGAAAAGCACATGTGAGATGACCCATGTCATAATCCCAAGTTGTTCCTGCAGAGACATGTGACAAAGGCAAGAAGTTTTACAAGCTATTGTCTCTGCACTGATCACTTAACATTGTTTATACTGACCAGCCCTGTCAAACTGCGAATGATGCACAGCGACCCCCTCGCTTCCCTTCTAATTGAGACTCGGACTGTTTGGAGTTCAGAGGTTACTGTCAGTGTTCACATTGTTCAGTAAATAACCAGTAACGGCCAGATCTGAACGAGCTGTCAGGGGCAGGCAGGATGGAGACGGGGGTTTGGTCGTGTCAGTCTAACCCCCAGCCTTCCTTCCTCAAACTGAGGTTTTATGTGCAGAGGCTAGAGCCAGTTAGAAAGCTGTAAAAATGTCCTCAGATGTTGATGGCTTTTCAAGCCTATGTGACTGCAGATGTGACAGGCGCTGCATTGGGATTTGCAGTCCCTTTCTCAGGCGTCTGCTTGTTTTAAGCGATTCAAGTGATTTTAAGTGACTGTGTTACTCAACTTGTGGTGACTGCACTTTGTTCACTTCAGTTTTATTTATGTAGCGCCAAATCACAAAAACAGTCACATCAAGGCATTTAATACTTAAACCCCAACCAATCAGATGATCCCCTATGAGCTAGCACTTGGCGACCGCGGGAAGGAAAAACTCCCTTTTAACTAGAAGAAACTTCCAGAACAACCAGGCTCACGGCTGGGCAGCCATCCGCTGTGAGCAGTTGGGGGTGAGGACACATGGAAGACAGCCTTTGTCTGCTGTCATGGAAAGTAGCTTCCAGATTTGTGGACTTAAAATATCCACGTTACTTCAGGAATCCTGGTTTTGTGTTTAGAGTCCTTCAAATACGCCTCACACTGTGAACAGACAACTAGACCTAGACAAGTTTGATCAGTAACAGACACAACCCCTTCTAGATTCTGTACCGCCCACCAGCCTCCCTCTATTCCCGCCTCCTCCTCTGAACACACCTGTATTTTATTGCAGTAACTCCATTTCAGACATGACGACATGACACGCACCCCCTTCAACAATACCACACCCCTGACCTCTGTCGCGACCGGGTCACAGGCAGAAAGGACATGGAAAGCAAAGGGCTGGAAAGAAAATCATGGATGCTGGTATGAGAATAAGAGGAAGACAAAGGTTTAATGGGTTTGTAGAAAGGCAGAGTGAGAGAAGTCATAAGTCAGGGTGCAATCAGAGGTCCTGGTTGTAAACCATCTGGCAAGACAGAGATGAAGAAAAAGAGAGCAAAAGAAAATGACATCTCCTAGAAGGCTGTGGATCAATCATGGAGCTGGCCCCCTCAGCTTTATAAATGTAAGCTTGGATTCTGTCACATCTGGAGCTTTTGGAAAGGAGGGTGTTAAACTGTTTATAACCTGATCACTTGACTCGGATTGCGGAGAAACTGTAGTGTCAAGGGGCCTGCATGTGTGTGAAAACATTATGCTTCCAGGTACAGCAGGAAATGAAAGATGAGAGAATTATTTGCACATAGGGACGCACATCTCAGAGTGGATCTGTTGTCAAGGGTGCAGCAGATCCCTTTCTGTTATTGTTTCAGTGCATTAACAGGTCAAATGACTTGAGTTTTAAGGTATGTGACCAAGTCGCTGTGGAGGGGTTTTTTTTGTAATCTTTGTTAGCCATTACATGATGAATGGCTCAACATCTCATTGCAACTACCACGGGCAACTGCGGCCTGATATCATGCCATTTCTAACCTCTCGGTGTTATATTACAGGCTGCAGAAGGAAAACTGACGAGAAGCCAGTGAGAGATTCCCACCGTGAAATTTCAGCCAGGAGATCTTCATGGCTATGAGTGTTGGCAGCTTTCACTAGTGCCGTTTTTTATGTTCTGGAAGTGATTTTTTTTAAACCTTCATCTGGATCATACGGCTACAAAACACTCTTATTTATTTGAGTATTTTCTCGAGCATCAAATACAGGAAACAAGTGTTATTTTTGCAATATTTCCAGCATAATATAGGGATGAAAAATATCACTGCAAATGTGAAATAATGAAATCAATTTTCCATGAGAAATGCATTGGTTACATGAAAATATTATGTGGTGTGTGGGCAAGGGGGGAAACATTCGGTGGGGTGGCCAGAAAGACTCCAGGCATAGTATCAAATCATTTCTCTCTGCTATGGTATGGCAAATCAGACATGCTGATTTTTAAAAAATATATATATATATATACACATATATAGTAAGAGTTGCCATGACAACATATGTTTCCACTCATAAAATATTACTACTTCTCCCCTTTCTCAAACACATAGACTGGCTCAATCAGTGTTTGTTTGAACATTTTGTAAACATTTAGCACCGAGTAGCGCCAAAGAAAAAGCTAAACTACATTTAAAGTAATAATCTGGGACATTTTCATATAATCACATATATCTATAAACAAATATTTTCTACTCTATTAATGACTGACGTGACGCGAAGCGATCCTTGCTCGTGACTTGTGGTTGGTAATTCTTTCCCAGGAAACCACTTGTGTGTTATATTTCTGACAGCAGATGAAGAGCGAGCTCTGATCATAATCAAGGATAAATGAATGAGTGCTACAGTTCTGCAGTATGCTTGACTGAAGCCTAATAGAAGTATAGAGGAGGAATGAGCTCATGCAGCAAATAGCACAGACCCAAAAAAAAGCAGAGTATCTTGAAAGCCACGCTGGAAAATTAGTAATAAAGTTCTTCATAAACACTACTGTTACTTCTTGTTAGATTCTCACCTTTGCAGGCTCGCCTGTGGGTGATTGGTCTGGCCATGTCCCTGTAGAAGCCCTCCTTGCAGTAGTGGCAGTGGCGTCCTGCGGTATTATGGCGGCAATTCATGCACACCCCGCCACTTTTCCTCCCTGACAACTTGTACAACTCCATGTTGAATCGACACCGGCGGGCGTGGAGGTTGCAGTTGCATGCTGCGGAGGGAAAGAGCAAAGCCGTTATGGTATCGGCAAGGGTGAGGAGGATAGATGCGAAAGTTTACAATAACTTCTCAGTATTTATCTTAGGGTTCAAACATAAATTTAGCAGGCTGAAATGTTCACATGGAGCACGCTCAGCAGTAAAATATATCCTTACTGGTGGGGTATGTATATCACAAGAGAGCTGGGAAAGATTTTCCAGTAAGGCAGTGTAATAATAATAATAATAATAATAATAATAATAATAATGAGTGGTTTATAATCTACGCTGCGTCTGTGGGCTTGGCTGCTATTCCAGAACTCATCAATCAAAAGTGATATTTGCAGAGCTCATTTTCTCCATTTCATAATTAATGAATTCGGCTTCTCTCAGCCCATTAGTTATTAATCACTGGAAAGAGAGACATTAATTTCATGAATCACTGATGAGTAAAGACTTCTTAGATCTATTAAAAGCGAGACCAATTCAGATATAGGAATGAGCTCGAGCTAGCTGTCTTCTAAATGAGGCGAGCAGGATATATGGGACATGTGAGGGGTGGTTATAGCTCTCCCAGTTACCCTTGAAATCCAGCTGGTTCCTTAATGTCTCTTTTGCTCACAAGTCTTTTCCGTTGAATCCTCAGCATAAAACTGCGTTCACCAACTCTGACATTATTGATAAACTCTTTTCATTATCTAAACATGGGGGTTTTGCATTTGAGAAGCCTAATGAGAAACCCACACTTCGTGCTTGTGTAAGACTTTGATCCAGAACTTCTGCTGGTTAAATCAAAGTCAGACCTGGAACCTGAAGACTTGGCCGTGGCTTCAAAGTCAACTGTCGCTGAGCTTAGCTTTAGCTCAAAGTTATCTGCAGATACATTTGAAAAGCGGTAAACAACAGCAGAGCTGTTTGAGTGAAAATGTCAACAGTTGTGGCAAAGCAGAAGTATTAGAGGATCACAACAGAAAGTGATATTCATTAACTTTAGTCAAACTGGAGTGGCTTCAAGGAAATAGATTTCACTACACAATAAATGTTTAGAATAAAACAAAAAGGATGTAGCAACAGAGACTAAGTTAAAACACCCTGGGTGAGGGTAAGGCGCAGAGGGGCCAGTTACAGAAACATGTGAAATGTATATTTTCTGTCTTACCCATTCCGTGTAAACATGATCATATTTGCAGGGCTACAAGTTTGACACCATCCTCATGCCAGATGGATAAACATGAAGCTAGCGAGAACAGCCTCTTACGAGGGCCAAACACCTAGCTTGGCTCTGACTGGAGGCAACTAAATCTGCCAGCCCTCACTAATTAACACATTATATCTTGTTTGTTTGTAGAGCTATTTCTTGCCCAGGTGCAGTCACTTCATGAGGACACGTCACCACTCTGAAGTTGCTAGGCAAAAAGCCGAGCTACAAAGGTACTACGGCCGTGTATGAATTAAAGAGCATAAAAATGGTACATAACACACCTGTAACACCTGTAACCACAACATGGTACCTTTACACCTTTGTGTTGAGTAAGTAAATAAACGTTTGTAAGAGCTTTTCACAGACAGTATGTACAAATACATTATACAAAGAAAAAAAACAGTAAAATAAATAAGAAAATTAAGTAATTAAGTGCCATAATGAGTAATGAAAACAGGTAGTTTATTATTATCATCATCATCACTACTACTACTGAATAAAATTTTGTCCAACGTCACTTTTATGTTCTATGTATTAAACCCGCGCTTTTATAAGTTTTTAGTGTTTATATAAAGACCAATTAATAATTGATCATCTTTTAAATGACTCTGTCACTCCAGCAATGCTGTTCCAAAGATTTGTGAAATATCAATTTTTTTCTTATCAATTATATAAATCTTTTCAGTAATTAAGTTTCCTACTGACAAAATAAGAAACCAGTTGTAGAACACGTAACAAAATAAGTTTAAAAGTTCAAATTTCGTAGAAAATGAGATCTCAGTACCCATTTCATTACAAATATGTAAAGGTGGACTATAAATGATTTAGAAAAATAGAGATTCACACAAACTGTGTTCAGAAACTACCTTAAAAACGACTTATAAGGGCCTTCCATAACGTTGTTATGTCACAACTACACAGTCCTCATCTTCAACCAAGCTCCCCCCCCCCCAACTCCACTCCACTCCATGACCCTTTACTTCTTTATTTTTTGGTTTGAGCCTGTAGCTCTGTAAAGCTCTTAGCTATACATCTGAAAAATACTACAATCAAACTAATGCTTAGTGTTGAATGAATGCAGTACATTTTACCCGCTCTTGCCTGATCGGAAAACACTCAGTGTTAGCATGTTGCACAGCTAATCTGGCTACTATTTGCACGACCTGAGTATATACGCCTACTCACCAGCGTTGTGTTAGAATACAAAAGGCCAGCAAAAAAAGCCTTTAATACTGAGACTGCTACACAACAAGTGGGTATTTTCATGTCTCTTCATGTCCTGTAGTGCGGGCTGAACTCAGTTAGCCCGATTGTACATAAGTGGAAAATAAATAGCCATAATGCAAGTGATTTTAGAAATGGTAACTCTATTATGTGAAAATTTAGTGCAGTATTTCATTCTGTAAGACTCTTTCCTTGCTCTGGGTCCAGTTCTGGTTCAGACGTGTGGCTGAATTCTGGAGTTTTGTTACAAGACAGTGGGTAAGTCTATACTTACAGGATCTGGGCTTATGGCGGGTAACCAAAGTTCTTTTGCTTTACTTTTCCTGTTCTGAGATATCTATTGCAATGGCAGGAGAAGGCACAGCGCTGTTCCAGATAGGGGCCTTGGCAGTGGCAGCTTATTTTATTTAAGGGAAACTTTATAAAACACAGCAAAGACCATGTTTGTACAACCATTGCAGGAGGAGAAATCCATTTTGTATTTTAAGCTGACACTTGACATGCACATTCTTGAGAGATATGAGACTTAGATGAACTTATAATGATAATGGTATAATGTGTGACCTTTAAGACATATTTCCCAATAATTTACAGATGATTTTCATTTCTCTGCTCTAGCCAAGGTCAGTTCTCCAGTTCTATTAAGTTCAATGATCTGAGTTTTTTGCAATCACTTAAAGGACAATTTCACTGGAGGAGAATCCCTCAAGCGCAAATGTTAAGCAATAAGTACCCCGCATGCGGTGAGCAATACATATTGCTGTCCACACTCAAAGGAAAGCCTGGCACCTGGTTGGGAAAGAGGCCAAGTCCCCCCCTGACCCACCCACTTGCAGGCCCTGGAAGAAAAAGGGGAGCACATTCCCAGACTGTTTCCCAATTCCATCTGGTTATTATGTTGCCCAATTTGTATGGAATCCTCGAGCTAATGAAAATACTGTTTTATGTATAAATTCATATCAAGGCAGCGCAGTTTGTGTAGAGATCCTGCTGGATTTATTTGCTGTGCTTTCATACTCTGGAGAGTCCAAGATCAGAATTAATTCTCGACCCTGGAGAATGATCCAAGATGGAATATGAAGGCAGTGTTAGGGGAGCGGGGCAATTTAATCCTGAACAAAGTTTGAAAAATGAGTTCAAAGCCTTTTAACCCTTAGTCTGCTCTTAGATGGAGAGATGGTTGGTCCCAGGTTTGAGTGGGAAAAACAATATACATCGACTGGTGAGAGACTCCCTGCATGTGTGTGTATGTGCATGTGAAGATCTAAACAGCCTGTCCAACTTCTTCTAAGGGAAATGTGACAAAGAACACACACGTCACACTGAGTGGCTGGGGCTGCAGGGGTGGAAAGCGGGTGGGGGCATGGAGGTAGGGGTCTGTGATTGTGATCAAGCATCTCAGACACACACACAGCTGTGAGCACTTGTGACCATTAACACCTTGTAGCAGAACATGAAAGCGATGGATCGCGTTTTCTGCCCAGCTGAAGTACCAGCGGACCTCTTATGGCATCCACTAGATTTACAGCTGTGCAATAAGATCGGCCAACAAAGACCGGACTGAGCTTGGACACGCTTAAGTGTGGAGAATGTAAAAGAAAGCTCCAGAATTTAACCTTTAAATGATTTAGCACGTGTAGCTGCAAAGGATTTAACGACATCCAGACATTTTGTCACAGGAAGAAAGAATTGGAAAAAGTTTAGTATCTGACAGTAAAAGAACGACGCAAATGGGGATGGATGCAGAAAAAAAGTGCAGGAGAAAAATGAACAAATCCCAGAAAATCAGCACTAAAAAAAATAAAATAAGTAGGTGTTTCTATGCTACCTGCATGTGGTTTTTTCTTGCACTTCACACCCTGCGTGCTGTTAACTCAGAGCTACAGCTGCCCCAAAGATCCTGGAATGTTTATGGGTTTGTTTTGAAGTGCCTATGCACGCACACACACACACACACACACACACACACACCCTCCACCTCCCACCAAAATGCCACCCCCCTACCATCACCACCACTGCACACCCTCTCAACCAAATTAAGCTCAGCAGGGATAACTGAACTCTGTTGAAGACCATTTTTCAATTCATTAACACATCAAAGCTTCCGTAGTAGTGCTGTGCATAAAGACTCATTTTTATCTAAAGGAGGAAGGGGGAAAAAAAAGTCATTTCAGTATGGGGGAGGACTTCTGTGGGTGGCAGCAAAGTCAGCAAAGAGTCTGTGATCGCCCCCCCAAAGTGAACGATTTTCCTCCGTGGGTCAGTGTCCAATTCGAGGATGCATAAAGCTGGTTTCTCGTGTTGTCGTGGAAATGAAATAACAAACACAGGCTACAGGCTTGGCAAACGGAGGGATGCGGAGACCAAAATAAAGGGAGGGAGGGAGGAGGAGAACCCTTTGGAAAATTTTAGAGCAATGAATTGTTTCACCACACTGTCATCAAACCGAACGGTGCCAAGTGCAAAATTTTCATCTGCGGTTCTTGTTTCGACCCGGTACCTTCCCCCTACACAGTTCGTCATCTTAGGTGATCTGTGTTTTTCAAAACAAGAGGAAATATTTCGAGATCGAGAGGAAAAAAAAATTAAACACACACCACACCACTTGATTTAGGCTATTGTGTTGAGATGCCTCTACGAGGAAATGTGCTCCGAAGAGGTTCGCGCGTTGACTCGTCAAGTACGAATGACAAATTGGCCATTAAAGACTCTGCTCAACAACAACAACAACAACAAAAATGCAAGTGTGTTTGTGAGTGCACCACCTCTCTTGCATCCACTCCATATGTTCGGGATAAATCTAACCTCGATTTTCCTTCAGGCCGAACAAAAGCCAAGCCGTACGTATACAGTGAGCACAGCCAATTGATTTTGGATGCCTGTGCGAAACACAAATCCCATGGCTAAAATTGGTCCTTGAAAATTGGATTGCGCTCACATCAACCACCTTTCCCCTCTTGGCCCATGCCACAGTCCAGACTTGCTTGCAGCAGCCCCCCTTGGGTGCTCTCTTCGCCTGGCCAAACAGGCTCTGCTATATGGGCTGCTGCCATCATGTGTGTGTGTGTATGTGTGTATGCCAATGCGTATGTGTGTGTGTTTGGGCCGAGTTCCACCTGGCTGCTTCAGCCACCTGCTCAGGGCACCAAGGGGAACACCCGGTTAATTAGCTCCTTATTATAGCCAAGCCAGTGTACAGTGTGGACACACACACACACACACACACACACACACCAGTGATAAGTACCTCAAGAGGTAATAACTGCCCACAAAATAATATGGACTGAGGGTAAAAAGAATAAAAGTCATAAGCAGATGTAAGCTCTGCTGGATCTGTAGACTCTAAGTCATTGTCTCAGCTTGATGTCCACAGCTCATTAAAGAGTCAGAGCTGAGGACTAACAGGAAACCTGGCTGGGTGCATTACACACTCGGTACAGTATGCAAGAGCTTCTGCCTCTGTAACAAAGCCACATTAACTCCATTTGTCCCCCCCCACACACACACAGACATCTTTCAATTTCAGATATGATACCATGTCTCAGACTTCCCCTCCCTCTGATGGGTTCTGTGGTTAGCCTCACGCTGCTGGCTTAAGAGCAAGCTCTCAGGAGCCCTTTTGAACTTAAGAGTCCCCGTAATACCTCTGCCACCCCTCCTCTCTTTTTACTTTCATAAGACCCCATCTCAAATGCTGGTCGCTCGTCTCTCCTTTGCTCGTTTCCTGCCTTGGCCCTCACTCTCGTCCACCTTTTTCCTGCATCTCCACTTTCTCTCTCTGGATGGCATCAGGCAGGGAGAGATTTTAACAAGATTAGTCTGGAGGGTTGCCAGGTTGGGGGGCCTGGTGTCAGTGGAGATTTTAGTCCTTAGCTCTGTTTCCCCTCACTGGTCCACTTCACATCCCTACATCGTTATCTCTGTCCTGCCGCTGCCTTTGCTTTCCGTCTCTTACTTGCTCTTTTTTTCCTTGTCACAGTCAATAAGATGCAATCAGGAGAAGCAGCAGAGGATGTTGTGCAATCAAATCATCATGGAGAATCAGTAAGAACCAAGGTAAAGTGCAGCAGTTTTTACTTTTTGCCTTGACTCTTGGCACACACATGCATGATGTAGCCTCTGGGCATTGCACGAGATGCCCTGTTTGGGTTAGAAATAGAAATAGAAAGTGACAGATGGAACATACTGTGAAAATTCACCACCTTGGCCAGAGATGACAGCAGAAATGGTGGAGAACCGTGGCTCAAACCCCAATAATAGCTGAACATTTGAAGCGGCTTTGGAGTCGTAAAGGTGATGTTTAAATCAGCAGTGAGAAGCAGAGGTAGGCTGACTTATAGATCCGGTCTGTAAGATGTATTCATGGGCTGAACTTCCTCAGTGGAGATGGATGCAGTCTTCTTTTGACTTCACTTCAAATGCAGTACACAAAATGCAAACGATGCCAGCGACTGATTGCTTAGATCAGTCTTTTTCCCCACCGCCTGAGTCAGGTATAGACATGAATGAAAACCTGTTAAAAGGGAGCTCATACTAAAACATACTTTCTTTTAATACCCTCTGAAACTTGTTGCCACCAGCAATACCGGCTGGCAGCCAAAATACTACTTCTTTCTTCTTCTTTTTCCAGGCAAGAGAACACAAACACTTGCAACAACATATGAAGAGGAAAAACATTACAAAATGACGAATTCAGCGATAGAAGTTGGAGGCTGATATCAGTGAGGCGAAATAGATGAAATACAAAACAGCAGGCGTGAGTTTGTCCAGGCAGAAGAGGGAACACTGAAGAGTGTGCTACAACGAGGACAGAGAGCAAAGACAACGCTGGAGGTGAAGGGCACCTCAGGAGGTGATTGCTACCATCTGTGGGAGAGAGTTGATGTGGGCCTGGGAAAGCAGGGTGGGCACACACACTGCAGCTCCACCAGTTTGCTTTGGCACCGGGATGAAATGCTACATCACACTTCCAGATTACATGTGGCTCTCACACATGCACAGACGCGAGGAGATTCATACGCACACTAACGCGCACTCCCTTGGCCTCGGGCAGCCGCGGAGCATCCAGCATTTTAACCCGGCTGACATTAAGCGCTGTTATTTGACACTTTGCTGTCCTGAACGTTTGTTTAACCGCGCTTCATTCTTGCCAGGAAGCCTTTATGGGTGGCTTTGCCGAATGAGAACTGCATCAGTCCCTTGCGGGTTGGCCACGAACCAAAGCTGCAATACTGACAGAGGGAATAAAAGCAAAGAGCAAAGCTTACAGTCAAAGTGACCAAATACTGCTGTCCTAAAGGGCCTGCTTCAAATTCTTAAAGCGCGCGCACCCCACCAAAACAAAATTCAGAGGCCTAATGTTATGTTTGTTGGCCTCGCCATACCATAACTCTCGTGTCTCACGCTAACTACCCCAGAGGCATGATTTTAAAAACAACATTCTGCGGCTGTGTAATTATTTGAAAGCACAGGAGGTTTCTTTAAAAAAAAAAAAAAAAAAAAAAAAAAACACTTTCCTTTGCTCACCAACCCCCACGCCCCCTCAACAAGCACACATACAAACAAAAGTAACTGAAGCGTCGTTTCCCCGTTTGCCACCATGGCAAAGGCAGCGGAGGTCACTTAGTGAAATTAGGAAAATGGAACAAACATACATCCTTAGCCATCTATATTTAGCATCTTACTAAGATTAATTTCATAATGGTCTCTATAGTCAGATTAAAATAAGAAGAATTTTTTTAAAAAGTTCAGCTGACCATGTTGTACCATTTTAGGGTACCAAGTGCTCTGGTGATGTTAGCTTTTCATTTCAAAATAAAAGCACACAAACGTGGCTCATCTGTGAAATCAGTCGCTGATGCATCTTCACGCATACTGTGCCATGCTTTCATGTGTGGGATGTTTAAGAATGAGGTCATTTCTAACAAGTAAGTTTCTAAAAAGTGTCTTGATGAATCTGCTCCATGACTGGAACGCGGGCCTGACCTCTGCTTGGCCTTGGCGGAGGTGAAGGCAGAGGAGGAGGAGGAGGGGTGCTGTGAAAGGATGGAGGCCTATTTTGAAATTCTAATAAGGATTGAATAACCATCTGCCCCTTGTCAGTGAGAGAAATGAAAAGGTGGAAAAAGAGATATAAAAAAAAAAAGCGGCAAATTTGCGCTTCTGTGGTCTTTCAGAGTTTCCAGCTCTGAAAGCTTCATCAGAGTAATGGTTCTGAGCATGTGTTGCTGGCCGGCCTCTTGCTTTGACACCGCTGCTGGATCACACTGCTCTCCCTAAGAAACCCATCTGTCAATGTCCCCCTAATTCCAGCTAATAGTTTCCAAAAAACATAAGCTGAGCCCACAAAAAGCCACAAGCTCCCCGAAAAGCTTGAGAGGGTTTGTGACAAGACTCGCAAAAATCTGTTCGTTCTGCTTCTCCTTCCTCTTCCGCTGTAAAAGTCACATTTTAATAAGACCACTGTTTCATTAGTGAAGCAGACATGATCTAATAGCATCTACGTATTATATAACAGCTAATAACTTTTTTCAGAGGTAATAACTAATTTGTGGGATTTCCTTCAGGTGATGACATGGCCTGAGGTATAACGAGAGTCTACAGTGAAAAGGTCTTTGACTGATTGGTTGTTTAATTTCAAAATTAAACCCTCTTGTGCAGAAAAAAAGAAGAATACCATATCATTCATTCCCTCCGTGGACCCAGTGTGTCAAATTTCCTACTCAAAACATTCAACACCACGCCCAAAGACGTCAGCAGAGCAGAAACACTCGGCTTTCGCTGCTAACCGCAGCTCACCTGCATTTCTGGCAAATCAGACGAAACAGCAGTTCAATCAGTCTTTAAATGACTTCCCTGTTTAATGCATACCAGCGCGCCTGGCTCAACACTGGAAGCAGATCTGGCTCGGTGGGCCACTGGGGAATGGATGGTGTCTGGCCCCGAGCTCGCAGCGTCCCAGCAGTGCTCTGGACTTCCTGCAGGTTGAGTACAAATGAGGGAGAGGAAGGGCTGGAGAATAGAGCAGCTTGTTGTTGCAGCCAAACAGGGCCGAGACGGCTGTGGACACAGCCAAGAGCAGAGAGCTACGAGACCATAAATTATCATCTACTCAGGATGCCACATTGTCGTTGACTCCACAAGAGGGCTCTTCATCTTACGGTGCGACTTTGGCAGATTCAATTTATGGCATGATCTAGTGTCTCATATTTTTAAGTTAACATAAAGTATTTACATTACGAGACCGGCCACGCCAGCAGAAAAGCCCACACTCCATCACAACCATTAACCAAATAGCTCTTATCCATCTGTTTCCTTATTCTCTCCTGTGGCTCGGACGCCGAGCAGATAAATCACAGATTTTTCCATCATGTCTCCCTCAATACAAACAGACACAATCCTTTACGAGGCTGCCCTCTCCGACTACTACAGCAGGGATTTGTAAACCAATGTCTCGAGGCAGGATTCATAGAGAGGGAGGCGGCAGATGGGCGTGTGTGCGCATGGCTTGTGTCTGGAGACGCTATGCGAGTTTGCCAAGAGCACAGACAGAAATCCTGGTGCGGGGCATGTCGAACATTTAGCAAAACCCAAGTTCTGTTGGAGGCGATGTTCACGTTGTGCATGTTAAGATTTAAGTCAAGACCGATAAGACCAAAACCTTGCACAATATTTAAAAGGAACTTGAAAGGGTAAAAAAAAAAAAAAAAAAAAAAATCAGCCGAGAGGCACATAATTTCTCAAGAGCCGACTCGGCTTCAGTGGCAGGGTGCAAAACAGCTTTTGATGTGGCTCTAAATCTGCCCACTCTGAATTCCTCATTACCCACAAACCACCTCCCAATCAGCTTAACTCCGTCACCCCTGCACGGAGGATCGTGACCTTTCAGACTCTCCCTCCAAACCCAAACAACCCCAGGACCTCTTATGACACCTAAGGGAGTCCTCCGCTATGTAACTTACCACTCTTACACCCCCCCCCCCCCCCCCCCATCAGTTTGTGTAACGTCTCAAAAAGAAAAGCAAGCAGAGAAATCGACAAGGCACGGCAGCATTTTCTTTTTCTTAAGGGGCTTTATTTATACACTGAGGAGCCTCTTTAAAAGGCCCTCCTGCTACTTTAAGAATATTTTGGAAGTGGTTCCAGTGGAATAGGCTGTAAAAAAAAAAAGAAAAGAAAAAAAAAAAAGCTTGTGGAACGTGAAATTAGGGACAACTGGGACTGGTTTGTTGGCAAATCAGGATGTGTGATCAGGTATAGCGTGCGACTAGCAAAGACCTTTAACTGCCCTGTATCAACACCGGGATTAGGTCATCGTAGTTGGCCGGTGGAGCCGGGCTGTTTAGGCCAGAACTTCTGGGTAAAAGTGACATATCAATCCCACAGAGATGAGATCTACGGAAAGCGGGCGTAACACTTCACAAACGGCTACGGGACATTTGAAAGAGGGCGTACGCAAAAGTACGAGGGCGAAATCACTCAGGGATTGACAGGATATTGTTACAGAAAGGGGTTAGGTGTATGTGTGCCTGCATCTGTGAGCCGCGAAAGCGAGGGCGTCGAGGAGGAAAAGCCAAAAGTAAGGTTGAAATCTCCCGTGTCAGTTCTAAGTCCAGTCTAAGGCTAGAACGGCCTCGCTTCTCTGGCTCTGTCACTCTCTGTCCCCTTTAAACAGATCTGGCTCTGTTCAATGCTAAATATGAACTCAGGCCAGCTCACAGGGCAATTACAACATGTTAGAAAAATATACTGAGTTTTTCAATGTTCTGCTCCTGTTTCTCCCCCCCCTTCTCTGGCTGTAATTTTATTTCATAAAGGTTAAAGCAGGGACAGTGGTTTCTAATATGGTTTTATTTTGCTACGCTAACACATTTTTATGACAAGCAAAATTGACCAGAATTGAGTTCAACGTAAGTCTATTCACACCAACAGAAGAATGCTGTAAAAAATTAAATTATATATATATATATATATATATATATATATATATATATATATATATATATATATATATATATATATGTGTGTGTGTGTGTGTGTGTGTGTGTGTGTGTGTGTGTGTGTGTGTGTGTGTGTATGTGTGTGTGTGTGTATGTGTGTGTGTGTGTGTAACCACCAAAGAAACAGCCACACATTAGAGGATGAATCCTGATAAAAACACTAATGTGACATGTAAGCAAGACCTTTGTACAGCCATAAAATTGGTGTCATAGAAAGGCCTAATCCTATACAAAGGTAATCCACTTACATTACAAAAATTGCCACAGAAATTGCCATGATTTTTCTTGGCATGCTTTCAGAGCATGTCTGGATGACTTTTACTGAGTGTGTCGTGAGGTGACGGCAAACGCTGCCAAATAACATTCTTGGATGTCTTAGCCGTAGCCGTGTGCCAATGAGTCGAGCTGTTGTCATCCACTGTTTAGACTTGCTTGTGCAAAACAATTTTTTCTTTTTTAAATAGACAAGTTCAGGATGTAGTTGAGTGCAGTAGCCCTGTTTTTCTCTACTGGAACAGTAAATGCAAGAGGCTAATGAGAAATGAAAGGAACGTATGGGCTTGTGTTTTGAGAGACATTGCCAAAGTTGTCAGCGCACAACTCTTCACCTGTATAAACAACATAATGTTCTGGCAACATCATTAATTACTCTTATGACAGTCAAACACGGGTCTTCCAAGTTATATTTATCCTTTTCTACAGCTCGCTCTTTCTCTGTGTTGCTTCTGTATAAAATCATTTTTGGTGCCCTCTCAGTTCAGCTCACATCCTGAAAATAACTGTACCGTGAAAAGACGCAACAAAATAAACAAACATTGAAATTTTCAGGCATTTCCTAATTTTCATCTGCTCAGCTAAGACATGCAATCAGAACTTTAGATGCAGCCACTGTTGCACTGATTTTTGCACCACAGTGTTGTTCAAATTCAGACTTTATGATTGTCTGCAACCTGAAGTAATGATCCCATGCAATATCCAGATTATATCCACGAGATATCTAGAGCAGACAAACTAAAACATGGTTAAAAGCACATAACTGATGACAGATAAGAAGAGAGACTTACGCAGACATTCATTGGCCTCACGAGCATTGGCCCTCTGCCAAGGTCGGTCATAGTGAAAGGGCTTGCAGCGGTCACATTCAGGTCCTTCCGTGTTGTGTTTGCAGTCACACACCAGTTTACCTTCCTTGTCTTTCAGACAGCGTGAGGCATGGCCGTTGCACTTACACCTCCCGCCCACCTGGAAGTCTCCCACTGCATAGAAATAAGTTGGGAGTGTTGATGTCACTGCCATGGGGTCATCATCCCTCCCTCCAGTGTTGCCTCCGGCCCCTAGTACCAACTCCCGGGGCATCTGCGGCCGGCTAAAGACCACACGGATATCAGTGACGGTGACCCAGTCCTGAAGAACTGGGCTGTTGTCGAAATCTTTACCAGAAGGCCGTCCATCCAGAGTGCTGAACGCTATAAGCCCTCCAGACAGCGGATAAAGGTCAGTGTGACCATCTGTGCAAAGAGCTTCCTGCTCATTCTGCTTGGTGATGGTTGCTTTGTTGGGTCGGTTGTACATGCGGCGGCACTGCGAGGAGTAGAACTGGTAGGGCATCCAGCTTTTGCCATAGTCCATGCTTTTGTATATGGCCAGGGACTCGGGTCGTGGTGAACAAAACTGCAGGCTGACGTAGGTAATCTCAAATTTTTTACCCAGCGAAAGGGTGAGAGTCACATTGTACGGAGAGGTGTTCAGATTCTCCGACTGCCAGCAGGTGAGGTTGTGGGCCGAGTTGAGGTCGGTGAGGTAGGAAGCCGGGTGGGCACGGCGAGGGTCGGCTGCATCACAGATTTGGCACGTGCGTACAGAAGGCCGCTCGTCGCCCCGCTCCACCACGCTACAGGAACGGGAGGGAGGTCGGCCACACACGCTGGAAACCATCACCTCCTTGCCGAAGGCAGCATTGATAAACTCAGGGATACACCGGCGTGCTGCACCGGTGTCATCATAGCAGGGGTCTGGAGGAGTCTGCTGTCCTGCGAAGGGATTAGCGGCACTGTGGGTGAAGGTTGAGCATGCCAGGAGGCACAGGCCCAGCAGGTACCTCCAAGGTTCCCTCATCCTGCTCAAGGGGCCTGTGTTTGGATGTCTATGTGCAAGGATGAGGGTATGTGTGTTTGCCCAAGTGTGTAAACTGAGTGTCTGCGTCGTTGCACTGATGTGTCAGTGTGTGACTCCCCCCCCGTGAGTGTGCAATTTGTGAGTCAGTGGAAGAAGAGTGTCTGAGCTCAGTGACCCTTCGCTTCAGGCTGACAAGAGCCTTTCCTGTAAGAGAGAGAAATAAACACAAGGGTCAATGTCATCGACATATTTTACCATAACAGGATAGAAAATGGAAAGTGGCATTGATGTACTGCATAAAAAACAAGCAAACAAAAAACCCAATGTTGTGTATCTTTAAAACCAAATTATACTTCCCCTTATAAAGGAAATTAAATAAAATCTTTTACGTTGTACAGCCACAAGTGAATGTTTTCATTGACTGAAAGCCTGTCAAAGGATCAGACAGATGAGGGGCCCGAGAGAGAGAATGTGACCATTCAAAGAGAGACATAAGTGGCTGCAAGTAGCTGCATCCTGAATTTCAATGCCGGCCTCTCATTCACTACTCGAGTCCTACGCTATTCAGGTCAAAACTGGACAAGCCTTCTGGTCATGCTTGAGCAGCATGGCAGAAGTCACCCCATAATCCCTGGTGGTGCGGCAGAGCAGTGAACCATGTGTGACCCTGGTCAAAGCACTGCTGCAAGCGCTGGTCCTAGAAGGAAAAAAAAAAAAAAAAAAAAAGACGGGGGGGTGGATTCTACATACGAAGACCAGGCTGTAGTTACTTGCTAATTTTTGAGGAATTTTACAGGAAATCAACCGTTGCAACGCTATTGTGACACAGTGCTGACCGCAAAGAAGGCAGCGTTGTGTTTATTCGCTGAACCAGAAAATTCACCAAAAGTGATGGGTATTTGAGAAATAAACTCCACTTTAAAAGAACCGAGTCTGTGAGACACTTTTCAGGCCTTTCTAAATCTATGGGTCAAGACAGGTACCTGGTTGGCTTCTTTCATAAGCTCAGTGCTTGACGAGAGGCCTCTTGGTCCCCGAGAAAGATCGGGGGGCACAAGGAGAAAAAGCCCCAGAGCAAAGAAAGCAGACAATAGAAAGAGATGTATATGGCCTGAGGTTTCTTCTTCCTTAATCCCCTTTTTACTTCCCTGGATGTCAAGTCTAGAAGAGCCTAATTTTAAAAGTGACAGCGGAGGGGTTGGGAAGGTACCCCAACCGTTTAAATTCAATTACAATGCATCACACCCACCTCCTTCTACCCGCACACTCATTCTTATACTACAGAATCGTTTTTCATCGTTGTAGAACAAAAAGCTGCATCTGTGGCCAATCAAAAAAAAAAAAAGTCAATTTTTGTGGATTTTGTCCATAGAAATCCTCAAAAAAACAAAACAAAAAAACAAACAACAACAACAACACCCAAGTGTCCTGATAAATAGGATGCCTCTTCTGTGCTTAAACACCATTCAGCTGATTCTCAAGCAAGGTTCAGATGCTTAGAAAAATTAATGTGATGAATATTGATATCAATCTCTGTCACGCATTACAGAGTGTAATCTGTGCGGTGTTAATTTTAGCAACATTAAGCAGGTAATTTTTTTTAGATTTAGGTTTTTTATTTTCAGTATGTGTGTGTTATGGATACATGCAGGAGAACATTGGATACAGTTTTCACTCTTAAAGAAAAGAAGAAAAGTATGCTGTTGATAATTTTAAAGTAACAGGTACATTTGGAGTATTTAAAAAGAAAGGAGATAAAATATCATACAGGTGTTTTTCCTATTTAAACATACAATGTCATAAGGGAAATGCAGCATCTACACAGTATTATAAAGGGTTGTGGGCTGTATTATAGAGTATCCTAATGCCCCTATCTTAAAGTGAAATTACATAGTTTGAGGTGCAAACTGTAGTACATGCATGTTGTGTTTATTTTTTTTTACTAATTGGCATTTCAGGAACTAAATCTGTCTTTCATTTTAAAGACCTGATTTAAATCAAATAAAATCCCCAACTCGTCTTTTTGTTCTATTTGGTTTTAACATTTATAACATTTATAACTAAAAATTTAAGAAGACTTGTCTTTAATATTTGTTTAGCATTGATTTTAACCATATGCGTAAAAGTTTACATTGCTGTTAATTAATTGTATGTTGTTAAAATTAAAAGTAAATTTATGTTATTTACTTTTGTTTACTAGACAAAAAATAAAAATAAAAAATTTCAGGTCTGAAACATATGGCCTTTTTGAATGACACAAAGTATCACCACCTTTAAATACAGTAACTTAAGCACATTAATGCGTAATTACAATGTAAAAAGATGCACTTTCAAAAATACCTTAAAGGTACTTTTAATTAAAACATACTATGATCTTATACCACAAAACACAGTGTATTTGTCTCTTTCTTTAAACATACCAAATCATACTCCGTTGTCCTTCTGTACCTACTGTATGTATGCATCACTACTTCAAATAAAAAGTTCAGAAAAATTACAGAAAACCTTTGGGACATGACAGCATAAGTTGTAGGATTTAGTATAAAGTGCTATAGTGGGAAGTTCCCTATATGTGAGTATAGGGAAATACAACCTAACACATCTGAGCTCTGAAGCAGACATTCAGAAATAATCTTCTTGGCAAGTTAAAGACCTCAGCATAAGAATAAAAACAACACATTTCTTCTTGCACAGTGGATTGAGAGGATGGGTCTGCTCATTAATGACTGGACTAAGAGGTCTTGGCAGGATAGATAAGGACACAGATAGGTTGCATGTGTCTGCGGTCAGGGAGGTTAAAGTGGTTACACAGACGGGAGTTCATCAACCAAACGTACTCCATCAAAAGACTGGTCATGGTAAGGCTGGTGGGCTTGACACTCAGTGGGGAGGGCGCAGAGAGGCGGCCGATAGAATTAGCAACTCATTAGCATCCAGGCCGGGCTTCCATCAGCAGCATGCTCATCTGGGAAAATAAACTGTGGGGAGTCTCTGAAGGAGAGAGGAAATAGGAGTGGAAACAAAATAGGAAAAAAGTCTAGAAATTATCACAGGATTGAAGATTTTATGGGCATGTTTAGAAAGAGTTGGTGGGTGGACAGCAGACGAGAGAAAAATAGATGGCATAATCATACATAAGAGTTTTGGTAGGCAAGAAAGGAAAGGGACACGGGAAGGAGAGAAACAGTGAGGGGCACGACAGTGATAAAGCAGAAATGACTGGAGGGAGGGCAAGCAAGGACAGAGATGAATGGGAGCAGTAGGAGAAAGAGGGAAAGTGACAGAGATGGAGGGAGGGAGTTGAGGGAAGGACATAAAAATTGAGAGAGGGCGCAATGGAGGGGAGACAGATTAAGGTAGAGGACTGCACGGGTCTGTGTCTGGACTTTGGATGACTAAATATGGTGCGGCCCATGTGCCTGCCGGGAGACTCTTGCAGGGTCTGGTGCTGTCAGGCGCGTCTGGCAGACGAGCGTGTAGGTTAAACAGAGACGGTACAGTGACACGGCTGTTTAATTCCACTCAGTCCGTCCTCTGAAACAGTTGCCAGCATGCACGAGAGACTTATCTCACTTCCACTAAAATCAGCCTTTTGGCATTTTTAATCTCTGCTATGACATCAGCACTGAGGTGTAGCAGGTTGACCTTTTAAATACTAAGAATCTGTTTCAGCAAAAAGTTATCTGCCTTTAGCTTTGGCCGTGTGTTTAACAAGCTACGACTTCCCCTCAGTGGGAAAGATTTAGCCTCTCATTAAATGTGGTTAAAGTAGCAACAGCTGCAGTCCAGTGTCTCCGTCTTTCTGATTAAGACGATGAATCCCACACAGAAATGTTGGGTTAGCGAAGAGAGGCTGCAGCTTTTAAAGAGAAAACAAAAGACCTGCAGATTTGCTTACATTGTTCCAGTAAAGAGATATTCTTATTGTTGTGGGAGAAAATAAAATCATGCATGCAATATTTTTACATTATGATTCCTGCCAGGAGTTAAATGAGATGATTAAAACCACTCTCGTTCAAGTGAGTGTAGCAGTTATATTGGCTCTGTTTAAGTGTCAGAAAATCTGGCTGCCACGTTGCCCAAGCTCACTAATTAATTACATTTGAGCGTAAAGATGTTACATTTAATCTGAGGGTAATGCATCGCTTCCCATGTTGATCTCCTATAATAGCTACGCTTTTGCATTTCATGTTAAAGTTGGCCTGCTTGCAAACCTACTGGCATCATTTAAGTGAGAAAAAAGAAGAAGTAATTTTAAATTGATTAGCTGGTCGAAGTGCGGTGATAAATACAAACTGCATATTAGGCAAATTGTCACAACAACATTCCTCTGTGGCATAACGGCAATGAAAATCCTGAATGTGCAAACATCCTTTGATCCCAAATCCTGGGCTGTGGCAGTGTTAAATTATTTGCTTATTAGTAATATAGACTCCTTTGGAAACGAAAGAATGAAAATAATATGGGGCTTTTAGAGCGAAAGCCCTCGCACTCCCCCTGCATAGCATGTTTTTCCTCGCCATAAAGATTACTCAGGCCATTTGGCAGTCGGAACAGATCCAGCGGTTTAAAAATCAAACCAGTGAGCCCAATTAAGGAAGGCTGATGATGAGGGGCAATGGGAAAGGAAATTAGATTAAAGAGATGTGGGCGACAAATAAAGGGAACAGAAATCCAGGAAGACAGACGAGAGAGAAAGGGAGGAAGAGAAGAACAGGAAGATGACAGGGTGGTCTGGTGGTTTCAGCGGAGACATTCCAGGGAACGTTTTTTCAGCTTCTCGCTGTCACCGGGAGATCATCCCATGTTGAGTTGTCTCTCTTTCAAGCGTGGGCGCCTCTGTCAGAGTTCACAGATTAGGAAAACAGAAGTGGCTGAGAGGCTTTATTTGGCTTGGGTGAAGAGGAGGGCGCCAGGGGAGGTGAGGATAGGAGAGGGACCAGCTGAGCCACTTTGTATCCCAACTGGGAGCCGTTCCTGCTGTTCTGGAGCGACGGTGTGCTGGCTGCACTCAAAGTGGGACTGAATGGAGGCCTTCTGCGACGACCGTCTCAGATGACAGCAAGCTGGGGTCCAAATTGGTACCCTGCTAACCCTCCAGCCTGCTGTATAGTAATCCCTAATGGGGTTATTACCGGCTGCCCGGAATCATGATGGGATTTTTAATAGGCTAACAACAGGGCTACCTCCATTCTCATTATCAGCATGGAAAGATACACTGTATGAATATTACACCGCTGAACAGGAAAGCAACAGGAATCCCCTACATCTACTCCATCCCCTCAGTCTTATCCATTTATCAACTACTAGTGTTCTCTTTCAGATATCAGGACGTAGTCACGTTTCACAAGGTTTATTTTAGCTTTTGTGCCACACCTATAAATTATTAATTGATGCCATTTATGAGAGAATAACATAAATTTATATATTTGAGAAAACAGAACCGGCCATAAATGACAGTTCTGATTAATCATGAATCACATCCCTGTCCACTTTGCACCCACAGGCAAACACACACACACATCTGAAAGGTAAACAAACTTGTCCAGACCAATCAACATGACTGACAGGTTTCAGGTAACAGGGGTCAGATATTATCAGCCTGAATCCCACTTAATGATGTCCGTCTCCACGGTCATGAAGATCCTACCACATGTTTGTGTGTACGTACGTGAGGGTGAAGGAAAGTCTGAGTACCTCACTACCATTCATTAGGCACTGAAGAGGCAGGGGGAGGGCTGAGGAAAGAGGGGTGTAACCTCTCACAGCTGAGGGCGTCATTAGCACGGGGATCACTAACAAATTTTTAAAGCCTGCTTATGTCTCCTCAGAGGGTGTGTGTGTGTGTGTGTGTGTGTGTGTATGATGTGACAAATCCTCCAATTCCAACCTTCAAAACTACTCACCATCACCTTACTGCTATATCAAACTCCTGTAGCTAAACCCGAGTCCATGAGATAGTACTGGCTGTTTCTGGGATAACACAAAGCCGTTTCAAAGTGTCTGTGTGGCTTGAGACGCAGCAGGCAGATCCACAGAGGATCATAAAACATCCAAGTGAAAAAAAAAATTCTCTACCTTTCTATCTGACAGAAAGAGACACCGCAGGGAGAAACCCTGAACGCCCAGCAGAGGAATGCAGCAGCTTCTCTGGCCCAGCCCACACCGCCGGCCCCGAGTCTGACAGCAGTTCTTTAAATCAACAGAACCTGATCCAGAACCAAACAGGAGGAGAGACGACAGACAGAGAAGTTAAGACGGCTCTCACAGACTCTGGACGGGAAGCTGTACTGAGCTGCTGATCCTTGTATTTAGTGCAAAAAGTCACGAAAATTGCTGATAGGACACCTTGTTGTATATTTTTGTCTGTTAAAAAGAGGGTTCAGTGAGGTGAGCCTGCTCTCGGTGAGAAAACGAGAAGCGTAAGGGAGTGGAGAGGACATGAGCAGGCAGAAAGTTTTAGGCATTACTCATGAATTTACACGGGATTAAAGAGGGTTAAACTGTGAGAACAGAAACAGGCAAAAATACACATCAAATGAATACACAAGACCTTTGGTTTTAGTTGTTTTTCCAACTTAGAGCCTCCACACATCCGACTCATGTGTGTTCTGCTGCACTTTCAAATGTGACTGCACTCATAAAAAGCGAGAAGAAAACACAGTAAGTAGGGTGAAGACGAGTATGAGCTCTACAGTTAAAAAAATATAATAAAATATGATGCATTTAAATAATTTATTTTTTAGTTTTGACCTTCTTTTTTTAAAAACATTTAGTCAGTGACAGAAACCAAACATCTGTGGTAAAATAACTGATTTTAAGACTAAATCCTACAGAAAGATTAACCTTAAATGACACTGCAAAATAAAGTATCTGAGTTAGCAGTGACAAACTCTGAATCTATTTGAGTCACAGCCAAATGGATCATGGATAATTCTGAACATAAGTATGTTGTGTTACAGGATGTGGAACTATTTTCTTGAAAAAAAAAAAAAAAAATCTCCATGAAGCTCCCACGAGGAAAAACTTTTCTTCTGGATTTTTAGCAGACAGGGTAAACGAGTTTGGGGTACAAGGACCGGCATCCAAAAATTTATAGCCACCTATGTCACGCTGTGATCTGTTTTCAAATACAACAAATATTTCCCCTACATGTGCTGTCAAGATGAGCTTGAGGGAGAGAGAGCGAAAAAGATGGATGATATCCTCGGACCTGCGATGGCGGGCAGACTAACAAATTCCTTTAACAGTGGATGAAAGCTATCAAGTAGCAGGATTACAGCGATAATACAGACATGTGAGAAATGCTGAACTTCCCAAAGTGTGGTGTTTTCAGGAAGCGGTTGGACTGGAGGGCTGCCCTACGGAACATTTCCCATGGACATAAGCACAACCCAGACCGCAGCTTGAGAGGCAGGTGAGCCGTTTCTGGGTATGAGAGGAAGTAACTCGTTCAGAGGCATGGAAGGATTTAAGGAGAAGAGAGGTGAACGCTCCTTTAAAACCCTTTGAAGGTTGGCTGCGGTAGGCAGAGCCGCGGTTTTCCCAAAAAGCCCCCCTAACAGGAAAAACGGTCTCTTTTTCTCTCTTTTTTTTCCATTGCATAAGAGCAACCTCTACCCCACCACAGCCAAAAGCACGGACCTACTTTGAACTCCAAGGGGGGTGCAAATCGTTTTATTAAGTCCTTGAAATACTCCGAAGGTTGCGTTCATCAAACACACTCCTTGACAAACAAGTCGTATTTACAAGACACTTTATCGGATGCCAAAGCTTGTGACTCAGACAAGCCTGCTTCACCTCTTCCTGTTCTTTCCTCTCCATCTTTATTCATTCTCCCTTGAGGGCGATGTTACTACACTCCAGGGGGATTTCTGTGGGGGAGTTGCCCACAGGTCAGAGGTCAGAGTGTAAAGGCACTAACACTTTTCCATCACTATGGATGTGTCTGTGTGTATCCAAGTCAGATAAGTATACTGATAGGAAATAAGTGGGGCCAGATATACACATGTGGACCTCACACACACGCATGTATACACATCACTCTGCATCTGGATGAAATCTGCAGCTAGCAAACGCAGGCCTAGCATGGTGCAGGAAGTGGTGGGATAAAATGTGAATCTCTGCCTCTGGGTCCTCTTCCCACAGCGAGAGCCATCTTGGGTATCACGCTGATGAATGATGGGTATTTTAACAGAGAAGGTAAGCAAGTACAAACACCTAATTTGTCACTCAGAGAGATATCACACAGGCAATTCAGTCAGCAGTCAAGATAGTATTTCAACTTCATTCTCACCTCTGAAGTGGAGACAGATGCTGCCTGAGTGAGTGCATGTAATGTGGGTACTCTGTCACACCACATTCAGCTCATGGGCTGCATATAAATGCAAGGTTGGAAACATAATATATCAATCCTTCATGGATTGAAATCAAACTCTAATTCTTGGATCTTGTGTTTTATATCCCTGTAGCTACCAGAGTCTGATATGGTAGCTCCTGACAAACAGCTGCATCGTGAGTTCAATGATAGCCTCTCCCACAGAATCGTGGTTGAGCAGACCTTATTAATTAATCAGCCTGCACCGTTTATTCGAATGCTCGACTCAAGGGGGATGAAGTTACACACAGCAAAAACAGAGCAGTGTATGCGACTAGGAGAAACAGATATAGCATTACTTTCCCACTCTCGTCAAACTGCTGAAGCCACAGAAGGAAAAATATAGTGGAAGTGTTGACTTTACTCGCTCAGGTGGACGGAGCCAAGATCCAGAGGAATCCTGCTCTTCAAGGCAGAAGAAAACAGTCTGCTTATGTTACTGCAGCTTTAACCATCTCCATCCAGCTGCACTTTAAGGAGTTAATAAAAATCTGCACTATGTTGCTCTGGATTAGCCTCCACATCATGTGCCTTCAGCTGCTCCTGGCTCTACCTCCCTCGCTCTGTCACTGATGGAAGCAGGGTGTGATGCAATTAAATAATGATGATTAATTTGCGAAAACAGGGAAGCGGTGGCTGCACTCCAGATGAACAGCCCTTCGCTTCAGATGCATTCAACTCCCCCTGCTTTCCTCTGGCTTTGACTTGACATTTCACATTCTTTCTGACCTTGGCGAGCGGCGAGGTTTCAGAGGCCCTCATCGTGCACCGATTCCAGGCGTTTGCGGCGAGAGTGAGAAGTAGGTCAAGTGGCTGACACCGTTTCAGAGCGCAATAGGGGGATACTTTAAGTCTATTGAAGCAGTTAAGATAAGCCATCGGTATGGGATTCTCGCTTTCGCTTCCAGGCTTGTACCTGCTTGAGAGCAGAGGAGTGGATGAGCTCGGGGAGGGTGAACCTCATCAGTATTGTCAAGGCTATTGTTTCACATCACACCCTGACAGGAAGTGGACTTAAGTGCAAAAATGTATTATCATCATTTGCTATTTAGAGTTTAGAGCACAGGTATCAAATTAATTTTACATCACGGACCACATACACATTACTTTGATCTTATGTGGGCAGTACCAGTGAAACTCCCCTTTCTGTCAGTGTGCAGAAGCTTAACTACACATTTAAACCCAGAGAGATTTTAATAAAGATTTTAATTTCAAAAAAGAAAGTCAAATTTCAACAGCATTTCTAAATGATAAAGAAATGCTGCTGCAGTAAATGTATGAAATCTGTCAGCACGACTCTTTGGGCTTAAATTCTGTGTAGCAGTAATGTTTAAAATGATAGAAATCTATTATTTATTTACTTTGGTGTAGTATGAATGGTAATGGGGAAGGTCTGGATCAGTAAAAAAAACTTGTAAAAGGACGGTTAAAAGTCATATATTTATGTCCTCCTACACATTTTCCATCAAGTGGGCCGGATGGGAGTCTTGGGCGGCCGATTCTTGCCCCTGGGACTTATGTTTGCCAACCCTGATTTAGACAGATTTTTCTGACCTTTAATAATAAAGACAAGTTATTTCTCCAAACGAGCTATTGTGTCTTAATTTAAACATTTTAATGCATAAATGTCCCTTTTTTAACCACAAGTTGCACGTGGTGGCGTCGAACGGAAAAGGGGGTAATATTAGAATGCACCGATTACGCGCCAGTGCCCGAACCTGGAAGCTGTTGCATGCAAGCTGGCTTTCATATAGCTCACCTCTTGCACCTCGGTACGGGCTGACATTGTAGTTTTTCCTTTGCGGCGACACGTGGGCCAGGTGTAAACCGTGGAGGCTGACACCTGTTCGTGATGTCCGCCGCTCTGATCCAGCGCGTCCCGGTGATTCAGCAACCCGAAACTTACACGACCTCAGTCTGTAATGCGGTAATAACAGTCATTGCCTGCGTTTAAAACAAATAGCAGGTTTGAACAGCCCGTCACAGCAAGCGCCGTGAGTCACTTACTAGGAAAATAAGCGGTGCGTAAAATTGAGATCTGCTCTCCGCAAAGACGCGCACACGCCGAGTGTGTGGAACAAACAGGCACGGTGAGCCTCAAATTATAAACTTACCCCAGTGTCACAAGACGTCAGAGCCGCTGACTTTGTACTTTTAAAAGACGTCCTACAAGCGAGAGATCCACCTTAGTATCAAGCTTCGTGCTCCGTCAAAAACCGTCCTCTCCAAACGAGGGGGAAAAGTGACGCGTACTTTCTCACGTTCGTCTCCTTTTAAAAATAGTTAAGCACAAGTGAGAAGATACCGGCGGGAGGAGAGATGAACCACCGAACCCATCCGCGTCCGAAGCTCAGAGCGACTGAAGAGCGTCCAGTACATCCATATGTAAAGAGAGCCCGGGTTAGGCTACTCCCCGTTAAAATCAACCCCAGATTTCCCCCAAAACCGAGAGAAAAAGAGCGCACCCGAGAGAGAGAGAGGGTGAGAGAGAGAGTGAGGGTGGGTGAGAGAGAGAGAGAGAGAGAGAATCTGCATATCCAATAGCGCACAGTATTTGGATAACTTAAGTTTCATTTTTCCTGTAATTTGAAGAGGCGCCCAATTAATAAAAGAAATAAATATGCGCGAAGAAAAACACTACTTATATGATTTCATTCCGCGGTCTCACTTTTACAACAAATACATCTCCGCCACTTTACGGACCGACAGTTACTCTGCTGCCTGCTCTAAACGCTACGTGCTGGGCTGTGTTCACAGGCAGCCATATGGAGGTCGTAATGAGCGCACAACGCTGAACCTGTTGAAACAGAGTCCGGGGTTAGCGGGGGCCAAACAAACAAGAGGCAGATGCAGAATGTTGTGACTTATTAATCCCAATAATAGTCCAGCACACGCGGGATTTATTTGCGTCGAGGCACCGACTTTTCCCCCTTTATTAATAATAGTAACATGGAATCAAACACACCAAGACTGCCTGTTGTGCGCTTGTGTAAAAAGAGGCTCGTTCTGGCAGAGAAAATGTGGACCTGCGCCCTCGGCTATGACAGCATCGCATTAACTCATTAACTGCCTTCATGTGACTTTAAAGAGCATGCGGTCTGTCGTGATGAGTGCTGGCAATTTTATACAGCCCGTCTGGGGAGCGCGTGCCCAAAGGCGCACTGGGGAAGCAAACGGATTTTCGGGGATTTGAGAATTAAAGCAGGTATCTCAGACGTAGGTAACGGCAATTAGAGCCGCTGACGTTTATCACAAAACGGCCAAATAAAATAGGCCGTGTGGGGACTTCTGGGCAGAGTTCATTTAATGTAAGCACAGAGGATAACTTGTTACACGTGTAAAACCAGCCCGGCAGAACCGCGAGGACGGGCCGCAGTTCACTTCATAATTCCAGGTAATTTATAGGCGACAGCTCGCGTGTTGCTCTCCGTGTTATTGCAGGTGCAGCCTGCCTACCGGTGGATAGGCCGGTCATTAGCATCGCGGTCGATCAAATCCCGAGAACCTCCTGGCCCGCTGTAAGCTGATCAACATTCCTCCTGTAGGCTATTTACAGTACCATCCTCTGGGGGGAACAGCACAGCACGGCATGGCTCGGCCCGGGCCCGGAACCGCGCTGCCTTCATCCAGTAATTCATCTCAAACAAAGACCGTTCAAACACGAATTCAAAGCCGCAGATAATTAAAATTAATAGGCATTAACCCCCAACCCTGTGCGCGTGCGTTACGCCCACGGAGCACACCTGCAGCCAATACTAATTAACAGTATCAGTGAACACAATGAGACACGGAGAGTGGGGGAAAGGAAATTACTCAAATCAGTTAATGGATTTAAACACAAAGGGGAAAACGGCTCAGAAAGTGGGCTAAAATTAATGAAGTCTGATGAAAGTAAGTGACGAGCAAGGGCAAGCATACAGGGGAGCCGTGGAGTGGAGACAGAATATCGGGATTTTTCGATTTGCTTCCAAAAAACCTAAAACACAAAGGTTTATCTGACTCCTTTTGTTCAGCGATGAATACTTTATTTATTTATATAAGAGCAATTTAGTTCTTAATCTCAGGTGGTTTGTCTCCACTCTCTTTCCAAATAACTCCCCAAGAGTTAAGCTTCTAAATGGGATCTTGTAGTAAATCTTAATATTTCGGATGCATTTCTATCCCAGTCTTATTAAAATCTCTGATTTGCAGATTAAACATCGATACAGGCGCTTCAAATATTCCTCAGTGTTTTGAATTAAAATACTTGAGTTTAGTGCTAAACGTTTGAGAAAGTAGGGCAGCAAATGGAGAGAAGCTGACACAAACACAGCAGGCCTTCATCAATTGATCCAACAAACTGTCTGAAACACAAAATACTCAAACTCTCTGGTTTGTTAAAAGGAAAAAAAACAAGCAGGGGCATTTTGCTGCCAGCGTTTCTGTTTACACGGGGCAGTACAGTCCATGTTCACGCGTTTTATTTGAGAGAGGGGACAATTTTGACGCATTCCTGTGAAATAAAGGAGCTCCACCATCCAGCCAGTAATCTAGGTAGATTATCTCTGCAGTTACAAGTGGGAGAGGCTGGACTGCGTTAAAGACAGAATGAAAGAAAGCAAGACTAACAACAGGCAACACACTCACTTGCTGTCAGATGGGATTCAAGCGGGGAGCTCTCCTCGGTCCTTTAGTTGTTGCACTTGGATCAGTCTGCTGATTGTGTCTGCAAAACAACCCCGTCTGTCTGTTCCAAGCCCGGGGGCTCTCGGCACTAGGTTCCCTGTGGCGGACACCCTGGAGAAAATGTCAGCCTCCGACTGTTTCCTCGCTTCATTTTTTGGCACCCCTGCTGTCGGGCGCAAGGAGAGATGCTTACCTTATCCAGAGGGGAAACCCCCAATTGGCTTTCAGTGGAGACGGGCCTCCCTCTTGTGGCGAATACCGTGTAATACTCAGACTAATAACCTGTGCCTTAAAAAAAAAAAAAAAAAAATCTGCCACATGCCCCAAAGTACATAAACGCAACTCACACTTAGGTGGCGCTATAGTACTGAACATTTTCCAGTGTCGGCTCTGCATTACCTCAGAGCAAGAGCAGAGGGGAAATCTTTGCTAGGTTAGGCCCCACAAAGCTTTATCATTCTGCTGGATACACAAGAAGATGATGATTTATAAAAATGAACATAATGTTGTATTTATTAATACTTTAGATTTAAATATAGGACATAGGAAACTGTTTACTAAGGACCTGAGGAGTTCACCCCTGCTGGCCTATAGAAGGAAATGTGGGCGTAAGAAACTTTTTAACATGCAGAACTTATGAGCTGTCGCTGGCATTTTAATATCTGTAGAACCCACAGACTGTATTTTAAAGATGCACAAAGGCACTGTGATGTCACCCACTCAATTTTTTGCTGATATTTTGAAACCCTCAGTTTGGCATTTTGGTTTCTACAATTGTTTTTGTTTGTTTGTTTGTTTGTTTTAAACAAGAATGTTAAAAGAAATGATCATATCTGAAAAAGAAGGATGCTATCAGCTAACATTAGTTCTAGCTATCCAGAGTGGTTAATAACTGGGATGTGTATTGTACTGTGACAATAAATGGGATGCTAATTTTCTGAGCAAAAACAGGATGTAAATGTTTAGACTGTGTTTAAACTGTGTCAGTACCTTTAAGGCTACAGACACAAATTGGTTGGAGAGTGCAGCATGACTAAAATTAGCTCAACCGTGTGTACTTGAACTTCGGATCGAGTTGCCTTTCAAATGGTTGTTTCTAAGACAGGATTCTGGGAGGTTTAATGCACAGCAACTTAAGAAAGCACCAGCAAATAGAAAAAATGCCACAAAAGCACACAAAGCACAGCAAAAGTTGAATGAAACACAATGGAAATGGGAAAAAATGAAACACAAAAACGTCTTTTGGGGAGACAATGATGTGATGAAACAGAAACCAAAGCATGTGAAGGATTGCACTCAGGCGCACTTAAAAGAAGCTGAGGATTCATCTGAACTGTGAGCAGGAACAGACATAAGATAACGTGTGCTTTAATCGCATCAGTCATATAATACTATAGATACATGTGTGCTATTAGGCAGTGCATTTGACCTCTCAGGGCCACCGTAGAATCCAGGTCTGCAACCACTCGCAGTCAGTTGCTGTCTTCAAATGGACTTTCATGCATCAAGATGGAAATAAAATGGGGATAACGCACAGTCAGCTCAGGTTTCAAATTAGATGCAATCTGTTTGTGTTAATGGAGTGAATCTGCGATAAATAAGCAAAAACTGCAAATCTGTTGCCATCAACATACTCAATAACCTTGTACACTTGATTCAGTTATATAAATAGTGACATAGATGCTACAGGTTGTCAATTTAAATGCAAAATGAAATAGCAACGTAGGAATATAACCAGAATACACAATGCAACCAGCTGAAAACCAGTTGAGATGAGTCCCTTATTGCTAAAACATGCATCAACTCAGACAACTGCAATCAAAACTATCGCATCTATTTGTAGATGGTTGCCAAATGTGAGAATATCCAATGCAAACACAGTAAAACCACCAATTTTTCCGAGTTGCAAGGATGTTGATGTCCTGTTTTCACTCTGAAATAACTTAGCCAAAACGTAGTGCTGAACAAGATAACATAGCACCCAAGTTTCACTCAAAGCCTTAATAAAGTTAAACAGGCAAGTTAAATAAAAACACGCTACTCCTGAAGCTAGCGTCAAGCCTTTTAACTTCATTTTTTAGCCCAAAAGGTTGTTGCTTGGCTGAGTTTTCAGTCTCTCAGGAAGTGTTGGCTCACATTTGTCTATATAACCTTTAAATACTTAAATTATTAAGCATAATTAGCTCACGTGGAAGTGAATGGAGCAGAACCTTAAACAGATTATGCCCCTTATCTAGACTTCCAGCAATCACAACTGTTGTTAAACAATAATGTGGAGCAATTAGGGTCAAAAATAAAAAAAAAAAATAAACAACTCGAGCCCCTTTTAGCACACCCCCAATTACAACAGCAGCCTCTTGGGGAACCCCGCATGTTTACTTTCCCTCTGCCAGCTCAACTGGAGTCAAGACGGCAGCATCGTGGTATACATCTCGCACACTCACTTGCCCAGGGCTCAGCTGTCACTTCAAGACCCGAAGACCTAAGTGGGAACGGAAGTGATATTAATGGGTATAATACCATCATGTCCTTGTCCACTGTGTGTGCATGAGTGCAGGCCCTCTCTTTGCCCATGTGACACATAGTGCTTGGGGTGTGAATATCAACATGTCAACATTAAGGAAAGAGAGCTATCAATAGCTCTTCTACCGGTATTATTGTCCCATCCATCATTTTGACGTTACGCCGCCGAAGGTGGCCTCTTCCGAGCTCACACTGATGACTCAACCATAGAGAGTTTTTAAATGAGGATACCTTGAGGTCGCAGCTTGGAATCAGCTGTAACCCAATCTGCGCTGCTGAAGACTCAAAGGATGTGTGCTCTGTGGGGGGATGCTGTTGACTTGATGTGGGATTTCTTGGGGGGTAGCTGCTTACATTTGACAGCAGTGACTGTCAGGAATGACGGTGGGAAATTGGCTTTCCCACTTGGTATGTAGTGCATGTGTGATTAACCCACAGAGAGAAGCTATGACTTGGAAGTCATACATGTATGCATGTCTGTGCATTAAGGAGGTGGTTCAGGTGCCTCTCTGGTGGTATTTAGACCCTTCATTTGTGTGGAATCCAGCATCATTATCCCAAAGTGTTGCCAGCTGGAAGTGCTTGGGAGTTCCCATTTGAACTCTATGTGTGTTCTGAAGATGTAGAACGACTGAAAGAGTCAAAACTCTCTAATGAAAGCTCATGTTCTGGTTTTCATTCCACCCTGATATTCATGAGCAGCAGAATCTGGCACTGTCTTGCTGATTAGCTAATAAATTGTACAGCTACAACAATGCCACCCAAGGCTACAGAGATGCTTTCTCAATTATTTGTAATGCAGTGAGCTGGAAGTGGATGATGGTAAGGGTTGAAGTCAAGCATATGATAGTAAATAATGGGCTAATAAATCTGCAATCAATTCCAGGAAAACTGTAGGTGTTCTAGTATTTCCTCCATTGCAAGCTGTTCAATATATGCTTATAAAAATGGAAAGAATTGTTGCAATTTCTGCAAAACACGAAGACACTAAATCAGGATAATTGGAAATTTATTGTGTTTTATGACCTGTGTGGTATCAGGCAACCAGTGTTGGTGTTGGTATCACATCAATATCAGCGCGATAGGATCAATCCTTTGTTTTTATCTTCTAGGTTTAGTATGTAGGCCACGGAATTGCGACTTAGCTTCAAAGGTGAAAATCACAGTGATTTTGTGGTCGTTAAAATGTGTTCAGAATTTGAATACATATTAATCATCATCCCTGATGACATGCTGCTCTCCCAGCCTGAGCCAGATTAGGTTAGAAGTATAAGTATAGGCTATGCTGGCACGGTTTTTACTTGGCATGGGATCATCTCAAAACTTCCATTACTGCACACCCCTAGACCTCATAAATAATTTAATGCCTTTTCCACTTTTAATTAGCTAATTTTAGCTGATATGCATGCTATATTGCGGAGTTTTCCATGCAAAGCAGTCTGAATGACAACTTACTGCAATATTAAACTGAGAATAGGTTATTTTATCTATTTGTTCGTCCTTAATCATTGAGTCAGTAATCTGATTATTGCAATTCTATGCAATCCATGGCAAATATGGTCAAGTTAACAACCCCTAAAAATAAACACTTCAGTACAGCTATGTGAACATGACAGTAATACAGACTTCAAGCTTGTGAAACAGTAAAAGGTCAGCTTCTTAACTGCTTATCACAGATAACCACAGTGTGGTCATACAGCTTTACAAGCTTATTATACTGCACACATTTTATTGGAAGAGATAGCTCCTCATTTCCCCACTAGATGACAGTGTTGGTCTAGCTTAGCGTGTTTCTCTGAAGCTGAAATAGGTGACCACTGACCAAGGCCAAATCCATACTGTCAAAAACAGTGGAGATTAACAGCAGGCCTGCACAGAAAAGCTGCCAGACTGATCCCAGGTGTGCTGTAGCTGCTGGGATAAAAAGCTTCTACCCGAGGATTTCAAGCCCACCTGTAGCTCTCTGTCATCAATTTACCACCTTGCAGGTATAAAGCCTGAACAAAAAGTCATTTGTGGTGTAAATGAAAGCATATATTTGAATCAGACCCTAAAATGTGTGATTTTTGACTGGCTTCAGACCAGCAGATACTTTATATTCATATTTTCTAAATCAATCATCTTAAATTAAATCCTTATTCGGTGTGTTGTTGATTTTTCCTGCACGGCTCAAGTCTCAAGTGTCTATGGAGAAACGTTATTCTTTGTAGGGCTCAGCGGTCAGCTTTCCGTAGTCATTTCCGTTCACAAAAGAGGTATTTACCTTCAATATGGTTTGCATAAGCTTTAAGGAGGCTCAGGGTGGGTCAGTAATTACAATGCAATTTAAAACCAGCCCTCCCATTACCAAAACGATGCTTCTTCTCACCAGTTGAGAAATATTAAAGTGCATAATGGGTGGCATAAATTTTACAAGGAAATCTTTAAAATAGGAAAACAAGAGATGCTTTTTTTTTTTTTAAAGCATCTTAATGTTTTGTTGTTTTGTAAAATCACTGCAAACAGTAAGATGTTGTTTCATTTCACTCAGGGAGAGACTCATTTCTCTCAAGTGAAACATATTACACAATTGTCCAGCCAATTACTAGAGTATTACATTGTCCCGTTCTTTGTGGGCTCATTCAGTGTAACTCGAACCATTCCTAAATGCGACTAAATGCTCTCTGATTCAAACAAGTTCGTAGCGGTGTTCCCATGGGGTCAGCCCTTGTGCACTTTGTGCTGAAAAGCATCCTATTTGCCTCTCCCTTTACATTCAGATCCTATTGAAAAGTGCATGCAGACAGACTCGCACGCACGCACGCACACACACACACAACCTCCCTCTTTGAGTCTAAACCACTATAGCCATATATGTCCATTCCCTAATTGGTGGTTCTTCTTTCAAAGGAGTGATTATGTGTGTATGTGTTTAGTGGCGTCCTCTCTTTGCAAGGCGTCTCGATTCAGTCCATCTCCAACGCCAGAGGGGACAAAAGAGGCACCCGTTCCTCCTCTCGGGGCAAGGGGCCATTGACACCAATAAATCCCCCCTTCCACTTCCTCCCTGGTGTGTTGGGGTTATGTCAGGAATGTCCCAGGTCCTATTGTCCCCTCGTGCTCTGTTTTTGGTAACCCATCACCAGGCATTCTCTGCTGTTCACAGTGCCACCTCCCTCCCCCTGAGAGACCAACAACACACATGCATGTCCACACCCTTCGGGCTTCTGTGTCCCTTGGTCCCTAACTCTGAATAGACCACCTCAGCTGAATACGACAGACAGACAGACAGGCGTCAGGACATCAGATTCAGCGGGCCGAGTCTTGCATAGTTGCCCAGTGGGGGGAAAAAGAGCCAGTTATTTATTTTCACCTGTTTGGTTGCCTCAAGCTCTTTGTCTAATGGAAGGACGAAGATAAAACAATGGCCTAAGTGTTTTAAAATCAACAGTTAATACCTGTTCTGTACACAACCCGCTTCCCTCATTGTATTGTGACTGCTGAGGACTCATTAATTTTATATTAATAGATAATATCTGAATAGACAAATTTAGGCTTCTAGATTCAAGATCATTTAATTGTCTGCTTATGTAGGGCCCCATACTGCTACACAATAAAAGATCCAAAACCACAAAAGAGAAGTAATTTAGTCATTAAACAAAGATGGAGGATGACTTCAGACATCTTACAGCCTCAGGAGAGAAACTGCCCCATGATCTGGTGATATGTTGGAGGATCGTTCTTTATAACATGCCAGACAGGAGCTGTAGATGAGTTGGGTATTGCCATTTAGTATCCTTCGGGTTCTGCTCAGACACTTTTCCACTGATGCTCAGTAGATGGTTTAATCGCCCACTGGAGAGGGCTGCATATACCAGTTTGTTTCCAGTCAATAAGTAACTTGAAAGCAAAGTACCATCATTTTTTTTTGACTTTCAGGAAACTAAGGTGACAAAGAAACAACATTAAAAGACACACATACACATGTCTGAACATGTCTAATTATCAGGGTTACTGTGTTCAGTGCGCAGCATTAAAGAGCATTTTTGTAACCGCTTATGTGTTAACTATTATTAAGGGATGAATCTTGTGGTTGTGTTTTAATATAATACATAACACCAGCCATCCCAGTAATAACACTGCAGTTGTCTTATTAAATAAAATACCGCACACGGCGGGGTGGCTCCAGTACAGTGGGCTCACTGCAAAAAGGTGAATGGCTGTTTGTTTTTTCTCAGTTAGCCCTGTGATGAACCATTCAGGGGGCGCCCCGCCTGTCCTCCAGTGTCCGGGTGGTTAAGAAAATGAATGAACTGATGCCTTACTGTATGATTACCCCCGGTCTCCTCTTGTTATAACTCTTGTTGCAACTTGTTTACCTTTTAAGTCCATGAATGTGCTCATTCATTATTATTGATAGCTTCTCCATCTCTTAACCAGGAAGGAGTCGTCTCAAATCCATCTTGTCTGCATAATCTGCTTATACAGGTAAACTTCATCCACTCTCTGCCTCACAAACTTGCTCACACGGTGCTTTGGACACATTCATTAATCTTTCGCGTTCCCGCAAAACCACGCACAATCCTTCAAAACACCACAAGGCCGTTCATTCCAAGAACCCCGTGCATTCGTTCAGCCTGTCACAGTACGCTCCCCTCAGATGCTTGTTTTTCCCTTTTTTTTCATTCATTCCAATCACACAGGAGGTAATATCGCATGCTGCTGCTGCTGCTGCTGCTGCTGCTTAATCGTGTCACCTGCCTGCATTCGAGCTTGCACCACTGCCAAACCCCAAATACCAGAGGTTTGATTTGTTGTTTGGTGGTGGTGGTGGTGGCGGCGGTGTAGGGGGGTGTTGTATGTTTTCTGTGTGAGTCTGAGACTATGTGTGTGTGTGTGTCTGTTTAGGAGTTCGAAGGAGTAGGTGGGTTGTACACATGTTACGAAGTGAGGCGCCATTGCGGCCTAAAAAACTATTAGGCTCTGTAAATACACACTGTGGCAAAAGTAAACATTCTCAGCATGCCATCTAGGCGCACAGAGGGGTACTGGGAGACAGCCGCCGGACAGGCTGTGAGGGGGAGGTGTGTATGTGTGTGTGTGCGTGTTTGTGTTAGCGAAGAGAGTACAGCAGCAATCAGTGAGCAGAGCGGAGATGGAGATGGAAAATATAGATTTTAATTGGGGGGAAATTCAAGTGTGTGTTTGTTTTCATGTTATTGGTATCGCGATTGGGCTGAGTGGTCAGGTAAACAATTTAAAGATAGTTTACCTGCGTGTGTTGCTACGATGACCAGAAACCGTTTATGTATGAGGACACTGGAGTGTTTGTGTGTGCTGGTGATGAGTGATAAAAAAGTGTGTGTTGTGTATATATGTGAGCTTTTTATTCCTTGTTGTTCTCCCCTGAGTGGTGTGTGGGAAGAGAAAAAAAAACATGAAATAAAGCCAAATTAACTGAGTTTTTTTTAATGAATAAGAATGTATACACTGATGCAAAGGGACTATTTTCTGAATTTGAGACCTTTATTGGTGATAAAGGCACAAGTAACCATGGAAACAGAGCTTAGAATATGCACTATTCCCAGCCCTGAGAACGCCACACCACCCATAGCTCTATTTTTAGGCCTTACTTTGAGCTTAAAATATCTGTTACATCTAACAAGAGTTAAACTGAGTAATCAGGAAGCGTGACTACAGAAATGTGACTCTGACACTGATTAAAATGGTAGCAGCGAGAAAGCATATAGAATGACCAGGATCTCACTGCATGTGTTTGCCTGCGGTGCATTTAAGGATACAAATCACATAAAATAGACACAAGTTCTCTTATAGTCTTCACATTACTCACATGCACAGATTAGAAATGGAAACTAATAGTAATATGTGATTAATAGGAGCAGTTGGGTTCAGGGAGAGTACAGAAAGCAGAGGTTATATGGAAAGATTAGTCCAGCTAAACCACAACAGAAATACAACTTCATTAAAAAGTGAGAGGAACTGAGCCGAAGTGTTTACGGTTAGTTAAATTAAGAGATAAATGCTAATGTTACAGTAAATGTTATGCTGCAGTCACACAAGGAAAACAATGGTTGGAGACCAGAACATGACCAAAATTATTGCAATCAACTTTAACGTCTGATCTCGTTTCTTTTGAAATGGTTGCTTTGAAGATGGGGAGCAAGTTTCCAACCACTATTTATCTGTTGCTGTCTTCTTCTTCAGTCTGCTATCATTTCACTTTCCAATGGGGGTCAAGCTGGCAATTACGTAGAGTCCCCCATATTAAAGGGACAGGCTGCAGATAAGTTCCACTCACTGACTCATGCAGGTTGATTGCAACCTGTTTGCGTTTGTAAATTAGACGGCAATTATTCTCAAACACTCACCAATCTGTCTGAGAATGATTGCAGCCAGTCGAAGTCAGACGACAACTGTTTGGAGACAGGTTGCCTCCCATCACATGAGCGCTGCAATCACCTTGCAGTTGACAGTCGTCGGCCAGAGGTTATGGGTGCTGCACGCTCAACCCCTGGGCAACCATTTAGTTGTTGCATCATAGTACAATAATCTCCAAAAGCAAACAAACAATAAAAAATACAAAACTTCAATGTAAACACAGCACAACCGTTGATTTTTTCCCTTTTCTCAATGAGGTCACTGTCCTATTTTGACTCTAGTGACTGAGCCATTAGTTAAACACTAGATATATCTATGAATAAGCAGGAAGTTATTAATTGAAGGTGTGCTAATCAGCAGAAATAAACACATAAAATTGTTAGAGAAATGCATGGATTGTCTAAACATTTGAAAAACTAGTTGAACACTTTGAATAAATAGAGAGGAATATTTGGTAGAGGTTAGCTGACACTGTTGGCCACAGCTCGTGAGAGTTGTCACTAAGCATAATGAATAGATGTTCCATTGATCAGTAATATAAGTAAATGAATGATTGGCATTATAAGGAAACAGTACGAATAAACAGTTGATAAAGTTCACTAACCCTGGGTGAGCTGAATGCCATCACTAGGAGTGAAAGGTAAGCTGGAGGAAGTGTAGATACAACTGGAGCTTAGTTCAAGTAAGCGTGGTAAGTGGTACTGATGAGGGGCTTCTTGAGTCTATCTGACATGCTGTGAGGTATGTTAGATAAAAAAGTCTGGGAGCCACTGCTGTAAGAGGATGGTTTTTAACAAAAGAAGGCATTTGCACTCTTCTGATTTGAAGCTATGCAGTTGAACCTAACATCCTTAATTACCATAAGCACCACTTGCTGGCAATGGCTGGAGTTTGATTACAAACACCTGTTATTTGACTACAGTCACCTGTTGTTTGTCTGCAAAGATGGGCCACTGTGTTGATGCAATGGCATGTTATGAATTCTACGCCGACTGCTACTGACTCCAGGTCAGGTTTTGCGAGCTCTCGCGGCGATGGATGGCTGGCATCATAAAAGCTGGATCAGCCCGGCAGAGGTTTGCTGAGACGCATCTGTGAGTTCCTTGAAGACTTCCCATCTTAAACTGGCCGCACATATGAAAACACAGACATCCATTTCAGGCATTTGAGAGAAACGGGGACCTGGAAAACCCACTGTCACAGTAGCTTCTGCTCTTCTCTCTCACACACGCGCTGCAGGCACACTACCAGACAGAACTCGTGTACAACATGAACAAATGCTTGACACCTATACACACACATGCCATCACACACCGCAAGCCATGGATGATGGTGTGATGGAATTCTGGGTATCATCTGCGGTGAAAGCATGTGTGTATGAACGTGTGCGTGTGTGTTTGTGTGTGTGTGTGTGTGTGTGTGTGTGTGTGTGTGTGTGTGTGTGTGTGTGTGTGTGTGTGTGTGCCCTCCCTCCTCCCAGTGCTCAATCTAATACCCTGTCATCATCAATAACCTCACCAGTGCTGACTCACTGGCTTTTACAACTATGAGGTTTGGGCCTTACTCACAGCCACAGACCCTCGTCTCCATCTCTGTCTGTCAGCCCACTGCATACACACACACACACACACACTGGAGTTGTGCATGTGCCTGTGGAAGATTTTATGCATACATGCAATCAGCATGCACGCTCACTTGCACACGTATTCTTCTATAAAGATGTGTCCACACAGGTAAGGATGTGTCACTTCAAACCCTTTACCACCCACCCACACACACAGTCACTCCCAATCAGACCACAATCCATCAGAATAATTGACTATCATCAGGCAGACACAGACTCATCATCTTTACCACTAAGCATGTCACCCCCTCCTCCCACCTACTCCCCCATCATCCCCATCCTAATTGCCTCCAGGCTTTCATTTAATTTTCTTTACCGCCAGCAAATATGGGAGTTATTTTACATTCACGTGAGGCTGTAGATATGTACGGAGTGTGCACAAATCTACCAAACCATATTTATTATTGTAGCTCACTTCGCAGGAGGTCGGTGCTGACAAATGTGGAGACGGGCGGTGTCAGACGATGATGATGCTGAGCATCTGATGGGGTGAGGCCACACGAGTCTTGACATTTTTAAGGACAATGTGATGATGAGTGTGTTGATGGGAAGGGTTTTTCTTTTTTCTGATTCCCTCCAGCATAAGATTTCAGACGAAAGTCTGTTCATAGCCAAAAAAAAAAAGGGTTATAAATTTACAAACCCAATTTCATGATGAAATTTTATGATTTATTGATTTTAAAAACAGGGCATGTAAAGCTGTTTGTAGTCCAGCTCGTAGTTTGGGGGGAGAAGTAAAGACAGCACGGTTACCCATTTTAGGACTGTTTCCCCCCTTGGGTGTAAGAAAAAGAGCACAGGTCCACTTTTAACATACGGCTGCATCAGACGCTTCTATATTAACTCTGTATTGAAAAGGTTTCTATTTGTAGAATGGGATAAAGTTAGTGGATGTGGACTGGATTTGACACTTCAGGCGGACAGATTGAGCTTATCTAATTAAATGACAACTTCAGGACAGTTATCAGTTATCAAACTGAACATTTCTGTTCAGTTTAAACACAAATCTCCAAACAAAGTCGTAAACGTCCCACTGAAGAAGAGTGCAGAAAACTGGCGGTTGTGATCATGGTCAGAGTGCCAAAATGTGCGTAATTGCAATTGAATGTTGTTGTTTCTTGTCAATGAAGCACTTTCTTGACATTTTAAGCACCCAATCCCCCCTGGAATCCCACAAAGGCCACATGGAGCTCCCCGGACCCCACTTTGAGAGCCAGTGATCTGACTAGCTGGCAAGGTCTGTTTCTAAAAGGTGCGCACCTAACTGGCTGGAGCCAGGGCGGCGTATTGCCTTTCACACGCTTCTAAAATACTCTCCGGGCAGAGCCTGAAAGGGTTACTGTTTCCCAAAGTGCCTCATTCTGCGCAGTCGAGAGGGGGCGGCTGAGTGGCGCCGTCGAGTCAGAGACGCAGTTTCTAAAAACCCCGAGACATCATCAAGAAAGAAGCTGACAGTAAGGAAAGCAGCCCCTGCTCCCCTCCCCTCCTGCTCCTTCTCTTCCTCCTTCGCTGGCATGCTGCCGTTCTTCTCCTCTGCTTACCAAATCCCCCCCTTAGCGGTTCTGTCACAATAACCGGGCGGCAAGTGTCAAATGCGGCTCTGGCCGCAAGAAAACACACAAATGGCTTAAAGGCACACAAAATGCGCTCAGTGGAAACACTCCGCTTTCAGACGTTTAGTCATAGCTCTGTTGAACTCGTTGATTGTATTTAGACCAATAATATAAACACAATTTAGAAAACCCTACTTACAGAAAATTACTCCGCTCTTTGATTTCACGGGACTTCGTTGCCCCCCTTCCCTCCCTGCGCGTCTCCAGCGCGTTTAATTGCCCATATCTCTTTAACTTGCAGACAGCATGCCCAGGCTCTCCAATTAATAGTCTGCTAACGTCAAAAACAGTTGACCATTGTTTTATGGGCTTTGTGTTCTCTCTCTCTTTCTTTCTCTCTCTCTCTCCCTCGCTCTCCCTCGCTCTCTCCAGGGCGGTCAGACTTGAATAGGCGCCTGTCTGCTCCAGTCCACCTCTATACAAATACCTCATTGGAACTTGTGTGGAGCTTCCAGAGTAAAAAACACAGAGAGACCCCAGACACTGGAGGCTTTGCGCGTCTGCTCTTGCGATTTCATCATCTGACACTGTTTGAAAAGTCTGAATCATATTTTAGCCATTATGTTAACACCTCGGAGCTCATGAGCGAGTTGGAGATGAATGCGTGTGCGTGGCCTCTCCCCCTCGCTCTCCCTCTCTCTCGCGCTCTCCGGTTGAGACAAATGAATGCCAGGTCTGTGGAGGCGCTTGAGGTATGCGTTGCGCATTAAGCAGCGTAGTAAATCAGCCTTTTCTAAAATCGCTGTGACGGCGTGGAGCGTCAGACAGTCCACACAAAGTCACCGAAACTTTATAGTAGTTTGTAACTCCACTCCACTTCGGAGCCCGGCCGTCTACACTGTAAAAAATATATCATTTGCAAAAGTCTTTTCACCCTTTATTAATTGAGCGAGGTACAGTTTCAGGGGTTTCCGGTTGAAAAACACACGAATATTGCAAGAATACTTCAGCGTCATCGCTCTGATATGTGAAATCTCTTCAGTCACCCCGAATGGAAACCAGTGAAACGCATCTCTGTGGCAAGGAAAGATTTTTACAGCTTAATCAGACATTTTTAGATAGCTTTTTTTTTTTTTTTTTTTTTTACAGTGTACACGCCCCTTTGGATATACACAGTGGCGTAAGCATGGGTTGACACTAACACATGTTGAAAAGATGGACTTTATTGCTAAAACGTGTAACCATAACATGTACACTGATATGTTGGGTTTTTTGTATTTATTTATTTATTTTTTTGTCATTTTTAGAAATATTCAAGTAGACATCTTCCATATTTTTTTATTCTGGTATATTCTGCTATTCTCTGTCCTTATGCTCTATACTCACAAATCGTTAAAATAATAAATAAAACGTACAGATTTGTTTATTCCTACAATACTATGTATTCCAAAAAAAAAAAAGCTGAGTTCACGCCTTTATATATATCTTTACCTCAACTTTTCTTCTTCTTTTTTTTACAATTTAATTATTATTGATATTAATATACAAAAACTCTAGGCAGCATCGCAGTGAAATAACAGTCAGCATCAATGTTCAGTTGAAGAAGAAGAAGAAAAAGGTCACCTCTTGGAGAAGTGTAGCATATGCAATCCATTTTCAATGTCTCTTAAAAATATCAACAAAACAAAATGCTCCTTCCTCACGAAGTGCTCGTGTTCCCCTCCGAAAAAAATGTCAGGGTTGAGAATAAAATATGGTCCTGGTTCAATTAGAAAAAATAGCTGCATTTTTCTTAAATATGTACAATGTTGGTATTTCACTTAAAATGCTATATAAAAAAATAGATTTGCTATGGTGCCCACCTCTGTAGAGAGTTAACAGTGCAATAGAAACCGTATTTCCAGTCCACTCCCCCGTCGACCACCACCGCCACCGCCACCACCACTACTACTACTTCCTTCCTTAGAGAGAATCAGCACGAACACTTGCACTCTGAGATGATTGGGTATTGCACCTGTATCCACGTACAGTATTTCTGTTTTAGAAAGCCTTGACAATACCACCGGAGGAAAATCTTGGTGATTGACTTGACGGGTTTGCAAGACATCCCCTCGGGGAAGGAGCACGAGCGCTCTGAGAAACAGTTTCCCTCTTTGATGTAACGTGGCCAGAACCTCACACCCAAATCTTTCCAGGTGTACACAACCGGGCAGTGCGTATAGGTCCACAGCCACTGCAGGAATTTCCTACGGGCTTTCTTGCCCACTTTTACCCGCTTTCCATAGGGGGTCTCTGTGAGGTCCAGCTTTTTAATATCGTTGGGCATGGGCCCCTGCGGCTTCACCTGGTTATCTGGCGCGGAGAAGTTCACCAGCATGGGAGGGCTGATGGACATGAAATTGGGGTCAAAGTTACTGCCGAGTCTTTTCCTCAGAGTCCTCTCGACCAAGTCCTGCTCCCGGGGGTCGTACTCCGGGTCCGGGTCCTCCTTCAAATCGGGCACTGGGAGGTGATCGCTGGGCGAAGGGCGGAGGCGAAGGTAATGCTGGGAAACTCCGAGGTGAACGCAAACCAGCGCGTAAACGAACAGCGTTTGAGAGAAGCCCATAATTCCTCTTGTTCAACGCACGGGCTCTTCTCGCGTGAATAATACTCAGTTCTTTTCCCGGTTACTGTGTTCTGTGCAGTCACCAGCCCGGGGCTTCATAAATAGTAGAAGTTCAGTCACCAGCAAGGCGATACTTTTAATAGACCACGTCGGGTTTGAATGACATGGAGCGGAGTGCTTTGCTTTTTAGGGCTCCTTCAACTTTGCAATTTACCCGCTGATGCAACTGTGCAGCATGGAAGCGGGCTACCCCGCTCTCTGCAGAAAGAGTTAAGTCAAAAAAAAAAGAAAAGAAAAAAGGGAAAACTCGAGCGCCTATTCACGCTCTCTCCTGCTTCACCCCGCTCCTCAGATTCACTTCGGGTTTCTCTCGGTTGTCATGGTTACCCCGAGGACTCGAAGCCACGACGAAACTGTCTGCACTGGATGACAGCGGCCGAGGCGAGAGCTGCATGGACTGAAGTGTTTTCTGAAAGGGACAGAATAGATCCGGAGCTCCCGGGAGAGAAGGGCGCACAAAAGAGCACTTCACCAAGTTTTAAATGTCACGCGCCCGGCAGCGAGGGCTGCCTTGGCCAATGTTATTTTTACGCACGGCTTTTAGAAACGTGGCTTCTCTTAACGTCGCCTGGCGCTCTCAGGTTTGACAAGGTCCCAGAGCGCACAGTCCACGGACCGAGGAGAGGGGGGCGGGGAGTGGGGTAGTCTCTGCAGCCAGTCTCCTGCGGTATTCCAGCCCGTCGATGCGCACTTTCCCTGAAAATGACAGAAAACTTGGAGGAGCCGTGTGGCACAATCTCAGTTTTTTTTTCAGGACGCAGCAGCCGCTTATCTTCCCAGATGATGTTCCAAATCGCAGAGCAGCTCGGTTTTACATGTAAAAGTCTCGTTTGTAATATTCCCACAGAACTCTGGCTTTTGCGTGTAAAAAAAAAAAAGAAGAAGTAGAAGAAGAACGATGAAAACACAACTTTCCAGCGAAATGCAGCCTCACTGCACGTGAAATGCAAACTGCGTAAAGACAGAAAACGTGGTTGGGTCAGAGTTCCTCTCAGTGTGGCATCGCTGAATCTTCACAACACCAGCAACAAAATAAAAAAAATAATAAATAAATTCAAATAATATTAATTTAAAAAAGAAAAAAATCTTCTAATCGCAATGTCGGTGCATGACGAGAGAGTCCATAATCTGCTTTTTTGTTCCCCGGTCTATGAAAGCGGTCAATTCCTTAGGGAGCCTCTCTCCTCCTTTGATAACTGGGTACAGCAGCTACTAAGTCGCTCCTACTTCAGGAGTGTGAGAGACTTGGCGCTGGAGCATTTCTTTGCTTAGGCACACTGTGTGTGAGTGTGTCTGTAGCGAGTGGTGCTCAGTCCCAAGTTAAATATCCCCCTCCGACGGTACAAAGTGTCAGAGGGGCCTGCCCACCCTGGCCACTTTCACTATGATTGACAGCCCCCCCCCCCCCCCCCCCCCAACCCTCCCCTCACAACGTGGAAAATATCAGCCACAATGAGGATCAACTGGGTCCTAAAGCACCAGCCTTTTTTTTAATCGCATTTAAGAGCAATATTCCCAGACACACAGGATAATACAATATATTTTTTAACCCCTCTCTCTTTCTTACACACTGTAAGTATAACAGCAGCTGCTTCTCCTGCGGTTTTCATCAGCAGAGTGTCTCTGATGCACTAATAGGTTCAATGCGCTGTCAATACTCGGCTGAAGTGTAAAAGAGTTTCGTGAACTTTACCACGAAAATGATGGGAAACGTTTGGTAGCTTGTCTGCGGAAAAGGGGCATCACATTCCACCTTTGTTCATCGGGATTTGGGTCTACACAGGAATTGGCCCGTTGAACTCAGGGTCACAAAATAGGCGCATAATTAAGGGGCTATAAATGGCCGTGGATAACTAAGCGGTACCTTTCCCATGCTAAGCAGTCATTAGGGGGAAATCAACAGTCATGCTGAACGTTTTTTTCTTCTTACTATTAAACTATGTTTATTTTCCCATAATCCAAATTAGAACTTACACAAACAAGTGAAATTTATTGATAGTCAAATCGCTTAAACATGTCCGGTAGACGCACTAAATTGATTCAGGAGCCGCGTTGAAGTCGATCTCCATTCCAATGAACATTTAAACATTTTCAAAACTTTAATAAACTTAAAAAAAAGAAAATGTAAACATACTTTGAAATTAAACTTTGCATCAAAAGCTGGTCAAACTTCATCAGGACGTGCTTGCTCTGAATTTAAACCTGACTCTTGGTTTCATTTACCTACGCAGTCTGGATAGGCTGTGATTGTGCTTGTCTTTTGTAGTAGTCACTAGAGGGCGGTGAACTAGCATGGTGAGGACATGAAGCCAGGGGCTCCCCAGACTCGCCCTCACAGTTTGACTACTCATGTTTGAGTCCATGGGGAAAGAATGTTCACTCGTAGTTAGGGTGCAGCTCAAGTGAAATTGCTCAGCAGCTCTGTAATCAAACTTCTAAAAGACTCCACTGAGGGCAAATGAAGTAGTTAACTGGAATCATACTCACTAAGAGTATAATATAAAAAATTCCACAGTTGCGAGATGGAATAATTTTTATCACAAGAAGTGCTGTAATTTCAGTGTCTTGCACAGTTCTTCAACTTCATTATCCAGGTCTAACCAGATGGAAAAAGTTGCCAGCAGTCTTTGGCATCCTGTGAGTAAATTCCCTCTGACCCCCTCCTAACATCTATCCAGACACACAGAGTCATAATCTGGTTAATGATTAGGGTGCCGGTGTAGACAGAACTCAGTGGGCTGCAGGGACAGTGAGGCTGAGCCGGCTACTGTAGTACCGGCCATTCCCATTGTCTTCCTCCACAGCTCTCGGTGTGCTGGACTGAGAGAGAAACCCCATGCCGGGAGAAACACTTCCTCAGTCCCACGCCCAAATACTCTAGAAACCCAGCAATGAGTCAACCCCCATTTACTGGCTAATTACTGGAGATAAAGACAGGGAAAGAAGAGAGGAGGGGACCGGTGGACACAGTGGGGAAGGGTCGAGGTGATGCTGAGCATATGTGGTGGTGGTGAGTGGGGGAGATGGCAGAGGGGTGGTGGTGATGAAGATGGATTCACCAATGGGGTAAGGGTGGGGGTGAGAGGGTAGTTTTAGTGCTGGATGACAGTTTGCTGTGGAATGGCTAATTAAATAACGGCGTTAAAGGACCCCGGCTCGCTTTAACGAAGCCCGTCAACCTCTGACGAGCGGGTCAAACTATGGAGGAGAGAGCGGGGAGGGGGACTGGTGCTGAAAATTGGCCTTGTATAACAAGGGGACTTAGTCCTTTGGTTGTGCAGTGATTGTTCACGCTCCCTTAGGCCTCAATAGGGCGCATGTGAAGGGGTGCTGGAGCAGCGGGGGTGCCCTAAGGCATAGATTTGACTCCCTTCTCCTTTTTCTGCTATGAATGCTATACAGACATACACTCCCACACATAGCTCACCACAAACACTTACACACACTAACACACCTACAGCTCCATACAAAGGCCTCCACCCAAAGTCCAGACAGGAGCTTATGCACTGCAGGAGCACAGCAAGGGGCAGCCCAGGCCAGACTGGCCGACTGTGCCCACTGAGGACTGGTAGAATGGCACAGATGGGTGGATGGAGATGGACAGATTGGAGAGGAGAGAGAGGGGGGAGACTAAACATAAGAAACTCACAAACTAAGACGACAAAATATTACCTGTCAGAAGATTAGTTAAGGAAAGTCATGGAATTTGGCAAGCTGCTGTGGCTATTTGTGGCTTGAGTGGCAGAGATAGAACAAATCCCAGAGGCCACACCCCATCAAATAAAAAGATATGCCCGGAGAACGTCTCATAATTCATTTTGTGTTATGGCATCTACAGCAGAACACTCTCTGATGGGACTTTGGCAGTCTGACAGATTTCAGAACCAACCAGAGCCTGAACATTTTGTTTTTTTGAGCTGTCAAATCAGCAGAAGCATTTGTCAGTATTTCAGATAAATATTTGCAGAAACGTTGAGATTAGAACAACGTCTAATGTGTTGGAAAGTCATTTTAAATGTGCTTGATGTGACGTATTATGTCCTCAGACTTGCGAGACCTGCCTTGCAGCAGCATACACAGAAATGCTCACACTGCAAATACATAGCTTTCACCATTGCTTGTCAATATTGCATATCCCTTTATTCCCCGCTGCCCTGTCATCTTCTCCAGGCTTACTCCCCTCTTCCTTCTCCCCCATATTCGACTCTGTCTCCGAGCTTTAACTGAAAGCAGATGGCTTGGGAAGCATGTCAAAAATCTGTCTCCCGTTAACACTACTTTTGAAGCCCCCCCCCCCCCCCCCCCCCCCCTCCCTCCTGCTACATTTTTTCCCTCTCCCCTAAAATTCATCATAAAGTTATTTTTGCAAAAATATCCAGTAAACAGCATCAAAGTGATATTTTTCCCCCTTTTCCTCTAAGAGAAGAAAAGAAAGCTGAACTAAGTGTAAGGCCTGTTATTGAAAGAGCGCCGCGCCACGCTGTTGTTCAGTCTGAAGTCAATCTGAGCAGGGCCCCGCATCCTTTGTGTCTATTACGGCATTCCAGTCGCGATGGAGAAAATGCTGCTCCACGCGTGATCAAAAGCTGTGATTAATGGTGATCATATCGTAGACAGCTCATTGGCTTTGTGATGTGACTGCGGGGCCCACTTTGAACTCTGAGACTGAAGAACTTGAGCTAAGCCAGGAAACTTTACTGTGGCACAAGCACCGTGAATATGAATGTTTTTCTTTAGGTTTTTGTACGTGTTCAGTCACTCATTACCGAAGCTGTTCAATACCTGAGTTTTCCTTTTTATGAAGATTTCGTATGGCGGTGCACATGCAGAGGACGGGGCCTGAAAGCTGAAGTCACATTTCTGTCGTATTGACAGCTAATCCTAAAAAAACAATCCTATGATCGGAAAGTGAAATGAAATTGGAAAAATGAATCTTCTTTTACTTTGTTGAATGCAGTGTTCCTATTGAGGAAAAATTAAGCTCCAGCAATAACAAACACGATGCTGGTTTTTCAGCTGTGATGTCACCCATTGGCTGGTGGAATCCCGCTTCTTTGGAAGAGACAAAGTTGCTGCTCACTAATGCAAAATACTAGAACAAGAATAGGCAAACTTAAATATTTTTTACATTTGGTGACCAATTACAAGCAGCTGTTGTGACCAATTTGTCACGGATTAGTTGAGCGTGCAACACCCTCGACCTCTGAGCAACCATGTTCAATCTCAAGGTGATTGCACAGGTCGTCTGGTGGGAGGCAACCTGTCTTCTGACAGGCAGCAACCGCTTTGCTATCTGCGTACAGATAGCAAATTAACTCTGTCTTATTTCCATTCAATCCGATGTCATGGCCCAGCATGTAATATTACAAACATTATTAACATATTTACATTGACATACATATTAGCTGCCCAGCTTAATTGTTTCTGACAATTAAGGAACCTGGAATGTACGTCATACGTTTTTTGGATACTACCGACTTTTTGGCTTTAAATATATTATCTCCCCCTGCTGGTTATGCAACTTCTGCATGCATGTCCATTTCACATTCTGGAAATGCAAGCATGAAATGGACATTGTGGACTTGCATGTCTATTACACGTTTTGGTGTGATACCGAGTTTTTCTATTTTATTGCCATCTTTACACAAAATACCTCTGACGACAGCAGCTGATCACAAGTTGATCAAAGACCTCAGAACTTTTACCAACCTCATAAATCAAGAGAGAATATTAGACTTCTGTGCAGTATTACATAGAGCAGTCACCCCCTGCTGGGCCTGATAAAGAACTTAGCTTCCTTTTTCTTACCAACATAGTAAATGGAGCCAACAGCCACATAATCACAGTCTGATAATAATGTCATTAGCTTTTAAAGTAGTCATAGACCAAAGTATTTGTGATTACAAGTTATAATGATTTGATCAAATGTCATGGTAACTAAAAAAACCCCAGCTTATTATAAGAGAAAAAAACACTGGACCTCAGTGTGGCATCTGTGTAATCTTTAGAGAACTTGCCAACATTTTTCACACGACCTGAAAACGTGTTTGTTTCGGCACAACAATGAAAATAAGGAGATCGCCCAGTTGGGGCGGCTGTAGCTCAGCATCTACTAATCAGAAGGTTGGTGGTTCAACCTCTGCCTGCTCCAGTCTGCATACCAGAACTCCTTGGGCAAGATACTAACCCCAAGTTGATCTCCAATGCATCCATTGGAGTATGAATATTTGTAAATGTTAGAGAGCACTTCTGCATAGAAATAGTGCTTTTATGAATGGGTGAATGAGGCATGAGGTCTTCTAAGCAACACGTTTCATGCTGCTAAAAAAAATTAAAAGCTAAGTTTCAATGAAGGACCTGTTCACAATAATTGAATATAGTGTTTTCACAGTTACTCATCATCATCATCATCATTCTGTTTTTATTAGCTTAGAGCAAACCCTTCAGATATGGAGAAGGGTTACTAGTTTGAATTCAGTGACCTCACATCTACATCAAATCCTACAAACTGCACCTCTGAGTTTTCACCATCAATGAAAAGTTTGAGTACTATTGCTACAGGTGACTTTTAAAAAAGACCTCTTTCAAGGAAGACTTTATTATTATAAAGTAGCTGCAATTAAGCAGTGAATAAAAACATGTATTTAACTATTATGTGCTTGTTTCGGCGTTTGTAATGGCCTAGCTGGGTCACTTGGAAATAAGCATTGTTGGTTTCCGTAAGTCATTCCCATTTTTCTTCATGAATCGCTATTTTCCTGTAATGACGCCTGGCAGCTCTTAATTGGCTTTGGCGTGCCCTCACAAAATTCCAGGGTGATTACCCTTATTCACATCGTGTAAAGTTGAAACAAAAAGAGGATCTCAACAGTTTGAAGCATCCCATGGTCTTCATCCATCCCTCTCCTTTTATATTTGATGCATCCCCTTTTGGAAAACCCCAAGAGTGCCCCCATCCTTCGTCTGTCATATCCTCCTCCTCCTCCTCTGGCTCTCCCACCATCCCACCCTCCCTTCTTGCCTCCTCGGCCCCCCTCAGATCAGGGAGTGATGAGGGCGGAATTAAATTGATCGCCACCTTCCGGAAAACAACAGGAAAAAACAGCGCATTCCAAACGCCAGGAGGGCGTTCCCCCTGGTCTTCCCTATGGCAGGATGACATCATTGGCCGGCCGCCAACAGCCTGGAGAGAAGGAAAGGCTGAGAGAGAGAGAGTGCAAGACAGGGAGATGAATAAAGAAAGCGAGGGGAAAATAAGTAGGATATACAAAATGTCAAGACTCAATGGTGTGTCAAGTGGTGTGTGAATTGAATGCCATGGCAGAGATATGAGAGCCGCGACAGTGTAGTACAGCACAGTTTGTTTCGACACTTAAATAATGTATTTTCAATCTCTGTGAATGCTAAAGCTTTAATCTGTTATTCTAATCTCCTTTTCCATCAGTGAAATCGTTGTTGGCACACTCTATCGATCACCCCCTGGATGCTTGTTAACGGCCTCGATTTACATGAGAAGAGAAATGGAGAAGCAACTACAATGGAATAAAGACTTTAAATGAAAACAATTTGGGTATTTCAAATTCTGCTGTCCCACTTGAAAAGATTACATTTTGAAAAACAATTGTGTTTCAAAATGTGCCATTACCCCCTTTTTTTTTTTATCACTAACTAAAGAGTAATTTCATGTAACCACATGTCTTTCAGAAGCTCTGTCCAACTTAGGTAAACCCTGACCACAAGTAACTGGCAATTCGTTCATTCTCCCGACCACTAAGCCATTGTGTTGCCACAGGCCATCTTGTCGAAATGAAACAGTTTGCCCACAGCCACTGACCACAACAGATGTTCCCTTGCCCGACGCTCTCCGCAGCATGTGTGTTCTGTTGAGTCTAGAGCCAAGATACTTCCATGGACTGGCACTGGGTAACAAAAACAAAGGGAGGGAAATTCTACGATGGCGTCTCCACCAGTCTGTGACGGGCTTCAGAGTGAGGGCGTCCCATTGCATGGACGTGACGGAGCGCATCGGTGTCATGACCCGCTCTCTTTTGGGCAGTTGTCCGAGTGGTAGTGCTGGGATCCTGGTGCCCTTTGGTCCTCTAGTGTGCTTGTGGAACACGCAGGAAGGTACAAGGGTGACGGCCTGCCCAGATGCCAGGAGGACTGGGAAGGCTTTGGGAAATGTCTCGCTGGTGTGTGAGCGCGCAACACTTCTGCTTGGGGGGTTGCCCGCTTGGTTGGGAACTGGACGGAGAGGGATGGTGTCTGACAACAGCCCAAGTGTGCACTCAGTAAGCTCGTTTGTGCAAAAGATGTACCAAATGTTGACTCACACTGGTTTGCTAATCAGCAGCCACAAGCCCCTGGAGCCATGTGTAAACAGGAGCGTCTGCCCTTTTTCTGTCACCTTAGGGGGGGACAGAATTAGGCTTGAGAGAGGCAGGTAGGCACGAAAAGTGAGAGTAATGAAGTGCCAAAGTTATGAGATATTAAATTGGTGTGGTAGAAGAACAGCACATCAGTAAAATTCACTTCGACCTAATTAGAGCTAAAGCCGAAACACTCTTAATGTCTTAATCAAGGATTCAAGATCCATCCCACCCACCTTTCACTGTAAATAAGAATCTTTTCCTAATTGACTGCCCGCTGAAATAAACATTAGTGAAGGAGTAGCTACAGACAGCAGATTCCCACAAAAATGATTTAAAAAACTGACGCAATGAAGCCGACTTTAGGTAGGAAAAACTTCTTTCTATATCAACATGCTAGAACTGAAGTTACTGCAAAAATGGTGTGAGATTCTTGTTCTTTAATTCTTCAATTCACACTTTTCTGGCTCAGTTAACCTTAAAACTAGTTGCACTATGAAAGAGGAATCAGAAGAAAAGATAGCTCCCTCCATACACTGAGCAGGAGGCAGAAGCTGTTAAATGCATTTACACTCCAATAACTTTCACAAGTCAGAGGGACGTGAAGGGAAAGAGAAAGGGAGAAAAAGTAGATCCATAAAGAGCTATGGATACTATGGATCTGTGCTGGTGTCTGCTTGATAGCCAAACAGGACCGCAGTTGTGCCAATAACCTTGCTGACCTTACTTAAACTTGAATTTGGCCTGATGATAGGTCATGCTTGTTTAAGTCTACTCTTTATTACATGTCCAGATCAAGACACCCTTAAATTCAAAGTACCACAGCAAACAGTGACTTCAACAATTTTGGCAAAGAAGAACGTCGTGGCATGTGCAGAGCGCTGATCTCAAACCCTTAAACATCTTTGGGATGAGTTGAAGGCCAGATCAGACTATTTTCCCAGAGAATTCGATTCAAATGACTTCATACCTTGTAATTCATGTGCTAATATTCATTTGTATTACAGGAATTTAATATCGAAGCATAAAATATTATCGTAGAGGTCAATTCATTTTATATAGTAATGTTAAGACCCTATAATAATAGAAAGAAACCTCAACGTTCAGGCGATTGTCTATGATCATGCACTTGGAAACAGTGGGAAGTTTCCTTTTACAGGAAGTAGGAACCACATGCCTGTTTTCACACTTACTCAATTCAATTCAGTTTTATTTATGCAGCACCAAATCACAACAACAGTCACATCAGGGAGCTTTATATTGTATAAATCCTACAATAATACAACAGAGAAAACCCCAAGAATCATACGACTCCTATGAGGAAGCGCTTTGGTGACAGTGGGAAGGAAGAACTCCCTTTTAAAAGGAAGAAACCTCCAGCAAACCAGGCTCAGGGAGGCGCGGCCATCTGCCGCGACCAGTTGGAGAAGGAAGACAGGACAAAAGACATGCTGTGGAAGAGAGCCAGATATAATAATAATTAATGATTAAATGCAAAGAGGTGTATAAACACATTTTGAGTGGAAAAGGCTACCCCTATTGTAGTGCAACAATGTGTTAGCAAAAGAGAAAGATGTCAGAGGAACGTGAAAGGAAAATTTACTCCGTTTACTGTGATCTGAATCAATTGATGAGTGTAAACTTGTAGCCTTTCTCCATGATTTGGTTTCTTTTCACACAGAAAAAAATACAAGTGAACTCCAAGCAAACCAAAACCTGCCACTACAAACCACGTGAGAATGTTTAGTCCGCTCATTGGCCAGATGTGTGTGGGGTGAGAGTGACAAAGGTAAATACAGGAATAAGGTACTGGGTTCTGCACTACTGGAGAACACAGAGAATTCATTTCACGGCATGTTGCTAGCCTGCACAGACCTTTGCACAATTTTGCACATAGTACCTTACTGCATCCCAGAATACAAACATACGTGGACGTTTTTTAGGGTTCACACCATACATGAACCACTCTGTAGTTCGTCACGAACAGGACCAACTCATTTAAAGTGTATCTGTGCAGTTGTTTACTGGTCTGCACCCTAGTGTGATTACTGTGTTCACATCTGCACAAGCGAACCGCACCAAGGGGAGAAACAAACCAGGGTTCAGGTAAAACGGACTAAACACTGGGCCTGAGCGACCCCAGTAGCCTTCTTTAGTAGTCCTGTCCAGCATTTCCTTCTTTTTTTTAAATAAAAATAAACTATTATAAGCTGTAGTTAAGTTTTATAAACTTTAGTTATAAACTAACTAAATTCCTCAACCTTAAAGTGGAACTATTTTATGTTTGCATGATTTGTACCTCAAAATAGTCCTTGCTTTTCATATACTAGGCCCCGCAGTTCATCCACTACTTGAAACGACCTACGTTATTAAATTTGCAGTTGATATATCACACAGGTATCTGTCTAATGCTGCTTTTCTCAAGCTTCTTGTCAGTATAATTCTGAGACTGTTAAGGTGTTCGATGGAGGATGTAATTGTGAACGTAAAAGTGTAATGAGACAGAGAGAGAGCGAGACAGAATTCAGGAGCCGGGCACCTCTCAGCGTCTGTCTGTTAACAGCGTGTGCATCGTGAATGTGTGTGTATGTGTGAGTGTGCGTGTGCGTGCGTGGTGTAATTACAGCCAGGTCTCCGGCATGGAGCCCAGTAGAAGTATCGTCAGTCTGTCTGTGGCATGTGGTGGTGGTGCTGCTGACCTCTCCTTTCCTCTCTTCTCCTCTCCTCCTCGCTCACACAGGTGATAAGAGCAATGCGGCTTCTCTGTCCACGTATCAGAAATTAATTGTATTTATTTTTAATGAGCACTGACGGTTTTTATTTTCACAGGCACTCAGTGCTTTGAGTGTAATGTGGACTGCATGCTTATTGCTTGGAGCATGTTAGAAAGGCAAAGAAACCAGCAATCGGTCAGCTCCAGTCACCATTACCTGACACAGTGTCCATGTTGGTGTCACTGTCAGCCATTTCTAACTTGCTGCTCTCTTGGAGTCAGCCTACATTTCTACTTTAAGGGTTGCTTGAATAAAAGTCGGTTATTTAGATGTGAAAGTGAAGTCATGTTGGATAATTTGAAGGCGTCATCTGCAAATCATATGTGCCTCTACCGTTTGTTCCAACATTAGGCCGAGAGGTTTTAGTTTTTTGTTGGAAATTTGCAGAGCTGGTTTTACATATATAGCACAGATTATAGACTGGAACAGAGGTGAAAATCAGCTTTTTGTTTAATGTTTGGTCGGTTGACATTAATGTAGGGTTCTGGTTCTCAACCAGGCCTTGAAGTGAAGCTGAGATGGAGGTGCATGCCGCAAAGCTGTATTATTTTTGCGTGAGCGTACTGATAACAGCACCCAAAGAAGCGTGTCGGAGAGGCCGTGTGTAAATTGTGCGTGTCTTTGTTTTGCGTGTACAGTCTGTGTGTTCCAGCAACCACGTCAGTGACGAGGAATGTCACAAGACATCGCAAATCCTAATGATCAACATCGTGATGCTGTGTTACATGTGCTGCGTGGTTAGTGCGCATTAACCCAAGGCTGCCTCTGTTGTGGTGAGACGAGGGTTTCGTGCCAGGCATCGGACAAAAAATGAGATGAAAGTGCTCAGAGGTGACATTCCACGGGAAGTCATTTTATTCCTTTGAACGTTGAATCAAAAAACGTGTCAGTGACAGTTTGCAGTGGAAACATTTGAAACCGCTTAAATGTCTAAAAATGCTGATTCTTTGATGCTTTTGAAATGCGATTCTTTAATTACTGTGGAAGGCGGGGGAAAAAACACACACACACACACAAGCACAAAAATTAAAGTTGACGCATCTCCAGAAACCACAATAGTGTGAATGGCAGAAAGCTCAGGTAAACATGTTCAGAGTGTGTGTGTGTGCATATTTGCACCCCCCCCTCCAAACCCCCTTCCCAAACGCATACACACTGCATCCAGGGGGATTTATTTGACCCCTTATTGCCAGCGGTGAGCCTGTGGTGGAGATGAAAGCATGCCTTCCCAGTGTGGCCCCAGTTTCTATAGCTATGGACACAGGCTCACACTGGTCAGGGACAATAGAGGGGCCCTGCCACTCGCCCCTTGCCAGAGCCCTCTCCTCTCCCCACCCCATCCGTCACCGCAATCATATTTTCAAAACAATAACACAGCCGGGGTGGGAGTGGGGAGAAAGCATGATTGAAGTGTGTGCATGTTTGATCTGCTAGTATGCGAGTGTGTGTGTCTTTTGTGCGTATATACATGTGTGTTGTTATTTTTAGGCACGCGTTCGGTTTCAGGCCGAGTGCAAACATGCTCATTTGACTTGTGTCTGTGGCTCCGTGCATGCAGTTTAAAAGCAACTGCTTGCAGGCATGCATTTGTGTGTGTGTGTGTGTGTACAGATGCAAGCGCGTTGGTGAGTGTGTGTGTGTGAGCTGGGCCTTTGATGGCACGGCCGGAGCGTGCCTAATGTGACTGCTTGCTGGGGTGGGGTGGAATCAGAGGGGTGGCAACGTTGAGCCTCTTGCCCTCATACTGTCTATCCTGCAGCAGCCCAATGCTCCCCCGCAAACTTGAAAGGACCAAAGGAATCCCCCCCTAAACCCCTTGACAACCCACCACTCCCCCACCCTGTGTTTTCAGAAAGCATGACATCATCCTTTGCACAAAGGCGGCTGGAGAGGTGGTCAATATGGATGCACAAACGGGCTACAAATTAAAGGAACGCCAATCTAAAAAGTTTTAGTAAGTTTTTGGGTCACTGGGTGCCACCAGAACAAATGTTTGGAGAGTCAAAGATTTCCTTACTGTAGAGTTCAAGGATTGTTCTTGCTTCTAAATCCTAATATTTACTTTTTCTTTCTTTCTTTCTTTCTTTCTTTCTTTCTTTCTTTCTTTCTTTCTTTCTTTCTTCTTTTTTTTACTCTGAGATACCTTTCCATATATCTTTAGTTCTGCGGACCCTCTTTATTCAGTAACCAAGACTGATAGGAAATATATTGCTTTCAGGTCCAGACATAGGGTTTTGAACTGAGCACAGAATACGTCTTGACAGATTATTTTGCTGCCCCTTCCTGCTCTCACCAGTGTCTGCATTTCTTTTTGTTTCTGTCCACAGTGTTGGCTTTCTTCGTACCAACCTTCTGGCAACTCTGCTTGCAACCAACACTCGGAGAAAACCTAAGCTGTTATTTTCCCCAGAGAGACGGACGCTTGGAGGACAAACAAATCGCTTCAGATCTGTGCAGTTAATGACCGAGAGTGAATGCTTAATGAATTTTCTTTTTTTCTTCTTCTTGTGTGATGGGAAGTTTTATATTAAGATGTGACCCTTTTTCCTTTAATGTAGCCATATTATTTTTGGGTGACAAGGGACATCACGATGCATCGGGTTCAGGTTAACTAGTTAATGACCAAGTAATTACAATAATAACCACTACTTAATGAGCAGTCTCCTGGACTGAAAAGTGAATCTGAGCAAAGTGCTAAAAAAAAAACTGCAGTTCCTTAAATGTCCACTTGAGACTGGCTCTAAAAAATGAGTCAGTCCCATAGACTCCAGTGTTAAAAACGCCCAAATTTAAACATATTTACAACCAGATGATGATAATCCATCCATCCATTCCTTCAAAATATAATTAAAGCTTACAGTTATTTATGCTTAAAGTAGCAAAATTAGACAAAATAGCTAGCTGTAATCACTGAACTGGACTTCTCATGATTTTGGCCTATCCACAGAGTTTGTGCTGCAGTTTTGGGTCAGTGAAACTGCATGTGTGTTTTAATTAGCACTAATTAGGATGTTTGTGTCTGTGTGATGTATCTATACAGATGACAGCTCAGCCTAAAAATAAGTTTGTGACATTTGTGGTGGTTACATCCATATTCCATCTACAATCCGTGGTTAATATGGGAAATTGTTTATCGTTTCAAGCTCCTTGAAAACGGTGTTAACACAATTACAACTTTTTCTTTGTAGAGAAAGAACTGAATTGGAGTCAGATGTCTGAGAGCATAACAAGAAAATAAGATATTCTCCTGTCATGACTCTGTTAAAAGGAGAGAATACAAACTTTTGTGACACCGAGAGCTGCAGTGAGCTCAATCAAAGCCACCTGCATGCCTAATGTCATGGCCACTGACTTGTGACTGACACACACACACACACACACACACACACACACACACACACACACACACACACACACACACACACACACACACACACACCCATACACAATTCTGCAGTGACACTTCGGAGGTTAAAAAAAACCACAAAATGTGCACACACAAATTCTTTGCTATTCTCTCCTTTCCCTGCGCTCTCTCTCTATCTCTGCCTTTGTCAGACACACTTTCGGCTCATACAAGTGCTGCTTAGAGGTGAGGGCTCGTCGCCCTTGCCTGTTTAATGGGCCGTCCGTTTGCCAACTGTTCCTTTGAGGGGGCCAGTGCGTCGGGCGTCGGAGCAGGGATTTGGGAGGGAGGGCCGGTGCCGCTGGATCAGACAGATGGAGGGGGGTCCGGCTCCATTCATTTAACTCTATGAGAACAACAGAGCCCCACTTCAAACAACAAGAACGCAACCTGCTGGCCCCATCGTCTGCCATGCACAGGCACGCACATGCTGCAACACATGCACACACGCACATGCTCTTATTAAAGCTTTCTTAATGCGTGTTTGATCTGATGTGTCTTAAATCTAAAATCTATCCCAACTCAATACCTCAAGATAAAGTTGTCACCACTGCTGTTCACACTGCCTGTGTAGCTCATCTGCCTCCCTGACACACAAGCACACACACACATATGCACAGCGGGCATTAAAAAAAAAAAGAAAAAAAAAAAACAGGCTCCGCAATGCCCATCCCTGTTCCCAGCCCTTCTTTTCCTGGGACTCCCTCCTCTGCTACCACCCAGCCCCCCCTCCTGAATTCACTGGCACTTCCAAAAAGCTCCGAGGCGCCAGCGGAGCGGGGCTCATCTCTTGGGAACAATAAAGCCAGATCTTCATAAAAACTTCAAAAAGGCCTCGCCAAGTGTTTTATAGGTGCTTTAAAGGTTTATGGGCTCTGGGGAGGGAGGGAGGGAGGGAGAGAAATGAATGATGCAGTAGTGGTAGGCTTCACTTTTCCCACCCACTGCACGCATACACAACACAAAAACACACACACATGGCATCATGCACACGCATATATGCCGCTGCTGATCTGCCAGTAAGTGCCGGGCTGAAATCAGTTGGTGGAAGGCAGGGCATGGCAGGGGGTGGTTGTGGATGAGGGATAGGGTGAAAAGGGGTGGGGGTGGAGGGTGGAACAGGTGATCAGTCGGGGTAGAAAAGGAACATGAAGATGAAAGAGGGATGCCACTGCAGCAGCGTGCATTTCAAATACTTGCAGTTAGAATTTCTATTCTTTTCAAGCTCAGACACTTTTGTATATATTCAATGTCACATTTGCAGACAGTCAAAAATTAACTGACTAGTTGGACTGGTACTCCCACTTGTACTTCATGTAAAGCGTGCGTGTTTATGTGTAGTTGTCTGGCTGAGGTGTAGTCCAACCTTAATCCCCAACGACCTAAGGATGGGTTAAGAGTCAGAGCAGATTAAAGTCCACAGTCTGCACACCATCAAAATACACTGGGTGCTGTTTTTTAGGTGGACCTCCTTTAGCCGCACACAAACAGGAGCAGGGACTCACATGCAATTAGCTGTTTGAACTCTTCAACTTCCAGTACACAAGCTTAACAGAGTCCTACTTCTGTGCCAGCTAAAGTGCTGATGAAATCACCTATCAAATGATTCCCCCTAGATACATAGCTTCACATCGCCACATGCGGATGCTTATATTTTGATGAGTCACTGGGCCTGTGCTGAGTGCATTGCACATTCAGTCTCTTTTATGAGCATGAATAGGCACTATTCAAGGTGTTTTTGGAATGTTTGGGGGGTTTTTTTTGTAGTTATTCAGATATAAGCCAGGGGTTATATTTAGCTTGTGTCTTCCTGGAGTCAGAAGGTTTAAAATTAGGAGGTGTCAGAATTCCAGCACAATTCTTAAGTTACTGTCAATAAACGGTAAGGGGCTGCTCTTAAAGGCGTAGCGTGCTGGCAAGGGTGAATTATAGCATGATATAGGTGTAATAAAGTGCTTGGGAAAGTGTGTATGGATTTCTCATAATATAGTACAAAAGTGTAAATCTGCTACATACATGCACATACATGCACAGTTACACATCTACACATTTCAAGATTCCTGAGCCTTTCCTATGTGTGTGTTGTGCATCGGTGTGGGTTTGTGCGTCCATCTCCACATTAGTGTTTGTAGGATCTGTTGACAGCAAAGCATGCAGCATTTTATTTGCTCAAGGGCTGAAAAAACACACGGCGTTAGCAAGGGAGTGCTGTGATTTGAGCCTGCTGAAAGCAGCCTGGCCAGCCAGAATTCAACCACGGTTCAGCTGCACATATTAATACACTGTATGAGACAATCAGTGTGCATGTATAAATGCATATTCTACTGCAATGCAGATGGGCTTTAAGGTTTAGATAGATAGATAGATAGATAGATAGATAGATAGATAGATAGATAGATAGATAGATAGATAGATAGATAGATCACTGAGCGTTAGGTCAACAGAACGCTCAGTCAGTGGTATCAATTTCTTCATCCTCCAGGCCTGTATACCCAGCATTGTTGTGCACCAGGAGGAACCCAGGACCCACGGTACCATTATATAGGGGCTGACAATGGGTACAAGAATTTCAACCTGATACATAATGGCAGTCAGGTTGCCGTTGCCTGTAGAGGCCTGTGCATCCTCCATGGATATGCCTCACTGACCCAACAACAAACCCATTGTGAATAATTCTCCACGGCTTCCCAAGACCCTTTCATGTTTGTCACATGCTCAGCATGAACCTGTTCTCATCTGTAAAGGCACAGGTCCAGTGGACCTGCCAATTCTATGCCAAATGCCAATTAGGGTCCACAGTGCAAGGCAGTGAGCACAGGACCCAATAGAGGATGTCGGGTGCTCAGGTACCCCTCATGAAGTCTGTTTCTGATTGTTTGGTCAGAGATCATTTCGTAGCTCTGGCAGGGCTCATCCTGTTCCTTCTTGCACGAAGGAGCAGATACTTGATGGGTTAAGGACCTAGATTTCTGACTCAACATTTGGGTGGCATTTGACAGACTTTAAGAACTGATGTATGTTAAATGATACCAATCAGCCACCACATTAAATCCACCTTCCCAACATTTCTAGTTCCCATTATGTACCACTGCTCTGTCGTACAATCCTTTGGTTCCTATTGGTTGTGGGGTAGACCCTTGGTGAATTGGTCCTCTTGCACAACTCTTGGTTGTTCAATCAAACTGGAAATTTGGAGCCCAAAACAGCACTTTGGCCATGTTTCTTGAGGTGTTCCTGTTCCTGTCTTGTGCTAGGGTGTAGTTGGCTCCCATCAGGAAATGCTATTGTTACAGGGGACATCTATTCTGAAATGCATCACTACTATAAAGCTTATGCTTGTAAATGGGTGTATGAAATTTGTTTGTGAGTCTTCTCTAGGGCAGCCAAATGAATTTTTCTTACAGTCTTTTTTCACAGAGAATACTTCTTTTTCATAAAATACATATTTGTTTTAATTTAATTCAAAACGTGATGCTTGCGTTTGAATTTGGATTATATAATATATGAGTGTTCTGTGAAAACAGTTGTTTTCTATACATCATATATTGAATATAGTTCTGCACACATACTTACCTCCTCTTTAAAGGACCCCTGTATGAACATAAAGCTCAGGTAACACACTGTCACCATGAAACTGTTGAAGGCCGTGTTGTCACATCTTACTTTTCTAATACTTAACCTTCATTCAAGCTTTGTACAAAAACGACAGTAAAAAAAACACTCCCGTCAATATAAAAATAATATATAAAAGTAATAACTTTATTGTTCATCCATGGGGAGTTTACTCTGTTTGCCTTATTTGGCCCTTCCCTCTCTACTTATAGGCTAAGATTCAGAGTGCAGCTGCCCACCATTCAGTTTTCATCAACTGGGTGGCAAAGAGCGGTGAGGTCATTTCAATATAGCAACAAGAGCCCTCTATTTGTCACCCTCATTCATATCAGATGAATGAATGGCTTTTGGGAATGTATCATGCATGTGGCTGAAACTTCAAACTAAAAGAATAAGCCCCACAGAATCAGATCTACACACACTTGAAATACAAGCTTGCTTGGTCCTTCTAGCTAAAAATGTCAGTGACGCTGACAGAGTTTTCAGCTTTCACAAACTAGGAAAGTGTGGTGCAGTTCATTTGTAGAGTGGACAATCTGTGAAACAGGAAGTGTAAAAAGGTAATATCACATAAAAGAAGTTGTTATTGCTCAGTGGGACACACATGAAGGTCAGAGGCTTCCTACACTTGTGTGCGGCAATAACAAGAGAAGAAACCACAAAAACAACCAAGGCTTTCATTTTGTAATATTCATTTATTGTTCAATAAAAATAGATTTTAAAAAAGTGACGTGATGTCTCCTTCATGACTTTGCCTGATGCATCTGCCAACTCCTTGTAAACATGGTGCCTAACTCTTTTTTTTTTTGGACTGGAAAGGGAATTTTTTCCCGTTCAGCACAATTCTGAAAAGAAAAAAAGAAAAACAACAACCAGCCTGCTACTTCTGTGATCTTTGACCTCTGTTATGATAACCCGTCTTACATTTACTTTCACATTTAGGGCCGATACAGTACATTCATCCACACTGGTCTCGTTCGTCTATATACATAGTTCAGTTTCTGGCTGTGTGATTTGTTTTTGCAGATGGCCCTCGTAAAAACAGCTTTAAACAGTTCGAATAAAGAAGACATCTAGGCGCTAACACAAGAGTTCAAGCCATCAGTAAAACCAATTACAACTTATTAGAACAACAGTTTGTCTGAAGACATCTTTATACAATAGTTACAAGTAAACAAAAGGAGTACGGAAAGTAAGTCGAGTCTGTAAACACTTTGAAAGACACCACTGTTGGCTCCCTCTGTGAAAGCTTCAACGGCATCTTGTGAACCTGGAATGCTACAGTAACTGAGGCCAGGTCCACCGACTTCATCAAACTCTCCTCCTTTGGACCTTTCTGGTGCTACATTTGAAAATTCTGCAGGTCACTGTGACGGTAAGACATTGCTGAGCTTGGCTGACATTTTAGAAGAGGAAACCTATTCATCATAGGCTGAAAACAGCTGAGAGGGGAAAAAAGACTTCCTGTTAGAATGAGATACTGTAAACTATGGACAGACTGCTGTGTTTCAAGTGTTTCAGTAGTTTATCTAAAAAAAAAAGTGTAGATTGGTAAGAGGCCCAATTCATTAAGAATGAATAGGGGTTAATAAGAAAAATGCAGGTCTCCATGAGAATTGCCTTTGCTGAGACAATTTATGTGTCGTGGGGAATTTCTCGATGGAGCTTTATGTATAGCAAGATTGCTAGCATTATTGCTGGTAGCATCTCCGAGTTACAACAAATGGAATTATAATTTAAAAAAAAGAAGAAAAGATGGTGTTTTGTACCTGTATGGGATTCTCAAAGTCCCAAACGCTTTCTACAGGAAATAAGGCTGAAATTGTAATGTATAATTTAGAATGAAGAAATCTCCATTCTGGCTTTTAAGTTCTGATTGAGAAGAAGTTTGAAGGAATATTTTTGATGTCATATTTTGGAGGTAGAGTAGATTTAAGAACATTATGTAACATTTGCTGAGGATAGGCAACAGTGACCTCTGTGGCCACAAGTGGTAATTACAGTCACAGCAACAATATACAAATTCCCATACTTGAACTGCTTCTTTGGTGCAGTTTACCAATATACAGCAGAAGCAGTATTAGAAGTTATACAGTCAGCTGAGTGAAGCAGATGATTTTTTAAATTTAACTGAGATGTGAAAAGTTTCTGATGTGGGCATCTTCAAAAACCAGTGAGTCAACAGCTTTGCTAAGTGCACGAGTATAAGTCATAACAAGCCAGCCATTACTTTTTAACTGCAAGACCGAGAGCAAGAATGTGCGCTTGGCATCAGTTGTTTTATTTAACTGAGCGCTTTGCCAAACCCAAATTTACTTTTGATGTCAAAGTTGTCTTATGGGCAGCGTGATTCAGTCACACTAGAGTAAAAATAGGATGGTAACCTCCTTGTAAATAGAAATAAAATCAGTGGCTACAGAGTGATTGTGCTGATTGCTTTCTTTTTTTTTGTTTTTGTTTGCAGTGACAACGCTTGATTGCAGGCTAGGTTGCACACCTGGTCACCTGGTGGAGGCAACTTGTCTCCAAACAGTTGGTGTCTGACTCAGACTCACTGCAGTCACTCTCATACAGATTGTCAAAGGTTTGCAACTAACTGGCATGTAATTTATAAACAAAGACAGACCATCAATGCTTTGTCATCAATGTGAGTCAGTCAGTGAGTGCAATTTGCCTGTGACGCGTCACCAAGCACGTGTGTCATTTTGTAGTTGAATTGCCAACCAGCATCAACAACATTATTGTTTGTGAAGGAATCTGATTTTTTATTTTTGTCTATGAGATTCTGGCTGAACTCTGAATGTAAATAGCTAATGTTAATTTCTGTTTAATTAGAATTTTTGTGCATCTAGATGTAACAGATATGCGATTTTTTTTGTCAATGTATCGCAGTAAATCACTGTGTTGTTACTAATAGATTCCGTGTAGATTCCTAATGACTTTATCTTATTGCAATTTTACATCTTTGACATCATCAAAGATGGCGACTGACTCCAAGTGGTTGCAGACCTGATCTCAATATTGTAGCATTAGTCTATTAGTCTCCATGATGTGACTACCAAGCTACCTTGTGTTGGCTAGCTGAAGGTGTTGTGTTGCGTGATGTAGTCCCACAAAGTGTTACGCAAATTTTGTGGGAGACTGTACCTGATCAACCAGAATTACAGTGCAAGAACCGATGGGAATACCACTATACGCTTGAATTAAGTTGAGAGCAGCTGTTCAATGCAGAATTCATGGTCCCGTGTCTGTATCCATTTGCGTAGGCATTTGGCTACGCAGAGTGAAGAATTTTGGGCATGCAGCTTATGCAGTCCACCAGAGTGTGCTATCCTCTAAAACCCAACAGTGTACAGCCCAATGGGGATATAGAGTGAATACTGAGCAGCTGAAAAGTGGGCACTCTATTTCATTTCAGCTCTTCATAGGTTATAGTGTCAGTCTTACCCAAAACTGGCTGGTGTACCAAGCTGATGGAGTAGTCTTATAGACAGCATAAAAGATGGAGGTAGTTTCCGGTATTAATAAGTAAAACTAAGATAAAGTCCTTTAAACCTGCATTCTTTCTAACTGCCACCAGGGGGTGTTACCTGTGGTTGCAAAAAGACTTCTGGTCTCATAGAGGAGTCTGCGACAACTCTCTGACTTGACTTGACCTCTGTAAACACTTTCCAGCTGACTTTATGGTCTCAGTCACTCATTTTGGTTCATTTTGTAAATCTTCGTGGTACGGTGTTTCAGAAACGAATATACCCAGGGTATGTTTATTGGCGATGGACTTTTTATTGACGAGTGCTTAGCAGCTGAGTTTGGGGTCGCCAATCACACCTGGTGGCAGACCCATGGCAATGGTGGCAGGAGACAGAACTCGTCGGAACATCGGTGACGTGATCTCCAGCTCCTGCAGTCTGCATGCCGAAGCATTTTTGGGCAAAATACTGAACTCCAAGTTTCCCTCGATTAATACATCAGAGTGTGAGCGTGCATGTGAATTTTAGTGCTTAGGCACTGAATAATAGTACTGTATAAATGTGTGTGTTACTGGGGGAATGATTTAATAAAAAGTATAGCAAGTAAAGTAAAAAGTGCTCAATTTCAGTAGAGTGGTCTTTGAGGTTAAAATGTAATGTGATGGTAGCTGTTTCCATCTTTTATACTGTCTATGAGTAGTCCGTGGACCAGGTGTTCCACAGATTTTTGACACTGCCCCCTGGTGACAGGAAACTGCAACAACATGCAGATGGTGGTCTGCTAAACTGTGTGTAGGACCAACACATAACTTTAAAGCCTCCTATTAATACAAATACGAATGGCTCGATCTGTTGGCCATGAGTCTCGCTTTGTAGAAATGTAAAAAAAAACAAACAAACGAGTCCCTTTGCTGAAGTCGTTTCATGTGTAACACATTTTAAAGCAGAGTAAGACATGGTTTGGGATATACTGTGTAGTGTGCATCTTACAAAAGGTGGGCCTCTTAACAACCCTTTGGGATAACTTGTTCTAGACTAGAAGTGCACCGTTTTCTGTTGCATCTGGGAACACCACTGAATCAAACACAACAAAACACTGAACTAGTTAACTCTGAGCAGAGCATGACTACAGTACTTGAAATGTACTCGGCACAAATCTGGAAAGTTTGCATGCTTTTTTTTCTCCATCAATTAGAATAACAAAAAAAGGAGAGAGTAAAAAGTATTGCTTGTTTTTTCTCTGTTTTGAAAACCCAAATCAGCTGGTTTTATTTTGTGTTTCTCCACAAGATTATCATATCGGTTAGCTACACTGTGACTAAGTCTACTACACAGCAGACTTGTTGCTGCAAAAGGGAGAAAAGGAGCACCAGAGTTAGTGCTGGGGTTTATGTGATGTAACCTCCACCCTCCTTCCTATTCACTCTTTTTTCCCTCACTCTCACTCTCTATCATGCTCTCAATTCCTTGGCTGCTTGCTGCTAGACAGTACAGTGGCCAAGAGCAGTTGAGTGACAAGTTGACGGGCCAAATCGTCGGGTCCATTGCATCCCCGAGCAGAGACGCCAGCCACCTCTGTACTACTCCCCTTCCTTCCTGCCTCCTGGGCTAAGTCCAGAGCCCACATCCTGGGAACATGGGGCCGGACGGCTGGAGCCGACAGCACAATAAGAGGGTTCATAGGAAAAGCCATGTCCGCGTGTGGCTGGGAGGTGCTGATGCTGCCCATGTCATTTTGGCAGCTCGCACGGCTCTATCTGCTGGCCTCAATCACGCCAAAAGTCAAAGAGATGCTCCATTAATCTCGCTCAGCATCACAATCTTTTACCCAATGACTTCTGACAGCACAAAAAAACTGTTTTCTCTTTGTTCTACTGTTATTGTTCATTTGGTGTCCATATGAGGGTCTCTGATGTTCATCAAAAAAAAAGAAAGGTTCTACGTATGGGAGAACAGATTTCATGGAAACAGATTCTCGGAGTAGCATTTCAGATAACCAGAACACAGCAGAAAATATGACAACATGATATAGCTGCAGCCGAAGACAGTATCAACACAGTGAGAGGGGAAAAATTGTAGAGTTTAGGAGCCTGCAGACAGCGTGACAGTTCAGTACGTTTATCAAAACAGAATCTCGGCACGGGGTGAACTCTTAAGATTTGCCCCTCTCACTTCTGGGAAGTATCACACTGTGGTGGCCCGGCTGTGTTTGAGGGCTAGTGGCGAATACTCCTTAATACGAACACACAGTTTGCCCCTCAGCCAGGGGTTTTGAAGCTCCAGGGGACAGAAGTCGTCCTGTAACCACTTCTCTCTGTCGTCCACAACCAGCACGAGGCCGAAGTGCTTCAGCTGTTCAGGACTGTAGTAAACACACTGCTCCTGTTCGTCACCGTTTTCACTGCTTCCCATCATGCGCCGGGACACGACATTCATCTCCTGCACCACCAGCTGGACCATCTCCCGCGCGGATGTGCCTGGAGTTACACAAAGCTGAAATGTAGGAGGAGATATTAGCGTTTGCCAAAACAAACACGAGGCGCTCTGAGTGAAAATCTCTGGAAAATGAATCAATACCTTGACACTGGTCTCCTTTGGCAGACCTGTGCGGTACTGCGGGTAGACTCTGAGTGTGGCATGACAGCCTTTCCTGAGAGCAGCAGGTGATGGTGAGGCGAGTCTCTGAGTGCCGCTGTCTTCTGATAATGTGCGTGCCGGCGGAAGCCGTGACAGGCAGCGCTCAGCGGAACAGCAGCGGTCTACTGATGAGGGCCGGTGCCATCTTCGCTGTGGTGAGGTGGAAGGTGAAGGGCAAGTAGTGTGGTAGGAGTAAGGCTGCTGGTGGGCGGAAGGGAACTCCAGACTGCTGGTCCTCACGCAGAAGGCCTGCCTCTTCTCTGTGATGTGCAAAAGCTCAATCTGCCTGCTGGGCAAGATGAAGTCACTGTCAAACAGCTCCGGAGCCCCCCTTCGCCTTTCTCCTCCACATCGAAAGCCTCCACCTCCTCCACACCTCTCTCCTTCCCTCCCGTGCTGCGGCTCTGATGCTTGGAGGACGTCTGGTGTGGAATCCCGCAGAGCTCCCCCTCCACGTCCACCCCCGCTGAGATGCATTCCTCCTCCTGAGCCGCCCCCGTCGATGCGCAGGAAACCACGGGGCTCCAGGGGCGCAGAGGATGAGAGAGGTGAAGGGGGCAACAGGTCCAGCTCTCGGGGGCTCTGGGCACGACTGGAGTCATAGTCACTGTCGGTAGTGAGGAAAACTTCAGAGGAGCCTTCCTCATCTGAGAGCCCAGCAAAATCTAAAGGGTGCAAGAAAAGAAAGAAATTTATAAATGAGTACAATAATTCCACAATATCAAATTTTCTGGTTTAAAAAAAATTGCTCATGTACAAAAAATATCTTTTGGAACCACACGAATCAGACGTGTTTCTGACCTGAGTGCTTACGGCAGCGTTCGGGTGAAGGCATAGGAGAGGGCATGAAGTCTGGTTGAGATGAGGTAGAGGGAGGCTTGTCAGGCATCACCTCTTTAGAGAAGTCAATTATCCAGCTTACAGAGATGCCTCCTGTCGGCTGCTTGTAGCGGGCGTACTGCAAGGCATCCATAATCCATCTCACATCCCGCCACACCTCCTCCATTTGCTTTGGGAAAGTTATTAAGATCATAAGTTACAGTGACGTCTAATACTGTGCTATTCTGGGATTGTCCATTATACTGGGATATTCACACCTAGACTATGCTACAGGCTCGGATAAATCACAAATAGCTGACATGCTGACAGTATGTCATACCTGCATGTGTTCCTGAACTTGTTGGTGTTTCTTCTTGGCAACGAGGAGCTCGGCTTCAGAGAAGGCCTCCCGTAATGCCTGCTGAGACATGAGGGACTCCAGCTCCAGCAAGGCGGACACCCTGCAGTACTGGCCGATGAAACTGGGGCAATAGGCATTAAAGTGCACTGAGGAAGAAAAGAAATCCAATAAGACCCAAAAACAGAAATATAAAATCCTCTGCCAATAAACAGAGAAACACATACAGTAACAGCAGTTTTTCAAATATTTCTTTCATGTAATACTGCATACAATTTTATAAACTAACCCAATTCAAAGATCTGCAGCGGCAGTGTGAGAAAGCCGGAGCGCGGGGAGTATGGATTATTCTGACCGGGAGCCGTGCAGACTTCATCTGAAGGTGGCAGGAGGAGGAGGAAACACACTTTCTCCCCAAACTCCAACACTTCCTGGCTGTAGATACGGAAGTCCTGTGCCTAAACACAAAGAGACAGGTGATCTCTGTGGGTCTCTGGCTCCACAGGTATCGATGTACGCTTAGTTGAAGTCCTTTAGGACTGTAAAAATGTGACATAATACAGATATTTATATTTAAATCTTAAGCTTTCATTTTAATATATATGCAGTGTTGTTTGTGTACAAGAACTTTGTGGCAGAGGAATTGTTTTCAGGTTGTGTGGCATCCTGTCTGTGAACATTATGTCTCACGGACAGAAAATTAAATTTGGCAAAATGTTCAATGCAGTTCGATTCTATTTATATAACAGTTGCCTTAAGTGCTTAATATTGTAAAGTAAACCCTATGATATTACAGAGAAACCCAACAATCATAGGACCCCATATGAGCAAGCATTTTGGCGACAGTGGGAAAGAAAAACTCCCTTTTAACAAGAAAAAACCTCCGGCAGAACCACGCTCAGGGATAGCTATCTGCCAAAACCCGTTGGGGGTAAACACTTTGCTGTGTTGGTTCTGGAGGTCAATATTCAAGGTCACTGTACCCTCATCCAATGAGATTCTCTCTGTATCTTAAAGAAATCCTACAACTGGGAGGTTGTAATAGTGGTTGATATTCTAAGAGTCATTTCTACTTTCCTTTGATAAACACAGTAAAGATCAAGTAATTGAGCCCAAGTTTATTAAGAGTTACAGAGTATGGATCATAGAGTGCTATTTCAATCAATTTTATACGTTTCAGTATTTTAATAGTAGAATTAGGAACCAATGAAAAACCTTGTATAACAAAAAGCGACCTCATTGGGGGTTACCTTATCACACTCTTACACTTTAGACTGATTTACAAAGATTTCCCTACATGAGTGATTCATACCTTTAAGTCTCCAGTTCTTCATTCTTATAGCAGTTAAATAACAGACTTTGAGCAATAGTCCTTCAAGCTTCCTGAAGGTCTTTCAAACATTTTTTGGACATTGGCTGCTTTTTCACTCATTTTTAGTCCTGACCATTTTCAGAGGAATTTTGTTTTGTTTGTTAAGCCACTTAACACTGACTTGTGGATCATTCAAGCATTAAAAAACACCAAAGTAAAGGGATAAACCAGTGATGTGTCTGGTGATGTGTGGGGTCATCTTGACAGAATGGAACAAAAAGTAGCCAAAATGCAAAGAAGAGCTTTGAGTGTCATTTAATGTTCCATTTTTCTAGCAAAATACAAAGAAATAGGAGGCGGCTCAAGATTGTGACAGTGTGTATGTATCAACACAGTGCATATTTATCGTCATAGTCATGTAACTTTTAATAGCAGTGAAGTTTATGGTGCTGGCGCTCCTCCATTTGAACAGTTGGTGGGAAAAGTCAAATGGACAATGACTGCCATTGTGCAGGAATTCAAACCATGTTCTTTTAGAGAAATCATGTAGAATTAGTGGTCTAACCAGCGCTGCCTCAATTTCCACTGGAGTCATTTTAAAGAGCTTTGTGCTGCTGCTGCTGCCTGACTCGCTGTATGCTTCCCCAGGTTCTACGCATCAGTCAAAATCAGTTTTACTAAACAAATTGTGGACTCACTCACTAAATAGATACAGTTGTCTTGTTCTGACCTGATTGCCAGGAATGTTGATGTGAGCTATTAGGTCTTTGATGGCATTACGCAGGTCCTGTAGGAGGCGATGGGGAGCACTCTGTACATCATGGTCCATTTCCAGTGACTCCTCCAGAGAGCTGAGGGCCTGAAGCCACTGCCACTCCTCTCTGAAATATCACAGAAACAACTCATTTATTGTTTTGCTAGTTTAGTTTAGTTCTTGCTTTTGAAATTTATCAGCCTAACCAGCAGGACTGCAATTCAAGTACACATTAGATTAATGCGTGATTCCAACCTGGACACATTGCTGTTGTCTCGAATTTTGGTATGACAGAGCACGTTGGGGAGTTTCTGGGGCACCAGTGCTCTTATCTGCTCCACCGATGTACACAACTTCAGGTAGCCCAGATATAAGCCTGGAGACAAAAGCTTCCTGCTACGCCTGTGGTACGCCAGCTTCTCCTAGAAACAGCAGACAGGGTGTCCCTTAAGACTTTTCATTGCATTTTAATACCACTAAAACAAACATACACAAGATGGAAATACAGAGTAAATTTAAGACGTAATGCAGTCTGCATGTCTTTTATTAAAAGAAAATAGACTAAGGGGCGTATTCGTGATAGCCTTGTGGGCAAGGTAGCCCAAATGCTCACTGTTTTGGGAATCCTTCCACATCTTCAGCTGGTATTTCAATGTAACTGGCATAACATCCTTCAGCCGTAGACCTCGCCTGAGTGGGGCATCTAAGACAAAGTTAGCTGGCAAGCTCTGACCAGCCACATCCTTCTTGAGCTCCATTCTCCTCAATGGTTCTCCTCAGTTCTTTAATGGGAAATGAGGTAATGGCCTCATCAACCAGAGCTTAGCACTTGACTTCCTTCCTCATGACAAGCTGATAGCAATCATCCATCCATCCATCCATTCGCTTCCGCTTATCCTTTTCAGGGTCGCGGGGGGCGCTGGAGCCTATCCCAGCTGTCATAGGGCGAGAGGCGGGGTACACCCTGGACAGGTCGCCAGTCTGTCGCAGGGCCAACACACAGGGACAGACAACCATTCGCACTCACATTCACTCGCACATTCACACCTAGTGGCAATTTGGATTATCCAATTAACCTATCCCCACAAGCTGCACGTCTTTGGATGGTGGGAGGAAGCCGGAGTACCCGGAGAGAACCCACGCAAACACGGGGAGAACATGCAAACTCCACACAGAAAGACCCCGGCCTGATGGTGGAATTGAACTCAGGACCTTCTTGCTGTGCGGCAACAGTGCTAACCACCGTGCCACCGTGCTGCCCCTGCTGATAGCAATCATTATCAAGCCATTTGCCATTAAATGTGTATCTTCTAACTTCTGTCAACTAGCATTGACTAGAACTGGCCAGTCTTTACTTGACCTCCCTGCTGGGAATATGCATCAGTAATTTTTGTATTTTAGTACATTTTTAGACATAGTCTGCCACAATTAAGGTACCAAATGTATTTAATCAGTCCAGTGTTACTGTTAGCTGTTTACAAACTCAAATGGTCAGCCAAACTATGTATAAGCTGTGGCTTTGTTTTTAGAGCAAAAAAGAACCAGGCACATGTTATGGCTAAATACCATTTTTACCTCCAGTGTCTGGTGTCCACTTATGTTCACTGACAGTTCTAGGATAAATCATCATCAGTTCATCTCTGCGATTTGGTGCTCTGCAACTGGAAAAAATGTCTACCAGACTCTGGGCTGTTCCTGTTCCAAAAGTAGCATGGCCGTAACACTGTTGTCACACTGCATGACCTAAAGGTATGCAGGGGGTAAAAATAGCAGCATTGTATGGTGGAATTTCCACCCAAACTGAACTAAAACTGTGGAATTCAGTACCTTTTTCTTTATAGAAGTAATTTTTAACTCTATGAAAGTAAGTGTTGAACGGGGTGAATTACATGATGGCTGTGCTTTTAATTTTTTCTCCCTAAGCATCCTCTCATTCAGTAGTCCTGTTTTTATGTTTCGCTGTTCAGTTAGTCTTGGATGCTTTTCATGTTGTTCCAGCGTGTTTAAAGTGGAAGTCGGTCCTGCAGAATAGCCCATCAGCACATTTTTTCGCATTTCATCATATAATTTGTTCATAACTGGCCACAAAACAAATATTTCAGTGAGCTGTGGTTTTGCCAAAGGGAATCTTCGCTATTGTTTTGGAACCACAGGATGAAACCAGTGTGCTTTGGAGACCAAACAGCATTGCAACAATGGCATCAGGTTTACTAGGTTATATAGACAAAATCAACTTGTGGTTTACTTCCAGATTGTTTTTTGGTCGTTTTTTTTTTTGCTGAACTAAACATCCACACAGAATTAGTTATATAACACTAAATAACAACAGTTACACGGTTTGATCATCATCGTCTCCAACATGCTGAAAGTTTAAACTGCTACTTGCTGAATAAGCGGCTTTAAAACGTGAAGCGACTTCAAGATGGTTACATTTACATGTTGAGCTGTCACAGATTGACCTGACGTTTGGCATTTTAATTAATCTGATGACAAGTATGCTCAGTATGCTGAATGGCCTGATAATGACAGTGACAAATGGAAGAGCAGAGTCACGGTGATTAATGTTTGTCTAAATAAAGGGTGTCTGCACAAACAGAACTTGTAATTGGAAGCAGATTTCAATTTAAAGTCCTATTGTTCCTGCCTCGGTGCCTCATGTCTGTCAGGCTGTGTTTGGTTTTCTGTGAATGAGAGCCTCAGCGATTCCACTAAATACATGTTTCGGGGCATTTTGTTGTCGACAAAGCCCTTTATTTGACGTGCTTTGATCTGGCCACATCCTCGGGTAACATAAACGCAACATAAACTGCTGTGGAAGCGTTCTTTGACCAAAACAAAAGCAAAAAATAGCCCAATCTACAAAACTGAGGTAACTCCTAATCACTGCCAGCCCACTTCTCTACAATATGGGAGCCATTCAGCTTGTTTTGAAGAGAGTGGCTATCTGGACAACACATAACTGACATGAGAGGTAAGATTGTGTAAGATTTCATCTTGTATGACCCGATTCTGCACATTCACATGCAGATACTGTCTACAAAGATGCCTGTTGTCATGGTCCCATGGTTTTGTGTTATTTCTGAGTTTTGGTTTCTGTTTGAAAACCACTTGTTGATTTTTTTTTTATATTTCTGTGCGAGCCAATTACATGTTACAATTACACAATTACACAGTAATATCTTAAGACCTGCCGGACTCACATGAAGTGTGATGAGGAGCATGTCCAGCGCAGTGGGCTCTTCGGGGGATGATATCGATTTACGTTGGAGCTGCAGTTTACAAAGCTGCGTCCAGCGTACCCCGTCAAGGTTGGGAGAGGCATTCATGTCCTTCAGCAGCACCAACAGGGCGTTACCATGCTTGTCTTTGATCGGCTCAAAATATACCTGACCAAGATCCTGGGTTCCCAGCGCTCCCTGATAAAAAAAGGTCAGATAATATTTCCTAAAATGTTTCACACTGAGCTTATATGATCACAGCCGCCATAATTTACTCATAAAACTATTAGACTACCTGTAGATGGGAGACAGCCTGCAGCATCTTGAGGCGAGTCTGCAGAGTGCATGAACACGACGTCTGGGAAGGACCGAGGCACTGCTGCAGCCACGAAATTTCCTCCCATAGATAGGACACCTGTTGCGGGATAGGAATCATAATAAGGGGCATTGTAATCATTTGTGCAAATGCATAGATAGGTGACTGTCAAGTAAAACTGTGGTCCATGCACCTTAGTAAACCATAGAAAGTCCTGCATCAGTGAGCTCGAATACGAATCTTCAATCTCCACAATAGGAATCTGCTCCTCTGGAGTCACCAACACGTTGTCATCTCTGTAGAATATGGACGCCAGATAGAGACCTCTGGAAGGAAACGCAGAAAAAATGTGTGTATGAGTATTTAATACAGCTTTGAATGTTTAAATGTAAAAAAACACTAGAATCAGTACTTTGCTGTTTTATGTAAATGTACATCGTAAAAAGGTTTCTTCCACAGCGTGTCTTTTATCCTGTCTTCCTCCCCTCAACCCTATAAACGGTCACAGCAGACAGCCGCCCCTCCCTGAGCCTGGTTCTGCTGGAGGTTTCTTCCTGTTAAAAGGGGGTTTTCCTTACCCCTGTCACCAAGTGCTTGCTCATAGGAGGTAGTTTGATTGTTGGGATTTTCTCTCTATTACTCTAGGGTGTTTACCTTGCAGTATAAAGGACCTTGAGGTGACTGTTGCGGTGATTTGGTGCTATATAAATAAACCTGAACTAAAAATCTGGCGGGAGAGTGTAAAAACTAAAATGACAAATTACATACCAGATTTGTTAAACATATAGTTAAAAGCCTAGGAACTGGAGTGCTCTAATTTTTACGCCACGCTTCAAGGATAAACTGTCTTCTACCTTTTCAAGCTTTTGACAAATTTGTTGGTGGGCTGGAAAAGGTGCCGCAGGCTCTTGGACACCGAGTGCTTCCTGCTTTGTGGCGGAGCTTTGCATTGCTCTGTGTGAAAAAACACAGGAAAAAACAGAAAGGATTAAGCTAATTCCATAGCAACAACAGAGTCAGATTACCTGAATAACTATTCCAATGCCCTTGATGCTTAAAATCACAAATAGCATACCAGACACAATAGAGCCGTGACTCTGACTGGTTTTCTCTCTAAACTGGTGTCTACTCCTGTCCTAACTAAGCCCAGTGGCAGGCTGTTACCAGAGTTACCTAACTGACAACAAATCTGACACATCCAACATTGCGGTCAGAGTGGAATATTTCTTGACATGCTCTCCAGTGGTGCGGTACCATTTGACAGTCAAGCTGGCTGCCAGCAGCAGGGTATGGGCCTAAAGGGAACTGCTTACTCTCAGGTCCCAGAGGAGCTGTGTGTACATGTGTGTGTGTCTGTGTGTGTTTACCTGTACACGCTATAGCTGCTGGAGCATGGCAAGCCTTGAGCAACAGCCATACGCGCAGAGTCAAGGAGCTGTCGTAATTTGTGTGTGTGTACGTCTGTATGTGTCTTAACCCTTCGCCGCTCACCTACAGGGGAGGTCAGTCAAGTCTGTGGGGACGTGTTTATTTTTAGTGGACCAGGAGGGGGTTGGAGGCCAGAGCGAGAGAGGTGAATGCATATCTATATGTGTGCGTTTGTAAGGGTGCTTGTTGGTGAGATAACGCACCTCCCCACTCATTAGAAACCATGAGTCCCAAAACCCTTTACAGACCCCCCCTGCCCAGCTCCCCACAGGTGAGGTAACTCCAGCCCCAAGCCACTTAAAGTCAATAAATCTCCGCATTCAGGGCCCAACAAGAACTACGTTTCTCTTCAGGTGGATGAGTAGAGGTGTAGTAACCAGAAAAAAAAGCACCATTCGACCCTTCTCACCTCCCCAAATTTCGCTCCACTCGCGACTCTGTTCAGCTCCAGCCTTGCCAGGCCTCAGTTGCTCTTTGACACTGAGTAAGAGAGACAAGAAGGGCTGACTGCTGGGGTGCCTGTGTTAGTCAAGGCTTCTTTCACAGTTTAATTAATAGTGTTTGGACAAGAGGGAGAAGGTGGTGTGGGCTTTGAGCCGGGCTGCGATGGCGGGGGGGTGCGTACATGGACATGTAGGGGAGTCAAGAGTTGAAAGCGAGAGCATGTACTTGAATATTTGCGTCTGCTCGTGTACACGCGTACCCGTGTGTGAGCCTGTCTATCTTTATGTGTGTGTATATATGTGAGGACAGTAGACAGGGCGACTGGTGGGCTGCAGGGGGCGAGAGGGGGAGGCAGCAGTAGTCAGTGTTAATTTATGCCCTCTCCAGACTCCAGCCCGGGACTTGTCTCTTACAGGAATAACAAACATGACCCCAGGACACGCCACCTCGACTACCGTGTCTGAACTCTCAAACTCAATCAGCCACCGTCTGAAGAACCAAGAGCCACTCAATACCGGCTATTATATTGCATCTTGCCCTGTTGCAAATATGGTCTAGCCACAGTGGACAATAGTAAGTGGGTGAGTGTGTTTGGGCGTGTGGGTGTGAGAGAAAAAGAGGGACAACTTGCTCAAGGCTAAGTGCAGTTTGCCGTCATGTAAAAAGAGGCAGTGTGGACAGGTTTTGACACTTATGGGACCAGCTTACAGCCAGCAGTGTTTAGGGATATAAACAGCTTGAGTGTGAGAGAAGCTGATCTGCATTTTGTCACAGAGAGGGAGAGGTATTCAGCCGAGGAACGGCTGAGTCATGGAAAGACTCGTGAGGGATGGGGAGGGGTTGCGGAGACAGACGGGAGGGTATTATTTTTGAGGCGACATGTCACCTTAATATGTACGGCCTGAGATTGTAAAGTGTCTGTCATGCTGAGATGAAACACAGCAACCTGTTACACCTGTGATTTCAAGTCTACATCGTTGTGTTTCTTTGAGCATGAAAAAAAAATGCTCATGAAGCATAAAGTTGTGCCAGTATTAAACACGGATCTTAAGGTTAAGTTTAAAACACCTTTGAAATTTGGTTGGGCTTCAAATACTTCAAGCTCTCATATTAGTTTTTAGTCTTTCTGGGGGAAAACAGCCCCTTCGAATTGATCAAAAAGTTGTTTATACCATGGCAGACACAGTGGCGGTGAGCTTCTTTTATCTGCCCAAGTAGCTGGTCCAGTGACTCCTTCTGTCCTCTCTGACGAGGAGCGCGGCCATCAATGTCCCTCCAACCTTCAGGGAGACGAAATAAAGAAAGAAAAACTGTTATACAACAACTTGTTACTGCAATTATCTAATCAGCCAATCGTGTAGTGGCAAATCTATGGATTTAGGCATGTAGACGACCTGTTGAAGTTCAAACTAATAGGAAGGCAACAGTTACTCAAATAACCACTTGTTACAACCAATGTATGCAGAAGAGCATCTCTGTTTGAACAATACACTGGATCTTGAGGACAGAAGAACACCCCTGTCAACTAAGAACAAGAAATTGAAGCTATAATTCCCAGAGAAGATTTGAAAAATGTTTCCCAGTCCGTTGAGTTCTGAAAGCATGGATCCAACCTGCCTTATCCTTGGGTTATGATGCTGCTGTTGGGGTAATGGGGTGGGAGACATCTTCTTGTCATGCTTTGGGCATCTTAGTACCAACTGAACTTTTAAACACCACAGTCTACCAGATTATTGTTGCTGACCATGTCCATCCCTCTTTGACCACAGGGTACTCATCTTCTGATAGCTGTCTCCAGCTGTGTCACTAAGTTCAAATCAACTAGATTCTTTAACATTACAATGATTTCGCTATACTTAAACGACCTCCACAGTCACAAGATCTCAGTCCAATAGAGCAGCTTTTGGGTGTGGTAGAACTGAAGATTTGCATCAAGAGTGTACAGCCGAGACAGCTGTAGCAACTGTGTGATGCTGTCATGTCACAAAAATCTCTGAGAAATGCTTACAGCTCCTTATTGAATCTATGTGACAGGTCTGAAGCCAAAAGGATGTCATGGTGTAACTGACAAAGTGGCTAGTGAGTGTATATTTATCAAGACTCACAGAGCTGATATATAATAGGTGTTTTTAGCGGAAACCAACATGACGAAATTAGGGTACTGGTTCGTTTACACACATTGGAGTTAGCTTTTTTTTTTTAGCATTTTTAGTTGCACCGTGATCAAAACTTATACAAATATTTATGGCCCTATGGCGACATTATGTGGTTGTAAGTCCATCTATCCGTCCATCCGTCCATCCATCCATCCATCACCTTGACTGTTTACCCCAGTTGGGTCACAGGGTGCTGAAGCCTGGTCAAAAAGCAGGCTGGATGCTCCCTGGACAGCTTATAAGTCCATCTCAGGGTTAACACGGAGAGACAATCAATATACCTACAGGCAAGGTAGAACCACCAGCAACTTATTCAGGCAATCGAAGAACTTGCAAACTCTCTCTTGAGAGAGAAAAAAGCCTACAGTATAAGAGCAACACCAAATGGTAACCACTCCAACACTATGCCACTCAGGGTAACATCTTATTTCACGTTTTTTTTAAATTAGTGCAAAACTGTCGATTGTACTGTCATGAAACGTGGTACAAACATTAATGTTTGGTTCAGCAAGTTTTTTTAATAAAACAAAATTATTGTTGATTTATGAAAATGGTCTTTTTTTTAAATTCTATTTTGGACACTGAAAAACAGGAATGTTTCTGTCATTTAACTGTTTACCTATTAATCAACTATATCAGTGTAGTATGAATGGCTGTGGGGGAGGTCTTTATCAGCAAGAAAACCTGTAAAACCTATAAAAAGACAGGTAAATGTCCCAAAAAATATCTGTTCTCCATACTGGAGCCATTGCTGGGCCGATTCTGACCACCAGGCCTTACATTTGACACCCCTGGCTTATAGTACCACCTTACTTGAGCTGCTCAAATGGCAATGGCCATTTTGTCTATATTGGACATTTCACTACACATAAGCTGAATGTGCTTAACAGAAAAGAAAAATTAGTAAGAAAATTAGCAGAAATGAGCTGACATATTATTATTATTACAAACTAAACTGGTATATAATTGAGTTTTAGGGTTGTCAGTTAATTCATATTTTGTGTTTGAAAGCTCACTGGCTTTTATAACCAGAGGCTAGTGAGAAGAAGGAAACTAAGCTGATAGTAGACTGTTTTAATAGTGGACCGTTATCAGTTATGGAATGATAAAATTACAGGTAATTAATAAACTCTCAGCAATTTACATTTTATTAAAAACAGCACTTATTTTGTATAAATTATACTTGGATGATGTGACATTATTATCCAGGTAAGATCAGACACATATAGTCACATTCTCTGCTGGACAGGCAGATCCCCTGAGCACCACTGATTTTGGGTTCAGGACTGAACATGTGCACAGAGATTCTGATGTAGTGCTCCTGCCACCTTGACAGCATCTGAGGAACGTTAATGTACCACAAACTTAACTGTACCCCCAAAACGCTAAATATTCTCATTCCTCTGTCTTTGTGTGTTTCGTCTTTCCCTGCGATGGAGGCACACTTACACAAAAACACCTACTCACAGTACACGGTATTACAAACACACACTTGGCCTTCTCTGCTCATAGATGACCAGCTCTGCAGAAATCCTTCTCCCTTATGCATTAGAACCAGAGGATGTGTCAACGATAACCCACCCCCAACCAACATCAACTCCAACCCACCCCCCACTCCCTCTCCTGGAGCCCCCCGGGGGGTGCGTGGGGCTGAAACACGGTGAGCTCTATTCCCGGAAAGGTGCCTGTCCCGACAAGACAAGCGGGCCCTTTAATGGGCGTCCACGGCCCGGTATAAGGCCCCCACTGTTGGGGCCGCGCCGCGCGCTACAGCACAGACATGCAAATATTTCCAGTGGTAGGCCCAAATGGAAAACACAAACACGCAACATCGAAATTAGCTCTGGGAGAGGGGAGGGAGAGCGGTGGGACAGTAGAAAAAAAAAGGAGAGGGGGAAGCCTAGTTTCACAAACTTGCTGAAAAACACTGTGTGCTGATGAGGACAAACATGTTCATGTGTTCTCCAGATGTGCCACGAGCGTGCCAGTGTGCCCACAGCAATGTTACCTATGCTCACGCTCTTACAAAAGGTGCATTTTGCGTCTGCAACAGTCAGAAGAGTCCTTTCACAAATCTCAAAAACATGGAAACGTAAAAATTTCGCACAACCTAAAGAAAGAGACAGATGGACTGAAGGAAAGGGAGAAAGAGGGTCAGAGCTGCAGCGGTCAACAGCTCAGCTGTTGCACATGACTCCACGGTTAATTTCTTGGCTGAACCCGGGTGGCTTCTCCTGGCAGCTGGGCCCAAGCAGCATCCTGAGGCTACTGTTACACTCACTAACATCCGCAGTGAGGGTCCCACAACCCGCCCAGTCGCCCTGGCAGAGCTGGAGGAGAGTCCAGCTGTCATCCCTCTAGTGATGGCACAGCAAAATTGGAATGACACCAGCGTGACAAATTCAATTAACAAAATTAGGCGATGCCCGGGTCATTTTATGTGTAAGACTACGAAACAAATCACTTATGCAAGACAAACATACACCCACACACCACAGTTATTAATTTAGTGAGGTGAGCCAAAACCTTGTAGAGCAAGGGGCACGTTTTGAAATCACCCTAAATTTGGAGCTTTATGTTTAGCTTTGTGTAAAATTTAGACACAGGCTTTAAAATACTCATATTTATACAAAGAAAATAGACAACTTACTGGAAGGTGCAGCACAGGCCGGTGTGGAAATTTTCCAAGGTCCCCAGCCCTTCATGTTGTACGCTGACACCTGCACGTAGTAATAAGTCCCCTGGGAGGAGAGGAGATAGGACACTTACGACAGAACCTGCTTGCGTGTGGCAACAACCGAAAAGGAAGTGCTTCTGTAAATGACCATCTGCATACATGTGCATGTGTGGAGCTCAGTGCATCTCTGTTTCCCAGCGTGCAGACGGTAAGCCCCTGCCTCTCCTTTCTCAGCCAGATCAATCACACCAGCCGCCAAAACTCACTGGCCTTGCCTTGACCCCTGTTCTTTTTTGACAGGAGTGAGCTTTAGCTGGTAGTGGGGGTCTTAAATGGGGGATGGGTCTTCCCTCACATAATAACTAACAACCAGTGGAGTGTCCATTTGTCTCCTTAAAAAATGCCACCCATAAATCAGGTGGCAGGCTACCAAGCTGCTCTTTTTTATCATTTTGGCAGCTGACTGCAAATATCGCTTACGAGTGGTCAGGAGGGAATAGGGTTTGGTGTGACGCTTAACGTATACAGTAAAGAAGGGTCCAGGGCTGTGTGTAACAATACCAGGGCCCTTCCTGTGAGAGAATAGCTACAAGCTATTCTACAAGCTACAGCTGGAGAACCTGCAGCATAGTGCTGCTTAAACTATGGTGATAAAATGTGATTGGAACATTTTATCTGTAAGTTGGAAGGAATCTGTAAGTGCTTCAGCTCATGAAAATGTCCATGAAGAAAAACAACAACAACAACAACAATGTGCCGGCAGAAACTTACAGATGTTAGTCCAGTAATGTTGCACTCGAGTTGAGTGGCATCATCCACTATCATCTCACCCAGCAGAGGACTAAACGAAGGATTACCGCTCCAGCTCACTTCAAACATACACAAACACAAACATTTTTCATTAGTTATTAAACACTAGTCATTACTTTACAGTAGAATTACATTGCTTTTCCTTGTTTTCTTTAATTAATATGCTTTTACAGTAATAAATGCTTACACTGAACACGCCCACTACGGGTTTAGAATAATAATGCATGCACAAGAAAACCCCTATGAGCCAAAAGCTTCAGGCTGTTGGAGCTTTATGATGTCAAAGAGATCGGATGTCCTTAATATGGTCATCTCAGGGACAAATGTCCCACCCACTGTCCATTTTTTCCCCAATGGACTGCCAATCAGAAGAAAGCTGTGTCCTTTAAGGGAGAGAAGCAACAACAGCTTGTTTCAGGCAAACAGGCCAAGTAGAGATTAAATAAGGATTTTGAACTGTGGGCCATGCAAAGCTACTCTCCAATAGTCCAAGAATAAAAAGCTTGGAGCTGGAAATGAACCTAATATGTCCACTTGTAACTCTACATATTGTAATACTGAGTGGTTTGTTCTAAATGAAGTGGCTGGTCTGGTGTGACAGCCGACCTTTGTATTTGGTAACCACAGCAGAGTTGACACAAAGAGGTTCCTGGAAGTCAACTTTTAGACTGGTGCTGCTGCTGACAGACAGGGAAACTACACTGGGAGCATCTGGAGGACCTGGAGAGACAGAGGACCAGAGAGAAGGCCCGATAAATAAGCAGAGTACACACAAGAATACACAACAGTCAGTTTACTGTAATGGGATCTACATGTTTTGATCTGTGCACAGTGCACTCACTCAGTTTGAGAGGGTTTGATATGCAGTGAAATTGTGGATGATGGTAAAATCAAAGCATTTAAAGGCAGCGCAGCTTCATCTTTACCCTATAATCTTCACAAACCGATATAAGCTTAACACAAGTACGTCACAGATTCTCAATGTGAATATAACAGCACAGACATTAATCTTCAACCTGTGCTTTATTACTTTCACGTGCATTCACACATGCCCATCAAATTACATGAGTAATGTAGAATTAAAAGGCGGGAAAAGATCTTTTTTACATCAAAATGCACATTGGTGTGGGTACAAGGGAGGAGTGTCTGCTTTCTGAAGAGGGGGGCGGGTTAGCTGTCTGCCACTAAGCGTGTCACGAAATGCCTATAACAAATTAAAGCAGGAATACAGGCGTGTTATGTTTGTGCACACACATACATGCCACATAGTTGTGTGTTCAGCTTCCCAGTGTGGAAGCCATTAAGTCAGCCCAGACAGAATGACAGCAGAGGGGAAAAAAGGGGTGCAAAAAAAAAACAAACCAAAAGAAAACCAAAGATGACTGCTGGACTGCAGGAGTGATTCAGGCGGCAAACTTTTATCAGCTGGTTAGCATGTGGAAAAAAAAAATCTAAATCAACTTGAAGCCTTACTGGCATGCTCAAAGCCTGTCTGCATGCGTCGGAAGAGCCGGAGCCTCCACTCCCAAGCCTTTAGCTGGCGCTCACGGTCAGATTCCTCCCGCTCACCAGGACCCTCATTCCGCACCTGGGGCTGTAGCTCCAACACTCGCTGCTCGGCCTCCTGCACCAGAGTGGCCAAATGAACCGCTCGGCCCTCCAGACTCACAACTAGGAGGGAAACACAGTGAGAGGGGGAATGTCAGCAGATAATTTTAGTATCAAAACAAGAAGCATTTTATCACACGAGACTCTTTTATTGCCAAACCAAATCCCAAAAAATTATTTTAGACAAATCAATGCAAAGCTTGAGTATATATTTGAGTGGGGCTGGCTTTCTAAACCAAAATTCAATGAGAAAATAGCGTGAATAAGAACAGGGGATAGAGATCATTCTCATGTTTGGGTATTATTATTATTATTTTTTGAATGTTTCCATGAAGAAAAACATGTTCTAAATTATTTACACTGTATTTTATTAAGAGATTGGACGATGCTCAGGCTTAGATAGCGCTAGAAACCCATTTGTCGCCTGCAACGGTGCAAATTTCTTATGAAGGCCGCTCTCTCGCTCCCTTTTTTTAATGCCTTTGTTTGCCCAAAATACTGCGGCAGATTCCACAATAAACAGCGTTTAATATAACTAAGCAGTCTCTCTTTTGGGCAATGACATCACCTCGAAAATGACACCAAAAATGGGGCAATGAAAGTGAGAGGGGTGAGAGAGGGAGGAGTGCTCTTCATGTGCGGTTAGAGGGGAAAACAAAACGGTGGGAACGTGCATGGGCATCGCTTTAAAGCGCCATTGTAAAAGCTATTTTTCTGCAAATGTGTGGAAAAAAGTCAACTAAAACTATAATAACGTCACAGACTGCTAGGACCAGAAGATACTTTCCAAAAAGGGGAGAGGGGTTTCAAACGCATCGCTAGAGCAGACGAGCTGTAACCCAGGGCCGAGCGGTCGCTCATAGTGACCGGTGGTGTTAACGCAGAGATCAACGGTGCTCCGATTTGCAAATGCATCGCTGTAGATCGTACAAATCAAATTACAGGACAAGTGACGTAAAGCTGCTAAAGGTCAAAGAGGACAGCGGGATACTGTACTCCTCCTGCAAGCGGCTGGTCATTTCTTGGAGTGTTTGGGACCGGTGTGTGTCTATGTTTAGTCTGTGTGGTCTGTGTTTGTTCATTGTAGATTCCACTGTTGAGCGTTAGATTCCACTGTTGACAGTAAGTTTAAAGCTCCGTGTCAAAATGTCCATCTGGGTGTTTAATTCTGCGGCTCTCTCTGTGTCTCCTCGGTGGCTGGGAGCTTCTCTTTTTCAACCTTGAGCGTCTCTTCTGGGTGTCACCTCTGTCGTACTCTGCAGACACTCATGTGAAAACTTGAAGGCAGTTCTTTGCTTTTATTTTTTTTAAAGGGATTACGTGAAGGTCAGGGTCGAATTAGGTTAGGACAGAATTATTACTGAGGATCCTTGGACATGGACTATAGCTTGGATGGAAACAATCAAAATAATAATAATAACAATATTGGTTCACGTTGATTTATAATTCCAGCTCCTCTGGGCTTAGAAAAAGGCCCAGAAGCTGTCATGAATGTGTATGTGTGTCTTGATTTGTTCTTATTTCACATTAAGGCTTTGTCTTGTTGAGAGCCACTAAGGGATTAATAGTGTGAAGATGAAGTTGCTTTTGAGAGCGTGTTTGTCTTTGCCTGTCCTTGTCTCTCTGGTAACCACACACTGTGTAGTCAAGCATGGCAATAACAATAAGAGCCATAATCAATTCCTTTTAAAGTTCAAGGAAAAGTCTGCATCATCTATCGCGTCAATTATCCTCAGATGGCGTTTTGAGCATGTTCTTGAAAAAAGAAAGCTTTGACTTTCGTTATGTCCCGTCGTTTGCTTCGTTTGTTTCTCTATTTATGTCTTTTTGGAGAGAGCGGGCACACGGCCCGCTGTCTCGTGAGTTATTGGGGTTCTGGAGAGGGAGCACAATCAAACACTAAACTTTAGTAAACACCACTTTCCATTCAAGTGTTTTCAATTTAATGATACCTTTATAAGACGTCTGGCTCAGTTCTTGAAAAAAATGAAGTGTGTGTTTGTGTGTGTGTGTGTGTGTGTAAGCACAAGTACAAACACAAACAGCCTAGGAGCCTTACTGGCGAGTTGTAATCATTAACAGAGGAAGGCGGCGGCGGCTCACCAGATCACAAACAATTAAAAGTGCTTACGCAGATGACTAATATTGCATCACAATGGCTGCCCCTCTGTTGCCTCTAATATGTTTTCACTGGCAGCAGAAAGCAGAAATAGATGTGTGAGACTGTCAGTAGAGTGAGGATAAATCCATTACTGGTGTGAATGAAAGGAGACTGTGTAATGTTTTAACACCTGCAGTTGATTTACATGACGCTGATATTGCTGGTTCAATACAACAGTTCTCCCTTAATCAAACGCCACCCTCTGCCTCGGCTACTTGGCATGAGAGGACACGGAAGACATTTGAGAAACGATAACAGGTTGGTTGTGTCTGTAACAGAAGATGAGAAACACACGGTTTGGAGCCAGAGGTACCCGCAGAGGTTCAGGGAGAGAAAAGACCGAAACTACAGGACAGCGATGAATGCACTGAGATCGAAAGAGAGAAAAGAACACAATCCCTCATCATTCACACCTTTATGGTAGTTTCTAAGCTTGCTGCAGACTGAAATCAGCAAAGCTGATTAGAAAGCAGCAGTATATTGCTTTCCCCCGGTGTAACAGAGGGAAATCCCACTTTCAGAGTGTCGCTGACTTCTGATCATTTCCCTGGGAGAAGCGCTCCCCTGACTTCAAAGCTCTTACTGAAGTGGCGTTTGTAATTTCCAGTCTCCAGTGTGGGAGCAGAGCACAAATTAAGCCTCCAGAACTAATTAAAACCGCCATGATAAGTTGTCTGCTCGAGGCAAAGACACAAAACCTAATGACAATTGCCTCTGCAGCAGCGTCCCGATTTGTTTTGAGTACACAGAAGTGAGTGCTCAGTTCAAGTGCACGCAGGCAAAGAGGAAGGCTTGAGTTCAAGCTGGGGAAACGCCAAGTCCAAGACAGGTTTATGCTCATATTCTAACTGTAACTGTCTAATTCTTGTTTTCACATGTGTGTGTGTGTTTAGATCCTATTCCACCAAAAGAAAAACATTCTTCTTATTTCATAAAAAGATCACGTGGAAAATAATGCACAGGTTTTCTCTTCCCACCGTTTAAAAATACTAAATTTATACATTTGTTTTGTACGTTAATTCCTGCAACTTTAATTTCAGTGAGCACCAGACTGCACGCGCATGTGTTTATGCAGTATTATAACACTATGAAAAGATGAAACTTTATTTGTTTCGTTAAAATTATCGTGAGCTTAAACCATCACTACCAGCAGGTACGCTCTGCTTCTCTACTCACAGTGGGGGCTCTCCTTGGCACCGGCTCGCAGCAGAAGCTTAGCCATGGGCACATTATTGGTCATGATGGCGATATCAAGGGGCAGGAGCCCCTCGCTGTTAGGAGTGTTGAGATCCAGCTCCTCCAGACTGTACTGTGAGAGAAGGAGCTGTACCAGGTCCAACTCTTGATGTTCCACTGCCTCAAACAGAGCTTCATTACTCTGAAACTGTAATAATGAATGTTAAAAATGAATAAAAATGAATAGGAAAGTTCTTTGCAGTGCAAACATGGAAAACGCCATTTTTCTTCATGCTTTCTGTGTTGCTATACAGTAAATAGGTATTTGGGTGTGCAACGCCAATACCTGAGACTATTCAAGTCTACGTGTTTTCCCGGACTATTTTTAGATTACAATGTTCCTGGGCTTATTATTTTTTCCCTCTCCCTCGCTCTCTGACTTACTATGGTGGTTTTGCGCAGCCTCTCCTTGTCTCCTCCCCGTCCTGACACCACACTGTCCTCCAGAGCAGGGGGGTTGGTGCCCACGCGGAACTTTCCAGACAAATTGCGGTAAAGGCGGCGAGCAGCGCTCGGTGAGGACAGGCTGGCAGACTTGCGAGCCGAGACTGGCTGGTGGGCCTGGTCCCCTCTCATGGGCTGCGTCATTTTGGCCGAGTCAGCCCTATGGGAAAGATGGATGCATGGGAGACATGAGTGATAGGTGGGAGTAAGAAACAAAATCTGACATCTGGTACGATACATCACGCTGTAGGAGAAAGAGGGGAAAGAAAAGGTGCTGAGTACAAAAGTCACTATGTGTTGCATCTTAAGTCTACCATAATATCTTACATCTTTGGGAAACGTCACTGAAGTCATGACCAGCTGCTATAGCAATAGAGGAACAAAACTCAAGGGAAGCAGAAACAAGCATTTTAGTTTACACTTACAGGTTTATCGAGATTCTACTTTATAAAATCAGCTTCTGCTTATGGAAACCAGCACATAAACTTTGAGGGTGAAACTAATTTGTGCAGTGTTCATGCACAGCCGGTAGAAGGACCGGCGAGACCCCCATACAGAAGATAGGTCACATCAGTGGCATTGCATGCAACACTGATTGCTTAAAATGAGGGTTGCAAATTGGCTTGCAGACACACATCTGTGGGCAGTGCTAAAGCAACGTAATTAGTGCACTTTGTACGAGATTTGTCTATCAACTCAGAAGCTGATGCCGAGCTTCACTTTGCGGCCTAATTAACACTAGGCTCTGTTATATTACCCCGTGGGAGAGGGGGCTAAAACACCAACGATCAAAAGCATGGTGATACATTACACTGATTTGCCAGATGGGCACCATGCTGATATTATCAGCTCTTACTCGCAGGTGGTGCACAGTCATCCTAAACTGGCAATGCCAGCCTTGGTAGCCGGTTTGCCAACGCTGTTCTGCAATATCATACGTTAGTCAAAAAGATCACCATCTCTTGCTGATGGTTTCTTGGCATGACTGGTATGAAGATTATACTGTTCCCTCTCCATTCTGCCATGGGAACTATGTGGACGGCAGTGTGTTTCTGGGGAGAGTCTGGCATGTAGCGCTCTCACACACTCAGCTGCTGAAGGAAATGTCATCAGGACTCTCCAGGCGCTGGTGATAAACTCTGTGTCGGGTCCCACCAAAGAGAAGCAGAGAGATAACTGAATTCCTCAAGGACGCCTTTTCAGCAGCCCTAGCTCTTGTTTAGTACACCTCTCCCGATATCTTATGAACTTGTTCCTCCTCTAATCATCTCCTACCCTTCTTTCTATTGCTGTTTCACTCTTACTCTTTATCCCCGTACTGTTTATATTTCCCAGTATTTCCCAAATTCTCTCCACACTGTCGTCACCATGATTCAACACTTAATCATCATGTTTATAAACAACTAATTATCCGCTAATTGTCCACGCTGATTATTAAATAAACAAGTAGGTTTCTATGTGAGGTGTAAGATAACAACTAAGCAAAAACTTAGTAAGTAGATGAGAAATTTAACTGTTGTCTTGCTTGGTTACCTCAAAAAAATTCTCACTTGTTGGCAGCCACACTGAGAAACATCATCAGATAAATACTGGTGATGTTCTTAAAAAGAAAATGGTACTGGTTGAGGACACTACTGTAAATAAAGCTGTTAGTTTGGGCCATCTTGACACATGCCAAGAACAGATTTGCAAAGGTGAGAACATCTGTAGGAAAAATGTTATTTATACTCCCGCTCCACAATGGACGTGTGAGCCCAAATGAGTGTGCATACATACACACACTAACCCTCCCCCCAACACACGTAGTTCGTACAACAGCTGACAGCCGCCTGCATTGTAGACTTTAAAGCGGGTCCAAGCCCCCGCAACAAGGCCTTTTTCACATGGCCAATACACCTAAAATACCCCCGATCCCCGTCCCTTCCCGCTCCGTCCCATCCATCTCCACTCCATCCCGTAATAGAGGCCTTATTTTAGACATCCTCGTGTTCCCGGCTGGGTCTAACCTATTCCAGGGTTCCAGATAAAGCGCGGCAGGTATTTGGAATAATTTTTCCATGGGCCTGGCCCGGAAGATAAAACAAGAGATATATTTGTAATGCGTGTGCTGGTATCCCATTTCAAAGAGAAAGCCCATTGGAATCCAGCTCCAGGCTTATTGTTATTTGCCTGAGATGGAACAGCCGACTTTTTTCAGTCGGCAGGATGGTGCCCCATCACTCTCTGACGACATTAGGGTGTGTGTAATGCCCTCTGTGTGTGTGCCCTGTGCTTTCAAAGGGATGTTGCATCCTACACATGAAATGGGGATGTCATTCCCCAATGACACAGCGCCCACACTAGAGAGAGAGATGAAACGTATAATGAATGGAGCCATTTAAAAATTATAAATAAATCAAATCAAATCCTAACAATTAAGCGTCACAGAAACAGAATCTGTGATGAATGTATGTACGAACACCCTTAGAGAAACTATAGTACTGTGCAAAAGTCTTGAGCCACCTCTCATTTCAAGGAGCCAGACTTTGTTGTAAGGCTTTCTGACAGTCTTTCAAAGTTTTTCTTTGGACATTGGCTGCTTTTTCACTCATTTTCAGTCCAGTCCTTCTGCCTGACCCTTTTTAAACATTTTCATGTTTTTTTCCCCTCAGACAGCTACTTAAGACTGACCTAACCCAAGGGATGAACCAGGGTTGTGTCCCACATAACAGACAATCTAGTGGAAAAAAGCATAATTTGTACTTGATGAAACAAAGTTATCAAAGATCTGACATAGGGCCTGAGAAATGCATCTGGTTCTTCAGAAGACCCATCTAATCTTCACAGTGGAAAAGCCACTCTTAAGAAAGGGAAGCTTGGAATAGGGCCTTGAGGGCCGGTGTCCTGCAGGTTTTAGATGTGTCCCTATTCCATTGCAGCTGATTTAAATAGCTAAATTAGCTCTTCAACCTGTCTTGAAGTTCTCCAGACGCCTGGTAATGAAGTAATCATTTGATTCAGGTGTGTAGACCCAGGGTGAGATCTAAAACCTGCAGGACACCAGCCCTCGAGGTCTGGAGTTGGCCAAGCCTGGGCTAAGGTATGCCAAACTACACAAGAACAGAAATTTCTGGTTAAATCTGTCACGAGTCTGTATGAAGGAAGGCGGGAGAGAGGTACAAAAGTGAGGGCCTAAAGCCATGTGTAAACACAGTAGAGGCTCAGTCATAGTTTAGGGCTCAGCCAGTGGTGTTGGAGATCTTTTCAGAGTTGATTAAATTATGAACTCAAGCAGTACCAGTAGAGGCAATAAAAGTTAGCCAGCATCCAAAGAAGAGCTTTAAATCTCCTTCAAGAAGCCTGGAAAACTACTCCTGAAGACAACTTCAGAAATGATAAAAGAGAGAGTTCAGGTTGTGTTGAAGAATAAAGATGGTCACACTAAATATTGCCTTTCAAGCTCATTAGAATTAGAATATGGTATTTTTTAAATAAACAACTGGATGAATTTCTCATTTTCCAAGCAAAATATCAAGAACTGTGGGCTATTTTGAGACTTTTGCACAGTAGTTTAATCATACTGAATACTGATGACCTGTCTATCAGTGACCTTAGTGTTGACTGAAGATGAATGCACGTGTTTGGGCAGCTCAGATAAATGCTGAAAAGAATCACTAAAACAACGAGTAGCATATTAAAACTGAAAAACTGACAGTTAAAGTTGGTTAAATTCACACTGATGCTGTTTCTGTTATAAAGTGGTAAATGCCAGACATGTCCTCTATCTTAGCCACACCTTAAAGACCTCAAGGGCCCGGCAGTATGGCCCAAGAGAACAGTTTCTCCGACAATAAACATGAAGAACCAGATGTGCAAACTCAGACTCACAACACACAAATAACCATGCTTGAACCTACTTGAACTTGAACAAATCCAGACAGCAACGATTGCACACAATTTCCTACTGTTTTACCAGTTTTTGGGAAGCAGGAAGCAGTTGTTCTGGGAAACCAAAAGTCTCAACCAAAAAGCCAAGCTCCACGCTTGGCTCTTGATCAGTGCCACATCAAATACACCGAGCATGCTGCTGTGAACCTCTATTAGGCCACAAAAAAAATTAACACCCCCAAGTTGCAAACACACGTACATGCAGCATCCGCTTTATCAAACCATATCAAAAACAGCTTGGGCCTCCAGTCAGTGAGTCACATGTAAACAAAAACTTCACAAACACAGGGACACGGAGTCTAGACATTCACTTACTGTTTGACCGAAAGTCAAGATGGGAAAAACTATTATTTAAAGAAATGGTAAATAATTGTCAGTTAAAGCATTTGGGATTTTCTGAGCCAACCGCAAACACGCAAATACCAGCATTTGTGTGCAGAAGGGCGTTTCACTGAACCTGGTTGCAGGATAAACAGCAACTTCAATGAATCCATCCAACCGGGGGTGACAGATTCACCCATCCTCTCAATAATAATAATAATAATAATGTATTCTCTAGCAATCAATCCACCCGCAGCCACAACAGCTGTTCTTGTTCTGGTGGTTCAGTTTTGTGAGATTTGGGAATGAAAACATGTTCCCTCTCCCTCACCGTCACCAGCTTTGATTCCGACACATTTTTGCTGTTCCCCTCTCTTCCTTTGTTTTCCCGTCTTTCACACACAATTAGTTTGCCTCCTCTTCTTGTCACATGGTAACACGTTTTTGCCATTAGCTGCGCAAGTAACTCGGGGAAAAATTCAAAACAGTTGCTCGAATGTTTGTAACGAGGTAATGCACAAATAGTTAGGACAAATAGGAACGAGAATGCAAGAAGAAAAATGTTGTTGGCCACTGCTTTGTATTCCTATAAACACAGATAATGTCAAGATAAACTGGAAACAGTGGAAAATCTCTTTATATAACCACAATTTGCTATTGCAAAGTATGCATGTGCGTACATACGCGCCAGAAAAGGACATTACAGAGAGTGCTGCTCAAATTAGCTACAGCAGCACAAAGGAGGATCTACTGACAGTGAGGAGCAGACTACATAATTGCAGTAAAGCAAAGAGAACAGTACAAATAGATATGGACAGTGCTGTTTAACAGGTTTGCCGTTAAAAGAGGCCCAGTATGCTACCTAAGGAGCCAACAGTCATTTGTTTTCCTTTCTTTCTTAAAATCACCTTAACATCCCCCTCTATCTCCATCCACACCCTCTCCCACCCTCTCGACCCTTTTCCCACTCAACCCATCAAGGCAATCCAGTCCCAGTGTCTTCACCTTCAGTCTCCAATGCCACTCGCTCAAACTCCTTACTATGGCTAGTCGACTCCTACGAGAGCACATTAATGTGATTCCTGTTTGGCGGTGTACTTATAACTGAAATTACTACGTATTACTCGACGTGTATTAGGTGATTGTCTCGACAAAATAACTGGAGACAGATGGATGGGTAGAGAAAGATGCAGAAATGGCAAGAAGCAGCAGCAGAAGGACGGCGCTTTGGGGAAAACAAGGTGGCGGGGAGTGAGGGAGGTATACGGGCAAAAGGAGAAAGTCACACAAACTCGCGCGCTCGCTCACACGCGCAAACACACACATACACAGAGTACGCTGGCTGCTCTAAATGTGGCTTGTAGAAGGAAATTCTGAAATCTGAGTCTTGGCACCAGACAGGCTGGAAGCAGCCAGGCTGCTAGAGAGAGAGCGAGAGAGAGAGAGAGAAAGTGGGGTCGGGTGGGAGGGAGGGTGGGCGGATTGGGAGGACGAGGGGAGTATTGCTAGAATTGCCTTGGCTCTTATCAGCTTATAGGCAACATGAGGCCACTGCAACACTCAGCCACATGCAGCCCCTCGTGCATACCGCATGATTTTGCAGAGACGATCAGAACAAGTCTACGACTCTTTTGGGTCAGAGTCTCTGTGTGAGGATTTACTCAGGGATGTATCAGGTGTGTGCATCCATTAAAAATAAAACACTTTTTTTTACAGTAATTCTTAAGTCAGAGTCAAATGTGGGTGGAATATCATTCCTGATATGCATTCAAAAAGAGGTCAAGTGGCCTGTAAGCAGTGCACCCAAGATTTGTAGTATATTAGAATGAAGTCATTGAGATGACAAACAGCACTGATAAGTGCAGAGTAAACATTGCTGTGTTTAATGAAGGGCTGCAGACAGCAACACTGAGTCTGGATTCTGCTGCGGATTCTGTTGTTTACATTAGAATAACACTGCAGCTTCAACTTTCCCGTTTTCATAATCTAAAGGCGCTACCTCATATATCACTGTTCTTGTAAAGTGGTGTTTATTTGGTATTGTTAGCTCTGAGTGAGTCAGGGCTACATTCTTGTAACCTATCTCGCACGGAGATAAAATCCGGGTAACTTGACTGTGATGAGCCCAAGTCTGTGCCGCCGACTGATACACGTCTGGTGTAACAGTCAAACAATTACTGAGCAGAAAAACAATTCACCACATGTAACTTACTTTCACATGTGTGCATATTTATTAAGCCGCCACAAAACTGTGCTTCATCCTCCCTCATTTTCTTTTTCTCATTTCTGCTTTTTCCACTCTTTTTTTACTCGCTTTCTCTTCTCCTCCCTTGGGAGAGTGGCAGAGAAGGGCTAGGCGGTCTGCTGTATGTTTAACCTTTGAAGTGGGCCTGCTGTGCCGAGCAAGGCCTGCCACCTGTTGGCTCTGTGTGTGTGCATGTGTTATGTGTGTGTGTGTGTCTGTGTGTGTGTGTGTGTGTACGCAGAGGTAAATCTCTCTAATTTTGATGAGCAGAGACAACAGCGGAGTCACCATGGGGATGTGATGTGGCGGGCGGTGGCCGACGTTCTCAGGAGGGAAGGGGGGGGGGACTTGCAAGGTGGGATCACCCACACACAAACATACACAAAACCCCCTCCTCTGTCAGAGGCTTGGTGACACTGTGTCTCCCACGGCGATCGTGGGTCCAGCCTGGGTGGCTCCAGACCTTCTGTATGTCTCTCAGTATGCATGTGTGTGTCTGAGTGTGTGTGTTTGTGTGTGACACCAATGGGGTTCCTGCCTGGGCCACCATATGCCACCCACCCAGCCAGAGAGAGGCTCTGGGCAGATCGGGGGGGGGACCCTCGGCGACTGAAGCCACCAGTTGGCTCATTCTCTCAGTCACACGCCGGTCGGGCGCCATGTTTAAAGTCCCACGGCTATTTATCTGGGCTAGGGATGGAGGGAGGTGGTCGGATGGGTGGGGAGACCATTCTTACTGTGATAGATGCTTTGTAAAAAATGATAACACACATTCTCACACACATGTGCACTGTCCAAAGTGGATGGACAGATGAATGATAGAGAGGATGGAAACACGTATGACATCATTGTGAGTGTCCGTGTGTGTCTGTTTGAGAAAATCACACATATATTATTATTATTATCCTTTATTTATCCAGGTGAAAGAAATTTAACTCTCATTTTCAAGAAAGACGTGGCTATATGCGAAAACAAACAAAAATATTAAACACACACACACAACCACATGCAAAGATATTTCCATGACTACACAGTGTGCTGATAGAGGAGGCACAACATGTTTGTGTGAAACGGCAAGTTTGGTTGTGAAACAACGCCACGATGCCACAAGCCGCATCATTCACATTCCACAGTGTGTCCTCTCTCCTGTCTTCCTCACCTCACCTCCAACCAGTCACAACAGATGCCCCTCCCCGAGCCTGTTTCTGCCAGAGGTTTCTTCCTGTTAAAAGGGAGTTTTTCCTTCCCACAGTCACCAAGCGCTTGCTCAGAGGGGGTTGTCTGATTGTTGGGGTTTTCTCTGGAGGTGGAACACTAAACTGTGCATAGCAGGAACATTATTAAATAACAATATAAACATTGTTGATCATTTAACGGAGACAAAAATCTGATGATGTGAGATAAACTTGGCTACTGCTAACTGAGTGAGAGCTGGAAAATGAAAAGGAGAAAAAAGAGCTAAAAACAGATCCACTGATTTGTAAGTAAATTCGACTCTTTCCTCATTTTCAGAGTGCAAATTATTTTCCAAGACTACTTTAAATGAGGGGGTATAGTTCCTCAAGACTTGGCTGATTGCATAATTTTATTAGCCATGCGTGATTCTACTCTAACTCTCTACACGTATGCACAAGGAGAAACCAACACACTGACGCTACACATTTCTCTCACGCTCTATCCAAGCTCTCAGTCTAGTTTTTAGATCTTTTCACCACTCTCTCTTGCTGTCTCTTTCCATCATCTTTTCAATCTGTCTTTTCATCTACTTCAGTCTCAATCAGTCAACCTCTCTCCAGTTTTCTTCTCTCTCCTTCTCTTCTTACCTATTTCAGTCTTCTCTGACTTTCCCAACTTCTCCGTTTAAGTCTCACTCCCTCCTTCCCATTACACTCCATCCCTACTCCAGTCTTTCTGTGCCTGTGTGCTGAGTTGAGGTTTGGAGTGGAAACTAGAGTATCAAGTCCGAGACACACAGGACAAGAGGGAGCCAGCCTCATAAATCTCCCCTAGCGCAGCCCACAGCATCCAGTCAGGATTGTGTATGAGTGTGCTGCTGGTGCACGCACGGCTGGACATATATGTTTATATGTATTTGACACAACATTGTTAATCTGCTCAAGTGCATTTTTTCACAAGCGTGTCTTTTTCCTTCGCGTGCTTTGTGTCCGTGTTTATGTGTGAGCATGAATGTGTAAGCAACCTTGGACTTATTCAAAAGCAGAGGTTAGCACCTGCATGTGGACCAGAAATTGTAGTCTCATCCCACCAACAACTCAACCTCAACAAATGAACGTTGCAGCTCAATATTCAGAGAAAATTATTTCACACATTAAAAATAGTGTACAAAAGTAACTCGCCTTTTTTCAACTTGTTTCCCCTTATTGATTTCTTTTTATGCTAGAGCAAATAGTATATATTTTTGGTGCCATCTTAAAAAAAAAGAAAGGAAAAATATCTGGACTTTGACTGGGCAACTGTAACCATGATTCTTTTGTTTTTTCAGCCATTCTGTTGCAGATTAGCCTCTGCATTATGGCCGAACATCTCCACTTTGGTCTCATCTTTCTAAATGCCGTTGTTCCAGAAGTCTTGTGGTTTGTTCAGTTACAACCTTTCAAACCCAAGCTGCGCTGCCATGTTCTTTTTAAACAGAAGAAGCTTTCTCCTGGCAACCCTGTCAAACAAGCCACACTTGCTCAGCTGTTTTCTAATTGTACCATCATGAAAGTTAACATGCTAAGTGAGGCCTGGAGTCTGACATGTAGCTGTTTGTTTTCTGGGGGATTTCTCTGAGGATTGGATGGTCTAACCTTGGGGTGAATTTGCTGGGGCCTGGAGTCCTCACTGCAGAATGATGGACTTCTATAATCTTTCCCAGATTAAAGGGCAGCAATCACCACTTCTTTAAGATCCCTACAAACTGGCAAAACCTTTACTTTTATAAAGGTGCTGATGATCAATTAACCAAGACATCTGATGGCTGCTACTCTTAACTCCTGTGGAAGCAGTAAACCTGTGTTAAGCTTTACTTTGATGCTGGTGGCTGGTCACTTGCAAACACTTCAGGTTTTAGTTGCCTAGGTAACAGTTTGTATGTCAATTAACAGTATCTCGCATTTTCATTAGTAGTCACTTCAATCGCTCATGTGGAAGCTTCTCTGAACCGTCTTACTCGGGTCCCACCTCTCCAGTGGTTCTTTTGCCCATAGTCACTTGAAGTTGCTCAACATTTCTCGCTCTCTCTGCAAATCACTTTGTGGGACGCAGCTTAAGGGTGTACTTAGCTTTGTTTTAGCTTGACTCTAGGCTCTATAATAGCTTCAACTATATGTGTGCAGTCCACACAGGGTTTAGCATAATTAGTTTCCACGTGTCAAAAGCTTTTCAGTGTTTAAAACAATTTAATTCAGTCACAGAGCAGGAATAAAGTGTCACGCATTCCAACAGAAGCAGGAGTCCACCCCACTCAGCAGTGATTTTTAACAGATCTTTAACATGTTCCGATCAAAATTTCTAAAGAAAAAAATCACAGGCATTTATAACCTCCTCATTAGTCCGTTTTGTTTGAACTGACAGCTCTCGGCTACAGAAGAAAGGAGAAAAATTTACACAGAGAACGAAAATAAAAAGGAAAAAGCGAGGAATAATAAATCAAATTAGAACCAAATGCGGCAAGTGGCACAATGTCCAAAACCACTTTACACCCAGGCCCCCTGAGCATTGTCCTCCTTTTACCACTAAGACTTTGGTGATTTCTTAGTGCTCTTTTTTTATTCCCTTTGTACACATTTCATAAGGATTAACACTTGGTAGCTCCCATTCACCCCTACACACCCAAAACAGCGCTAAGTATTGCAATATGTGTTTGCTCATGTATGTGTGTGAGCATGAATAAGAAGGAGATATTTGAGTTAATATATTGACCGAGGGATAGGGCAGGCCAGTTTCTCTCCTAACATCAAAGTTCAGACGTCATCCTCAGAGTGCCGTCAGCTTGGAGTGATTCCTGAAGACACGGTGGCACCAGGCAGAGCGGAGGGCCTTCGGGGGATTGAGAGAATTTAAGCCTTCTAGCGCACGCTGACTAAAAACACAAGACAATCAAACACTTTCTGGTGTCGTACCAACTGCGCTCCTTCCTTTTCCAACTTTAATTTGTGAAGTGGATATAGTTTGATTACCAAACGTGGATGTTTAACTACTTATGTATAGAGTTTCCTCGCCACGAGTACTGCAGGGGAAATGTTTTGGGAAATAAAAACTGCTTGGCTGATAGACATGGCTGCTTCTCTATTGCACTCAAGGGTTTTGGTGAAGGGTTAGAATTGCCTCTCTGTCACTATTAGAGAATAAAGTAATGAAGACTTACTTGCCGGCCTAGTGTTGCATCAGAAGCAGTATCCCTTTACAGCTCCAGTATTAACTCTCAGACTCTACCAGATGTCTCCTGTGTTCACGTAATACGCAAAAAACAAGATAGCAAATATGCACACCAGTGCTAATCAAGACACCCCCATGCGATCTCAGAGGTCTGAAGCCTGAGTTTGAATGCTGATCTCATTACATGAATCTTTGTTCATGTTTAATATTGTAACCATTGCAACCATATACATTTTTTAAATAACGAAAAGCAGTGGAGTAAAATAAGTAAAAACATCTTTTTATCTAAATAACAGATTTCCCCAAAGCCACCGTTTTAAACATTCGGATTTCCATTGGGGGCAGCACGGTGGCACGGTGGTTAGCACTGTTGCCGCACAGCAAGAAGGTCCTGAGTTCAATTCCAACATCAGGCCGGGGTCTTTCTATGTGGAGTTTGCATGTTCTCCCCGTGTTTGCGTGGGTTCTCTCCGGGTACTCCGGCTTCCTCCCACCGTCCAAAGACATGCAGCTTGTGGAGATAGGTTAATTGGAAAATCCAAATTGCCACTAGGTGTGAATGTGCGAGTGAATGTGAGTGTGAATGGTTGTCTGTCTCTGTGTGTTGGCCCTGCGTAGATTGGCGACCTGTCCAGGGTGTACCCCGCCTCTCGCCCTATGACAGCTGGGATAGGCTCCAGCGCCCCCCGCGACCCTGAAAAGGATAAGCGGAAGCGAATGGATGGATGGATGGATGGATTTCCATTGTATTTGCAGTGACTAGTAAAAGAAAATCAAATCAATCTTTGGCAATCATAATTTGTAACAGCTACCCTCCTATTTTGCCTTTAACACTTCTTAAAACTCTCACTCTCCTTCCACTATTTTCTCCACCCACATCCCCAGAGGCCATTTACTATGATTACCAATAACAATAACACTGCCATTATCTTTTACTATTGCATTTTCCCAAGGCTCTGCCAGCCTTTACAGACTTTAAGCTACCAAACGGCTCCCGTTTCGAGCTTGTATATGGGCTGCCTTGGCTCAGAATTCCCTTAATAGTCGCAGTTTGTTTGGGTATCTGACGTGAATCGACATAAATGGCAATGGCCCACTAAATAAGATAGTAAAGCTTTAAGCCACCTGAGTCAGCCTTACTCCAGAGTGCTGCTGGCTGCTTTCCAGCTTGGTGTTTTATACAACCTTTGTTTCACTTTATAGTTAGATGTTTTATTTTGAGTGAAAGCAGGGGGCAATGAGCAGAAAAACATAATGAAACCTTAATTTAAGAGCATATTTTTGTGGATAAAATCCTACACATTACACATTGATTACGGGGACACACATTCCAGGGAATTTGTTTTACTGCGTCTGGTTAAGAACACACAAGATTCTTCACTGATTAGTAAGGCTTGGAAAAATGGAAAACAATTACAGACTGCTGAGCTCTACTGGAAGATCAGCATGCAAAACATACAAAACGCTTTACTGTCCGAAAATTATACAGTACTGTGCTAAAGCCTTAAGCTTCCCCTCCTCTCTTCTTTTAGCTGATCCCTTGAGGGTTCATCATAGCAGATCAACTCCCGCCATCTAACCCTGTCCTTTTCACCCTAACCTTTATTTTTCTAAGAAAAGTGGAAAATTGTAAAGTGCACAAAAACATTGAAATAAAAAATATAAACGAGCTTGCAAGTCATTATTTTGTATGGCCATCTGTATTCTTCAACACAGCCTGAACTCTATTAGGCAGATTTTGGGGTAATTTCTTTAAGTAGTATTCAGGAATAGTTCTCCAGGCGTCCTGAAGGACATTCAAAGCTCTTCTTTGGATGTTTCTGCCTTTTGTTTTGATCTCTGTCAAGATGATCCCACACTGTCTCAATAATATTGAGGTTCAGGCTCTGGGGAGGCCAGTCCATGACGGATAGTGCTCCATTGTGTGTTTTTATATTCTGGCATGCTTTTACTGCATTGGCAGTGTGTTTGGGGTCATAGTCATTCTGAAAAATGAAGCTGTTGCCAATCAGACACTTTCTAGACTGTACTGGAAGTGACTGGTGTGATTTGGTGCTCCATAAATCAAACTGAATTGAATTAAATTGAGTGGTGTATTAAAATGTGATGGTATGTTTTTGGCATTCATAATTCCACCCAACACTACTGGCTGAACTGCATCCCTAAACCATGTCGGAGTCCTCACTTTAGACGCTCATTGCTGTACCTCTGTCCTGGCTAACTCCATCCACAGTGACGAGGATTTGAGCCAAAAATTTCAAATTTGGATTTATCACTCCATCACACCTGTTGATTTTTCTTATTTAATTCAGACTTTTCTCCCTGTTTTCACTTCCTCAATAATTGCTTTTTGACAGCCACCCTTCCACTTAAGACTATTTCTAATGAGCAGTTAACTGATTAGCTGAAGGGGCATCTCTTAAGCCCTCTCTCAGTTCTCTTTATCCTATTTCTCAAGCACATGACTCCATCGTGTTCATTGGCTCACAATTATCCAGTTTCATTACATTTTTGGGACACATTCCATGCTATGCCAAAATATATTGAGATTTCTGTGTTTGTATAGACCAGAGGTGGGCAACTCCAGGCCTCGAGGGCCGGTGTCCTGTGGGTTTTAGATGTGTCTTTGATCCAACACAGCTGATTTAAATGGCTAAATTACCTCCTCAACATGTCTTGAAGTTCTCCAGAGGCTTGGTAATGAACTCACCTCTGGTATAGATAGAACAAAGGTTCAACCCTTGAATTGAGTGTCTTCTTTAATCCTTAAATAATCCATAGGTCTGTGTTAAGTGGCTTAGCAAAAAACCTCAAAATCATCTAAAAATTGTTTGGTATAAGAACTGGACTGAAAATAAGTGGAAAAAGTAGCCAATGCCCAAAGAAAAGCTTTGAAAGATCTTCAGAAAGCCTGGAGATCTACAGACCAGACCAAGCCTGGTTTCTTCAAAGCAAATTACAAAGACATGAGGGGTGACTCAAGAATTTTGCACAGTACTGTATATATGGAAGAACTTTCATGAGTAATTGCAACTCATCACTGCGAACTACGCTAGGCAACATGGCATGAAACCACATAACACCACATACTTAACAAGTATACTGCTTAATCATGAATATTTTTGTGATGACATTTATCCCTGAGAAGTTCTCATTAACAATGATTAAAGCAAGACAGATTGTTTAGACTACAGGAAGCACTGTAAATGTTGAACACTTTCAAATATGCAACTGACTGACACACATGTTTTCCTTTGGAGTCTGTTGATCACTATGCATTCCAGAGACGCTTTTTTGGCTCTGTCAAAGTTGGACCAACCTTGTTTCACCTCCCAGTAGCATGACTCAGGCCTCAACCTTGAATCTCTCCCCCTGGGGACCCCTTATTTATGATGTCACAAAAGGCCAGTCACACTCCTGTAACAGTGGCACGGCCCGCAAAAAGTCAAAATCCAGCTGTAGTCAAGCCCCCCCTCATCCCTCTTGTAAATGAGCATGTCCAATCTACCCACTGAGTTTCATTAAAACCAGACCACATCAATCAGGGCCTGAACTTTAAAGGCCAGGTCCCTTCTCAAGCAGCATGGAAGAAAAACATGGAGCTGTTAAAGTAAAAGACCTCACACTGCACATACACTCTAACACTCATTCACTTAACACCACATTTCTGCTGGCGGACCACACATCGCAATACTAGTCCGAGACCACACAGTTGGTCTCATAAGGCCAACAAAAGACCTCGTAAGACCTCACACCAGGCCCTAGAACGATTCGATAGGACCTCAGAAATTTAACACACCTGTAACTCCACAAAATGTAAAGTAACTGCCGAACAGCTACTGTAGTCCCTGCACAGTAATCATAGACCTAGAAAAATCTGGTGATTAGGGATTTTCTTACTTGATAAAATTGAGTGCAAAGGAAGTGTAAGGTCCTCTTAAACCCGTGCCTGTGCTCCCAAATGTAGGGAAAGCACAAAGGAAGAGCCAAGAATACATAGCAGGAAACTCAGGAGGCATGTCAGATGGACGAAAGGCAGGATCAATGGGCAGATAAATGAGTGTAAGCCAGGCAACAAGAGGGGAGACTGGGAAGGATTCCCATGGGTGGGGACTGGAAGGCAGCCTCGCAATGGAAAGCTTTCAAACTCCTTTCATCGGGTGCCTGAAGACTGGAGCTTTACAAGAGCAAGATGAGCCGGCGCCACTGGAGCATCTTGGCGCTCTTCAACGAAACCCAGACGCAGAGACAGAACAGGACCCTATCACCACTTTGCCCACCCTTTGCTCTCACCCCAGCTCCCCCAGTTTTCATCAACCTGAAACTTGACTTTGTAAACAGACATGACTCATTGCAGTTGTCTCTCTTTTCTTACATGTTATTTTTATTCAAAATCATACCCGTGACAACACTTAATATTTCACTTTACTAAATATTCTTTGCAGTGTGATACGTGTTTAGACCTTTTGCTACCGCTTCTTGCAATTTTTCATAATTTTTAACAGAAGATGAAAAAAACAGAAGTACAGCCTTTGACTTTTAGTGAAAGCATGTGAGTACAGAAATTGCGAGACGGTCTTACCAGTCGACACTAAGAGATCGTCTCCTGTAGGATGGAGGCCTTTCTGATGAAGTCTTCTCTGCCTTCGCTGGTCGCTCTTTGAGGGATAGACGATGAGTAAATTTGGAGATTCCCGACTCTGACCTGGGCAACAGAAAAATTACAAAGAATAAGACTTAGTAGGACTGATTTAGACAAAGATCTTGGCCTACTTCCTTGGCAAGTCTTAAGAAATCGTTTCTCTTCTTTCACATGTATTATACATTCTTACACAGAAGTTCAGAAGCACTTAATATACTGCCAGGGTCAGCTTGCCCTGGCGCTTCACTGTTAACAACACCTTTTACTCAGCACTTAATATAAAAAAATGGCTAATAAGAATCAAGCACAGGGACTGACATATAGCTGGTTTGCCAAAAAGTGTTCAGCAGAGGTTAAATACTGGCAGAGAGCATGAATATCTGAGAAAGATCGATTCACTCATGCCTCAGACTAAACTAGTTTTGCAGAAAGCGCACAATCCTCAGTGGGAATGTAGTCCACGAAGTTGACAAACAGCGTAACAATGCTTCAGCTCCCAGAGGAAACATTAGGTTTCAGGGAAAGCCGCATACTTCCTGCCTCATTTTCTCGAAATCTCTTTCCACACGAAAAAAAAAAGTCAAACACATTTTAATATCCTCTACTGGGCTGCCAATGTCCCAGTTCAACTTTTTACTCAAAATTAAAAACAGGAAATGTAATATTTATTCCATTCCAGCCTGGACACATTTGATGAGACTCAGCATTGCAATATTGCTGTGGTAACACTGGGGACTAATCAAAATGTAATATTATTCTCTATCAAAGAGCCAGGCTTGTAGAGGAACACCGCTGGAGGAGCACGTCATGTAAAAATTCTCAACAATTATTAAGCAAACTTTTAGATCAACATGGCCAAAGTGGACAACGATCCAAAGATCATTTTAAGGCAATTCAAAACCCTGCAGAAAAAAAAATACAGATGAGACAGGATTACATAGATGATGCCCAGGCGTTGTGCAGGATTATCCCCTTTCCCAATCTCACACACATGCTTTTTCCATTTCATTATGAAATGGTAAAACAATAATAATGGCTCATACATATTCACACACGTACATAGAGCTCCTCTCAACCTGAGCCAAAAAGCATTTTAGTCTCCATGGTGAGCTCTGTTGGAGACAAACTACATGAATGGTTAGATCAAGATTTGTGCAGATGACAGAGGCGCTTCTTGCCACTCAAAAACAAGACTTGCATCTGCCATCACTCTTGTGGATTTATGTGAGATGCTTCAGAAATTACCGTGAGCATAAGGCTTTGATAAAAGAAAAGATTAATAAAAGCATATACAACAGTTCATGGCATTACCAGATTGCTGAAAAGTGAGACGTGATATGGATGAATGAGAGTGTGGTGATTCACCCCGTTTCACCTAATTAAACTGCTTGAATGGCATAAGATCACGTGCATTTTTATTTATTTTTTTACTTTTGATGAAGACGTCTGAGAGGCTTTTGAATGAGTAATTTGTATGCTTTTGCCCAGGAGACTGCTTTGTTGTACAAAGGACACAGAAGGTCTGAGTGTATCCTGACAAGTGTAATGCTTCTATGAGAGAGGACTCAGATCTAAGAGAATGATTACTTAAAAACATGAAATTGGGATCCAGACCTTCGTTGCATCACAGACCTTTACATATTCCCCATTTCTGCAAATGAAAGACTGATGTGAGCTTGAACATTCAATTCAGTGAAACACTACAAGATAACCTGCCTCACTGACTTTTTCTTCTGATTTCTTTCTTCTTTTTTAAAGTTATAATAAGAAAGACTTTTAGTTTAAAAACACAACAGCAATTTAAAAATAAAGGAAATACAGTGACACTGTTGTTAACATGCTAACCAGCTAGTAGTAACATAAAACTCAAATTAGATTTCAAACTGAGACAACTAGAATTTGACCGATATAAGATTTCAAGCCCAAATCCAATAGTTTGGTGATTTAAATCAAATAGTGCAACTTTTCTTTCTTTTAGACACACGAAACATAAACAGATTTATCTAACATGTTTTATGTGAATTATTATGCGATAAGTGTTATGTGTATTATATATTTATAAGTCATTACTTAGATAACATGACTATGCAGTTTCATGAGTAATGCATGACTTTATTGTAACAAGTTGTTCAAGAATCAGTTATTCTTTCTCTGACTGTTGTTGCTTTCGGTGTTCTTGTTGACAAATAGGGAAGCTGCAGTGTGCACTCTGGTGGACAAACTATGTAACCTCAACACTCATAAAATGGTTGAAGGGTGTTTCACCTATCACTTCTTTAGTTTTTACAAATATTGTCATCGGCTGTTATAAATGCTAATGCCAATATTTCGGCAAACAAAGCTAATTGCCCGACCCCCGCCTTTATACACTATATTGACAGAAGTGTATAAACGCATATGAACTTGAGTGACATTCTATTCTTAATCTATATGGTTCAATATGATGTTGACCCATGCTTGACATATAACCAATGTTTAGGAGTGTGTTTATGAGAATTTTTGAGCATTTTCCTGGAAGAGCATTTGTGAGATCAGACACTGATGCTGAATAAGAAGGTCTGGACCACAATTTTCCACTCCAATTCATCCTAGAAGTGTTCTGTCGGATTGAGGTCAGGACTCTGTGCAGGCCAGTCAAGTTCTTTCACAACAAACTTGCTCATCCATGTCATTATGGACCTTGCTTTGTGCATTGGTGTTCAGTCATGTTGGAACAGTAAGGGGGCATCCCCAAACCTCTCCAACAAAGTTGGGAGCATAAAATTGTCCAAAATGCGTTGGTATGCTGAAGCATTATGAGTTCTTTTCATTGGAACGAAGGCCACATGAAGTATGGCGGTCTGTAGCGATAGACTCTGCAGAACGTTGGCCACTATAAACCTGGACATTACCTGATCCCATTCTGTGATTTTGCATGGCCTACAATCCTAGTTACTGTTGTTTCCAATCACTTCCACTTTTTTATAATACCACTAACAGTCAACTGTGGAATATTTTGTAAAGAGGAAATTTTACAACTGGACTGTTGCACAGGTGGCATTCCACAATGGAATTCACCGAGCTCCTGACCGCAACTCGATCTTTCACAAATGTTCGTAGAAGCAATCTGCATGCCTATGTGCTTGACTTTTTACCCCCGTGGTCATGGAAGTGAGTGGAACATCTGAATTCAGTGATTTGGATGGGTGAGTGAACACGTCTGGCAATATAGTGTATACCAGTCAGAGTCGAGAGACAACTTTATGTCTATTCTGCCCTCAGTATAGACATATTTATCACTTTTACATCTTAACCAGTCAACAAAATGAAAAGGAACTACTGGAGAGCGGCATGGCCAACAGATAAGATGGATGATTAAGGCTTTATTTTGGCCTAACATGGACAACCACTCTCTTGCTACACTTAACACTTCTTCCCACTCTCTTTTTGACATTTCCTTCCATTAGGCAATGCCGAAAACTAGAGGCCCGGTCTCCTCTGCAAGCCAACGTTAACCCGCAGATCAGATTTCTGTGCTTTGGCAGTGTCTTCTACACTGATGTCAATGTTAAAACTCAAGTATATGAACACCAAGATGAAAGTGATTTCTGCATCTCAGGGCTGATTAAAGGGGTAATTTCTTCAACCTCTTCTCCTACAGCATTTTCTACACATTGTGCCTTTAAAAAGACATGAAGACAAACATCTAATGCGACTAATTAATTACCAGCGTTATGTTACCCCTCATTCCATCCAGTCCACATCCAGGACAGGCACCATTAACCAACAAAGAAAGTTTTCCTTCGTAATTGCAAAACATTTCTTTTTGATTAAAGACAACTTCTGAAAATTTGCTCTGATGCTGTGCAAGTTATTTCTCTTCAGACCAGCTGCCATAAGCTGAGATGAAAATGTAGTTCTTGTTCAAAATGACCTCATGCTATGGCTTATCTAGTAGAATAACAACAAGCCTTACTGCCTGTGTTCCCACTCCTACACCCTCAACTACTGTTTCCTGACCCAACGCCAACATCTCCAAAGAGCTGGTTGACCTCTAAGACAAAGAGACATATTTTCCTGTATGAATCACACAAATGGGGTGTGGGATTTTAGTCATATGGCAGAGAAACCCCTAATTGACGGCATTAAGCTAGGCTGGGCTTCTTCTTCTTCTTCAAGGGCTTTTAATTAAATTAGCACACAGGCTACTGCCAACAACTGACGCTGATGTCTGTTTTCATAAAGTTTGGACTTGACTAGTCTGTAAAATTCTGATTTATGAATAGATTTCAGGAGCGAGGGGTTTGGCTCATCATCGGTTGTTAATGAGTGAATTACTTTTCATGGATCTAATACGTTTATTTGGTGATTTACATAAAGAATTCAGTGTAAAAACTTCAAACAAACCTTTGGATCAAATGCATGTCATGTACTGACCGTAGGATAAAAACTTCAATGCCATGAAAACACATAGGATCATGACTTCAAAGACACGGGGACCAGTGGACACAGAAGAGGACTCAGGGAATCCCTTTGAGGGGTTTACAGGAAAACTGCACATGCGAAGCAGGTGGGTCTGAGTGGAGGGGGATCTGCTGGCAACTGGCTGCCCCTTTGCTCCCTGAGAGCGTCAATGCTGGCTCCACCCCATGCAGCTGTCCCTGATAACATCACCACAGAAGGCATACTGCGATGACGCAATCCCCTTGGAGGCCCAGGATATCCCGGTCGATTATCCTCTCATCAGAATTACATTTTCTCTTTCATTTTCCTGGTGTTGATTACAGTTAGAAAAATCAATGATTTGATTGATCATTTTTCATTACAGAATTGACACTGGGGGAGGGTGGGTTATTCACACACAACCGATGACATTTTTAATCTATACCACGACCATGAAAATGCAGACAAAGGAACGAGATGACGCAAATGCACTTGCTGAGCTGCCCTGTCCTCTTTGAAAACTTCTGAATGGCGTCATACCTGTGTGTCAGTCCTCTTTTGCTTGAAACATAGAACATAGAAAAACAAGAAGCACTCTGCCAAAGCAGCTCATTCTTTGGGCAGAATGTACTTTTAAGTTGTTCTGTTCTACTCTTTTGGAGTTTAAGAAGCTGGTAGTGCAGTATGAACAAGTGCTAAGTGCAGACTTTTGTTATTTGCCCCTTTTGGCACAATTATTATTTTATTTCTGTGTATATAGCCCATGTGTAGCATTCATTTAATTGTTTAGTAAATCGTACATGCATTCAAACTCTTGTGTATTCAAAAAGTTATAATCTGTGACTGTACTGTACATAAAAAAGTGATAATAAAATAACATGGCAATAAGAAACTGTTTTAATAGCTCTATATAGCAATTTAAGAACTTTGACCGTCAGATCAAAGTGATAATTTACCTTGAAGGAAAGGTCAGAGGTCAAATGTGACATTTTTAAAATCTTTATACAATACTCTCTATATGTTGACAATATGCACCACAATTGTAAGAATCATAGTTTCTAGTTTTTAAGGCTTTCTGTCCATTTTCAAACAATAAAGCACTAAGTTGACTTTGAAGAACTTCTTGTCTTGCACACAGGTGTGCACACGGGTGCTCACTGTTCGTAGACTTAAATCACACCTTTCTTGGCTGCTACTTCAAAGCACATTGTGCGCTGTCTGTCCTGCGTGCTGCACAACAACATTCAATATTTAGTATTTACTGCTGTTTACACTTAGCTAGATTAATGCGATGGTGTTGTGTTTAGTATGTTGCTTTGGTTTTTTTTTGCTTGTTTTCTATTCTTTTTCTCTCAACAGGTGATCCAGGAGATATTTTTTTCCCCCTTTCTCACTGTCCCTCTCCCCTTCTGTTTTTCTTTTCCTTCCTCTTTCTTTCTCCCTTTCCTATCCCTCACTCATGTCTGTCCCGTCTGTAACAACTGAAAATAAAATAAAATAAATAATAAAAACAAAGGTCGATCAAATGGACCAATACGGCAATGCCATGATGATCCATTTGGCAAAATAAATCCATTGGGTATCCTTGTTGGTCTTCAGACAACAATTCTGACGGCTAAAGAACCAAATGGGACAGGCAGAAAAAAAAAAAAAAAAAATGAAGAACTTCTTGGATATGAGCCAAATATTACTGGATTGTTAACATGACTCCACTCTACAAACTTTGATCAGAACTCATTCAAAACTTGTCTAATGACACGAACACAACCAAAAAAAAACTTCTTGGAGGAGCTAACTGAGTTATTTCAGCCTCCGTAAAGCATGGACACAGAACACTCACTAAGCAAAAACCATGTGTGCGCTGACAGGATCCCCTGCAGTGGATGCTTTCTTTTCTATTGTTGTCTTTCTTGTCTCTATTGGTGTGATCCTTTTGACCTGTCGGTGGCGCTGTCACTTGGTGTTCGCTCGCTCTGTGGTATAGTATCGCTTCCTGTTCCTGCTCAAACACAGTGGTGTTTCTGAGTAGCTTATTTGCTTAGCAGTTTAATTAACAACTTTTAAATACATTCTTTTTTCACAGTATAATCTTCACGTGCTTCATCCGAAGCACACTTTCTGTGTACTCACTACCTAATTTATAGCCAAAGTATTCACTCACTGTCTCTGTACTGTTTCGCTAGCTTAGCTCGTAGCCGACCCGTTAGCACCATGGCTACTTCACCTGTCCCTTCTGCACTTTCTTGCTCATTGTGTCAGATGTTTAGTTTCTCCTCGGCCTCCTTTAGCAGTAATGATATCTGTAACAAATGTAGCATATTTGCAGCTCTGGAGGCCAGGATTACTGAACTGGAGACTCGGCTTTGCACCCTGCTATCACCCTTAGCTAGCCAGGCCCCTGTAGCTGGTGCAGCCGAAGATAGCGTAGGCCCCGCTAGCTGTTCCCCGGCAGGTCCCAAGCAGCTGGGGAAAGACGGCTGGGTAACGGTGAGGAGGAAGCGTAGTCCTAAACAGAAGCCCCAGGTACACCACCAACCCGTTCATGTGTCTAACCGTTTTTCCCCACTCGGTGACACACCCGCTGGGGGTCAAACTCTGGTAATTGGTGATTCTGTTCTCAGACATGTGAAGCTAGAGACACCGGCAACCATAGTCAATTGTCTTCCAGGGGCCAGAGCAGGCGACATTGAAGGAAATTTAAAACTGCTGGCTAAGGGTAAACGTAAATTCAATAAAATCATAATTCATGTCGGCAGTAATGACACCCGGTTACGCCAATCGGAGGTCACTAAAATCAATTGAATCGGTGTGCAACTTTGCCAAAACAATGTCGGACTCTGTAGTTTTCTCTGGTCCCCTCCCCAATCAGACCAGGAGTGACATGTTTAGCCGCATGTTCTCCTTAAATTGCTGGCTGTCTGAGTGGTGTCCCAGAAACGATGTGGGCTTCATAGATAATTGGCAAACCTTCTGGAGGAAACCTGGTCTTGTTAGGAGAGATGGCATCCATCCCACTTTGGATGGAGCAGCTCTCATTTCTAGAAATATCGACAAATTTATTAAACCCCTCAAAACATGACTATCCAGAGTTGGGACCAGGAAGCAGAGTTGCAGTCTTACACGCCTCTCTGCAGCTTCTCTCCTCCTGCTACCCCCCCAAAAACCCATCTCCATAGAGACTGTGTCTGCTTCCAAAAAGACAAAAAACAAACTAAAAACCAGCAACAAACAACTTAAACATTTACAAAGAAAGAACAATACAGTATCCACATCTGAACCAAAGAGTAAAACAGTGAAATGTGGATTATTAAATATTAGGTCTCTCTCCTCCAAGTCTCTGTTAGTACATGACTTAATAATTGATCAACAAATTGATTTACTCTGCCTTACAGAAACCTGGTTGCAGCAGGATGATTATGTTAGTTTAAATGAATCAACACCCCCGAGTCATTCTAACTACCAGAAATCTCGAAGCACAGGTCGAGGGGCGGTGTGGCAGCAATTTTTCACACCAGTCTATTAATTAATGAAAGACCAAGACAGACTTTTAATTCATTTGAAAGCCTGATGCTTAACATTGTCCACCCCAGCTGTGAAACTCAGAAACCAGTCTTACTTGTTATCATCTATCGTCCACCTGGGCCTTACACAGAGTTTCTGTCTGATTTCTCAGACTTTATATCTAATTTAGTTCTGAGCTCAGATAAAATAATTATTGTGGGTGATTTTAACATCCATGTTGATGCTAAAAATGACAGCCTCAACATGGCATTTAATCTGTTGTTAGACTCAATTGGTTTCTCTCAAAATGTAAAAGAACCCACCCACCACTTTAATCACACTCTAGATCTTGTTTTAACATATGGCATAGAAACTGAACATTTAACAGTGTTTCCTGAAAACCCTCTCCTGTCTGATCATTTCTTGATAACATTTACATTTACAATAATTGATTACGCAGCAGTGGAGAGTGGACTTTATCAAAGTAGATGTCTTTCTGAAAGCGCTGTAACTAAGTTTAAGAATATAATCCAGCCACTGTTATCATCGTCAATGCCCTGTACCAACACAGAGCAGAGCAGCTATCTGAACGCTACCCCAACAGAGGTCGATTATCTTGTTAATAATTTCACCTCCTCACTACGTACGACTCTGGATACTGTAGCTCCAGTGAAAACTAAGGTCTCTAATCAGAAGTACCTGACCCCGTGGTATAATTCTCAAACACGTACCCTAAAGCAGATGACTCGTAATCTGGAGAGGAAATGGCGTGTCACAAATTTAGAGGATCATCATTTAGCCTGGAGAAATAGTTTGTTGCTTTATAAGAAAGCCCTCCGCAAAGCCAGAACAGCTTACTACTCATCACTGATTGAAGAAAATAAGAACAACCCCAGGTTTCTCTTCAGCACTGTAGCCAGGCTGACAAAAAGTCAGAGCTCTTTTGAGCCAACCATCCCTTTAACGTTAACTAGTGATGACTTCATGAACTTCTTCACAAATAAAATTTTTATCATTAGAGAAAAAATTACCAATAATCATCCCACAGATGTAATATTATCTACAGCTACTCTTAGTACCATTGATGTTAAGTTAGACTCTTTTTCTCCAATTAATCTTTCTGAGTTAACTTCAATAATTACTTCCTCCAAACCATCAACGTGTCTTTTAGACCCCATTCCTACAAAACTGCTCAAAGAAGTCCTGCCATTGATTAATTCTTCGATCTTATATATGATCAACCTATCTCTAATAATCGGCTATGTACCACAGGCCTTCAAGGTGGCTGCAGTTAAACCTTTACTCAAAAAGCCATCTCTAGACCCAGCAGTCTTAGCTAATTATAGGCCAATCTCCAACCTTCCTTTCATATCAAAAATCCTTGAAAGAGTAGTTGTCAAACAGCTAACAGATCATCTGCAGAGGAATGGTTTATTTGAAGAGTTTCAGTCAGGTTTCAGAGTTCATCACAGCACAGAAACAGCTTTAGTGAAGGTTACAAATGATCTTCTTATGGCCTCTGACAGTGGACTCATCTCTGTGCTTGTCCTTCTTGACCTTAGTGCAGCATTCGATACTGTTGACCATAATATCCTATTAGAGCGATTAGAACATGCTGTAGGTATTACAGGTATTGCACTGCAGTGGTTTGTATCATATCTATCTAATAGACTCCAATTTGTGCATATAAATGGAGAGTCCTCTTCACACACTGAGGTTAATTATGGAGTTCCACAGGGTTCAGTGCTAGGACCAATTCTGTTTACATTATACATGCTTCCCCTAGGCAGCATCATTAGAAGACATAGCATACATTTTCACTGCTATGCAGATGACACCCAGCTCTATCTGTCCATGAAGCCAGATAACACACACCAATTAGTTAAACTGCAGGAATGTCTTAAAGACATAAAGACTTGGATGGCCACTAACTTTCTGCTTCTTAACTCAGATAAAACTGAGGTCATTGTACTCGGCGCTGAAAAGCTTAGAAATATGGTATCTAACCAGATTCTTACTCTGGATGGCATTACCTTGGCCTCCAGTAACACTGTGAGGAACCTTGGAGTCATTTTTGACCAGGATATGTCCTTCAACGCACATATTAAACAAATATGTAAGACTGCGTTCTTCCATTTGCGCAACATCTCTAAAATTAGAAATATCCTGTCTCAGAGTGACGCTGAAAAACTAGTTCATGCATTTATTACTTCCAGGCTGGACTACTGCAATTCATTATTATCAGGATGTCCAAAAAACTCACTGAAAAGCCTTCAGTTAATCCAAAATGCTGCAGCAAGAGTACTGACAGGGACTAGAAAGAGAGAGCATATTTCTCCTGTTTTGGCTTCCCTTCATTGGCTTCCTGTTAAATCCAGAATTGAATTCAAAATCCTGCTCCTCACATACAAGGTCTTAAATAATCAGGCCCCATCTTATCTTAATGACCTTGTAGTACCATATCACCCTATTAGAGCACTTCGCTCCCGCTCTGCAGGCCTACTTGTTGTTCCTAGAGTATTTAAAAGTAGAATGGGAGGGAGAGCCTTCAGTTTTCAGGCCCCTCTTCTGTGGAACCAGCTTCCAGTTTGGATTCGGGAGACAGACACTATCTCTACTTTTAAGATTAGGCTTAAAACTTTCCTTTTTGCTAAAGCATATAGTTAGGGCTGGACCAGGTGACCCTGAATCCTCCCTTAGTTATGCTGCAATAGATGTAGGCTGCCGGGGGATTCCCATGATGCATTGAGTTTTTCCTTTCCAGTCACCTTTCTCACTCACTATGTGTTAACAGACCTCTCTGTATTGAATCGTATCTGTTATTAATCTCTGTCTCTCTTCCACAGCATGTCTTTTATCCTGTCTTCCTTCTCTCACCCCAACCGGTCGCAGCAGATGGCCGCCCCTCCCTGAGCCTGGTTCTGATGGAGGTTTCTTCCTGTTAAAAGGGAGTTTTTCCTTCCCACTGTCGCCAAAGTGCTTGCTCATAGGGGGTCATATGATTGTTGGGCTTTTCTCTGTATCTATGAAGCGCCTTGAGGCGACATTTGTTGTGATTTGGCGCTATATAAATAAAGTTGAAATTGAAAGTCTTTGATTGCATCCATATATGTATATTCATATGAATTCTTTCGTTATTATTTTTCGTTTTTATGTGAATCTGTTGTGCAGCAGGTGAAGGTGGAGGAATCCCTTTTATCTTTATACATACCAACCCATATACTGTTTTAGTTTATATCTTTTACCTGCAATGCAGGGGTGTCAAAATCAGTTTAGCTTGTAGACCACATGCGGCCCCCTTTGATTTTAACTGGGTCAAACCACTGAAGTTGTCTTTTTCTGCTATTGCAAAATTTAACTACACATTTAATTCTTGAGCTACAGTACATCTCAGTTTTTATACTGTGCTAGTAAATCAAAGAAATCTGTCAGCGTGACTCTTTGGGGTTAACGTGTAAGAAATCAGTGCATTAAAAATGTTCTGGTAGCTCATTGCCCAGACTGTTCTGTAATTCAGTAAAAAAAATTTTAAATTCCACATAGGTGGTCATCAGTTATCAGAAAATTATCAGTAGGAAAAGTTGTAAATCTTATGAAAATACAGTTAAAAGCCCAAAAATCTATGCCCTCCTTCACTTTTTCCAAAGCCTTCTGGGATTAGAGTCTTTACCAGACAGTTGCTGAAACATCTCAACAACTGTTTGACGGATGGCCTCGAAAATGTAAAGAGACTTGTGGTTATGAGAAGATAAAGCCTAAAGAATTTGGTAATCCCCTGACTTTTCTTCTAGCACAAAACATTAGGTTCAAATTCTTGCATTTTAATGAAATCTCTTGCCAACTACCAGTTTTAAGCTTCACTATAGATATCCTTACCCTGAGGATCAGTCCTAATGACATGTGGTTCCCATATTGATGGATTGGCATTAATTTTTGTACAGCCATGCATAGCTTGAAGACATTGTGTTCTAATCACTTTCAGTTATCTGTTGCTTTCCCTCTAGTTCACTATGGGCCCGAAATGTTTCAACAGCTTTGTGATGGATTTCTATAAAATCCAGATACTCGATGCAGAATGAACCGTAATAACGTTGCACGCATGACCATCACCAGTTTTCTATTTAAACTGGTTACATATAGAGAATTTTAAAGCTCAAATGCTGACAAAATTCTAGTCTTGGTGGTTCTTTAAGCATTAACTGGCTAATGTTAGCATTTTTTTACTAAAATAGTACAGGCCCTGGCCTCAAGTGGCTACCTGTACATAGGAAGAAACCACAATTGATGTAATTTCAATAAAAATTAAATACAGGTGGAAAAAAAACATTGGTGATGCAATCTGATTAAAGAAATCTCAATTTTGAGATGAAGCAGCTACCAGTAGGAACAAAGACAACTTTTTTAAGAAGCAACATTGTTGGAACTAAAATCCAGTCTCCCAGTTTGTCTGCGTTCCCAACTGCTTTTACCACAAAAATCTCAATAACTACAACAGTGACAACCATTCCAATAATATATTCCTCCTATTTGAAAGCCTACCACTGCCTCACTCCAATGTGACTTAGATTATCCACTCACCAGTAAGTTTTCCCAATCCTGTAGCACAAAAGTGCTTTTGTCAGCACTGAATGGCTTGTGTGATGATACTGAGAAAATGTTGACCTGCGATTACATGCACACCTCCAGCCGTTACACACACATTCATAGTGTCAGTGCGACAGATTGCTTTCTTGCAAACAACTCACCTAATGCCACTTTTCAGCTCTTGTTCTGTTGCCATGGCAGCAATTAACCGTTCAGAGGTATTCATGTGCAGAAGCTCTGCTAAAGAACTAATTGTTCTCACTCAGAGTACACAAAGCTACAGACGGTGCACTTTGACCCCCGCTCACAGCCTCAGTAACCCACTATTCGAGAGCAGAGTTAAGACTATATGGAATTCTAAAAATCAATGAAGCTTAAATGTGTTTAACACTGTAGAGTTACAGTGCAGACATTATTAACCTATTTTATTACTTTTAATGGTTAAAAATACACCTTTATAAATTATTAATAAACATAAACAAACCTGATCGACCAAGTTCCCAAGCTGGTTGGCCTGAAAGTTGCAAAAAAATCCCCAAAAGAAAACATGATTTTACTGTTTTTTTTTCTATTTGAATTTTAGATTTTACATAACATATCTGAATCCTCTAAAGAATGTAAAATCAAACTCCTTCTAGAAATCTCTTGCCTATGTACCCTCTCTAAATAAAAAGAAGCATGCCATAACTTTAAAGTCCCAATAACTGACACATTGCAAGGCAATAACTGGCGGTACATAAGAAAAAATAACTCTAAAAATGCTCACATTTATAAACCGCACTGTGGTCTTAGTGGATGTATCTCTAGTGATATATCAGTACAGCAAATTAGTTCTCTGTTCTGCTTTCCCTCTTTTTGAGCTTTGCCTGCAGGTCAGTTCAATTTACCCTTATTTACTTGATAAGCACCACCTTGATGAGTCATTAAGCCACCACTCTAGAAAGTCAAATTAAGGGTGAATTCATTAATAGTGTCAACATGTTTTAACACATGGTCAATACATTTGCCTAACATGCAAAAAAATCCCAGTTCAGGACCAGAGGGAGACTGAAATCCCTGGAAGGGCTGCGGTAGGAAGGTCATCCGGTGTATAAGCTTGTGCCAAATCAAATATGCACATCCATCTGCTGTTGTAACCCCTTGTGAAGAAGGGAGAAAAGAGAAAAATAAGCTCAGTTTATCAATAACTGCACCACATCAGGAAGCGATACAATATCCCCCCACCCAAAAAATTTGGTGACTTAAGGTTATCAAAGTAATTTTATTCAACTTATCAACTCAATCTGCCTCATCTCTATGGATATGCTAAGACCAGAAAACTACATTTTTACTATATAAGCCTGTGCCCTTGCACCAGTCAGTCAATGCAACAATGGCACTGTCTCACATATTTCCTGCTTCAGGTGTTGACTGACTCTTTGGTGCCATTTTTGCTATTAGGAATTCTTCCACAGACCTTTTTTGTCCTAAAATGTGTTGAAATGTCTCCATCCGTGTAATGTCTCTGGTAAGATTATTGTTAAATACTGTTTTTTTGTATCCGTCCACACGTTTTATTTACATATTTGATAGATCTGATTTGGGAAATATTGTGACAAGCATGCTCTGCATAGCTTCTCAAATCATAAAGAGGGTTTTGTGTGAGATGTGTTTATAAAGGGATCCCATTGAAACCAGCAGAATGCTATGCATTACACAATCTATGTGGTCTGTCTGAGGTTACGCTGCCCTTAACCACTGATCTTATGTCAGATTACTAAGGCACAGACACTACAGTAAATCATGAGCATGACAGACAAATACCTGACCCTGTTGGAGCAATTATGGGCAATGGCTCCCTACCTAAAACAACTATTTTGGAAAGTAGGGAAAACAAAGCGCTAGGATTGCTTTCATCTGTGTCTCCCGCTATGGCTTCTTATCCCTGCCAATGGAACACTAATACGCCAAAAAAGAATGTAGCCCCCCCGACCAGTACAAGAGATACAGGCAAAAGAAGTGCATGCAAGCTCAAATGCTCATAAGCGAGTGCGTACACATACACAAACATAGTTTAATTGATGAACGTACCCCTCAATGTGTTTCATTAGGCAAACAAAAAGGCTTTCAGTGGTCCAATCATAAAAGAACACAGCCAAGCTATGAACATTGCTAATTAAAATGTGCTCAAAGAACGCCTTGTATTCCACTCACCATCCCCATCCAAACCCAAGTCTGTGTGCATGTCTCTCTAACATGGTCGGGGCTGCTTTTATTTCACTTGGACTGAAGTCTCACTAATAAAATACTGATATTTCTTCAAGCTAACAAGCTTTCCCTTTGGTTATATTGTCTGTGTGTAATGCTCAACCATTGGTAGCTGCGATGGTCAATAAATAAGAAGCAATAACACAGAAACTTTTTGAATATTACCTGATACAATTTGGATAGCTTTTCGTTGTCATCATAAAACTGTCTAAATAAATGCGTCAGAATTATACAAGCAAGTCAAAACAGCGATATGCTGTTTGGAAGCATAATTCTTCGAGCACCCACATGTTCCAAAGGAGAGAGGAGGCCTTTAGGAGTCAGTTCACTGCCTTGACAAATAAATCCTAATGATCTAATCACAACGCTACGTGCCAAAGGAAGGGACTCTGTTATCGTCCTACGTGCATCTTCTCATATGCTGCCCATCCACCCACTGCGATAAACAGAGATATTTCCATCTTGGCTTTTTTCCCTCCATTCCTTCATTCGCACATCTCTGAGTCACAGTCATCGTTTCATCTTCTTCTTCTTTTTTTCAAACGTCTTTCTTTTATTACTTTGCTCTCTCGCTCCTGTTTTCCGCAGAGTCGGCACATACAGAACTCGTCAGGGAGACAAAAATGAGGGAGGAATCCAGCGCTGCTTTTCACTTCGGTTGGCTCCCTGTGGTGTTGGGTTTGATACCATTCCCTCTGTGTCCCCCCTCTCTGTTTGATGTGTGGCATAAGGCTGACTCAACACAGCCAGATATACAGATGATGGATTTGCAGTAGAATTAATGTTGAGTTGAGCTGACAAGCACATGGAAGCCAGCAAATTATTAGAGTCTGTAGTTGGAATACCATGCCACTGAGAAAGGACGGGCAAAGCAAACAGTACCACAGACAGTTTTCACTTTCCACCCGCACTCGGTTAGGTGGGATGAGATAATTGTGAATATAATTTGGGGGAAACTGATCTGGGCTAAATGGCTATCACGTTGGGTAGACATGGTAACACTCAGCCGAACCTCATAATACCCCAGATATCTGTGCCAGTTACAGGTGTCCCGAATCCAACGTGAGCCAAGGCACTGATCCAGTCAGCCATTAGTGAGACACAATCAAGGAAATACATACAGTACCATAATAATATTTACATATCTCAGCAGCTGGTTTCATCTGATTTATAACATGTAAGCCTCATTACTGACGCCACCCTCATCAGTTTACATGACCCACTAATAATGCTGCACAGAATCTTACCATTATCCTCTTAATCTTCATATAAAACTCCACATAATAGTCCAGCTGGCCTCCTGTGAGACACAGAAAAGCTGATAAAACTTTGTGGAGCCTGTATCTTAACCCCCTGTGCTGTTACATTCAGTACTGGAGCACTGCTGCGGGTCTGCAGAGCCTCATGTCTGACTAGTTGACTAATTAAGTGAGGGTTTGGAAAAGCGTGAATATACAGAGTGTCTATGTATTCCAGACTTGGTGTCTTTACAAATTACAGTAAATTGAAGATTTCTAGGCCTAGCCTGCTGGAGATGGACACCCCGCTAGTATCATGTTTAAGGCCTAACACTGACACACAAGCTCACGGCATCCCACTTTTCCCTATCCACCCACAATTGAGCATGGCGTCGAGATTCCAATCAGGGTTGAGCCAGCAGACTGAGAGGATTATTTATGCTGGAAGGGATAAGGAAACCTCGAAGAGGGAGAGACATGTGTTTGTGTGTTTATAGCAATTCTATACTTGTGAGAACCAAAGATTAAATATTTAGGCAAAATTTACCAAAGTTACTTTTTCCTCCGGTCTCCACTTACAAAATAAATGTATTTAGTTTTATATCTGGTAAATAGTTAACACACTGCAGCAAGAGCTAGATATAGAAGCTGGGAAAATATGCATATTAACATCTACGACTAGACAAACCTTGTAGAACGCATGGTGTGAAGGTCTATTTTTTGTTTCTAGAAGATGCATTTAGATCTGATGACTAAACACCTTTATTTGACTGCAAACCGCTTTTAATTAAGAGGACTGTAGAAAACTGTGAAAGTGAAAGCAGTGGACTGTTGATGTGCTACATAATAGGACCAGTTTTGTTCTGATGCAAAGATTTGTAGATAAAGGAAGATGTGAAATGAGTATTTTGTATGTGAAACAGCTTTTTTCACTGAAATCCGTGAATTATTGTGACGGATAATCGTTATCACATTGATCATTTTGGCTGTACTCATGCAGTCGGGGTGGAAAATTTTAGTACAGCTACTTTTATTCTGCAACACAGATTGAAATCTCGTATTTAAGCTTTCTTGACGTTTCTTTAAGGCATTTCAGGAATAGTTCTCCAGGGTTCTTGAAGAACATTCAAAGCTCTTCTTTGGATGCTGGCTGCCTTTTGTTCTGTTTTCTGTTAAGATAATCCCACACTGCTTCGATAATGTTGAGCTCCGGTCTTTGGGGAGACTAATCCATGACTGATAGAGACCATTTAGATGTTATTGCATGGTGCAAAATGAAGATTGCCACAGCCACTGGCTGAAATAAGCTCTATACCATAACAAAGCCTCCACTGTGTTTACAAATGGTTTTAGACACACTCTGTCGTACCTCTGTCTCCCTCCTGGTCAGTAGTACCTCTCTACTGACCTCATCCATACATAACAATGACAATGATGATGATTTGAATCAAGAAATTCAAATGTGGATTCATCTCTCCACCTGTTGCCACCAATTTTCAGTCCAGTTCTTGTCTAACCTGGCATACCTCAGCCTTTTCTTCCTGTCTCACTTCCATAAAAAAGGCTTTTGTACAGCCTTGGTCTGATCAGAAATGGTCTGATGAGGCTTCAGCAAACAGTAGACGGGTCCCCTCGGGCCATTTGGATCTCTCAGATCCTGTATCAGGTCTTTATTGGATATGTTTGTCTGTTTTTTTAAGGACACTGCACACCATACCAAGATATGCCAAGTTTTCAGCTAACAGCTCTTTGGGAATCACCTTGTAGGTGCTAAAATACAAATTTGTCCCTTTCGACCTGTGTTATGTGTGGTATTTTTCAAATATTGATCTAAAGAAATGGGAAGAAATTATGTGTTTTTGTGACAGTCAGCAACAAAGCACCCAACGACACAATTTAAAATGGGCTCTTTGTCTGTTATATGTAGACACAACACTGATTCATACCATGAGCTGATTGTTCTTTAATGCTTGAATGATTCATAGGTCAGCATTAAGTGGCTTAACAAAAAAATTTTCAGGCACAAAGATCATATCATGGTCCCCATGTTAATCCTCGTGTTTAGATTCTTAGGGTTATTTATGGTTTATATTTTGATTTATATTCATTCCTGAGCATCATAAGCATTTACTCCTTGTCATGTTGATCTACTTAATGTTTAACATTCGTAGAGATATTATTCCCCTCTGGGTTTCCCCTTTCTGTTGTTGTTCCTGCAACACTTCGGTAATCCTTCGCTTCCTGTGTTTTGGCTTTAGTTTTACTTCCCTTCTGTCTCATTGTCTTACCTTTTTGTGATTATTCTCACGTCTCATTTCTCACAGCTGATTCCACTCATCATTTAGCCTTCCATGTATAAACTGTCCCGTCTCCCCTTGTCTTTTGTCGATTTGTCTGTAATCTTACCCCGTGTGTTTCCCCTCTGTGATCTCATGTGGATGCTGTTGCCTTGCTTTTGGACTTGCTGTGGAGTTCTGCTATTTAGTTTACTGGACCTTGCTACAGCCTAAATAAACGACTTGCCTTTTGTTGTTGGAGCTCTGCCTCTCTGGGTCCTCGAACGACATAAATCATGACAGAAAATGAGTGACAATGAGTGAAAAAGCAGCCAATGTCCAAAAAAAAAACTCTGACAGAGATTCAGGAAGCCTGGAGAACTGTTGCTCAAGGCCACTTACAAATATACTTAAAAGTCTGCTTTCTTGAATGCAAAATGTAAAAACATGGAGGGTGGGGTAGTTCAAGACATTTCCACAGTACTCTACACATAGATCACAAACTAGAGTGCCATTTTAAGAAACTGTCACAATTTGAGGATAATTATGCAAGTCCTGCAGTCTTTTGCATACCCATGTACTCATGGGAACTCAAATTACTGTCATTGAGGAGGTTTTTAATGTCTTCTAAATACTTAACTGGTCTAAAAACATTACTTCTTGTCAGCAGCTAAATTATGAGGGATTCCTGAAAACAGGGGCTTTCATCATGGTCACCATGGTTTCCATTCTGGGGAGGGGTGAGATGGAGAATGGATTTCATCCTACTTTCCTTCAGTCAAAGGTCAACAAAGGGAAATTCGTCCATAATAGGAAAACAGAAACGTAAGAAATGCAGTTCGGTTTGGTTTTTTAATTAATCCAGAAGTCGCCTGTTGAGAGGAAAAAAATACTTGATGGTCTTTGAGTGACCTTGTATTTGTGATCAGAGTTAAAACGCTGCGTTGGCCTATTTGTAGCAAAGAAGAAGAAGAAAAAAAAGCTTAATCCTGAAATGATGGTTGCAGTTGTAAGCCAGCAAACTATGAGAATCCAACGTGTTGAGATGTTTTTGGGAAAGCTGATCAAATTTTGATGTGTGGTTTCAATACTGGTTGGAGAGGTTTGGTAAAGGCCTTGTTGTGCAACATGACAGAAAGAAATTTTCCCTAAGAACTCCCTTAGCTGGTGTGGTTGCGAGGATGGAGTGTTTTTATGTGAGTGCGTGCTTTTGTATTGAAAGTTAGAATGGAAAAGGCTCTGCTCCGTAGAACAGCAATGTTCAAGTGCTCTAAATCATGCTCTCCCTTAACGACTCTCCCTTCGCATTATCTTTCTCTTTCTTTACTTTGCACACTCACCTACATGCAAACACACAATTACAGCCTCGATGCTTTACCAACAACAATGGCTGTCTCTCCCCGCTCCATTCCTTGGCCTGGCAGCCTGTTGTTGGGAAGTTCTCAAACAACCCAACCTCACTGCAGCCAAACCACATCAAATACAACACGCAAACACGCAGTAGTGTAAATTCTGCTAACAGCGCGCCCTTTTCATGTAATGAAACAACACTGGATAAATACTGTAGGTACAAACACGCAGGAAAAACATGTGCGCGCACATATTCGCACTGGATCAACTGTACAAATAGTCCCGAGCTCAGACAGTCAGCCAGCAGCAGTCTCCTCCAGCCCGCTGAGTTAGCTCCCACTCTTACCACCATTACCACTATTGTAAATAATCCTCAGTATGTATTTACTTGGGGATTTCAGAAACGTGAAAAAAAGAAAAAAGAATGAGGTGAAAAGAAAAAAACCCTGGAAAAATGAAGGAATGTGTTTCACGTCGGTCAGTCAGCGGGAACCCTCATGCCTTATTGTGTTTCTGCTAGAATTTGCTTTGGATTACTTTGGGAGATGAGATTGAGTCGTGCGGTGGATATTCACTCCATATCTGTGGACTCTGAGTTTGCTCGTTATGTTTTTTGCTTTTCTTTTTTCCAACTAATGCTAAAAGGGGGAATGGAAAGATGTGACGGCTGAGGTCTTTACAGCATGTAGGGCACACTGCGGTGGATCGTGAGATCATTGAAATCATGACCTGTTAAGTGTTTCACTCTGAAGTGTATATATATATATACATATATATATATATCCAGTGTTGGGGAGTAACGGAATACATGTACCGCCGTTACGTATTTAAAATACAAAATATGAGTAACTGTATTCCGTTACAGTTACCGTTTAAAAAGGTGGTATTTAGAATACAGTTACTTTGTTGAAATAAATGGATTACACGGCGGTACTTCCCTGTTTCATATTGTGGCGGGTCAGGCCTGTTTGGGTTTTGTTTGACAGCTACGTTCTGTTGTTCCAGGCGGCAGCGTTACGGTTGCCATGGTTACAGGGTGACGCTCTCTCTCTGCGTGTTTCCTGGGTGAGAGAGCGCCTGTTGTTGTTGTGCTAAGCTAATAGGCAGAATGCTACAGGCATAGCTCTGTAGCATCATAGGCAGTGTAGTCTGTGCTGCAGGGAGAATGGACTGCCATACCCGTTATGTGTCTGTGAGCGAGGGAGGGAGAAAAAGGAAAAGTACGAGCTGTCATCGAGCAAAAACGGGAGCTGGAAGCATGTAAATATAATAATAACCACTGCAGCCAAGAAGAGAGCCTGACGAGCCCAGTTGTAAGTAAGCTATTAAGACTCGACTGTACACCGTGTTCGTGTTTTCCTCCAAAAACAATAAGTTCCGTTGGAGCAGCCTTTAGACGCCTCTCTCTGTCTCTGGCTAGCAAAGTTGACCCAGACAACAAAGTAAAGCTAGTTTTCGGCTACGAGCCCGACACAGAACCCACCGTATTAGCCAGAGGTCCCTTTACTACGGTTCGGAGCCGCGGACCTTCAGTAACAGTAATAAATCACAGCAACAGAACATTCACGTAGTTGTAAACAGCATGATAATATATTAAGTAATCCAAAGTATTCAGAATACGTTACTCTCATTGAGTAACGTAACGGAATACATTACAGAATACATTTTGGGGCATGTATTCTGTATTCTGTAATGGAATACATTTTAAAAGTAACCTTCCCAACACTGTATATATCTATCCTCCCGTAAAAAGCAACGTTTCCATTAAAGCTTTTAATATAAGCAAAAAAACCCTCAAGATAAAAATGTTTCAAGTATTTTTTTTAAAACTATTTAAGCAAAGGTTTTTTTCCAAACAAAACATCACAGACTCATAGTTTGTGAATGAGTTTCCCCTTTTTTCTTCTCATCTTAAGTTATTCCTACATCACCTACATATGAGAACAATTGCATGACGTGCTCCCATGAAGAATTAATCGAATCAAATTCTCTCTAAATTCTTCTCACCATGAAGGGACCAAAGTGTCTCCCAGCCTCTATGATGCCACAACTCAGATCCCTTATTATTCCACCCTGCCGTCTGTGTACAGCACGAAGAGCAGAGACAAGTTACATAAAACCAAATTTTTGAAAACTATATATAGTACAAGCTTTCACAAAGCTTATTGGACAATAAGAAGCCTACAAACAACAACATAGTGCAAAATCAGATACCAAATAAGGTGCACAAGTGTAACGCCACAAGATGAAATATTTGTTTTGCTTTTCATGCAGATCTAGGGGTCTGTCAAAAGCTCCGTTTTCAGGGACCTAAAATGCCAATTACATGAAAACAAAACACCAAAACTCATACCTGCCTATGTCCAGACAAGACCTAAACCAATTAATATGGTTGGCAATTTCAATGCCAAAAACTGAAAAGGCAAATAACCAAAGCAATAACAGCTAATTGGCCAGTAAATATACTTTTACTACTTTTATTTTTTTCTGCTTTGGGCAGAAACCTCCATGCCTCAGAGTTTGTGGAAAGCAGATATAAAAATTAATGTAATGTGAGACATTTTGGTACATCTGGTATTAAGCTTTGCAGAAGGGTTCTCGATCACATGTAAATGATGCAGCGATTACCAGCTAAAGCACATAAAAAGAAGTTTTGAGTGATGCAACATCAATAAGCTTCCCTTCACAAGCACAGCAAATCAAAAGAACATTAGCAAAAGATCTACATGAGATGACTGCTCATGTGGTCCTTTATGGTGTTTAATTAACTATAGAAAAAGAGGTTTTAAGATATTTCAAGCCTGACTGTAGCTTAATGGTAGCGCCTTTGTACACTAATGTTCACATTCACAATGGGAAGCAGAAAAGAAAAGGCAGAAAACAAAGGAAATGATCGTTAATACGGAGGAGGAAAACATAATGCAGGTTTAACATTTAAGAGCACATACTCAGCAACACAGACAATGTCTGTCACATACTTACATTTTTTTTGAGACAGAATGAACATCTGTTATCGTTTGTGCCTCAGGTTAATGATAAGATTTAGCACAGAAACATGTATTTCATGATGTTGATGTCTGTGCCCATGATGTTCCCCGTGTACTCTGCTTTATCATCACTTCCCCTTATTCGCTTGTTTGTCATAAATCAGTGTGCGGTAGAGTAGAAATCAAGCAGCTCTCTTTCCCTTAGCCTAGGCCAGACTTCTGTCACTTGACATCCAGCGATGGTCATGCTGATGAGTCTCTTGAATACAGCTGCTTGTCTCCTGGCAACAGATGCCTCCAACTCCGGCACACTAAGTGCTCACAGCGCCGGCACAACCGGCACGCAACAAACACCAGATATGACAAACAGTATGCATAAAATCTATAATGAATTAAATCACACCTCAAAGTCTACTGAAGTGGAAAATATGATACAAAAGTATAATTTATGGAAAAAATAGCCTAGAAAATGTAGAAGATATATTTGAGAAGACTTCTTTATCAAATACTGACTGATATTTATGTGTTTCATATGTAACTTCAGAAGTGCATAAACACATGTGTTTCTATGTGAAGGTGTATGCACTGGCAAATACATAGATACATAGTAGTGATTGCATTCGATGCATGCTAATATGTGCAGAACCTGTGGCTGATAACGCTCCCTGTGTTTACTTGTTGAAAATGGGTGACGTGAAGCTCTACAGTTGATGTAGTCTGATCTTCCCCTTCTCGTAAATTACATTTATTTAGAAAGTTTTTTGTCCCTCTCTAAATTCTGGAAAATCCAAAGAGTACAACACTGAAAAACTGGAGTGACTGAGAATTAATATTGTTGTGGAATGGATTACTGGTCACGCACAGTCATGAAGGGATTTACTGGCACCTTAATGAATCTGATGAAACTGTCTAGTAACGCTGATTACCTTAAACAAGTAAAAACCCAGCTGTCTAATGTTGTTCTTACCACACTTGGAATTAAGACAAAGTCAGTTATGTAACACATTGTACCAAGTTCTATTTTTACGGCAGCATACGGCAGAATCTGCATTCGTGGTTAGACGTGTCCAAAGTGCTGTAGTAGTAGTGTAGTAGTGCTGATTTCAAGAACTAAATCTTGGAAGTGAAATCTGTAACACAAGGATGTGAGGGAATGGTGTACAGACAGGTAAAGGTGAAGTAAATGAAGGGACTTACTTCTTATTCTGATTCTCCTTTCGGTCAGCTGAGCCCAGACTCTGGAAATAATTAAAGAAAAGAGAGATCAGAAATGCTTTCAAGGATTTCCTGTCTTTAAGGATTCAAAGAGAAGTCTCCTGTACATGCTGTGAAACAATGGGATGGTTCAGAGGTTCTAAACCTAATAAACTTCATGAAGACTGATTTGTTACATTAGTGGAGGTTTGTCTGCACTGGAGGCATAAAGGGCTACATCAAAAAAACTCTGTGCAAAGTTGGCAACCAGCTGCTCAACAGCGGAGACTTTCTGGTAATAGCAGTAATAATACAGTGGGAATTAATAATTAATTCATAAATATTATTAGTTAAAACAAGCATAAAAATCAGCAGTAACATACTGTTCTCAACCAAAGCATCAGTCGGTTAGTTATTCCCAATCAAGTCACACGTTGAGCTATCTTTTCTGTTCTCTTAACTGAGTTTCGATTATTAGACTTGAAGTGATCCAACTACCTTCTAGGCAACACCAATCAAATGATCATCAACATCTAGTAAGTGCCAATTACGTCGGTAACGACCTTGCCTCCAATGAAAAACAATAAGCTCTCTGTATAAAATTACAAACACTTATCCCATGGATTTGCTTTATTTGCACGCATTCATCAAACCGTGGAGTCTGCATGCAAGATGGCGCGCACGGTCGTTTTAAAGGAAGCGAGGGAGAATAAACGTAGAGGGAGCGAGTTTAAAAGCCATTTTCCCGATGATGAAGTCAACTGAGTTTAGAAACTCGAACGGCAAAACGAATACACCCCGCCGGCTTGCCTCAACGGGGGATGTTTGAATGCATCCCTCTAGCAAAGCCACACACAATGACACAAAACACATCTATAGCGGACGTCTATAAACCCTGCTGTCTGCATCCTTCTGAGGTGTATTGCGCTCAAAGGAGATGCATGCTGAGACAGCGCATACACAGAAATACCGGCACACAAACACAAACAACTGGCCTTAGGCTGTAGACAATTTTGGAGTGAAATTTTGTTGCTATTTTGCATATTTACCTTTGGGAAAGATACTAATCTGGACTCTTTAAATGTTGAAAGCACTGTGGAGAAAAAACTGGGGAATCTGAACGCCCTGAGGGAGCCGACCAAACAAATACTGTCAGTCAACACACTTAAACCAACTGCATTTCAATTTGACCCATCTATTCTCTGTGGTATAATCACAGGGGAGTACAAGGAAATGTTTCTGTCTTCTGGGAATTAAAAACCCTCCGATGCTCAATGGATTACAAGACCATGAGCTTTAAAATTGCTCTAATATCCAAGATCCACTAACTAGCTAGCTAATGCTAGCAGGTTAATACACTACAATATTAAACATAACAATGGGTACAAGGCTCACTCTAACATTTTCAAGAATAGTGTCTGATACAAAATCCACCATTTCCAAAACAAATCTAACTGAAATCAGTGGATCAATTTCTCTTGTGAACAGGTGACATTACCTGTTTTCTACGGCACTGTAGTTACTACCACAGGCAATGGAAATGTACACAGTCAACTCAGTGAACTCAAGTCAAGTTTGAACCAAAAGACTGTAAGTGTGTAAGTTCACCTATAGGAAGAACATTTTACTGTGCATCTTGAGACACTTGTCAGTTCTTTATGTTTTGCTTTTAAAGAGCCAGACTTTAAGGTGGTCTTGAGCAACAGTTCTCCAGGCTTTTTGAAGTTTTACCAAAGATTTACTTTGAAATTTGGCTGTTTTTTCACTCATTTTCAGTCTGGTCTTTGTACCTGACCATTTTCTCAGGACTTATTGTTTGTTAATCCACTTAACACTGACTTATGAATCACCTGGGCATAAAAAAAGCACCCAATCAAAGGGACAAATAAGTGTTGTGTCTACACATTCGACACATCTTTAGTCGAATCTACATAAACTCAGTAACAGTCTGACATCTACAGCAGATAAACAGTATCTGAAAGTCATGTTATTATAAAATAGGGAATAAAATCCACACAGAAACCTAAGACATCTGGCCCTTCAGTTGAGCCATCTACTATTAGCCAAAGCCTCATCAGAAATAGTAAAGATGGCTGTTAAGAAGACATTCTTAAGGATAGAATAGAGGGAGAAAAGGCTCACATGTTCCATATCAAACAAAAACTCCTCTGAAAATCAGGTCTGATGAAGTGATGAATCCAAATCATATTTTTGGTTTGAATCAGCAATCCACCCTGCAATACAATCTGGAGTGTCTGATTGGCAGCGGCTTCATTTTTCAGCATTACAGTGGTTTCAGACACACTCCTAATGCAACACAAACACCATCAGTCATGCATTAGCCTCCCCAGAGCCCGGACCTCCACATTATTGAAGCAGTGTGAGATCATCTTCACACAGAACAGAACAAAAGGCAGAAACATCCAAAGAAGAGCCTTCAAGAAGCCTGGAGAACTATTCCTGAAGACTACTTAAAGACATTAAAAGAAAGCTAGGAGCGTTGAGGCTGTGCTGAAGAACAAAGGTCATTTTACATTTTATCTGAACTGTCTTAAATGCAAACAACACAAACAATCAGTTTGCTTTGTGAAGCTCAAAAAGATGCAAACGTTTGAAAAAAGCATCCCCTTCCTTTTAATCTCAACCTGAACATCACAGAAGTGTTTTTCTCTTTCTATTTTGGAGTGTGTGTGTGTGTGTGTGAGTGTGTGCTTTCATGTAAGCAGTGTGACATTTTGACCAGCCAGTGACTTTTCTACTCTGGCGTTCAGAGTGTGTGGATATGAGTGTGTGTGCTTTTATGTGCTCACTGCTATGACATTTTGACCAGCCTCTCTGTGCATACATGTTTGCATACAAGTTTCATCCTGATGGAGGGGACAGGATACACCACACAGAGTGATTAACCTTTCACCTGCCAGCTCGCCCACAGTGCCTTCAGGTAGTACCACTCTCCCAAGAGGGATGAGGGCAGGTGGGTGTGCATCATTTGAAAGACAGCTCTGCAGGGGGTGAAGGAGGGCTATTTTAGAAGATTAATGACTCGCAGCTAAAATGTCTGCACACGAATATCACTACAGCATTACACGATATTAGTATTTTGCACTCATATTCCTATTTTTAACATTAGATTGCCACTTTTAAATCTTCAAATCAATTTTCAAGCACACCGAAAGTAAGAGTAGAAGGATCATCCCTCATATTTGAGCCATTACAGCATCCGTCCAATGTCCCTATTACACTTTTATTGTTTTATCTTGGCTGCTTAACTTTCAGTACATTTAGCATAAGAAAAAAACCCGAACAAATAAAATCAGTCAAACAATCAGTCGCTCAGTCTGCACCTGCTCACCTCTTTCTCCCTGTAGCCACAGAAAGCATCACCAGCAGTCAGCTGAGGTAAAATACAGGCTGAGTTATAATCACCACTCCTTTACCAAACCTTCAGCCATCATCAACATGAGCAGCATGCATCGCACCTGACAACTGCTGACTATTTCTGGAATGTATGGACAAAATTCCTCTGGCTTTTCCTGTCAGCTGTGCATAAAGGTGCTGTAATTACTGATATGAAAGAGACCACACGAAGCGGTCAGGAGTCTGATAGCAATAAATACAAAACAAGCAACCAGTTTAAAAAAAGAAAAATCAATATCTCAGCAGCGTGTTTGAATAGGAAGGTGTGTGAGCACATACCTTTACAGTACTCAGCACCCCCTGGTTTCTGCTGGTAAATCACATTCACAACATATTCTAAATGTTTTAAAAGCACAGACATGTTTATCTCTAAATATTTCCTCATTAGCAAAACAAAAAAGAGTGAAACATGAACTACACATAAAGTAAAAATGCACAAGCAGCTGGCAAACTATATTTGCAAAATCTGTATGCACTATTTGCAAACACACAGAGAGACACTGACATACCTGCTGAGTCCAACCCAGTAAACCCAGTCGGAGAACGCTATTCCCACTCTCTCCCTGTGTTGCTTCTCACTTCTTTCCAAAACCCGAGGTCCTCACTGCGCCGACTCCGATTGCTGTTCACCTGTTCAACTTCAACTCTTTAGCTCTGTTTCTCCCCCTCAGTGTTCAACTCTCTCTGTTTTCCTGTCTTGCTGTCTGAAGCTTTTGGTCACACGTAAGGTTTGCGAAGCTTGCTCCAGTGGTGGCTGCTACTACCACTGACTTGTTGTACTTTAATTGTAGTTGCTAGGCGATAAGCTTCTCCAATTCGGCACACAGTGTGAAGGGGAGGACGGAAGGGGGGGGGGGGGGGGGGGGGGGGGGGGGGGGGACTGAGAGAATAGGTGGTGGTGGTTGGGGGGGTAAATGCTCATGACACAGCGTAGCCTAAAGAGAAGGATGGACGATTTGCAGGAGGGGAGGTAGTTGAGAGATATGCACAAGGAGAGGAGATCTCACATAGCAGGTGCACTTCCTTGTTTTCTTTTAGTGGCCACTGAGTGCAACCTGGAGCAGCAGCATACTCAGAGGATTTGCTGTAAATACTCTACATGGACAACGGATTTTAGAGAATTCCTGTGTGCACATTTCCTCACCCTTTTTTTCTGTTTTATTAAGACATTGTTCTTTTCATACAGCATTGCATTATGTTTGAAAGGACAACTGAGAGCTCAGGTCAACAGCAATTAGTTATCTGTCTGAGTACTTTACCCCAACCCAACCTAAATCTTGCTTTTGAAGTACACAGGTTTCTAAAGCTGATAAACTATTTAAATCAATTGTTTTTCTGTTTGCAATATGTTATCTAGCCTATTTCTATCACAGCGTGGTGCTACTGTTCTGCCTTGTTAACAAAAATCAGGACCTGTCTTTTAATCTATCTATCTATCTATTAGGGGTGCAACAATACTTGTATCGGTATTGAACAGATGGACACAGTGCTTTCGGTTTGGTACGCATATGTATCGAACAATACAACATTTATTTTTAATTCATTTTATCAACTTTTCTTCTGACGATGCTGTCTCTGTTGAGAGCTCAGTGGATCTGCGTTCCACTACTCCGCCTAGGCTGCACTGTTGAGCACAGATCCACTGAGCGCAGTAGTGTGCTCTTATGTGGGGGGAAGGGCAAGCTAGCGAGACAGAAGCTAAGCTTGTTGCAACATGACAATTGCCTCAACGCTACCCTAAATTGAGCACTAGTGGGAACACAATGAATATGACTGCACATTTACGCCGACATCATCCTAGTGCAAAGACAAGTGGAAGCAGAGAAAAACAACAAGCACGCATGCTACAAACTTAGCCCGAGTCATTTAGACAGCCTTTAGCACATGATTCTCCTTATGGGGATCTGATATGTTTAATATGCTGCTGAGAATATAGCCCAGAAGAAGTGTATAGTACAGCTATTATTTTGGAAAGAGCCATTTCTCTGTAATAAACTCTCTGAGTGATTTCTCCATCAGATAGATTAATTTATTTTTATTATTTTCTTGTTTCAGCAACATTAAATTTAAAAACTGTACTTTTGAGTTAAAATATATATTTATAATTTTAATCTATCTATCTATCTATCTATCAATCATAGTTTGTCACCACTACACATGATTAATAATATAACTAAAAAGACAAATAATGTTTCTGAGTCAGGGTTGAGAATCATAGCTTCCTTTATTGCTTAAACTAATAACTGGTGTTTCCCACATGCCAATGACTCGACTGAACTTACTGGCTTGTAATACTCTCAAGGCATTCCCTGCAGGGATGATACTCTAGTAACTCACCGAACCCCACTAACCAGAAAGCCTCATTTACTGTGTGTCATCACTGTTACATTATCATTATTGATTTAAAATGAGTCCTTTGGCTTTTATTCTAAAGAATCAATTGTAAGTCACTCACCATAGCCATCAGGACTACAGAAAAGCACGTATAACTTAAATATCAAGTTATTTGTTTAGTCTCTATTACAGATGTAGGTTATTCTCTAAAAGAACATATATAGTATTCCTTAAATAATGATGATGTTCTTTTGTTGCTAGATTAGTTTTTTTTTTCTTGGACACACAGTGGTGACTTCTTGACCCAGAGTTCAAAGGAATTGTTCAAGACTATTTAGCCATCTTTAAACATGCATTACAGGCCTGAACTTTCAGAAATTACCCACCGGATGTGGGTGAATGTGAGAACAGACGTCTGATGGAATCTTTACCAGCTCTCTGGTACAAAATACAAAGTGATTGCCCATGGCACTAATTTGCACTGATGCGAGAATGGCGAAGATAATAACCCAATGGAGTCACAGCGAGCAAGCGGGCATCATGTGTGCTGTGCTCCTCCGGTCAGATCCCTTGGACCAATCACATGGAAGTAGACCATTTCCTGCTATGTCTTAAACTCGACATTGTCCAAAGATCTTGCATGGAAATGGCTTTAGAGACATGGAAACCTGCATGTCTAAACAAAATATTATAGCAAACGCCACCACCATGCTTAAGACTTATCTCTGGTTGATGTTGATATAAGTCAGTACAGTAATAAAATCTAACTTGTCCTTAGCTGTTTTGGTTAAGCTTTTGTGCGTACATAAAGGTACATGCAAGTGTTATTCGCCACTATTTGCAAAATAGGCTGGATGAATGTGTAAAGCACCAACCAGGCTCACAAGATTTTTTGCTTGGTGAGTGTTGGATGGGATAAACCTCTGCCTCCACATCAGTCTGACTTTAGACAGTTATTAGGCTGAAACCAATGAATGGTTGCTTTCAATGCCAGAATGGTCATACAGCATTGATTTATAAAACTTTAGCTACAAAAATTTGAAATCATTTTGGAAGATGGGGACTAGAGGACAAGATGGTTCAGTGGCTCAGTACTGTTTCCTCATAGCAACAAAGTCCTGGGTTTAAACCTGGTGGCTTGTTGTAGACCGTGTACAGTCCAATGACATCCATGCTAAGTTAATTTGTGATTCAGAATTGGCTGTACCCGGCCTGCATCCCATCTGGGGCAAATTCCAGGCCCCATGCAACCCTGAATGGATGAGTGATAGAAAAATTGATGGATATATCCCAAATTATCCATTAAGAGTATGAGTTCGTCCATATTATCAGACAACTTTTAGCCATTTGCTGAGCTATCTATATTTACAAAAATTCAAAGAGTAATAAAAGGACAGGAGAAACACCCTTCAACTATGTTATGAATGTTGATAATGTATAGTTTGACCACTAGAGGGCACTCTACAAATTAACCTGTTGGAACGCCACAAGCATGCATTCTTAAATCATCAAATATCCATTTCGGTCTTAAAGATTAGATATCAGTTGGGACTTTTTCTTTTGTTGTTTTTTGTGAACCATTAAGCGGCATCTTACTGATCATGAATAATTGTCAAAAGCTGGAGGATTCTCTGGGAAATTCTAAGACATTTCTGCTTAAGCAGCTTGTTTACCCACATTTACACTTCTAATTCCAGATGCACACTCTCATTAATAATTCTAGCTTTAAGATAAATTATCATAACAAATATGAGATCATGTATGACAGGACAACACAAATGGGGTGAGTTTTCTCACCCCCAATTTGTGCAAGGACAGTATACCTTAGAAAAAGAGTGGACTTGGTTACAGACCCTGCATGGCCTTTCGCATTCACCCAGCAGAAAACTTGTGAGCTTGGCTGCTAATCTCTACATGTGTGCGAGGGTTGTGCAAGCGGCAGTAAATCCTTGCTCGTGTGCTCGTGATATTTGCTCATGATAATTTTTTATTGTTTGCCTCGCTCATGAGAGAAATTAAACGCCATATAAATGTAAATGTAGGAGACAGAGCATATATGTGCGTGTGTGCATGGTGTACTCTGACTCACTGTGGGTTTTCAGTGCCTGTGGCTGTGGGCACACACAAATCTGCCACCTCATTGTCTAGGTGAGCAATGTAAGCATTCTGCCACCCGAGCTGAATAGTGGACATTACTCATAGCTGTTGGAAAAGTCAACCATATTGCCAATGTTCTGAAAGGCCACGCAGGAAATACTGTCATACTTTCTTTTTTTATCCTTCCATTTCCCATTGTGTCCCTCCACCCCCTCCACCCCATCTTGTTTTACTCCCAAAAAAAATCCACCTGCCAATTTCAGCCTCTGAGACTAGAGGAGAGGCAAGCAACCCGCTCGCAAAACTGAGGGGGCCGTAGCAGGTTGTCCAAACACCTGCCAGTCAAGTGAGGCTTTTCTAACAATAGCTCACACACACAATACACGCAAATGCAAATGCGCACACCTCTCGCTGTCATACTTCGTCACCTCCAAACTCACATTTAGCAACATCCTTTAAGGGCTCTCAGTGGGTTCCTGGTAGCCCTTTAGTAAATCACTCCTGTGCAACCTTGTGGGAGAAAGTGTGACAGCTGGCTTGGCGACACACTACATGCCCCCGCAAGCCTCCCAGTGACAGTTTGAAGAAAATACGACAAATAGTAATTAGCCAGACCTAAATTTGGAGTATTTCTGCTGGATATGTTGAAATATGTGTTTAAAAGTTGATTCGATTTGCTGTACGATATATTTTGCTGCTGATGGAGTGATAAAAGCACTCTAATCTGTCTAGAGAAAGTAGAAAGACATTCATTACTGCAGCTTTATCACTTGGAACATTTCACAGTGCCAAATAAATCAAAAAATGCACAAACAGTTTCACTTCCAACGCTGTGTCCAACAACCAATAATTGGCCTTCAAATTAGCCAAGCTGTGACTTTTAGGACATGTGGAGCTGTAACTGCTGTGCTTTTTGTGCGTGATCAGTTGGCAGATTCAGAGGATAAAAATTCTGCGTGCTATGGCAACAAGGCGCAACCCAATTAGAGGCTCCTAGTCCATTAACAGCCGGGAGCCTCCTACACATTGTGTTTGGCTAGGGGGAGAAAAAAAAGGTCAAGAAGGTGAAAAAGAGGTTGAGTTTAAAATGAAAGGAAACAGCTTAGATAGAAATTGTCAGATAGGAAAAAGAAGCAATGTGCGGTAAAACTGAGAAAAAAAGGTCAAGATTTTTGGTCTCATTATACCCAGACAAGGGTACAAAAATACACTTTCTGTTCTGCAACACTCGACAGGTGTTTTGGGGTTTAAATAAGCGTCTCATAAACCAAAACAGTTCAAATAATTTACAGGGCTGTTAACAAAATACAAAGAAAAATATACTCAGTCGAATGCAAGGGTGAGGATGCGGAGAGTACGTTCCTTCTTGTGCTAATCATTTTCCACTGTGCTGTTAGACAGAATTATTAGGGCTCTTAAAAAACTCAGACACTTCTACGACAGAAATAAAAAGGGAAGGCAAACAGATGTCACCGGACACGCAGATATATTAACAGCAGAACAAATGGACAGAACTAAAAGATGAAAAGCGACAGCTAGTTGGAAAGGTACGCATGTGCAGATGGGGAAACATGGTGCAAAATCACTGCTGTCATTGCACATGTGTGTTGTGATTCCTGATTTCACTGACCAATCAGAGCACGTCAGCCATACCGGGTGATGAGCGAGTGACAGGCTGGGTCTTCTCCCCCTTTTACCTCACTGTCTCCAGTTTTATAATGTCATTATTTGTATAGGATTCCCTCTCCCAGATCTTGTGGTCGGGGGACCAAAGGGACCAAAACATGGCTCATAAATCAACACAGCAGAGACTATGGATATTTACCCATAAATCATTGCGGCGGAGCCACCTACAATCAGACTAATAGGGCTGGAAGACGTGCTGTCATCCAGGCCATGATGTCATCAAGCCCGAGCCTTATGGTGTTGATGTTGGTAGTGGGTCGTTGGTACTGTGTGTGTGTGTGTGTGTGTGTGTGTATGGGGGGGGAGATGCTGAGGGTGGGGGATGGGGGGGGGGGGTGTCTGAGTATGTGGTGGTAGGTCTACAGTTCTGCTTATGTAAGTGTCTGTGGTGAGTGTGTGTGTGGTGTATGTGGGAGGCAGGATGTCTGTTTATATGGGTTTGTGTGTACTGGGGTGGCCAGTGTGTGTGTGTGTGAGCACGTGTATGAAGATTTGTCTGTCAGTACACACTTTCATCATGTGCATGCATTTGTGTTACACCGATCTTTACACTGTCATATGCACACGCTCAACTCGCACATTGAAAAGCACTCAAACACTGACATGCAGACACACACACATTAGTCTTGTGGTTATTGCTGGCTTACAATGGGTGTGGGATTCCATAGAGAAAATCTAAACAAGTCGAGCGGTTAGCACGGGTCTGCCACGTTTCCACACAATGGTGCTCATTGACATAAATAACTGAGGACTTTGTGAAATGAGACACCCATTAACTTCTCCTCCATAGATAATTGTCCATTAGATCTTGGAAGAGCACTGCATTGAGAAATAACTCAACTCTGACGCTAAATGCAACTTGTAATAATAAAAAAAAGAAGTCACATTGTGAAAGCGGCCTGGAATCCGTTAAGATGGGTTGGCTTTTTTTGTACTATCACCCAGCCAAGCACTTGGATTATCAACAAAGAAAATTATGGCTTGTTTTAGGAGCCTGTGCCTATGCCTTTGAACATGGAAAAGATGATGACAACAAGGGGAAAAAAAGGAGACAAAGATGAAGAGGACTGCAAATTAGAAAATGAGAAGAAAGGCAAATATAAATTATTGTAGAAGAAAGCGAAAAATGCAGTCAAAGAAACACAAGCAGCAGAGAAAAACTAACTATTTTCAAATCAAAGAAAAATACGAACAAAGCGGAGGAGTTCCTAGTTATTACTTTGCTTCTTGAAAGTAAATATAACCAATTATGATGACTAATAAAAGCCCGCAACACGTTGAGCACTGACGTCACCCCTGACGTAGACACTGGTAACAATAGCCTTCACCTTTGATGAACCAGCTTTGTTGTCGGACCCACATATTCTCCCTGCCCTGATGTGCCCATATCAGTGCTTCACTTCCACTTACTGTCTTACGCATCACTCCATGCGCGTGCTCTGATTTGTATGCGTCACAGGAACATGAAGATAGGACAAATGATCCAAAGTACAATGACTCATTCACAAAAACGAAATGCCTCCTGCCTACGTCGCTCCGAGCGTACCACACACAGTAGCAAAACAGGCGCAGCAATAAGGGGTGAGTCAATTCTGATTAAACTATTGTGACGATAACGATCTGCACGGATGATCTCTGAGGTGAAAAACAGATCTTAGTAGTTGTCAGCATTTCATCTCAGATTCTAGACGATTCCTTTGAAGTTGTTGGGAACTTTAGCCCAAAGTGAAGCGCTTGGTCACATCTGTGATTTAACATCCACAAACTTGTCCTTCAAACCTTGGTGCTCACACAAATGGGTGACAAATGAAAAGAAGAAACAACAGTCGGTGTCTTAGCGAAGCCACCGGATAGAAAAATACTCTTACGTGGTTCTCAATGATAGAGATGGAGAGTGCGCTCTAACACTGGTCCGGATTTTTCCTATCTGTGTTCATTTCTGGCTAAGATATGATAGATGTTACTCCAAAGGCCCGAACAAATGATTCACATCATTTCCATACTTATCAAACCATTCAGGGACCCTCCTGTATGCCCAATGGACTGTGGTAAGGCCATCCCAAACAAGTCCACTTCCTTTATGATGGAAAAACTTCATCAAAGGATAAAAGTAATCACTCCAAACAAATTTGACCCTTTGTTGTAAGGGGACAGCAGGACTCGACTCACTCCAGCACAACACTGTGGAGTCAGTTTTCCTTTGTCATCCATCCGTATGTATATACAGAAAACACACTGCATGGTCACACACATGCACTTCGCACATTCCACTTACTCATGCCAATGGCAATGGCTCTATTTATTTTCCCTCATTAGTTTTAAATGGCCCATCCAGACATTACTGTGGCCCCTGCTTTTAATCATGAATGCTGGCGTCGTCCTCTTTGATGTCCTTATTCAGTCTGCCGGCCAACCAGCAAGCCAACGTATCTACTGCCTTCCTTTTCTGCTACCGCAAACTGCAAATTCTCTTCTTAGTTTTTTCTTAGACTGAATCACACATCAATCAAAAATAATGTAAAGCATTGATGCACTGATGAAAATTACAGGACAGTTTAAGTACAGCTTTACTGGTCGATGTAATATAAACACTCACTGCTTAGCAGAAGGCTAAACTCTACTGTAATCTTACGGCAATCGTGGACGATTTGACTGATCAAATGTTTTTAACTAAACTTTCTCTTGACAATTTGTAGTTATCAGAGATCCATGACAGCTGGTGATTCAGGAATACAGGGACTATACTTATTCCAGTAAGTTCATCGACATTTCCAGCCTTTTTCCACATTCCTTTCAGAAATTCAAAGGATAAGGCATTACGAGGGTACAGTGTCCTGAAGTCACCAACTCACAGCAACAAGTCTCATAGAAATTTGGACAACTTGCAACTCTGCCTGACAAGTTTGATTTTAGTTTGTTACATCTGATATGACATTTGAGCGTCGTCAAAGCATGCATGCTAACATAGAGTAAATGGATGAAAGCTGTATGGGATAAGTTGTGGGTAAGATTACACTGCGTACAAATGAATGTGGTTTAGGTTGCTGGCAGTTTCTATAATGAGCACAAGACTTCATATCATCAATGCAAAAATCAGGAGGAAGCATTTTCTTAACTATTCAGTTTATGGTTATGGGGAGGGCTATCACTAAGTATCACTGCGCGAGAGGTGGGGTACACCCTGATCAGAATGGTCGACCATTGCAGGGCTAACACATAGAGACAGACAGCCACCCTTACTCACGTTTAAACATACAGCCAATCTGAGACTATCAGTTAATCTAACAAGCATGTCTTTGGACTGGGGGAGGAAGCTGGAGAATCCAGGGACTATGCAGAGGCAAACTCCACACAGAAGAACTCCAGCTGGCCAGCAGGTGACAATGTGGAACCTTTTTGCCGTGAAACAAAAGTCCAAACCACTGTGCCACCTGCGTTAAACATGACATATAAAAACATGCTGATACTCTTCAATATGTGTGTTCCAACTTGAAGGCTCACTGCGAATACAAAGGAGGCATATTCTTTAGTGGTCTTTGCTTAAGTGGACAAAAAGACTTCTTAGATTTTGATAGAAGGAAAAGAAACTCATTGCTTTCACCAACAAGGGGAGAAATAATTATTGGACCCCCTGCTGAATCTGTGAATTTGCTCTCCAAGAAATGAACGGTTGCTTATTTTTATGGTAGTTTCATGTTGATGCAGAGAGACAGAAAAAACACATTAGATAAACATAATAAGCTGACTTTCATGTCATTGAGTGAAATAAATATTTAATCCTCTGCAACCCAGCCAACCACAGATTGGCTGATTGCAATCAATCAATAATTACAGATACTCCTGATCACAACAATGTGTACAAAGTACACCTGTCCACAGAACCAGTTTCTTCCATTCCAACCTCCACCACCTGCACAAGGCTGGAATGAGCTACAAGACCATCAGGAAGAAGCTTAGCGAGAAAGTGACAACTGTTGGTGTGATTATTCAGAGAGGGAAGAAATATCAAATGACCATCAGCTGCCCTCCAAGATCTTTCCTTATGGGATGATGGTGACTATGAGAAAGTTGGTGGGCCAGCCCAAAACTACACGGGATGACCACAGTCCCAGCTGCCTTCAGACACCATTGATAACCCACTACACTGTAATGGATTGAAATCTCAAGAAGGCAGCCTGTATTAAGTTTACCATTGAACCAAAGTGGTCTCGGCAGAAAGTGCTCATTAAAATGAAACTACTGTAAATAAATTATAGAAGTCTAAGTTTGCAAACTTAGAAATTCACAGGCAGGGTTTTAAATAATGATTTCTCCCACTGTACATTTAATTGAATATACTTTATCCATGTTGTCGCATTGTAAAACGAATTTACACCCCCCCTTGTGACATCACCAGTCTATGTAGTGTTTGTATTCAACATAGCAGGGGGTTGGCCCACAGACACCAGGTCCAACAGTTACTAATTAGCTGTTAAGAAGGAAAAAAAAGGCTTTGATATGAATGACAACATCACAGCAGGACCCGATTTTGACTGGAGGCCTAAACACACACTGTGAGCAAAAAGAGCACTTCATTGTGGTGCGTACTTGGACTCGTGCCTCCATCTCTGATATGCAAAAAAAAAAAAAAAAGAAGAGAGAAAGGACAGGTGACTAATGGGAAATTTTGGTCAAAATGGTCTGAAAATAACTAACAATTAGTTTTCATTTAGCATTCATGTCATCGTCGTTTTTATGTAATCATTCAAATTCAAAGATGGAAAGAACCTGGCTTTCTTCTTCATAATCACTGATTCAGAAATGTGCTGTCCAGCATTACACTTTAAACTGCAGGCACAGCCTAACGGGCAGCATCTGCTGCGATGCTGCTAGGTGGCACGGTGCTAACAGCAGTAAGTTTGTGTTCCCTCCTGACCCCAGAGTGATTTATTCAATTTTAATACAGCATGTTTGCTTTGGAGCGCGATATGTATTTGGTCATGAGACCATTAATAGACTAGAAAACACGTTGAAAAATGAGCTCGCTGACGTGTGTGTTTGAGCACTGTATGTGCCGGAGTGTGTGCGCCTTTGTGAGTGTGTGTGTGTTGCAAGAGTCTTGAGGCCCATGCTGTCACTCAGCCCAGCTCTCAGGGTGGTCTAAACACTGAGCCTTTTTGACTGAGTCACACACGTACACACACAGACGTGCACGCACAAACATACGCAGACAAACAAACAAACACTCACTGGTGTACATGTAATAACATACATAACAAAGTATACATAAATATATGGCCATATATATGACCATAATGAAGCAATCAAATAACCTCAGCGCTTCCCCCTCTTCCTGTCCCAAACCGTACGCCTAAATATACCGCGGCGGACTCCATCGCGTAGAGGCAGAAACGGCGAGTCCAGAGGAAAGGACCAGCACTCTGCACAGTGACCCTTTCATGCTTCACATTTCTTGTGGCGAATGGTTTCACAGGAAGGATGCTAAGTTTGACAGCATGGTGTATTAGCCAGTAAGTGGCTGTCATTTGGCACCTTTTTTTCTGGCAAGTCAGCGAGGCCACCATTAACAACCATTCTCTCACCAGAAGAAGACAGCTGAGGCGAAACCTCTCGATACCCAGTTTTTTCCAAAAGCCACCCAAGCTTAGGCTGTTTTGGCTCTTCAGTCAATTGCATTACAGTGGCATTGTTTAGAATCTGGTTCTCCTTAGCCCAGCGAGTAATAAAGCTCATCCCCAAAAGCGAGACAATTTCACATGTGCTCGTTCAGCAGTTTTGACGGGCGCAACGATTTCACAAGTCGGAGTATCTGAGATGACAGCATTTCTTGTAAACAGCACCCAGCCGTGACAGCTTCGAATCTAAATATTTGCCTCCTTTAGCTCCACCAGTTGCCACTTCAGAGACAAACTGCATTATGATAGCTTGCAGGATCGTGGTGTTAAACAAAAAAAAAGGAAAAATGATCAAATGGGAGAGCGCGAAAGAAAAGGGGGTCTCTTTGAGCCTGTGTGTATAATTGGAGCGGGGAAACATGGAATGCAAGTCGTGCAACATGAAAGTGGTGCAAAAGGTCCCGGTGTTGTGTTTGGTGACGAGAAGTGAATACTCCTGTCATTGCCAACCAGAACAAAAATGTAGATGTGTAACCAGAGTGTCAACACACTATCAACAAAGAGATAGGATCGAAAATAGGTTCAAACGTGAGAAAATGTCTGAGCACCGCGCCATGGATTGATTTTTCCATATCCTCCAAAAAGACAACAAGCCACAAAGTGAATGCAAAAGTGATTTAGTGGGGCTATTAGCACTGAAGTATCTGGATTAGCTCTACTTTCGTCTTCCAGGTGAGGGGGAAATGAGTCATTAATATCTGAGCCATGCTACATGCTTCTCTTGCAGCATCACAGCTTGCACGGAGGGGAAATGCCCGGCTCCCCTCCCTTTCCCGGTATTAGACAACCACCGAACAAATACTGCAAATGAGCCCCGCTTCCCCCACAAAATGGTAATAAGCCATAATTGCCTGTAATCTGAATACATTAGTTCTAAGAGGGTCCTGTTGCTTTTGTGTGCAATCATGGTAGAGCTTGAGCACTAAAATACGATGATAAGAAACATGTATCTTTGTCTGCAGGCAAGAAGGGGTCTGATTTTGGTCTGCCTCATCAATTATATGTTGCATGTTTCATTACCCAACGAGATTAGCTTGCACATAGAACCTTTTCAGAGAAAAAACCCACATAGATTTTACACTTTCTGTAAGTTAAAGATTTACCAATCAAAGAAAAAACTGAAAAAACACATCATTGTCAGCCTCTTCGGACCCAAGCTCACTTATAATGAACTTAATGTTTTACTTTATTGCCTCCATGGTGAATCCAGAATGGGAGGCAAAGCCTTCAGCTTTCTGTGGAACCCGCACCCAGCTTGGATTCAGGAAACAGACACCCCCTCTGCTTTGGATTTGGCTTGAAGTGTTCCATTTTGAGAAAGCACATAGTTAGGATGGATCAGGTGACCCTGAAGTCCTCCATTAATTATGCTGCAAAAAGCCTAGGCCGCTGCAAGTTTCCCAGAGTGTTTCTTCTCCACTCACCTCTTTTCACTAACACTGTTTATACACCTCTCTGCATTTAATAATTAGTTATTATTAATCTCTGGCTCTCTTCCACAGCATGTCTTTTATCCTGTCTTCCTTCTCTCACCCCAAGCGGTCACAGCAGATAACCACTCCTCCCTGAGCCTGGTTCAGCCTGATGTTTCGTCCTGTTAAAAGGATGTTTTGTTGCCAAATGCAACAACAGCTCATAGGGGTTAATTTGATTGTTGGAGGTTTTCTCTGTATTACTGTAGGGTCTTTACCTTACAATATCAATATTAATAATAATAATAATAATTCAGAAAAAATAAAGTCAAACATCAAAAGTCAACATCTGTGATAATATGTGTAAAGACCTCACTGATTCTGTACCATATATACAGCGTGTGGAGATCATATACTGCCATCCACATGAAACTTGGATGGGAGTAAAGAAGGCCCCCATGGAAACCCCCATGGAAAAGCCTTGCTTCTACTAGCAATGACACATTGTGATCAATAAATATTACAACAGCATGGCTTTAGAGCAGAACAGGTGCTAAACTGTTCTTCCTTATCTCCGAAGCAGCTAAAAGTATTTCAAAACTGCAGCAATTAGTCAGTTCCCTAATGCTTAGAGTGTTGATAAAGGAAGGGATGATGCAGCACAGCGGCAAACCCGCTCCTGTCCAAATGAGCCTTTGCAAGGTGTTGCATTACATTTCTAATAGCATTTTACAAAGCCTTCCAATCGTTTTGGAAATGTTGTTGCAGATTAACCAGGCTGCAAATTAAAAAAAGAAGAAGAAGAAGAAGAACTGTGGTTTTGCCGAGACACAAGAGACAATGTGAAATTGAAGCTGACTGCCACGGACAAAAGACAGATCACATCTGACATGATATGCATTCAAGCCTTGACTTTATTATCCCACATGACTTCTTTACTTAGTTGGTGTTTTCCAATGATGGATGGTTTCACTGCTGTTTTTCTGTTGGTACGCAGCTATGCAAAAAAATAAAAACAAAAACACAAAAACAACCTGCCAGCATTTCTTATAACTCAGAGGGTAAGTACAGGACAATCAGAGGGAGAACCCATTTAAATTGTAGTCTGCATCCACTTTACTTTTTTTTTTTTAACAAGGCAAGATAACGTCCTGGACTTGCATGCTCTGAGTTGCTGTTTGTTTGGAGTTGTATGTTCCCCCCTTGAGGTTGGCATGCCTTCTTTCTGTTTCTCCTTTCATTTTCTCATTGCGCTCCTTTCTTTCTCTCCGACTCTCTAGAGTGAGCGGCGCCATTGTGTGCTTGCGGCTTGTTTACGAGGAACACTGATTCACCCGTGAGGTTTGGCTTGCTTGTACCCGGAGTGTGAGTTGGGGAGGGCGGGGGGGGGGGAATATGAATGAATTTACTCCAGTACTCTATTTCTACCCTTTTATTCCCAAATTCTCCCATCAGCGTTCTTCCTCTCTACATGCTGATACCTCGAGTCGCACTTTTCCACTGCGCGCGCGTCAGTGAGTGTGTGTTTGCGCAGAGCCAGACGGGCGGCCAACACTGGCCAGAGGCTCATTTTTGTGGCCGGGCCAGTGTGTATCCCGACGGCTTGCAGGCGTCTCGGGGGCCAGCTCCTCCTTCCAGCTCCATTCCCTCACCCCGGGGCCTCTCCAGAGAGCCTTTGCGACCCAGCCACTGCTTAGTCATTTCGAGATTCTCCAGCACACAAACAGCACTTGGTTTCCAACATTTATTAAGAGTGACAGACTGCGATTGAGAGACCTGTTGAGAAGAAGAGGATGAGGAGGGGGAGGGTGGGGGGGGGGGGGGGGGAGAGTCAAGTATTCAAAAACTGGAAAGAACATTGAGAGCGGGTTTCACGGCTCAGCTGGCAATGGGAAGTCTTGGACTAAGATGTAATGATATCACTCCAAAAATGTCAAGGTTAAAAATGTCTGCCTGTCTGCCTCCCTAGCTGCTGCCGGCCATGTCCTCTATCTCTCATGTGCAATCCCGGTGGTTGCCATAGAGACCCGCAATATCGCCTATTCTGGGACACTAGCTGGCTGTTAAGAGAGTAAACCAGCAGAAAGTCAAACACGCTAAACCAGGCAACAGAAGTCTATATTTATCCACACCAGGGAAGAAAACGTGCAAACACCCCCCACCCCACCCCAAGAAATGTTGTAACTATAAAAACTTTGTTGGTTATTAATATCCACAACATGTATGACAACAACTGGCAGCCAGCGACTGGGCTCTTTTGTGTCGATAAGTGGGTCTGTGACCGTGTACACGTGGCAAACAAATAAAATGGCACACGGTTTTTGGGAAGTTCAGAAGCTTGGGACATCAACGAAGGAAGGGGGTGGTGTTTGATTTCTCGCTGACACAAGAGGAAAAAGTTGGGGGGTTGATCAGCGAGACCAAAAGGGGGAGCGAGAGACAGGGCATGGAGACAGCAGCATCCTCTGCTTCACACCTCATCTTTCCCACAGTATTTGGTTTGTTTACAAGCAGGAGTCAGTGACAGGTTCATTCCTTGCATCCCAGCCCAATGCCAGGCAGGAGGCAGTAAGCCTGGACTCTGAGGTCTTTCTGCCAATCAGTGGGCCACATGGGCCAGAATAACAACAAGCCGGGATTTCCATGTCGTCACAACCTCCCCCCTTTCCCACCAATGACTGACACTAATCTTTTCCATTTCCTCTTTGCTGTCTCATACTCCAGCTCCCCCCTTATCGCATCCATTTTGGGCAAGCCTTCATCACTCCGAGGGGCAACAGTAACCGTGAAAGATCAGGAACCTTACTGGAGGTCTGTCCAACCCCACCCCCCTCCCCTCTCTTACATCTAATCGTTTCTGCAGTTTGTGCTGGTTTGGCATTAGTGTCCGGATGCTGATACCTAAGACAGCAAACCCGACCCCTGCTGACTCCACACAGCCACATATCCCCAGAAACAACCCCCAGCTAACAGTTTAACCTGAAATCGCAACAACCATCTCCCTCCTAAGTCTGATCTACTTATCCCCTTCCCTTCAATTATTTGTTTTTCTTGCCATCTGATGGCCTCTACTATACAGTATCTGTGTGTACGGAGACATCCGTGAATGGCCAGCTATTCTGGGCATGTGGAACATGGCATGTGCCGGATCACATCCATGAGATCTCAACTACCATACCACGCTTACCATCCCCTGCTAAAGCATTTATACAGCCTGGCTCAGGTGTCTTGCCCAGTAGTCGCAGAGTCTGGAAAACATTTTGCTTTGTCACAAAAGGCCAGAAGCTTTTCTGGTGCACCACAAGGGTGGCCCAGGGTGGTCAGACAAGCCCTGGCAGTCTCATCAACCTATTCCAAGTAAACTTCCAAAAAGTGCAATCCTAATCCTCTTAGGTGTTTGACTGTGGTTTAAAAGTATTTATGATCATGAGCACGAGAGTGATCCAGTGTGTCAGTGTTACGAGTCTCCCTGCTTTGCAAAAACAGATCAAGAGAGCAACAGAAAAACTGAAGAGAAGCACTTGGAGAGACAATTGGGCCTGAGATATTCTGTGTTCTCCATAACATGCCTTTGAATCCTTTGAAAGAAAAAAAAAAATTACCACAGTCTCTGCAGAGCTACAGCTCTTGTAAATAATCTGAGTCTGGGCGCCACCTCAGAATCCCAGCCTGGTCCCTGGCCTGATGGGTACCATGTCAGTTCAAGAGGAGGGAGTGGGGGTGGTTGTTGGAAGAGGAAAGACTGAGGCGAGGAAAAGGAGGGTGAAAGAGGGGAGGAGGTAGAGGGGTATCCAGGCCTGCTCTTGCATCATCGTTTTAGCACTACTTATCGAATGCTGCCTGGGTGAGAGAGCAGGCTACATGCATATAAGTCAAGGAACTGAACAGGCACTAGTCCCTCTTTCACTCTTTTGTCACACGTTTTTAGAGTCAATCAACAACGTTTGCTCGATTACATCCCAAATTCTTGAGCACACTTTGAGAAAAACATGGAAAAATTCTTCTCTGCATGCTTTGTAAACAGAAACTAATGTTTCAGTACAGACATCGTTAATCCTTACAGCAATTACAAGGACTTATTGTCACAGCTAACCCAGCAGCACAGTGTTTTCCCACCCAAATGAACCGCACTTGTTAAATTCAACACACATTTTTTCTCACACCATACCAAATCTTTGTAGGGTTTACCTGCATCCAGTCTTCTTCTTTCCAACCTTTACCGGCATATTGCTACATATCTTGGCACATTACTGCCACCTGTAGATGACTTGAATTAAAAGTAAAGGTGGAGAAGTGGCACCTCAGTGTTTTATGTGCCACATATTTGAAACAAGGCTTATGCAGCTTAATCAAGGTAGAAGACCTCACTGTTTGCAATAAATTCCAGTGTATAGTTACTCCTTGCTCTGCATTGTACTATATTCCAAAGTTTTACGTTGCTTTTAGACTTGACCTTGATATTCTTTATATAACACACATTTAATAGCTTTGTTAAAATGTACTATACAAATAAATTTGTCTTACTTGAATAATCTGGAGCCATTTGTAAGGCTGAGTATAGCATACATGTGCGTGCGTGCATTTTTGACAATGAAAACATAACAAAAAGACTTAATACACTGGGTGGGAGATTTCCCCATTACAAGGGATGTCAGGGATTTCAGGTCTGGTCCATTACTTCCAAAACAAAGAATGTTTATAGGCTAGAGAAGGGTCTAGCTGAGTATGAATATGGAAAATTGTCCTGTTTCAAACATGCATGGCTTAATAGAAAGAAAGAAGGCATAGAGGAGACATGAGAGAGAATGTGTGAAAGATGAAAGCCAGTGAAAACCCTGAGGTCATATAAGAACATACTACTAGGTCAATGAGACAAACGGGAAAGAAGACAGAAGGAAAAAAAGATGCAAATCATACTGTATAGTACAAAAAAACACTGCTCCTGGACTCCAGCTTGCAAGCATGCAGAACACTTGTGCTTATTGTCAAGCGTGTCACAGTGGATGTGACACACAAACATGTGTGTCTCCATCGCACGCAACTTGTGAAATGAGGTTGCAATGACAAGTGTTATAAGTGCTCCACATTTTACAGCGCTCGCAGCAGCAGCAATCACGTCCAGACCAATATAACACAAATGTGGGAGAATGAACTCTAACACAGGGCTAAACTTGACCACACTGTGTATACAACATTCAGGAATTCAGATTTTACAATCTCGCGTTCTTGGTTAAACACATCGCCCCAAAACTTTTGCAACTGCTAAACTTTGGAATGTCGTAATACTCGCAAGTTAAGCTCAGCTCATCTTATTATCTGACTCCCAAATGTGCAAATTGTAACCAGCAACACAGAGAAAACATGTGACGAGATCAAATTTACACAATGTAGCTTGCAAGGGAAAAAGAAAAATGACGATTTGAACAGACATGAAAACGAGCTAACCTGACATGAATCACAGACCTTATTTGATAGAGTTATGATAAAAGAAAGACACTACATCTTCTTTTACATATCAGGACCTAATAAAGACAAATGTACTTCTTATTAGGACTACACCAAAATACAGAAGCGGTGGATGAATGGTTAAGTACGCCCTGTGATTCAATAGCTTGTAGAACCACCTTTAACTGTAATAGCTTGAAGTAATGCTTGACTTTATCCATCAGTCACATTGGTCTCGTCTCTCCAAAGGACATTATTCCAGAACTCAAGTTGCTCAAATGCAACTTTGCAAACTTAAGGTGTGCTGCAATGTTATTTTTAGAGACAAGAGGCTTTCTCCTGGCAACCCTTCCAAACAAGCCATAGTTGTTCAGTCTCAACATTTAACATGACGACTCAGGCCTGTAGAGTCTGAGATGCAGATCTTGGGTTTTTTGTATTTTTTGCACTTTTTCTGAGCACTGCACAGTGAATGTGTTGGGATGTCAACTCCTGGGAAGATTGACACAGAGCTCCATAATTTCTATTGCTGCAGAATGATGGACTTCAAGTCTTTGGGAAATTATTTTATAACTGTTTGCTGACGTCTTTCCTCCTTGGCATTGTGTTAACAAACACCTGAATGCGTCAGACCAGCAAACTGCCAAAATGTCTGTTTTTATAGAGGTGCTCACACTTGATGATCAGTTTCACATCTTGCAGGCTTGACTACTTTAAGCTACAGAGAAAATGCAAAAGTTTCCTTAACCCAGGTAACTGGAAATGAGAGAGTGTCTTCCATGTAGCCGGCCCTATCCTTTCAGACTTCTCTCATCCAGGCCTCTTGCCTGGCTTCATTCAGAGTTTGGCAGCACAGACTTAAACAGAAGGAGAAAACTGAGTGAGTTCTATCTTCAGGTCACTACCAAGGATACGCTACATCATCACTATTGAGACATCCATGATATCAAGTCATTAACAGCATACCTTTAACATTATAAAGCTGCCCATGCTGTATGTAACATACACTTGTACTGTGTGTGTGAATGTATCTCAGCTCTTGACTTTCAGTAAATGTGGCAGGTGTAGAGGAGAGCAGCAAGCAGACAGACACAGTTCATTTAGAGTGGAGATAAAAGAAAGCACTCGGGCTTTCTTCCTTATATCCTGCTGGTGTGTGGTTTACAATACACTGCAGTTAATTGATACTGTGTGTATTAGTTTATTGTTTGCAGTTAATTTGTGTGGTATTGCAGCACAGCAGTTGCGGTAAAGCTGTGGCTGATCACAGCAGTTTGTCAGCCTCTAGTGGTTACCTGTAGAACTTTCAGCTGACACTGTAGTAGCAGATTTCAACTGCTGGAGCTCCTCTTTGGCTACTTACACTGTCTGCAATAAGACTGAACAACTGATAAGGCAAAGCCCAACTAGTTAGTCCAGTGATTCCTTATCCTTTACCTAAAACTGAGTCTTTATTAAAAAGTGTAACAACATTTTAAGTGTGCATTTTCATTAGATGACTATAGGGTCGCCGGTAGCAACATGACTCCTATGTGTTTGATTATATTTTTCTTGTCAGCGTCTCCTAAAAGTGACGACGTGTTGCCGATTAACACAATGTTCACTTCCGTTTATGAAATCTGAGTCATGCTTCCTGTGCGCCGAAAGGCTGAAACGGTGAGATTATCTCGCCTTTTGCATCATTTCATACACCAGCTTCCATTCATTAAGTCATTCATCTTTCACACTCATCTCTCCTTCTGTTTCATACTTCTGTGTCACTGTCCCCAGCGGGTTAGTGCCTCGAAGTTCCATCTGTCAGCACCATCCAGGAGGGGTGACAGAGCGGATGAGGCCCGGGGGAGACACATCAAACGTTGGATGCTGGCCTTGGTTCTCCCCCCGCCCTCCCCGTCTCCACCTCTATTTGAGTTTGCTGGCCCCTCCATCTGTCTGCGCATGATTTGGAGCTGGCTGTCGCAGGAAGGAAAGAAAGGACCTCCACCAATGACAAATGACAATCTCAGAATAAACACGCCGGAGAGGGAGGGGATGAGAAATAGAGCTGAATCACTCTTTCATCATCCATCAGTCTCTGTTGGTCTACTCATTAACCTCTGGTCTCTGCCCATGACTCTCTTCTGGTGCCTGTCACTCATTTTCTCTCATTCTCTCACTCTTGTAATCATATCGGGCAATTTGTCCTTTTGCAGCTAGACTGACAAGTTTGGCACATTTCATCTTGTACAGAGTTTTACCTGAAAAGTATCAGTTTGATTTTAATCACAAAACACTGAGTTATTCTACAGCAGTACAACTTATGAGTGCATACCAACAGTACACCAGCTCGCTCTCTACTCTAGCTCTCAGCACTAGCTAAAACCTGTAGCCAACATGCCAAGCCCCCCTGATCCCAGTGCCGGCTCAACCAAGCACACACATGACAGATGCCTACTCTGCTGCAACGCAGGCATTCAGAGCATCTCCTCCAACACCAAAGGCATATTCCTTTTATAACCAGCAGGGATTAGGGCCCAATGGAGGAAGCTAGCATGTGCACCGGCCTTAGGCGGCTTGCAGATAAAAAAGCATCTCAAATTGAATCAATAACCACCAGCCGCCAACTAATCCTGGCTAGCCCCCATAAACACCACTGCAGCAGTCCCTCTGCCAATGCCTTAGCCCTGCTCCACCACTCCCAAGCTCCCCTTCATCTTTTTATAACTGAACCCAAGTGGCCATGCAGGGGTGCTCAGGTGAGGGCTTTTTAAGCAGGGTAGGGTGAGATATATATTCAGAGCACAAGGGGGATGAAGGGGTACACTTGTTCGCCCAGGTAATCCATGGGCAGACAGGCCAGCTTTGGATTGCACGGTGACGGGCAGCTGGAGAAAAGTGGACAGCTGATGTAGGTCGAGCCCATCCGCAGCACGCCAGACGGGATAAAGAGATATAAGCCCCACCATGCTCAGAGCTCCCCCCCCCCATCCCCCGAACATAGACCCGTGTCATTCCAAATCTCTTTCATCTTCTAACCCAGCGGGTGCTAAAGCAAACTTTCCACATTGGCTCTCCAGGGTCTGGGCATTATGGAATTGCAAAAAGATATGCTCTCTTTTCTCAGTGCCTCAAAGGAGTGCCGCACTCCTTCAGTGATGGAGTCATTCAACGGGTGTGAATGATGCAGACACCGCTTTAAACAGGCAATAACTGCATGAAATTCACCAGAGTAAAAGATCCAATTAATTTAAAAAAACTGCATTGTGTTTACCTTTCACCAAACAGGTTAAGTTCCTTGAACTCTAAAAACATGGCACTACAATGTAGTGTTTAAACGGGAAAAATTCCATGTTTTACACCAGAAAGAGACACAAATCCATCAAGCACCGGCTTTGGTAACTTCATCGCATAGACGCTTCCATTTGTGTCACCATTACTACCCTGGTTTCAGCTGCACTCAGACCAAACCTCTACATCAGTGCTGATAAAAGAGAAGTCAAAATCAGAAGCAAAGACATTGCCGAGCTTTTGTTGTTGTTTTTTTTCCACAGTCTTTTCCACAAAGTTTCATCTTTTCATAGTGTTGCAACATCACCCTCTCTGTAGTCTCTGAATCTCTGAGCTTAATGGTGGAAAAATTGGACACAAACGCACAATAATGCTGTAAACTCAACTGCGGCGACAGCAGCACAACACGGCAGATTACAAAACTCAAAAGCTGCACGACCTGCAGAAGTGGCCGTCAACTATGTCGTCGGTGCCATTCGCGAGACGCCGCATGTCGGGTATAACGCGCCCCTTAGGGGGTGCACCAAGGACGGGCACAATTTTGCAAAATCAAATCTGTGGAAGCATCTGCTGTAAATTAGGGAGCAACCAAAAGAAGCTGCTGGTTGAGCTCTAGAACACTATTCACAGAAAAAGTCAGGGCCTCAAACTATACAGACAGTGGGCGGTGTGTCGTACTGTGAAAACATTACTCTATTCACAGAAATTGGAGAAGTGGAAGAAGATGGATGGGATGGACAATACTGCATATTTATCAGTATTACACTTTTCAGCAGAAGCAGTGCTGCACAGCTAGGCATACTAAGTGTGGGGATCCCTGTGTTTCTATTCTAGCCACTTCATGTCTTTTTTACCACTATCCCCTTTTATCTCCTCGACAGCTCAGTTTTTCATTTCAGACGTTTAGAAAAACTTAGTGTGGGTCACTTAGTCTGTTGGCAATACATCATCAGCTTTTTGCTAGGAGACAGAAATGACAAGAAGGCACCATCATGAAACACAAAGTCAGTGGAAAGCCATGAATTGTTTTTTCTTCCACTGTGGGCAGGACATGAATGTGTACTGTCTCTATTCCCCTGGTGTTAAATAAAGACTTTGCTTGCAAATATAAGCGACATGTTTTTACAGTAAAATCAATTTGTCATCTGCTTTTATAGCTCACAAGCCCTCAGTGTCAGCTCACTCACACACACACACTCCTCACAGCCTTCTTCTTTCTCCCATCTAAATTATTATCATTTTCCCTCTTTAAATTTTGGGTTGGGGCAGAAGATGCAAGCTAAGACGAGGATCAAGCCGTGGAGTGGTGGGATTTCCAAGCTGTCAGGAAAACTCAGCAAATCCTATCCCCAGGCCACTGGCTCCACGCAGGAATGCGGGTTGTCCACTTTAATTGTGCTTTTCTCCCGATCCCCATCTTGCAAAATCAAATTTCCCTTTTCCCACTTGTGCATTCCCTGAGGAGCCTGGTGTAACATCTTTAAACGCTAACTCGAGGCCACATATAAAAGTCACAGAGAGCTTAAAAAGAGGAGGTTTCGATAGTTAGATAACCGAAAACTTCAAAGTCAAAAGGACTATAAGAGACAGCCGGACAGTAAATCAGGGAGACACTTCAAAGTAAGCTATGGAAACAGTCGTGCAGATGGATGGATGGATGCATGGATGGATGGATACAGGGATGGATAGATGCAGGGATGGCAGACAAAGAGAAAGAGAAGGATCACAAAATGATTCAGAGACAGCACACAAAACCAACACCACCAACAAAACACCCCAACAATAAGCTGCATATGAACTAGAACTATCAATGTAGAAAAAGTATGATCATTGGTCTCTCTCTCTTTCTCACACACACTCACACACACACACACACGCACACACACAGCTGTTGTTAACAGCCAGCCAGGGAGGCTGACAGAAAGGCAGACAGACAAATAGAGTGAGAGATCTCCATGTGAAAGACAAAGGAGGGTACAGTAGTGGGTAGCAGCAGGCAGCAGCCAAGGGAGACTTCATTAGTGAGGTCAGTGCCCCAGGGTACTTAGTGTAACACTGGAGGCCTATGCACCCACCCCCCCAGCCCTATGCCGAGGTGGATATTGCATCTTTGCGATAACATCTCCCTACATAGGAGGGGGGCCCCAGCATCACAGCATAAAGACCCCTGTTTTCGGCAAGTTTGAAATAAGGCTTTGTTCCCCCAAGGCCGCGGTCCCCTCCCCCCACCACCTTCTCCTCCTACTCTTTCCTCTTGGGTGGGCCAGAGACTCTCCAAAAAACTGAGCAACTTGTGTCTGGGGATAGACCCCCCTCCCCAACACCACCAACACCACTACCACCACCACCACCACCCTCTGCAGATATACACAAACGCACAAAAACACACTCACACGGGCGCATATACAGGCATGTGCACACTTACACACACATATCTTCCACCGGCCTCAACCCCCTGATCCAGACAGTGGCGTCCCCTGGCTTTTGGCCACGTCTGTGTGGAGTGGTTGGTGAGAGAGGTGGAGAGCCTAGGCTTCATGGGGGGAACTGCTCCAGGAGAGAGGCCTTGGTGGGCTCATCTCACCCAAGGGAGAGTAGGAGGGGGTGGGGGTGGGGGGGGCACAGAGAGGTGTGTGTGTGTGTATGTGAAGGCCTGAGGGGGCCTAGCCCTGGTCAAAGGTGCCTGGCTGCCTGGGCACTCCAGGGAGCTCCAGAGACAGGCAACCTTTACATGGAGCCTCCATTAGTACAGACACTCCACAGTCAGTTACATGCAGTTTACTGTAAAAGCTCTCACTGCTCATCAATAGCCATACACACGCTCAAACATGCACAGACCATAATAGTAACATTCATGAATTTGCACGTTAATTTTTTTTTTTTTTTACCAGCGACTTCACACCAGCTAACAAAACCAAGCAAGCCTCACACGAGTGTATGCTAAGAGGCTTTGTCAAGGTCTTACTGTAGGATGGACAGTATAAATATCCCTGTTGTGATGCTGAGATGGGTTGCCAGGTAGGAAAGACATGCACACCCCCCATTTATACCCACATCTGCTAGTGGATTTATAGGACCTTTAAAACGGATCAATCATTTTCCACTCCCAGGTCTCTACACCTCTCATCCACTCTCTCTTCACTTTCCTTTTTGATTCTACTGTCGGAGCGCACATGCAAAAAAAAAAAAAAAAAAAAAGAAGAAGAAGGAGGGAGCGGGGTTACACGTGTGCATTTTGCATCTAATGTAACATAGCCGTATGTGCGCTCGTGCGCGCAACTCTTTGCGTGTGTACGTATGCGCACAAGGCAGTATGCGCTTAGTGGCTCAGTCAACTACCAGCGCTCGGCGCTTTAATGTTCATTATCACTTGTTTTATAGTGGAATATTTAAGTCAGGGGGCCTTGGCGTGGCTACGGCTATAGTTAGAGAACAAAGGAAAGCGCTGGGGGTGTCAGGAGGGTGTGGCATGCCGGAGCACAGCATAGAGCTTTTCAGTAAGTGTTGCACCCCACACTTCATGGAAAGCCAGGGGGGCTGGCCAGACCAGCCGTGCAGGCAGACGGAGCTAAATTCAACTCATTCCCGTATTAATGGGAGCTTATGTGCCATTCCACCTCACTGAAGAGGGCATTAGCTAGAGCCAGACAGCCAGGATACACCTCAAAATATCTCATCTCTCTGGCCCACTCTGTCTCTCTTGCATTCTGTATTTTTCCTTACATGTGGGTTTGGCAGCGCGGTCGGTTACGCTAAGTCTGTGTCTGTTCAGTAGACTGCTCTGTCTAAAACTCAGCAATTTCTATTCACTGCATATAAAGCCCTGGGTAAACTAAATAAGAATGTCATCTGCTTGCCATAAAAGTGGTTTGGCAGGACAGTCACATCACTTAAGACATAAATAGAAAGGTAGGCAGGCTTCTCAGACAGAATGGATCTATAATGCAATGAGGCTTGGGGTTTTTTTTTTCCACCTGCAGAAAATTTAGGTAATAGTGATATACTGTGTCTATCTGGAAGTTTGCTTTTGCTCTCCGGTTATGGATATGACATGATGTTTGGTCCCTCTGGCACAGGGTGAGATGGACTTTCCAGGCCTGTGATGAAAACCTCTTGACACCCCTGCAAAATGCACATACATTTCACTGGAGCTGGGTCAAACTGAGGGCCACTGTCACTTACTGTGTCGCTGAGTATAATTTAAAAGAAGCACATCATTCACTTCAGACGGAGCAATTAAATTATATTTGACACTGGCTCTCTCTGCAATGTGCTTTACAATGCTTGGCTCTCTCACATCAGTGCTGTTTCTCTGATGATTATGTCCGTGCCAAGATAGTTTTTTCCCCTTTAGCCTCAAATTGTTTTGAAGCGTGTTGTTCTGCTTTTAATTGTCTTCAACTGGTTTGTTTTTTCGCTCTCCCTTTTGTTTAGGGATTTCTGTGTATACATACACATACACTGGAACATCGAAAGACATTCATTGTATAACAGGGAATTTTGTGTGTGTGTGTGTGTGTGTGTGTGTGTGTGTGCGCGGTGCAATGGAACGAGCTGAAGAGTTATTAGCTGGCAGGGATAATTGGGCTCTATGTAGGTGGCATGACCCAGCTGTCTGCAGCAGGAAGGCCCAGAGCTGAGCGTGACCTCAACCGCTGACCTTACAAATGCAATACAGTGACCTCTGACCCTCCCCACATTAAAGAGACAGTGTTGTCTTTCTGCAGTCAGCCAGCAAATTGGAGCACAAGAGGCCAGAGAATCTTCTCCTGCTCTGTTTGTTCAGACTGGGGTTGCATCCTGTTGTATTGTCATCGGAATCTCTGTGAGAAATATCACTGCATGGCTGCAAGGTGCATTTTAAAGGATTTTTTCCCCATACGCCTCACCTCTCCTCCTCGACCCACTCCTTTTTTTAACACAGTGTATCACCTATATGTAACTAACTGTATAAATGAGGTAAACCTGGGGTGGGGCAACGAGAAAGATATCACTAAACTCTTCTACATGGCATTTCACGACCTTCACTGCTGTGATGCTGTTCCACTGCTACCAGATCAGAATTATAGCCAGTAAAAAAGTTCTTCATAAAGTAGCAGAGGTGCATTTTTCAGGTGAAACAGGCTGTTTGTACATTACACTAACTTGCTGACTCTCTTGATTAGTACAGACCTATTGACACATTAGCGTGCAAAAGTTTTGCCCGTCCCTCATTATCCCTCTTAATATTTGACACATTTTCAGTCCAGTCCTTATACTTGATCATTTTCAGAAGAATGTTTTTTTGTTTGTTAAGCCTCGTCACTTATCACACGAATCCCTCAAGCATAAAAAGTCAAATAACTCAAGGGATGAACCTGTGTTGTGTCAACACATAACATCTCAGTATGATATGAATTGTGTCCAAAAACAAGAAGTGGCAGGCTTACAAATATATCTACAGCAGGTGAACAACGCCTGGGCCTTCAGCTGAGAAATTTATTGTCCACTAAAGCCTCATCAGAAATGTTCTCAGTGGAAGATTGGTTGTCAAAAATCCATTCTTAAGGAAGGCAAACACGGAGAAAATGCTGAGGTACGCCACAGTGAACAAGAACTAGATGGAAAATCTGTGGCAGCAGGTGGCATGGATCGTCTACAACCATGTGTAAAACATGGTGGAGGCTCTGTCAAGGGTTGGGATTACAAGTGATCCAGCAGTGTTGGGGGTCTTGATCAAGAGTTCCATCAGATTTTGATCCACCATGTGATACCATGTGAAAAGCTTCTGACTTGTAACAGGTTATTTTTTTATATGAAAATGATCCCAAACACACTGCCTTCAGAGAACAGAACTAAAGGCTGCCAACATCCAAAGAAGAGCTTTTAACATCCTTCTGGAGTGTTGAGGACTATAGATCTGCCTAAGAGGGTTCAGGCTGTGTTGAAGAATAAAGGAGGTCAACACAAATACAGAATTTCAAGCAAATGAGAATTTAACAAACTCTGTTTTTGCCTTATTTGATGTTTTTTCATGCATGTTCGCAGAGGTTTCAATAAATCTCTGGATTCTATTTCCCGTGTTCCTACCAAAATATAAAGAAATAAGAGAGACTTCGGATTTTTGCACAGCACTGAGCAAAAAAAACCACAACGTTGAAAAGAAAAATGAAACATCATAAAGGAACATTCCGCAGGATGTAACTATTATGTCTTTTTTGTTGTTGTTGTTGTTGCTCCTGGAAAAACACAAGAATTTCATCTCCTCTATCATCCAGTCATCACAAACAGGTTATTTAGTTTGTTGTGTTGGAAAAATAAACTAAGCATGAATGTTTCTCAGGGACCAAGCTGAGTGTGGCATCAACAAAATTCCAACGCGAGTCACCGATCCGTGCAGTGCTCGCACACAAGAAAGACACGCACAAAGACGCAGCCATACACCTACATCTTTATTTTTGGATACAGTCTCTCAAGAGATCACCCCTGTTGCCTCTCTGTGCATCAGTCACCGAGGGGGTAGGTAGGCCTCCCCTGGGGACATTAGAGAGAAAGATATCTGTCAAGATGGAAGCGGTGCTCCCTTAGGCTGCCACTGAGCGACAAGTGTGTCCCTTTCCCTGCCCTCCTGTATCACAATACTGCTGTTGAGTGACTGGAAAGCCCTAATGGATGTAGGTATCTGCTGTTACTCTGATCTTCTATAAAAGCCCCCGGTGAAAAAAAAGATAAAGGAAAAACCAGAGGGAGGGGGAGAGCATGTGTGGGTATAATGTAATGTGTATATGTAGGAACTCCTTTGATGGGGAAATGCGCCTGACTTGGTAGCCTGTGAGTTAGTGTGAAGAAATATAATGAGGACATATGTGGGTGCACAGAAAAAAAGTGTGTGTGTGTGTTTCAGTGTCCAGCATACATTAAATGTGTGTGTTAGGTCATTAGTAGGACTTTAAAGGCTTGGCATCGCCATTGAAATGCGCAATAAACCAGAGGAATTCAACAACTCACAAGGTCATCGAGGAAAAAAAAAGATTTAACAGCTAATTCATCATCTAGATGACGGGGGTTTTTAAGCATCCGACCCCCCCAAAAGCCGCTTTTTGTTTCATGCAGCTTCACAGAGTGGTCAACCTTACTACCGAATTACTATTATTATTATTTTTTCAGCATATTCAGCATAAATGCTTTCACTGATTGTACAGGCGACATTCAAGAGTTTGCCACCAAGTCAGTCGTCAGAAAATAGCCAGGTCTCCGTCAATTTAACGTTTCCATTGGGGGCCGTCTACAAGAGGTGCAAAGTGTGGAAATTTATTCTGTACCACCCCTCCGAACAAATCAACAGAGAATACTGTTTCCACTCAGGAAAGAACTCTTCACATCTCAGATATTCTTACGGCATCTTATTTTCTGGGTCTCACATGCTCGCTTGCTCGCACGGACCACCCTGGTTCATCCCACCCCATCTTTCATTTCACAGCCCAAATCCCTCTTTCCTCTTCACTTCATCCTGTCCATATCCTCCTTCATCCCAGTGCTCTTCTGTGTCTTGCCTGTCACAGATTTTTTTCTCACCTCCTCTCCCTGTTGTTTTTTCGTTGTTTACTGCACATCCATCTGCCCTCTAGAGCTGCGTACTGACTGCAGCCTGAATGAGCTACCAAAGAAGGAAAACCATGGGTGCCATGTGAAGTGGCAGCTTCAGTGCACCATATCTAGGAGATCCAGGTACTCTATGGATTAAGAAAAATTGCAATTCATATAAATAAAGAACTTAAATGCAACTTTCTGTGCAGACTCACATTAAGTAAGAGTAAAACAAGCAGTGTTGTGTCGGGTAGTACATATGTAGAGTACACATGCTACCCATTAAGGGGTAAGAGGGGTAAGATGGCATCAATTGATCTCCATAGGGAAACATTTTCTCTGCACTTCATTCTTACAAAGCGCTGGGAGCAGTCAACAGTCATAGTAGGGCCCACTTTACAACTCCAGATGAATCTGGGGTGAAGGGGACAACAACAGAAGACTCTCTCTAGCATGTTTATCCATCTGATTTATATGCTATGCCTGGTTATAGTATTGTGCAACAGGTTCAAACCAACCCTAGAAAAATGGGAAATAGGTGCAGCAATTTATTGAAACTTGTACAAACATTAATGGAAATAAAGTACATACGGCAAAAATATTGCCTTTCAATGAACTTGAAAGTCAACATTTGGTATGGCCGCCTTTAATCTTCAACAGAGTCTGAACTCTCTTATGCAGCTTTGTTGTAATTTCTTTAAGTAGTCTTCAGGAATAGTTCTCCAGGCTTCTTGGCAAACTTTGAAAGTTCTTATTTGGATGCTTAATGAACTTTGTTTTGTTCTCTGTAAAGATGAGCCCTCACTAAAGTTGAAGTCTGGACTCTGGGGAGGCCAATCCATGACTGATAGAGCTCCAATGTGTGTTCTTTTATCCAGTTGTGCTTTTACTGCATTGGCAATATGTTGGCAATTATTGAAAGACCTTAAGAAAGGCTGGAGAACTACTGATTTATGACACTTGAAAAATAACCAGAAATTTGGGTACCATGAAAGGAAGCTTAAAAAAAACAGGATGATTCAAGACTTTTGCACAGTACTGTATTACTACGTGAAGATATCTGCTTATACAGAAGCAACCATGGGCATGAATTCTATAGTTCATTGCTTACAAAAGGTCTTTCCAAGTCTGTAAAAACAGGCTACCCTGGTCTTTGGTATCAATGTCTCTGCAAATTCAGTTCACTTTGGGTCCTGTCTTGTGTCCCTTGCATTAGCTGTAGCATATTTCATGAATACTTTATTATAATCATTATTTTTGCACTCTAAACGGAGGAGAAGATGTGACCTTTAATAAAAACTGTTGACTCTCCATGCCTCCCTTTAGTCAAAGATGATCTTATCAAAAAGGGGGATAAAAGAGTGAAGGAGAGGAGAGTGGAGATAAAGTGTGAATGGCAAATGGAAAAAACAGAAAGGTGGCTGTAAAATAAAAAAAAATAAATGGTACAGGTAAAAAAAGAATTAAATAAAAAATACTGAACTAAAGGGTGGAAATAAAAAGACACTGAGCGATATACAGATCTGACAGAGTGCAGCTAAAGGCAGAGTGGATGGCTCGGCCTATTGTTTCAGGCTAATTTCATGGGATCAAACCAAAGCACAGCCCCAGACACAGACAGAGCTACAGCAATCTGCTAGGAAATCTCCCCTCTAATTGGCCCCATGGAAAAGGCAACTGCCTGCGCACTGCTGCTTGCTCTTGATTGCTGCACCTCCCTACATAACCGACTACACCAGCAGCAGCTAGGCCTGCCAGTCAATCAGCACAGCGACAGCTAGCCCTGTGTACCAATAAAGACATCACACAGGGCTAACAGTAAGTGATTAATCTGTGATGCTGGAACACTGTGTGTCAGTTTTAGATGAGAAAGGGGGGAAAAACAAGGCTTTCACTGTCTATCAGCCAGTCTGACGGATGAAAACACTGCCAGACCCTGGGACAAGGAGTGAAAACTTGACAGGGATCGACTGTGTCTCTTTGTATCTCTATGTGGATGCATGGGTGGGACAATAAGGGTGAGAGAGGATTTGATTTGAAAGGGTTTATTTTGAAAGAACACAGCAGCTGAAGGAGGGCGATCGAACAGAAAGCTCCATACGATGGGTTTACAAGTATCTTTCTCTTTGACCGACTTCCCCTCGCTCACCTACACGTCATTGTTGTCCCCTCCATCTTTCCTCACACTCTTAATGTACATCTTGATAATGTGCAAGTTTTTCTTGCATGTGTGCAAGAAAAAATACTTTTACATTAAATTACTCTGCCGAACATCAGCAAAGATAGGCAGGCAATACAGTGAAAATACACTACAAGGAAAAGTCAGAGGTTAAATGGCGAGCTTCGGCATAATCTTGTACAGAGAGTCTGCCAGGGCCCGATAGAGGCGACAGTCCCTTTCTGGGGTGACTCATTGTTTCCGAGGCGTTTCATATGAATCGCATTAGGAGACAAAACACAAAACAGAGTCCTCTGCTGCCTTCCTCGCTCCTTTTTCCCAGGCTTCTATCTCATCCTCTGTTCCTTCTCAGCATTCTCCTGCTCTTATTTTGATTCGGCTCACAGGCAGTCGCATGTATCATCTTCACCTCGCTCTTCATCATGTTTCCCACTTCGTTTCTTCTGCGTCTATAAATGTCAGTCTGCTCCTTTTTCATTTCACTTAATGAAACAAAAAAGGAGTTGGTAAGAAATGTCAAACGCACCAGTTACTGTGCTTGTCAATCACTTTTATATATTTTTCGACATATTTCCTTAGCATCGCTCACTCAGTGTTTTGTTACCATTTCAGGAGCCAACTGTTTTTCGTCTGGTATTTCTTCACCTGTCTAGTCGATAGTGTGGCTCAGAGAACTTGGTTATCAGATCACTAAAAGGTACCCAATCTGCCAGACACACATGTATATGTCACATGTTAGGTTATTGATTTTTTTTAACCTCTTTTTCTGTGCCAAGATATCGTTTAGTACTTAAAACCTTGCTACTGACAAGCCAGTATTTCTACTGGCCTGTGATCATAATCTGGGTTTTCCCTTTTCCGTTCAAGTCCAGTAAAGTTAAGAAATATACACTGTATATAAAAGATGATTGTAGTCAGACTGAAAGCTTCAGCTGTAGCATTTTGACGGTCTCTATTTTGTTGTTTTCTTTGGAGCCACAAGTGTCCAAATACAGAGGAATGCCCCATTATCAGCGTGCAAGGTGCATCCCAACATCTTATAGATGCATCACATGGAGACCGCTTTATATGTACCATATAAATCAAATACAGTGGAACCCCGACTTATGAATACCCCATTTAACGAAAAATTCAAGTTACGAAGGCACTTAACGGCAATATTTCTTCCCGTGTTACGGCAAAATGCCCACGTAACAAAATCCGCTGGCTCTGATTGGCTGAGCCCAGAATGCCCAGAATGCCTTCCGAATCATGTGACAGCCCATTGGCTTTCATACTTGCACTTCGCTGTTCCACTTGAACGACATATTGTTGTTGCAGTTAGCAATTAGCATATAGCCTATCGTTCACTCAAAAGGCGCGATGGGTGCTTCGACTTACGAAAATGTTCGACTTACGAAAGACCCTCGGGAACAAATTAATTTCATAAGTCGGGGTTCCACTGTACTAGCAACTAATTCATGATAACAGTGCAATTAATATCAAAGCAAGCCTGACTGATTTTGTATTGTTAAGGCTAATACTGACACCAGTATTTAGTGATCATAAATATATCAAAATTAGTCATGGATTACTTGTTTATGCTGTTTATGCTGTTTGTGGCATTGCAACAGTGTGCTGCCAAAAGAGTGCCCTCTGGTGGACACACTATGGAACATTAACATTCATAGGATGGTTGAAGGGTGTTTCTCTGCTCTCTTCTTTACTTTTTAAAAATTTCACTTACTGGCTGTTACAAATGTTATATCGATATATTAGCAAACAGCTAATGTTGGCAGATATATCAGTGGAACTGATATTCCGATAACCAATAACCAGTTGGGCTCTCTTACTTCTAAAGTTATTCTCCCGAAAAGCTCTAAGGTAACAACATCTGAAGTATGGCTAAACTGCAGCACACATCTCAATCAAAGCAGCTATAATTATAATAATGTATGACTTATTTAAATTGAATCTCCATTACAGTTATGAAAAGATAAATCAGGCTTCAAGGCTGGAGCATGGTTATCTGTAATAATAATAAAAATGGATTGCATTTATATAGCGCTTTTTTGAGACCCTCAAAGCGCTTTACAATTCCACTATTCATTCACTCTCACATTCACACACTGGTGGAGGCAAACCACAGTTGTAGCCACAGCTGCTCTGGGGCAGACTGACAGGGCCCCTCTGGCCATCACCAGTAAGCGGTAGGTGAAGTGTCTTGCCCAAGCACACAATTACCAGAACAGACAGAGCTGGGGATCGAACTGGCAACCTTCCGGTTACAAGACGAGCTTCCCAACCCCCTGAACCACAGTAGCCACGAGTGCCAGTTGCAAGCTTGGGGTGGGGTGCATCAGGAATGAGGTCACATCCGCTGTGGAGAAAGATGGCAGCGTAACATCACAGTCAATGACTCGCATTTTGGGGCCCAACCTCTAGAGGCCACTCGGGGAACTGCAGTTTTTGCTACCCTCGCAATGGTTTGCTGCTTCTTGGCGAAATTAACATCAGTATCTCTGACATGTTTAAGAAAACCACTGAGAGTAAAAGTGGATGAAAAGTCCGGCCAAGTTGTCCAAAAAAACATGCCTCACTGTGTACGAGTCCATGTGTGCAGTGATATGTGTGTGTGTCTCCGATGACAGGCGCTCTTAGTGACTTACAGTATGTGTATCTGTGTGTTATGAGAGCGTATGGGAGATGGAGGGGGGGGGGGGGGGGGGGGGGGGGGTAAACCCTTCTAAATATGCATCTTAATGGCTGCTCTGTTCCCACCATTCACATTCACACAAGTGATGGAGAGAGAGCGTGGGGGCGAGAGGAGCGGCGGACGTGGAGAAGTGGTGCTGTGTGTTTTCAAGTGGCCAGCCAAGACAGGGACAGAAAGGACAGAATGGTGTAAGCAAACGTCAACAGGAGACGAGCTATGAGAGGAGTCGCCATACCTGACTCCTTCAACCGTGACCCCATTCCATATTGACACACACTCACACACATACACAGGCCTCAGCAGCAGTAGTATTGAGGAGCAAGAGTGGAGAACTACCCTCCTCAGGCAGTGGCTGTTTGTCGCTAAATGAAGGCCAGCATTCTTTGGTTTCCTAGGGAGCTGGGTGCCTGCCAGTCCCCCGGCCACTGAGTGCCATTTTATTAAGAACAAAATGGAGCCCCTATGAAAGGAGCCCAGCACTGAGCCTGCACAGGTCTCACTGAGCTAAGCCTCGGCATAAACAAACACCACCTTAAAGAGACAGGCTTGCAGAAAATAAGGGACGGCAGGGCCCCTCAAGAGGCCCTCTAAGAGACAGAAACAGCTGTGGGAGTGGCAGAGGCCATTATTGATAACCAGGAATCCCCTTAGAGAGACAAGGTGAAGGGTGGAAGAACGGAAGAGGGCTATGGGAAAAAGCCTGTTAGGATTTGAGGGAACTCAATTGTTTTAGGAGAGTACCAGTGATTCAGTAAGTTTCAGTTCCAGAGAACATCCACACCTGCCAACCAAGAGCACTAATCTGGGGTAGCAGTAGGTACAGGCTCACCAGAGCTGGTACAAGGGTCACAATTTGGTATTAAAAGCATAAATCCGTAAATCCAACCTGCCTTTTGTACCATTGCAACTGGTTTGTTGACATAAGGCATGTTCAATCCACGGGTTTCTGCTTTTAAAGCCAAGGAACTATTACCATGCATAAAAAAATAAAGAAATATAAACTGCCCTGTCAAACTACACAGAACCAAGGATCTTTTTTTGGGATCCCTCCACTGCTCCTCGCCCTCCCTTCAAATGATACACGACATATTTCACTTGTCGAGGACATATTTGTTTAAGATTAGTGCAGATGTATACGGGTCATCCCAAATATCCAATTCATCACGCAACCAGGAGGGGTCAGTAACAGAGTTTATATTCAGGCTCACTATCTATATATGTGTGTGTAAGTGAAGGTGAGAGTGTGTTTAAATGTGAGAGTGAGGGGAAAGCAGAACTTCCTTTCTGCAGTACGTGTGTGCAGATTTTTTTTCTTAGAAAAACAGCTGATATAATTCTTTGACTTTACTGGTTACTGTAAACCAGCGGTCCCCAACCCCCGGGCCTCGGACCGGTACCGGTCCGTGAGTCGTTTGGTACAGGGCCATGAGAGTTGAGGCTCAGGTGTGAAATGTATCGTTTTCAGGGTTTTTATCGGTTTTCAGCGTTATATTGTTATCGTTTTTATCGTTTACTCGGTTTTCCTTGGTCTTTTCACGTGTGTTATGAATAAATTTTCTTTTTTTCGGTACCGGTACTAGTTTTATTTTGTTGTATTTATCCGCGACACCTTAAAGGCCGGTCCATGAAAATATTGTCGGGCATAAACCGGTTCGTAGCGCAAAAAAGGTTGGGGACCGCTGCTGTAAACCATACCGTGCCACTTTTAAGAATCTTTTGTGCATCACATTAACACATTTCTGCGTTTTTGTTCTTGACATTTCACACTGTTTTGTTCTCATTGTGAGTAAAATAAAGTAGACTTTAACATAGAAACACTGAGTGCAAAGACTCAGGTCAAGACTCAAAGACTAGGTGGGTTAGGAGGTAAAACACACGTTTTCAACACTAAGGTCAGCAGCTCCAACTGCTGGTCCCAACCTTGGCAGGCAGCAACTTTTTGTGTGGTTTTTTTGTCAACCGAACTTGACAACTCAATCTATCATCCTTCATTCTGAGACGCAGTTTAAGGCAAACACTCGAGAAAAACTGATGCGATGTGATGACACGAGCCAAAACACAGAGTTCAAGGAGAACATTTCGAGAGGAGAATGTGAGACTGTGAGAGTTTAAGCTGCTTTATGGTTTTCTGCATCGGTCCTGTGCACAGTACTGCAGACTGTGCTTTACATGTTGTAGCTGTGTACACTGAAAAAATTGAAAGATTTCTGGTTTGAAACTTTAGATTTCACTTTAACTAAAATTAAAAATGACTTGCTGTGGAAAACAATTTGTCCTTAAATAAAGCTGTACAAATCTGAGAAAGGCGATGGTGTCACGTGACTGTGTGACGTCACTGACATCGCTCGCCATAACAGTGAAGTTTACCCCACCTGTCACCCCAAGGCACTTGGTGCCCCCCCTCCCGTCCCTGAATTGGATAAGCGAAGGAAGTCGGAGGAATGGATGGACGGATGGATTATTTCCCTTCACAGTGCACTCTGCTGTCACACCCTTTCCTGTTAAGGTGTATTTTCTTTAACCGATTCTTACCATTTTACCCACGCAGCGCACCTTTTATTGGAGAAATGAAAGCATTCTGTGCAAAATCCTTCATATCTAGCTAGCCAAATACACCAGGGGAAAAAATGTGATACAGTAAAGTTCAATTTAGCTTGCCCACAGTTGCTGAGTATCTGCAAACCACTTTGCAACCCTCATGCACCCCAGTCCCTCAACAAGAAGAACTGTCCAGATGAATTCTATGTCTGTATTTTCCCAAACATTTTTGAATGCCACCAATGAATACCTACATACGCAAAAAGAAACGTGTTCCCAGGGATCTGCAGATCAGCGCTTCCCCTCCTGTTTCTCAATCACAGACACACGATAAAAACACACACACAAAGTATGATGGGACCAGAGCCAACATCTGTCTTTGATATTATTTAACTAACCGCTTATTGTGAGAGCCCACCAGCACCACGGATGGCGTCTAGCGCTGTGTGTGTGTTAATCTATGAATGCACTCCGGTGTCCATTCAGATGCTTTGGCAGGCCCGGCGTCGTTTTGTTACATCGTTTAAGGGCCGAGCCGCACGCATGTGTGCGTACGCTGGTGCGTTCGCTCGGTATGTGTGTCGGCATTTCTGAGAATGTGACTGCATACCAGTGCGCAATGTGTGTTTCCACAGACATGTGAGAACAGTGTGAGTGTGTGCGGTGGCGATCCCCCTCCACAGCGAAAGCCGCAGCCTCAAACCACATCAGAGAGTGTGTGGGAGACAGAATGACAAGGCCAGGAACCAGCCAGCGTCTGCCTGAAGCCACACACAGGCACACACACACACACATACACTCGCACTTACACATCAACTTATTGACACATACTGTCCCTTACGCGCTCTATTTCGCCGCCTAACACACACACACACACACATGCACGCAAACACATTTAACACCAACCGTCATTAGACCACAAGTCCTATCCAGTGGTCACCGTTTAGGCCAAGGATGCAATAGAGGGAGATGTTTATGTTTGCATACTCATAGGCGGGCATTAACAGAGCGGAGAGGAAAATAGGCCATCTACCGTAAATTTGTTTTTGTTTTCATCAGTGTGCGGGTTAAATAAAAATATCTGATTTACAGCCATCTCGCCGGGCAGAGAAATAAAAAGCAAAGACGCAATAAACAGGAAAAACAAACAGAACACAGAGAACACAGATATGCATATTCTTACATGCGCATATTACGCAGGCAAAATATGCAGCCGTTCATATTCATGAACACCCCGACAAGCACATACCAGCAGAAGACAGGCGTGCTATGATGGTACTCGCCGTCTTTTCCCTTTTTCTTTCTTTTTTTTTTATTTTTACAAACACAAACACGTTGCCGTTGCCAGCCAATGGCCATTCGTGCAATTTCTCACGCTGACACAAGCACACGCACACACATAGACACACACACACAGGGACAAAGATGTGGCGCAAGTGTAGGTCATCCATGGGTGAGTGAAAGCTAGAAGCGGTGTTTTTCCTTGCGGTGGACACACATCAATTTCAAGGAAATTGCTCGCCCCATTATTGGAAAGTGTTACCGGAATGTCAATTAAGGGGGAAGTTTTTAACCTCGCACCACACAAATAAACAGTGCGCCCCGCTCCCCCTTATTAAAGGCGGTGTCAGTGCAGACAGAGAGTCTGGACGGGGGCAGAGGGGAGGGAAGGAGGAGATGAAGGGAGCGAGGGAGGCCCAGAGAAAGGGAGACGAGGAGACAGGAGATTTTTTTTTTGGTGCTCTCAAAGAAATGCTTTTGGCCCCGCTTTTGTGCCGGAGGGCCCTAGACCCTGAGAACCACTCAAAACCTGGGTTCTGGCCCTGGCTCAGGCCCACTTAAGGTTGACCTCATCAGGCAGGGATCAGCTTGACAGGTGGTTGGCTCTCGGTAGGTGCAACTGCGGCAGACCAATAAAAAGGAGGGGTCAAGGCGAGGAAAGAGCAGGTCACAGAGACACAGATGGAAAAGAGAGTCAGAGGGGAAGAAGGCAAAAATAAGACAAGTGTGATATAAGTGATAGGTGCGGAAAAGGAGCGACAGAGGGAAGAAGACCGATGTCAGTTATTAAGGAGGTCAGATGAGATGGAATATGCAAAGGAGGAGCGGCGGGAGGGGTGGAGGTGAAGGGGTAGTTTGTTTTGTGCAGGATTATTTGAAAAATACAGTGGGCACAGTGCAAATAAACATTGCGGGGGGAAGAGGAAGACACAGGCAAAATTGTTGCAAACACATACAGAAAATTAGCTGACCATTAGAAACAACTTCAAACAAGACATTTAAAAGCAGCAAGAGAGCCAATACGACCATACTGAGAGTCAGGCTAGAGTAGATGTGGTAGATTACCTTATAGGGTCGGGCAATTAGGCGATTATAACAGCTACGAGCGGCTGGTTGTGTCCACAGCCAGTTGTTGTGTCCACTGGGGTTCTTTTTAACTTGTAAAATGCAATCGCTGAACAGGACTCGAGGTCGTACCACCTTTTTTTATCTTTTTGAGTTTAATTACGAGAGCTGGAGAGCTGTACACAGACGCTGACAGAGGAATGTGTGATGGCAGGCACTGTATGGTGAAAGGTTTCTTGCAGAGCAGCGAACCAGTTTAGAAGTTTGTGTGTTTGACAAATTTCTGAGCTGATTAGCTATCTTGATGCATGTCATCCTCGCCCATGCATATGCATACATATATATTAGTTCCTGTAGGGGCTGCCAGGCATCCTTCATGTGTTTGCTTTATTTAAGTCTGTCCATTCTCCGCCTATAACAAAACACTAGTGCAAACACTAGTTTTTCACAACGGCCAGCTAGAAAACATAAGACAGCCCTATGACCTGTGTATAGGAAAGATAGATCGACACAGCAGCACATCTCTTATACGCTGATTTCATGGTCCTCACATGACCTGCTCAAATAGTACCCAAATAGTACACGCTCTTAATGCCCAAAGCATATGAAGAGTACTGACTGACTTTTGAGAATAATCTAGAAAGACAAGGCAGAGACCCGGTCGACTTCAAAACAGGTATCCTCGATTGATGCTGAACAAAGCCTCCCAAGCTGGGTGGAGTGCGCTCAGATGGCTCCAGGGGGTCTAAGTCTGCAAGCTCGCAGGCATGTGAAATGCCTTCACACAGCCAGTGTGTGGGCCTCTGTTTGGAAAAGGGTTTGCCAAGAGCCCCATCACCATAACAGATGAACAGCTGCTGAGAGGCTGCGTGTTCCATATAGCCCTGTGAGAACACACGCCCCCCCCCAAAAAAAAAAAAAAAAAAAACCTGATGCAATTTCTCTTCTCGCTCTGAATGGAAAAGGTATTGAACGAGAGGGCACGACTGCAGAACTACTCGTATCCTGCAGTAATAATAAACAACTTGGGTGGGAGCGGGCATAATCTCTTGACTTATGTTTTACCATCCAGTAAGCACGGCTACACGTTTGGGGAGTCAGAAAATGTTTAAATGTCAAGCTGAGTGAGGGGGAAATCCAAAAAACTTCCCAGAGCACAGTGTCCATGGTTATAATATTTTACACAATGTAAGCATGGAAGTGTTGGAATAAAAATATACAGAGCATATAGTATTTAATGCTGTGCATGGTAGGCTAAGGGGGATTTTAAGGGGAAAATCTCACAGTGTAAAATGTTTAAGGAGAACATAATCAAGTGGTAGTAAGTTAGGAGGTGATCAAGACCACACCCCATTCCCTGCATCCAGGTCATTGATACCTACTGGCAACTGGAGAGTCAGACCACAGGTTAACCTGATGCAGAGGTAAAGGCTGGGCAACATCACGCCACCATCCTGCTGTAGGGCTGCGGGAGGTTGGAGGTTGGGGATTAAGGAAAGACACAAAATTCAGTGTCTGTTTCTGCAGCGGTGAAGGCCGGGGAAAACAGAACAAGAGATTTCAAATCTGGTAAGTACAATGCCTAAAATACAGCCAGTGGTTAGGATGTTTGATAGCTTAGAGGGTTTAAATAGGCGCATGGGAGAAAGGAAGGGAAAAAAATGGGGGGGAAAAAAACAAAGGAGATTATCATACATCATCATTAGTGAACTACAGACTCCACAGTAATCCGCTGCAAGAGCTCCGATGTCAATAAGGAACCGAAACCCCGGGCCTGAGTGCAAAAAGAACCAAAGAGAGATGGAGATGGGGATGAGAGAGGTTCTTTACACAGATATTTCACCAAAAAGAAGTCCGGCATATTCAAAAAACAGGATGTTTTTTGAATATGTTTGTAGGTAAAACAGCCATACTGTGGTTCTGATCTTTGGCCATGCTCAAGCGCATGAAAGTGGTTGAGAAACACCAGGAAAGAGCAACAGTTGATGCTGTAAAGAGGAGAGTATGCCTGAGTGTGCACAGGCATCTGAGTAATTGCGTATGAGTGTGTACCAAAATAAAAAAAAACAAGTGTAACCAAGCAGACTACGAATGTTCCAGACTCCAGCCACTAATGCAGGTAATTAAAAATGATGTGTTCAAATCAGTTTACATTAAGAGACACTCCACAAAACCCATTTTGCTGCGGCTGCCGTTGTTTGTTTGCAGTCATTAATCGTTTTACTGCTTTAACCCGTCCCACATCTGCATTGCGGGGGAGAGTGACAGGAAAGACGGAGGGTGAGAGAGGCTCGCCGTGCACGCACAAGCTCATGAGCCAGACAGTCGCTTTGTGGGGCTCGGCTCGGTGAGACACCGGTAAGCGTCCCTGATTGTCAAATCGGCGCTCAGCGCGGGAATGCTGAGCACACAAAAACAGCACTGTTTCATTGACACAAAGTAGCCAAGAGCTTGGCTTCTCCTTCCCCCTTTCTGCCTGCTGCTGTGCATTCCAATAAAAGTCTCCATAGATAATGAATGCTAGTAGACTGTCCGCAGCCAAAGCTTGGCTCCGATGGCAGTCCACTGTGGTGTCTGTGTGTTAGTCATCTCAGGATGAATGAGTCACCAGAGAGAAACCTCAAGCACCACCCAGGTAACAGTTCAGTCACACAGGCAGTGAACACAGCAGGGAGATGAAGGAGCGAGAGCCTGTCAGGCAGGAACTCTATTCTGTGGGATCGTGCTGCCACCTTGTGGTCTCCAGAAGAATGAACACAGAAGGCAGAAGCACAGAGACACAAACAGTGGGGAATGTTATCAATGAGACTAGTATTAAATAGAGCAGTGTGCAAAAACTGTTGAGCTACACCTCGTTTCTGTATATTCTGCAAGGAAAATGGGAAATAGGTGCACTGATTTATTAAAACGTGCAAATTTACACTGTATGCATGCAGTATATAAGGCAAAAATAATTCTAACACGCTTGAACATCAATATTTGGTATGACCACCTTTATTATTACAGAGCCTAAAATCTCTTATGTAACCTTTTTTGTCATTTCTTTAAGTAGTCTTCAGGAATAGGTCTCCAGGCTTCTTGAAGGACATTCAAAGCTCTTGTTTGAATATCGACTGGCTTTTGTTTTGTTCTCTGTCAAGATGATCCCACACTGCTTCAGTAAGGTGTGCGTCCAGGTTCTGGGGAGGCCAATCCATGACTGACAGTGTCACATTGTGTGTTTGGGATCATTGTCGTGCTGAAAAATGACACCAGTGCCAGTCAGATGCTTTCCAGACCGTATTTCATGGTGAATCAAATCTAATGACACTTTTCTGTGTTCATAATTCCATTGATTTTAAGAGGATTCCCAAAACCACAGACCCCAAACCATGACAGAGCCTCCTTACACACAGCTATAGATCCTCACTGTTATACTTCTCTCCTCACACCCTCTGTACATACTGAGAATGTGTAATTTGGCATACGTGGGGGACACACACAGGACTGGAGATCCTTTAAATAATCTTTAAAGAGACAAGACAAGCTCTCGTGTGCTTTACGGCTAGCTGATACAAGATAAACTTGAAGAGAGCACCAAAGACCAGAGAATAAGATGAAAGAGCATCTCATGATAGATCTTACAGGCAGGTTCTCAAAGTGAAAGAAAAGTGAAGGTGTTTTCACCCAGCACTTTATCTTTTCGTGCCCTCACCGTTATACAGCTGGTTGAGTTTTCATATTGGCAATTTGGGATCAAGAGCAGGCTAATCATGAAGAAAAATCTACACTGCACCAGAATCTCTGATCAAAGACAGCAGAGTATGAAATCGTGGCCTAAACCACGATAACAGAACCAAGCCTGCAAAATGTGATGAAAAACCTCCCAACAAGCAAACACGACAAACCAATCTGGATGTGCAGAAGCTGGATTATCTAATGTATATGTAACAATAATTAATGGTGCATATAGAGCTGCAGTTTGGTATAGAGGCAGGCATAAAAGAAAATCAGGGGGTGATTTACCAAGTTACAAGTTCCTGGGGTCCAAATTAAAACTATACATCAAGACAGTTTAAAACAATATTAACATTACTCAGGACAACAATGACGATCAGCACTGAGTTAACTTCCACAGGTGCTGCTTTAGTGAACCTGTGTGATTTTATCTGTTTATCAGAGGGCCCAACCTCTGCACACAGCAGTTTATAATAATTGTTTATGAATATTAGAGCAAAACAGGGCAAAAAAAAGAAAAATGAGAATTAGCTCCCATAACCACTTCTTCCCCTGCCTCCATGTTGGCCACGCCATCAGACTAATTACCCCAGTAATTACTGTGTTAACATTATAAAGGGCCTTGAGGCTGCACTCCTCTATCCTATTTCAACTGAAGTTAGTCAGCCAGAGGAAATTATGAAGCTCTCAAAGTGCTGCTGCTGTCCTTTTTAACTCCGTCATCTCTGGCTTTAGGTGATGTTGGCACAGTGAATACAAAAAAATGACATTACTGCAATCATGCTCACAACATGACTTCCCAGGCTGAGACTCTTACCTAGTTTTGTACTGGGTTTTACTCATTACCAGTGATCTATCATTGTGAAATGCCTGGCCCATGCCTTAACCAATGTTCAAAAAACAATTTTGTCAGTGTCTGAAGCCTAATCTGGGGTTTTTATTTGGTTCTTGCTGTTATTTATTCCTCCTTTTGTGCCAGAGAACAAAGAAATCTCATCCTACATATTTATGAATCTGGATCCCAGATATAAAGACAGCAAAACAGACGGGACACGGATAAACATCGGCCTCTGCCACCGGTGAATGCCAGCTTGTTTGCCAACAGGCCAGTGGCAATTAACAAGGTGCTTACACACTGCTCTATGAATTAAAAATTAACAAAGCTGAGTATCTATGTTATCCTGGCAACTTCATGTGGTACCAGAACATGATAAAATCCCATGCAGACGATTTGTCGAATCATTACCATAATCACAGTGATGCACTGATTTCTTCAAGGTCACATTTTACCTCTTGTTTAACTCTGGCCTATCATGACGCTGCTGATTTTTCTCAAATATAGTGATGGATTCTCTTAAAGTAGCTCTTAAATCTGTATATGTCACTGAGACTAAACAGCAGGTACACAACTCTGGCCCCACCTGCTGTTCAAACCTTCTGTTTGCACAGGGCAGCAAATCAGAAAAAAGTTGCCCAAAACGGAGGGTGGCTTTAATCTAGAGGCCCTAAAACGGCTTGTTTCACACAGAAATGTGGGGCTACATCAATGCCCAGTCAGAAAAACAATGACCCATGAATAATGCAAAGCTGCTTTAACAGAGTCCAAAGAATACAAATAAGGAGCTGGAAATGAGCAGAACTGGTCCACTTTAAGCACTGAAAGCCTGACTGATAAAACACTTTATGTAATAAAGTAAAAACAATAAAGAATCAATTAAATGCTTGAAGAATAAAAGCTGTGAACTCTGAGGCTGAGTAGCCACAAACAAACAAACAAAAACACACAGTGTTGCCCCTCAGCCTCCTAGCAGACGCTTCTGTGCTATGAATTTGAATTTGAGGTGACAACTTTCTTAAGTTAGATTTTCAGAAACCTTGCCCTAACCCTACCTGCACCTATGGTCTGAATTTGAAAATCCTACCTCACTTGCTTCTCAAGTTATTGTGTTCAAAAACGTGGGTCTTTAGGCCGCCGCCTGCCTGCCCACAAACCCAGCAGGTGGACAACAACATCAGCCTTTTACAGCTGAGGGGTAAACACTCAAGGTAGTTATTAAAACAAACTAGCCCTAAAATAAAGTAAATTCTGGAATTCTCAGGAAATTGTTACCATCAATAGGTGCTCGTTCCTGCCCTCTAGTGGACAAGAATCCCACAGACCTACGTCAAATCAGTAATGAGAAAAAAAAATGCGTTTGCTGGATTTACGCCTAACAAAAGCATCCAGTGTGATCTACTTTGAGATCACTGAGGTACACAAGCCATCTTAGGATACATCAGATGGTGGCTTAGCAATGAAAACAAATGGAAAGCTCCATGAGCCACGTGAAAAGAACACAGTCCATCCAAACAGAGTTGTTTTATTTTTTGTCTGTAGCGTAAACTTGTCTCAGACAGATGGGGAATAAAGTAAACTGCTGTTGAGCACGGAGAGTTTCAAACTGTGAAGATGCTTCTGTCCTCGCTCGCTAATTCCAAACACAACTAGGAAGGCTCATTCTTATTATGAAGACAATATATTCTGTGTTCCCGGATTCACCAATCGCCACAAGTGTTTTGTGAGCAGACAGTCAGTCAGGGTATACACCAAGAGTTGAATAAATGTAAATCAGCTGCTTCGTAGACCCCCCGCACTCATCAGGTGTAAACAGGCTGACTTACAAATAGATAACGTGGAGAAGCAGACGTCACAGAAACACTTGTGGTCTTCATCTAAGCCTCGCCAGTGGCCTTTAAATGTCTGATTTTTCAGAGTATTTCTCATGTGTGTTAAGTGTGTTTTTATGAGCGATTATGTGCGAGCACACTCTGTGCCCGTTTCCTGATAACATAAAGGAGCTTAGCCGCAGGCGGCGATATCAAGTTTCTCAAACCAATCCAGGCGACCCAGAGCCTTTGACCAAAGCAGCATGCTGAATATAATTCGCCTTATTCAACAGTCTAGATACCACTGAGATTCCTGCCAGTACAGTATCAGGACTCCTGCCACTATGCGAGGAGCACATCCACGTACGTGATTTGGTTGAAATCTCTCTCGTGGTGTTTCCTGTGGGTTTCCGGTGAATATGGAAATGATGAAAAACAATTATTTGCGTTCCCTGTGCTTTTTTTGTGTGTGTAATTTTTAATATATTTATTTAATAGAGAATCTATGTGAGTCACCAGAGGATGTGTCAGACCAAAGTGCAGCGAATACGCACGAACATCCCATTATGTAGTTACAGCCATTCAATCAACAGAAATGATACGATCTGTACTTTGATTATGTGGTTAGTCAGCCTCTTAGCTTGCTGTCAGTAGGCTTTGAGTGCATTTGCACGTCAGCCACACATTTAAATAAATAAAGGACACAGAGGCACATACATGCATACATATTTACACTGCATAGCCAGCATGCCAAGAGATGAAATTACAGCAGATAGAAACAATAACTGCTGAGAGGCACACTGCTGTCATACAATTTGCAATCCCTTTGTAATATTACTGTAATATTACTCTTGTACACTGCAAACAGTCCAACTACATCATCTGTGGTTTGCATATGGCTTAAACTGACACCCCCCCCCCCCCCCCCCCCCCAAAAAAAAAAAAAACAGGCTTAAAAGTTGTTTTTCTACACAAAACCACAAAAACTGTGCAGCTGTTACCTAATGTACACAGCCTTATGTACTGACATAAGGCATTTTTCTAACAGGCTTGAAAGTCAAGGCTGTTTTACCTCTTTGCACTGAAACCGCTCTGACCAAAGTGTTTAATGACATATGTCTGAATACAGACAGTGGAAAAATGTCAGTCTTAGTTTTACTGGATCTCAGTGCAGCATTTGATACAGTTGACCACAACATATTACTCAAACGACTGGAGAACTGGACAGGTCTTTCAGGAACTGTACTAAACTGGTTCAAAACATACTTAGAAAACAGGAAATACTTTGTATCAATAGGTAACTTCACATCTGAGCAGACAAGTATCACATGTGGAGTTCCCCAAGGTTCCATCTTGGGACCTCTTCTGTTTAACATTTACATGCTCCCACTGGCACAGATTATAAAGAACAACAAAATAAACTACCATAGCTATGCAGATGACACACAAATATATATCACAATGTCACCAGGAGACCGAGGCCCTGTACAGGCTCTTGGTAAATGCATTGAGGAAATTAATGACTGGTTGTGCCACAATTTTCTCCAGCTAAACAAAAACAAAACTGAGGTAATAGTCTTTGGCGCCAAAGAAAAACGATTACAGGTCACCAGAGAACTTCAGTCTATACACCTAAAAACCACAAACCAGGCGAGAAATTTGGGTGTAGTGATGGATGCAGACCTAAACTTAGAAAAACACATTAAGACAATAACAAAATCAGCTTACTATCACCTCAAGAATATATCAAGGATAAAAGATCTGATGTCCCAACAGGACCTGGAAAAACTAGTCCATGCATTCATCTTTAGTAGGCTTGATTACTGTAACAGCATCTTTACAGGTCTACCTAAAAAATCCGTCAGACAACTACAGCTCATTCAGAACTCTGCTGCTCGAGTCCTCACTAAGACCAAAAAAGTGGACCACATCAGTCCAGCTCTGAGGTCTTTACACTGGCTGCCTGTCCGTCAGAGGATAGACTTTAAAGTTCTGATGCTGGTCTATAAAGCTCTGAATGGTTTAGGACCAAAATACATCAGTGACCTCCTGACCCAGTATGAACCTTCCAGATCCCTCAGGTCATCTGGATCCGGTCTTTTATCAGTTCCCAGAGTCAGAACCAGACACGGAGAAGCCGCATTCAGCTTTTATGCTCCTTATATCTGGAACAAACTCCCAGAAAGCCTCCGATCAGCTGAAACACTCAGTTTATTTAAATCCAGGTTGAAGACTCACCTGTTCTCAGCTGCATTTGAATAAAGCACCAAATCCGCACTCAAAACTTACATTTTAACTACTGATTTTATCTACTGTTCTGATTTTATCTGTTTTGATTTTATATACTGTTTTGTTTGTTTGTTTGTTTGTTAATTAGTTAGTTTGTTTGCTTGTTTTAATCAATTTTAAATCATGCTTTTTATTTGTTTTTGTTTCTAATGTCTCTGTAAAGCACTTTGAATCACCTTGTTGTTGAATTGTGCTATACAAATAAACTTGCCTTGCCTTGCCTTGCCTTGCCTTTCTTGACCTCCTACAAACATTTTGACTCATCACTCCATAAGACCTGAGTTTCATCCCAGTTCTTGTGTAATTTTACGTACCTCCGCCTTTTCTCCCTCTTGACAGCCACTCTTCCACTGAGAACATTTCTGATGACGCTTCAGGGCAACAGCTAATAGCTCTTTGGCAAACACCTATTTAGTGCTAACATACTATTTTATACCTCTCTTACTGTGGTGTTTTTCATAAATTCAGTTAATGAAATGGGAAAAAATCTTGTGTTTTGCAACAAGTTTCTTAATACATAATACTCATATACTCATATTTGCAAATGATGGTAGACTGAATCATTCATCACTGTAAAGTCAGATTACTCATGATTTAGCTGGTCACTCTCCCCCGGGCTCTCTCAGCAGAGTGTCTGCAAAGAAGTGGAGAGAGATGCATCTGTGCAGCTTTGCTCCTCCAACTTTGCCACATAGCGTGCTGTAAGAAAGGTGACAGCTAAGTGAGGGCGTTATACAACTGTGGGAAACTCTGGATTTTATATATGCAGAACTGCAGAGTTTCTTGACTGTGTAGCTCAACAAGTAAAAGTTGACAAAAGTGCGAGGTGTTTTTGGTATCCCGGTGAGCGAGACACATTTTCCCTCACAAGTATACAGCTTGTAACAATATAACGAAAGGTCAATAGGGGTCGTAAAAGCCACGAGCTGCTTCTGTTGTGGGTAGAGTACGTGATTACTGGTGTTTCAGTCTAAAATACAAAACAGCTTCACTGTGATAGCTGCTGCTGAACGGATAGCACTGCCTGTTGACCTTGAAGACCCCGAAGACAGGCCTTCACAGAGTGTGACAGTTTAAAGGGAGATGGCATTGATATCGTTACAACAGGTAATTAACTCGGACCATAATGTAGAGTTTGGCAGCCTTACAAACACGAGTTACTTTCTCTCCTTCTGTTCTCTTACTCCTACCTGAAAAGCTTTAGTCTTTTCTTTTTTGCTACAATAACTATAATTCCATATTTAGTCCAAAGAATGAAAAACACTGAAACATTTTTCCTTTAAACACCTAATCCGCCTCCATTAGTATCTCCGAAAGATACTGTAGATTATTTCTAACATGCGTGCCAGCAGGCAGGCCTTCTGCTGTGTGGGCCGACTTGCGCTAATATTAAGGCATTGTTTCTCTGCTGTGTCACAGTCAACCTCCATAGCACAACACTAAATGCTGCAGAACAACAGCTGTTTGCATGAGGCAGCAGGCTGAGGCGCAGTTGTTTTTGTCACTGCAATTTTCGCGTCGCTCTGGAGAGCATACAAGCGTTGAGCAACAACGCACGGCTCTGAATGTATTATCTGTGCATCCGCAAACGAAAAAGAAAAGACTGAGTGATACAGAGAGAAGACAACATATTTAAAGCAGGTATGATGCAGTAGTAGTAGTAGTAGTAAAGTACATTTGACATTTCCTCAATTACAGTGTACTAGAAGACAATACAACGTGAACTCTCACCCCAAAACACCCGCGGCAGGTCATCAGATCCAGTGCTGTTCCCATTTCTAGTAAAGATGGCCAACTGTTTAAATGTGATGGAAGTTAATAAAATGAACTTCTTCCCTTCTATTTTCAGCCCGACTATTGTGACCACGAACTGATCTGACACCAAACTGCTGATTGGCTCAAGTGTATGACAGGAAAATAAAAAATGGGTAATCCCATTTAAAGTTCGGTTAAGCATATTCTTGTGATCCACATCCAGCAGTATGCCAGAGAAAAAACACCCCACACACACCTTAAATTCTCCCACCGAGCTATCCACTAACCTGTCCTGGTCTCCTGTTGCGCCTGTGACACCCGAGAATCAATTACAACGCTTCGGCTGGTAATGAGGTCTCCAATTACCTGATCCACAGGCTAACGGACAATATACAGGTCTTTAATCTTTCATGCGCCTTAAACAAGCCCGCTGCACTCGTCTGGCAGCATTTTCCCCCAAAGATCTGACGCAACCAACACTGTTACATGCAGCTTACGGAATTAAGCTCAAATCAAAACATTATTTTAATCAGCAAGTGGGGTAATTCTACTTTACTAATTAGATAAAATGAAAGGGACCAGGGCCCGGTAATTTTGGAAGCTTGAAATTAGCCAGCAGCTTTGGGTTTCCTAAGCTGACCACTTGATGGATGTCATTTTAATTGCCTAAGCTCCAAAACTGGAGTAGCTACAGTCCCACAGTCCTCCCTATATATATATAAAATAGACTTTATTTATTTTTACCTATTGTTTCAACTTTAACAGAATAAACTTTAGTACATATGCAAGACTAAAGTAAAATAGGTAGCATGTCAGCTAAATTCATTGTGTTTTGCAGTATTTCCATTTTTTAGCTGCACTGTGGTGCAGTAGTTAGCTTTCTGTTTACATTTTTAATGTTCTCTGCAAGTGCTTGGCTTCTTCCAAAACTCATGCAATTAAAGGGGTTAATTCTTAATTGCCCATAGGTGTGAATGTGAGTGTGAATAGTTGTCTGTCTCCCTGTGTTGGACCTGCGACAGACTGGTGACCTGTCCAGGGCGTAACTCGCGTCTCACCCTAAAGTCGCTGGGTTAGGCCCCAGCCTGCCTGTGACCCTGAATCGGATAAGCAGAAGAGAACGGATGGATGGATGAATGGATGGATTTTGCACCATTTTGCACCTTATGCTGTATTCTCAGGACTGTCAGCCCTAGATTTTTTCCTTGCACTCTCCTCTTTATCAGCTTTGATCACCAAAGTTTCTCTTGCTCATTATCTTTCATGTATCAGGACAACAAAGCTTTAAAGCGATAACTTGTTTTTTGGGGGTTGTTTTTATCATCACATGTTAACAGTCGCCTTCCCTCAGGGTGACGAGCAGGATTTATTTGGTAAAGTTGAAAATAGCCACAGAGTCACAAGCACACAGCTGTATAAATTAATTACAGATAAGGGAAGAGCGAGTGAGACGAGCTGTCTTCATTTGGGAGCTGCTGTGAATGTCTGCATGAAGCTGCACTCACAGCAAGTGAGAAAGCTTAAGTCATGCTCTGCCGAACGGCCATATGTTCTGTGGCCGGAAAAACCTTTAATCCTAAGTGCCTATTTAAATGAGCCGGCTTTGAGATGTGTGAAAAAAGGGGATGAAGGAAACAACGCCATGATGATACAGGATTTAGCTGGACACGGCTGGGTGGGACCGAATCAAATAACAGGAAGTGAAGGAATCAAACTTACAAACTTTCTCTTTAGCTTTCCCTTCCCACGGTTCTGTTTGCCCTCGACCGCAGTCACTGCGCCGAAGTCGGAGCCCATGTCTAGGTGCTCATCGGCTGACATGCTCTTGCGCAGGTAAGCAGCCCGCGCCTGGAAATGGGAGAACGGCGACTGGGAGCGTGGACGGGCCTCGGTGCAGCCGCTATTCTCTGTCTCATGGTCACCTTCCATGTCATCCTCCAAACGCCAAAGCTCCCCTGGATGAAGACAAAAAGACAAATTGAAAGACAAATTGTCTTTAATTTGTCTTAACTGAAGACAAATAAAGACATCACAGTGGCATTACATGAAGGTAACAATAAGAAGACAGGAGAAGAAAGGAGAAAAAAGACAGGAGAATAAATGAGAGCAGGACCGACTGGACCGTGCGCAATTACTGGAAACTCACTCTACAAATTCTGAGCTATCATCACTGATTGCTTCCATAAAACATGTCTAGAAAGTAATTTAGCTTCCTTTATAGGTAAAATACTTTATAACCGCAGCATTATTCTCACCATGCCTCCTGAACAGCGTGATTATGATTTCATATGCTGGACAGAGAGGGCGTTTTTCTCCAAAGCGCTGACATGATGTCTGAGTTCTCACAGTCACACCACAGAGATGGATGAGTGCTGTCAGAAACTGCCTCAGCGACACTAATCAGAGACGACTTCCATCGCTCTGCATTTGACGGACGTCAGACGTCTTGTCGCATCCCGTCTGCGGCGTCTGACCAACGGCATTCAAAAAAAACCACGCAGCCGTATGCTGAGTAAGCAAAATCAGCCGTCTTCATCGAGGTATTAACAACGACAGCAGTGAAACGTTCTCATGATTCAAATATCATCTCAACGGGGCTTAAATTATAGTAGGAAAATGAGCACACAGTGTACTTCCCAGCCCCCAATGAATCAAGTATAAGGTTAAGAAGGTCAAAGTCTCAGACATTTCTCTGCTGTAAATACTTTATTTTAACATCAGATAATTGAGTGCAGTCAGGACCACTGGAGTTAAAACCAGAAAAAAACTGTTATTTATATGTTTACCAGTCTATTTGGCTGTAATGCATTTATATGGCTCTGTTCTGGAGAGCAAAATGTGCCTCCCCGCTCTTCCAAGTGCACCTCTCCTCACATCCATGTGCATATGTGGAAAGCTGGAAAGGTGCAGAGAGCAGCAACAAGAGCCCATCAGGGAACCAAACAGGCATTAATGATGACAGACATGACAGAGCAGAGAGGCTGCAGTGCAAAAACTCCCTTTTTCAGACAGGAGCATTCCTAAATCTGTTTATGTGATATCGTTACCTCATATTACACCATTTCACTCTTTAGTTGGGTTTCTTTAATGCAAATTTTACTGATTTTCTTTATTGCAGGATTGTGTCGTAGGATTGCATTTGGTTTTTACTGTTTCTTTTATTATTTATGTGGATGATTTCTTGAGAGCCTGTCTGTAAACCAAAGGTTTCCCAGCAGGGACGATAAATAAAGAAATGAGAAATGAGGTGGCAAGCCACTAAAATATTTTATATAGGCTTTCCTGTCAGGTTCATTAATGAACCTGACAGGAAATGATCTCCAGAGTGTGAAATATAACCTGTGTATCAGTTCCACAGTCTGAGCCGCAGCCGCGCCAAATAATAAAAGCAACAAAATGACTGAGCCTCGTCCCTAATACAGGATGTTGCTTAAATCCACAAACCGAATGCAGCTGGATTATTAAACAACTTGGATTTTTAGAAAAAGTTGTCTGCATACCGAGACATAAACAGAGGTAGAGAGAGAGAGAAAGAGGGAGGCAGCATCATGGTCGATGACAGTGGTCGCTAGGCAACAAGCAGCCACGTGAGACCAAACTCTCTCTCAATTTGATATTTTCAACAGAGCAGGAGCCGTGGAAGAAAAAAAATAGGCAAAGAGACAGACACCAACACGCCATCAGACCCAGATAATTAGTCTAGATGTAAAAGGACATAAGATGGAAGCACTTGGACTAAATCAACCAATCACTGACAGAGAGCTGAGTTATTAGACGTAGTAAAGGGGAAGACTTATCGGATCAGAGCAGCGAGGGCTCGGGATTCACTCGATGCTACTCGGCCAAAGTGGGTTAGTGATGACATTCACATAGTTCAAACTGCAGCCAAAATAGGACAGAGAAATGTAACGAGAGGGAGGAAAAGGGAAGCAGGGATACTGGAAGTCTCTTTCAGAGACAATGGATTCACTTCTGCCATGCTCACTTTATTCACTTTAGTCATGAATTTTAACAAATAAGCTCTCTTATTGTATTAATTGTAGTTTATTACTGAACCTAAACATCTAAGTAACTTTAATACATTTATTTAAAAAAACACTTTCATACCACCATAGATGGAAGTGGCGATATTATTCTTATTTAAAGTTCCATATTTGTATTCTTGGACCACACTAGAGTAGCTTTTACATGATTCACAGATTGAGATAATCCTCACACAGGCCCTCCGTTCACTCTTTCTGAAACAGGACATTTAATCTCTGTCACTCTTCCTGTTGCTACCAGTGTAGGAAAATCTTAACTCTCTATATATTAAGTATATTTAATAGTTCACTTATAATATAAATAGTAAAAAAACATCAGTAGGTTAAAGCAGTATATGCTGTACACAGTTTTTACGTGAAAAACCATGAAGTTAAAAATAGAGCAACAGACTGCAAGCAGACCAGCAATGAACTGGTCTCACACAGGAGCTGGTGTTAACTAAAGTTGTCGCCTCACTTTAGTCATCCGCAAAGTGTGCAGAAAGTGTTTTGCAGTATTTTGATGTGAATTATTTTGAACACAATGTGAATTTCTCATTTTTAATAATCACGGTCAAATCCAGTTTATCGTGACAACACCAGTTTCTTGTATGTACAAGGTTTTTACAGATGGGTGGGTCTGCCGTACTCGCAACTAAGGCTATGTGCCTGACATGACCATAATAATCATATCAGTTCTCAATGACATCACACAGAGCCAAAAGTAGAAAACAGCCGTCCGATTATTTTAGTATATTCACCTATGGTATCAATTAGAAACTCCTACATTGGCTCGTTCTCGAGTTATCCCATTAAGTTGCAATATATTTGACCTCTCAGGGCCACCGTAGAATAGTCTGGCCTCAACGAAGTGGCTCGCAGGAGGTGAGAAGCATGGAAATGCTGATGTTATCACTGACAGAACCTTGTTCAGTATTTTCTTCTACACCATAACAAATATCATTCGCACAGCTTTCTATGAAATATCATGATATAATTTTGAGCCTAGATTTCAAATAGTAGGTCCACCTTAACATAAATCAACCTCAGAAACGTTTACTTTCAGGTTGCTTGATCTTATTATTTATAATTTTCTTTACACATGTATCATGTGAGGTCCCATTCGCATTGATTGAAATTTGTACCAGCACTGACTGCAGAGCCGGGAGACAGCGAAAGAAGACAGAAGCCAATCAAGAAAGAGGCAAAATAAAGCCCTTGCTGTATCAGCATCTCGTCCCCTCTAAGCCCTCTCACGCACTCTGAAATGCGCCGCTCCACAATGACCTTCACGGGGAAGAGAACGAAAATATCAGATATCTTGTGGATGAGATTTTTTTTTTCATTACAACGTGAGCAGCTGTTTTAGCTCATTTCAAAGTTTTTACCACCTATGTTGCTGCCTGCGTCTCTGCCAATCCAGTGGGACTGAGTGACTTCAAGAGGAACCTGTTTTTTTCTTATTTTATTTAGGTCTTCCTCTCTGATGCTGGCTGCGTCTTATTTGGAGTTATATACTTCTTGCCGTTTCAGGAAGAGCTCCTGTGCAGATTTCTCTTGTATTAAACATCACAAGCGAGAATGATAACCCGGTATTTTCTGCCTTAATCCAACATTTGAAATGTGCCAAAAGTCATCTCTTCTCTCAGAGCTCCATGCTGTCAAGCTGAGTGACATCAGTCAGCAGTGATAGTGAAAGTGTATGTCTATCAATACGTGTGAGTGAGGAGACAAGCGTTAGGATGTCTAGCTCGATGTCTAGCCTTGATCTTTAGCTTTGAGCTCTGGTTTGATGGTGCTTGGCTTGTTCAGGGTTGAAGGGAAGATTAGTTTCCAAATCAGGCACTTTGAAAAAGTATCTGAGCTGCTTGAAGAAATTAGAAATGCATTGCCTAAATAGCACAAGCACAGATTTCATAAGAAATGTTTTAAATTGGCCACAATGTTTAGTTTTTGTCTTAACAGATAATCAAAGGTTTGCATTAATTCACTCGCATTAAATCGAAATTTCCCCGATTCATTTCTCTCCTGCCTTCAGTTTCAGATGTCTGCTATTGTGGTGTTTCTATAGAAGAGCTCTTTTTGATCTATACAAATCAAAGCCCAACTGTGAGGGGCTTTCTTTCACATAAAATCCCTGCCACCTATAAATGTTTTCATCCTCAAAAAAAGCCCTCATTTGTCTTTAAGATGAAAGCCTTCGCTGTCAGCGGGCTTACACTGTCAGAATTCTCCATGACAGTTTCCCCTCTCCTGGGAGGGAGCGGCGTTTGATTCCTACACAAGAGGAGGAGAGAGGAGAGAAAAACAGTGAAAGGATATACACTGTTTTCTCTTGTACATGCAGCTGCTGAGACAGATGGCTGCCAAGTGAAGCATAAGACAGGATATCACAGAACCAATGCAGGTGTGGCATTTGAACAGAAATAAGAAGACTTTAGCTTAAGCTTTTACTGCCCTTTAAACTCTTGTATTGCCGCCACAAGATCATTTTCAAATAACTAACCCTTTGAGTTGTGCTCAGGCCAGAGACTGACATTTCATGATGAAAAATGAAAGACAGCGCAAAGTTCACCAAGAAAAAAAGAGCATTTCTAGGTTAAACCCAAGTGGCAAATTTCATACAGGGTGCCTTTACACTTGCTGAGTATCTGCAAGCTGCTTTGCAACCCACCTGCGCCACACTTCCTCCTTTTCATGCTGTTTCTTACTTTATCCATGCCCAGTCTGTTTTGAGTAGGGGTCTTGCTGCTGCTGGTTTCCCCACCTCCATCTTTCCATAGATACACCATAGACAGGTGGAGAGGTCCTACCACAGCGTCAATTTTCCCTCAAATTACTGCAGATTGAAATTATAATCATCTTTTTCAAACAAAAGTGGTCATGGCTTGACCACAAAGTGGTTAATTGCATCACTTTGATTCTAACAAGTCGCTTGATATTGTTTCTCCAAACGCTGTTAGCTGAAAAAAAAAATAAGCTAGCTTTGTGGTGCTAGCTTCCAATTTCGTCTTTACCTGCAGGTGGCAAAGTGCAGGCCTTTGAGTGGCTGGTGGCAACTGGAGGACTCTTCATGCGCGGAGGACTTCCGCCAATGAGATCAGAGTGGTGGACCCTGGAGACCGTTGGAGACTGGGGGATGCTGGGGAGGGTACGTGACTTAGCCAGTATGGGTCTCTGTAGCTTCCTTTCCAGCGACCTGCAAAGACAGCATAAATGGTCAATTGCACGGATCGTTACAATATCGCAGCCAAATCCAACATCAGCACTAACACTGACTCAGGCACATACTGGTAGACAAATACAACTTACTGTTAATGAGCAACGAAAGCATCTTTGCCAATCAATAGCTAAATTGCTTCCACCTCAGTATAATCAACCCGAAGGTCATTTGAAACACTAGAACAGTAGATCAATAGTGGACTGAACACTGTCCAATTGGACGCAAATCAATGGCTACAATCACAAGATCGGCTTAACAAATTGGTGACAAGCACACATCCAGGCTTACTTGTGTCTTTTTTATGTTAATATTTTCTCACAGGAGACTGCGTTCCTTGTGCTCTCACAGCCGTGCTGCGTTAGACTGCAACAGATGACTGATATTACATACAAATCCTCTCTGAAACATTTGTGTCTCATTTATAATAGAGACTAAGAATCTGAAAACAACAAACTCGGTACTGACTCAGTGCATTGAGTCCACCTCCAACGCCACTTCCGATCAGATTGATGTGCTGAGATTTAATGAAACGTGGCCGGCATAGCAGACATCAGCCTGGTGGAGCTGGAAGACATCTGACCTCCAGACTTCAGCGTGACAAGCCTGAGTACTAAACACATGATCCCCAGCTGAAAATGAGTTGAAGACATGCAAGCTGAATTCTCAGAGGCTGATTTGTCCTGAAAGCTTCAGGGGTAAGTTTTTATCTGTGATTAAATGTGTGTTTTGTTTTAATATATACACAAATGTATATATATATATATATATATATATATATATATATATATTATCTCATATCATAAAATATGAGATAACTGTTTCATTTTGAGCATTTTGAAGATGGAACAAGACAATTACTTGCAGATTTGGACAACAAAACAAGCTGTTAAATTTCATAAGCCGGCATAATGGCGTGTCATTACACCAGCATATGCCTTAGAGAGCAAGTGTGCCTGCATGCAAATTTCAAACCTCTCTGTCTTTTTGGGTGTTTTTCATTTTTCCTCTCTCATTTGCCGTCTAGTCCTGTTTGTTTCATTGAGATTTGTCAGCCCTGCAACACAGATTACGTTCCAAAAACTAACAACAGTTCCACATTTTATTATGTGGAACTGTTGTTGACTATTAGAATTGCAGTTTTGCAATTATTTATAAGGTCTGAGGCAGAAATGAACTTTACTAATTTGCTGGGAAATAAACACGAGAGTTAAATGTTGCAGTACTGTGCAAAAGTCTCGAGTGACTCCTCATCCTTTTGTATTTTGCTCCCAAAGAGCCAGACTTTTATTGTCATTTTTTAAGTGTTCTTGAGCCATAGTTCTCCAGGCCTTGTACCTGACCATTTTCTGAGGAATCTATTTTTTGTTTGTTAATACTTGCCTATGAATAATTCAAACATTAATAAGGCACCTAACTCAAGGGCTGAGCCAATATTGTGTCTACACATAACAGACACCTTGGCAAAAAAAAAAAACATCTAAAAATATATCTTCAGGCACTTTGTTACTAGCAGCCTGTGCAAAAACACATTATTTATTCCCATTATTTAGTTGAATCTATGAAAAGATATGAAAAGAAAAGAAAAGTTTGGCAGGTATTAAATATTTTTGCACCAACAAGGACATCAAACTGCCATATTTCAGTATGTTGCACACTGTGTCCTTAAAACAACTGAAGAAACCAAAACCATGTAATACCATCTGAAAAGCATCTGATTCACAACAACTTTTTTCAGCATGGCAGCAATCCTAAACACGCTGACAATACAATAAAAACATATCTGCTTAGAAAAACACAATGCAACACAATCAGTCATGGATTGGCCTCCCCAGACCCCAAACTCATCATTATTGAAGAAGAGCTTGCAATGTCCTTCCTGAAGACTACTTAAAGAGATGACAAGAAAGCTTTCCTAATAGGGTTCAGTGTTTAGAAATGAAGGTGGTCATACCAAATATCAACTCTCAAGCTCAACAGAATTGTACAAACTCTGTGTTTGGCTTATATACACTCTGTATGTTTGCACTTTTTAGTGAATCGCTGCACCTATTTCTCATCTCCATAGCAAAATCTAAAGAAATGAAGAGTGACTTTTGCAGATGACTGCAGATCATTTACTAAGCATGAATGATGACTATCTTGAGTTCTTGGCAGGCAACCTTACGGTGATTACAGGACTACCCCTATGAGCTAATGTAAACATCTTGTTTGTAAGTGTTCCCATTCAAAAGATTCAAAAACATGTACTCTACAGATACAGTGGGGCAAAAAAGTATTTAGTCAGCCACCGATTGTGCAAGTTCCCCCACTTAAAATGATGACAGAGGTCAGTAATTTGCACCAGAGGTACACTTCAACTGTGAGAGACAGAATGTGAAAAAAAAATCCATGAATTCACATGGTAGGATTTGTAAAGAATTTATTCGTAAATCAGGGTGGAAAATAAGTATTTGGTCAATAACAAAAATACAACTCAATACTTTGTAACATAACCTTTGTTGGCAATAACAGAGGTCAAACGTTTACTATAGGTCTTTACCAGGTTTGCACACACATTAGCTGGTATTTTGGCCCATTCCTCCATGCAGATCTTCTCAAGAGCAGTGATGTTTTGGGGCTGTCGCCGAGCAACACGGACTTTCAACTCCTGCCACAGATTTTCTATGGGGTTGAGGTCTGGAGACTGGCTAGGCCACTCCAGGACTTTCAAATGCTTCTTACGGAGCCACTCCTTTGTTGCCCGGGCGGTGTGTTTTGGATCATTGTCATGTTGGAAGACCCAGCCTCGTTTCATCTTCAAAGTTCTCACTGATGGAAGGAGGTTTTGGCTCAAAATCTCACGATACTTGGCCCCATTCATTCTGTCCTTAACATGGATCAGTCGTCCTGTCCCCTTGGCAGAAAAACAGCCCCATAGCATGATGTTTCCACCCCCATGCTTCACAGTAGGTATGGTGTTCCTGGGATGCAACTCAGTATTCTTCTTCCTCCAAACACGACGAGTTGAGTTTATACCAAAAAGTTCTACTTTGGTTTCATCTGACCACATGACATTCTCCCAATCCTCTGCTGTATCATCCATGTGCTCTCTGGCAAACTTCAGACGGGCCTGGACATGCACTGGCTTCAGCAGCGGAACACGTCTGGCACTGCGGGATTTGATTCCCTGCCGTTGTAGTGTGTTACTGATGGTGACCTTTGTTACTTTGGTCCCAGCTCTCTGCAGGTCATTCACCAGGTCCCCCCGTGTGGTTCTGGGATCTTTGCTCACCGTTCTCATGATCATTTTGACCCCACGGGATGAGATCTTGCGTGGAGCCCCAGATCGAGGGAGATTATCAGTGGTCTTGTATGTCTTCCATTTTCTGATGATTGCTCCCACAGTTGATTTTTTCACACCAAGCTGCTTGCCTATTGTAGATTCACTCTTCCCAGTCTGGTGCAGGTCTACAATTCTTTTCCTGGTGTCCTTCGAAAGCTCTTTGGTCTTGGCCATGGCGGAGTTTGGAGTCTGACTGGTTGAGGCTGTGGACAGGTGTCTTTTATACAGATGATGAGGTCAAACAGGTGCCATTCATACAGGTAACGAGTGGGGGACAGAAAAGCTTCTTACAGAAGACGTTACAGGTCTGTGAGAGCCAGGGATTTTCCTTGTTTGAGGTGACCAAATACTTATTTTCCACCCTGATTTACGAATAAATTCTTTACAAATCCTACCATGTGAATTCATGGATTTTTTTTTTCACATTCTGTCTCTCACAGTTGAAGTGTACCTCTGGTGCAAATTACTGACCTCTGTCATCATTTTAAGTTGAGGAACTTGCACAATCGGTGGCTGACTAAATACTTTTTTGCCCCACTGTAAATCTACCTGTTACCACCAGTGCAGGTAGAGTAAGGTAAGAGCTCTTAAAGGGCTGGAAAAAGCAGAGGCTTGTGCAGCATGTACGCATTAATCACAGTCTAGATTCATTCAGCAGACATCAGCCAAGGCCTCAATAAACTAAATAGGTTGAGTGAACCATACAATAAAAACGAGAATGAAATTCTGTATTCTGTATAACAAAATTCTATAACCTCTTCAAATGTTTCAGAGAAGCTCACAGCCACTGATTCAAATCATATACCATCTTATTCCATTAAATTTATGTTGTCTCCACTGTTGCTGTTTATGTCGTGCTGTTTTTCTGCTTTGTGGGACATTTATTTTTATGTATCATAATGTGTTTCTAACTGTTATGCTCAGCAGAACAGGAGCCTGCTGTAAACCACTTTAAATTGAGTCAGGCCAGTTAAACATGACTTATTTAATGTAATAAATGGAATGATTGAAGGGATAAAAACGCCTGGGCGGACTAAGTGACAAACAGAAGCATCGTGTGTACCATTTTGTGTACATTACCGAAGGATGGGCATTAACTTGTTCATCACAGAATGATTTGCCATCGGCAATCATTCACTGTGGACTGGCTGAAGCAAATGAATCACTGTATACTCCCATCGCTGTATAGTAAAGTTGCCCGTTTAATCCAATTAAACATTTCCTGTGCCGATTTGACACACAAGCAGCTGTAACTGGTCTGCCAGGCTTCACTTCCACTAATTCGACTCTACCTCTCGACAGTGTTTGAGGGGCTGGTGCATCTTGGAGCGTTGTTATGCAATTATCAGGCAAATAACATGGTCTGCTGTGAGGTTACTTGTACTAAGAGATTGTCCAAGAAGTCGATGTGCTCTAGTTTCAAGGACTATTTTATTTGCATGCAATTAACAGGTATCTGTGTTCCTGACAAGCACACATACAGTCTATTGATGCAACTTACTAACCGCGCTGATAGCTTAGAGTAAATCTCATGTCTTATCTAGTTATGTTGATTTTTTGCTCCAAAAATAACAAGATATCAGCAGCTAAAAAGCTTAAAATTATGCTTTTCCAGCAGGACCTCATAAATCAACTGGCCTCATCACTATGGCTACATCCATCTTAAATATATAGTCTTTCTGCAGGAGAGCACGCAAATGTATCCTTTTAAAGAAAACTTTTTGAGCTGTTACATTTCATTTGACCTCAAATGCAATGGAAAAATCCTGGGTGTCAAAAAATGTCTCCTACGTGGTCCGAAACAGGGTGAAAGAAAATGAACAAATTTCATCAAATATCATCAATCTGATGTAAGCCAGACATTAAAGCCTTTCTTCTACACACAGGATCATATCTAATCCATTAAAGAGCTTGCCTTTACGAAAGAAGATTATTAGTCATTAATTAATTCACGAGGAAATCCAATGCTGCAGCTTTACTAAGAAGTGCATGCACTCAGCGGTGAATAGGAGTCTTTTTGGTACCAGCGTGTTTTTACAAGCCACTACAGTAAAACTCAAGTGTGCCGTGTTTGAGGGGGGATACTTATGTTCTCTTTTAATTCCCTTCGATCGCTGGCTCAGGATATGCGGCGTAAGCTCGGGGTTTACTCGGCGCTAGGGAGCTATCAGGTAAACCAACAGCGGGTGCAAAGTCAGCACATCTGCAGGTTTGAGAGGCAAAACGCTGCCGGCAAGGAAACCGAGAGCTAAAAGAAAACACGGGTGGTGAATTTGTGTATGTTTGACACTGACAAACCGCGTGATGTGTAATACTTTAACGCTGACTATATACATGTGTGCAGGACTTACACAAATAGAAACTTTGATAGTAATGCAAACTGAAAGCTCTCTTACTCCTCGGCAATCCATACTGACTTGCATGAAAAAGCATCTGCCCGAGGTGCGCGCACACACACACACACACACACACACACACACACACACACACACCTCTTCTCAGTGAGCATAAGATGAAATAACTCAGAGTCCACGGGTAAACAAATGCGCACACATACAACTGCACTGACACACACGTGCGCAAACACAGTTGTTGGCCTCCCACCAGCACATCATGATGATAACACACTGTGCTGAACAGCCGGCCCAGGCCACTCTGACAATTTGGGCTTCACTCATCCAACAAACCTGTTGCTTAGCGACTCTGACTACAAACAGGGGGGAGATGAGAGATCGCCGGAGAGGCTTATTCTTGCTTCCCAGCAGCAATTTATACTTTCATAAAAACAGCGTCTCGCCCAGGGTTGCGAGCATCGAGTGCACCACGTTTTGTGGGGTGTTTCTTTTTTTCTTTTTTGTCACCAAATTTATTATCGCTTATATTTTAGTCGAGCTTTCTTTGGCAGTGTACATTTGTGCGAGCGCTCTGAGTGAAATAAAATGACACTACAACAAATGGGTGACATTTTTTTTCTTAGAAATAACAGAAGAATGCATGAAGAAGAACATTAATTACAGACGTGGAGGGGCTCACGAGGAAAAAAGGTCACTATGCAGAGAGATCTTGACCAGGAGTCAAACTTCTGTCAAACTTATGATTGAAAAGCAATGTTTTTATGTGGTGTGGGTGGTTTGTGGGCTACAATGTTACTCCTGGATTGGCATCATAAAGCCTTAACAAATTAAACTGATTTTGCAACAGTGTTTGAGAAAGACAGGGACTTGTGGTGAATTTGTGGTTCTGTGGATGTGTCCTTCAGTGTTGGAATGGTATTGGTCTACAGAGAGCTTAGCATGCGTGCAACCTACACACATGTGCGTTGAACTTTGGTTGAAAAGTGGTCCGGAACAGGAAAGTGGGAGAAGCACAGACGGGGGCTACAGAGGACCGTTTTCATTGTTTTTAGCATTCGGCTTCACTTCAGCTCTGTGTGTTAAAAGTGTGTGCAGCACAACAGCACAAGAAGTTGAAGGACATTGCACCCTTAGCTTCAATGTCCTTCTGAATCGATCATAAGTTAAGCCTGCCCTAAAGTACACCTTGCATTTTGAATCTAATGAAGCAGTAATATACAAAATGAGCATCACGTTTTATTCCATAGGATAAGAAACTAACACATGAGACCACACGCTTGTGGTCATAAATCAGGTGATAAGTTGGATCCTTTTCTCACAGATTTATATACAAACAGACTTCATTATGCAACAAGAGGAGCCGCCACCTGCTGGCGACTAGAGCAAGTGCAGGTTCAAGGCACTTCAGCATTGAGACGTGTAAGCTCTGTCTACTTTTTATAGCCATCCTCTGGTAAAAACAGAATCACGTGTTTATTTGAGTGTTGTTGTGTTTTAAGCACTCACCCAGTTTGTTTTTCTTGTGTTTTTTTGGGGCGGAAGGAGCACTTCTCTATATCTTTGAACGCTTGACTTAACATGAAAAGATCTCAGGAGGGATTGCAAAAAAAGCCTCTGTTCTCTCTCTCAGTGCAGACTAAAATTAGCTTTGTTTCTACAAGAACACATTCTGGTACAACAGAAGCACAGCAATTTGTATTAGTGACCTATATTAATTCCAAAAGTAGCACGTGCAGCGCCTTCAGTCCTTTTTGGTAATCTGATGTGCAACTGTTGAAGTATTTTTCCATTGAATGCTATGTAAGGGTTCTTCCAGCCTCAGAATGGGTCTCTGGGAGTAGATACACACAGCAGTAAGTCTGATCACCACATGCACAAAGGCATTTAACAGAAAACAGTGTTTGATTAAAACAAATGTACACTATGCTTAAGTAGATGAAGCGCTAGCTAATAAAAGACATTGGAGGATGGGTTTTGAAGAAACATCCTATGCTGGGGATAGAGATGGGGGTTGGCTGTGCTGGTGAATGTAGCTGCGTAGAAAGAACTATCTATGGTGCTGAACTGACTTAAAGCACACTCGCAGAGCACAGCAAGTGCACATCCTCATACTTGTTTACACACGTGTCCACCTTTTTTCATGCTCCGAACTTCAGTTCCAAACTTTTGCCCTTCTCGTCTTCACGTGCTTTCATGAATTTGTCTTCTTAACAAATTTATAGCTTTTCAAAAGATTGTAATCCACAGAAATCACAGACCTGTGATGTAAGTGTAGTATTTATTTTATTGTTGAGTTTAAATGTAACTTATTGAGAAGAAATTGGTCAAAAAGAAATAAGAGCAGATTAAGTGACAAGCGGGAGAAAAGGCTATTCTACATTACGTAAAGATGGACATTAACTTGTTCATTACAGACTGACTCACCATTATCCATCATTCACTGTGGACTGACCTTCTTGTCACTATACATTATGCTAATGGTTGTACCTGAGAGGGGCCATGCAGCAGTAAAAGACGACTGAAAATACAGCATGTCTCATGTAGTAAGGAAATTTTGCCGTTACTTGTTTAATCTAAAGCCTTTAGCATTTTTGAAATCATGCTTTTCTTACAAGTAATCAGAACCAGTACTTCTGATATCTTTAAATACCAAAATTCAGAAAAAGCAGTGGTAGTTGTTTTTGGTGATTGTGCTGTTTTGTAGTTTTTCCTGTACATACTGAGCCTGCAGATCTTCCAATAGCCAACGTTGCATAAATTCTTAAAGCTGTGTTGACACTGGAAAATTACGGGGCAACCAGCAACCACAGAAAGCGAATGATTTTCAATGACATGAAGCATCTACGGACAACGGGAAGTGGGCAGGACCTGAGATAATGTTTTTTCAACTTCCAATTCCGTGTTAACTCACGTAGCACAAAGCATTTCCAAGGTACCGCTGTCTGAACACATTCAGCTCCACCTAGACGTTATCACGTGCGCTTCACATTACCGTAACTCCTCAACCATTTTGAACTAGAGAGAAAATTCAAACGGTTCCTGAAAGATGAGATTACTTCATAACTTTACAGCCAATATTTAAAAAATAAGTCCAGGTGCCCTGTATGATACTTGGGTGTTAAAGGGTTAGGGAGTTTATGTTTAAGTACATAGGTCACTTTTTTTTTCTTTGCTACTGTGATACTGAATTAGGTATTGAGAATCACGTAACTCTACTGGCACTGGTAACAGCCACTGAATATCTGCATCTGTGACATGATGATTTCTAATAGTAATATGGATGACTTACGAGGGCTATGCAACCCGCGCTCATTGTTTTAAACTAGTAAGTAGGCTGGTTTGTTGCTGGACTAGCGGACAGTCTCCATTCAGCCCGCTAGAGAGCCACTCTTGCTGTGCCTCAGGTTTCCATCACTCTCACTCTTCGCGCTCTTCACCTGCTGGGTACATCTTTTGCAGCGGCTCTGGTGTCACAATCAAGCCTTCATTATCCCCGGACATTTTGTACCCAGTACGTTCTGCAATTAGCATTTACTTCAAGTGTCTATTGCCTGTTTGAAAAGGTACATATCTCACTGAACTCTGTCAATCACAAAGCTTTTCTAGACAGGCAAGTACAGCATGAGCTCTTTGTTAGACAACTGTAATGCTGGAGATTACTGAGGCCAGATTTTCATTCATTCACTGAAAACAGAACATTGTTTGATAGCTGTCCCTGCTGAAGTCACCCTCTTTCTCTGCAACCATTAATAAATAATACATCAATCTCTATTTTTGGCCATTTTATTGCCCTTTTTTTTTTCCTCTTCCCTGCTCCTATTCATTTAAAGGCAAAAGAGACAGCTCCAACTTCAACAAAAAACGTCTTGTAGCAACTCTGATAGCCTCAAACCCCTCTGGCTCCTCCTTTATGCACGACAGTGTACCGAGAGAACAAGCATGAGAGTGGGGCAATACAGAGGGAAAGAGAATGATAAAAGAGGCCGAGCGAGAACGACTGAAAGTAAGACTGGAAGAGATTGAGGGGCGTAGGAAGCGGGTGGCTTGTGAGAAAGAGACAGTGAGTGGGAGAGACAGAGACAAAGAGACTGTGGGGATGAGAGATACTGGATTTGTAATGGCAGGGAATGTGAGTCTTTTTTTTTTTAAAAAATACACCAGATGTCCACCCACGTTAACACTTCTCCTGTGAGAACGATACGAGATTTGATGGATATATTTTCAAAGTCTAGAGTAGTGGCACTGGTGGGAGTTTTTCACACTGGGGCTCTGATTTTCATTTTTATGCTGGTTGTATAATTTAACACTGACTCAGACGTAATTTTGGGTTCTTGTTAAGAGGAAGGCAAGGTTGATCATTAGAAGGACAGCCGTGCCGGTAAGCAAAAATAGAAACACAGAGCTCTAAACTTAGCGTCGAAGTTTTCTCGTTTTCTTTCGGGGCATTTAGTTTAACGGTAATCAGAGTGAATAACGTTGCCTTTCAGAATTCAGGACGCTAATTGCAGCGCTGCAGTACACAGCAAGAAGTTGTTAGATCTTAGTAGAGCCACGCAAATTGAGTTTGCAGGAGGGTGTGGACAGCTTCTGTTTGACACAAACAAAATTAGCACTGTTGCGGAGGAAGCAATATTTCTAAATCCATCTTCATTATGAATTACAAGACCAATCCGAGAACTAGAATTGAAGAAGTAGAGTTTGATCGAATGTGAATTGTGGTCACAATCTTCTCTTTTTCCCTAAGCTACCACATTGGAAAAATGGTTCTGTAAAACACCACGATGTCATCATTTGGGTACAACATGTAATAACGTAATCAATTTATCCTATTACATATTTGTAAAATGTTTTCCTAATTAGTGGATGAATTCTTAAGTGAGAACAAAAACTTGTTTTGCTGTCAAGGTAACCTCGATCACCGAACGCCAAATTACAGCCGGTTCATCTCTGAGTCAGAGCGGATGTTTGTGCCAGATGTAATGACATTTCTTCCAGGTGATTCCGAGATATTGCATTGGCAACAACGGGGCAGTAGTGGGGGTCAGAACACAATGTCACGGTGACCGTTGCCTTCGATGACGGGAAATTGAATCGATTCATTCTCGAGTGCTGAAATTTGAGCAGCCTTTAAGAGATATTGCATTCGGGTGAAAGGTTTGACCGGCTGGACAGTTAATCAGAAAAGCTCATAACAGTCCTGTTTTTGAGATGACTGTAATTTAGAATATGAAAAGTAATTTAAATCTAGATTGCCAGAGTGATGCCAGAGTAGACCATAGACTTGTGACATTGATGTTAGTTCTTCAAACTAAAAACTAAAAACCTGAATTATTGGCACCTGTAAATTTGTCTTTGGAGAGCAATAACAGCAACAGTTGTGGTTGTAAATACGTGCGTGTGTGGTAAAAATAAGGTGAAGTGGGTAGACTTGGCCAAGAAGGACTCTTTGCGTCTCCTTCTCTATATGGAGCCTATTGACTTCCTCTCTATTTTTGTTCTGTGCAAACGCTCCATATTCAACTGCACGACAGTGGAAAGAATCTATAGTAGCTACCACCATGCCTGACAGCAGCTATCCGCTGCACCTCCACACTTATGTAACTCCTTACTCACACATGCATACAAGCACATGTTTACATGCACATACAGGTACACAGTCGCTTTAAAGCCTCACATTCCTGCAAAACATACAAATTTGCATGTGGGCTGGCTCATTCGTTTAATCGTTTAGATGTTTTTCAGAATGTTACATACATATATTACACTCCCTTCAGTATATATTTGACTGATATTACTTAGCCATTAAACCCTGGCACACATGTAGAGGTGCAAGTGTGTGACCAAGTGGCGCACACCCTCAAACCTCTCATGTGCACACGCTCATTCTGTTGCACTGAAAGTCACAAGATACAGCCAAGTGGCAATGTTTACAGCTGTGGAGACAACAGTATATACCAACCAGGCGTAGTGAGACACACACACACACACACGTAGACACACACGACTTACCTGGCCTCGGCCACAGTGCAGCAGTAACTGCCACTGCGCCGCGAGCTTCTTCCCACCCGCAGCTCCTCTCGAGACTTACGGCGATTAAAGTAGTCTGTGAGTTTCCCAAAACTCGCCATCTTTTTCGCTTGTCGCTCACCTCCACCTCCCCGTCTCTCCTTTTTTTTTCTCTTATTTTTTTAATGTTGATCCGTAAAATAAGGAAAGATTCTCTTCTACAAAGCTCCTCTGTGCACGACCTCTTGACTTACAGTCTGCCTTGCTCTACTTCTACCTGGATTCAGTTGTGCAGTTTGGCATCAGCTGCAGGTCCGACTTCCCCCGTGCTCCTTCATCCCTTTTTGCCAGAACACTTGTGCAGAAGAACGAGGGCTCTGCCTTTCCCTGCCTCTCGCTCCCCTTTCGATCCGTCTGCTGCCGCACACGGTGCTTGTACGCTGATTCTCTTAAAATAGTAACGTTTGTAACTGCCTACCAATCGACACAGCAGGAGCAGTGTCTCCCCCAGTGGACAGCAGACAAGAAGGAGGAGTGGGAGAGAGAGGAAGAGAGAAATGACAGAGAAAGGGAGGGTTCCTCAGTGTCTGTCTTCTTGTGTGCTGAAGGAAGCAGGGCTGGTGGGAGAACATGAGCTGCTATGATGCTTGTACCTAAAGCCCACCCCCCTCTTTCTCACTCCAAGTCTCTCTGTTTTTTAGTGCATATTGGCTGTGATGCCCAATTGTGCACGCTCTCTCTCTCTGTCTCTCTCGCTCCCTCTCGCACACACTCTCTCTCTCTCTCATGCATGCATTCTTTCACACACAACCCTTAGACTCTCGGTGAGCAGAATCACGGCGTTCAAGCAAAGCTGGTGAGCAGGTGCCAGCGGTTGAGCATTTGGGTTCATCGCTCTGTCTCCAGCTTCGATCTCTCTCTTCTTTTCCACTCCTGTTTCTCTCCCTTTGTCGCAGACACACACACACACACACACACACACACACACACATACACTTGGATTCAACCTAAAGTGCACTTGCTCCACCATGATAACTTTCTCCAATTGTTTGTCTTTCAATTATTTGCAGCTGAGCGTCTTCAACCCTGATTTTTTTTTTCTTACCAGTAATGAAATGGAAGCACATTTGGCTAGGACCACCAGCTGGTGGACACATATATTGAGAAAATTAAAGACAATAGCAGGATGACAGGGACAACAAGGGAAGTGCAGCAAGAAAAAAAAATATGAGGATGGATGAAAAAGAGGTATGGAGTGAGGGCTATTTGTGAAGTGCCTTTTAGCGATTCACTGTGTATATATGTGTGTCTCCCTCCCACACATCCTAACAGCTACCTACTCTGTCTAATCACCGTCTCACCCTTTTTCATTTTTATCTCCAAACATGTGATTGTGACCTCATTGTTTCTACCTCAACCATAAAAATCGCTCATTTGCATCTTTTCCTGATCCAGCCGGCTCTAAAGTATGCCCATGACATTTACAGGTAATGGACGGCATGGGCACAAATAACCAACACTGCAATAATCAGCTGCTTCTCCACTGAGCCTCTCATCCTGCAGTTTGGACGCCAGGTCGTTAGTAACGGTAGTTTCTGTTCTACTCTCCCCCTTTACTACAGATTCCAACAGAGGTATTTTTCACCCCTATGTCCTCTTAGAGAGTTAAAACAGCAACTTCTCAAGGAAAAATGATACCAGAGGCGGTCTTAAAGTAAGGGGATTGTCCATTGCTAAACTGAACTGCTAAACAGTTTTTACATTGGAAACACTAAATATTAATGTTATGCATGATTAGAGGAATATTTCAGTTTCTTCAGCAACTACAATTGGTTGTTTTATCCTGACTGGAATTAGCATCCTATTTAGTATTGCATTGTTGATGCACCTTGCTAGACAATCTAGTTAGCTAGTGCAAGCACTAGCCCACAAAACTGCTGAGAGAAAACCAGAGTCTAATCGTTGCACAAAGTTGCATTAATAAAAACGGAATAATTGCACCACGGGATTTTGTATTAGTCCAAGTAAAAGAATTTGTCTTCAAAGGCATGTCTGTGTTTTTGGTACATATTACGTCATGGGGATCTAAGGGTCCTGGAGTAAATCTCCAAGAAATGAATGAAAGTCAGTGTAATGCCCTCTGAAGTCATGTGTGTGTGTATATGTGTGCATGTGCATGATGTTTGTTGCACTGTGATTCCACACTGAAGTTAATGTTGTGTGAAAGGTGTGGGCTGTGTGCTTGCAGGTTCCTCTGCTGAAGAGTTCGGCTTATTGATCGGTCTCTCCTGTCTCCGTCTCTCTGAAAAATTCTCTTCCTTCCATGCTTCTCTGTTATGATTTGCACTTCCCCTCCCGCAACAACCCATTGATCTGAGAAACAGCGTGGTCTGGCTGTATTGCCCAGCAGGCATGTTAATATTTCAGTTCAAGTGTCAGAGAGACACAGAGAACACTGACAAAAAAAGAAGCCGATGACACTACTGTTAATGAACTTTAAAGGATGTAAATTTCACCTCTTTGCTGATGACAAAATGTTATTCTGTAATAAAATCCCTGTGATGGGAGCATACACATTTTGAAAGTCAATTGGGGAGTTTTATGTAACAACAACAAAAATATTATTTGTTAGTGTTTCCAGAGATTTGAACCCATAATTGGAAGAGACACAATGACATTTCTGCAGAACTAACAGAAGAATATATTTCTTCATTCATTTTTTTTCTTCCACTTGCCCAGATTCCATTTGCACTGACAGCAGGCCAAGCAGGATATTCCAAGCATCCTTTTTCCCAGCAATGCTTTCCAGGGTGATCCCAAGCCACTCCCAGGCCAGACAAGACATTAAACTCTCCAGCAAGTTCTGGATCTACCCCCGGGTCTCCTCCCAGTTGGGTGTGTCTGAAAAAACTCCATATAGAGGAGTTCAGAAGGCACCCCGATCAACAGCAAGAACCACAACAAGAAGGAGTAGCGCCTCTACCCAACTCCAACCACACACACCCATATTTTGTTTTCAAGCGGTTTATTTCACACCTAAAACATTTAGTAAGAAATTAAACAAATAAAAGTAAACTGCAATGAATTACAGGTAGTAATAAAATAAACTACTAACTCTTTTACACTACGTCCACACCTACACGGGTATTTTTGAAAACGCAGCTATGCGCCACACGTAAACGCCGTTTCGAATCACCGAAAACGGAGATTTTTTAAAACTCTGTTTTTGCGTTTACGTGTGGACGAGGAATACAGAGTTCGTCACACAACGCCAAAGGTATGTGGTATGTGTGCCACGTTATTGTTTACATGAGATGAATTTCTGCAATGGCAGATAGAGACAAAATACTGTTAATCTGACTATCTTGAGTTTTTACACGCTTACATATACACACGCAGTTACTGTCCCTCCATTTAGAAAGGCGGAGGCGTCACGGTGTAATTATTTTAGGTGTAGTTGTTTTTTTTCCTGTGTAATAACATTCAATATTACTATCAATACATTTTTCAAAAAATGCCTTTCTATGCAAAATGGGTTTAAAAACATAAACAACTGTGGGATACTGTTTGTCCGTGATTGGACAGGGGGAACCAATTACGGTAGGATCAGCCTGATATTATTTGTATCCCACTGTAACTTTACTGTATAAAGAGCTAACATCTCAAAAATGTCAGCAGTAGTTGGTCATTACAAGAAGTGTTTGTGAACTAAAAACCTCTCCATTATGCTACCAGTGTCCAAGCATTCTTTTTTTTTTTTTCATACCGCACATACCAGAATTTGCATTTGCACTGTTAAATATTTATATAACTTTAATGCACATAAAAAAACAGCTGCTTGTTTAAGTGAAAATACATTGATGGGGTTTTTTTTGCACTAATAAAGTTGTGGAGTTGTAAAGTATTTTGTCTAGTGTCAATTATATCGTCAGTTATGTCATTATCGCAAATTTTCAAATGTATATCGTGATAAATTTTTTGGTCATATCGCCCTGCTCTACCTACCGTATGTTCCACGTAGGTTACCATCCAGTCCACAAGGGACCAAACCTCTATGGCCCGCCCACAGTAGGGCGGATCCATATAGTTTGGCTACAAGTCAGTGTCCCCCATCACATGCTACACGTTTGACACCCTGATAATTTAATAGCATAAATTTTATCTGAATGATTCATCGAGGTCCCTCATTCTTCCCATTTTGCTTCGTTTAAAACAAAAATGATTCTGCATTGTTTAAAATGAAACTTTTAATCACTGGGTGGGTTTTAATTAGGCTCTGTCTCTATGCTCATAAGGCTGAATTACATTTAATTAAATATTTATCGATGTAATTTTGATGTGGTTTTATGAATAGTGAATCGATTTGCAGACACATAAATGCCTACAGTATTTAGCAGAAAAATTTAAATTTCGGATGATGAATGTGGACGTTCGAGCTAAATAGCAATAGAGAGAAAAGAGAGAACGGGAAAGAGTTTGAGCCACAGAGACAGTGAAATAAAGAGCTCAAAGGATTGAGGGAAACACCAGTGAAAGTGAGTGAATCTTGACAAAAAAGGGATACAGAAGCAATAGCGAGAACACCAAGCCTCTAAGGAGAATTTACCACCACAGTGAGGAAGAGCTGAGCTCCAACTATTGACAGCTTTAGTCTGCGTTTGGCTCTGAAATGGCTTTGGCTGATGAATAAATCATGCAATGCTTTTTTTTTAGGGCTATTTTCATTCAAACATAAAAATATGCTCACTTTAACTATATCCATTTGGGAACACAATACTTGGCTTGCAAAAGTTGCTTCCATTGAACTAAAATGGTTATGAGGTCATCTCAAACTTTTAATTACGATTAAAAATACATAGGTCTATTTAGCTGTTGGGGCAAAGTGTGAACTACCTTACTCCCTACAGGTTTTACTCTGTACATATTCTCAGAGAAATCTGATTTTCATAAAGAGTGAGTTTATGTGCATTTATGGAAGAAGTGTGCCTGCTTTCACAGACCAGCTATAAAGAACAGCCGTCGGCAACTGAATTGAGTCCCTCCAGCGATGGGCATGCTCAGTACATACTCTAACTTGGCCCTTTGGTCACTCTTTCTTTTTAAAGAAATAAATGTATTTGACATATATATGCACATATATGTATTGCTCATAAATCCAAAAATGGTGTAGCAAATGAGGCATAAAATGCAACAATGTAATCAATAGTGACTTATGACACACTGAAATATTCATAGTGTGCTTGAGTTCAGACACCTTGATACATCATTCCTCCCCGCCAGCTCATTTGGCAAGAGAGAAACAGCCACAGAGAAAGAGAGAGACAGTTTAAGAAAGCTTCTTCCTGTAATTACTGCAGCAGCACTCTGCAGCTTCCCCTACTGGGATCAGTCAGACAGCACCATTCATAAGAAACACGCACAGAAGCCATTTGCAGTAAAAGGAACGCCGTCATTCTGGAGCCCACCAGTTGAATCTTTGATAGTCTCTGGAATGATAAGCACTCTGCACAGAAAGACACACGCTCACACACACACTACACCCCGAGGATGAACACTGCCACCATCTTTATGAGTCATCAGTAAAGGGCCCTGCAAAGCTGCCCCAGGATATCCAAAAGACATAAGCTCCTTTTTTCCATCGCCTCCCCTTTATTTCAGCGTCACAGTTCTCTCTCAGCGAAAACTCTCTGGGTCAAAAGCTTCTGGTCGTGGTTTTCTATTTTGCAGTTTGTTCCCATCGGTTACTCCAGCTTCCTCCCACAGTCCAAACACTTGCATGTTAGGCTAACGGGTGATTCTAAATTAGCCGCAGGGCTGGATGTGAGTGTGATAGTTATCATCTTGTTATAGATTGGCAACTTGTCCAGCTTTAACAATGCGCCAAAGAGAGTGACTGGATGCTACAAAGTGTGCACAATGCGCATGATGGACAGCAAACAGATATAAAATTTGTTGGCACGGATGTTTAGAATGCCGTTTTAGAAAGTGCAGCTCCCAGCAGGGTGCTGATGCCAGTCCACATGAACAATTAAAGGAGGTTCATGAAAGAAATCACAGATTACGATGTGTTTAAGTTAGAACTCATTGGTAACAAATCAGTACCAGTATTTAGTACCATGCTTTGTGACACGCACACTTGCGTTTCTTTTTCTTGCCAATTTAAAAGGTATCTGTGTAATTTTGTGCACACTGAGAAGTAGGAAGGTTTAAAAGGATGAATGTCAACTAACTCACTACCTCAAAATTCTAAATCTTAAACTATGAACGAGAGCTAATTTATTATAATCTGTGTGAACTGAACTTGTTCAGAGGTGTCATTCAAAGACAATATGCCTGAGCATGTGTGTGTGTGTATGTGTGTGTGTGTGTGTGTCTTACATTAACTACATAGCTCAAGGGTGTATGGAAAAAGCTGCAGCTGCGTACCACATAATTCATCTACCTCTCTGCATCTATTTAGCAAAGGCGAAGATTGAGGGATACGAAATACTGTCTACAATAATCTGCTGTCTTGCTTTCACATTTACTTGTATGCATACATATGTGTGCTCGGCAGAAGGTCTTTCAAACAGCTTAATCGAACACTGGCCTGTTAACAGCTGCAAAATACAGAAACGGCACAAAATTGTTTCTGTCAAGAGTACTTATAAGCAGTCATATATTTTTTTGTTGTTTGTGCTCTGTTGAAGTCAAACATCTTATTCTTCAGCTCTGGATGCTGCCCACCAGCAAAAATACTATTTGATTTTTACTGGAAACTATTCAACTGAAGTCGGTCCCAAATTGTTCAAATGACTGGCAAAGACATGTGGCCTGCTAGCTCTAAGAAAGCAGGCAAAAGTAAGTAAGCAGGCAAAAAGAGTATGGAGCACTGCCACCAGCTTCTGGAAAAAGTAGCACATTACACTTTACGCATTACTGTTGGTAATGTGTAATGTTTTACTTTTGGCAAAAACCAAAAGAAAAAACTGTTTTTTTTCTTTCAGAGAAATGACACATAAACACAACATTTATTATCTGTAGTTATTTATGTATTTGTTTGTTTGTCTGTCGGAATCTGCTCGGATAAGTTTGTTAGGTTCCTAAAACATGTCATCAACAGGGAAGTTGCAGAATGCCCTCTAGTGGACAAACTATGTCAACATGGCTGAAGGGTGTTTTTCTCCCGTCTCCTCTTTTTCTTTTTCATTTATTGGCAACAATAAATGCCAATACCAACAGATTTGCAAAAACTCAATACTGGTCGATATCAGTTTTAACTTAGAGATCTAAGCCAGATTGATTCTGCAAAGAAATTAGATGATTATTCAGCCAAAGGCTCTGAATATTTTTAGGAATAATGGTCAGCAATTGCCTTTTTACGAGGCAATGTGAAAAAGTCCTCGAGTCCTTTGTGAGCAAAAGGTTTTACAAGTGTGAGCGAATGCGGTGTCTGAGATGGTCATATCCAGGGCATACTTTCTTAAATGCTCTACAAATGCATTCCCACACCAGCCCAACACTACAGGGAAGCTGAACACATATAACACACTCATTTTACACTCTCATGCCGACCTTTTGACTTCTCTTTCTGTGTTCCAGATCTGCCACGGACGAAAAGCAGCTGCTTGTTAGAGGGGCTGTATATCTAGAGCCCCCTTGCCAAGTGATCCTTGCCATTTGGCCACTGGGCTCTGTGTTGGGTTGATATTCGGTTTAGGCTTGTCTGGCATCATTTGAAATGCCTTACTTAAAAGTGACTGGCAAACCTGGAAAGTTTAGTTCCTGTTACTTTGCATTTGTTTAAATCTGTCTCTGAGGCGATGGAAGCTGGGTTTACCATTTTATCATTAACCACTTTCTCTGTGGTTTTGTAGCAAAGACCTGCAGGTTCTGTCGCTTTAGTTTGATTATGTAGCTTAGGGCTTTTATTTTTTATTAGGTTTTGTGTATGTTGTTTTGCTGCATGAGGAGACCCTGAAGTTTAGTCACCTCCTTTTTTTGTTCATTTTCACTCCTTAACATATTTGTCTTAATTACCACTTTGTAAATAAATGTTGACTCACTGCCAGTGTTCATTATTTAGAATTTTGTAACTTACTAAGACCCATCTTTGCTTCTCACTGTGCCACATCGAACATAATAACTGCTCTGTCTGAGGTGGACATATTTAGAATATCCCCCAATTCAGACCACATACAGATCCAAGACAGAAAATGCAGAAAAAGCAGAAAAATCACATGATTTCCACTTTAAAACTTTTTATTCCGATGTCCTACGCAGACTCAACAACACCTACACGCACCACAGTGAAATGTCATATTCCTCTAATTTAACCATCATCAGAAAGACAAATGGAAATGCTCTGCCTGAAGGCTGAGGAACTAGACAGCCCTTCTGTCTCCTCTTCTTTGCCTCCATAATTTCCTCATTTTAGCCCATCTATCTATCTTTTTCTCTCTCACTATATGACAGCACCCCACCCCTGTCTGCATAATGCCAGGAGATACACTATAATCCAGGGAATTGCTAGCCCTAGGAGGGTGGTCTAAATAAAAGATGAATCCATGTAAGTATCGGTTGCTGACTCTGAATTTCTCTTCTCCTTGACCTGTAAAACTACTGATGAAACATCTCTTCCAGGTTGCAAGTCAAAACTGCTTCTTGATGTCAAAAACATGTAATTTCAAGGTGTTCGTAGAAATGACAAGGTAAAAAGAACTGTAGTAGAAGATTAAAACACTTCCAGCCCCACCTCTAGAAGTCTGCTGATCTCAGAAGTGGTTCCCCATTTATTCTCTAGTGATTAGGAAGTAAATCAATACTTATCGGTAGAGCTTCACTGACATGATTTAGCCTGGATATAGCTTCATAACAGCAGGTTAGAAACATGACTGAAAGGACTTTACAAGTTCCTGTAAAGCTGTTTTGTAAGCATCTAGGCTTCCGCTCTGATTACATAGCTGCAAAATTTCATTCAGTTCACACCGAGTACCTGATAGCATGTAAGAGCTAGGACTATATTCTGGATCAAAGTGCGTTTTAGTCATTGTTGTCTTGAATTTATGATTTTCAGTGTGCAAAATGCAACGATGCATGCCGATGTATGATGATGTCATTTAACTTGACTGTGAAGAAACTGTGATAAATGGCTTGTTTTCCCATTATTGCTTTAAATCACTGTTAGTATTAGATTTATATTAAATTTATTCTGCCTTGCTGCAGTTTCATGTCAGCATCTCTTGCATATAGCAGATATAATCAGTACTTGTGACACACACACGCGCGTTGCCAGTGGTCGCATGTCTGCACTCTGAAAATAAATGTGCGCGAACGGAACTGCTACACTGATTCATCATCATCTCAAAGTGAGAGAAAACAGAAGGAGGGTATTTCTGTCTGTTAGTTTGAGTTTCAAACTGGAGCCTGATGTAGCATCAACATCTTGTTACAGAGATGGTTTATCACTATCTCTCCTCAGCTTTTTGTTTCGGCACGTGTTTGCTGGTGAAAGGGCGCCGAGATGGAGTGGTGAAGAGCGACAGAGAGATAGGTGAGTGTTTTACAACTAAAAAAGGTACAAAGCTATCGTCACGGAAAACGGGAGGTCCACTGGGAATAAGATGGATGATCTCAGAGCACCAATTAAGGGGCAATAAAAGGGAACAACTCAAGAGTTCATACAAAATCCAAAGTGAGTTAAGATAAAAAACATTTTAAAAAAATCCAAAAAGGAAGAGTAACACACATCATGGCAAAGAATAAAGAAAACTGAGGCTGATGTAACTACACAAATACAGACACAGGCGGCAACCGGAGGAGGAGGAAACATCTGAGAAACAGCTCAACCAAATCAGATGAGGAGACAAGGGGAAAATATAACTAAAGGTAAGACGCAAAAGATGCAAGACTATCAAAATAACAAAAAACACCCGAACACCCAATACAGACACGAAGACTTAACAAGTTATAAAAAGATACTAGTTAGTAGGGCTCGGCCATATCATACCGTTCACGGTAATACCAGAATACAGTTAGGCAATGATAAGAAAATGAAATATTGCAATAGAATATGGGTAAAATGCGCATGCATAGTGCCTTTGTTTTTATACGCAGATGGGGGAAAATGCATGGCGGCGACGGAGAATGAGAAGGGCGAAAGCGGATCGTTGAATGAAACGGATGAACCAGAATTGGTTTGTAAAAATGCTGCAACTTCAGTGATGTGGAACTGGTTTGGCTTTCGTCTGTCAGATACACACAAAAGCACAATTTTTGGTAGAGCATGCAAGCAGGCCGTCGTTATTACCATGTTTTTCAGAAAATAAAGTACACTTAAAATCAATTGTTTGATTTTCTGAAAAATCGACAGTGCCCCTTATAATCTGGTGCACCTTATGTATAAACTCTGGTTGTGCTTACTTACCTCCAACCGATTTTATGTGGTACACGGCGCTCAAAAATCTGTCAAAAAATGTTCTAGTACAACTTTCGTAAGCTACGAAGCCGCACCACTTGATGGAATGTCGGAGCATTACGGCTACCGTAGGCAGGAGCCTCGCGGAGTGATACGTACTGTGCTTCAACATAATATTACCGTATTGTGTGTGTGTACAACCTCTTTTTAAGTTTTGTGGATATTATATATAGTTATGCTCAGGATGTGTCGGCCAGTTTCCACTGGAAACGCCTTTTGGTTAAACTGTCAGCAAGTAATTTGCATTTGCACTGTTAAATTTTTATATAACTTTGATGCACATAAAAAACAGCTGCTTGTTTAAGTGAAAATACATTGATGGGGTTTTTTTGTACTAACAAAGTTGTGGAGTTGTAAAGTATTTTGTCTCGCGTCAATTATATCATCAGGTATGTTGTTATCGCAAATTTTCAAATATGTATTGCGATAAATATTTTTGGCCATATTGCCCTGCCCTGCTAGTTAGGCTAGACTAAACTAAAGAATACAAAGTAACAAACAGTTGTTAAGAAAACTATAAAATAAGGATTCCGAATTACAAAACTCAAGGAGCAAAACCAACTAAGGATGCGCACACACACACATAATTGATTTTGTGATATTGTAACATATATCAATATCAACAGATATGAAAGAAAATTATTGTGCTGTGATTTTTTTTCCAAACCACTGAAAATACCCCTCCAAAAAATAATTATTCTGGTTCTAATACTTCACTTCATGTGCTTAAAATTGAAAGGCTTTTTGTGCTCACCTAAAACCTTTAAGCTTGTCTTTTGCTAACTTTTGTAGAACTTCAATCTTAAGACATGTGTACTGCCACAGCAACACAAACACAGCAGCAATAGGCAGAAATTTCTCTTCTACTGTATGATACCCATCTACCCATTTTCTTAACCGCTTATCCAGTTCAGGGTCACAGAGGCAGCTGGAGTTTATCTCAGCTGACTGGGATAGGAAAGGGGCAGGCTACATCCTGGACATGTCCTATTGTAAGACATGACTTCTAACACTCTTCATGCAAAATTCAATACTCTTCTGAGTCAGAAACCCCTAGAGGACTCTATAGCTTTTTTCCTTCTTTCCCTCTCCCTCTTTCAGTCAAGTGACTCACATTCACACAGCAGCTAAGTATGTTCACTGCTGTCCTTTTTTAACGACACGTAAACACTTCAGACATCCTCACATACACACACACAGTCTTTGTTTAGATGGAAGCTGACCACTGCTTCTGTTTTTGCTCATGTCTGATGTCCAGCTGACTCCCCTTCATTATTCATTATGCGGCAGTTCAGTGGGATATGCACTCCGCTGAGTGCGCTTCCTCGTTGCCTTCATTGTCTGAAGAATGATTAGGCTGCCACTGCTGTATCTATTTGTGTGTGCGAGTGCACACGTGGAGGTGGGGTGTTCGATGTGCAGCGAGTGCTCTTCCATTGGCGTTTGCAATAACCCAAACCAAAAACACACAGAATTTCTGGGGACAAGCGAGCCATGTTTGGTGTCAAAACTCCACTTCAAGGTACAATAACAGAAAAGGACAACCGGCAATCAAAGGGGGGCGCTGATGCATTACTGTTTAAGCGTGTGCACATGGGAGTGTTTGCAGCAGGGGTTGACAGGGTACTGAGATCGTGTCTGTCTTAAGAACACAGGCATGAGACCTCCCGGGTATGTTGTTCGCACGTCCTTGGAGAATCAGACCCAGCGGCTTACACGTGGACAGATAGGGCGCACAAACACAGTCGCTCCCTGCGAGGCAGCAGTAATCCATCTTCTCAGCCCGAATGCATGCAGCACACTTCCACTCAGCACGATGCATAGAGATGAGCACAACATAAACAGGCCCCTCAAGTTGTTTAGTTGTGACAAAGATCAAAGAAAGAAACACGGCAGCTAAGGCGAAAACAAGCATGCTGATCTGACGTCAACGGCATTAGGCCTAATAAATCCTGAACTCAACAAGACAGCTAAAATATTCCCTCAGACAGCAGCCACTTTGCCAGTGACACGTCTCAGCTTTCACTTCACAGTAAGGCTGTGTATTTTGCACCAAGTAAGAGGGGGTGTGTGGTAGGGTAACGCTTTATTTTTTGTAGAGCGCAACTAAGTGAGTACCGAGAGCTGGAACAACCCGTAAATTATCATCATCAAAAACAATTTACATAAATAAAGCAGTGTAAAGGCCATAAGTACCAGCACCAGTTTGTCTGTGCAGCTAGCACTGCTTCTGTGTGACAGAGTAGTCCTGAATGGCCCAGTTAGAGCCAGTTATATTTCCCCAGTGACAAAAAGTATTCGCTCAGCTCATCACAGTAGAGTTTAGGAAATAAATATCTTGAATCTTCTACTAAGCTTCATAGTTATCTGTTCATTCGCAAAAAACGAATAAAACCCACTGTAACATAAAAGCATAAAGAGCTACTAAACGTTAGTGTTATTCATGCAGAAATACACATTTTACAAGACATCAAGTGGCCTCCTGTCTCCTTTGTGAACAGTTATTTATCAATTTTACATTCGTCATCTGCCTGCCTCAGTTCTGAAGAGCCTGACTCCCAGGCGTCCACTTTCTGACATCGGCCTAGGGTGTTTGTTTTCCTTAAAGCACTTTTATAGGGCATGAGAACCCCTTAATAGACAGCAGGCTTCAATTTCTTTACACTGACTTCTTTATCAGATTGCTGCCAGCTTACTCTCAGTGGAGGTAATTCAATCCCGTTAAAAAAGGAGCCTGTACATTTACTCTGGTCAGCTGTTCCAGACAAATGATTCTGCAGTGTGCAAAGACAAATGACCCATTAAAGCATCTAAAACACTGCTGCACCTTCTGCAATCATTTTTTCCCTTTTTTTTTTCTTTTGCCCAAGACATAAGTCACATTTAAACCCTGGATTAAGCTCTTCAAATGATTTCATGTTATTTTTCTAGATAATAAATGTACTTACTCAAGATAAACAGTCCAGTGAAGAATGACCCTAACTGCTATAATCAGTCACATGACACCCCCGTCAACTTGATGATGATGACTAATAGTAAGATTAGACACATTGGCAAATGAAGTAAATAGTATTGATCCTCTTGTCATAATGCATTATTCTGCTGGAAAGCCTTGGGTACATGCATTTATATGGTTGTCATTTTTACATGTACCAACGACAAGAGTACTGCAGTCCAAACTTGGCACTTATTTAAAGCAAAAACCTCCCCAGTTGGTCACTGTGCCCCGCCACACCGCAAAATGTAATCATGACGAGCACAAGGAACACGACAAACAGGCCAGGGCACTGACTCAGTTTCAACGCTCCTCTACAAGCCAATCAGATGGAGCATTTTAACAAATCCAATCTGCAGACCCTGCTGCCAGCATCAAGATGATCCAAGACCACGATACTCTCCTAGGTTAATACCCAGATGGGTCAAAGCTATTTTGGCAGGACAAGATATACACAATGTAAAATAAAATCACTGTACATTTATCTGGCCTAAATGTTTCCTTAAACAGATTATTCTTGTTTTTTTATGTATTTAAAAGAACCATGCCAAATCTATGTATTTGACCTACTGCTGAATAGTCTTCTTTTCCTTATTTCTTAAGTAGTGTTGCTCCAAACTAGGTAACCAGGCTCTTCCTGTCTTGTGCAAACATACATGGAAGTATATAAGCAAAACATTTGGACAATTCAAACGAGCTTGAAAGTCAATATTTGGTATGACCACTTATATGCTTCAACACAGACTGAATTCACTTAGGCAAACTTTCTTGTAATTTCTTTAAGTAGTCTTCAGGAATGGTTCACCCACCTTCTTGAAGGACATTCAAAGCTCTTCTGTGGATGTTGGCTGCCTTTCTTTCTGTTCTCTGTCAAGATGACCCTTCACTTCCTCAAATATGTTGAGGTCATGTTGAGGTTGTGCAAACCATGATTGATAGTGTTCCACGACATATCCAGAAATGTTTTTACTGCAATGGCAGTCTGTTTGGGATCACTGTCATGCTAAAAATGGTGCTGCTAATCAGACAATCTGATGGTACTTTTCTGCTTTCATAACTCCATAAATTCTGACAAGATTCCCAACACCCTAAACAACCTAAAATCTAGTCCCAAACCATGGCAGAGCCTCCACCTTCTGTTTTACAAAAGGCTGTAGACACTTAATGTTGGACACCACTTCTGACCTCCTCGTACATTTTGACGACAAGGTCACTTCAGTAGACCTTTTCTCCATGTTTCCCATTCTTAAACATGGCTTCTTGACAGCTACCCTTCCACTGAGATCATTTCTGATGAGCCTTTAGTGAACAGTAGATGGATCAACTGTAGTGCCAGATACACCTCTCAATACTTTTTTGATGGATTTTCTATTTCTTAAGAACATTAATTTCAGATACTGTTCATCTACTGTAGGTTGTTTTTAGGCCTTCCACGTCTTCTTTTATCCTCCACTTGCCTGCTTTCCTCACATTTTTTTAAGAACACAGTGTAAACAATGCTGCCTGCCACGATTAGTCGACTAGTCACGATTACGTCGACTATCAAAATCGTCGACGACTAATTTAATAGTCGACGCATCATTTGAAGCTTTGTAAGATCCCAAAAGACACAGGAATAAGTAGTAGGATTTAAGAGTGTAATAACGGACTGAAACAGAAGATGGCAGCACTGCATGTACAAGGATGCCAGCTGCCGTTAAGCCCCGAAGAAGAAGAAGCAGTGTCCGGTATCGTAGCTGTGTCCAAATTCAGGAACCGCATCCTCCTGTGCCCGCATTTGTAGGCCGATTACGTTACAGCGACACGATGAAGACTGTCCAAATTCGAAGACTCCGACAAATGCGGCCGACAAATGCGGCCGACAAATGCGCCCTTCATTTCCCCAGATTTGAAGGATGGGTTGGGTGTATACTTCGTGGCCCAACCTATCCCAGAATTCATAGTGTGGCCCTGCTCAGTTTTCAACAATGGCAGCAGCTAGTTAGTTTTAATATTATTATTAATATTACTTATTATTCTTTCTGGGTCACAAAATAAATGTTTAACATATTTTCAGGCAAGAATGTAGCTGTGTAAACTTCAAATATCTGCTTGGTTTATCAAGACACCACATGTTTTCAAAAGCACTCAGACGTTTTCGGAGACGTTTGTTACCCACCAGCTCGATAGCTAGCCGGGGTTCAAGGCTCACTAGAGCAGGTGAGAACACCGGACTCCAGGCAAATCATTTTCAAACCCACTGCTGTCTTTCGCTACTCAGGTTAAACATGATATATAAGTCATTTAGATAACTTCAAAATGTTATTGTTTGGCTTTTTTCAGTATATTCTTTGTTCCTTAGTAAATCAGTTTGGCTAAGATTAAAGTTATAGTTTTTACACAGCTGAATAAACGTCAAGCAGACAATTAATAATCAGAAGTGTGAGATGCTCGAGAATATACTCCGGTGTCCTGTTATATCTCAGATAGCAAGGAGCAGACAGCTGAGTTTATTAAACTCCACCGAAACAATCTGCAAATTTCATTAAAATGTAATAAACTATCATCTTGTCTTTATTTTTAGTTAGCACATGTCTTAAGCACTTAAAGCTGTAAGCTAATGATAGTTATATAAGAGCAGATGCATGCTGGTGCAATAAGTTGTACGTTTTACGTCCAATGGATGCATGATCTGATTAGTCAACTAATCACAAAGATAATCTAATAGACTATCAAAATAATCATTTGTGGCATCCCTACTGTCAAACTGCATTATCTTTGGCCTTTTCTTTTAGTCATTGAAAGAAGAAAGAAAGTGTTGCATTGTTATGCCTCAATGATTCACAAGCCTTTTTTAAGTCCTCTGGAAATGGTCAGGTACAAGGTCGGGACATTCACAAAAGCTGGAACTATGATAAGAAAGTCTGGCTCCTTGGAAGCAAAATATAAAGAAATGAAGGATGCCTCAAGACTTTAGCACAGTACTAATACTACTGTGAGAAAACAATTTTAAGACAGTTTAGGAGCGCCAACACCTGCAATTAGGTGTGAACCAGCGACAGGCTATGTCATGGGATATTAAACAGTGCAATCTAATATTAAACCACACTTGTTCAGGAAACATCTAAGTGATCTCAGATATCAATGTTCCAGGCATTTTGTTAGAGCAAATATACAAATGGAAAAGTAAGCCTCTTAGGAATTCAAAACTACATGAAGACAGAGGAAATGTTATGAGGCATTAAAATGGAAATGCCATTATCGCCCACTCTCCCAAACTCCAATATTTGAAATATAGAATACTGATGAGTTAATCAATAAACTGGCAACATCAATCAACTAACAAACATATTTTCTTAAAAGGCTTATTGTATAATTAGATTAAAAATGGGACTTGCCAAATGAATTCACACAAAGAAACGCTAATAGGATTAATTCCTCATGGTAAATGGTTGCATCGCCCTCTGTTGGTTGAGTACCTAAATCTAAATTACCACAAATATAACAAGTTTTCATTATTATGCTTGGCCTTATCTTATCAAGACTGAGTCAACAAAACATTAATTGGAATGCGCCGAGTGTCAAACAATTACTGACTCCGCTTTATCTGGAAAACACAAACTCTATTACACCAGTGATGATAATAATAAATAATGTTGTGTGTTTCTCTGTACTCAGGCACAACGATAGAGTGGAAGGACAGAAATATGGTGTCTTTGGGTGCATTCACGCAAGATCAAACACACACACACACACACACTATCGGGAACAACACAGAAAGTATTTGCTTGTCAGAACCATGGGTACAAGCTCGAGCGTATGTGTGTGAACATGCATGGGGGTGCGTTTATAGCCCCCTTGCCTGTTGCCATGACTCACCAATGAGTCACAAGCCAGGGAGTGCGAAGTTGCGCAAATCAGGAGCCCTTCTTTGTCACTTCATAGTTTGGCACGGTGCAGCAGCAGGTCGGTGACGTAATCTAATCATTAAGAGAAAGCTAGTCATCCTGGCATGGGAGTCAGAGGTGTCAGAAAGGGAGGAGGGCTGATTCAACAATCACTGACTCAATATGAGACACGAGTAGGGCTGACACTTGGTTACTGTAAATGAATGGTCTCACTTGACAGGTTGGAGTGTAGGGAGCTGAAGGGAAAGCAAGCAGGCACGCATCCCTTTCTAGGCCCAGTCACAGATATGAATTATACATTCTGCGTCCATGCCGCTGAAAGATATGTATAATGAAATCCCACCATGGATCGTGTGATTCACACACACACGCACACAGCGCTTACTGTATGTGCACACAGCCCAGAAACACAATGCCAATCCTGATTCAGCTATCTGCAGAATGAGCTGAGGAGTGAAGATAGAACTCCCATGGCTCTTATCACACTCTGCCCAGCTACAGCAGTGTCGACAAGACGAGAACGGCACATGTTTGCAAAGGAAACTAATGTGCGTTGAATGAAGGAAAGCAGGTTTTTCGGAGGATAACAGCACATTATAAAAGCTGAGTCTGAGCTAGATGGCATGACGCTGAGCTAAGAGTTTTTGCATTCGCAAAGTGGACAAAAGGCATTTAGGGTCAGATAAATCACCTGCCCATCCCCCAACAACATTCAGATGGTGTGGTTACTGCTCTTCTGCGCCATCCTTTCCAGGCTTTTTTAAACTTTCTGCTGACTCGCTGTTCAAAGAGGAAACGTAGCCACAGAGTTTACGAATAATTGCGTGCCTTCATTGAATTTGAGATGCGACTGCTCCCAAGCGTATTCATGATATATGTGGGTTGCTTTGTATTGCCTGCCCTCTTTGGTTCAGAGAGCCTTGCAAGATTGTTTATCCAACCCTCACTTTCGCAGAACTGCCTCCATCAAATCAAAGAGCCAACCTTTCGCATGCTGGACGATGATGAGTTCTGTTCAGCTAAGAATAGAAAATAACAAGGTTTCTAAATGCACAGACATGCACCTCAACTACCTGCCTCACCAAAATATCCAAAACACGCAGAAAGACAAAAGATGTGTTTAGATGTCACCACTGTTTAATCACTTATAAATATCCTTAAATCAAAGTCTTTGAAACATTTGGCCCCTGAAGTTTCTTATTAAGGCATCTTATTTACAGTTCCCAAAATGCTTGGTGAGCTGATGTAATCACTTAGTAGATGCAGTATAGCTATACACCGCCAAACACAATGCCATGCATGCAGCTGAAGCTTGGGCAACAACAGTTCCAGGAAGCACCAAAATAGAGACAGGACGTTCATTTAGTAAACACAATAAAGCATGTCAGCAATCTGTGTAAAACAAGCTGTCAAATAAGATAAAGAAAGACATGATCTTTCTTACTCTATGAGTTGCTCCATTCCAGCACCCTGAGGCTCCAGTGGCTCCCCAGGTGGGGATTTGTAGTCCTCCTTTTTACACCCACTTGTTTATTTCCTGGAAGCAGAGAAACAAGTGTGTTATCCCGAAAGTGCATTAGAAGAAAAGGCCTGTATTTATCGACAGTTATTTTTACAGTAGGGTGAAATTCCTTTGTTTTCCCAGTTAGGAAGCTGAGGTCAGCAGCACACTGTAAACAATGTAAAACAGAGGGAAATGCTGAACAAGCACATGTGGGCCTATCTTTAAGTCATACATCAAAATCATCATTCATTTTAAAGCTGAAGGTGATTTTTCCTTCAAGCTATCGGTCTTGTAGTTCGCATGTCTTCTGTATCTGTCAACCTCTCCGTGTTTTTTTAAGGGCCTCTCAAGCCCAGTGAGATCTTGAGGTGTTGAGTTTCAACGTTATCGTCATGCTGTGTGATTTATGATGGAAACAGAGCATAGGGCTGGTTTCTGTGTCCTTTGTGAATTTCTCTGAATGTTACACTACTGCTACCAAGTATCACAGCCTTCTACTTACACATCTAGAATGAATCTGAATAGGTGTTTAAAGCCCATAAACACGATCAGGACTATCAGGTCTTTTCTTACATCCATTTACAACTGGTTAATTACATGATTTGTACATTTAGTGTAGCAATGGAACTGACTTCCAAAAAGTTAATTCTGTTCCCGTTTTCAGTGGGAGAAACGTTTCGTCGCTCATCCAACTGACTTCTTCAGTCTCCATTGACTGCAGGTTTCCCCAACCTTACAGTACATTTGCACAATGACTAAAACTAGCACCACTGATGAACAATGGTCAGTTTCTTGATCATTAATATGCAATTTGTCATGACCATTGATCAACAACCACCGATCAAAGACCATTGATCAATGGCCGTAAGTAGCATTCACAGAGTGGGGGAATGGCTGCAATCACAGCATTGTAAGATGGTGACAGATGTACCCTTAGGCCCCCTCCTCAATTCAGAGATGGTCTTTCCCTTTTCACGTAAATGGCCTCATCGACTCCTCGCTCAAACCAGGGTTCCTCCCTGTCCAGGATGTGTACATCTTCATCAGAGAGGATGGCCACTCGCCTATAAGTATGAATAGACTGCAGAGTCCTGGCATGATGAGTTAGCTCTTCTGTGTTGTGCCATCCACTTAGCCAGAGGTTGTTTGGTTTCCCCGATGCATAAATCACAGCAATCCTCCTGACTCTTAACAGCGTACACTATATTACTCTGTTTGAGCCCGGGGACACGATCCTTGGGGTGGACCAATTTTTGGTGCACTGTGTTTTGGGGTTTGAAAGTCATAGAGATGCTGTGCTTAGAGAAAATGTGTCTTAACTGTTCCGATATTCCTGACACATAAGGGATCACTAAGGGTTTTCACTTAGACAGCAGTTGTCCTTCTTCTCTCTTGGATCGCCTGAAGCTTTCTCAGCTGGGATAACCACATTTACTCAGGGCCTTCTTGATATGATGTTGCTCTGTTTCCCTGGCTACTGTGTCTGTGGGCTTGGCTCTCTGTAGTAGCGTCCTGATTGTGCTCCAGTGGATGATGAGAGTCTTTAAATTTTCTTTATTCCTTAATCTGACACTTCTTTTCTCAATTAATCTATCAATAACTTTGTCTATATGATGTTATAAAACACAGATCATTGTACACCCCAAGGAAACACTTACAGACATTTTTTCTGACAAGTCCAAAGACCCAAAGATCCATGTAACTGTAATATATAACAAATCAAGTCATTTTATGCTTAGAGTACATTTAAAGATGTCTATCTGTCTTTATTAGTGAAAAACACTGTTGTAAAGCACAAATACCCTGTAAATACTATCATTACTGTAGATAACTATGTAATTTTACTTTATATTACATGTAGTTAAACCTATGGGTTCATTTATAGAAGGAAAACAATAAAGTTGTTATTAGTTAACCTTCAGTTAAAGTTAGTAGTGTTTAGATGGCAACAACTAAAAAACAAAAAAGCAAGCATAACACTGGATGACATGATAAATAGAGATGCCCTGGTTGACCAGCCAGGGACCAGAATCAACTGATTGCCAGTGTTATCAGCCTTGACCGGTGACTGAAAGATCAGCTAGCAAGCCTGTGCACGGCAAGCACAGGAACACAGGCAGACAGTCCTCAGTGTGAGTCCTCACTCAACACAGATTCTCAAATGTTTTTTGAATGTTTAGAACAGCAACCCAAATCAAACACTTAAATTACCTTCACACAGCAGAAAACAAACAGCAAACAGCAGAACAGAAACTAACAAAGGCAGAGTAGCTAAAGCTAAAGCTATCAAGAGCTCAGAGCCAGCCACAAGCTAGCAGCCTCAGTATAAGCAAAGAGTCAAAGGAGTTGCAAGGAAAATTCTGGAGATTTGTGAAACAAAGAAAAGGGTCCATGTCCTGTTATCTGGTGAAGCTATAAATATACAGGAAAATATGTCAGGTAAAACTTGGAAACTAGCACATAATGACAAAACAAGCAAATCTGGTCTCAGTTTCAGAACTGCGAAACCCAGACCATAGGTCTAAGGTACTCTTTAAGATTAAGCCCAATCTGAATATGCTTGAAAGAGACTAGTTTTTAGTCAACTTTTGAAAGTATTTAGTGGAAAAAGATCCCCATAGCCCTTTTAGGCACATTTAAAGAAGCAAAAATGTTTTTATAATTAATCCTATACTATTGCCAATATTACTATACTAGGGCAGACACGCTCATGTTTGCCAGTGAAGAGTCAAGCTGTAGTATTTGAGCCAACTGCAATCATGATAATTTGGGACTTCCAGCATATAAAGGATTTTAGTACAGCAGTGGATCTATTAGAAGTATAGGTGACCTTTCCAAAGGTTATTAAAAGAAAATAAGTGTTTAAGATTAGCTAAAAGCATTACAAGAAAAAAAATGAATCAAATCACAAAGGCTGAGATTTATAATATGGTACCAAGGAAGGTTTTTTCTAAATAAGTAACTGTTACTGAACAATTAAATTACTAAAACAGTTGCTCTTTGATTTCCTGTGATGGCGTAATTGACTAATCAAGTTGCTGCTGCAGGTCTACAGTGACAGTTATTCTTTTCTTTTTCTTCACACATACACAGCTCAAGTCAAAGGAGCTTGCAAAGAAAAGCGTCTGGACTTCTTTAAGTTCAGACGCTTTTCTTTGCAAGCTCCTTTTACTACGATGACCTGGATGACTGAGAACCTTCACAGACATACACAGCTCAACTTGAATCAGTACAATGCACATGAATCTAATCAATAGTTTTCATGTAAATGTCAGGCAATTATGCAGAGCTGCAGCACCTGGATAAACTGCATATGGGTGCTAACACATCTTTCGCCCCGAGCCTGCATGTTAATTAAGCTGAACATCTGGCAAGAGGGAAAACACACTGTCGGATTGAACCGACGGGATGCTGCCTTGATCCAAAGTGCTGAATGTTTTGGAAGGTGAACTTCAGTTAAATTTTTGATGCGCTTATTTCCCTGTGCCAAGATCTACTGCAGTCCAAAAAAAAAAAAAAATACAGGGATTAGGAGCCAATCTTTTGCTGATGGTAGGAAATCTCTGGCTAAGAAAAGAGAGCGGATGCTGAAATGTGCTGTAAGGTCAAGTTCCTACTTTTAACTGAATACATCATACTAATATCACAGAGGAGGGCATTGGGATTACATGACATGCAATGACGTTATTAGCTTGTTTTTATTTTTACGTCTGATGTGGCAAACCGTGCTAAACTAAGACTAATGTGCCCTGGAATGGACTGATTGTGATAAAGAAACAAAAATAAATGGAGACTTCCACCGAGCATAAATGCCCTTATGCTCTTTGTTTGGGAAACCAGTCGATTGAGTTTTTGTGTCCCAGCATGGCAGAGTTTGGTCAACAGACAGACAACCAGACAAAGCAATTTATACCAGCTGTTCACAGATAAAAAGAACAACAATACATCAAACAGCAAGAACAAAAGACGACTCCACAACAGAGCAAAGTGTTATTGACTCCCTGGTATCTCGGCTTTATTATCGCTCACTAGTTCTGCCAGCACTGGCTAGATTTTGATAATCCTACTGTATGATGATAAAAGATTAAAGCAACATTTAAAAACGGCATGTTTTATTTCTCTTTTCACATATTTGTAAGGTATACACATTTCCTTTCCTTCCACCTAGTCATGCATACTGATCCATGCTGTACGGTAAGCAGGAGCAGTAGCCAGCCGCTGCCTGCCTGTCCCATCAAACATGCATAAGAAACAGATGTATCTTTGATGTAGGTTTGTTCATGTTGCCCCCGTGTGCATGAGTGTGTGAATGAGTGTGTGTGCTTGTATGTTTAGTGTCTCTTTTTTTTCCTTCTTTTTTTGTAAATGTGCTTCCAGGCCCTACGGGCACAAGCTAGGCTGAGGTGATGCGGCTGCATGCCCCGACACACAAGCAGAGACGGAAGGTTGCCACAGATCCAAGGGAGGATAAATGATCGATGCAGCCATCCATTATCTTTGAAAGCATGATTCCTATTGAGGAAAGGAAGTATGCAACTGTAATAGCTCCTGTTATTAAAACTACAGCATTATGCATTCATTCCAGGTTTTGTTCAGCCTGCTTCAGATTAGCACAAGTGGTGCTCTTCTGTACTATATTTTAAAGGCTTAACCATGAATATGTTTGCCTTTTGCACTGACAGTCAAGGAAGCTTTGAGAACAGGCACCAATAAATTCATACCTTCATATATCCATAAAGAGAGAACTATTGTGGAATATAATTATTCTTTTAAAGGTATATTTAGGGATCCTAGTACTCACAGCTTGGACTGTATTCAGAGGTTACTAATGTTAGAGTATTTCGCTGGCACTGCACTTAATGACAAGCATGGCACCGGTTCACGAGACACTCATCTTTAAGCACCTGGAAGAGTGAAAACTTCCCTTGCACAAGACTGTAAACAAGCATAACCATGAGTCATTTGAGTGAAAAGCTTTCCTATCCTGCGTGTTGCCAGCTTCATTCCAGCCAGTAGGTCCCAGTTTGCTCCGTCTGGTGTGTCTGCTGTATGACTGAACTGTAGTTACCCTCCACCCACCTTCAAAAACCCCCGCCCGTAAGTTGATGACCACCTAATGTTACCCACTCCTCAGTTTCCTACCATCTACACACAAATGCAAACATACTGTAGTGTAACACATGTATTTATTTTGTCATTCACACAGCTACTACTTCCATTCTCTCTCTCTCTCTCTCTCTCTCTCTCACGCACACACACACACCCACACACACACACATCTTTTTCCTTTTCCCCTAAGACAATTGTGTGTTGCTCACTCTCTATTGTAGAAGCCAGTCATTTCCACATGTGTGCTGACCATAAAGCAGCAAAGGGCCGACTAAAAGCATCCTTTTCCTGACTGGCAGGGTCACAATCTGCCTCATATAAACACAGGACACACCTTAGCCCAACAGATTTCACATATCCTTCTGACCTCGTTACCTCCCCCGAAGTGCTCCTCTTTCCACTGACACAGGATACTAATAAATAAATGTTGACAAAGCCGCTTTTTTTGTTTGTTATTTTTGTTTGTTTGTTTGTTTGTTTGTTTTTTTTATATCTTTCTCGTTGACGGGTAAAAGACAAAAAAAGAACACTCTTTGGGTTTTTTTAATTTAAAAAAAGTCTAAAAGCAAAGCTAAGCCGGGGTCCTTTTGTGTCTCTCAACGTGCCTCGCGCAGGGTTTCCCTAGCATTGTCATGACAACTGTGTGTACGCACCGACACTGGCCTTTGAAAACAATACACCCACAAAAAGTTGACTGAAGTGGACTAGCTAAGATTTTTTAAATTAAAAAAAATCGTCCAGAAAACAGAGTGAAGCAGAGATATTAAGCGGAAAGGAAATGAATAGCGAACAAGTGCACAAGTGGGGACAAAAAGTGTAAGATGCAGTCATTCCCATACCTTCTTGTCGAAGAAGTATTTGTTTCCTTTTCAACTATTCCCGGGTGCCGTTCTTGTTAGCTAGAGTCAAGCGACTACTTAGCTTTTGTCACTGTGTTCTAAATAATTAGTTTGTGACACCGGTAATGTGTAGCGAGCCGTAGTAGCACGAGAAACAACTCCACCAAGCTGTAACTTTTCTCCGCCCCGGACTGCCTGCTTCTGTCTATCGGGGGGGATGCTTCGCTCCGCCTAGCTCAACCCTGAAGATAAATCACTGTGATCCACCGGATTTCAACTTTGTGTCTCCTTGCTGGTGGCAACATGTCTCTACCCCCCGTAAAATTACACAGTATGCTATTTATAATTAGCGAGTTTTTTTTTTTTTTTATCTCATTACATTTACCGCTTTTTTAGTGCAAAATCGAAGCCACTATTTGTGCCCCGTCTCCAGGCCAGAGTCAATTGTGATGATTGATTTCGGACAGGACAATTATATTAATAAGAGTTTAATGGGTTTTAGACTTTGCCCCGCTTCTTCATTAGCAAATCGGCTTAATCCTTTGAACTTTCCTTGTTCAAACAACCCGAGTGACACAGACATTAAAAGAGGTAATCCAGACTCACTCAACTGAATGCTTCACATGCTACCCTTTACTCCAAAGACATTTACATCTCTCCCCTGTTTTAAAGGGACAGCAGACTACGATGGAGTGGAAGGGCCACAGCAACACTGGCACAGTGTGGTGATAAGTATGAGGACACAGAAAACTGAAGCTTGTCAGATTGAAAAAAGCACATTAACTTGAGAGTTGGCTGGATTTGTAAAAAATTAAATAGCTGGCAATGGACAGATGCAAGATATACACGGTTACACCCAGTATCAACAACAAAGAGGATGTATGTTGTATCATAAGACACAGTGATAAAGTTATTTCACTAACTCATCAACACAAGACATTTTGTAAAGGGTAAACCCAGGCATGCAAGGGTTTAGCGTACTGAATCAAAACTAGCCGTGTGTTTTGTTTGTTTTTAATTTAAATGCCCACAATTGTACGGAAGTAACAATCATGTTGTATATTATGTGTAATATGTTTACACAAATGTTTGAAGTGCACTCACCAGCTTTTGTGTGTATTATCATGATGTTATTGAAAAGGATAAGATTATGTTTAATTAAGTGTCCTCACACAGACACACACATGCACACACACCTGCTCTCTCTGCTCTCCCAAAGACTGAGTGAACTAGTGAGCCCTTCCTTTCACTGAATCAAAAAAAATAATGCCATGCATAACAGTTTGACCGGTGTGAACTGGTAGTTCTTTTTTAAAGTGATTCTCAAAGACCTTTTAGCCAAGAACTTGGTATATCTTGGTATAGTCAATTGAAGAAACTGGACAAGTGGAGGATAAAAGAAGAGGTCTCTGCCTTAAAAACAAAAACAAACAAAAAAACAAAACAGCAGCAGCAAAAACCTGACACAGGACCTGAGACACCCATCTGACCCTTTAGCTGACACATCTCCTGTTCACTGAAACACACACACACCTCCTCTTGTCTTATTCTTCTCCCACAAACACATTTTCTCCTCTGCTTTCTACCTTTTCTGTGTGGAGTTTTCCTGTACTTGTGTGGGTTTTCTCCACATACTCCAGCTTCCTGCCATGGTTACTGGGCGATTCTAAATTGGCTGTAGGTGTGATTGTGAGTGTGCATCAATAAAGACTAGGGTCAAGATTATAAGAAAGAAAGTCATTAGAGTCCCTCCTGAGACCAGCTTTATGGAGGTAAAGTTGTAGATCAGCAATAATAGGAGTCTGATGACAAGATATGGTATGTAAAGTTGTCAAATATCACAAAGTACATAATTACACTGTAGGTAGCTACTTACAAATTTATATTTTTATCTTTAATTTTAAAAGAACATTAAGTTTTGGAGCCAACATGGTTCATACTGTTAACCACTAGATAGAATCAGAGTGCCACTAGCTGGCACTGATACTAATACCATAAACAGGACTATACAAAATCTTACAGTGTTCAAATTACTTTACCAAAGGTTGAAGGCTAGGTGTGCAGTGCATTCTTAAACACGATTCACACCCCAAGTAATAACAATAATCTCAAGAATTGAAGCAATCAACAAAGAAAATATTTACCCCATAGAATTCTACAGGACTGGAAATCTTTTTACAACCATATCTCCCCATCTGGTGGCCTTGCAGCAGAATGCAAGTTTTTAGACTATTGGCTTAATTTAATCAACCAGGAAGCTAGCTAGCATCCATGTTTGATAGTGTTTATGACTTGGATGTAATATTTTACATGAGAGTGGATGGAGCAAGTGTGCGTGCACCTAGCTGCTGGGAGCAGACTTTATCACTATTCATTACTTTATTGTCTCATAATCACAATCTTTTATTTATTTTGGGATGATTTATTTGACCTCCAACATACCTTGATGGTAGTTTTTGTCAGTTGTTAATTACTTTTGCATTAATTTTAATATTTTAACCTAAACACTGCTGAAGTAACTGAATGCGTTGTTTTTTTTAAAGTCATATTTAAAAAAAGAAACCCTCTGCACCATATTTCCTGCCTTTTAATCCAGGATTTTGCAGAATAACATTCTTGTCTGGCAAACATCAAATCCTGCAAAGCTTCTGTGTCTCACTGTCGGTTTAATATGAATGCCTTTATCATATACAGGGGGAAACACATGCAGCTGACTGATAAATTAAGAGAAAGCCCTTAATAACTGAAGATTCTTCCAGACAATATATGATGGATGAATTTATCGTACAAAAAATGAAAAGCATCTTTTTCACCTCCAAAGGAGACTTCTTTGAAGTAACACATCAAGGCTCTCCATTAGTAACATTAGAACACAAATGTAGAAACCACTTTTTTGTGCGCTCCACTTTTCTATGTGGCCTCAAGTGTATCTTTAAGGCTACTGCCATTTTAATTTGGGGGGTTAGGGAAGGGGGGGCAATCAAGCTTGGTTAACAAGATCTGTCAGCAGACTGTGCAGGTTCAGTGTACAGGCACAGATAGTTGCTAATTAGTTCGACTATTAAAAAAACTAGAATGTCAGTATATAAAACAGACTTCTTGAACAATCTGTTAGCAAAATGAACTGTACAGCAAGTCAACTAATTTATCAATATTTCTTACCAGAGCTCCAATTCATTTATATAGCACATTAGAATATGTCTAGGACTGTCTAGCAGACAATACATGAAACACCTGACTGTTAGCGTTTAAGTCTCTAATAATGCAGGAGATCAATATCCGACCAATATCCTTTCTTTTAAAAAAAAATCAGGCTGTAAATATGTTCATTTCTGCCATAAAAGTCTGTGTCGACTGACTTGCTTTTTGAACCACCCTTATTTGAGGTATTGCAATTTCTTTAGTTCCCTTCATTTGTTCGCTTCAAAGTTTCAGTTTAGTGGGAACATGTTTTGTAAGAATGGTCTCTGCCACATTAGGCTTCCTGTTATGGAAGTTATGGAAGGACACAGTTATAAGTGACTTTAGTCTTACAGTTAGCAAAGTGTGACAGCAGAAAACACAAGCTGTCACACTTTGCTGGGCACTGAAACAGAATCTGGCATATAAAAGGGCCTAGTGATGCCATAAAATGCATCATTAGTATTATTATATATGCTACAGCCGTCTCTAACTCAAGGTTTTAAAATGTATTGACTATTTCTATATAGAGCAATTATAGAATTTTTTTTTATTACAGTCAATTTACAGTATGCACAGGCTGAACATAAACAACAAAGACAGTCTCAGTTCATGTACTTTAGGTTTTGTAATTCCTTTGGCAAAATTATTGTCTGTTTTATATGTTTTATGGTTAGGTGAAAAAGAAAGCTTATACAAGACTCTGTATTCCTGTGAAAAACTTTGTACAGGCTTGTAGGTCTACCTGTAGCAGCAAAAACTGAAGTAATCATTTTCTGTATGACTATTAGTCTCTTGCATCATTGTGGAGGAATTTTGGGTCACTCTTCTTTACAACATTGCTTCAGTTCATTGAGGTTTGCGGGCAGTTGTATATGCACTGCTCTTTTAAGGTCCCATCACAGCATTTCAATGGAGATTGAATAGAATTCTTTTCTCTTTCAGCTATTCTGTTGTAGATTTGCTGCTGTGCTTGACATCATTGTCCTGTTGGATTATCCAGTTTCAGCTAAGTTTTAGCTGTCGCGACAGACAGCCTCACATTGTACTCTAGAATACTTTGGGATACAGAGGGTTCATGGTTGACTCAGTGACTGCGAGGTGGTTAGGAGCTGTTGCTGAAAAACAAACCCAAGTCATCAACCTTCCTCCTCGTGTTTGACAGTTCGTATGAGGCGTTCGTGCAGATATGCTGTGCTTGGTTTTTTGTTTTTTATTAACCATTTGGTATTAATCATTATATTAACACACACCTGAATGCTTCAGACCAATATACTATCAAATGCTGCTGCTTATAGAGGTGCTCAAACTTGTTGATGATCAGTTAATCAAGTGCATTTGATTAGCAGCACCTGGCTGCTACTTACCCACTTAATTCCTATGGAAGCAGAAAGGATGTACTTAGTTTTTAATAGTTTTTCATTCAGTAACACCTCTTTAAATTATTAGATCTTTTTTCACATTGCTTACATCTGCATCTGTGATCAAGAACAACTTGAGGATGTCATTTTATGGTGATGGGAAAGATATTTACCTCTAATTAAACTTTTACCATGTGTGACTCAGAGTTAGAGTTTACAATACACTGATAGTTCCTGTTGTCCAGTTTCTATGTTCAGGTAGTTTCAACTTCTCATTATCTTAGATGTTTAGCCATCATGAACATGTTATCTCACATTCTGTGATGTCTACTGGCTACATAGTTTCTACATGAACTACATGTGGGCTACATGTGAACTACATATGAGCTACATAGAAAACATAGCTTAAAGTTGTTTTTAAGGGTGATCCCACTTACTCCGGATCTGCAGCGCAGGAACTCCTCTAAATTTCTGTCTGTTTAGAACCACAGTACACTTACACAAAATTTGTCTTGAAGAAATGCATACTATAATCATCACCAAGAGTGATTTCTGTCCTTACAAGCCTAATACCAAGCTGTCAGGATCTGGTAATGAGGTCACTGTAATGGGGTCAGCCCCATACACAAGAAACTGTGATGCACTGTGTATTCTGACACCTTTCTATTTGAACCAGCATGAACTTTTTTAGCAGTTTGAGCTACAGTAGCTTGTCTCTGGGATTCAACCACACGGGGCAGCCTTTTAACTCCCCAGATGCATCAATAAGCCTTGATCGCCCATGACCATGTAGCTGGTTCACCTCTGTTCCTTCCAAAGACCACCTTTGATAGACTGGGAAAACCCCACAAGAGCTGTAGTTTTGGAGATACGCTGACTCAGTTGTCTAGCCATCACAATTTGGCCCTTATCAAACTTGTTGAAATTCTTACACTTGCCCATTTATCCTGCTGTCCCAACCACTAACAGGTGCCATGATTAAGAGATAATCAGTGTTTTTCATTTTAGTGTAGGTGGTCATAATGTTATGCCTAATCAGTGTGTTTGTTTAAAAGATTTTTATTCTTGTTTTTTTTTTTTTTATCCATCTGAAAGAACATTTACATGGAATACACATGCAAATATCATATATAAGCCAAAAGCAGAGTATACAATTCCAACTAGCTTCAAAGTCAATAATTGGCATGACCGCCTTTATTATTCAACACAGTCTGAATTCCCTTAGGCAGGCTATCTTGTATCTTCTTTAAGAAGTCTTCATGAATAGTTCTCCAGGCATCTTAAAGGACATTTCAAAGCTCTGCTTCTTGTTCTAATACAGGGGTGTTAAACTTATTTACCACTTTATCACGCAGAGAAATGGCTTACTTAAGATAAAAATGAGCTGTATGTGGCCCACAATATAAAATGAGTTTGGTATCCCTGATTTAGTCCTCACTAGGCCATAAAACTCAATGAACAAGTGGAAACAAGCTGAAATGAAAAACAACGCATGACAAATCTGTCACAGCATGAGGAGGAGATACATGGTTTAACTTTTGCAGGATGCTGATGAATGGATGAATCTCAGGCGTGCAGGATAATTGGACATCGAGGTTAGAACTCATCAGTGAGAACTGATATTGTTAAAGAAAGACAGAGACACAGCAACAAAGAAATCCCAGGAAACAATGTGAGAAGATCCCCCCAAAAAAACTGTAGAGACACAGTTTTACCAGATGTTCTCTGCTGTTGTCTGGATTCTGAAACGGGAGAAATAATAATATTGAGCAGAAACAATGAGAGGACGGGACATCAGAGATTGGAAATCCTATTTGGATGCAGCTGTCGTGTGTGTGAACCATGTTTGTATGTTTTTAGGTTTTAAGTTGTTTTTGTTGGTTTCATTAAAGTGATTTGAGACCATTAAAATTAAACATTCTGTTAAAGCCCAACTCTCATTTTAATTTGATGTGTACATTATATGTTATATTCTTTAATGGGGAAAATCTATCAACCATATCAACCAAAGTAACTTCATCACTGATATCATTTCTAGAGGCTGATGAAAGGTTGGAAATGCTGCACCATCCTTATGATTTCCCACGGTGCTACACCCTGAAAGTACACTTATAGTTTTAGCAAATTACAAGAGGATCATTATTATTATTATTACCCAGCCCACCGGTTTCAAGCTTATAGACAAATAGGCTGTACAGCTGTAGTTATGCAAAGAAGCAAACATGTTCAGAAATTTTTGTTGCCAATTATTTTTTATCAGCCAGTTGAGGGGAATGTATCTTGTCGTTGTTAGCCTATGTTTTGTGTTTTTGTGTTGTGGGTGGAAACCGGAGTACCTGCGAAAAACCCACGCAAGCACGGGGAGAATACAGAAACTCGACACAGAAACATGGAGGGAAAACCACATGCTAACCACTGAGCCTCTGTGCTGCCCGTAGAGAAAGAGCGGAAAGAGGAGAGAGAGAAAGAAACAGGGTGGGCGGAGTTAAAGGTGAAGGAGAAGGAGGAATGCAAGAAAACAGAGATTTAACAGTTGGAAGGTGGATATGGTGAATGATGGATGATGATGGAGAGAAAGATCAGTGAGCGTTGATTTAAGAGAGGTGGAGGAAGAGATGGAGAAGTGGAACAGAATGGAATGGAGGCCAGGTGGAGAAAGGAGGGATGTGGAAGCGACTGTTGTCCAGCCTGAGCTGAACCCCCAGCAGCCTCGTGCGCACTCTTGTCAGCAGAATGTTTCCTGTTTCTGGTCACCCAGGACCAGGAGCCTTTTTTCTTTTTCTCCGGCTCTTTCTCCCATTTTATTTTTTTCTTCTTTTTCCTTTCTTTGCTTTTTTTCTTGGCCTCCTCCTACTCGCCTGATGTGGATCTGAAGAGCCTGAAGCTTTTTTCTTTTTCTTCTGATGTTCCACAAGCTCTGTTTTTGTTCCACAGTTTATTATTTTAAACTACATTATTTATTTTATTCTTCGGCAACAACACTGCATAATTTTGCAGCTGTTCTGTCTTGTCCTTTTGAATTTCTGTTTTTTTTTTATATTTTGCCTCTCATTGTATGTTTTGAGTTTTTCAGAATTTCTGGCCTCCACTTCTTTGTGCTTTTTTTTTTACCAGTTTTTCGTAATCTTGCACTTGTTTTATGTTCTCCTGCTGCATTTCTGTTCTGCAGCTGTTGGTTCTTCATCTCAAACGCTTTACATTTCTGCTGCAGTTCTCGTTTTTCTTCCATTTGTTTGCTTTGCTGAAATTGCTTGTAGTCATGTGTATCATGATCATGATGTATCATGTATTGTGTGTGCATCTTTCATCTTTGCTTCCAGCTCTGCCACTTCCAGATGCATCTTTCCCTCCATTATTTGGTATATGTGCTCCAGCTGTTTATTTTTTTCCTCCAGCTGTGCATGCTGACTTTTTATGCTCTCCAGCTCTTGTGGCTGCATAAAGATTATTCTTCTCTTCCAGATCTTTGTATTTGTGCTCCAATTCTTGCATCTCTTCCAGATATTTTTTATTCTGAAATTACTTCTGTTCTTTTCGAGTACTTCAACTTGGATGTGTGCATTGTTAAGGTTTACGTTCTCATGCTTCAATATATGGTTTTCCTCTTCTAGCTGTTTGTTTTTTTCCTCAAGTAGCTTACATTTTCCCCCCATGTTTTTCTAAAATCTGCAAAGGTATCTGCATGAAAGAAATTTCGTCTTTCATTCACGTTCATTCATGACATTCTGGTAGCTTGTTGCCAAGACTGTCCAGTTTTAGCTTTTTCAGGAGGGTTTTTTTTTCTTTTGTTTTTACAAAAAAGAAATTTCTAGAGCATAAAGTAAAAACAAACTTTTCTGTGTTTGAAAAAGTTAGAGGTTTTATTAGAGACATAGCTAATTGTCTTGCAATTTGACATAATTTGTAAAAGTTAAAAATTTCTTTAGTATTGAAAAGCAGAAATTAGGCTTTCTTTTCAGAATTTTTGGGGAAAACACGAAAAGAAAACCACCAACCGACAACACTGTACACAGCAGTAGACTGGTGTGTAGTATGCAAGTAAATAGTGCAGAAAATAGAGATGTTTGATGGAAAACTGGTCTCAAAGCACACTGAGAAATAGAGCTGTGCAGGACGTGTGATTCTATTGTGGTGGAAACAAGACAAAGTAGGAGATTCATTACAATCTTTTTCAGATGTGAAGTGTAGTTTTGGTGTTCTTTTGCTGTTGATCTAATGAATTGTGTGATGAAACCTGCCCTTTCAAGATTTATGAGATGTCCTTTTTCTGCTCCCGACATGTCTGTGTAGGTGCCATCGGATGAACAAGAGGATCTGTTGATGTTTCTGTGGATACCACTTGTCTATATTTAAATAACAAAACTGGAGGGGAATCCCATTAAACCAGATATTGTCTCTCTCCCCTCTGACTTTGTGCTTTACAAACTCGAACATTAGGCAACCAACCAACCTTGCTGACAGAAGATGGCGCTAAACATGTTTTTAAAACGTTAACTTTAAACACTTGTTTCTTGAATCCAGCTTCACAGACAGTGTTACATGTATGTCAGTTTTTGAGAGCAGGGCTCAGTGATGTAAAGTAGCCTTTATATGTGTAGCATTTTATGTCCCTTTAATAATTGAGATGAAATTATTTCGCATACGTTTGACAACTCTGGTCTAATAGTCCCGCCCACTAACATGCGCAATAATGAAGAGATAATCAGTGTTACTCACTCATTTGGCAGTGGTCAGACTGCTATGCCTGTTAAGCTGAAGATCATATCTTTTGCATTGCAATATCAGCCTCACTGGCCTGGGTGGCTTCTACCAACGGTCCGAAACATTTCAGATGTGGTTCATACCATTGACCACTGGATGGCGATATAGTGCCGCTAGCTGGTTTCGAGACTAATAAGATTAAAATGTACCATTTATCATAAGAAGGACCTTTGTACAGTATAAGCTAGAAAAAATGAAAGAAAAACACGAAATCTTAAAGGTTCTGAGTAAACTCGCTTTAGCGAGTCATTAAATATATCTTTATTACATATTTGCATTAAGCGACGGTGACCGTACCCGGATATCCTTGTTGAAAGATCCGCGTTCATCACGGGAAATGGAGTTTTCCATTTTGGCATTCTCCTTTTCTTCTTACGTAATTTTACTTGCGGTTAGCTTTAGATAACAGCCCTTGGTACGTATTTAGCGTACGACTTGATCGCTGTTTGCTCCTTAGAATTCCCCCCTCCTTCCTCTCCGAGCTGTTTGAGGTAAACCGACGCGGTCGCATCAGTATCGATAATACACGACGGAGTGGAAATAAGCGCACATACGCGTGTTTGACACAGATATGTTAGGTATGAGCCGACGACAGAGAGCTGGGAGCTGACTAACGACCGGGAAGCTCGGCGAGAGAAGAACAAAACCGGGGGAGAACTTACCGTTTCCATGGCTGTGAAAAGTTAACGTACAGACGACTGAAAACGGGAATAATTCCTCTTCAGCCGAAACGAGGTAAGAACAACCGGTGCCTGAGAGTACTTCACCAAGTGGGGTAATGTCAGGGAGGGTCGGTAATGTCGGCCAAATTTGAGAATAAGAGTGTCTTTGTGTGTAAGGTTCCCCCCGGCAGTAGCAGCAGGCGGCTGTGTCCTCGTCTCAATGGGATTGTTCAGAGTTTTCGTCTGGCTGCTTTAGTGACAGAGCTGGCAGGCTTACACTTTGGACACAAATAGATTGATTATGTGAGAGAGCCTCGTGTATTTAACAGTCGGAGTTTATTCACCTCACCTCACAAGGAGAGACATTAAGTCCCCATAACAGCCCTGACATTTGTTCTTTAACCCTGCCTGCTTGGGGCAGCAGGGTTAGGGGAGGGAGATAAGGCAGGAACCAGACATACTGCAGCCTGGGGTACACATTAACTTGCTCGTGGGCACTCCAGCTGGTTGGACAATATTACGAATGTGTGTGTGTGTGTCTTAAGGCCTGGAGTGTGGCAACAGTCTGAAGTTTTGTCGTTAGAGTGTCAATAAAAGGTGTTTTGTTTTTATACCTGGAATGACCACGAAGGGTTAATTATTCCTGCTGTGCTTTGTTCACTGGTGGGGGGTAAATATAGTGTCAGCCCGAACATGCTGGGTTGTGTAGAAATGACAGTTTACAATGTACTGTGAAAATCAGCTCACATCCCACCTCCTTTCCCCTTCTTTTCCCAGTGGGTCCCTGGAGATTAGAAATGAAACCTAATCTCTCTCACCCTTGTCTCTGTCTCTAGCTCTCTGGCACTAACTGTGTCAGCTGTTGGTGCTGACTCGCAGTGGAACAGGTGGTGCTTGGACAGGTGCACCCATAACAAAGGGTTGCAGTCCCTTGACTCCTTCCTCTCTTACCCCTTCTCTCTCTCTCTCTCTCTTTTGCCAGATCTGCACTCTTTAGTAACCCATCTATCTATTACAGTACTACATTGATGATGATTTCTCCTGTCTCAGTCAGTGTGACTCAGTGAGCTTAAGTGAAACCACTCCAGTGTCGTTGTGTAAGCAGCGTTTCATTTTTGGAAATGGAATTGTATTACTAATACAGTAAGCTCCCTGTTTACGTCTTTCTGCGAAAAGCAGTTGGTCTTGAGCAACACCCTCTGGTGTCTAGCTTGGACTTGAGTCTACATCAGCAGCTGCATTACATACTGTAGGCTTGCTTGTTCACTGGAATTGTAATTGGAACATTTCCAGACAAACCAGTTTATGTTTTTACACATTCCACTGAGGAGTCATGAAGATTACACCCTTGCAGTTACAAAAAGCTGAGGTCCAGACAGATGACTGGCCATGCAGTCGGTCTCTCCATGATCTGTAGCTCAGGTAGACTTAACTTTATTAAAGAAGAAAATGGAGAAAAAGCAACAAAAAAAAAAAGGTGTGGTTTGAGCCTGTTAATGTTCTGGCCGCTCCAGTGTTCTCATGTGTGTATTTTGCTGGCAAACACTGAATTCAAAGATAGAGGATCAGGAATGAGGGCAGCAAAGTTACATGAAGTGGAAGAGAGCAGTGGGGGAAGTTTGAAGGCTTATCTCAGTAATGTGCAGGGACAGTTGAGCAGTGATGAGTGTTGCAGTCACCGCTGTCTTCTGCTTTAACCCTTCAGTGCTCTGCCTGCCAGTGACCAAAGGAGAAATCTGTCTCCGGAAACCAACAGAAAAACACAGAACATTTAGACTAGACAGCTGTAACAGTGTGTATTGTTCTTATTCTCCTGCTCTCCTAGGGCTGGCATGCCCCATCTTGCCCCTGTGCTGCCGTACACACTCATTACTAACGTCGCTCCTATTCACAATAATGAGCGAGACCTCTAAAGCTTGGACTCTACTGGGGTTTATTTAAATCTCTTGAACGCAGCCTTCCAGCTTTGCTCTGCTCGCCAGGGCCAGTGCGCCTGCGCTCTACCGACACTCCAGTAATCCGCTGGAGGAGATTGCATCCTCGTCCACTGCGCTCAGGCTATCAGTGAGGGAGACTTAAAAGATGGAAAAATACATAACGGGAGCATGGGAGGCTGGGAACGCGTAGCGGGACCCAGATGTAGAAGCATTATGGGGAGAAGCGGCTTTTACACTGCGAACAAGCTCACATCCAAGGCGATAACGGGACCGGGGCGAGGATGTCTCCTGATGTAAGGCAGCGAGGCTCAGCGATTAACATCCCAAACGCTGGAAATATGAGATGAGCGCACGCAGGAGTGGAGCCGGCGGAAGATGGTGAAATTTGCGACCGAGTGCTCCTTCTTCTTCTTTCTCCTGCCTGGACGAACGAAACATCCTCGGGTATTCACGCTTCTCCCAAAGCCTGCGGATCGCTTCCTGCTTCATGCACATTACTCTCCATGGCCCTGTGTACCGCTGTGGAAACTGATCACATTTTTTCTTTCTTCTTCAAATGAGTAACGCTTTGCAGTTATGCTAACAGGACTTAGTTGAAAGCTCACATACGCGTGCGTTTTTAGTGTGACGTTCACCGAACCCGTAAAGCGAAACTACGGATCCGATCCCATGCGAGCGACCCGTGGGCACAGCGATCAGCTAATACTTCATGCCTATCAAAGCTCAAGCAGACCAGGGAGCACCGGGGTGTTTACAAACTGTCGATACTCCTAAAATCACCCGTGCAAATGTAGTTTGTCCCTGACGCCGTGGCTGTGGGGATACTCGTTTCCCTGTGTCGCTTCGCATGCATAGACCTGCTATGACAAACTGGCAACCCCGCATAAATCCGAGCGCAAGATGATGAACTGAAGTGGCCTGCCTAGGCTGTGGGATCAGACAGAAATTAAGCTGTGTCTCTCAGACAGAAGAATCTAGGATCATCTCCAGTCCTTGTGCTGGCACAGCACCGCAGCATGACATGGAGCATTGCTCTCGGGTGTTTACTTGGATATTGCTCAAAAGTTGAAACTGAGTTGTAAACATGTTCGTGCTGTGACAGCTGTTGAGGTAAACACGCCCATGGCCTGTGTTGCCTTGAGATTTAATTCCCGTGAAGTGCAGGGATTCTGCACATTTCCGAATTGATCTGTGTGAAATTGCCCTTCCTCACGCTTTCAAACATGTTTTCTTCTGTGAGAGAAATGCAGCTGGGCTGTTTTACTGGTAAACCTCCACAGCAGCTGTTAGTCAGACTGAATGTCTGAAAGGGGACACTTGGCTATTTGCATACTTGTAGTGTTGCCAACACTGCTCCCACGAAATGCGATGCATTGATTTCCTTCTTGCAAATAACTTTTGTGTGACTCTTTTTCCCCCCTGCCCCTTCTACAACATTATCAGTGCCACTACTAATCTGCAACATTATCAACTTCATGGACAGTGGTGTCATTTTGGTGTCCTTTTGCGAGTTTATCTTAAACGTAACACTTTTTGGAGGTGTCTGGTTTTGTTGCTGCAAAGTTTTAAGACAGTGAACACTTTTACGTGCACACGTTTTCCTTTTCCTTTTTTTTGAGACATTTTTCCAAGCATGTGTGAAAGGAAGAGGAAGCAGCACAAGACTTTTGCTGCACAGGCTGGGGAGATGTGTGAGAATGAACACGCAAGGAATTATGAGTGGCACTATGGAAGACTTGGTGCAGAGTGTTACAAGCTTAAAGTCTACAAAAGGGAGAATTACAAGGCTTTGCTGTGAGAAAATTGTATTTTCTCCTCTGTGACGCCAGCTGTTCCATTGGAATCGCTGCTTCTTGCCTCAATTTACTGTTTGAATTGAGAACTTCCCCCCTGTTGTGGATACTTGGCCACCTGCAAGTTAAACTCATTTGAGTACCCTTCTTCTTCTTTTTTTTATTTGCCATCCTGTTGCTGTTTTTTTCTTTTCTTTTCTTTTTTTGTTATAAATACTTTCTTTCCCAGAGGGATCCATGGTGTTATTTGAAGGAGGAAATTCTTCATATTTGTAGCTGAAAATTGCCAACGGGAAGCAAAGACCACATGATAAGGGTTGTTTGTGTTCTTCAGACAAACCCATTTCTCTTCTGAAGGCTTTCTGCGTGCCCAACTGGGTGCAACAGTGGATCCCTTGTCATATTTGGTGCTTTAGGGAAATACAAAGAAAGAAAACCCCCAAAACAAAAAAAACAACATTTAGAAACTAACTTCTTATCTCCGTGGTGATGGGGAGTTCAGCCTCGTCTCTCACTGCAGAGACTGAGTCGGACCATGGCTTTCGAAGTACCCCTTACCCTTCGTCACCCCCTGTGGGCTGGCTCAGGAACAGCCACAGCAGCCCTGTGTGGGGTACCACCTTCATCACACGGCAGCAGCAGCAGCCGTTGCCTCATCGAGAGCGCAGGTAAGGGGCAGCGCTGTCTAACCAATCAAGCACTTCTCTCACATTGAGCACACTCGGGTCGGGTCGGGGGCAGTTAATGGCAGCCTTAAAGAGGTATTTAATTTTTGCGATTGAGTGATGCTGCTCATTTGCGTTGTTGGCTTAAGAAATGTGCTGCGCTCTCTTTTATAGTCTTACAGAAACGCTTACTGAGGATTCACTAACCCCTCAGCTATGGATCAAATCCACTGTCTCATCAAAGCTTATTTAATCAAAGCCTGCATTTTGATGTTTTTCTATGATGCACCCAAAATCTGACTAAGCCGGATTTGTCAAACAAAATCCCACCTCCTCCTAGCTTGGCTGTACAGTATGTGCTGCAAATGAGGCAGGGCAGAGGGGACTTGAATGGGCAGATGGAATGACCTGGGCTCAGTGAAACCAATGAAACCCTGCCAAAGGATATATTAATTAAAATATGAATTTAGTGTGATCATGGATATCTATTTGTTTACCCACAAAATAACCCTTTCTGTGTTTTAGAGGCTCCTCAGTTTGCCCGTCAAACATAGCTGTGAGTTTTCAGAGTAAAACACAGATTTTTCAGAGTTTTGGGTTGAGAAAGGTTTATGTGTTGCTGAACAAACTCCTTTGTGGAAGAGACAACGCTATTCCTTTTTGTATGAATAAGATAGATTCACTCAGTGCATCTGCAAGAAAGGCTGCATTAATCCATTGTTCTGGTGTGTGCCTTCTGAATCTCTGATTCGCTGTCAGAACAGCGGCACACAGGAGTTTGTGAGAAGCTTTGAATGTGCCGCACATCTGGTAGTTTTGACTGACTTTCTTCCAAAGCCTGATCTTCCCAACCGCCCTCACAGAAACCTATTTAGAAGTGTTTCCAGTTTTCCTCCTGCATTTTCTTTCCCTTTTTTTTCAATTTTTTTTTTTTTTTAGGTCATGTCTCCCGGAACAAGAACAGGCAGTTGATATCGACCGTCTGCAGTGTATTGAAGTTGTTGCTGAGTCACTCAGGGCATCATGGTCTGGTTGTTAGTTATTGATTTTCAGAGAGGCCGATCACATTTCCCCACAATGGATGTCATTATTTATTCAGCATCAGTCTCCAGTTGGGCTTTCATCTTTCTTGATTCCTGCCCACTGCTGTCGATGCTTTCCTTGCAGTTGCTCCACGTTTAACAGTTAAGTCTGTCAAGGCTTCCTTGTCTTATTGTTTCAAGGTTTTCTTGTTTTTTTTTTTTGTTTCTTTTTTTTTGTTGTTTTGTTTTATTTAACCATGAAACAGAAGTCTGGAGATGTAGACTCTCTTTTGTGAGTGTTGTAGGCCAAGATAAGGAACCAGGCGTGTTTTTCAATGCCCAGGCTCGAGCATGGCTCCGTTAAATATTGCTGAATTCATGATTAAAACTTAAATCTGGCTCGTACTGTCAGTGTAGTTTGACATCATACAGTTTATTTGCTTTTCATTCAGCAGAATCTTTTGTTTGTGCATCTCTGTAGCAACAAGACTGTGCCTTCAGCACCAATCAGACTACACTCTCAGTCAGTCGAGTGCATGCAGTCCGTTTCTGTCTGCTGCTGGAAGGCATGGAGGGACACACACACACACACACACACACACACACACAAACACACACACGCAGACAATAGATGTTTTAGAAAGACATTGCCGTACCACTTGAACGTGCTCTCTCATCTACCCCACTCACCCTCTCTCTCATGTTCACTCAGTCTTTTGTCCATGTACACACCACTGTGTGAGCCTAACAACGTTAGGCAAGCTTTGCTGAGCTGTGACAGAGCATGAAATATAGAAACAACAGTACACCATGAGCCCAGCTAAACTTCAGCAATTCTCTTACGCTTTATTCTCTAATATATTGTCCTATAAACCATCTTCTTTCCCTCCTTTTTCTTTCTTTTTTCCCTCTACCTTGGAGACTGCATGAACAGACTTGTCCTTGAGTAATTTCAGTTTGTTTGCGTCCAGCAGTAAACCCCATTGACTTTGGGAAGTGTTTTTGTGTGCCTTGATTCAGCACCTCAGCTGTGAAGGTTCACTCATGATAACAGCCCACTTACAGAGATGTGCAACTTAAGTGCACTTGTGCACACTCCCAAAATGGGACATTTAATAGCATTGCTGGCTTCATTAATCCTTTAAAGCAGTGGCGTTCTGTCGTTCAGACGTTAATGTGGCTCACAGCTCAAATTCATTCAGGGTGACAGAACTAGCCACAGTAGCCACATGATGTTATAGATCTGATGGCGCGTCAAGTGACACTTACTGCATTAGGTACACATGCATCTTAACATGGCAGCTGTAAATTGGTAGCTAATTTGATAATTGAAGAGGGTATAGGAAACAGATCTATTGATAGTCCTTGGGACTAATATACTAATAGTTAAATGTGAGGAAAAAAATGTCAGACTAAGTAACTTGGATGAAAGTAAGAAAACAAGCCAGAAGACAGAAAAATTTTAGCACACTTTTAGCAATGTGGTTAAGTGTTGTCTCTGCATTTGGATTTAGAGTCTCTTAATCACATTCTTCGATAATCAGATTGTGTTTTTAAATGCGGCTTGAATGTGAAATGTGGCGTTCAGCCCAGTGCATGAAATTGTACACTGATCAGTCTGCTGAGTGTGTCTAACATTAGCTGTGCCAGCACCCGCAGCCTTCTTTCCATGCAGGTTGATATCCATGCACCTCTGCAGAATAAGCTCACCTGTCTGACGTGAAATACACAAAATCACTCTAAGGGCTGTCTACACGGGAGGACAAGAGAAGTTAAACTCTTCTCAAACTTGAGGCTACTCATTGAAGCAGCTACCAATGAGAGGGAAGGAAACTATTGACTGACACACGATTGGGTTGTAAATATGTTTGCACACATTCTTACCCAGGCACCACAGTCTGAAGCATCCACCAGCAACCAACCATCAACAAGGGAATTTATGTGTACGTGACTTTAGATCCCAATCTATGAGGTTATGACTGTTGTCCAGTGTGTAACTGTGTACAACTCTCTTCCTTCTAAGCGCACATGGAAGGATTCTAATGCTTTCTGATGCTGGAGGTATTAAAAAAAGGAAAAAAAGAAAATAGGCTTTTGTAAACAGCTGGAATTAACATATTTTTTGGCAAACTGGACATTGTCGTCTTTACTCTGGTCTGTAACAGACTCGTTACTGCAGTAAAAATGCTTGAGTAAGCTAGTATTTTCACATCTGTAATGGATCTGAGATCGCAGAGTAAAGTAAATGAAGGAAAAACTGAACATATATGAGAAGAGTTTAATGACTTTTGGAGAGGGGTTATGTGTGTGCCTCCGGCAGCTTAATGGGGCACAAACTGTGTCTTTTGTGCTCTCTGTGCTGTTTATGTACAAGTGTGGTGCCAAACTTAAGAAGAAAAAGATTTTTGGGTAAAGCGTCAGCTTTGAGACTTCCTCTTATTTGTTGCGAGAGATTCATGTGGCAGTGTGAAACAGACTGAGAGAAGGTGTCTCACGCCAAAAGTGTGAAAGTTTACATGCCCGTGTTTCAGTTTATTTATTTATTTTTTTAATTTCTTATGTTGTTACTTTTCAGGTAATTCTCCAAAGTGATTTAGTGAGGCAGCAAACTCACAAATATACAGGAGAGAAATGCACACTCTGTTAATGTGACTGCTTGTCTTCAGATAAGATAAATGTTATAAAGGAAGCCAGCGTTATGCAACTTTGGAATCTCAGTCATGACGCTATTGTAATTACGGCAGCGCAGTTAAGTTTTATCACAGTGCTTAATGTGTGAAGTCACAAATCTGACTGCTTCATTGCATTTCAGCCACATACTCCTAGCATCCTACGTCGCACGTCGCATTACGGGGGCTCTAAGGTCGGTGTCTGCTCTCTGCAGAGTTGCTCCCAGTCTCTGCTGTCCCAGCATGATGGATGACAGCGTTTATTGCGACCGCGTTCCACTGGCTGTGCTCTCTTTAATTGGATTAAAACAGGTCCACTTGGGCTCAACAAGCATGGTCGCTGGCCGCGTTTATGTCTGAATTACTTCAGCCTGTTCTCTCCCTTGCCGTTGCCTCATCTGATGGAGACAGGGCCGCGTCAGGACAGTCCCCAACCAGAATAGACTTGGCATGAAAGCGTTGTCTCACAGCGTGGCTTTCTGTGGAAAACAGTGCAGTGATGCAGCAGGGGAAAAGAAGGAGGAAAAAAACAAAAACGCCCGTTGGCTCTGCAAATGACATGATTCCAGATTTCCCCACTCTTGTTGCCATGGAAATGTGTAGCATATGTTCAGTAACCTAATTCCACTGGGCCCAAGATAAGACGGCACATAATAACCTGTCTGTCTCGCACAGAACGAAAACTCTGCTGCTGCTGAATTACACCTATGGAGAAAGGGTATAATTCACGTTAATGTTAATGGTTTCACGTAGAAACTAGTGCTTTCCCGTGGCAGGTGGTTTTTGCTGGTCTGCCTTCCCGGGTTAGATTTGTGTCGCAGTAACAGGGGTGGAACTGTTTTAGAAGTTGCCCCCGGGCTCAAGGCACAGCTGCGTCAGCAGTGTCCTCGGCCCCTTCAGATTTGGGTGCCCCCAGGAACTTCAGATTAGCTCTGTGCCCCTGCCATCTCTTTCCCTTCTTCCTCTCTGATTCCGGAGCTTCCTGCTAGCTTCCTGCTTGCGCTCGCTTTGCTCCGTTACTGATGTCTGTTGAAACCCAGTCAGACAGTTTCCTCTGTTTAAAGATTCAAATGTCTGAAGCTGTCTCCACCGCTGACAGATTCACCCATCAAAAAACGAGCGCTGGTCGTGAAATATTCACCGAGGGCACAGCGAGAGGTCAGAAGCCGCTGTTATTGTTTCATTCCTTTTTTCCATTTTTTCCTTTCTCACTGGTATCTGCAGAAGTGATTGGTAGTTCTTAAATCAGTGTGATAATACATATATGGTTCGAGTCCTTCATCATAAGTAGTGTGAACTAAAAAGTGAGAATACAAATGTTGAAACTGATCAGAAATTCACACACTGATTTACTCTGTTAACATTTACACAATATAACCTTTGCTTCTAAAGCTTCCAATAATATTTAGGTTTCATAACAAGGGAATATGTGTTTAATTTTTAAAGTTGCTCTCAGTGTATAGTTTCTCCCGTACTTTCTGGCTGCCTAAGGGCAATTTCTCAAAAGAGCTCGTCTGGTATGAGTCTTTGTACCACTGTCAACATCTTAAAATTGCCCATCTTAATGTTCTATCTCAAGAAGTCTTGGAAAGACTTAATGAAAACTTTCTGAATTATATTTCTATTGTCCCGTGTGATTAAGGCTTTGCTGTCCCCAATCCTTTGTATCACGTATCACCAAGTTTCTGTTTAACTGCTGGTGCTCTAGATTACTGCAAACAAGTATCACTTAATGGCTTATCTCTGCAAAAAACCCCATAAGGGTTGATGTGAGTGAGTCATATTCAAACCACAGAATTACCTGTCATGTAGAAAAAAAACAGGTTCCTGTTAATCGGTGACCCTGACTCATCAGTTTCTTCAAAAAACAGAAAGAACTTCCACGTAACAGAAATGTATCTTCATTTTTTTTTAAGGAGGAACACGTACTCTGGTCTTGTAAGTGAGAGAAATACTTTGATAAAGTCAAAGAGTTCCTGTCTGTGAGACTGTTACATGCAGGCTGCATTCATTACTGATGGGGGTTAAAATAAATTCTCGGTTTTCTCGAGTGTGGCAGAGATGGTGTAAAAGTGCTGATCTAATCCCCGTCACAGCACACAGGGTGTGTTCAGAAGCAGCAGAATGTTTCAGCTTTCATTATCCATTTTTACAGCTCGTCTGATCCAAGGACATATTGGTGTCTGATAGGTCTCTCTTTTTTTCTCTCCAATAAAAAGCTCCCTGCTGTCGAAGAGAGTTGCCACTCCTACTGCCTGCCAGTACTGTTTGCATGTAAGAGGTAAAAAAAAATGTATATAAAAAGTACAAATAGGAATGCCAGGGCTCTGAAACCCTGCTGACAGTTATGAAAATCGCCCCCCATTTTCTCTTCTACTTTAAAAACATCTATCAGTTCATCTTCAAGTGCACAGCAACCAAGACTTTTTTTTATAACATTATATAAGCTTTAAGTTTCTATATTTCCACTTCTCTCCCTGCGCTCACTCAAAAAAACAACAACATCTGAATATTTACCACCAGAGAAGCCTCACTTTGAGCGTGTTTGTGTGGGAGCTACATCTGGAGCCTGTCTTGCAGTTCAAAACAGTCACGCTCTCCTGAGACATCCAGGCTTACATGGCTTATTAAAGTCATTCCTGATAAACTTGCGTTGTAATAAAACTGGTTTCCAAGAAAGTAAAACAACTGTGGAGATTGTTTACATTCGACCGGCCTTATCATAGGAGTTTAATCCTGTGGGAAAATAAGCTTTGGCAATTTAAAAAAGTATAAGACACCGAACTGCACCTGGGTGTATTGCAAAAGTAACACTTAGAAAATGGTGTAGCCTTAATTATTTGCATTATTGATCATTTATTAGGTTTAACAGACCTCATGTTAGTGCAAGGAAGCCCTGATATTGAACTATCGATGGAGACATTTATATTGAGTTATTGATTGATGCTTTTACTTTGAATTACACTGTAAAATGAGAGAAATTGACTTTAACCCCGTAAAGCCTGAACCATGAAAAAATGACCAGAAAATTCAAGTTTGTTGTTTTTGCTTTCTTTTTTATAAATTGAGTATTTAAAAAATAATTATAAAAAGAAATTAAATTATAATTTTTATATAGGTTTTAGTTTGTATCATATTTTACATCCAGTATTTTTTTGGCAATTTATTATCCAAACAATTATAGTGCAATTACTTTGGGTTTTTGGAGGGAATAAAAATCAAACATGATGTAGTTTTTGAGACTTCCATCAGAAACGACACACTTTTGTGTTACAGGGTTTAAAGTATTGTGACATAGTATACAAAAAACAGTCCAGAATGTCCCAAAAGGTTGATTCTGTTCATCTGGAGATAGTGTTTTCAGCGGTGAGCTCCTCACTGCCCCATTGTTCATTCAGTGGGCTAGTTTCAGTCATTGTGCAAATGTATTGTTTATAGGGTTAGGAAAACCTGCAGTCAGCTGAGACTGAAGAAGTCACTTGGATGAATTGTTTCTCCCACTGAAAACACTTTGTCCAAATGAACAGAATCAACCTTTTGGGATTTACTTACCTGGATGATTAAGCATGAATTATTGTGGTTTAATAACAATGCAAATAGTCAGTTGCAGCACATTCTTAAAGTATGAAATTAAAAACTCAACTACGTTTACTAGAAACTGTGGATGGACACACCCATGTTGCCCTGGGCTGTAGCTGGAAGAGTTTCCAACAGCACTGAAGGAGCAGGTTTCACTGACTGACTGGCCAAGTCGCACCTTCTACTACTGTGTGGCTCACTGAGCCGGGGTTTTCCCATCATAGCCTTGGAGGTTTGGTGGATGATTACTTGGGGCAAAAGGGTGTGTGTTTTATGTGCAGCGCAGGCATCAAAAGCTGAAACTGAAAGTTTTTTTTGTTGTTTTTAAACATATTTGTGAGTAATGGCACACAGTAAATTACAATAACAAACACGAAGTATTTGGAAAGTCTGGTTGTTCTTCATTCCATCATTGCTTGGATGTTTTTGTGTTTTGTTTTTGTCGGGATTCTCGGCCTACGTCTTCAGCCAGCTTTTCACCACAGGAAGTCAAGTCTGAAAAGAGGTCAGTTACACTAACATGTTTAGTGCAGTGATCTAACAGGATGGATCACAGTAACTTAAAAAATAATGCAGACTTCTTGTGGCCCTTAATACACTATAAATGCCTTTTTACTAAAGCACACTGTTAAACAACACTTTTTTGCAAGTTTGAAAAATCAGTACTTTGAGGATCCTGACTGAAATATCAGATTTTCAAAACCGATTCTGATATTTTAAAATATCCGAATTTCAATCCCAGAAACAAATAGATTTCCCCAACATTTGTCATGTCAAGTTATTTATTTACTTGTTTAGCCTCAGACCCTACTCAGCTGGCATGTTGCCAACTGTGAAGTTGCAGAGTGCCCCCTGCTGGATAATCTATGCATTGTCAACACTCATAATATTGTTGAAGGGTGTTTTTGACCGTTTATAAATGCCAATACCAGTGGATCAGCAAATGGCTAATATCCTCACTGATATGGGTCATGCGGTGCTACTTTGCATGCACAGAGCTAGAGCTGTCACTACAAAGTTAGTCTTCCCAGGAATACTATATTCCAGAGTAAACAAATTATGCAAACACTCTCACACTGTGCTGCTTTTGGTTCTAATTTCCAGTCAAAAAAAATATTATTTTCAATTTTTTATTTTTTGTAGTAGTGCACACTAGTCTGTTATTAGACACTTGTGTTGCATTGCTCTTCCTCATATACTGCACAGTTACAGGAACAGGTTATGATGACCTGTTAATATCTAAACTCCTTCTGTCCATGGTCACACACGTCCTGGAAATCACATCCTTAAGAGTCAGAGTCCAGAGTTTACATACCTGGAAAAAGTGATAACGAATCTGCTAAGTTTGAAGTTGAGCACAGTTGATCAAAGTTAGAGACCAGCAATTCCTACTTGGACACATCAAGTAGAAAAAGCACAAGTAGAAATTCACTGATTACAAGCAAAATTTCAAAAACGAGTCCTAATGATGTTAAATGCTCTGATTTAAGTAAATGAGTAATTAAGTGCCGAAAATTAAAGCGATTGTATGAAAATGTTCAATTAGGCAGCTGCTTTGTGCTACCTGAATTTAAATGTGAGACACTAAATTTGCAAGATTTTTCTCACACTGTTTCTCTGCTGTCTTGCATGCTGTGTAAGAGCAGCAGCTACATTTACAATTCTTCCCGTCAGACAGGCGCGTACTGGCAGGCTCGACCCAGCAGTGTATGCATTTGGATACATTATTAAATAGGAGCACCCCACAGCGGAGCAAGTTTGCTTCACCTCATTCAGAAACTGAGCTCAGCTTAGATAGATTTGATAGAAAAATTCCTTCACTTTAACAAAATCAAATTGGCTCGCAGGCAGCCAACTCTATTTGATATTCACTGGATCAGTGTTTCACTACAAGCCGCACACAAATGTACCGACACCAACCTACAGCTGGAGTCTGCGTTTTGTCTGCCAAGTATGTTTTCATACCAGAGAGCTGACTCGGTATGTTCCTCTCAGATATATGTCCCAAGTGCATGCACATGATAAGAAACGTATCAGCTGGCACTCAGGCAGGCAGCAAGAATTTTGAGTAAACATTATGTTGAGGTCATGGGATTCTGTATAGTTGCTGCGTTGTTAGTTAATGTTTGTTGTCAAGGCTTTGAGGAAATGTGTGTTTTGCAAAAAAATTTCAAGCTCAGCTAGACAAACTGTCATAGAGCCTGAGTGACACTTGCGCTACGGTAACTGACAGGCCATCTGTCATTTAATATCTCTGAAGTGCTGACTGACTCGCTTTATATTTCTCCTCGTCCTGTGTCAGACTTCATTTATTAGACAGCAGGTTAAATGCTTGAATTGTGGGAAGCTGACATTTTTGGCACGTTTTTAGATAAGAATAAAAATTACAATGCCTGCACTGTACAGAAGATCTGACACTGTACTATAAGACAAATACGATGAGTACTACAAATGCAACAATTAAAATGTTAAAGTGGTCAGTCATTAAAGAACTAGGCTATCAACAGCAGCCACCGTTTCTGTGCTGATAACATCCATTTTTTTGTGGCCATGCTTATGTTTGTGTTGAATGAGTAAATCAGGAGCACTGCGCCTCTAATGGCCAGTGCGATTCCACACCTTCCCCTCAGGCCCTGGGCTCAGGGCCAACCTTGGAAAGGCAGTGCTAATGACTGTCGCACAAAGGCCAAATGTCTCACAGCGAGGCAGGGAGAGACTGGCAAGATTCTCCTCGTTTGATCTCTCATTAGAGTTCAGTATGTATAATGAATCCAAGTAGCCAGAGCCATAGGTGGCCTTAGACACAGTTATCTGTGATTTTGTAGCATTTCTTAAAGCCTTTCTGACATCTCTTGTATCCAGGGTGCTGTAGATACTGATCATCTTGACTATGTTTGCTGTTTGTAGGTACTCTTATCTAAACCCTGAAGACTTCCTTGTAGACACCTGAGTTGTGGAAGTTAATTTACTCTTTTTATGCAATATTACAGACTTGCTCATTTTTCACTAAGACATTTTAGACTCTTTATAACAGTCTGCTGAAACTGTGATTGTCTGACACCCAGTGAAGCGTTGAGAAATCACCGCAGGGTCATAGATGTTTTTACTTAAGTGAAATTCCAGTTTCAGAGAAACTACTTTATGGGCAGCAGGCTTCATTGAGGACCTCATTGCAAAAAGATAGGCTTGCTAGAGGTGAGGGTGCTCTTCTATTCTCTTCCTCTTCAGTGTAAGCTACTGGCTGACTGCCCAGGTCTGCGACACAGAGGAGCTGAAGTGGGCACTTTTAGAGCAGCTCCAGTGAGCACAGGGCCAAGGACAAAAGGTGTGTGCATGTGTCTGTGTGTATGTGTGTGTGTGCTGCACACTTTTGTTAGCGACTGGAACATGTACATTAAAAACATCCTTTTAAGTATGGTCCAGGAATCACAGGCTATAGCACTTCATCCTCTGCTGCAGGCATGTATTGTACATATAGTCCTGTGCAAGTCTTGACCCACCCCTCAATTCTTTATATAGTTTGTTTCCAAGCAGCCAGACTTTATTTAAAGTTTAAAAAAAAATGGGTTAAGCCGTAGTTCTCCAGGCCTGTGAATCATTCTTCCTCTTACATTGCAGAGTTACAGGAATCCTGGTTTCATTTATGTTTGAACAGCTCTGAACATGACCTCTGATCGAAAGTCCTCAAATGCTACAGGAGTACTTTTTATAGGTTCCTGTTAATATCGAAACTCTTAATGTCTCTTGTCACCTGTACAAAAAAGCCAAAGAGAACACAAATTGATAGGCATGAAAAAAAAAAAATAGAAATATATATCTATGTACAGTGAGAAAAGGGTGAGTATGCCACGTTACACAAGAATTGGACTGAAAATCGGTGGCATCGGGCGTTATGGAGTAATTGATTATTTCAGATTTGAAAATTTGGCTTAAATTATTGTCAGTTTGTACAAATGGTGAGTGTCTCCACTTATTTGTACAACATGGTGGAGGCTCTGTCATGGTTTGGGGCTGCATTTGGGGATCCCGTCAAAACTGATTCAATTATGAACACACTGAAGGACTATCAGATTTTGAACAACAATACAATACCATCGGGAAAAGTATCTCAATTGGCAACAGCTTGACCATGATCCCAAACAAACTACCAGTACAATAACATCATACCTGGATAGAAAAACACATGAGTCATGGATCGGCCTCCCCAGAGCCCAGACTTCAGCATTATTGAAGCAGTGTGGGATAATCTGGACAGAGAACAGAACAAAAGGCAGAAACATCCAACGAAGAGCTTTGATTGTCCTTCAAGAAGTCTGGAGAACTATTCCTGAAGACTACTAAAAAAAACAAAAGCTTGACTAAGAAAGTTCCGACTTGGTTGAAGAATATAGGTGCTTCTTAGAATTGTACAATTTGACTTATCTATTGTATTTCCATGTGTGTTTGAACATGCATGAAGTGAAGGGTGGCTCAAAGTACTGTACTGGGTGTGCACATAGTACAGTCAAAATGCACTGAGAACCCCAATTGAGAGGTTATAGTTGTTCATCACACTGTACTGGGTGAGAGGTAAATACCGCTGCTTATAACGAGTATCAATAAGATAATTTAAAAAAAAATCCTTGAGGCTGATCACTTTAATAAAAAGCTTTCATGGTGTCAGCTAAAGATGGAAATATAATGAATCTGTGATCCCTGTGCTGCAGTGAGAACCACATCAATTGCTTTAACAAATTCTCCACGTGGCTGACACTGCAACTTTGCTCTCTTGCTGTAGATGAAAGAGGCCTGACAGTTATAAATGTCCACAGGGTAGAATCTGTCATCAGACATGAGGTGTTGACACTTGTTGTCGTCATTGATGTTTGCGGCACTCAGATACGCAGACCTTAAGAGAGCCAAACATGATGTAAACATGTGCCATCCCAGCTGGCACAGTGCTGCCACTTAATTCAACTACTTTTAGCATAGCTGCTGAAGGTGCGGAGACAGGGCTGTAGTCTCAGGACACACCACAGACCTTTCTTTTCTTTTTCTTTTTTTGTGGTTAGATGAACAATGTCAGCTATGTCCTTGATATTATTACTCAATGAACATTACTTCATTGGCACCCCTTTTTTGTTAGTGGCTAGAAGGGCACTTAATATTGCAGAGCAACCATGAAGACATTGCAGATAAATGCAGTGATAAAAGTGTTTGTGTGCTTTTAAAGAAAAAGTGTGTTCTATGTTTTGTTTATCATTAGAAGGCTGAGTTTACTCCTTACAGTGTGGACTTCAGGGGTGCTAAAGGCTACTATTTGCTTCTGCTTCTATAGTTTTGCTATCCTGAGAAAACACAAAAATGTAGGTGGACAATAAAACTAGCAGCAGTGCTGCATCTATAGATAAATATAGCTAGATGAAGCACACAACCAAGCAGCGAGGACCCACACACTCAAGAGACAACTAAAGTAACACGTTCACATTTCTTCCTGCTTGTCATTTCCCTCTTTACCTCTGGGAGAAGGGATGACAAGAGGAACAGACATTGCGCTGGGAGCAAGAGGTCGTCTGTAAGAGGTCCCCCTGGGATCTGGGGATTCGCTTGATTTGAAAGGTTTAATGAAGTTGAACTAAAGGCAGTTGGCTGGCCGTGACACATGGCACTTCAGGGGAGAGGAGCAGGACCCAGGCACTCCAAACTGCAGTGTCAGCAACAAGGAATTATCAGAATATGCTTTTATAGAAAAAGTTTGTTTTACATCGAGTCTCAGATCTCACTATAACCTCTGTATGCCCAGCTGTTTGTCTGTTTTTCACCTGCCTTGACAGTCATTTATCCAGTCCACTTTGTGAGTGCATTGGTGGGGACTTTAGCAATTGCACTACTGAGTTTAAGGTCATTGGCTCTCATGTTTTGGCTAAAGGTTGTCCTGTGTTACCATTGTTTCCAGTTCACTTACTGCTACCTGCTACACACTGTGTGTGTGGGTGTGGTGTTTGTTTGGCATCACAATTAAGTGCCAAACCCCTACTCTAACCTAGAGCTTGCAATCCTGTGACTGTAGAGCAGCTGTCTTCCTGGTTTGCTTGATATGCACCTGGAGTTCTCCCTTTTTTATTTGGGCTATTTTTAAAGCTAATAAAATGTCAGGGGTTTTAGATTACTTTTAATTGTGATTCATTTGCCCAATTAGAACCTGACCGATATTTTTAAGACCAATACCATTGGTCTATAAATTTAAAAAAAGCAACAAATGCATTATTGCGATGGGAATGCAGAGCTGAAGTACAGAAATGTCTGCTCTGATTGATTGTTTCAGGTCATGCCCTAAACAAAATCTTTTAACACAGCAGCATTAGATGGTGGCACATGTAGTTCTCCAACCAAATATCACACAGAAGATCAACAAGCTTCAGTCACTTTGAGGGCAACATGTTCTCTGCTGGGGTCAATGTGAAAAACACTGAAGTATCCTGGCTCTTGGCATCTTCCCCTCAGCTATCCTAAAATCCCCACATTACCTTCTCTGTTGGTGTTCACACATGAGCAGCCTGAGTGACACTGACATTTATGGGTTTGTCCAGATAGAAACCGTGTCCGTCCCTTGGGGCTGTCCCTCTTCAATCCGCCCCCACCCCAACCCTCTCTGCTGCACAGTTGAAAGTATCCGACTGTGCTGCCTTCCCTCCAAGGCCCTCTATCAATAAGTCAGATTGACTGAACTGCAGGCACTCAGAAAGGATTGTACACACGTCAATCCACAGTAACAGACTCCTTTTTAGGTTTTAGTTTGCGAGAGGTGGAAAGAAACCGAGGGGCCTGAATAGATGGATTTCTTTCTGTGCTGTTTTCTCTGTTTGAGTCCTCTTAAGATATGTGGATAGTTGCAAGCTTTAAATTTGCTGTAACTCCAGTGGCATGAATGACTTGCCATTTAAAATATGCCTGAGTCATAAGTGCTGCGAGAATTAATAGACCCATCCATTTGAAATTCATTTGGGCAAGGGATTGACGTGACCTTAAGTTGCTCCCATCTACCCTGCATTAACATTCACTGAGAGGGGAGAGAGGCGCTAATATGAAGTGGAAAAGATCCTCTGTGTGTGTGTTTGTGTGTGTGTGTTCTCTGTTTTGTTTTGTTTTTTTTCTTTTTTCCCCTCTTCCTCTCTCTCTCCTGTGTTATAGTGAGTGTCAGTTAAGGAAACTCAAGCAACACTGTCCTAGTATTCTGAGGCGATAGCAGCCTCCTCTCCTCTCTTCTCGCTCCTCTTCACTGTGCGCTGTCTCCCTGGCTCTAATCAGGTGGCCATTGTGTATGGATTTACTGCCCTCAGTGCCCCCAGGAGGGAGATTTGATTTTTTTTCTAACCCTTTCCCCCCCTGCACTGACTAATCTTTCCCTCTCGCACTGTATTTTTCTATTCTACTTCTTTCTGCCTCTCCTTGTCTTGCGTTTTCTGGGTTGTTTTTGCTGTTTGCTCTTTTCTTCCTTTACGTGATCACCCTGAATTTACCACAGGCATTTTAATGTCAATTCTCTGGCTTTTTCCATAAGAAAAATCTTGTCACGTTTCCTTCTCTCCTCTCTTGCTCTGCTGACACTTTAAGCTTCGCTTGACTGAAATAGCTTGCGCGTTTATGCAGCAATGTAGTTAATATGCATCTATTTTTGCCAAGCACTTACAGCTATATGGCAAAAGGTATTACTGACTGATTTGTTTGGTTCATTCTGTTCTGACTCATTGTTTTTTCTCCTTTTTTTTCCCAGCCACTCTCACTCTCCAGGCTCCATGGCAGCAGCGGTGCAAGGCAGTGAGTGGTCATGTGGGCGCTGTACTTTCTTAAATGCCGGTGCAGCACCTCGCTGTTCTATCTGTGAGGCGCCACGCCAGAAACCCGACCTCAACCAGATCCTGCGCCTCAGCAGCACTGAGGAACACCGCTGGACCTGTCCCCGCTGTACCCTCAATAACCCGCAGGGATCTGGGGCCTGCTCGGTCTGTGGCTTTGGTCCATCACCCGCCACTCACACACCTCCTACGACCACCATAGCTGCCACTGCCAATGGTCTCCCTTCTGCTCCCACTGAGCCCCCAACACCCACGATCACCCCCACAGTGCTACTTGAGCCCCATGGACAGCATCCAGCTAAGGAGGAAGTGTTTCGGCGGTCTGAGAGCAATGGAGAGGTGGGTGGTCAGGAGGGTCAGCAGGCGGGCTGGGCTTGTCCTCGGTGCACACTTCACAACACCCCTGTGGCGCTTTCATGCTCAGCCTGTGGTGGGCCTAGAAAACTGTCTCTGCCTAAAATCCCCCCAGAAGCGCTGGTAGTGCCTGAGGTGCGCACACCAGTAGTGGGCTTTCCTGTTCACACAGCCGCTTCGGTCCCGCTACTGATTGACCTAACAGATGACTCCCCCCCAGCCCCGCCCTGTGATCCTCAAGAAGCTCCCCATGCGTCTTCACAGGCCCTCGCCTCCACCTTTACTTCATTCTCCTCCCTCCAGAACAATCCTGTGCCTCGCAGCAGGCGAGAGGTACCGCCTCCGGGACGCCCACCGAACCCAGGAACCAACACTCCCAGCCCCACTTCCCCTTCAGCTGCCAGTGTGCCACCCCAACCTGGCCCACAGAGGCCAGCTAAACCCAAGCACGCCCAGCCCCAGGAACCTTCTTACCCCAGCAAGCGCCTCAGTATCTTGGAGGAAGAAGAGTCTCAGCACCACCCACTGACGCCCCACCTCCCTGTTGCTTCCACATCAGCCTCTACCTGGAAGTGCCCTAGCTGCTCCGTGGCCAACCAAGGCAGCTCAGCGAAGTGCGAGACCTGCAGATCGTCAAGGGGTGGTGCTGACCTCATCGACCTAGTAGGCTGTGAAACGGTACGATTTACCCCAGCAAGCCCCTCGAGCCCGGACTTTAGCACATGGGCCTGCTCTAAGTGCACCCTGCGCAACCCTACCGGTGCTCCCAAGTGCTCAGCTTGTGGTTCTTCAAAGCTGCATGGCTTCCAGGAGCAGCAGGTGCCTCTACCCCGCTGCTGTACACATTGTGGCCTCGCAGTGGGGCCTGGTACTGCATCTTGCTCCTGCACACCTTCCTCTTCTTCATCATCCTCAGGTCATAAAATACGTAAACAGGCCCGGGGCTTTCCTTCATCCTCTTCTGCCGTTGCCTCCTCTGGTTCTTCTTCGTCCTCCACCTCATCTAGCCTCCAGGAGAAAGTAGGACAGTGGAGCTGTCCAGCATGCACGCTGCTCAATGATATCAAAGCCAAGAACTGTGCAGCATGCCACACACCCCAGCAGTACCTCACCCTTCGCAAGGTGGTTAAACCTCTGAAGAGAAGGGAGAGCATGCATGTAGAGGCGCGACGACGGAATGATGAGGGCGAGGCAAAGGAGCTTTGGGAGAACATAGTCAGCTTCTGCCGGGAGGTAAGAGAAAAATGTTGCTGTTAAGTAATTATTGAGAATTTGAGGCTGCTTCTGGAGTGTGGTTGTACAAATAACCAACTCTGGTTATTCTTTCTAGTTCCTTTGAGTTAGTCATGTCATGAGTCACCTTTTTTTTTTCTTACTTTGCATGCATGTGAATGTCCTGACTTTGAGACATCAAAGGCTGCTTAATTTCTATGTGTAATGCGTCAGTGGGAACACATTGCCTTTCAGAGCACAGTTCTCTCATTGTATTTCCTCTTTTTGTGCTGTCATTGTTCCCACTACTTTAATATCTCTAATTTCAGAGAAATGTCAATAGGTTTTGTTATTGCCGTGTTTCTGCTTGCTTCCTTAGCTGGGTTTTTAACGACCACATAGTGAATCTTTACCACCTAAATGAACTACGGATATGGAGAGTCTAATGTTTATAACCAGATTACCTCTGGCCCTCGGCTGCAGTGAAGTCACTTCACAGAATTTTGAAATTCTGTTTGACGACTGTGACTCTTGTGTCAGGAGGATTTCATTATTTTGGTTTGATTGTGTCTTTTGATTGCTCTGATTGTTATGTTCAAGCAGCAATCTCCAAGGCTGAAAAATGAAGCCAAGGTGGAAGTGCCAAAAACAGTTTCTGTAGTGGCCACTTGAGGATTGCTCCAAAATGAGTCCATTCTAGAAAATTCTCTTATTAAATTGCCCAACAGCAGAAGTCAATCGTCTTGGTATCAAAACATGTTTTGGTCACAATAGATGTATTGCTGTGCCCCCCCCCCCCATATGATTCACCCGTTTATTAGGACTCACTGTAACTGATGCGTCTTCTTTGACTGACAGGTGTATGCTGTTTCAGCTTTAAGCTAGGCATCTCCTCAGCTAATACGAGCCCCTGAACACTGTAGAAGGAAAGCAAAATTTCATAATTTTGCATGCTATTGAAATCTGTCAGTGCAGAGTACCCAGTGTGTAGTCTATAGATGTAGCTTGGTAACCAAACTTGCTTTTTAGTTGAAAACATGGCACTCCACCTTTTGATTGTCATTCTAGTTCCCAAAATCCAAAAATGCCATTGTACAAAATGATAACTCTTCATTGCTGGAACTTGAACCAATGGGTGATGTCCATCTTTTTTTTCTGTCCAGCTGTAGCTTAGTTTGTATTTTGGAGAGATTTTACACTGCTTAATGAAATATATTTCCTTTCACTGTGTCGGAGCAGACCTCTCAGTAAGAGACAAGAAATATCATTATGAATGTAATTTCCTTTTAAAACAAAACTAAGTACGTTAATTTTACCAAGGTCGGGACAGACAGCAAGAAGTCCTTCTATAGCACACTCAAAACAAATATCACACTGCAAAAAGTTAATTATGATGTTTTTACTTAACTGAAAAAGAACATACTTATAGTAATTATGTTTTTAAAATTATAATTTTAATAGTGTCAAATAGCAATCCCTTTCTACCTGCTCCAGTGGCTTTTGTATGCAGTTGTCATTCGAACACTTCTTGCTTTGGAGAATATCTCAACCCTCAACATAACTAGCTGAACAGGAGAGTTCAGCTAGCTTCTCCGTTGTAGATGTTGTGCCGAAAAACCTCTAGTTTGTGACAGGAATATTCTTTCTGGATTAAAATGACTTGATGTCATTCATTTTTGAAATATGATTGACAGATTAAAGATCAACAAGTCAATTTACAACAGTTTAATTCCAGGCAGTCATTTTTTGGCAAATGCTAGAAATCACTTTTTGGCATGACACCAGATGATTGATGTTGTTTGGTTTTTCTCATCCCGAGCCTGAGTCTTCACGTAGCCCAGGGCCTCATACCACTTATCTGTGCAATGATGTAAGCAACCCTGACATCGGTTCTTTGTATCAAACTGGTTCAGGCTCACTTTATCTCTGCAGTGCTCAACCTTTGATAAGCCTGTATTATGTTATCATGGATATGCTACTCAGGCCTATCAGAAAGGTTCATTTGAAATCATTTAAGACCGCCAGCACCTGCTCGGGAGACCAACCTGATTGGTCTAATTACACCCCAGAAAAATGAGGGCATTGCAGAATGTTAGACCGTTTAGATTCGGCTAAGTTTCCAGCCGGCTTTTATTCTGTGAATTTATTTGGGTGTCAGATGTGTGCCCATTTACTACACCGGCATGACACCTATCCTGCCATGTTTACAATAGCATAAAGTGAGCCTTCGAATGCATTATTAATGCCTTCTTTGAAAGTCACAGGGCTCACTGCTGCAAGCGTGGGAGGGAAGTTGGCTCGGTAGGAAGGAAGGATATCGGAGATCCCTCATCCCCACCTTCTCCTCCTCTTCTAACTTCATCATTTAAGCTACGCTTTCTTTTATCGTCTGTCTTTTTCTCCTCAAATATTTTACGTCTGCCCTTTCTCGAGCTCTTCAAAGTACTTCATCTTCCTTTTATCCCATCTCCTTCCATCACATCTATCCCCACATGCTCATCCTGTTCTGCTAATACCTCAAAATACACTTTCCCCTTGCCACCCACTACACCCCTCCACCCCCATTCCACCCTCTCCACACGACTGCACTCTATTCTCCACTGTAGTAGTCAGTGTGAGCCTGGATGTGTGCGTGCGCATGTGTATTTGTTAAGGTGAACGTAGGGCTGGCCTATTTTTAGCAACGGAGTTGGAGTGGAGGGGAGCACAAATGATATACTTCCCTATAGTGAACGTAATCACTGACGGCATCAACTGCTGCATCTCGGGTTCACGGGCCAAAGAGATTAAGGGGGGTGGGGGGGGGGGGATAAATTGGTAAACAAGAGGTGCTAGTCTCTCATTCATCTCTGCCAAGGCACAAGCACTTGCCAAGCACCAAAATGCCAGTGGTGAAAATTTAATAATGATTAAAGCTTTTGGTTTAGGCTGTAACAGGATGTGCAGTACAGTTTGACAGCAAGAATGGAGGGACCGCTTCAGAGCACCCGTTTTCTCTCTGCTGTTGGGTAACTGGGCCAAACTGGAACTGGAGTTTGTTTTTGTTTTTTTATAAAAAATATTCTCTGCTCACCTGAGTGTGGTTGCTTTCTCTTGCCTCTTTTGCTTTTTTGACTCTCCCTGATTGGTTTTGAGGGTGAGAGGTATGTGTGCGTGTGCATGGTGCTAATGCCTGAGAGCAGTCTGCTTACTCACTGTGCCAAACAAATAAATGCTGCTAACAGCCATCAACTTAACTTGTGAACTGTGACACACAGCATGGATTGAACTGCTTTTTGCTGTTCCCTTTCCGTGCTATGCAATAAAACCAGGCCACATTGCAGCGGATTGTTCTTCTCTTTACTACTCTTCATACTACTTAGTTGCTTAATTTTGTGCCATATTATCAAGGACCTTCTTGCCAGGCTTGCGCTGCTTGTTACAGTATTGTGCATGGAAGGCTTTTTTTTCTTCTTCTTTTTCATAAAATATGCTTTCAAGATGCTAATCTTGTAGCTTGGGTATCAGAATGAGACTGACACAGCCTTGTATGGCTGCCAGTTCTGAGTCTGGAAATGATGGGAAAGCAGCTGGTTTTCCTAGCTCAGCACTGAGTTGGCTGATTGCAGTGTTTGCATGCTTACATGTGCACAGCGATGGAAACAGAGGCGGCAAGACAGCCAGCAAGAATTATCCTGTAGAGTCCACAACACCAGAATCCTGATTTAGGAAATTGCTTTATACGTGATTATAATTCCTACTTTTACACTCTGCTAAAGTCAGATTGTTTAAACTTTGGTGCTTGGATTGTAGAATATTCGATATGAGGAATTAATGCTAATTCAAGGTTAATCTCACATTAAATACACATTGCATCTTAATAGAGATGTGACGCAAGTTAAAAAGGGAAATACGATCTAAATTGCCTTTCTAAGGTATTGGGCCTCCATTCTTTCCAAATATATATATGTATATATATATATATATTTTTTTTAATGGTAACAGTGGAAAGTCTTGTGTAACACGTCTAAGGAGCCTTTAAATGAAACCAAATGCTTACAAGAACAGCACAATGGGTCTGCTGCTCCTCTCACTGTAGGGATCCCAGTCTGTCCCAGCTGTCATAGGGTGCTGGAGAAGTTGCCAGGTTAACGCATACAATCAGACAACCATTCAGACTTTACATACATGCCCACAGCCAATTAACTTAACAACCATGTCTTTAGACTGTGGAAGGATCCTATAGAGGCACAGGTAGAGCTCCACACAGAAGAGAAAAATGGTTGTTTTGAACCAAGAATGTAAGGATCAAACATTGATTTAAATTTTTTTGTTAATTTATCATCTGTACGATCCTCTGAGTCCAGACTGCAGTCCAGAGTGTCATATCACTGTGCCGTTTCAGAAGTGCCTAATTAACATCACAGAGCATCATGTACACTCCAGATATGAATAGGCAAGTGGCTTTAACCTTTGAGGCAGACTGCAGCAGATCATTCTGCTGATGATAATGTCTTTCAAATGGGTTAGGGCAAAACCCTTAAAGGTACTCACAATACAGGATGTGAGTACAACCGGATAAACCACAGGCACTGCGTTCAGAAAGAATGGATAACAGATACGCAGCATAACCTGGTAGGTTTTGGTAGCACAAATGCGCACATCAGTAGCAGCATTAAAATGTGTCTGTGTAGGCTCCCTGTCATCCAGTTTATTGTAGTCTTAAGAGATTTGGAAAAAAAGAAGACAACTAGATTAAAGTTTTAAAAGACATTTCACCTCTATTCCAAGAGGATACAAGCTACTTTTTTCAAGCTCTTAGGACCAACATTAAAATAATTCATATAATATTGTTTTCATTCTTAAAATAGAGACTATACAGGGTTCGTACGGTGCTTCAAAGCCTTGAAAATACTTGAATTTTAATGTTGCTTTTCAAGGTTTGAAAAGTGCTTGAATTTCAAATAGTGCTTAAAAGTGCTTGAAAGTGTAACTGTATTTCATTCACCACAAATAACTATCTGATTGAATAGTTTTCTTATCAGATCTAAAAATAAAATGAGTCACAAAATGTAAAAGCAAAATTTCCCCGCCTTCGCTGCCTTGCGCCTCTGTTTCAACCAGTCAATGGTTTCAACATGTGACCCCGCCCCTCCTTCGGACAGTCGGGGATTAGTCCGCTAACGTACCTGTAGGTTGCTGTTTTAATGAGTTTTTGATGGAAAAAGACAGTCGCATGATAGGTGAGTCCTAGTAAATAATTTTCCAGTACGTGTACGTTACACATGCTATTTTTTAAAATTATGATTATTTTGCTAGCTATCAAACTCGCTGGAGAAATGATTGAAATGCACTGAGTGTGATGCAGTATGGCAGCGCTGTTATGGAATATGCTGTGACTTAGCTAACATTACTTAGCAGTACTATGAGTTACTTTGCTCAAGTGAAAGCTTTAAACATTAGCCCGATACATAACTAGCCAACTTAAGGCTTTCTGGTTAACCCTCTGGGGTCGACGGACCCAGAGTCTCCATTTCAACTTGGGTCGAACGTGCGGACTTCAAACTATATACTAGTTTTCAAATTGTGTTGATAGGCCACGTAAAACCGATGTTATTTTTCTGAATACAACAGTGGCGTTTACTCCGGAGAAAAACTGTAAAAACGGTGTGTTCTAAGGAGAGCGCTAGCAATCACGCTTTGCTTGTGAGCAATGAGTAAAATAAGTAAAAGTAAAAGAAATAAAGAGGCCAAATCAAAAGTAGTCAAAAACGGCCAATTATACCCTGGACCCCAGAGGGTAAAAGGCTAAAAGCAAAGTTGTCACCAAGTACTGTTTATATTTGTGTGTATTGCTGCAGCTTTTTAGAATATTAGCTTGGTGCCTTGGTCCCTCAATGGTAATATGAGGGACTGATCCATATGGTCACAAAGAATAGCCACTTGTTTCTGTGCGACCAAAGTTCCCCGGCTTTCATTCAAAATGTGTTTATGGTCAGCACCTACACATTAAACTACTTTAACATTATAAATGTCTTCAAGCTCACACTGACAGTACACACATTTATGTGTATTTGTATATGAATATTTCATACTTTAAGGCTGCCTGTTTATTTAAGGGAGATGGACAAAATACATTGGAATTGTACATAATAATATCACAGATGATAAATTAAATAGATTTTAAGTAGATGCTTGTGCATTCTTAAAGTCTTATATGTTGAATTGAACTATGTGACCTATTCAAAGCCTCTTCCAGTCAGTGCTGTTCTCCATGCCTGTCTGACTGTACATGATGTTGTTAGCACAAACACTTGAAAGCTTGAATTTGACCCTGAAAAAGGTGTATGAACCATGACTATAGAACTGTAAATGCAAGGGTTTCCATACATTTCACGTGAAGTAAAAAAGAAAATGTTTCCTGTTTTACATCAAGCTCAGAGAAAAATTAATTAATCCCACAATAATATAGTGTCAGAAGTAGGAAAACAAAGACAAAAGCTTTAATGGCTGCATTAGTAACAGCCAGAGCTCAGCTGGGGTTAGAGCAGTTTGTATGTAACAAGTCAGACTCTTTAACCCTTGGTCGCTGATCATAGTTGTCTTTCTCATGTCTGTTAACATACAGATTGTATTCTTTGAATTGCATTAGTTGAAATTTCAGGATCTGTGCGTATGTAGGGACAAAGCTTTGATCTTAACCTCTGTGTTAAATTGATATCAACCCAAAAAAGCCTTGCGATAAAAGCCTGCACATGTGTCACAAATACACCTGTGAACTACAGAATCAGTAAGCTACGTGACGACCTTGGATGGCCAGGGTGGTAAGGAAGCATTCAAGTGACTCTGTCTAGTAGCAAATGCTGCATCCAGGCTACAGAATTGGATTGTGGGGGATGGTTACCAATTGATTCGCTTCACTCTAACTGCCAGTGGGGTGCCCGCTTTACATCACCCCTCCGCCTGCCTTGCGATGCAACTGGCCGAGTCCACTTCTGACACGGCAGATGGGAAACTGGATAGGGGTTTGGCGTGTGTGGCTGTTTGCCATCTCAGGTTTGTACAGGAGAGTTTTAGATGGGCAGATAGTGTGTCAGGTTTGGTGTCTGGATCTGTTAAAGTATCCGTGTAGTTCTACTCCTGTGTACAGTAGCGGGGCAGTGTTAGAACCCATCGTGTAATTTAAAATGTGGTGTACTCTGCAGGGGAATGTGCCAGAAAGCAAGAAGCTCCAAATGTTTGAAAGTGATTTGCATTTTTGTGCCGCATCCTGGTTAGGAGAGTACAAGATGCCACAGTTGGGCTTTTACTGTGCACATAATAATCTCACGTGGAAAGTGGAAAGAATAACGAGTAAATGTGGAAGGCAGTAATTCACCCTCACTCATAGCATGATCCAGGGCTTGTGTGATGGTCTGTACTGTCCTGCAAATCATGTGAAATTGCAGGATAGTTGGTTCTTTAAAAACTTGCATTAGCAGTTTGAAATGCTTCAGGTCCTCACACAAGATCCTTTTAAGAGTGATCATATTTTAAAATGGATTTTGGAGTTTACAGATGAGGTGTTTTCATGTTCGGTAGTTTTCATGTTCGGTAGTTTTCATGTTCAGTAGTTTCACTCCTTTGTCTCTCTGCCTTCTTTCGCTCTGTCTTTTCCTCCTCTTTCTCAGAATTCAGTGAACTTTGTGGATGACAGTTTTCCCCCCGGACCTCGATCTGTCGGCTTCCCAGAGGGCGACAGCGTCCAGCAGCGAATCAAAAAGTGGCTGCGTCCCCACGAGATCAACTGCAGCAATTTCAAAGACCGAGGAGTCAAGTGGTCTGTGTTCCGCACGCCAAGGCCCTCGGACATCCTGCAAGGACTTCTTGGAAACTGCTGGTAAGCTGATACACCTGAACATAAGAACACACAGCACACTGATCGTTTAAGATAACCTTAAAAAAACCAAACCAGAACAAAAAAGGCGTTGTTGATTAATGATTTGATTGGAGACAAAATAGAATAGCAGCAGATCCTCAAAGCAACAGGAAATTTTTCATTCCGTTAAGTCTCTGTTCAGTTTCTGAGAAAGGTCAGAGGAATGCAAAGCAGACAGCAGCCAACACTTCTCTGTGTGCGTCTGTCAGAGTCTGCTTTCAGTGGACACTGCCGCTGTGAGCTAGAGATGGTGTGGCAGTGAAACGGTAATTGAAGAGGATTAAAGAGAGAAACTTAAAAAACAAAGCAAAAAATCAAAAGAAAGAAGGTAAGCATGAAATGAAAGGTTGAGCACAGCGGACAGATGTACAGATACATGTGACAGGGAGATTATTCACAGTAATGTGGTCCTGGACACACGCTTTATCTCCCTGCCCTTGTTCTGGGTGCCCTTTGGGGTTTATGTGTGTGTATGCTGTTGTCATCCATCATCTTCCTGTAAGCATAAACGTACACACGCACACACACAAAATAACAACAAAGCACAGTCAGTCAGGAAGTTGTCCCCAGTATAACTTTTCGCTTCATCACCAGCGCACACAGCTTATCAAAAATAACCCTCCCCTGAGCCGAATCCTCTCACTCGAAACAGGATGTAACCCAAATTCTTTGTCATTGGCTTCGTCTCCCCCACTCTCTCACTCTCTCACACACGCTCACACTTGTCCTAATAAACCAACAAACAGCCCAGCTTCTGCCAGCCCAGCCAACCAGTGACGGCAGAAGAAAGTCGTGCCAGTCGCCTCTGTCCTTGAGTACGGCTGCAGTACAGGCCAACATCAGAGTTCACATTATGACGCGGCTAATTGGATTTTCATTGGATTCCTTTTTTTTTTTGGCCAATTTGTATTTCATCAGTGACTGAATGGGTTGATCGGCCTCACTCAGCTGACACTTAAACAGATGGAATATAGCTTTAGTAATGCCGCCACACAAGAGCTTCACTCTATAAAATAATGTGCAGACTGAAAGCAGCACTCCTTTTATCTTTTCAGATATTGCTGCAGTACTGCCAGAGGCAAAAGTAGCTGCTCAATTTGACAATTTTTTTTTTTTACTTTTTTGCTTTTTTTGTTGATAGAAGAATCAAACTAGTGCATGTACAGCAGTGAGTCTGCGGCGTGCAGAGGCAAATACCTTTAGCTCATTGTCCCCTCCGAAAAGACCTTTCTTTGCACAGCCATTTCATTAATAGTGTTTAAAGATCTTTCTACATTTTCCGATGAACTAATGTACACTTTAAACTCTCTTCCCTTTCAAGTCGAGTCCTCATGTCCCCAGCTGTGATTCCCCAGTGTAAAGAATTACCATTTTCCACATCTATCTGGATTTTTGATTAGCTAATTTCTCTTGCAAGTTAATTAGAGGAAGCAAGCCTGTTTGTCTTTGCTGTGGGGTGTATTAAGAGTAATGGGGAGGTAACCAGAAGGCACAGAAGCTTGACTCATCAAATGTGATTGATTTTCAATGAGGGCTAATTATGTATATATGTATAAAAAAAAAGTCTTTCATAGTGTTTGAGGCACTCTGTTCAGGAGAATGCTTTAATTCCACATTTAGACTTTAATAGCAGCTTCTCAGTTATTTTCCATTCCTGTCTAATCACATCAGTTGACGTTCCTAAACCATGCCTGTCTCTTTGACGGAAGACGGCGCTCATTCAGCCATTCACTTGTCCGTCACACTCAGCTGATCATTTATGTGGTTTCTCTGCCTAATTCACATTTTCTTCGTGCCTCGTTTTAGTCGCGTCTGTCCGTCCTGATGTGACGTTTCATTTTCCAGTTCATTGAATTTTATCGGGTCTCTAGGTTCCTGAGTGCACTCGCTGTGCTGGCAGAGCGTCCAGAGCTCGTGGAGAGGGTGATGATCACCAGGACCATTTGTCCAGAGGGGGCGTACCAGGTTCGGCTATGTAAAGACGGGACCTGGACGACGGTGCTGGTGGACGACATGTTGCCCTGCGACGACTACGGCTACCTTCTGTTTTCCCAGGTAAGTGCAATGCAGAAAGGTGTTTACGCTGATACTGTAAACGGACAAGAGGGATTTTTAGATAGACTTATATAAAATGGATAAATACTCAAACAAATGTCTGAAATTTTGGGGAAATAAATATTGCAGATCTCTTTGTATTAAGTTGGGAATTCTTAATACGCAAAAAATAAGAAAAACATGATATGTTCCATATTAATTGCTCCAGATCTCTGAAACATGAGGGTAAATTACTGCCGGGGAGAACTGACAGATCCAAGACTTTGGTAAAGACCTTCTCGTCCCTTAGTTTGACCCTGAAAACGAGTGCGTTTCGTGGGCAACTCTTAAAAAGAATTACATTTGACTTGGTGAACCCTGAAAAATAAGCCATTAATTAGTTCAAGTTAGTTGATTATGTATTTCTTATCACAAGCACATCTCAAAGGACCCCAGTGAAGAGAAGAATCTAATTAATGAACAGCCAACAATTACGGGTCAAATGAGGTACTGAATTATGCAACGAATAAAGCACAGGCAAATAAAAGCAGGCATTCATGCGTACGGGAGAGACACACTGCGACAGCGTGACACCTTATCTACACCTTATCATGACTCCAACAAACGTCATCTTTTCAAAGAAGACAAAGGAGCAAAACAAGAGGGTAGAAGTCGCGCTCGGTGAGGCAGTGACCTCTGAGCATGCGAGAAATGCTGGAAAAACATTGCACATTAACAGATAAAAAAAGAGCAAATAAGAGATCCTACCTCTGTTATCAGGTTATCATTTTCATTGACCTTTAGATAGAGGAAACTAACCCAAAGACAACATCCTGATCCCTTTCTCAGTGAGTCATACTCAGGCTGATGTTTCCTCTCTTACTTTTTCCAATCATTCCAGGCTCAGAGGAAGCAGTTATGGGTGGCGCTGATTGAGAAAGCCCTGGCCAAACTCCACGGTTCCTACTTTGCCCTGCAGGCAGGGCGTGCTATTGAGGGTCTGGCCACGCTGACAGGGGCTCCGTGTGATTCCCTCATGCTCCAGGTCAGCTCCACAAACCCGCGAGAGGAACCCATCGATACAGACCTCATCTGGGCCAAGATGCTTAGCTCCAAAGAGGCCGGGTAAGAGAGGGAGTAAAGGTGGTTCAGTTTAAAAGGAGCATATAAAATAATAAACCTTGTTTGAAAACACTTTGAACCAATATTCTCTGATCAAAACTACAAACAGAGGGGCACTACAAAGGTGCTGAATGCCAATTTAGAGCATGTGTCCATAATAAAAGTTGTGCCAGTCATCACTTTGATACACAAGCTTTCAAAGCAACATGAGACAAATAGTGCAACTCCAAAGGGGCCATTTCATCTGCGTCCAAACTGCAGGTCCATCTGCCAGAATGATTATTTATTTTATCAAAAGCAGTGTACTAATGAAGACTTCACTCACGTACTATGGTAAACAGAGACAAAGTTCATCACTGAAAAGGAGCATTGGTCTCAAACAGAGGCACATCAGTGGGATTAATTAGTGACATATACTAAAAACTACTATTGTTTTTGTTTTCTGTAACTGTGTCTGCCCAACCTCGAAGTTAAAGTTTTAAAATTTGCGTGTTTTTTTTTTCCTCCCTGGTTACTGAGTAGTAAATGCATTAGTGTCCTAATGTCATTTCTTGTCTTTTAGTTTTCTTATGGGAGCGTCTTGCGGAGGAGGCAACATGAAGGTGGACGATGCTGTTTACGAGTCGTTGGGTCTGAGACCTCGACATGCATATTCCATTTTGGACGTACGAGATGTCCAGGGTTACAGGTACAGGTGGACTTTCTGTTGTTCTGACCATGCCTCCTTATTGCAAATGTATCTTCTTAGAAATCCTTCATACACCATTAATAAACGTATCTGGGCCGTCATCAGTCAGTGTTATTATTTGGTGGCTAGAACATGAACAAGCCCACGAGCCACATGTTGAGCATCACAGAACCCGGTGGCTTGCCAGTAGAGAACGTGTGCACAACAGATCTGTATGATATTCCTTGCACTATAAAAACATATGTCTTCTTTGTAATAATCACACACACAGAAAAGTCTGGGGCAGAATCTTTGACTATCTGGAACATCGTATGGATTAAAAAAGCGAGTTTAGTCCTCTTGTCAAAGGAACACCTGTTCATCCTCCATTATAGCTCTGCTTGGAAAGCCTCTCCTCTCCTCTGTTCTCCAGATGCATTTTAGGAATTAAGTCATCCTTCATCATGGCGTACTGAAATTGATTTCCGGGTCACAGTCCAGAAAGACGGAGGACTGAGGAGGCACAAATTAGAAAAATGAGAAAAGCCTAATGAAGGCTTTTTCCTTCTTACCTGTGAGGAAAAAATTTGACAGTAGCCAGAAATCCCAGAAGTAATTTGCTTAAAACCCACACGCAGCCACTTTCATTTACTGCCATAAAGCAATCAGAGTGGAAGGCTTGGGCTAGACTTGGCCACAGGGCTAGATCCAAAACGAGTTAAAATCCTCCTGCTAGGAGCCCCGAGGAGATAAAAAGCACTCCAGAAACAGTGAACCACATGCACTTTGTTACTTTTTTTCCTGGAAAATACAGATTCTCCAATATGTTATTCTGTTATGCCCCTTGTGTTTTCTACAGTATGGAGGAGGTGGTAAAATAAAAAGGGTTGTTACAAAGCAGCCAGTCATCCATAAAAGGAGTAATATGACTGTGCAGAGATGGGGGTTGCTGCTTTGACTGAAGGCTGTTGTCACATTTACTGCTTGCTGAATCTGTCTCTCTCGCTGTTTCCGTTATCTTCCTGCCTCCAGGTTGCTGCGGCTGCGTAACCCTTGGGGTCGCTTCTCGTGGAACGGCAGCTGGTCAGACGAGTGGGCAGACTGGCCTCAGCACCTCCGCCATGAGCTGATGGCGCACGGCAGTAGTGAGGGGGTCTTCTGGATGGAGTACACTGACTTTATAAAGTAATTATCATTACCGCAGCATAAGTGTGATCTTTTTTTTTCCTTTTCTTTTTTTGGGTGGTCATACTGAAATCATTTTGGTTAATCTCTCTATACCCTAGTAACCCTTGAATTCATGCAGTTATGTACAATAAGGCTATTTTGTTGTCATCACTGTCATGTTTGCTTTCACAGTCAGTGGCTGTACCTGCTGGCACAATAGACCAGTGGCTGAGACCGCTAGGCTACGCTCACAGATTTCTTGTGTTTATTCCAAACAGACTCTCATTAGAAGACTTTCTGTTCGATTTACCCACCACTAGCTGCTTAGAATAGGTTGAATGAGTTAAAGAGTCCTTTATTGTACCGTGATGGACACACGTAATGTGTTAAATGTGACGGACTGTTTGGCAATCTCACGCCTCTGTGGATTTTACTGACCATCTGGTATTGACACCAAACTGAGTTACAGTGTTTTTGTTGTCGTTCCATTTTGCTTGCTGACAAGCGCATCATACACTGGTTTCCACAACATGTTGTTATTAAGAATTGTGGAGGGGGGGATTTGGCAGGCAGAGGCTTAGGCTTGTCATGGCTTTCAGTTTGTTTTGTCATATTAGACTAATCCTGTCACTCAGTCATATACATCATTGATAGTGACTAGTCTTTCTCTAGCTGTGTTTTGCTGCATGCTGACATGCGCTTCTAGTTATCACATGGAAAAATAGTCACAGTTTTTATTCAAGTATTTCTATAAATGCTATTTTCTTTGTCATATAAAAAAACGAGTGTGTACTTAAATAGCGCTTTTTTTTACTCACTTTGATCACTCAAATCAGTTTCTTACTTCAAGACTCATTCACCCATTTACACAGGCCTTTTATTTTTTTACTTATAACCAAACATTCACACACTGATGCATCGGCAGCAGCTATGGGTTCACTAACTTGTCCGAGGATACAACACAGAGGCTTGAAGAGCAAATAATCGAACCACCTTCCGATTAGTAGACGACCTGCTATACCACCTGAGTTACAGCCACCCTTAACCCCCTATATATTTATTATAAACACGGCCTGTTCTGTACTCTACTATCACAATAGATGGATACTCATACTGGCCACAGTAGGAAACAGTGATGAGTTCAAACCTCAGGCTAGCTCTGTATAATGTCAGTGAAACTAGATGTCCCCAATAAGGCCTCTCTGTTACACACCTCTGCCTGTGCACACAACAACCTCATCCATCTGTTGTATAAACCGCATAGCCCCCATGACCATGATCACCACATTTTTTAAAACTTCAACATCAGCGTTTTGGTGGCTGCTGTGTTTTCTTTTCGCTGTCAGAAGTTCCCATAATTGGATTAAAGACTGTAGTGCTAAGTTATCCGCTAAAGCTAGCTAGCTTGTTAGCGAGCTTCATTTGTAATCTGTATGGCTGCAATGCAAGGACACATATAAGCTAATTAGGGCTAAGTAATGGACTAACAGAGAAACTGGAATTTCACTTATTAAAACAAACTTCATCTTGAAAGGTGGGTACCACAGAGAAAGCCTTATTATTTGGTAATCCACTATAGAAGCTTTAGCTTTATTGCTACGGTCTGTGGGGACTGCCCCTTGGTTTACGAGGAGCAGCCAATCGGTTGAAAGTCGGCTTACAGTTGAGGAGAGAGAAGTTGCTTGTTTCAGGAAGAGGGCAGAAGGAGGCACATGAGCAAAGTCATGCAAAGCAACTCTAGTGGAGCCAAAGAATAATGACGCGGAGCTGGAAAGGGCTATAATGGGGCCCTTTTACAAGCAACTCAAATGGCCATAATATTTGAAGAAAACTGAACTGAATCCAAATTACAAATGTAATAAAGCTTAAATATAATCTACCATTCACCAAAATGATATTTCATGCGTAATTGAATAAATGGACAAGACTCCACTTGCATAGGAAGTTTAGTTTTTTTTAAATAACTCAGCAAAAAGAACTGAAGAATGGAGGAAGTTCACAACATGAGCAGCTTGACGTAGGGCTAAATTGTCTGTACAGTGCATTTGTCTCTCTGAATTTATTGCTCTTGTTGTATTATGAAGGAGGAGGGACATGAATAACAATGTGGCTGTCCTCCTGAACAACTCCAACCTGAAAAATGTGTTCAGCCTAGATGAGAATCCCATATGTCTTTGGGCTGTTTATTGTTTTCTCTGACAGGCAAATAATCTCTCAGCTTTGTACGACATGACAAACTTGCAGCATCTCCCTAGACTTGTTTTCAGTGTGAAAAAGAAAAAGCGGTCAGCTTCTCGGACAAGCAAGGCCCTTAAATCAGCCCATCAAGTAAACAACCAGGGCCGATGTTGATCATTGATAACATTCTTGGAAAGTGGCTAGACACAAAAGTGAACTAAATACAAACAAGAGGATTCATCAGCAGACGTGTTTGTCTTTTTTGATCAAAGCTGAGCGTAAAACTTAAGCGTTCCCTCTTTTTCCTCCTCTCGCTTCTTCCTGATTGTCAAGAAGACAAAAGTAAGATGTAAGACTGTTGTCAGACCGAGGTTAGGAAGTGATGAAACACTGAAAAACAGACTGAAAGTAAGGAAGAGAGTCTCCCGTGGGGGCGATGTCTTTGAAGAAAGAGGTCTGATATGCTAGCAAGGTAAATTGTGTTTGTACAGGGATGCCCTCAGAGGCTATGCTAACGTTAAAGAGTTGCCTGTGATGCATACAAATAATTGTAGCTCATGACAAGAGGAGATCAACCGGTCACACTGCTAGCATCTCAGAGGAACAGGCTCTTATGCAGGTCTTTTTCTTTCTTCTTCTTCTTTTTTTTTTTAAAAACATGTACATTTTTCCCCCTCCCACAGGTACTTTGACTCAGTGGACATTTGTAAGATCCACTCTGACTGGCAGGAGGTGAGACTACAAGGCTGCTTCCCCAGCAAAGCCAATGGGCCAGTCACGGTCACAGCTCTCACTGTGCTGGAGAGGACGGCACTGGAGTTTGCTCTTTTCCAGGAGGGAAGCAGGTAAATAGGACTCTAATCTAAATCTTTCAGTACCCACACATTTTTCCTCCTTGCCCTTTTTTCTCCTAAGCCTCTTCCTCTTCTCTCCAGGCGCTCCGACACAGCTGACAGCCACCTGCTGGACCTGTGCATCATGGTCTTCCGTGCCTCCTTTGGTAGCGGCAACAAGCTGACTCTGGGCCGCCTAATGGCCCACAGCAAGCGAGCGGTGAAGAAATTTGTTGGCTGTGATGTTATGCTGGAGCCAGGGGAGTATGCTGTTGTCTGCTGCGCCTTCAATCACTGGCAGATGAATGTCAGCAGCACAGGGGGTCCACCCACACCCGGTAAGTGTACAGATGCATTGGTCACAGGTAGCGCTTTAGTGTTCTTGCTTGTGAATGTTCGCTTAATGACGAAGGAACTCTGTTAAACATGTAATTTTTGTCTTCATTAATTGTTCTCCCCTCCTTCCTAGTCTCTAGCCCTACCAGTGGAGCAGTACGGCGGTCCAGCCAGGACTTCCCCGGCTACATCCTGGCCATTTACAGCTCTCGTCAGGTGATGGTGGAGCAGGTGGAAGCGACCGCGACCACATTGGCCGACGCGATTATTCTACTCACAGAAAACAAAGGCGAAAGACACGAGGTTAGAAACACCAATTCCAGAAAAAGAGAAGTAGTAAAGCTGCAATAATGCAAACCATATTTGTGTTACTTATCTACAGTCAAGTGAAAAAGGTTTTCACAGAACTCTGTGGGGTCCTGTGAAAAATTAATTATACTCCATGGTTCAGCAGCTACAACTTGGGGGAAAAAAAAGTTTTTCTATATGACTTTATCCCTTTCTTGTTGTGGAGGAATTTGTGGAGCCCGACTGTTCTTATCACTGTTACCCACAAACAGCTCAGTTCAGAAAAAATCTTTAAGATTCCTCCTAGTAGAATTACATGAGGTAAAGAGTTTAGGTCTAAACCGCAGCGTTTCCATCTTTTGGAGGTCTGGACTTTGACTTTGACAGTCATTCTGTTGTAGAGTTGCTACTGTGCTTGTGATCATTATAGCCAGTTTTGACAAAGATCTCAGAAGGATGGGCTCACATTTGACTCTAGAGTGTGAACAGTATACAGAGGAGTTCATGGTGGACTCAGTGTCTGTAAGGTCATCAGGTCGTGTGGCTGCACAATGAGGCCAAATGATCACCTCTCCACCAGCGTGTTTGATAGTTGGTATAACGTGTTTTTGTTTATGCTGTGTTGTAGTTTTTATGAATTGTGCTGTTGTGAACGTTAATATTTCACATGCAGACTGAAGCCTGTATATATAACTCATGGGTGTTTTCCAGTTTCTCTGAGTATTGTATGATTGGACCTTTGGGTGAATTTGCTGGAACGTGCTCGCCTGGGAAGGGATGATCAGTTAATCAAACACATTTGATTAGCAGCATCCTGGCTGCTACTTACCCTCTTCAGTCCTGTGGAAGCAGTGGCGATGTATTTAGTTTTTCTTAGGACTGCAGAGAATCCTGTATATAGTTGTAGGGTTTTGTCTTTCTTTGTACCCCCAATCTTTATTGCCTTTCAGTATAATATTACAGTCCAGATGATAAGTATTTGGAAAGTTTTTCTTTTTTTATCTCCGGGCTGTGCGCTTTAGCAAAATTATTTTGAAGTGAAAGACTACTGCCTGAACGTGTCTGATTTAATTTAAATGTGTTGGAATGAAAATACAGAAGTAGATAAAGCTTTTAACACATTGGGATAACCAAAGTAATCAGATAGTTTAACCAACCAAAGCCATCATATTTAGTAGATAGTAGCTGTGACAAAGGCTATCCCCAATCCCTTTGTCACAGCTACTATCAGCTTTTTTTATGTGGGGTCTCTCTCACTTTAGTGTGGTTTTAGCTGTTCAATGGCACTTTAACTTGTCGATGATATTCCATTTAGTCACCCTGAAGAGCCTGTTTTGACAGTTGGGTAGTACAGCCGGATGCTGAACCGTCCTCTACAGAGTTTGGCTGAATTTGGGCAATCCTCCCACAAGAATACACTAACAGGATGGAGTATTCTGTCCAGAATGCTCCAACCTACCTCACAGCATTTATCCTGTTGCATCTAAACATCAGTAACTCTCTGTGTGCCCGGTCTATTGGCAGCCATGCTGTACAAGACCAAATCATATTAGAAGCACCTCCATCTCATCTTTGACAGACGAGAGAGCTCACTTTGTGTTGCGAGCTCTTCTTTTTTACCCCTCCGCTCGTTTCCTTTTTTCAGAACTTGTATAAGAGTTGTTTTTTGGTTTATTGTCCATAGAAGTTAGTTCCACAGCCCTGCATCACAGTTTTTTGGGGGTTTCTTTTGTATTTTTCCTTTGTTTTAACGTATGTGCACACTTTCTTAAGATGGGCCCAACGTCTTTGGTTGCATTAATTCCATAAATTAGTAAATAAATGGGTTGAAAAAGTACATCTGAAACATTAAGAAACATTTAATAGTCTATTGTCCAATCACTATTGTACCACTATCTCCAATTTGGACAGTCTATTAAAAGGAATTCCACATACAAATCTTTGTATATGATGCTGATCTCCTCAAGCTAAAGCACAGAGCCTGCAGAACAAAAACAAATGCACAACAGTTAAATCCTCACAGTCAGAATGGTTCATACTCATCAATCTGAGGCATCTTACACGCTTGCAAGTCCTGTTCTTCCTTTACACGTGCACGTTTGTGTGCGTTACCTTTTGCACGAGCTCGCGCACGGCCGTTCATACCCAAGGAAACAAATCCTCCCTGCTCTTCAGAACAATGCTTTCCTGAAAGCGCCTGTCACATTTGGTGAATATTTTAGAGGATGACAGACCTTTTTAAACACTTGAGATCATCTTTGTTAAATCATTCAGCTCTTCAGAAATTCACAGCTGAGCACTCAGGAGCACATGGCAGCCAGTGCGTCAGCTGTAGCGTTTTAGCAATACAGTTAAATGAAGATTTTCAGTTATTATTAATAAATAATTTGAGCAGTCCCGAGCTGTGAAGAAAGGAGAGCTTTGTGTTAAGAGCAGATAGAGTACAAGTATTGCCCAAAGCTATTTTTCAGACACTGGATGGCATCGCTTGTGCAATTGGACGTGACAGCAAATGACAGCAGCTAAAGTAGTTTAGCTGCACTTGTGTTTGCTTTACTACAAATACAAGTAGCCCTAAAAGAGAACAGCAGCCACTGTTAGAGAGTTAAAGTGGCAGCTGAATGCAGAATGATGTTTTTTTTTTAATCATTATTATTATTGCATTTTAATAATATTAAACTGATTGCACAGAAGTATTTTTTCTCCATTGAAGCTACTTTGTAGTAAGCACATTTCTTCCTATTTCAAAAGCGTTTTAAGAGCATTTAAGAGCCATACTTACAGAAATGTAGCCACCTCTCTGTAGATAGTTGCCGCAATGCTCTGTAAATCTATGGAATTATAAATACTGTATATATAAACTGCACTATATGGAAATTTAGGATTCTGTGTATATACAATACTATATGTATACAGTGTGGAAACATGCTTACTATACTTAATGAAAACATAGGATATCCTATGTTTGGAAATATAGGATGTCTGTAAACTATACTATGTGATTGCTTTATAGGATACTGTATATATACTATACTGTATTCTTACAAAATAGAAATGTAGGATACCGTGTTCTGTATTTTGCTGATGTAGTATCAGCGGTGCTAGCTTTGCACAAGTAGTGAAATCTGAGGTTTGCATTTAGAAAACAACCCTTCTGCTTTGAAAAATGAAAAAAATAAGCTTGTTTCCTTGTGTGCTCTCAGGGCCGTGAGGGCATGACATGCTACTACCTGACCCACGGCTGGGCAGGTCTCATCGTGGTGGTGGAAAACCGCCACCCCAAGTACTACCTCCACGTCTCCTGTGACTGCACTGACAGCTTCAATGTGGTGTCCACACGCGGCAGCCTCAAGACCATCGACAGCGTCCCGCCTTTACACAGGTACACAAACCACTCTCTCTTTTCCTCACTTGAGCACAAAGTCAGAAAAGATAACAAGTGCACAGATTAAATTCTCCGGGAACATTTAGGTGCAGCAAATATCCACCACACTTACATGCTTATATAAACACAGTGATCTCACAGGATTAGCACGCTGTGTTTCTTAATAAACTACCCCAGGCTGGTCTCAGCACAGTTAATATCTGCTTTTGTTTTCTGCTGGTCTCTATTGTGTTTCTCGCACTACTCCAGGCAGATAGATGCTGGGAGAATCAAGCGTGCAGAAGCCGTTTACATGTTATTAGTTTTCTGTTTAACAGCATGAAATCTTCCAGTAAGGGAAAATTGAGGGCTTTACCTGTCACAAAGTTACAGCCCATATAATGGGAAACTGTAAAAAGTCACCATGCATGAAGCTGCTCTTGTCATTTTCTCCATCTAACAAGAACATAGTGTCACTTTGCTTGCCTAAAAAGCTACTATCACAAACTATCACAGTCTCATATTTCGCTCACTTGCTTTATACGATTCATAGGTGAAAGCATTTAGTGGCAATGTAATCATTCAAAAGAAGACCATATCCAATTCATATTCATAGAGGTGTGAGTAACACAGTCATGGGCAGCAAGCCTTTATTTCTCACCATATGTCACCATATTATCCCAGTTTGTCTTGAAAATGGAATGAATCATTGGTTCTGATTACCGTATTTCCCGGATTACAAAGCGCACCTGAATATTAGCCGCACAAGCTAAAATCAGGGGAAAATCCTGTTTTGTATATACATTAGCTGCACCTGACTAAAAGCCGCAGGTGTTTCAATGTTGACTTATCATATGTAAGAGAATATGCACAAAGGGAATTGTCAGCAAAGAGATGTCTGTTTGGAGACACACCCCTTTTATTAATATTTTGAAAAACAAGTTATGGGTACATATTTGCATAACTTTTTAGGTATATGTACAAGTAGCGGTAATTACAAGTACGAAACATATACTGTGCTTCATAAATGAGTAACAAATGTAGTACATAACAATAACCTACAGCACACCAGAAAAATAGATTCGGCCTACCTTTTAGGCTCAGGTGCAGTGACACGGCTTTAACAAGAAAAAAGCCAGTCATTCACCACCATCTTTCTCTTTTTCCTGCGCACTAAAACCACCAAAGTCCTCTTCTCCAGTGTCGGATACGAACAGGCTCAGGATGGCTACGTCATCCACTCTCAGCTTCTTTCCTTCGTTGTCACTTTCAAAACCAAACAAATCCTCGTTGTCAGTGTCAGAGTCGAACACCCTCAGAAGGGCCGTGGCGGTGTCCTGCTCTCCATCATGCAGCAGTCCAGCCCTTCGAAATCCGTTGGTGATCATGGATGTTTTCCCACTTTTCCACGCTGTCAGATTCCACCGGTGGAGTTGAGCATAACTTGCTTTTCGCAAGTTTATCACCGCTCGTCATCCAGCGCTACTTTGAAGTTTGTCTTTCGCGCTACTTGTACGGCACTATGTTGCCTGGCGGATGGACATGTGACCAACATACCACTCTTGAACCCCGATACTGTGTGTCTGATCACATGCCCTTCTGCCAGGCAACGTAGTGCCGTACAACAGCGGAACAAACAAAACAAATCGTCTTACGATATGACAAAAATCATGGACAATCCATAGAAAAGCCGCACCTGACTAAAAGCCGCAGGGTTCAAAGCTTGTGCAAAAAGTAGCAGCTTATAGCCCGACAATTACGGTAATCAGCTTGGTTTTCTCCACGTGTAGGTTTAGTTTCTCCGAGCAGTTCTCACATCACTTCAATTCAATTAATTGAAACTCATTTTAATTATTTTGAGGACGGAGTGGGATGAAACGACTGTGGCGCTCTTGTCCGTCAGCAGCCATCGGATAACTGTCGTAGCCGTTTGTTTTGCCACTTTTCGTCAGAAGCTGTAGCTGCACTTTTTAAATTTCCTTCCATTAATGCATGATTAAATTAAATGACGCTGCACTTTTCTCCTGAATGACGAAGGAGAAATGATGCTGGAGAGTTGAATTAATTCCCCCCTGTGGTTGTTTTCAGTCTCTTACTTTTGTTTCATACACAAGGCACAATTTAAGACCACTGTGTTTGTATTCACTCTACCTGCGTTTAAATGTCAACAACAATAGCTCGAAGGCTCTCTCTCTCCCTGCAGGCAGGTGCTGGTGGTGCTTTCTCAGCTGGAGGGAAATGCCGGCTTCTCCATCACCCACCGCCTGGCTCACCGCAAGGCAGCCCAGGCCTCCCTGGGAGACTGGACCCCCACCAAGGCCACACACAGCCCCCAGCTCACCCCGGACATTGACGGCCTGCACCGGCCCCGGCCTCTATGACCACCGCCCACTTTATCCCAGACTCACTTGCTCTAGTCCAATAAACTGTCAGACCACTGGAAAACAAGGTTGGGCACAGTGTGTGGATCCCTAAAATGCAGAGAAAGATGCGTTTTTTTACGTCTCTTTAGTGGTGCATCTGAATGTGAAGCATGACGGGAGAGGGAAATATTTAGTTGCTCTCTTCCTAACGCTCCATGGATGCTCGAGATTTTGTCCGGACCGCACATGCTCTATCTGTCCCTTGCCAACTGGATGTGCCATTTGAGGATAAAATGAGCGACAGGGGAGTACTAAAAAAACCAAACAAACAAAAAACCCACAATATTTCACCCCAGCACCTGAGAGGATCCAGTTCTGACTACTTAACATTCTAGACATTTTGTATAGCTGGCAGCACCTGCTGTATGTGAAACAGATGTCAGGCCTCAGTTTGGTATGCTTGGAGATGACCCTGCTTTCAATGAGCTTCAAAAAAAAAAAAAAAAAAAAAGCCAGGGTGAGGTGCTGAAACTACTGAGCCATTGACCGGCCCACGGACCATGAGCCAACCACCAGATCAGACACTTCCCCCTCCCTCCGTGTCGTCCACCAAGACTGCTAACAAAGTGGGCAGACTTCTGGGGGGGTTATCGCCCTCATCCTCAGTGCGGTACTTTATGAGCCAAACCCCAGTGATTTTACCCATGAAACATACATGTCCTGTATTTTTTACATTTTTGGAAAACATCTCAGTGTGAGTTTAACTTGTTTTATACACAACCCTCATTGCCTCTTGTCCATATTTGTGTTAGGGTTTTTTTGAGGTTGTAGACAAAGCCATCATTCATACGGTACTGTTCCCTCTCCGTGGCACAATCTCTAGCTCAGGACCAAACCTGTGATTTGTACAGTAAGCTGGATTGGCAGGTGGATGGTGCCCAAGAAGCTGCAATAGCATCTTTTCACTGTTGCCTCCACTGTTTGTGATGTTAGTGGGGCCATGTTTGTAGAGACTGTAAGGTTTTTATCTTGTGAAATACTGAGCCGTAATGGAATCACCTGGCCTCAGTTTAGGGTCTCATCGCTGGAGGGCTTCTCGTCCACTTCAGAAGACAGTTTATATCTTTCCCCATGAATTAAAATTTATGTGTACGGCACCTCCTCCCAGTCATCGCCCTTCTGCATATTACATGAGTCTTACACTTGAGGTTTGTAACACCCAGCAAATTGCATCTGATCTTGTTTGGTACAGAAGGTGAGATTAGTGTCTGTTTCCCACGCTTGCACAGTTTGCCAGCATGTCAGTTTATACTATAACGTGCTTAGGGAGTACTAGAGTTGCTATTGGCTATTTGAACAGCCAGTTTGCCATGGGGGAGCTCTTAAGAGGAGCTGCCGAGTTTACTTTGGGAGGGCAGGGACCACTTTTGTTTGCTTGGGTGCAGCGTGAGCGTCTGGGCAATCCTCCCACAAGGATACACTGACAGCTTGTTAGCAACAACACAGTCCTCGTGAAATAACAAATGATCATTTTGTCAGACTCGGTGCACACACAGCGAGACAGGAAAGAGACCCCCGAGATGGGTTGTGACACAGAAAATAGTTCTCTCTGAGTGTGCTCGTTCAAGGGAAAGCTGTTTTACGTAGGTCCTTATATATAGGGTCACGTTTTTTTGGGGGTTTTTTTTCCAAGTGTCAAAGCCATTACTCCTCATTCATCATGCCCTCACCATGGCAACATAGATGTCTCATCAGACAGAGAGGGGAACAATTAACATGGTACTATAGAGACAGGATTGAGTGGGAGACTTTTTATTTTAAAAACGATGTCTTACTGTTAATTTTGTGGTGAAATGGAGAAAAACTTGAAACCTAATAAGCAAAAATCCAGCAGCATTCATACAGTTAATGATTAAGTGGGGGAAAATTTGATTTATTTATTTTTTTTGTTGTTGTTTTTTGTATCTAAATCATTTTAAATGTAAAAAAAACTAAAATTTTATCATGGGTAATTTTCACTTCATATCATCTCAGTTTTTCTCCTTTTAGTTTTAAAATCATTGATGCTAAATGGCTGCGCTGTGTCCCGATGTTTGCAGTGCAACGTTTGTTTTTAACGAAACCCAGAGCTCAAGTAACTGTAAATATGCTTTCCAAAGAAACATCAATGTGTAATGACCACTTTCAGATGTGCGTCCCCGTCTGGCCCTGTGTGCATGTGTGAGAATGTGCGGTCGCAGCCACGTAGCTGCTTCAGTCCCTGTGTCTTAATTTATTCATACAAGTGATTTGCAGCCCTGTTTTTCTGAAGCTGATGAATGACAGATAAAGGAATGTAATGAGGCTTTTACAGCTTCACTCTGAGCCCAGATGGATTGACGTGAACCTGCACTGAAACGACTGCGAAGGCACCTCAAAATCAAGCGTCACTGCTGGATCACTTTTACGTTTTACAGGAGTTTTAAGTTTTGTTTGCTGGTCTTCTGTTAGGTCGTGTCCGTAGCTCTTCTGTGCTTTAGGAGCGCCCCCTGCTGCTGAATAGAAAACAACCAGAGAAGAGGTGGTCACTGACCGACCCATCCAACCCACCCACCCCCTTTTTTTTTTTTTTTCCTCCTTTTTCTTTTTTTTTGACCCTCATTGTAAATTGTACAATTTAGACAGAAAACTGAAAACTTAAGTCAGACTAAAGATTTAAAAGCAAAAAAATGACCGTTTGAAAAAAGAAATTAAAATATGATAGTAGATAATAAAAAGTAACCTAATGCTGAAAATAATGAACTCTGAAGAATGTGATATATCTATATATAAATATATATATATATATAGACATATAAATATATTTTATTGATCCTCTTTTTTTGGGAGCGGGGACGTGGTATATGTGTACAAAAATATGTATGTTTAATTTTCAATCTCAGGTTCCAATGGACCAAATAAATTTTTTTTAAAAATGAAAAGGCTTTGGTGATTATTACGAAGTAGTATTTCCTTTATGTATACAGATTTATTTATTTATTTTTAGTTTTTGGAACTCATAGAAATAACCTGATGCATGCGCATATTTAATTTTTTTTCCTGTTCAGGCTGCTGTAATTGAATAAAAAGATGAAGTCAAAGCTTTCAAGCTGCAGGGGAAAAAGCACTGACTAATTGAAAGAGCAGTGTATTTCCATATCAAACATGTTTTGTTTTTTTTTGTGGTTTTTTTTTTAGCATATACATTGGTTTCTTCACTTTTCACTGAGCTTTACAGATCTGTTTTCTGGTGTGTTTATCAGTTTCTGGTCTGTAATGTGCCTCGTTTTCATCTCTGAGCCCCCTCTCCCCTGCTGAGAGCTTCTTTTTTTTTTTTTTTGCGCTTAATATTTTTTAGAACATCTCTTTGGTACTTAAACTACTTGAACATACAGCCTTCCTCCTCTCTCACCCCATCCTAATTTAGCTGATTTGAATCTTCACCCACCCCTCCCTTCTCTCCCTCCTTTTTCTAAAAATGACCTGCTCCCCACTCCACTCCTCACTTTTTGGCTCCTGCACCCACCTCCAAGGCAACCCCTCCCTGCCCAAATCATCCAGTCCCCCCCACATCCTCTTCATTTAACCTCATATGACAGGAGTCCCCAACCCTCCCACCTTGGCTCACTTTTCTAAAACCCAGCAGACACACCAGAAAGGCTCTCCGAGGTTGTGACATCCAGCATAAGGAGCTGTCAGCCCCTTTCTAGAATCATCTAGGAGGAAGCCTCTTCTGATTTGGAAACGAACAAAGGTACGGCCACGATCATATCTTCTAACATAGCCAGGGCATCTTCATTGTTAGCAGTAATGCTCAGACTAGTGGAAGGTCTGTGTACGCTAAAATGCAAACAGTGGTCAGACCAACGAGGAGAGAAAAGTGAAAACTTGCCCTTCTCATGGGAAACCTGTTCACTTCTAAGCTCTATCTTCCCTGCTGCTGTGCAGATATGAAATAACCAATTAGATATAAGCCTCTGAGTTTAGTCTGCACACATGATTAAGGCTAAATCACCCCAATACATGGTATGAAATTGAAAAGATGCAGTATCCCCTCGGAGTGGAAGGAAACTTTTCCAGGAAAGAGGACTGCTGTGAGTAAAGACTAGAGTCTCGGTGTGAGAGGGATAATTTATTGTGCTGTTCTCAACAGAATATTGTGTATTGCTGCAAACTGCTTGAGGTTTAGTGCGAGGGGAACGTTTTCAGCTGCTTCCAGACAGGTAGATATATTTGATCACAAAAAAAAAAAAAAAACACGAGTGGGGAAATTACAGCCATACATTATCATTATTTTAAGCACAAATTCAACACTTGCTTCGAGTAAATTCTAAAGAAGGACGGAAGGAGGTATGTGAGCTAGAGATGTAGGAGTGCCACCACCAGATGATCACATTTCTCACCCATCCTGTCCAGCTAATAAATCATTTGATATTCAACCCGCGGAGGGCACGGGATGTGAGGATTTCCATGAAGGGCAGAGGTACAATGACTCACCTCGAAGAGCATGCCTAAATAGAGCCTTGGCTTGTCTCAGATTTGTGTGAGCTTCTTGTCATGAGAGTTCTCATCGGGGCTTTCAGGTCAGCGAGTGTAACTGGGGACAAGGTTTGTGTGTTTCCTTCACAGCATTTCACATAAGTGAAAGGAAGGAATGTGTACGAGGCTGTTTAATGTAAGGCCACTTTCACTGTGGCTTGGTGAAAATCTGGGTCTCAAATAGTCCAGTACACCTGCTAACCCAGTCATCATAAAACAGTCAGTGCAGTGCTAGTAAAAAAAAATACTTGAGTGGCATGGAACGGTATGTATGCCTGCACCAAAGTCCCCATTTACAGCCCTGCTTCTTCTCATTTGTCAGTCTGACCACTGGCTCTGCTCTGTGTCTGTTACTAAGCAGATAACAACACACAAAATATAAACCAGCATGTTCAAACTGAAGACCAGGTGTTAATAAACCATGCAGTGCATATGTTTATATAGTTATTTAATGCTTTGTTCTTCTCCAGTAGAAAGTGTAGGCCATAATAATGGCATCCCAGATCCCTGCACTGCCACAGTCCTACACTCCGGGGACTGACAGCGTCTTTTCTGACCAGTCTGGCTTTTACTCTCTGGACTCCAACGTACCTGGACTCTCAAAGGTGATTCTCAACAAGCTCAACCTGAAGGACTACGGAGAATACAGGTTTCCAATTTTCATTTTTTCTTCTTTTTTTCCAACGTTCATAACGCCCAGACCTGGATGGCATATATGCTTTGATCGGTTACGCTTTAGAAATTTGCACAAATTTCACATGTCCTACGTGCTCAAAAGTTGCCCTTTATGTCACTTTAACACCTCAGATTCTTGAGCATGTGTCTTGCTTGGCAAATGATTTAGTGTCTGACTCTAATCAGGGCTGCACTTGAAGGGAAGGCTAGAGGAATCTCATTCCGCAACTACAAAGAGATGTTCCAGAGGATGGAGGAAACTTTCAAGTTCTGCGCCGGCTGTAACGAACTCCCCGAACATCTCGCCGAGGGACAGACCCTGAAGCGCTGCGTGAAGTGAGTGCAAACTGCACCCTGTTGCGTTTGATTTACAGTATTCGGTCATTAACGCCGATTAACAACAATCGTTGTTTACAGTCTGAATATTTTCTGGAAATTAAATCTCCACTGTTCTCTGGACATTTCTGTCACCACACAGCCAGGATCTTGTTTTGATGTTGTTGTCCAATAGCTGTCATGTGTGAGGCATTACCAGCTGCTGCTGTATCAGCAACGGAATGATAAGCCACCCAAGTGTGGACAGCACTACAGAGGTGGATAATGGCCAATGGCAAATATAGCTAAGTCCCCTGACTGTGATTCATCTCTCTGCAACTCTGCAGCTTATTAAGAGCAGCTTAATGCAGTTCATATGTCACACCATCAGAGAGAGTGCTCAAGGAGAATATTGAGGAAAAAGCAGCGGAAAACACTGCAGTGCATTTTCGTGAGCACCTAATTGTTTTTGTGCCTCGTTTTTCTTTGGCCCTCCGGCTCCCTGCTTCTTTTTTGCTTCCTTACCCGTCTCTGATTCATGCCGACTCATTCATGCTGTCGTACAGGCGCGTTCCCTTAAAATTCTCAGCTGCCTCTGCCTCTAACCTCTTACCATTACCAGGAGGCATTTAGGCGCACAAAAAACAGAAATGCTGACAAGTTATACCCTCGAGACCTTTGACATTAGAATTACCACCAGCGTTAAATCAGTAGTGCTGACTTTCTAATGCCGTCCTAATCCTCATTCTTTTTCGCTTTCCTCTGTTTATTAATCTCTTGGGAAATGGTTCACACTTTAACTTTCAAGGGCACCTTGTTTTTCTCACCCGTGTTTTGAGTCACTTCTTCTACTTATAAGCCTCTTTTGGAGAATTAGTACTCGCAAAGTGCACAGTGCTGGAACACGGTGGCTGATAAATGATTTTATGTAAATGTGGGGTGCCTCTAAGGCTGCAAATGACTGCAAGGTAAAGTAATATACTCTCCCAATGCAGCAGCTGCTGCTGGCTGTCAGACCACTACGCCAACACATTGCCTCATCATCGTGCATGCTGTGTGATAACACAAAGACCTGCATCCTTACTGAGAGGTCACAAACTCCTACTTTTACCTAGTATGCCCCTGTTTTATTTATTTTTTTTATTTTTTTCCCAAGCAGCTGCCAAAAGCAAGTCAGAATTCATCTTCAGTCTCATTAGTTTCTCACTGCACAGGAAGGGCAACATATTGGTTCTGTATGTAAGAAGCTATTTGTGACTTGGCACAAGCAAAACATTCTAACTGGTGGCCTAGTAATTAAGAAGCTCTCTTGATATACATTACACTGCATGGAGTACTCATAAATATTTTTACTCTTTAGCTAATACTTAGCATGAAATACCTAAAAGCTTAGATAGTTTAGCGTAATACAAGATTAGAACCAGTAGGGTGACCAGATCCCAACATGCTAAATGTAAAACAAAGTGTGTGTTTTTGCAGGACTTGTGGTGCCTTACATTTTCCCACCCTGGGAGTACCGTAGGCAGCATGAGATGGTGATATAGTCACCTGTGGGAGACACAAGATGACAACCTTTGCCACTATCTTCACAGACATTAAATAAAAGCTAGATTTTCAGAAACTAGAGACAATCAAAATATGCAGGATTGTCTCAGTAGGTGGGAAGGGAGGGAAAGGTATAAAAATACTGTGCGCTTACTTGCTTACCCTACTATATTGCCATGCTCACCTTCTGAGTGTGGCTTTTCTTGGCAATAGATTGGACTTTTTGAGCTTAAATTAGGAAATCCATATACAGCCAAGTATACAGTCCTGCGAAAGTCTAAGAACACCACATCATTGTTTTGGCTAGCTTAAAGAACCACTGCTAGCAGCAATAACTTGAAGTGATCGCTTTCTGTGTGACTTTATCAACTTCTCGCATTGTTGTGGAAGAATTATGGCACTCTCTGTTTTTATAATGCTACTGTCATCAATATTTAAGCTGCAAAATGAGACCTGTAGAGTCTGAGAGGTAGCTAACTGCAAATAGCATTGACATTTCATGGTCTGACCTTGGGGTGAGGATGGTCGGACAACCACCACTGAAAAGATTGCAGCATTGTGTTAAACATGCACCTGAATGTTCCAAAACAAACGGCTGAAGGTGGAGAACAGTAGAAGTACGGAGAATTACAGCTTCACAAATAAAGTAATGCTTTTGCTTACCGTCTTCTTCTTCCCCACACCAGTTTTTCACTATGTTACCATTTTTCTTCGGTTTTCCACCAGGTGTTTGAATGTGTACTACTGCACTAAGGACTGTCAAAGAAAGGACTGGGCTCAGCATAAAAAGGTTTGCAAGATATTGCGGCTGGTGGCAATCGACAGACTAGTGGAGTGGCTAATGTTCACAGGTGAGAAATTACAAGGTGGTGCTGCTGAAATGAATTCACATCTCCATGGCTTAAATTTTCCTTTTCTTGAGAAAAAATTATATTTCAGCCTGCTTTTTGAAAGCTGTATCATACATACCAACACATTTGTACCCCTCCCTCACCAAAAAATGCGCTCATGGCCTCGGGACAGCAATGTGCAGTTTTCTGTATATTTATGAAGTAGATTTGATTGCTTTTAAATCCTGCCACTCAGCGCTCCTAAAAATAATAACACAGAGGTTCTCGCTCTGATCGGAGTCGCTACTCCAACACACTTGAGTCGAATAATCACAACAAGCAGCCCCAAGGACCTGAGTTTGGAATCGCTGTTTTCCTGTTATCCCCGTAAGAAAAATGGTCTAACGGCATAATGATGCCCCGAGGCAACGAACCAAAAAAAGCTGTTTTAGTAAATACATGAAATCCAAATCTGTCTTTAAACAAACAACTATACTTGTTCACATAGTCATGCATATACACACATTGTCTTGTTATAGTTATTTCAATTTTGAACATGCATACATATTATATTAGTTTTAGCAGTAGCTAACATTGAGTTACATGCAGAGTTAGTTCCTGAAAGGACTCTTCCACTCCCAGGTTAAAGGTCAGATCCTCTTCTGCTGGTTATTTTACTTATTACAGTGACGTGTTATGAAATAAAGTAAATTGTAGATTGTAAAGGACAGTGTAATAAACAATTATGTGGTTTGTTGCCTACCTGGGCAACACCACACCATAGAGTCGTGAGGTTTCTAGCAATCTGAGATGAAAATCAAGAGAAATTACACAAAGGAAACGCCTGAAAGACAACGAGTGAGACAGAGAAGTGAAATTTTTCTGTCCTAAATTTCTGTCATAGTTGACCAGTGTTTTACTATCTGACTTTAAAAGCCTCTGTGGACCTACAAACTTTGTAGCTCAATCATAGTATTGTACCACTGTTACAGGAGACCTCCCCATCCCTACTGAGGAGTGGTCCAAGTCAGCTGGTGAGGTGAAGAACTGGGACGACTGGCTTTCCAAGCAGGGGGATCTTACACCACGCCTGAACACAGTCTTGTCCAGTGCCAACATGGCGGCCCTTTGGAAAAACGCCTCCAGACCTCTACCGGATGATGCTGACCTGCGACAATCCTTATGGCGAATTCAGAGCGAGTTCCTCTCTCGAGTTCTCACAGTGGGCTTGGCTGTGCAGCACTTTAAACTGGACCCGTATGCCAAACCAGTCACTGTTCACCTAGTGGGGACATCTCACAATGAAACCATGGGAGCCAGACTGACCGACTTTGATGAGCTGAACCACATGTTCCCCGGTCACCAGGGCATAGAGGTGGTGATGGTTGGACCTGAGGTGGTGGACGGCCCCATCATGAGACCTCCTCTCAGGGCATTTGGCCCCAAGCAGAGAGTCTACATCAGCGCCTACAAGGCTCTTTATCATCAGTTCTGGGAGGATATGGTGGATAAACAGGAAGCAGCCAAGCCGGACCTGGTGGTTGGATTTCATCCTGGTATGTATTCTAATAATCCCACAAGACATCAACGAAGAGTGCAATTTTGAGAGAATTTTAACAGTGGCCTGAATTGAAAATTTAGATTAAGACCTTAATGACTGCTGCAGCTATTTTGGACTGAAGCGATGGCTTGTCTCCCTCTACGTGTGTCTGGCAGCTACTTCCTTCAGAGAATAGAGAAAGCAGGAAACCTGTAGCTCACTGGATCTGGCCCATTCATTAGTGCCAGGCCTTTATTGGGGATTTGGGTGATTAAGGGGAGCAGCTGTAAAAGAGTTTGGCTTGAGATAGCTGGAGTCAGCATAATGTTAGTAAACTCTCCTTTTGAAGAGGTGTCTCAGTCTATCACTGCCTGCCCTCTCGTGTGCAAAGTCATTGATTTGAAGTCGTCGGGGGACAGCTACATCTAAAGCTTTTGGAGTAGAACACAAAGGGTAACTGAAAGTCTTGACACCTACTTCCCCGTTTATACACTTTCACTGACAACACATCATTAAAGCCGCACTATAACCCAACGCCCTTTTAAGCTTTTGCACCGAGTCTGTTCTTTGACCCTTTAACCTGCAAATCAGCAGTAAAGCCCCGACCCAAAATGCACCTGTAACCCTGGCTCGGTTATCGCTACAGGCTCCAGTGGAGCTAAATATACAGGAATCAGTCATCCTGAGAGTAAACTGCCTGAGAGCCTGGCTGCGATTCATACTGCAAAGCTGGCAGAGCACTGCATTATGACACTGTTTAGGTGATAGGCGCGCAGGCAGCGTGACGAAAGGAGTAAAAAAGGTCTGTGCGTGTGTGTGTGTGTGTGTGTGTGCGCTGAAGTCACAAGAGAATGAGAACCGGGGAAAAGGGAAAGCTACTAGAAAAACACATTTACAAAATAAACTATGGAGATATTGACCTTTGAGAATAAGAGGGAGGAGGTAATGTCAGCTTTCAGAAAGAAGATTGATGTGGGATATGTAAAATTACCCATACAGGGATACAACACCCCCAAAACAGGTGCCTCATAAATGCAAAAAAACCCCATCCAGACTTCTTTTTGTTGTCCGTGAAATAAACTGGATTTTCACAGCTATATAACACTTTCTTGTTGCCTGATTTTTTTATTTTTTTATTTTTTTTAAAGTCTATTATCATTAATAATTACCATATGGCCCAAATTTACTCTGCTGCCAGGCAATTATGGCAGTCGATACCAGTCAGGCTGTAGCCTGTCTTTGTCGCTTTGTCTCCTGGGGTATGGTTTAAACCTCCAAACGCTTACTCCGTGTTAACAGCTTTCTCGTCACGATAAGTAACCGCTAGGGTGTTCATATCATGGAGTGCATTAATGAAATTGAAATCGCCCTCCTCCTCCAGTTTGAGTTCCCGGGAAAGATGAGGCGCTTGATAACATGATGCCATCTCTGTGCCACGCTGTCACATTTCTTGTATACACACCCCGGTATCTGCAAACATGTTTCTCACATGTCCACTTTCCCGTTAATGCTGAGTAAGATATAACCACGTCCTTCTCTGTGGGAAAATAATAATAATGCAAGCACAGGAAAATTCTCTTGTTTGCTTGGTTTTGTCTCACTCGGGGACACTTAAGCTGGATGGATTTACAGTATTTGCTGCCAGGGCAGGCTGGAACCTCACTAATCTGGTTGAAGGGCAAACTTTTCACCATAATACCCCATCGCCACCCCGCACCACCCCCCGCCGCTCAAAAATCTGACTTCTGATATAAACCCGAGTCGGGGGAAAGTGACATCTGTCAGTTAATATACCCGAGGATTATGCAACCAGCCCGTCCTAAATGTAGCTGGACTGCTGTGACTGTCTGTGTGACTGACTGGAGAGTATCACACATTTTCAGTTGGTGTGATGCTGAAAAGAAAGATTTAACAAGCTTCCCAATGTCCAGCTAAAGCTCACAAATGAGGTCCGCTTGCTTGTGGCAAAGCTGGCGTCTTCACATCGACACCACAGGTGTGTCGGCATCAGTGAAGCTGGATTATATAATGCTGTTTACTTCAGACCTCAATCCTGACACTGACACTGCAATACACACCTGTCAATAAACTGCTGCGGAGGAACACGACAGCCAGAGATTCCTTGCTTTATTAATGAGATTAGCTATGCCCAGAAGGGATTGTACTCAAGCTAACAAGAGAAACACATGGTTTGCTGGAGCCTAATCAAGTGTACTCTGTTCCATCTTTACCTCACTGACTAAAAGGAGACTGAGACTGACTGTTTTCTCTGTCAGTTTGTTGTTTTAATCTTTTAGCTTCCAGATGCCTCATTTTTTTTAAAGAGTGGAGCATCTAGCAGGAATAAGATGCACATATTTACTTTACCAGGATTATATTGGAGGATGGGAAAAGATAAAATGAAGATAGAAGTGCACTGTGGTTTTAACAGTGTAGGCCATAAGCAAATGTGACACTAATTATTTAATATTTCTAATAATTAGCATGTTTGTGAACGTACAGCATACAGGTTCACGTGTTTGTTTTGAACTCAGGGTTCCACGCTAACCAGGGTCTGATAGAGGGTTGGCTGCCCACTCTGCTGCTGCTCAGAGACTATAACATCCCTTCCTTCTTCACCATGTTCAGGTAAGTCATGCTCCTGTGGCTCTAATTGCTTGGATTGCATTTTATATAGCAGGCTTAATAAAACCTCTCACTCTCTTGAATATTTGAAATTCTTTGCGCTTGAGGGACTTCATTAACTCGTTTTGTATACCATCTGCTAACTCCAGAAAAAAAGAAAGTCAGAACTGACTGTCGGAGATTGTTGATGAACATACAGTGCTATGCAAATCTTTTCATTTCTTTATGTTTTGATAGAAAAATTAGAAATAGGTTCTACACTTTATTGAGATGTGCAAACACACATGGAATTACAGTACAGAAGGCAAAAGCAGAGTTTGTATAATTCTAAGGAACTCAAATGTCAATATTCGGTGTGACCACCTTTATTCTTCAACACAGCCTGAACTCTCTTAGTCATCTTTCTTGACATTTCTTTAAGTAGTCTTCAGAAATAGTTCTGCAGGCTTCTTGAAGGACATTCAAAGCCCTTCTTTCAATGTTGCCTTCCTTTTGTTCTGTTCTAAGTCAAGATGAGCCCACACTGCTTTAATAATGTTGCGGTCTGGGCTCTGGGGAGGCCAGTTCATGTCTGTTAGTGTTTCATTGTGTGTTTTTCGATTCAGATATGCTTTTAGGGCATTGGCAGTGTTTTTAGCGTCACTAATTCTGAATCTAATGCTGAAAATGAAGCTGTTGAAGCTTTCCACATCACACGTTTGTAATTCTGTCAATACCGACAAGATCTTTAACACCACTGGCTGAAATGCAGCCATGACAGAGCCTCCACCATGCTTTACAGAAGGGTGTAGACACTCACTCTGTCGTACCTCTCTCCTGACCTCCTCTGTTTGTTGGCAATGATTTGAACCAAAGATTTCAATTTTGAATTCATCACTACATTTAGGATCTGTTGCCTCCTCTTATGTTTAATATGTCAAGAAACCTTAAGAAAGGCTCCCTGACAGCCACCCTTCCACTGAGACAATTTCTGATGAGGCTTTTGTGAACAGTAGATGATCCACTGACGGTCCAGATGCCTCGTTCAGGTCATGTGTCAGGTCTTTGCTGGATTTCTTCCTAATATTAAGGCCATAACTATCAGATTCTGTTCATCGGTTAACAGGCTATACCTGTTTCCAATTTAGTTTTTTTGTTTCTTTACAAAGGCCAATTAGATGAAAAGATTTGTTTCGTTTACAGCAGGAGCTCTAAACAGAATCCCCCCCTGTAGAGTATAACTGGATGAAATCGCACAGTTCTGATACTCCAGTCTTTCACCCTTTGTTGATGCCGTTTTGCCAAAATGTCGGTTTTCTTGTAGCCATTTGTGTTTCTTAAGCACTCACGATTCACACGCACAATAAAACTAAACTTCAACCTAAATTTGAGTATTTTCACACATCTTTTGTCTCAACAGTGAGATGGAGCTCAAGTACTCACTGGAGATTCTGCTGGAGCTGGAGATGCACATCAGGGACAGTGGGCCCAATCCATTCACCTCACAGAAACCAGAGCAGGTCCAAGCCTGTCCTAACAAACCCCCCGTCTACTGCAACTCTCATTACGTCAGTTTCCAGGGGCTGCTTCCACAAGAAGACCTTGAGGGCCGAGATGCTTAGAGTCCACAGTGAAACCTAACTCAAAGCCTTCTTTTCGGACCTTACAGATTTGTGGGTTTCCTAAAGTCCTTGGGGGACTTTCTGCAACCTGTCAGAGATGTCCATAACTCTGCTGGACACTGAATCATACCTCTGGCATTGGGAGTGAAGGAAAAATAATCTTCACTCCTTCCAGAGTGTGCTAAAAACTATCCTTTAATTATGATATGTTTACCTAATGAGGAAGAAGCCAGCAGTTTTTGGGGGTAAAGCACCAGTGGATCCCAGAAGTTTCTACTCTCTTCATTATGCAGGGTGACATGACGACTGTTGGATATGAAGAGTCACTGTTGTACCTACATTATGTGACCAAAATTAGCTTCATCATCACTTAACGACTTCCTGTGATTTGTTCTGCGGCGTGAGCAAATTCCCAAATATCACACTGGCTGCACATGAATTTAACACACAATCTCAAATAACGCCTATACAAATGACAGCATTATCAAAGAAGCTGAGGTTCCTTTGAAATTCGTGATAGTTGTGAGTTTTTCTACTTTATCGCGTGGATTTGTCTCTGCTTTGTTGCTCAAATTTGAGTCTTTAGTTCTTGAAAAAGAGTTGTGCTGACAGCAGAGAGCTCTACTGATGCACATTAAAGTAACATTTCTTTAACAATGCCTCTGTTTACTGTGTGTTGTCTTTTATTAAGGTTTATCATCATGTCTAATAGCATTTTTAATGGTGGTAATCACTTAAGCGTGGTAAACTATAATAAACACACCATTACTGTTTTGATTACAGGCCCAGTATTGCTGTATTGTAATGTATATTTTTTTAAACTAGGGTATTAAAGGATATTTTCATATGTGCTAAACGGAGGTCTGTACCTTTTATTTACTATGGAATAAACAACAATTACCATACATTAACCTTCACTCTCTCCTAGCCCATCTGCCTCTCTTAAAAAACATCACGAGCCCCGTTTTTCAAATAATCATAAAACAATTTATAGCCAGTCTGAAACCATCGGACACAAAACTGAACACTGCTTTTTAAAATTAACACTATTATGTTATAAAGCATGGACAAAAAGCCGAATTCTGCCCTCAGTAGCACATAGATGGCACATAGATCCACTGTAAAGAAAAATGTATTGTTTCATCCTCATTCAAAACGTTGATCTGGTGTCATTTCCCCACACAACCATCTCTAACTGTCACAGAAGATTTTTTTAAAAAGAGAAAATATCCAGTGAGCATCGGCTCTCTGAACAAAATGAAGTGCGTGGGGAACAGAAGAGCACATCTGGCGTCACTCCTGTCAGCTAGGAACAGAAAACTGAGACTACACTTCACACATGCTCAGTGAAATTAGACAACAGATAATTGCAAAAGCATTTCCTGGTCAGATGAGTCTCAAATGCCGCAGCCTACTTGAGCAATTACTACTGACCGTGTCCACTTCTTTATGACCACAGTGTACTCATCTTCTAATGATTGCTTCCAGCACGATAACATGCCATGTTGCAAAACTCAAAACATCTGAAACCGGTTTCTTGAACATGACAATTAGTTCTCTTTATTCAAATGGCCTCCACAGCCACCAGCTCGCAATCCAGTCGAGCACTGTCAGGATGTGGATGTATAGGAGATTCTCATCATGGATGTGAAACCATCCAATCTGCAGCAACGGATCTGTTACTATGTTAATATGGACCAAAATCTACCTTGTTGACTCTGGAATGAAGAATTAAAGTCGATCGCAGGTGTACCTAACAAAGTGACTTGTGAACATACATTAAAATCAATTCAAGCATAAAATCTAAATGATAAAAGTCTTTATTAATTTAGAATCACCCTTTTTTGGGTCAAAATGTTGCTTTCACTGATGGATACCAATAAATCTATTTGACGCCGTTTCTAGAGAGCAGGCCTGGTGGGGCGACACTGACTTCTAGTGGATAGAAGTTGTAACACAAAGCTATAGGAAGACAAGTCCTTAAGAGGCCCAAGGCATGTTTTGGACTAGTGGAAACAGTGTTTCTTTATAGTTTTCTGCCTGATTGGCTTTATTCTCTTTATATCATTTTATTTTCAGGAGGAAAATGTATTCAGGTTTAGGCAAAAATCTTCTATTAGGCTATGTGTAAATACCAGAGGTACATACTCTGGGCCAGGTTTACTATTAAAACCATGGGCAATAAATCAGTTATAAAAATAATAATAAAGTAATTTGGGGTGAAAATATATCAAACCCACAAATTATTGCAATCGATAAATAAACAACCGTAACGCCATAAATGCAATGATAAATTACATTTTTAGGGGGTTGTTACGTCATAAAACCTACTCGTACATCTACTCATTCATTCATGCGTTTTACCTCCTCATGTGAGTCTGGCTCTTGTGAAGTCAGGAATGGTCTGGAGTTGTCAGACGTTTCTAGAAGGCAGAGCACAGGTGCTATATCTGGCACTGCAGCCCCCCAACAGACCGCTCACATATCATAAAAGCAGAGGAGCAGCAGAGGAAGCAGCTGAAAAGCGTCTGTGTCACACTCATTTGCTCGGTTCAAGATGACGGAAACGGAGAGGTAAGTGGAATGTGTGGAGTCCAATTTTATTAAATGTGCATTTATTTTCACAGAGCACTGTGAAAGTGGCTGAGGAGTGAAAGCACATGCGGGAGGAGCAGGGCCTTCACCGACAGCATGAAGTTTGAATTGCCATTTTCAGTCTTGAAACACGGAGGTAGTGGAATGTATGGTTTTTCCACTTGTTCCAAGTTGTAAACATGAAGCTTAAAGCAAAAAACGCTCTTCCCACCCACCACTGAGAAAAGAACTGAAGGTTACAGCATGAATATAAGAGTATGATGAACACATGGCATGATATTTGTCATCTTCAGCCTCTGATCAGCTGTATCCCATTGATCTTTAATAATTTGAATCTTCCTTTCCAGGGCTGTTCAGCAGAACAAGGGTAAAAGCATGACTTTCCGGTCCCAAAAAGAGATGTTTGAGAAGATGGAGGAATCTTTCAAAATCTGTGCTTATTGTGAAAAGCGACCGAATGAACTTTCCAACCCACAGAAGCTAAAGCGTTGCTCCAGGTAAAGAGAGAGAGTAAAAAAGCAGTGTATTCAGATTTTATCCAGTGAGTTTGTACTGCCAGTACAGACCAGATCTTTTTTTCCTCTCCAGGTGTCTGAATGCTTACTACTGCTGTAAAGAGTGTCAGAAGGAAGACTGGCCCAAGCACAAGAAGTCCTGCTCACAGCTGCGACTGGCTGCCATCGACAGAGTTGTGGAGTGGCTTGTGTTTAAAGGTAAATAGCAGATTCTTCCAATTATTCCAAAAAAGGAATAAAGTATCCGACATAGTGGGTTGCTTCAAATGTCTGATTTAGCAGATTTTCTTCCACTACATGCCATGTCTGACCCAACCCCAGAGGGAAACTGGGGGTTTTGTGTGAATCTGTAAACTGCTATGATATTTTTTACAATGTTATGCTAAAGTAATAATGTGAATTTAAAACAAAAAATTAACAAATCATTTTAACCTTGCTCAAACTGCCAGTTTTATTTGTCTTCAGGAGACCTTCCGTTTCCTACAGAAAAATGGTCCAAGTCCCAGTCTGAGGTAAAAGGTTTCGATGACTGGCTCTCCATGCAGGGAGATCTCACAGCACGCCTCGATCCCATTTTAAATGGAAAAAACATGAACAACTTGTGGACCGACGCTGGTCGGCCTCGGCCAGATGATGACGATCTGAAGCAGTCGCTGTGGAGGGTTTGCAGCGAGTTCTTCTCCAGGCCCCTGACAATAGCCTGGGGGATGAGGCTGTTTGGTCTAAACCCTTTATCCAAACCTCTCACCATTCACCTGGTGGGAGCAGGCCACACTGAGACTCTGTCAGCCAGACTGACCGACTATGATGAGCTGAACAACATGTTCCCCGGACACCAGGGGATCGAAATAGTCATGGTGGGGCCTGAGGTGGTGGACGGCCCTATCGTGAGGCCTCCCCTCAGAGCTTTTGGACCCAAACAGAGAGTCTACATCAGCGCCTACAAGGGCCTCTACCATCAGTTCTGGGAGGAGCTGGTGGAGAAAGAGGAGGCAGCCAAGCCAGATCTGGTGGTTGGATTTCATCCTGGTGAGAAATTTTTTCTCACTTATATTAGCACATAATAGTGTGTATGTTTCTTACTGAACAATAAAAAGTTAGAAGATCTCATTCATTATTTGGTGTTCTTTCCTTCCTATTTTAAATGTATTTATTTATTTTTATTAAGGATTTGATGCCAGCCAAGGTCTGGACGAGGGTTGGCTTCCAACTCTCCTGCTTCTCAGAGATTATGAAATTCCTTCTCTCTTCACTGCTCTCACGTGAGTGACATTTTGACCTTATTACATTTATATTTAGTTTTCAGGTTCATTAACTTTTCTGGTGACATTTCTGTTTTATGATATTTTATTGCTAAAGGGAAACATTGTGATCTACACCGCATTATTTTACTGCAGATATGAAGTTACTGCTGTCTAGAATAGTTAAAATGAGCTCGGCTTCCCTCAACTACTACATTAACGTTCTGTTTACATGTTAGTTCATCAATAATAATCAAATATAGTACAACATTAACGAAGAAAACCTTGGCTGTTCTACATGATGAGGACTTTTGATAGTATTGTTATGGCATGCTAATGCTACTTAAAGCTACAGTGTGTAGGATAACAATCTTAATTTTTTTACTGGGAGTAAGAATATTCCTAGCGGTGTGTATTTAAGGATAAGATTACTCACCATCACAGTCAGCAGCTGAAACTGCTGCAGTAAAACCCAGCAAGTTCAAGAGTAATGCCAAACATTACATCTTTAGAATTAAATCCAGAATACATCTTCAGTATTTGGATTATAAAGAATTAAAGAGCAGCTTTTTCATCTTTTTTTTACAAGGCCAATGAGGAATCTTGGCCTTGTATAACCTCAGTGAGTGGGAATATGCACCTGCAGCTTTGGAGAACTACTCATTCAAACAGATCTTTAACGGACTGATGCTGATAATATGGGACAATGAAAAAAACGAGTGCTTTGTCCATCACTGGGAAGGCACAGCCCACGCGGCCTGTGAGGAACACCGGGTCATTTGCATTTACAGGCGCTGATGCTGATACAGCCAGACAGTGAGAATACCTCAGCTACACAGGCGTGGCAGAATAAACAAGAGATCTGTGAGGGGTTTTGAGTAAGAACCTGAGCGACTAATTCTGGGGAAATGAGAAGATCCTGCGTTAAGTGGCGTCATGTGGGATCTTCAGTTTAATAAGCTATACTGTAACAGTCATTTTTACATTCTAATCAGGTGACATGCTTGTCAGTTTCATTATTGTATTATACATTATATCTTACAAGTGCACAGCAGTCTGCTGAGCCTAAACTTTCTGCTGCTTCTGCTCTTTTATCACTGAGAGCTAATGTGCCCATTTGCCATGCTTTGCTGCGTGTAATGTCGGCTGATCATGTCTGCTTGTTCTCCGTCTGCAGTGAGACAGAGATGACCTACTCTTTGCAAATTCTGCTGGAGCTGGAAATGGACATGAAAGGAAGTGGAGCCAACCCTTTTGCATCACTAAAGCCAGAAGTTGTGGACTCATGTGCCCACAAACCTCCGGTCTACTGCAACTCCCACTACTTCTGTTTTCAGGGTCTGCTGGAGACTGTGGAGTTTGAGGAACCAGAGGATGCCTGAAAAACAGCAGCGTGCTGACTCTTCCAGCTTTGGGACTGTAAAGTTTTGTTTTTACGTGAACTTTAACTATTTTCTTAAAGTAGTTTAAAAAAAAATACTACTTAATGTGTACATTTGCTGAATAGGTTCTGCCTGATGGCTACTTACTATGCAATGTCCCTGCTGCATTTGCATTCTCACTATCTCAGTTTGATGGCATTCAACAGCCACGGTGATGACATTTGAATATACTGCCTGAGATGTATTATTGTGTGTAGAGGGTAAAATGTTATAGTAATAGTTTGCTGTCTTCTGTGGTTTTAATCTTTTGGTTATGGCCTCTTTTTTCATCTGCTGTTACAATAACCATGATGTGATAAAAGTAACTTTTCATTAAAGTTGTCACCTTGTGCTTTTTAATTAAAAAGGACAATATGTCAATAGTTTTTCAGGCACTAAATTTATTATTTTTGCAACATCTTAAAACAAAAATCACTCAGTCAGTTTCCTCTAGGCAGAGGAAATGAAACGTGCAGCACATTTGTAGCAAGAACGAAGCACAAACCCCCCCAAAACTGTATTCATACGTACAAAGATAGCTTTTAAATAGGTGATTGTCACCAACCAGGAATGATCACAATAGTGCGCACAGTCAGGAATATATGATAAATAGCAGGTCAGAGCTTGACGTGATTATGAATACTATATAATATTGAATCAAATAAGTGGATTTCAACACAAGTAGCTGCAGGTGGAAAATGACAAGGACTGCTGTAAAAGTATTCTGTTAATAAGAGCGTTGTAGTAAGGAGCTGTTACTGTGAGATAACACAAATGTTAATGTGGGGGAGATAAAACTTACAATCTGACAGTGAGGCAGAGGGAGGACACACAAAACTGACTCATGCCTCACTTCAAATACTCATTGTGCATTTCAGTTTGACAAAACATAACAAAGCAATATTCAAATACTCAATTTTATAATGTAAAAATACAAAAACTATAAAAACAGAAATTATAATCCACATTCATGGTATTAAACTTTGTAGAGCTATCTGTCAAGCTACCCAACAATGATATCCTGATATCCTGAAGTGCTGATGCAGATTAAACACAAGTGTGTTATAGCCATATGCTTTAGTCTATTTACATGGACCTCAATATACCAGTTTCAGAAAGCATTATAGAAACTCAAAAATGAGATTTTAACCCTTTTTTGGTGTTTGTTAACCTGAAGTACAACTTAAAAGAATTTTGAATGACAAAGAAAGGCACCAGTTTATGTGCGTTTAAAGCCACAGATACCAAGCAGAGTGAAAATGAGGTCCAGTACGAATAGAATGAGGTTGACATAGGTGAAAAAGGCAACCATGAACTGAATGGCCCATATGCAATAGCTGGGTGGACAGTCACTGGGGCGAGGGTTGTGTCTGAACATAAAAATGGGCCACATGATAGCAGTAAATACATAGAGCACAACGGAGATGACCAGGAATATAAAGACAAACCTGTCCAGATTAAAAGGCAAGCAATTCTTGAGTTTCTTGAGGATGTTGGTAGCAATGATTATCGGGATAATGGGAAATGGAATGGCGTATGCTACAACACACAAGATCAGAGGGAAGGAGTCTCTGTAACCGGTCAGGGACACAAAAATCATGCAGCTCACGAAAGCCTCCATAACTTTCATGAATCCAGGTAGGGCGGACAGGTAGCTCCCCGTACTCTTATCGAAGATCTTGTCCTTCACCACTTCGAGTATGTAGACGATGCCGGACAAGAAAGCAAATATGCTCACAATCCACCCGTGCAGGCATGTCCGGCAGATGTAGAAATTGGCATAGAAAATAGCAACGCTGACAGTCATAAGTGCGGAGGACATGGCCATCCCTGTGGTGAAATCTCTCCAGTCGAGGCAAAGTTTGAGCAGTAGGTCAAGCTTGAACATCTCAACGATGGTGATGACGAGGGTCATGATGGGACAGAAAGACCAGGCAAACATGGCGTAGTTCCAGTAGGTATGGCTGCTCCCTCCTCTGAAGGCACTTATGACAAATGTAACCAGACACAGTAATATCTGAGCCATGTGCAGCCCTCCTCGCCCGGACATCAGAGTGGAAGGAGTGAACACAGCCTGCGACACTGTGTTCTTAATATCATCAAGTATTCCCATCTCTTTAAACTGAACCGAACAACTGTTAAAATACCTGCGTAACCTATGTATGAGCTCCCAGGTTGCTCTGAGCACCCACTGAGGTATGTTTGATCTATGCTTTCCGTTGCTTCACAGCCCTGTTTTTCTATGCAATCTTTTATTGCCTTTCATTTTGCATAACTTTCTGGGACTGATCTCAGTGTAGTGATAAATGTCTGTCACAGCACATGGAAAGGATATGAAAAGTTACAGAATGTCAACAGTGTGTAAAACCATGGTTTCCCAGAGAACACCGTTTGTTTTTAGTCTTTCAATATATTCTGGTTCTTTTTTAACCCAAATTATTCAAAAAGACCCAGTGTAACATCATAAAATAAAAGGCCAGCAGAAGATGCACAAGATGCACATGCCCACTCAGGAACTTCTGTCAGCTATCTCTGATGAAAAATTGAACCTAATCGAAGTGATATCCCAGATTATTTTTGAATTCTAACACATAGTTAAATGCAGATCTGTGAAAGCCACTGATTGTCATTCCCTCTAAACACTGTTAAGTGCAGGGTGACTATTTTGATTTCCAAAAAAGAGGACACTTGGCCCAGTCATGAAGAACGTTAATAATGCTGTTTGCTTAAAGAAAATTTTAACATACTCAAACGATGCCTTCTCTATGCAGTTAATGAATGGTGAAATAAAAAATGTCATATAGGGTTTACAAGACAACAAGTGCAAAAAGATAACTGAAAAACCTCTGGAATTAAATAATGGTACAGAAGTAAGGCCTCATCTGTATAAGAAAAATGACCAGTACCGGGACGGTATGAGGGAAATTTCTTTTGCAGTTCGTCTGAAAAGCTGCATTTGCGCTTTCGCATCTTTTAAACATCATCAGGCGTGCTCTGTCCCGTCTGTGAGGCAGAACAACCACTCACAAAGCAGCAGTTCTGGGATGACGTCACACATGGATCCTCTGTAGGCCTATAGAAAAACCATTTTCATCAATCTCGAAAATCCCCCCGGACACTCCTGACAGAACGTGAAAAGTGTACATGTCCGGGGAAAAGAGGACGGCTGGTCACCTTAGTTTAGTTTAGTTTAGTGCTCTCTCTGCCCTGTCTTAGAAACCACACTTTTTCCTGTGGAGGCAATGTAATTTGAGGAGCTCAAATTGATGCAGAAGACACTGCCAGTGCCAAAGTGCCTTTTGACTTTGCTTCATGTGATCTGTGTGTTTGTGACCACTTAGGCTTTCTCTGAGGAGAATCTATGAATTGCTTTGTTGACCAGCCTCTGCTGTTTGTTCTTGTGTTAGTTAGTAGTAGCAGCCTGGCACTTATTTTAAGATTAATCATTAATCAAAACCTTTTGTTTTTGCTCATGATTGTGCCCCACTGTCTTCTTTTCTAGACAATTGTGTTACTTCTCCACATGTCCTGGACTTAAGTGAACATAACTCTTGGCCCACCTCCTGGTCAAGATGAAAGCATGGCAAATCAGAGATTCCAGACCCCGGAACAGAAAGTCTTGTTTATGGTCCAGGTTAAATATGTTTGAAATTCATCAAACATGTGGGTAAGAAAAGCTTTTTACCCACAATTAAAGCATGTGCCACATTTCTATTTGACAGTTTATAGTAGGAGTCACAATGTCACAGTATCAGCAGTAAAAGAAGATATATTTAATTAAGTTATTTTGTTGGTTTCATATCCAAAGAAACTCAAAATAATAATAATAATGATGATGATGAAGATAACAATACTACTACTACTACTAATAATAATGCTCAGATTATGACTTCATGTAGACTTCATACAGATCCCTGTGCAGTTTATCCATAAAAATTGTCCGTGCAATCCTGTAATTACTGATCCTTATTCCAGTGTTATGAACATATGTCAGCACTAAGTTTGGGTCCATACCTTCTGCCTAATTTACCGCCTCCTTCTCTCGATTCCCTATCTACGTGCTCACGTGCAGCCTTGTTCATTACTTCTCAGGATCTGCTTTCATGTCACCCGTCTAATCCTCTAACTCCCCTGTTTCCTGTTAACAAGGTAAGGTTAAGAATGAAGAGTTCAGGGCAGCTGAGGTACAGTTTGAACAGTTCATCTGACACTGATGGATTAATGTTCCCAGGAGAGTATAGAGAAGGGGAAAATCTCCTGGAACGAGAAGACAGATGTTAATGACATGCAGTGGTTGCAGCACTGAAGGACAAGATTGAGGAAGGGACCAGAGAAACCTATAGAGTCCCACAGTGTTAGTGACACTACATACTGATTGTCATGGTCCGGGTGAGTGCCGGGTTTTTCCACAGAGTCGCCGTTTCCACCCCTAAGCTCAGTCACTGCATTCATGTGTGTTTCCACACCTGCCGGCAATAGAGCTGCCGGTATTTAATACCAGCACTTACCATCACTCTTCGCCAAGTCTTCAGCTAACCGCAGTTAGTGCTAGCCGTCATAGTTATTAGAAGAACTACTCATCGGATCATCTCTGTCAGTACCACGCCACCCAGACCACTTACCCCTCCTTTGCCAATCCTCCACCTGTTACTCTGCTTGTCTTCCTTTTGCTTCTCTGCAGCGGTAGTCCTCAGCCCAACTGTCATTAAAGGTGTGGCTCTTGCTGTTTTCGCACTTGGTTCTGGCCCTCTTATTTGACGTCTCAAAGATGTTTTTATCTGGCTTCCTCTTACTTGGCGAGATGGAATTCTGTGTCCTGTAGCCACTGGTTGAGCAGGATGGACCCCTAGAACAGTGGTTTTTCTTTTGGTCATGATCTGACCTTTCATGTTGGTACAGTGTTTTTCTGTGCACATCTTTCCAGTCAGTCTTTTTTCTTTTAAGCTCTGCATCACTCATATCCTTTTTATCTACTTCCATATGCTTTCTTTTACGCAGTGCTTTCATTGGAATTGTCTCAGTATTTTTACTCTGACTGGGCCTGATGAGGTTGGGGCTGTTCCTCTGAGCTGAAGGGAGAAGACCGTTTTGGCTGCGGGGGCTCACTAGTGTTTTTCTCTCCGCTGCAGAGGGAAGGAAGTTCCTTTGGGCAGGTTGTCTGGTGTCAGAGGTGGGCTGGTGTGGAGACTCTGTCATCTGACGCCTCGTTCTTCTTTGTCCTTAAGTAGTTTATGTGTTCATAACAGGACTCAACATAGGAGCTACACTGGTGAAAGCAGGGCACACTTTTGTAAACGCATAGTCCAGCACCTGATCAGGTGTCATTCGTTTTTTTGGATCGAGGTGAAGCAAATGCTTTACCATTTCAACAAACATCAGGATATCACACCTTTTTGCAGTTGTATGTGCACAATCCTGATCCTCGATGAGGTGGATATGTAAGAGGCCATCCAGAGAATGTAACTTTATACCTCTTTTTTCAACAAACTGAATCCCAAACTCCTGAAAATATTGTTCAGTTGTCTTGAGTTTACAGTGGTAGATGTAGGAATTTAACTCTCTGCAGAAAAACTTGGCAATTTTTTCCCCACAGTTTAACATTTTCCCCAGGGGTTGTCCATGGGTCTCCGTTATGTATCGTAGCATGGCATATTCACTGTATCCAGGGTACAGCAAATAACCAGTGTACAGAGTCACAGCCACGCAGCCCAGAGACTATATGTTTATACAAAGTACGAATGGCTTTCCCCCATGTCCGGGGAAAAGAGGACGGTTGGTCATCCTAGTTAAGTGTGTATTGGCTATGACAAAAAAGAATAAAATTTGTTCGGATGTAATGTTTTTAACTTTAATTTTGACTTTGATTGGTAGAATGTTTTCACCTGGGGTTGTCCACTTTCCAAGAAATCCCATTTACGGTTCTTTTATCAATGTTTCTGTACGGACCAATTTAATGTGACCCCTCTTCGCCGCTTTATGTGCTACTGTTTTATGAGCTGCCCTCAAGATATCATACTTCTTAAAAAACAAACAGATATTTACACTTTGTTTACAAAGAACGCACATTCCTCAGTCTGTTGATGGGATTTTTATTGGGCAGCCGGCCCGTTTTTTTAGCATTTGTTTTTAGGGGGAAGGTAAATAGAAAGCGCTACAGGAAGTTGTTGTCAGCATTACCACTGCAGTCAGTACTAGTTAGAAATATGTGCTCCCTGTAGTCTTTTAAAGCCGTAAACCTTTGAAAATAACTCTGGAGGAAGCCGTCGCATTGTTGGAACTCTATTTAGTTGTGATGATAATTTCATTTTCGTGGGCTGTTTATTTTATATTCGTGTCGAAGCCGGTGCTGGGGAAAAATTAGCTAGCGTAACGATAGAAATGGGTCGATGACAGAGACTGCAGCGGAAGAGTTTGACCGAACGAAGCAGCGAGATGGATTTCTCTAAATTCCTGGACGATGATTTCGACGTGAAGGACTGGGTGAATGGTGCCTTCAAGGTGGTGCAGAAGGACGCGCCGGGGAAGGCAGACGCACACGCTGCTACACTGGTCATGAAGCTGCAGGTTTTCATCCAGGAAGTCAACAATGCTATCGAGGGTCAGTACTTTGCATTGGCCAGTGCGTCATTAGAGGATGTACTCACCATTGTAATTTGCCTTTATGACCTACACTGTTAACTTAGTAAACTACATCCCATTTACAGTTAATGCAGTATGCTACAAGAACATTTCTGCTGCATTTATTGCATTAATATAAACGGCAAAGTCAGTTTTATAAATACTTATGTAGAACCAATACAATTCAGCTGCCCCACAATCCTCTAAAAAGGACCATAACCACGTGACCATGTGTCTTTGTTGTCATTAAGGACTATGGTTTGTGCATTTGGAAATTGCATGCTGTATGAAATCTTCTGATGACAAATTAAAGGAAAACTTTACAGAAAGAGTCATGGTGTCCCCATCAGCAGGGCATTAGTGAGCACTGAATGGCTTTAGGTGTAGGAAAATTATACGAATAATCTACTGTGGTCTTTACATTCACCAGATCTCTACCTGGACAAACACCTATGAGAAAATGACTTGTTAGACGTGGCCAGAACACGTAATGAGAAATTGTCTTTGAGAAGATTTATGTTCTATTCATACATCAGTTTAAGAGTTTGTGTATCTAGATCAGAGGTGTCAGAGCTGGCTTAAAATTTGTACTTGTGTAATTTAACAGTTTTTGCTTGCTTATAAAGATCTCTGTTTGTCATGAATAATATACGAAAGTGATAAACAAACAGTTAAATGACATAAAAAATTAATAGTTTTTCACTATTGACTATAGAACTTTCTGTTAATTACCAGAAACCTTCTGTTGTAAAATTGAAGGTCAGTCTGGCCAATAAACTACCAGAACATTTTCTGGTTTTCTTTTACCTTTATTTCTTCAATTCAGTTCTAGCGCCAAATTACAGCAACAGTCGCCTCAAGGCACTTTATATTGTAAGTTAGAGCCTACAATAATAAATACAGAGATAAACCTGACAACCATATGACCCCCAATGAGCAAGCACATTGGCAACAGTGGGAAGGAAACACTCCCTTTAAACAGGAAGAAACCTCCAGCAGAACCAGGTTCAGGGAGGGACAGCAATGTGCTGTGACCGGTTGAAAGAAGGAAGCCAGGATAAAAGACATGCTGTGGAAGAGAGCCAGAGATTAATAAAAAGTATGATTCAGTATGATGGGATCTGTTTAAGCCCTAATTATTATTATTGTTGTTGTTGTTGTTATTGTTAACTTTTATTTAATCAGGAAAGAAATAAATTCTTGAGATTCAAAATGTGTTTTCAGTTGTTGACACCTTTCTTACACTTCCTACAGAATCTTTTCTTTATCATGTAGGAAAAACTAACAAATACTGTTGAAATTGGATTCCTTTTTCCATCATCCAACATCTCAGCTAAATATGTAAAACTTCTTTTCACTAACAGAAAGGGAAGTTTACAGTTTACTGAGTTTACAGAGTTGGTGGGTTTCTACATTACGATATCAAGCGCCTTGGCATTTGTATTTATACTGTGTACCAGTACTGCATGGATAAAATTGCGTTGAATTTAACTATGACATGTTAAAAAGTTAGAGTTGTGTTTTCATTTGTTGTGTAGAGAGCAGTAACCAAGCCCTTCAAAATATGCCCCGAGTGCTGAGAGATGTGGAGGCTTTGAAACAGGAGGCCTCCTTTCTAAAGGAGCAAATGGTCATGGTTAAAGAGGACATCAAGAAATTTGAGCAGGAGACAGTGCAGTCCATGCAGGTGTGTGCACAGTTCCAACACTTACTTGAAGTGTATTCAGGATTTAAATGTGATCTAGTGCATTAGGAGAACATGTATACATACTTTGTATATTGTGTTTTTGAAATAATTTGCTTAATAGTAAGCATTATAATAGTGAAAGTCTAGCACTGGACTCAAATGTGCACAGTACTCCGTACTTCTGAGGCTTGAACTGTATGTTTTATGCATCTTTTCAACCAGGTCCTGGTGGAGATAGATCAGGTGAAGAGTCGAATGCAGCTGGCAGCTGAAGCGTTGCAGGAAGCAGACAAATGGAGCACACTGAGTGCAGACATTGAGGAGACCTTCAAAACACAGGTATGAAAGGAAGACTCTGCCGCAGAGCTTTTCTTGGTTTGTTTCTGCCTGCCTTGCTGCTTACCAATTATGAACTGATGTGACTCACACTGGCTCATATGCGTGTTAGAGATATATATATATTGGAGCACTTTAATCTTGTTATTTAATCTAACTTTCTGAGTGTACTCAACACATCCTGTAAACTGATCCACTGTAGAGTCAAACCTCTTCCAAGGCACTGGATGAGTAATGTGTAATTACAGTGCTATTGTAATTAGCTTTTTATCCTTTGAAAGCTAATTATATAATATTATGATATTGTGCAGATGTTGACGGTAACGATAGTAATCATATTTTCCTTTTTTCAGGACTTTAAAGTAATTTCTTCTAAGCTAACCAGCATGCAGAACAGTCTGGCCATGCTAGTGGACACACCAGACTACTCTGATAAGTGTGTTCACCTGGAGGCTTTGAAAAACAGGCTGGAGGCCATGGCCAGCCCACAGATAGTAGCAACGTTTAATTCCATGTCTGTAGGTAAGAACCCCAGAGAAAGTGTTGTTTCCTGAATTTATTCAGTGCTTACTGTTTTGGTTTGCTGTAGTTTGCTTACACTGTACAAACATCACATGCTTTTGCCTCTCTACAGAGCAAGCCAAGCTGTTTGTTAAAGTCTTCACAGAGATCGACAGAATGCCGCAGCTTCTTGCGTACTACTACAAGTGTCACAAGGTAGGCACCACTGCATCTCTGTGACCTATAAATCTCCACAAAGGCATATTCTGATATATTTGCATCTGTGCATGACTGTCTGTTTTGCTGTTCTCAGGGCCAGTTGCTGAGTATATGGCAGGATCTCTCCCAGAGCGAGCTCAGTCTGAATCAGCAGCTGTCTGAATTCTACGACACCTTGCTCTCCACTTGGCACGGCCAAATACAGTGGAGCAGCCAGGTGAGATGGACTGCAGTACCAAGATCGACACCTGATGGGTTTTACTTTGCTAACACTCTATGTAGTGCTAAAAAATTTTTTTTTATCTTGGATCCACACAGGTGTTCAAGAACCCTTATGAAGTGGTGACAGTGTTGTTGATACAGTCTCTGGGGGCCATGGTGCCATCCATACCTGTGTGCTTGAGCACGGCCATGGAGCGGGCAGCCCAAGAGGAGCGTCTGGGGACTCTGCTGGAGCTTCATCTCACCACGTCCACCTTTGGACACAACCTTGAAGCAGCCATGCTGCCACACCTGGGTATGCACCTGAACCATATGTGTAAATACTGCTCATGGAAGATGACAACATAAAGTGTTCTCTTCATGTTTGGTCTTATTTCTACTGCAGGTGAACATAACCTCTTGAAGCTGAGCGAGCTGGTCTGTGCGCTGTATGATCCCTATAAATCTTATCAGCTACATTATGGAGATCTGGAGGAAGCTCACCTTCTCATCCAGATCAGCGCCGTGCCTTTGGTTAGAGCACACCAGAAACTGAACCATTGAAATAACCAGAATTTTTGCAGTAATTACTTGTAGTCTGATCTTTATCCAAATCATGATTATACACATATGATCTGACTGAACTAACAACAGAAAGAGTTGTGAACCTGTTTGCTAACAACTTGTCAAGTTGTCAGTCAGGTGTTCCAGTTACTGAGAGATTTGAAGTGTTGTTGTGCCCCTCCCGGTGTTCAAACAAAGTTTACTTGCTGATAAAGTCTGCTGTTCCCTAGAAAGACTGGTAGGACCTATCGTCTGTGAAAACAAGTTTCACTTCTCCTTAGAATAGATGCATGAAGTCAGAAGCTAAATGGATGCTTAAAAAGAATCCACCCAAAAACTGTTTACAGATGAATGAAAGTCATGACTGTTCCTAAACTCCATGGGATGAGGATTACAGGAGAAGTGCATCATGTAAAACTGAACGAGGTTAGAAAAAAAGCAAAAAGGGAACAAGTGAGGAACAGCTGCAGAACTCCTCCAGCACAATTATTTTGAGGACTTATCATTTGCAGCAAAATGACACAAAGGTTTGAAGGAAACAAGGCACTAAACACCACCATCACTGGAGTGTTTATTAAATCATCTCACAAATGACAAAATTAATGAAATATCAATTTGCATGTCTGGCTTTTAATTTGCATCATTTTGCTACATCTGGCATTTTTGTGCAATTTATTCAGGCTTTTAAGGAAAACATAGATGATGTAGAAATCTAAAAAACACCTCGCCATTACAGGGTTAAGTTGCTAAGATTCATAATCTAAAAATGTGTTTGTATGTAGCAGTGACACTAATATAGTCTGCGTAATAGTCCATTTTGTCCTGTTTCGCACACTCCACTACAGGAACATGGGGAGGTAATTGATTGCGTAGAAGAGTTGAGCCACTCGGTAGGCAAGTTGTTTGGCCTGGCTGGTGCTGCTGTGGACCGCTGTGTCAGACTGACTGATGGACTTGCAGTGTGTGGCCTCCTCAAAGCTCTCAAAGCCCTCTTCACCAAGTAAAGAGCCTCTACTCACATACGCCACATACTGCATGGATTGCTACAGATATGTTTTATCTCTAGATATAGTTTGTCTGATTTTAGCATTACTGTAGATGATTCACCAGCTTTGACGTGGTGCTGATTCTAGGTATGTGTCAGACTTTTCCACAACACTCCAGTCGATCAGGAAGAAGTGTAAGCTTGAGGACACACCAAGTTCATCAGTTTTCCAGGAGGACTGGACGGCTTTCCAGAACTCAGTCAGGTTATTACCTTTTTAAAAAACAAAACAAACCCTTTTGTTATAATTCACTTGGATTGCAAATTATTGCATGAAAAAAGCTGTCTTCTTACTTTAAAAAACAATATTGTTGTTTGCAGGATTATTTCCACATGTGGAGAGTTGCTTAGACAATGTGGGGCCTTTGAACAACAGCTGTCAAACAAGTGAGTGAATCTTTTTACTGAATGAATATTTTTACCCAACACCATCATCTCATTTGACAGTGAACACACAGTCAAGAAGCTGATCTGGAATTTTAAAGAAAATGTCTACTTTGCGATCTGTCCCATAGGATCCTGGCCACGGCAGGTAAGTACTTGTCAGAGTCGTACAGCCCACGCAGCCTGGCAGGCATCCAGGAGGCCACTTCCACAGAAAGGAAGAGTGCCACCAAAAACCCTTGGCAAGAATACAACTACCTTCAGAGGGGAAATGTGGCTGAATACAACAATCTGATGGAACTTCTTTACTCGTTAAAGGTGTGGCAGTTTTCTGTATTGAACCCTTACACTTGGTTTATCAGGGTCCTTCTGTAGCTGTTCTTCTTACCCGACACTTTCTCCTATTTCTGCTTGTCCCTCGCAGGAGAAAGGCACAGGTAACTCCAGCTTGTTAGCAGAGCCTAGGACAGCTCTGACCAGACTCAATCAGCAGGCCAACCAGCTGGCCTTTGACTCGGTCTTCATGCAGATCAAGCACCAGCTCTGCCTTGTCTCCAAGATGGAGGTGTCAAGTTTCTGCGTTATTTAATTTCAAATAAGGATCAAGATGATTTGAGTGCATGTGTGCTGAAAGCTTTTGGATTGAGTTTGCGCACTCGAGTGGTGGATGTGCCGTATCCGTTTAATCTGTTAGATTTGTGCTTCTTGTTTAAGAGTCAAGAATCACCTGGTCTTGGAGAGAGCTACACGGAGGACCTGCCTAATTTCAGCCTGTCACCACAAGAGTACATCACTAATGTTAGTGAACTTTCATTTGATAAATATAAATAAACAGGATACAGTGGCATTTGTACATATTTACAGAGACCATATGACTTTTCCCTCCACATAGATAGGACAGTACCTGATGTCTCTCCCACTCCACTTGGAGCCTTTTGTGACACAAGAGGACCCGGCTTTAGAGATGGCCTTACATGCTGGGAAGTTGCCTTTCCCTCCAGAGCAAGGTTACTGAAAATTATCCCCCTCAATTTTCCCTAAAGTCAAAGACATTTGAAAAGGAGATGTCTTGTAATGGTGCCCTTCTCAAACACCTTCTCCCTCTCTTTCAGGTGATGAGCTTACTGAGCTGGACAACACAGCAGACTACTGGTTGGGCTCCATTGCTCGGGCAACCATGCAGACCTACTGTGATGCCATTTTACTGATCCCCCAGCTGAGCACTCATTCCACTAAACAACTGGCCACGGATATCGGTACAGTAACTAAAATGCGGGACAGATGACGTACTCCTTCTCATGGGGATCAATTGAAATTCACGATAGCCCGAAATTATATCTGAACATTTGTGTTTCTGCTCCACAGACTATCTGAGTAACGTGATGGACGCCCTGGGCCTGCAGCCGTCTCGCACCCTGCAAAATATCGTAACTCTACTTAGGACTAAACCACAAGAGTACAGACAGACCGCCAAGCTGTTGCCTCGACGACTGACGTCCACTATCGCTGCACTTCGGAGCATCGACTACTAAGAGAAAAGCAAAAGGACTCGATAGTTTGCATGGCTTGGCTTCAAGGGCGACCCTGGGGACGTCCTGTGTTGTAAAGAAACAGAAGAATGTGATGTTAATATCAGCTGGTTTACATGTTACAGTTCCCCTAATATCATAGTGACTAATCTCGCTGACAGCTGCAGCATTTAAAGACGTTTGTGTCTAAATATGGCATTTATGGGACGAGATTCAAATAAGGGCAGGTCTGACCTTTTTTTTTTTTTTTTTAATTTTAATTTTTTAACTGATTAATGTTTGTGAGTTTGAAATGATGATGTCTCACCAGTGACGATGCCTTCAAGTGAAACCAAAAGGGGAATGTGTCTTGACTTGTCATTTTTCACTTCTGCATTTATAAGACGGGGGCAGCTTCAGAGCATTTAAATCTACTTAAACAAGTCTGTCATGCTAATGAATAAATCGCAATTATTAAATTATATTTAGGTAATAATAGTGACAAACTTTATTCATTTCTGGTAATTTAACTTTGAAAATAAGGGAGAAAGTGATCTGTCTCTGAGGTTGTGGGTGGGCTAAACTGGTGACATGGTTAATATTTTTACATGCAGTATGGTGGAAACGTGTATATAAAACATGGATGTAAACGTGTGTGGCTATGTGTATTATTTTAATTCAGTGGACTGAATCAAGTGCTGAATGAAGATCCCTCAGTGGTAAACTGTGTATTGCGTTTTATGTTCCACTTCCTACCTTTAAGACATGAAAATTGGCTTGTCTGTCACGGTTAATTGTCAGGGGACTCGAGTAGGCAAAGAAGACTTTGCTGTAAAGCTCTTTTCACACATTTAAACTACTGAAAATGTGGACGAATCAGGTTGGACAGTTTTGCAGTTGTCCCTTATCGCAGCAGGAGATGGAGTGTGCAGCTTTGGGCTCATGCTACAGTTACATAAAAAAAAAGTGGTGGTTGGAGACTGTGGCAAGACCCAAATTAGTGTGACCCTGTGATATGAAATTGTGGCCTGGTTGCTTTTGCATCTGAGACGCTGTCAGTTGCCATCTTCAAAGCAACTTATGTGAGTCGAAATGGCGATGGAACTGAATGAGTCTGCAATCAGTTTGAGTGAATGAGGTACGCAAGGACGACTCTATGAACTGCTTAAATTCAGAGTCCACCCAGGACCTTAAATTTGGAACACAAATGTCTCAACTTTGCTTTTATATGGTAATATAACAAGAACACAACCAACTGAGTCCCGTAATGAAAACCTCAGGGACATGTTGAGCTCATCAGTACAGACTCAGGTTGTTTGCAGTTTGTTGGCAATTGTCTGCGTTTATAAATTAAAGGGCAGTTATTTGCAAACCCTTGCTAATCTGTCTGAGACTGATGGCAGTCAGTCCACTTTGGGTTGCAAACAGTTGCACATCTATCCAGGTGGGAGGCAACCAATAACCAAATAATTGTGGTCCTGTGACCAGTTGGTCCCACACACTTACTTGCAGTCAGTCACTAAATGTGAGGAAATGAAATCCACTCATTTTTCTTTTTCTTTAAGGAGCTCCCCACAGGTATTAGTAGTGACTGAGTCGTTAGGGAGAATTTCTCTACTTTTGGTGCAGCCATCTGCCCAACCAGCTGCCAGATGGCTACATCCTTAGATCCTGGTTCACCCAAATATGTCTTCCTGTTAAAGAGAAGTTTTTCCTTCCCACTGTTGCCAAATGCTTGCTCATAGATCATGTTATTGTTGGGTAGCTGTGAATATTGTGGGGCCTTTACCTTACAACATCAACAGCCTTGAAACGACTGTTGTCTTGAACTGTCGCTAGGCCCATATAAGTAAAATAAATTCTAATTAATCTGACTTTTCCACGATTTCCCGACATTCCAGTGGCAATAGCCTACAATATCGGGAAACATCAGCTGATAATGAAAATAACTGTGTTGTGTCTTTTGTGTAGCCACTGTAGAACAATTCATAGCAACTGGCAACATTTTTACATAATTTATTTGTTTGTTTGTTTTTTAATTAAATTTTTGATGTTTTTTTAAACAAAAATTCCTTTGTTGTCCTCCTCCCCCCCCCCCCAGCTAATCCCCCCAAATAATGTAAAATAATGTGAAAGAGTAATATAATACCATTGCTACAGGATTGGTTGGGATCGGCGTCCGCGCTGTCCACAAACAGGGACGGAGCATCATCACATGCCGCTGTACCTGCTCTCCTCCAACATGGACCAGTGTTTGGCCCTGACGTCAGCCGTTACCGCCCTGCCTGCAGTATCGTTGCCCACAGATGATGATGGTGGTGATGGAGACGGGAGAAGCGGCCTTGCCGTGAATTTCATTCGGAGGCGGAATTAAGGCGCACGAAGCGGACAAGTATTTAAACAAACAAAAAAAAGGACAACAAACTTTCAGATGGGGAAACGGGAACGTCCGCTTCACGCGTTTGGCGCAGGGAGAGATGCCCCGCAGCAGCCAAACGCGAGGGAGCGGCGCGCTGTGTCGCTCCGGTCGGGGGTTCCTCAGTTTGGCAGCGCGCCCGTGGAGGCGATTTAGGGAAGACGTTCACTTGGTTCATATCTCCGACCCACCGGTTCTCAACGTCAGAGCGGATTCGATGGCAGGGGTCAGAAGAAATACCTTTAAAAGGGTGGAGCTGCGGTTCGTTTAATAATAAATGATGAGGAATTCCGCTCGTCACTCTCAGCCTAATTGCGAGGAGTGGATTTGATGTTTATGTATGCCTGACACTGATACCCGAGCCCCCACAACGCCGTGCTTTCTTTTTCCTTTTCCAGCACCCTAACAAAGAAACGGGTGATGATATGTCACCATTTGAAATGACGATGGCTGCTGGCGGGTGCGGGACTACCCCTGGCATTCACGTAAAGCGCCCTGATAGCGGCTCTCCGCGGAGGCAGTTTATGCAATCCGACGCAGTGTTGCAAGTGGGCCGATGATTTGATGCTGTACTCTGCTGTCTCCTAATGATATGATCCCAAGAACTGACAGGCCTTTACGTTTCAGTGAAATATGCTCAGGCCTCCCGTAAAGCACCACAGAGCGAGGGAGCTGTCAGTGTGCGGGCACGGGGTGTTTCTCTGAAAAGTGGGGGCCCTCTCTGTAATTAAGGTGTGAAATCGGAGGGGCAGAGAGAGAAAAAAAGCAATCATGTCGAAAGTTGTAAGTAACAAGGAGAAGAAATCCTTCAGCAAAAAGCTGTTCCGGAGGAGCTCGGTGCGCTCCGTGGGGAGCTTTATGAGCAGAGTTCTCCGGACTCTCTCGACTCTGTCTCATTTTGGCACCGACGAGCAGGCCGCCGAGGATGAGACCGACGAGGCAACTTTGCTCCCCAACACCACTGGGGGGTCACTCCAGTCGGATGACAGCGACTGCGGGGGTTTCCCCTTTGGGGATAAGGTGCCCGGTGTCGCCGGGCTCAAGAACCACGGCAACACCTGCTTCATGAACGCTATCTTGCAGTGCCTGAGCAACACAGAGCTCTTTGCTGAGTACCTTGCTTTGGAGCAGTTCAAAGGTGGAGAGACGACAGGCAACAACGAAAAGGCCAAGTCCAACGGGGTGCTGATGCAGAAAAAGGGGGGAGGCCAGCAGCAGCCGGAGACAGGGGAGGTAACCGAGCAGCTGTCTGGACTGGTTCGGGCTCTGTGGACCTTCGAGTACACACCTCAGCACAGCAGAGACTTTAAGGTAGGTCGTGGAGACCCATATAAAGACCCTCGCTCTGTGTGGGTCTGCACAAGTTTGACAAGCAAGCAGAAAGCGTCCAAAATACACTAGATTTAAGTTGTGTTTCTATTTTATTTTGCAATATTTGTTTTTTATTTCTTTGAGCTCCAAATTCAACAGTCATCTATGACGCTTGATTAGATATGAGCTTATGGGACAACCAGCTGTACCTTATAGTCCAAGTTTTTGCCTCTTAAGTGCAACTAAGTGAACTTGAGCAACAAACGGAGTCCTACTTTTTAAGTGGCTGGTTTTTTATGTTCTCTAAACCTACATGGTTAGAAGATAAATCTGAATGTGAACTCCTTAAATATTACAAAGATGATTAGTTTTATATTTTAGATATGCCACTTTTCGTTTCTGACTTTGATCCAGGTGTGATTGTCACACACGGGGCAGCCATATATGCACTTTACAAGCAGTAAAGTGTTTATAGTAGAATCCCAGTGATCTGTGAAAAGTCAGTGTTTATAGGACTAACACTTCTTCCTTGTAAATGAAACAGAATCTTGAGCAGAGCTGTATTGAAGCTGACTGTATCAGCTTTTTGCTTCCAGCCTTGTCTGTTTTTCACTGTCATCTCTTAAATCTGCATCCCAGCGTTGAAAAGTTTGCCTGTCACGATCACAAAGATTTGCTTCTGCACAACAAAAGACGTGTTTTCTCACTCATGATGTGTTCTTGAAAAGTTCAATACAAAGTGGAGAGAGACTAAACAGAAATGGGCCATACAGCGCATTCTTTGTTCTTGACAATGTTGCTATTTCTGTCTATTTTCTTCTGCTTTAGTTGCCAGCCAAACTGCAAACACACACACACACACACACACACACACACACACACACACACACACACACACACACACACACACACACACAGTACAAATGGATCTTTCTCTTCAAATGTCTAAAAAATACTATTACAACCTTAAAGGCTGCTAACTGGACTTCAGCAAAGCAAACTTTGTTGTGGTTTGTGTACATTAAAGATGGACATTTGCTAATTTTCCGCCTCTTTTCTTAATCCACAATCTGAGCCTAAACTGGAAGCACTTAAAGACCATTAGGGAGATTTAATAAGAACACAAGGGAATTATCTTATCGTCCATTCTCTCTCAGAAGCCACTGGTTTGAGGATTTGGTTGTAGTACACTACCTAAGCTCTCAAAGACTTTGCACAAGTCTGCACTTCTGCCATCTCATCTTAAGATGAGATTTTATTTGTCCAAAGAGTTTGGAAGTTTCTGTCACGATCCTGGGTCTTATGACCCAGCATTTTGAGTTTTAGTTCATTTTGATGTTTATAGTTTATGTTTAAGCTCATTAGATTTCTATGTTCATTTGCTTATTATATTCCCCTTGTGTTTTCAACCCTTGTGTTAAGTCTCCTTTATCCTTCATGTGTTTCATGTCTGTTTCTTATGTTGTCAAGTTCATGTAGTCATGTCAGTGTTTCATTGTTTCCTATTTTATTTTGAAAGAGGTCCTGTGTTTCAGTGCTCTGTTTTGCTCTTTCCCTGTGGGCGTCGTTATGTTCATGTTGTGTCTACTTTGCCTTTCTGTCCCATGTTTCAGCTCCCTATGTTCTGTCTCAGTTGCTGTTAAGTTTACATGTTTTGAGTTCAGTCAGTGTGTTTCCTGTTTTACTTCGAAGGTCCACATCTCATGTGAGTGTTTCTAGTTTTGCTTCCCTTGTCTCGTCCAGCCTGATTACTCCCAGCTGTGCTCTCCTTCTGTGTCTCATTCCCTCGTTATCCCTCTGTGTATTTAAGCCCGGTGTTTCTCTTTGTCAGTGTCGTAGTCTCCCTCATGGCTGTGTTTCCCTGTGTGTTAGTTATCCATGTCCCAGTTTAGTTAAGTTAAGTTATATCTTTAGTGCCATTCTGTAATAAAGCAGCTTTTTGAGTTTAATTCCGGTGTGGTGAGTTTTGCGTTTGGGTCCTTCTCCTGCCTGGACACAGCCGAAACATGACAGTTCCTTTGTTATACCAGCTGAACATTAAGTGAAACACACTAAAAAAGACCTAACAAAACTGCTTACGAAGTAGAATTGGCATATAGCTAAAAATTTAAATACAATATCACAAAACAAATATCTTAACTTAAAAAAAATCAAAATAAATACAATTATATAAAATAAGTATAAATAAAAAGTGTATTAAATATCTCAAATGTATAAAAATATTCAATCCAACAAAGAAAAATGAAACAGAATTAAACTAAATGTAGGTAAAAGCATAAATATCAGATGACATTGACACTTGACAGGGTCAAGTGTCAAAGCCAATGCAGTCACTCTACACACAGAGTAAAGTGTTGTGACAGTGCCAACAAGAGACATTCGACATTTGTAACCCCCCCCCCCCCCCCCCCCCCCAACAAAACAAAACAAGACAAATTATATGATAATAATATTGATATGATATCTTTTAAAACCCGTACTGATACTGATATTTGATGATCTAAAAATCCAGTATGTCAGCCGATATTTTTTTCTTTCAGACCCATGAAATATGAACAGCTTTGCATGACATTCCTCGTGTGTAGCTTTTTATGGGCAGTTACTAAGATAATATTTGTCTAATAAGCAAAGTTCTCCAGTTCAAATCTGGGAGAAGATGCAAATCCTAAATCAACCAAAAAAAATACCAAAAACAAAAAAAATGGAAAACCATGCAGGGCTATCTGCTGCGGCAACGACTTGTGAATATGGGAGCAGCCAAAAGTAGCTTCTCCTACTAAGATAATTAAAAAAAACAACTAAACTTTTTTTACTGTTACAATCAGTCTTTGACTACTTTTTTTTATGAGTGTTGCTAACAGAGAAGTTGCAGAGTGCCCTCTGGTGGATAAACTAATATTTCCCCTGTTTCTCCTTCTAGCTCTTTTAAAAAACTTTTAAACTTTTTCTTTATCAGGTGTTATAAATGCACATACATACATCATGCACCTTTTAAATACACGGGAAACATAGTTATATTTTTGCTGTGTGGTGGTTTCATTCATTTTAAGCCACATTTACTTAACACTTATTTAATCCGTTCAAGCTCAACCTGCTATTTGACATTTAAGTTGAACTGCAAGATCAGCTAAAATCCTGGTCAAATGTACTGCAAAGGTACAAACAAAGGTCAGTAAGAGTCACGCAAAAGTGTTTGAGTGCACAGCCCCGGAAAACAGTTTGTCCTTTCTGGCACTGGGGATTTTTGTAGTGCCTTGTTGGTGTCACTGGTTTTTAATTTAGATTTTGAACTCTGCATTGCAGACCAGAGGTTTGGGTTATGAAATGTGAGCGCACTTATTTGGCAGAAAAAAGCCAACAAATCAGGATAATGATGCATTATGAGAAAGATATCACAGCTTTAATGCAGTGCCTCATTTAATATGACTTTTTAAATATTATCACCAACTGATGAATTCAGACTGAAGTTACACAGGCTGAGCATCAGTATCAAGCCGCTTTCATACTGATTGGTTATTGGCCTGTCAGCAAAAAACACAGCGTAAACCAATGGCATTGGCCGATTTTTATCAGCTAGACGTTGACAAACAGTGTGATGAACAATAAAAGACTCTGAAACAGTTCAGCCATTGTTTTTATATCGCACAACGAAGAAAACAGGGAGTAACGACTAAAACCAAATACAGTGGCACTCAGGACAATCGGGACAGTTGCTATTGGCTTAGAATTTCACATTTTGTGCATCCCTAGCTTTGCCCTCTGGGAATAACAATCCCATTTTATGCACAGTGTCTTGTCTGTCGTTAACCACAAATACACACAGCATAGCAGTTTATAGGGTTCTATTTTTGTGAAGGTGCAGTGTTTAAAAGAGACCTGGGTATTTAGAAAATGAATCACTGATATCATCTCAGATCTCTTTACTTAAAGACAACCTTTGTGGTTGAGCCACACAAGATAGGCTGGCTCTTTCTTTCTTTTTTTTTTTGCACCATTTTGCACAAAAGTGCTGAGGCTGCTTTTGTAACTGCTCTAAAATAAGGACAACTTTTCCCATAGGAGAGGCTGAGCGGCCACACAGTACCCAGTGCCGCTCGTATCTTTGACCTTGTGTGACATTTGATAGCCTCTGCGTGGAGGTGACTTCACAGCTTCCAGCCTGGGCGGCTTTGTAGAGTACGTTCTGTTTTGATCTCCAGCAGCTTATTGTTTAAGGTCAAGCTTCAGCCAGTGTCCTTGCTTTAAAAAGCTTGGCCTGACCTTTAGGACTCTGCTAATCGTTGTCCTGGTTAAACATAGCTGAATATTTCACAGTTAAGCAAGGTGGAAAAAGGGAACGAGTCGCTCTCTGTGAACTTTTACTACATCTCTGTTTTTTTTGTGCAATCCAGTTAAATCCATCCAATTCCTTGATTTTTCTTTTTTCTGCTGTTGTCTGCAGAATGTAGTGTCAAAGAGTGCCCTTCAATTCAAGGGCAACTCCCAGCACGATGCCCAAGAATTCCTCCTCTGGTTGCTTGATAGAGTTCATGAAGACCTCAACCAAATTATCCCCCTGGGCAGCAGACTCCCCAGGAAGGTAAACACTGTTTTAGATCACAGTTACGTGTTACCGCTGTGTCCTAAAGTAAACAGATATGCAACTGCGCATTCGGTAATTTCTGAACATTTTATTGCTTCTTGACTGCTGCTGTTGTTTATTCTCAGCCTCCAGTAGAAGAAGAAACTGTCCCTGAAGGATCTCCACTACCAGCACCTGGCTCTTTTGTACAGGAGCTGTTTCAGGCACAATACAGGTAAAATTTGCAGTTGCTGGCAGTTGCACATTTGTTTTGACTCTTTAGCACCGTGCTTGTATTACAAAACATACATACGTAGTTAAGAAAATCCTCGGCATCCTTTGTTTTCTATACTGAGAGTAATTGCCCAAGTGAAACGCCGATCACAGGTCGAATCCACATTGGTATAGATGAGGATATTTATACACAGCTGTGACTTTGACATCAAACCAAACACTGTGCAAATGGAAAGCGCGATCACTCATTGGTTTGGGGATTCTTTGCTGTGGATGTTTTATCCTAGAAAGTGTTAAGCAGTGTTAAATAAGAATGAAAATACATAAACTCATCAGAAAAGTGTTCACTGAACTCATAAATCAAGTGAGAAGTGGAGTCATTTCCTCAGTCTTTACAGACTTCTTTCTGTAACTGGAGCAATTGCCCCCAGCTGGCCATTATTAAGATTGCAGGTTAAAAGCTGCTGTTGCTTCTTTTTCTTCTTTTTCTTTTCCTTTTATTTAAAGCCCAAGAAACTTAAAATTCCAGTTCAGTTTTATTATATGGCACCAATTCACATTAACAGTTGCCTTATATTGTAAGGTTAAAAACTCTGCGGTATTAAAAAGAAAACCCCAACAATCAGATAACCCTGAAAAGCAAACATTTGGCAACAGTGAGAAGAATAAACTTCCTTTTAATGTGAAGAAACCTCCAGCAGAACCAGGATCAGGGAGGGACAGTCATCAGCTGTGAGGAGACAACAGAGGGAGGAAGAATTAAAGACAGATTATGAGAGTTTTATAATTGAGAGTGATTAAATGTAGCAGTGGTGTATAAACATACAGAGATTGAAAAGAGGTCAGGAAAGAAGAAATGCTTAGTGAATGATGGGATGATGGGAAGCCTCCCAGGAGCCTGAGCTTAGGAATAAATTTTTTCCCATTTTCAGTCTTGATCTGGCTCAACTATCCAGCTTCATATAAGAACATAAACGTGGTGTCAGTTGTAATTCATTAATTCTCCTTGTTTCTCTGATTAGATCCTCCCTGACTTGCCCTCACTGCCAGAAACAGAGCAACACCTTTGATCCTTTCCTCTGCATCTCACTGCCAATCCCGGTACCTCACACAAGGTAAGGTGACTCTGGGTCTAGTTTAGGAGTAAGACAATAGCCATCATACAATTTAAAAAAAAGAGTCTTTGTATCCAAAACTGTAATGAGACAAGATCCTGTCTGAACTTCAAGCTTGGAAACAAAGGGAGTGTCAAACCCAGCCCAGACAAACACCGTGAGAGATTTGACAGGAAAAAGCTAAAATTAGAAGATGCTGTCTATCTTTGGAACATCGGTCCAGTCATGGTTATGAAACAGCCAATTAAATCCAGCCGTTCTGTTGTGCAGGCCCCTGTATGTGACAGTGGTGTATCAAGGAAAGTGCTCCCACTGTATGAGAGTTGGGGTGGCGGTGCCCCTCTCTGGCACCGTGTCCAGGTTGAGACAAGCTGTGGCCCAAGAGACCAAAATACCTGCCCAACAGGTGAGGCCTCATTTAAAACTTTCCTCTTTGTGTTCCTGTTAACGAACCCGCATCAGTAATTTAGTGTTTGTTTATTTTTTGATTCCCCGTCACTGCTTAGATTGTTCTCACTGAAATGTACTACGATGGCTTTCATCGCTCCTTCTGCGACGATGACGACGACCTCGAGATCATTCAGGAGAGTGACTCCATCTTTGCTTTCGAGACACCCGAGCTGTTCAGACCGGAGCAGATCCGCTCCAAGCGATGTGGTACGACATCCCGTTTACTCACTCTTTGTCTCAGTGTAGTGGGTTGACAAAAACAGGAAAAATGTTTCATTTTTGGGAAGGTAAAGCAGCATGTTGGATTGATTTTTGGAAACACTTCACAAGGGAGCATGTGGGTTTTTTCCCCCCAACTTGAACTTTTTCTGTGTACATTTCAGGAAGCCCACATGCCAATCTCAATCAGAACAACTTGAAGTATGGGACAGATAATAACAGGATGGCCACACAAATACAAGAGCCTACAACACCACCTCAGAGTCCCAATAAGAACAGCGGGCAGGCTGAGAAGATCGTCCTGCTGGTGTGCAACAGAGCCTGTGCTGGACAGCAAGGACGCAGGTGCTTTAATGGACAGAGCTGTGTAAGAATTGCAAATTTAATCCACAAATCTTCTAAAACTTGCTGTTTTTCTATTTCCCGCAGGTTCGGTAATCCATTTATTCTATATTTGGAGCGTACAGTGACCTGGGATGTACTACAGAAAGAGATTTTGGAGAAAATGAGGCATGTTCTGCGCCCTGGAGTCTTTGTACAGGTGCATATTAAGACGTAAACACAGCAACCTCACATTTTGATAAGCTTTTAATGAAGATGAAGTTTTTTCTTGTCTTACCCTTGATGCCCTGTAGGTGGGGCCCTTCACTTTGCGTGTGGTAGGAGTGGTTGGAATCACATATCTCTTGCCTCAGGAGGAGCAGCCGCTCTGCCATCCCTCTGTGGAGAGGTAATGCCGCATATCCCCGCTAGGATGCAGTGTTACCCCACCTGAATGTCATTGTAGAAATCCTGTGGCGTGTTCTGTCCAGTTGAAGGTGATTGAAGAGCCTCAGCGAACCTTCATTGGTATTGATGTCAAAATAAATCCTGAGATGTCTGATAGCTTGTCTGGTTCTTATAGATTTTCTTCACAGAGGCTGCCGACCTCTGGGGTTGTTGCATGGATTTTTTTTTTAATGAAAAGAAAGTTGTGGAGTGACATTTGCTCCGCTTGTGTTACACGAATAAACAAAGACTCGTTCAAACTAAACTTTAAAACAAACAAACATGGTCACCATCACAAGTTCGGATGATGACTTCAAGACTAGGTCAATGGTTAATAGTGGCTAGTGGTGAAAATCTAAAACAGAAATGACCTCTAGAGGAGGCATAATTCTTTCTGTGCTTATGATAATAAATATAATAATGAATAACAAAACCCAGTTAAATGTGTAAAATTAAACATTTAATGTGTCTCTGGTCTAACTTTTAACAGAGCATACAAGTCCTGTGGTCCCGGAGGACCCCCTCATGTCAAAATCGTTGTTGAGTGGGACAAGGAGACGAAAGACTAGTACGTGACACCCACACGCACACACAAAATTAACACAAGAACTGGACTAAAAAATGATGGACTAATAGAGTGATGAATCCAAATAAGAGTTTTTGGTTCAAATTGTTGTCTGTAGAAACGGAGGATGTCAGGTGAGCGGTACAACATTGAGTATTTACAGACATCTGTAAAACCCAGTGGAGGCTCTGTCATGGTTTGAGGCTGTACTTCGGCCAGCAGTGTTGGGGATCTTGTAAAAATTCATGGAAATATAAACGCAGAAATGTACCATCAGATTTTGTTCCACCATGCAACACTCTCTCTGGAAAGTGTCTGATTGGCAGTGACTTTGATTTTCTGCACGGCAATGATCCTAAACTAAATTTCAGTAAATGCAGATCTCGATAAATAAAAACAGCAACACACAATACAGCACTATCAGTCATGGACTGGCCTCCCAAAAGCTCAGACCTCAACATTATTGAAGCAGTGTGGGATCATCTTGACAGAGAACAGAACAAAAGGCAGAAACATCCAAGGAAGAGCAACTATAAAACTATTCCTGAAGACTACTTAAAGAAATTACAAGAGAATAATGAAGAGTCATGATGTTCCCACCAAATATTGACTTTCAAGCTCTTTGGAATGGTACAAAATCTTTTTTTTCCTTATATGCTCTATTTCTATGTGTTTTCTCATATATATAAAACATGTGAAGACATGAGGGGTGACTTTAGCACAGCGCTGTATAGTAACTCTTTTGAAGTTGTGTATTCCCTCTGTGACTTCGGCTGTGTTACGCCCACAGTCTGTTCAAAAGAACTGAAGATGAGTACATCCCCGATGCTGAAAGTGTGCGGCAAGCGAAGGAGCAGCATCTGCAGCCTCAGACCTGCTCACTCGCCCAGTGCTTTCAACTCTACACCAAAGAGGAACAGGTATGCTGGTGTGACGTGCACAAAGAATATTACTGATACTGATTAAAATATATATATTTTCCCCCTGCATGCAGGGGTGCAGAGCGTAAAGCCTGTTTTGTGCTCAAAGTTTGCCACTTGCTTCGTTTTAAAGCGTTTTCACATTAATTTCAGCTTGCTCCTGATGATGCATGGCGCTGTCCACACTGTAAGCAGCTTCAGCAGGGCAGCATCAAACTCAGCCTGTGGACCCTGCCAGACATCCTCATACTTCACCTGAAACGCTTCAGACAGGTACAAGATTGTATCTTTTCATACGATGTAAGTAAAAAACAAAAAAAACCCCCCAAACTTAAACGTATTGCTTCTACAGGACGGGGATCGGCGAATGAAGATGCAGAACATGGTGAAGTTCCCGCTTACGGGCATGGACATGGCACCTCATATGGTAAAGAGAAGCCAGAGCAGCTGGAGTCTGCCCTCCCACTGGTCGCCATGGAGACGGCCGTACGGGATGGGTCGTGATCCAGAGGACTACCTTTATGACCTGTATGCGGTGTGTAACCATCATGGGACCATGCAGGGAGGACATTACACAGGTAAGGAAGCACCATATCCTGGGTACAGGAGCTCTCCAGGATATTTATGTTGTTTTATTTCATTGTGTCTCGTAGCTCACTGTAAGAACTCCATCGATGGGCAGTGGTACTGCTTTGATGATAGCGATGTTCATCCCATATCTGAAGATGAGGTCTGCAAGCAGACTGGTTACATCTTGTTTTATCAACGACGTGCAACTATCCCGTCCTGGTCTGCCAACAGTTCTGTGGGAGGTAATTTGTGACAATGTTATTGTGTGCGGACTCATGTCCAGTATGCAAGCAAAAGCATTTGGCAATAAACCCATTAAAAGGAACACAATTTTGAGTCATTTTCTCATGCACCTAAATGGTAAATGGACTGGTGCTAATATATCACCTTTCTAACATTTGCACACACTCTCACATGGATGCATTGGGGGAAACTTGAGGTTCAGTATCCTGCACAAGTGGGCTGAAGGAGTTAGAGATCGGTCCACCGACTATGATTTGTAGGCGACCTGGTTTTACTACTGTTGCTATATTATTCCTTGGAAGTTCCTTTATGAACACTTGCACTAGCGCATCTGTTGTTAAAACAGTGCAAAGGGCAAACATTCAAACTGATTCAAATTTGCTGTGGATGATCAATGCTGGTGATGAGTGCTCGGTCTGTGGCTACCACTGAGCACTTTCAGCAGTTTATGTACTCTACAGTTTCAAAGCCTGAAGATGGAGCATCGTGCAGGGAGCAGGTGGTTCTTCTTCTTTTTTCCTCAGCAGTCATGAGATTAAGCACTGGGAATTCATCCTCCAGGGTGTGACTGTGGTGTTTGAAGGGAAACACTGTGGAGAACTCCACTGTGTGCTGGCATGCAAACCCACTGGTTAGATTTGCTTCCCTGTGACTTTGCACACTTGCCCAAAATGAAAATAATTTTGAAGGGCTCCTGTTTTCAGACACTGAGAGAAATCTGGCTCACATCACAGAGATCTAAAAGTAGAAGGTCTGAAGGTTCATGAGCAGATGACCTTAAAGGTTTTTGATATTTATTTTTTTATGTGCTGTATCCTGGAACTTTTTTATTGCACCTCATATCTCACATATTAAAATATCCTGTAATGCTCATAATATATAGCTGTTCAACCACTGTCTGTCTGTTTGGCCTCTCAGGTTCCACCAGTTCCTCTTTGTGTGAGCACTGGATTAGTCGGCTGATAGGAAGTCGTCCACCTAGCCAAGCCTCGTCCGGGTCCTCCAGACGCACCTCACTGGCCTCTCTTTCTGAGTCTGCTGAGTTTACTGGTGAACGGAGTGAAGATGATGGTAAAGAACACTAATTTCACACAATTACACGTGTTTTTTTCAGCTGACAAGCATGACTATTTTCTTAAGGCATGTTCATCTCTGCCCTGCAGGCTTATCTTCCAGACCAGCAGTGAGAGGCATGCAAAGGCAAACTTTCTCCTCAAGATCTTCCATCGCAAGTCCCTTAGCGCTGAGTGAAAACGGTACTAAACCATCCTGGCCCCACTCTGCTAAGCTCCAGCTTCGTTCCAACTCTCCCTCACGCTTCTCCCTGGAGTCCCACTCCTCCTCCCCAGTACTGGAAAGGATAGGAGAGGTGGTTGATACCAAGCAGTCTACCTCCTGCTTCACTGGGTCACCGAAGTTAGATAAACTGTCAGGGGGCAAGTCGGCTATTGGTGCTTTGGAGAGTAACAGAGGCGCTAAAAGGCTGATAGAGCAGGTGCACTCGAAAGCTGTGCTGCAGGCAGATCAGAGGAGCTCCATCCAGGCAGGAGATAACAACAATTTACTGGCTGGGGCTGAACAGGTCAGTCCAAGACATGGTGCAGCTGCAAAGGAGGTGAAACCAAGGACTGTGGCCGTGGACAGCAGCGGTGTCAAAAGGTCCTCTGCCAAGACTGGGCTGGAGAGCGAAAAGAGCCCAAAGAAGCGCGCTGCCACCTCCTCGACGTCATCCAGCTCTCTCTCTCCTGCATCTCCGGCCATTGATAAGTCACAGTCTCGAACACAATCCAAAAGCGCAGCGGCACCATCAACGCCAAAAGACAAAAGCGATGGAAGCACTAAAATTTGCAAGGGCGGCTCCTCCAGAACAGCAACCCCCTCTAAAAAAGGATCATCCCAAACCACGGAGGTATTACATCCTGAGTTGGCTGCACAGAAAAAGAGTGGATCTCCCGGATTACAAAACTCACACCCTCAGAGGAGGACATCACCCAGAGGGGTTAGTGAGAAAAGCTCCGCTTCAGGAAGGAACAGAGCAGCAGACAGGAGCACTAGCCGTGAATCGTCACGGACCAATACGGCGTTAGAGAAGAAAGTTAGCCATGGAGGTCCTCCCTCCAGGCTGAGCGCTGCTAGTAGAGCTGAGGGCAGGCCAGGCAAGGCTATGGAAGACAGAGCAGCAGCCCGGAGCTCAAGCAGTAGCTCCTCCATTACTAGTCTCCGATCCTCAAGTGTAGGTGTTTCCTCTTTAAATACAGCTCCGCCGCTAAGAGGCCCCCAGAGGAGCAGTAAGACAGAGGACAAAGGTTTGTCCTTCTTTAAAACTGCTCTGAGGCCTAAAGAGACCCGGAAACCAAGTGATAGCGGCAAAGCAGGGGCAGGAGAGGGGAAAGGAAGTCCAGAGGAGAGTGGTGGGAGCGCATCTAGAGAAGGAGTCCCGCACGGAGCGAGCAAAAAAACATTGTGCGTGGCCTCGGAGTCCAACGCAAGCACAGCCAAAGACAAGGAGTCCTCTAAGGCATCAAGTTCAGCCAAGCACTCACTGCTGCCCTCCACAAAATCAAAGCTTTCTGGAGCAGAAACAGCAGCTCAGTCTCCTGCCACTGCAAAGGACCCTTCAAAGAAAGAGCCGGCTAAAAAGACATTACAGTCCAGAAAGATCCCCATCACACAAACTAGCCAGAAATCCAAGTGATGTTACTCTGAGGGTCTGAAAAACAATCTCTCTAAAGTGCAGCTCTGAGGTGTTTTTCTGTTTCTTTTTAACCATCAAACCAGACACAAAGCGTGTCTGACAAAACAACTTTGAAGCACCTGTAGCGTTTCAGTGGTCACTGAATACCAGCTGCCATATTGGACACCTCTTGCCCACATTGTTAAATAGTTATTTAGGAATGGATTTTAACAGAAGCACTTTGTATTGATTGCATTGATTTTCAGGCGTATTATACTGTGTTGTAAATAAGCATGGGCGTGTGTTTAAATTATTGCCTTGTTCTGTCTGTAGCATCGTCGGGAGAAGAGCAGCTCATAGCGAGAATAAAAGTCACTTTGCACAAGGTGGAAAGTGGATGCGGAAAGGAGAAAGGAACTTTTCAAACACGGACTCACTCAGTCACCAAAGGAAGTTTACTGGCAATTTTTAACAAGCTGATGCAGCAAATTATTTTCAAGAGAAGATCTTTACGTACAGCTCTCCTCCAGTATCGAGAGCCATTATGTCAACGACAAACATCAGTGCCTCAGATAATCGCAGAGAAGTATTTAATCGAAAGTTGTGTAACTGCAGGTGTTGGTAAATTTGTAACTCGATTTTAATATTTATCAAGCACTGAAAATGTCATTTCAAGTAAAACACAATAACGCCTGTTTAGCGCGGACCGCTGTTTACATGTGCTCTTTTTTGACGTAGTAATTCTGCAATAGCCTTTAAAAAAAAAACAAACAGAAAAAAACAAAGTTTTTCTTCTTTTTTTATCCGACCACATTCTGACTGTCGCCAAGAAGCTGAGGAGTGAAACGTGCGTCATCAGTGTCTAACGTCTGGGGATCCTCGGTCCACCATGGTTCTTAACATTTGTGTTTATTAACCTGTAATAACCCCTCAAAACCACCCCTGCCCTCCAGCTGCTGACACCAACACTGCGGTGCCCAGGTTCCCTTGTGGGGAATCGAGCCTCTTCAGACTGCCAGACGTCTCCAAACATTCCTCCCAGACGAACACAGGGTTAATGTACAAAAAAACCGCATAAACAACATGCTCAAAGACAGCCTGTCCTCTGTCTTCACATGCCACATCACAGCTTGTGCGCATCTTAGCTTGCAATACAGAGTAGTACCCCACAGAACGCACTGACTGTAGACCCAAGAAAAAGAGATCACTATTCCTGAAGTATGTGACAGTTGTTGCATGATAAATTGCTTATGCATGCACTTAACTATGCAAGCAGATTCTTGTAAATGCCCACACTGAGTATGTAGAAGTGCTACTCTTGTTGGATGTGTATTTATTTCCAAGTATATATATATATATATATATATATATATATATATATATATATATATATATAATATAGTTTTTTTTTCAAAGGCCAGCATCGGAGAGCATGTAAAGGCATCTTTATTATCTTTATTAAAGCTTTGTTTGCACATTTCCTCAGAGTAATATAGAGGTCGTATGAATGAAGGTTTTCTGTAGTGTATTCATTTGTCTCATGTTTCCCCCTCGAAACAAACACTCACAGTTGCTATTTTTTTTAAACAGTTTTCATGACTTATGCAGCAAAAATGCTGCTGCAGCTTTCGGATTGTGTTACAGTCTGATCACTTTTAACTGGTCAATATTAGCAGAGCTATATTTGCCCCAGGATGGGAGTGTTTTATGATAGACCCAGTGGCAGGCTTGTTGTCTGGTTTTAAAGGGGCATTTGACCAAAAATGAAAGCTTCTGTCGTATGTTTAGTGGTCTGTGTAGTTTCAGAGACATCTGCTGTAGAAATGTCTGCCTCCTCTTGAGCGAAATGGAGCTGTGGCCCTCACCGTGCCCAAAAATCACAGATTTTAAAAGCTCGACAGCAGAAATCTGATGTATTGCAAAGAAAGAAGTTCCAGCATGAAACTGCTTGTGAGGATTTTTATTTGTATTTTTTTTTATTTGTAATTTTTTTTAAGTAACCTTGTGACTTACATTTAGCTGATTTTGGAGTGAACTTTATTTCTGTTCATGCATTTAGACAGAACGTGACCACTCATGACCAGTCTGCATTTCTGTGCTGCTTTTGTCAGAAAAAAACTGATGTGCAGTATACACGTATGCATCTTTTACATATATATGATCAAAACATGAACCCTTCTACAAAAACAAAACAAAACCCCCCAAACAAATGCTAATATCTTACAGTGAAACATTGGAAGGCTTCATTAACCTATACAACAGGAACTCAATCAATGAAAGTTTTAATAATAAAATGATTTACTGAATGTCACATTTAAGGGTGAGTGTCTATCACTAGCCTAAGCAGCCAGGCCACAAACTGCTTTGCGGGCTCTAAGTTTTCAGCACATGCAGTGCAGAATAAATCAAAGATGCTTTCTTCAGTGCCTGCTGGCTACAGTTTGTTGATGCTGTGGTATTAAAACCCAACACATGCAGTATATGAACTGGAAAAAAAAACCCCTGACCTATGTATGTCGCGCCAGTGTTGATGATATGTCAGCAATGTGTAAATGCAGTAAAGTACTGTGAGGAATTATTTGTTTACACAAAATGCATGGGAATTATTAAAACCTTTTTATTTTCCCATTTGTATCGAGTCATTTTATTTAAAAAGTGCTGTGTTCATCTTTTCTGTTGATCTGAGGAGGAGAGGTGATAATCACAACCAAAAGCAGGATCAGTGAAAATGCTGTCTCTGCCTCTCTGTCTGCGTGCAGACAGCTTGACCTGCCGGTGCTTTGTTTTTCATTTATAGTGTTTGTATAACTAGCTTGAGGGACAATTTATGCTTCCATTTCTCATTACCTCCACTTGGTGGTGCTCGGTGTTTGCCTGAAAGTCTCAGAAGAGCCAGAAAAAAACGAGTTAGGGAAATAAAGCAGCACTCGGTGTGAATTTGCTCTTGACAAATGCCCTTCAGTCTGAACTTGTGGGATTATTAAGATATATAAGAGTGTCAGGTCTAATGCTGTCAGCGGGGCAGATGATATGTTATTAAACTACAGCACCATCATTTATTTAGAGCTGATTCAATTGCAGTTTTATTAGTTTGGCCCAAGGCTGGGCATATTAAGAGTTAATGCTGCCTCTTTGTCTTTTCTATTCTTGTAATTTTGTGTAACAGTCATCAGTTTTGGGGATTACATTTTCTGCCGCTCACTTCTCACCTCTTGTGCAGTCAGAAGACTGATGAAATTTTAAAAATTGCCTGGGGTGTGACGGGGCTACAACATGCTTCTCCCCACATGCAGCAGATTTTATACACTTGTAGGAAAGGAGCTTTCTTTTCTCTCTTTTTTTTTTGAAACCCTAAAGGACAATGAGAGGCTCTCCTATTTAAATGCACGTATGGACGTAATTAAATTCACCGACTGCAACCCGGCACAGGATCATTCTGTAATGGAGCCAGGCTCTTCTAGTGCCGAAATCAATAATCATTTGCCAATTGTATCACTTCCAAGAGAACATCATTAGCAAGACCTCAGTGGAGAATTCAGCAACTTTTATCAGGATTTAGCACACAAACTGTGACATTACCCTCTGTGACTCCTGAACACAAGGCTGAATTAGTTTACATGTTTTGCTTTTGCTACATTAATGTGCTTGGTGCGTCGTAAAAAAGGCAATCTAATTTTATTGATCAAACCAATCTCGGTATCTTCTGGGGGCCAAATTTAATCCTAAATGCTGCTGCAAATGCTCCAGTGTCCCCCGCGCAGGAGCAGGAGAGGAACGGGAGCTTCATGATTTCACTTTTTCACTGCTTGCTGCTTGGATGGATCGATGCATTGACTACTGTGCTGAAGGTGAAATACTCAGTGTGGCCACACACACACACACACACACGTATAAACACCTCTATAACGCAACACAACAAATAGAACCAAGTGTAACAACCATGCAACACTGTGAAACACATCTGACTGGATTTTATTTTTGGTGCCCGTGTTTGTGTTGGTGTTCCATTGTTTTGTATTAAAATTCATAAGATGCTGCAGTGCTATAATACATCCAATAGAATCACACACACACACACCTATATATATTGTATACCTGTATGACCTTATTATGCGGGACAGTGCTAATTTGTGTTGCATTATGAGCTTTTCTTTCTGTCTTTTTACATTAATGATATGTTTCTTTTCAGTTATTCATTTCCTATCTGATCCAATAATTTAGGGTATTTAATCAGCCTCATTTAACTTGCCCAGCATTGTTCCCCTCCGACAGGACAGAAAAGAAAGACGCAGCAGAAAAGTGAAAAGCTTTCAAAAGCCTGTGGTAGCAGCTAAACTGATTAATCCTAAAGTCAGATATCTCGGTATTAATAGATCAGAGAATTATTTAAAAGGGTTTCTTTTCTTTGTAAAAGAAAAAAGCCTTTTATGTAATTTAATCATTTTTAGCTTTTCAACCAGTATTGTCACATGAAGGCACTCACAAGTTAGTTTCATTCACAAGATTTCTTCATTTCTACATTTAAAATGTGTAAATAACTTTAGGCAAGAATCTCATATTTATTCTTGTGTTTTTGTTTTCCCTCTGTCAGTTCATAAACTGTATATAAAAGATGAAAATAGCCACCAGGAAGGCAACCAGTGATTTTATATGTCCTGTTTTTCAAACCTCAGGCCAAACATGATCATTGTTACCAAAGTTCATGAGTGTGGGGTGGACCTGATTTAAAGATAACTATAAAAAGTCATTTGAGAGCAACTTGTCAAGTGCCAGTTAGGGTCACCCTAAAACATGTCCTACTTCCTCCTAGACACTCAGAGGACCAAAAGACTTGAAACTAACAACGGATCTAAACTGTAATATTTAACTTCTTTGTCTAACCGCTGGCATTACCTTTGAAATGTTGGTTTAAACCACTTTTGCATTTCACTTTTGTTGCCCATGATGCTTTGCTCATTTTAATATTTGATTCAATTGATTTAAATTCTGTTTTATTTATATAGTGCTAAATCACAACAACAACAGTGGCATCAAGATGCTTTATATTTTATGGTAAAGACGCTACAATAATGCAGAGAAAACAGAGAAAACAGAGAAAACCTGAACACTTGTATGACCTCATATGAGCAAACGCTTTGGCGACTTGCTTTTAACAGGAAGAAAAAGGGCGGAAGACAGAGCAGTTTAAATCGAGTTCCTAGCACAGATGTTGTTATTGTATACCTAAGGTCGGTGCTAGATTGGATCAACCAGAGGGACTGTCATCACTGCTGTGATTTTTTATTTGTTGTCACCGTCACACTGGAGAAAACGGTGGTTGGAGACTGCCACATGACCAAAATGAGTGGGACTGTGTTCAATGAGCTTGTAATTTTACTACCTTTGAAATGGTTGCTTCAAAGATGGCGACCAGATCTGCGACCACTTGCAATCAGTTGGTGTCGGTAAAGCAACTTTGGTTCATGTGGCAATAAGATGGAGTCAGTCTGCTGCCAGTTTAAGACTAAATGAGGTAAAACTGTCATAAATCAGCCAAAACTGCAAATCAGTTCATGTCAACATAAAAATTCATTTTATTAAACAGAATTTCAGGTTAAATACTTACATTTAGAGTCCAGCCGATCTACCTGTAGCTCAGGTGGCAGAGCAGGTCAGCCACTAATCAGAAGGTCGGTGGTTCGATCCCAAGCTGCCTCCTGGCTGCATGCCAAATATCCTTGGGCAAGATACTAACCCCATATTTGCCTACTGGTGGTGGTCAGAGGGCCCGGTGGCGCCTGTGTCCGGCAGCCTCGCCTCTGTCAGTGCGCCCCAGGGCAGCTGTGGCTACAATGTAGCTTGCCATCCCCAGTGTGTGAATGCTTGTGTGAATGGGTGAATGACTGAATGTAGTGTAAAGCGCTTTGGGGTCCTTAAGGACTAGAAAAGCGCAGGCCATTTACCAAAACCTGGGTGCTTGCCAACCTGGCTTTAATAGTAAAGCAGATGTAGTATAGATGAGTTATACTCACCAGCACAGACTGATTGCAGCCTTTTGGCAACTCGTCTGCAATAAATTAGACAAGAGTTATTTACAAACCTTCCTCTGTCTGAGAGTGACTGCAGTCATCCAAATCAGATCGCAATTTGGAGACAGGTTGCCTTCCACCAGGCAACCTCTGCAACTGCTTTGCAGTTCAGAACTGATCATCCAGATGTTGAGGGTGTTGCATACTCAAGCTTGCTAAATCAGAAAAAAATAGCACCATCCTGTTTTTACACCAGTGTGACTCACAGCCCACATTTAAAAATGTTAGTGCTCAACAAATTTCTTAAGCTTCTATCTATCTATCTATCTATCTATCTATCTATCTATCTATCTATCTATCTATCTATCTATCTATCTATCTATCTATCTATCTATCTATCTATCTATCTATCTATCTATGCTAACAAACTAACAAACTGCATCTCCTTAAGTACCCAAGAAAAAGACGGAAACTGTTAAATTTTCTCTTTTTTACATTTTCTGCTCAACCCTTATCAATTCATAATCATAAAGTGAAAATTTAACAACCTATGCTTCACCAAATGTGTTCTCAGTGTAGGGCTGTTTCCCCCCTGCCAAATGAGAAACAAATTAAATCATTCACTTGTTTCAGCAGCGAGCGTGTCAGTTATTTCTCTTCTCTTGAGCCCAGTGATGGAGTACTTTAGTTCTCCTTTAATCGGATATGAAAAACCTAGTAAGCCTTGAGTGCATCGGAGAGCGAGCGAGCTGCTTTTTAGGCAATGCAATATACATGATGCGTCTTGTGGGATATCTAAGGCTGAATTACGTAACTCTAAGCAGTGAGTTGTGTCTTGAAAACAACTTTAACACCCAAAGAGACTCTGCTGTTGTTTCTGGACTAGAGACAGCTTCCACAAACTGTCAGGGTTGGTGATCTTTGTACCCTTCTCTAGCAACACAGGATTAATGTGCATTTTTTAATGCAGCACAATAATCTTGCTAAATATAATCCCCATCATCCCTCCGCACATTATCAGCTCAGTCTTAACTGCAAGATAGTTTTAATTCTAGCGTAAATTACCCCCAGATTTCTTTGAGTAATTAATTCACTGACATTCAGTTGAGTGCTCTTTATGAAGGAAGAAGCTGGAAGACGATACAGTTGCTAAAACCGCAACCTGTAAAATGTCTGAGACCCAGCAGCCTCATCCCACAGGCAGAGCATTTATTTCTCCTATATAATGCGTGGCAGTGGGTAGCTGGAATCCCAAGGCCGTTCTAATACAGAGGGACTCATCAGGATGCTGGAGAGCAAGGTGTGAAGTGTCAAAGTTGGACATAAAGCCAGCGCATGTCTGCCACGCTTCCTCTGACACCCATCCTACAACATTGGCTGTGCGAGGAGTGATTGACTGAGAGGTTGATTATGCTTTTTTCAGCCAGGTGGTTGGCAGGCAGAGAGGCGCATATCACCAGATTGCTGCATCAGCCAAAGTGTGAGGCCACAGTTTCTGGCAACAGTGCGTCTGGACGAACATCACAGGAATAATAAAAAGATGCAGGGATGTCAATCATCAGCTAAAATGTGTCTGTTTGGTTGATGATCCTTTTTTTTTCTCCCTGTTTTGTTGGCAGCAGTCTCTCCATCTTCCTTCTTGTGTCATTAGAGGCTTTTGCCTTTTGAGCAATGCTGAGATGGAAGACAGGCGAGGCTGCACGGGTAGAAAAAAACCTGGAGGTTTTTTGGGTTCTTGGGGGAGACGGAGGAAGTCTTTGATGTTGGGGAGTTTTCATGGAGGCAAATAACACACTTTGATATTTTACGAACCATCTCTGCTTTTTAAAAAAAATGCAGGCAAAAAGCGGCAGTATAAACACCACATACGCAGCTACAAACACACAAATATCCACACATATACTCTGTCAAAGTCGAGCTTCGAATTACCACCCAGCTGAAAGATTTGCCGTGATTTTTGTCTGTGGATATTTGTCTTCCACACCGCAGAGTTTCTGAAAGTTGCAATTTTCCTGATGACCGATGAGCGGAAGCCTGTCCCGCTTGATTTTCAGAGGAAGATAAATTAGTGTTTGGATGAACATAAAAGGTAATGTATTCATAAAAGCTGTGATGAGTGCAGCTGTCTCTAGCATCTGACATCCAATCTGAGACAAGCCGCCCGGGGAGTCTGGACCATCCTCCGCCCTGTGTTTGTGTGTGTGTGTGTTACTGTGTGATGGAGTAGAATTTCATTTTTTGTGATGGAAAGCACAGTACGAGTATTTCTTAGAGTACTAAAGATTATGTGCCGCTGCTTTGATTACATTCAGAAGCCAAACATTTAAGCTAAGTATTGTGATGATTAAAGAGGGCTGCTGATCAAAATGAGCATATCTGTATCAAATATTGCTCTGATTTACTTATTTAAGCTGTGACTAAGATGCAAATTTCATGAATGATGGGAAATATAATCAACAACTTGATGCTGAAATAAATTGGTTTTTTAAAATTAATTCTTAAAAAAAACCAGAATAATTTATGAAAAGCAGCAGGATAGAAAAATCATCAGGATTTCACACCACTTCAAAATATATAATTAGTTTGTGTTTTCTTTTTCTTTTCCATAAGATAATTGGTTGTACCTTTATATACACAATATGTGCAGGGGTTAATGCACACAGCAAAATGAAATAACTGTGCATATGGAGCAGGCTTATGCAGAATCTCCTAATCTCACACCAGGATTCAGCTGGTCCCTCCTTTCACGTCGATCAAATGCTGAAACGATGAGGTATAAAACAACCGTTCTACATTGTGAGAAGTGCAAACCTTCACTGGTTTAATTACCTATTTCCTGCTGAAAAGTGTTTAGAAATACATGAAAGAACAGTTTGGACCTTAAAACCTACTCACAGACCCGCTCTACTTGGTTTCCTTCATTGCTGAGCTCCAGCTTTGCAAGGCTTTGTCGTAACCCCCTCCCCACCACCGAAATCCTCATGCGCAGCATGTCGACTCAGGTGTGGTCTGAAAGTCCAGGGGTTTGCTGATACATCAGATGTGCTTTGCTTTGCTGTGGATGCGAGGTTCATCTGGAGGCAGCCTTGGGATGAGACTTGTTATTCTCCTCAGTGAGACACGAGGCACGAGCTCTAATTAGAACACATCTCCCGGTGAGAGAGACGCTGAGGGTTTGACTACTGCTCCGATCTAATCAGCTTTCTGCCGCACTTTAGCTACTCTGCCAAAAACAGGCTCTCAACCCGCCTGACAAACGGATGCAACAACAGGGAGATGGCACTAAACAACTGTTTCTAATTTGGAGGACTTTGCTGAATTTTACTGATCTGAATCTTGAAAGGGCACCCGTCCAACAATGTCTCACATCTTTGCCATCTTCTTCTCACTCCCTGCTGGAGACGAGTTAAAAAGGGGGCCGTGCAGGTGGCTGCTGATTTGAGCAGAGATGCAAAATAAAAATCGGAATGTGAAGCCAGATAAAATGTCTCTCATTTTATCTGCGTATATTGCAGTTGGTGCACCCCGACAAGAGCCCATATTTAAATTACATGTCACTTGAAAGTCTGTTTTTAGTACACTTAAATTCTTCACTTCCATAGCTTCCTCTATAATGGTCTCCTACCTTGTCATCTCCACAGACTGCAGTTCAAACACTGGTCTGCAAATAGTTGTAGAACATATATCATTACATACTTGAGACTGTGCCACAGTTGTCAGCACTTCATTTTAATTTGGCTCCTAAGCCACCGGTGAGTTCGACCACTGGGACATCCTGTCGGCTGCAAAAGTTAAACTATTCTGAAGCATTAGGAGTGAACGCGGCGCACTGCTGAATCCCTGCCTCTGCAGTGTCAGCTGCTGTCTCACTTGGATACCGAAGGAGCTCATTCCATCCCATGAGGACATCCTGAGCAAAGGACGAGGACGGCTGTGTGAATCCGTACCCTTAATTCAGTGCAGCTTAAACAGAGCGTGCACGTGCACGGCTAACAGCTTCGTATGAAAACAACTGCAATATTAAGATTTCAGGGGGGAGGACTCCTTTGAAAATAATCCTTCCCCTCTTCTTAGTTCCATACTCATTAAAAATCCACAGGGATGGATGTTTGAAGCTACATTAAGCAACCGTGGCTTCAGCAGGAGACGAACCACATGGCATCTGCACAAAGAACATCACTGTGACATTTCGCTGCTTATACTTGGCCTTCAGCCCGCTGTCTTAATTCTGTCTAGTTATTCTGTAGCGCATTAGAGGAAAGCGTTCCTGTTTAGATTTTTGTCCCTACATTAAAAACAGCACTGCTGCTTTTAGCTTTAATCAATATCAGATCACCAAATTATTACAGCAAATACTCTAAGCCTCTTCCTACAACTCTCCTTGGAGAGCGGGAGATAAACAAGAACATGGTGCGTCTACGCCTGTCCTTGAAGTCTTGTTATTAGTCTGAGCAATAACTAGTGCTTATCAACAGCGCGTTGACGTATTTACCGACCCCTTCAGCTCCTTCAGGTATTTTGAGTGTTTAATAATTACCAGGAAGCTCCGCGGGGGGGATGGAGTGATTTGAAATCTGCTATAGAGGGTGGGGAAAATAACAACTGTTTGATCACCCAGCACATTAAACATAACCTTGCTTTATGATTTGTTTGAAAACTCTCTGTTTTACAGCAACAAGACAGAAATATTAATCAACATGATCACTCATCAGTTTTAACAAATACTCATTAAGCTTAACAAGCGCCCCATTAGCTCGAGTGCAAATAGGTCACATCGTAGTGCTACAAAATGCAAAGGATTTCGTGATTTGCATGGACTGGGTCCTGGGAGATTTCCTGTTGGAAAAGAAAAGCTGCGTGTGTGTGTGAGAGAGAAAGTGTGGGAGAGAAAGAAGAAGAAGAGATCTGACCTGCCAGCATTCTCCAGAGAGCCGTTTTTGCTAGCAGGGTCTAATCAGAGTCTGGCTGATGCTGGTTCTAGGGATTGCTTTCCTCCAGCCCTCAAGCCTAATTAGGACCCCTGTGTAACATATAGAGTTGCTGCTCACAGTGACGACTGGATAGACGCTCACCTGTGCGTGCTCTTTAAGCCACAGAAATGAGTCGCTTGCAAGCATGATGACAAGAGATGCGCTGGAGGTGGTGCAGCCACACCGGCTACTCCCCCACCTGGAGGTCGTGCGAGTTTAATGAGTGTTAGGACAGGCAGCGGCGGCTGTGAGGAGAGAGAGAGAGAGACACAGAGAGAAAAAAGGCAGTTGTCTGGGTTGGGGGGGGGGGGGGGGTCACAGAGAGTGGAGCATCTTTCATGTCTTTTTTTTTCTTTTAACAATGCTCTGTGACCATTTGCAGAAGCGGTAAGGAATGAGGAGAATGACAGTTGTAACATATAGTGAAGACAAAAACATGTTCCCTGAGCTCAGTTTTCTGGATTTTCTCATGTCAAACACCAGGAAATCTTCAAAGGATACACTGTTAAATGCAAATTTCATGAGTGCTTCAGATGAAGCATTCAAACAGATAAAAGTATCTGGCTTCTTCTGAGGTATGTAGATAGAGGAGCAGTGAGGTCTATATTTTCGCTGGGTGCAAAAACTGTTATTAATGAGGATTAGTTCTTGATGATCCTATATGTCTAACTTGTGATATTAAAAGAAACACATAAAATGGTGAAGACGTAGATGTTTATGAGCTTGTCAGCCAAACTCTCTGTCTAGAGTACTGTGCAAAAGCCAACCCTCATTTATTTATATTTAGCTGAAAATGGGAATTAGGGGCAGTGATTTACTGAAACATGGAAATATAGGCATAAGCAGAGATGTCTGGACACGTTTTCTATCAGGATGGTCCCTCAGGGCTTTAGTAACTTTGAGGTCCGACCTCTGAGGAGGCCAATCCATGCCTAATAGTGTCCCATTGTGTGTTTTTCTGTCCAGGTATGATTTTACTGCATTGGCGGTTTGGGATTGGGATCACTGTCATGCTCCATGTTGCAATCAGATGTTTTCTAGATTGTATTTGATTGGATGGCGGATCAAAATTGCACTTTCCTATTTTTTCATTCCCATAATTCCGTCAATTTTGACAAGATCTCCAACACCACCAGCTGAAATGCAGCTCCAACCGCGACACTGCAATACTCACTGTTCTGCCTCTCTCCCGACCTCCTCCATACATTTTTAAGACAATTTGAAAAATGTTAAAATTTCAGTTCTTCACTCCATCAGAGCTGTTGCAACTGATTTTCAATGTGGTTATAGTGTAATTTGGCACAGCTCAGCCTTTTCCCCTTGTTTCTCTTCCTTAAGAATGGCTTCTTGAGAGTCAGCCTTCGACTGAGACCTTTTCTGATGAGTGAACAGTAGATGGATCAACTGAAGGTCCAGATGCACCTCTTAGGTCCTGTGTCTGGTCTTTGCTGTGTTTCTTTCTCCTTGTTAAGGACCTAACTGCACCTACCTAACTCTTAACTTTTGACCACTTTTTAGCTAAAAGTTGTTTAGGAATCACCTTGTTGGTGTAAAAACACTATTTTCCCCTGTCAACCTGTTAAGTTTGGCATTTTGCAAAAAATTACCTAAAGGAATGTGACAGGCTGCTGGTAACAGAGCGCCTAAAGATACAATTTAAAATTGGTTCTTTGCTAAGTTGTCCGTTATGATTTGACACAACAGAGTTTAATGCCCTGAGTTTGGTGCCTCTTTTAATGCTTGAATGATTCACAGGTCAGTGTTAAGGGACAAGCAAACAACTGTGCTCTTAAAATCTTGAGGAGTGATTCGTCTTTACAACATTTTACACATGTTATAGTTGTTTGAATGTAATTGTGATGTTAAAAAAAACATCATATTAATTGTATGATCATGCCAAAATAAACTAGAGCCAATAACTGTAACCAAAACTGACTAGATGGCAGTATTTGTGCTGATCAACAACAAACAACAAAACCAAGACAAGCAGTAAATAACCAGCCAGCCATGAACAAAACATTTGGTTTGACCCCAAATCACTTTGGAGATTCTCGATAAAACCTATATTCATTTTCTATCATCATGTGACTCATGGTATTTTTCTGTTACAGACATGTCTTTGCTTTGCTGTCGTGTTCCCTGCATATGTTGTAAGTCTCCTTAAGGATCAATGATGGATACACCAGTAAGATTGGGTAACTGTTTCAAAACAGTTCAAAACAGTTTGATGCGAGGAAGGCACCCAGTGATGCAAAACAATCAACAGCGCCCCTCAAATGCATTCAAACTACAGGGTGGGCCATTTATATGGATACACTGTAATAACATGGGAATGGTTGGTGATATTAAAGTCCTGTTTGTGGCACATTAGTATATGTGAGGGGACAAACTCCTCAAGATGGATGTCGGCCATCTTGGATACAACTTTTATTTTTCCAATAGGAAGAGGGTCATGTGACACATCAAACTTATTGATAATGTCACAAGAAAAACAATGGTGTGCTTGGTTTCAACGTAACTTTATTCTTTCATGAGTTATTTACAAGTTTCTGACCACTTATAAAATGTGTTCAATGTGCTGCCCATTGTGTTGGATTGTCAATGCAACCCTCTTCTCCCACTCTTCACACACTGATAGCAACACTGCAGGAGAAATGCCAGCACAGGCATCCAGTATCCGTAGTTTCAGGTGCTGCACATCTCGTATCTTCACACCATAGACAATTGCCTTCAGATGACCCCAAAGATAAAAGTCTAAGGGGGTCAGATCAGGAGACCTTGGGGGCCATTCAACTGGCCCACAACGACCTATCCACTTTCCAGGAAACTGTTCATCTAGGAATGCTCGGACCTGGCACCCATAATGTGGTGGTGCACCATCTTGCTGGAAAAACTCAGGGAACGTGCCAGCTTCAGTGCACAAAGAGGGAAACACATCATCATGTAGCAATTTCAAATATCCAGTGGCCTTGAGGTTTCCATTGATGAAGAATGGACCCACTATCGTTGTACCCCATATACCACACCAAACCATCACTTTTGTTGTGCCAACAGTCTTGGAGGAATCCATCCAATGTGGGTTAGTGTCAGACCAATAGCGGTGGTTTTGTTTGTTAACTTCACCATTCACATAAAAGTTTGCCTCATCACTGAACAAAATCTTCTGCGTGAACTGAGGGTCCTGTTCCAATTTTTGTTTTGCCCATTCTGCAAATTCTGGGCGCCGATCTGGGTCATCCTCGTTGTGATGCTGCAGTTGCTGGAGTTTGTAAGGGTGCCATTTGTGAGTAGCTAATGTCCGCCGAAGCGATGTTTGACTAATGCCACTCTCCAGTGACATGCGGCGAGTGCTACGCTGTGAGCTCTTGCTGAATGAAGCTAGGACAGCCACTGATGTTTCTTCATTAGTGACAGTTTTCTTGCGTCCACATTTTGGCAAATCCAACACTGAACCAGTTTCACAAAACTTAGCAAGCAGTTTGCTAACTGTAGCATGGGAGATGGGTGGTCTCGTAGGGTGTCTTGCATTGAAATCTGCTGCAATGACCCGGTTACTGCATTCACCAGATATCAACACAATTTTGATCCGCTCCTCACGTGCTAACCTCTTCAACATGTCAATGGCTGTGAACAAAGAGAAACTTGTAAATAACTCATGAAAGAATAACATTACCAATAAGTTTGATGTGTCACATGGCCCTCTTCCTATTGGAAAAACAAAAGTTGTATCCAAGATGGCCGACTTCTAAATGGCCACCATGGTCACCACCCATCTTGTGGAGTTTGTCCCCTCACATACACTAATGTACCACAAACAAGACTTTAATATCACCAACCATTCCCATGTTATTACGGTGTATCCATATAAATGGCCCACCCTGTACAGTAACAAGCCTGTTTTGTTAACGTAGAAAGTAGAGTTATCTTTTTGTTAAAATGCAGGGAGTAAAAGTAAAAAGCTGACAGACAAATAAATAGTCAAGCAAAGTAAAAATACCTGAAAAGTACAATAAAGCTTTGATTATCCTCTGTTGCAGATGCAGACAGCTGGAGACCTGAAGACCGGGTAATCATTCCAGATATACTTCTTTGAAGTCTGCCGCCTGAGCGGATGCATGGTCGGCGCATTGTAATGTAAATTCTCCACAGGTCACAAAAACAGGCGGGCATGCGGACGTCCGCTCACTGTTTGATGTCAAACTTTACGTCTGAATGGGCTCTAGCCCATTCAGAGACCTGAATGGGCTCTAGCGAACACACTGACAGCAAAAGTATAATCAAGGCTTAAGAAAGTATTTGTACTTGATTATTTTCCCACCTCTGCATGGTGCGCTACATAGCTCCACTTCATGTCTCAGAACTCTTAAACTATTGAAAACCCAACTGTGTATACTGGGTTTTATAGAACATTTATAATGTCTTCTCTAAAGTTTTGCTAATGCCTTTTGTTTTCTTCTCAGTTTATGTATTTTTAGTATGTGGCGAGACTGCATCTTTAATTTGATTATCTAAAAAAAAATCTGTGCCCATAAAGAAACACATTTCTGTGATGCACCGTGCAACTGTAGTTTCGAAAGGTGTACTGAAAGTAGTAATAGTTTAAGTTGTTACTACAATTCTGATTTTTCAGTGATTTAAAAATCGGCTCATATTTTTTCATTGCGACAGAAACAGACGGATTTACTAACATTTGTTATTTATAGTTATTTATTTACTCATTTACGTTTTGTCTGACTGTGCTTATTGGTGTTTTATTTTGCAGAGTGCCCTCTAGTGGACAAACTGTGCAACATTAACGCTCATAACATGGTTGAAAGGCGTTCCTCTTGTCTCTTCTTTACTTTTACATTTTTATTTATAAATGCAGGCAGCTATAGATCAGTAAATATCTGATATCGATCGGTAACATTGGTCCACTGATAAATTGGGCTGTAGTTGTTTGCAGTGTCCAGTTTCCAGTCAGATCCACTCCTCAGGAAGTACAAGTTGAAGTTTCAAAATAAGACTTCACTAATCTGGATGATGTCACTATCTTTTGTCCATCTTTTACATACAGCCTATGACTGCACCACTCTTTTTTTCTGCCTTGTAATCGGTTGATAACATTATTGGGAGATTACTTTTGTCAGCTCCCTTATTCACAACACGTTCCCACAGTTTTACACTGCATGCCCTTCCTCACACAACCCCAAGAAGATCTCTGTCTCCTCCCAAGATTAGACTGGGGATCGTTTGCTTTTTAGGCAAATGTAAACCACCACACTATGTAGCACCTCGGTTGATAACATGAAAAACAAGTAAAGATAGTTATTCCCATACAGCTAGTCTTCTTCCCTTCCACTAAGATATGGATAATGGCACAGTTATTGCAACAGTAAGGATAAATTACCACACACAAGACCCACAATATTGTCCTTTGTGATATGGAACCTGAACACCTCATCATACATTACACAGTGCTTCAAATCATACTCACTGTTCATGTATAACAAAGTGTTTTCTTCCTTTATTTTGCAGCAGTGTATCAATCTGGCTCAAGCTCAGACAGTCTGGCGTTAGTATTCATAGCTTGTAGCCAAATCCAAACTTTTCACTGCAATCTTGTGACATGCAGCCCCGGAATCTATTTGATAACCCGCCACGAATAGGTGTTCCCTGCTTTGTCTTTGAAAAGTGATTGAAATTCCTCACACCTACACCCACTCATGCGCCTACCACCACAGAGGCACACAACAAACCTTACAGAATGCAATAAACCTCAAAGGATGGTGGTCTAAAACATAACTGTACAAACTAGATGTGAAAAGGAGGAATGTGGGGGGGCCAGAGCCGTGTGAATTTTCCATGTTTGGTGTGTTGTTTTCGAAACATCGAGCAGAAGCAGAAAATAGGATGTTTTTTTGTTTTTTTACAAAATGCAATTTATCAAGGTACAGCATGTGTTTTAGAAGCAACAGAATTAATAATCTCGTAAATTGTGCTTCCGTTTCATTTAATGAAGTTTATGAACAAGCATTGTGATTAACGCAGTGATTAAATACTTCTGCAACAAAAACATAAACCAGGATTTGGAAACAAAGCACGGAGTACAGAGTGAAACGCTCGTTACAGCACATATCTGATTCATGTCGGAAAAAATGGAAGAAAATATCTTTCACCTTTTGAAAAAAAAAGAAGAGTAAGTAATATCAGGTGGTTCATACTTGCCTTATGGCTTTACATTTTAGATTTACCGCCACAGTGGTGCAGCTTAATTCTCTTCTCCCTGAAGACTTCACTGACATTTTCCAAGGGCTTGCTTTCAAACTCTACTTTGATTAGTCAAGCAGATTTTAAAAGGAACTAATCCCCTTCCCTTCGAATTTTCTCTCTTTTTTTTATGAAGCAGTCAGCAATAAAGTCAGCAATAATACACAGTAACACAAACGGAAATCTGAAAATGATGCCTATATCTGGCAACAAACAGGGTGCTGATGCTGGTAACTGATCATTACAAGTGCAAAAGCAATGTCGTCTTAGATTTTACTCTGTTCATTAGAGTCACTTCAAAGGAAAGTACTGCTTCGCTCGGAAATTGTCTAGAGACTGCTGATAGTTAGCTATTCACTTTAGCCTTGACACATTACTGAAGGCAAACCGCTTTAAAAGAACATTTGTGGAATAGCTAAGTTTTTCCAGCACCACGTAAACATACATCTCGAACCTCTACTCCCACTTAAAGTCGTGCCCCACCATTTCATAGAACTTGACATTATAAGGTCGATAGAAGTCTCGCAGTTGCTCAATAGCGTCTCGGTCTATCTGCACATGAGTCCTCCCCTTTGACTTGCCAAGGCAGCGGGGCGAGCCGCTGCTCTCCGGCTTTTTAAGGCAGGGAAAACCCTTGGTGCGGTTGAAATAGAAGTGTTTGTCGGTGACGATGCGTTTCAGCCCAAGAAAGTCCTGCACCCGAGCCATCTCCCCTGCTGGGTCTGTGATGAGACGCTCTCCGCTCACAAAATGGATCTGAGCCAGAGGGAAGTAGTGGAGCCAGTTTTCAAGGTGCAAAGCATACAAGCCGATCCGAATGGCGTTCCAGGACATGTCAACGATTCCCAGGCTCTGATTCCTGAAGGCCAGGTCCTGGAAGCTCGGCAGGTCCGGCGTTTTGGATAACGTCTGAGTGTAGTCCGATATTGCTCGAGTGACGGGGTCTCGCACCACCACTATGAGCTTGGTGTCTTGGGACATGGTAGAAATCCGGTGTGGTGTCTCTTTTGTCACAAAGTAGCTCGGTGTCTTCTCCATTGTGATTTGGCTTTCAAGAGTTCTTGGCATTAAACCTCTGAATGAAAGATGAAAACACAGAATAGACGTTTCTCATTTACATTCGTGTTAATTTAGGATTTCTTTTAAAAAATACTAAACATTTGAGCGCTTAAGCAACCTTAAAAGCTAACAGGTTCACAAGCAAAGGTCACAATGCCCTTTCATTTCATTTGTCAAAGTAAAGAAAAAAACCTATGTAACATATCTATTTAGGGCAGGATTACACAAGTGAGTTGTGAAGGCATAAAGCTACCTTAAGTGAGCTTCGGTTTGGCCGTGAACTCAATTTCTTGATGAAAATCATAATAGGAGCACTGAAACAAAGTTGTAGTAGTCTGTTGTCACTGGAGACTTGTCTCACAGACAGCTCTCCTGTGCATCAGGCCTGCATGTTTCAGGAGTAATAAATCACCAAGAATGCAAACAGAACACGTATAGCAGCGACTCTGTTCGGTGACTTCTGGGTCTTCAAACTAGGCCATTCTTTACAGAGGTGATAGGAACAAGCAGGGCTTTGCTGAGAAAAACTTGAAGATTGATCGGAAGTTCTAGAGGAGAGAGCGGTTAATGATTATTTTCATTGTCAATTAATTTGCTAATCTTTATTTCACTTCTGTTTTTTCCCCAACTAATCCATTTCAAAATCTGTATTTTTTCCAGTGGTCACCAAAATGACTTCTCTCTTTTTATTATTAACAGTCTATAAGACTCAAATTTGATTCAAAACCTTAGGAAATATTTTCTGATCAGTTATATGACTAGTTTTCACTCTTTATTGCTGTGGCGCATTTACATTAAACAAAAAATCTGATAAAGGATCTTTTTGGTGTGGATTTGGTGCAATTTCCTCAATTTTTCAGTCAGAGCAACTCCTTGCTTGTCAAGATGGCATCAAAAAGCCAGTGGGTGGTATCATGTTGTCTACATCCATCTTTTATATACAGTCTATGGTTCTGTTAAGGCGCTTCTTTCAAACCATCCATTTAAGTGATCTGAGGTTGTATTTATTCTATCATTAGCTGCAATTTTTCAAAGAATGTTAAAATCTAAAAAACAAAAATAAATAAATAAATGGCAACAATACTAACAAGCTCATGGACATATGACAACATCAAAATTGACAGCAAATTTGTCTCAGCTGTAGAGACATGGCCAACCATCTGATGCTTAGTAAGATCACTTCAGACATCTTTATTCCTTCTTCTTGTTATTTTTGCCTTTGCATAGACATTGAAAAAAACATGTATGTGGCACAATCAATTAGCAAATTCAAGGTGTCAGTCCACACCGTTCATTTTGATTTATGAACGAATGTTTACAAGGAAGCTTCCGGGAAGCAGCTGTTTTATTTTGAAAGCAATCGGCGTCTGACCTTTTCTCAACGGCTTTGACAGCTGACAATCAACCTGCGGTAATGGGCGAGGGTTCACATCTGGAAGACACATCTCTGAGATAAAAGGGCTTCAACTGCCAACCATTGTGAAGAGTGCCAATTAGTGGAGATACTTTGAGTCTGTAATTATTATATAATACTACTGATACACATCCCTCCTGCAGCTTACATGACAGTCTATCATTAACATGAAATGCTCTTGAAAGAACCGGGGGATAAATACGAGAGCGCATCTCTGCGTAATTGCTCGTCTGTTACTGTATGCATGTGAGTGTGTGTGTTTTTTCATTTTATCATCAGCTAAACTTGTGTTTGCATACATACGCTTCCTCTAAATCTGTGCAATTATGTGCATGTTTAATTTATGGCTATTCGGTTTGATCATCAGTCAATCGAAGCAGTTTGTTAGGGATGCACTTTGTCCCTCCGCCAGGGTGAGAGCTGAGGATGTAGGTGATCAGTACAGTTTGATCACCAGTCAGAAAGATTACACCCCCCCCCCCCCCCCACACACACACACACACACACACACACCACCCCCCAATAAACTACCAAGGTGAAAATCATGAAACTCGAAGAATTGGTGGGGCACGGGCAAAGGAAGAACCCATTAAATTTTGGAGCAGATTTGAATCGCTTCCTTTTAACTTGTGAAATGGAGCACTGACCTTGGCTGAGGATGCGCTGTCTGAGTGCCCCTTCTAGTTTAAGGTGCCTTGGGTAGCATTTGAAAAATCAATAAATAATTCCCTTTCATGGCTGTCATGTTTAAATATTATAATAAACAAACAAGACTACAGCTGAGATGTCTAGGAGTTACAGCGGGCATGCAGGACGCTGTTTGCACTGCTCGCCTCCAGAGGTTGGATTTTATGAGAAATTTGATGAACTGCTCTACAGTATGTCAAAAAAAGAAGAAAAGGGAGAGAGAGAGCGCCACTCTCCTGCCAGTATAAACACAGCATATTCCTCAGAACTTCCCTGCAATAAAGCTTGAAGTGAGTCAATAAACTGCAGAAAACACATCCAGCATGTTTACCCAGCTCCAAGTCTGATATACACAAAGAAGCACCAAAACAGAGGGTTCATATTCATCACTGATTTTTTTTTAAGGTAAGCAGATGATTTTACATTCTATTATTATATTATTTTGTCTCTTTCCCCCCATGATTCCTTACCTTTTCAATTTTTTTTTCACTGTAAGAAATGTAAGTAAATATTAACCACTGCAGAAATGACACCAGAAAAAAAAAAAAAAAAAAAGGGGGGGGGGGGGGGGGGGGGGGGACAGATTCAGGCATAAAACAGAAGTAAATGAGGCGCTACACCGCTTACCTGAATTCCACTGTAATTCCCTATGTACCATGTGAAGGCACACGGTTATATTGGCCTGCAATCGTTATGACCTTTTAGAAAACGAAGCTGGAAATATAGTGTATCATTCTCCATAATTTACTATCATTAACATTTAGTTTGGTGGGAGAGAAACGGCCTAATCAGATATGCAGAATTATGCAAGCACAGCTGACTAGAAGCAACAAATTTCCAGACACACTCGTGGGTCTCTGCGGGAGCAGCAGCCACGAGAAAAGGCTGCTCTTTGACCAGTTTCTAGATTACATAAACTAGTTAAATTACTTAAGCTAAAACCACTTAAACCAAGAATCTTAAAGTCAGATATTGTGCAATAAAAACTGACTGAAGTCTAATCTGGTGTCATTTCCTACTTATTACTATGATTTATGATAAATTGCGGGATTTGTGGAGCAGATGGACACGCACCTGCACAGGTGAGACACACGTTGTCTTACCTGTACCACTCCAGGCCTCTGTCATAGTTCCTGTCGAAGAAGTGTGTTTCGGTTCCCGCCGCGCGCACATCCGGATGTATTCTTATGAACTCCAGGACGGCTCTCGTGCCTCCCTTTTTCACACCGACTATGATGGCATTTGGTAACTTTTTATTGCCGAACTTTAAATTGCTCATAGGCGGGCTGGGCGTGCCGTTCCCGGCGGTGTGATGAGCGAAATGGGGTCTTTGGTCGGCTTTCAACCGAGACGCCTCAACAGCGCTCAACCTCGCGTCCGACGGTAAAAGGCAGGAAAGGGATTTCTGAAGGCGCCTTTTGGCTCCATCTGCTCGCTGACAGCCGGCCGTCGGATCACCTGACGTTTGCATGATGGCACCGTCAGGGAATAGAGCGCAGTAGAATAAATATGAAAGGAAAAGGGATAACAAGCAGATGGACGTTCCTCTGAGCCGGTGTGAGAAGGGGAGAAGTCGACCGAAGAGGAGCACGCATGCCATCTCTCCATGAGTATGAACAGTTCATGATTTTTTTTAATTGATTTTTGCGTTCCGTCCTTTTATGATTGTCCTAGCGGCTCCACGGGCTTTAAAGAAGAAAAACAGCAGACTTCAAGTCTGTTACCACAGTCCATCTGAGTCCCATCGCTTCAGCTCCTTACCTGAAAAGGTATCTTTCCCTGCGCACCGAGTTGTGAAGCCATCCTATTTTAAAACTCCTGGACGCGTCCGTGGCCATCACGCATGGATGCAAAAGCTATGCGCGCTCTCTGGCAACTTGAGCGGACTGTCAGCTCCAAACCGGCTGAACGACAGAAAAATATTTCCACACAGTGACGTCACGGTGTCTTTGCATTAAAAATGGTAAAAAAAAAAAGAAAGAAAAGAAAAAAAAGATAAAAAGTATTCATCTGTCTCCACTTGCTCATCTCACTTTACCTTTTATCACGCTTCATACTAACATCTAAGCTCCGAGTCGACTCTTTGTTCGTTTAAAGGTAAACATACAGAATGTTTGTAAGTATTAATATTTGAAACACTTTATTAACGTAAAGTGAAACATTTTTGTTAATAAAATTAATAGTATTAGAGCTGATTTACACCAACACACCAGAAAACACGAGAGTAAAAATATCTTTAAATATCTATAATTTAACACTTCAAGACCCAGCAAGCTTTGCTCTTCCTGTTGGACCAATCACAGCACTTGTTCAATCTCTTCTGATGAGGTTAAATTTAAACACACTGAACACAGTTGTTTTTTTCCCCATTTTGTTTTAATGGTTCATGACCTTAAAACTGTATCCCGTCAGCAGAGAGTCATTCGAGTGTTCAGAAGGTTGGATAAAATCAACCCTCTAAATGTCCCAATGTGAGAATTTACTTCACACTCCATTACTGGGAAAATTAATCACCACCTACTAATGATCAGTTTCACTTTTAAGTTAAAAAAGGACTATGTGAGACTGATGTCTTATAACTATTCTGGTCTTCATTCATTTGATAAAGCATGATCCAACTTGTCATGCCATCTGAACTTTCGTGTTGTGTACTGAATTCCCAATTAAAAGTTTCCTTACATTAGCACAAACTGGCTGTAGGGGTGGGCAGATTGATCCAAATATTGATAGTATTGATACCAATATTTGTATCAGCTCGATATTTGTATCAGCTCGATACTAGCATGAGTGGATCGATACTTTGTATCCATCCTCTAAGTTAAGTATGTAGCCTTTTTGTGTTGACTGTCAGGCCTATTTTATTTATAGCCTATAGCACACTGTAAAAACAGAAGTTGACCCAGACACATTTACATTTCAGGTCTCAACAAACAAATAAACCCTACTTTCAAAATACATGAAAAGCTGAAAAGGTGTTTTTTTTATTGTGTTAACTAATTATTGTGTAAAGCCAAAATCACAGTGATTTAGTGATCATTAAAATGTGTTCAGAATTTGCAAATTCATGATGATTTATGTCATAAATTATAACAACTGCTCTCTCATACATAAGCTGCCTTCATAGGTTAAAAGTATCAGTATCGATATTGGTATCAACAATACTGTCCCTGTATTTACTTGGTATGGGATCGATACCAATATTTGCAGTATCACACATGTTGTAAGACTGGATTTTCTGTGGTCTCAGGGCCTCTTTGGACTGGTTTAGTTGTCCACTTTGCTCCTTGTATTGTTTTCCAGCTTCTATATCAGTAGTCTTGTTCCTGATCTTGTTAGACCTCCCCTCTCCTTGTAGCAGAAGGAGGCATTAAAGCATCGTTGTGTGGTCATACACTTCCTGATGACAAAAACAAATGCAGACAAGCTCACAGTGGAAAAAGAAGAGGATGAAAGCTCCCCGGACTGCAGAGACGCATGGGGAGGAGTTGAGGTGTCACAGTGGTGCTCCTGCGGGTGTCTGCGCCCAATCTGAGAAGCCTCTGATTAAAGAATGATTTATAGGGGCTGGTTGGAGAGACCCGCTTAGCAATCCGTCTAGTGAATGAGATTTTTCCTCAGGAAGAGGGCGGGTAAATCAAACCTCGGGGCGAGAAGCCTGCTATGCTCAGCGATGGGGCGCAGTGATTAAATGGTATAATCACCTCTGCCGCGTGCACAGCTTGACTTTTCAGTGGAACAATCAAAAATATTGTGGAGGAAAATCAGTTTAACCTCAGTTTCATTTACTGAACATACGGTTTATCTTGTTCTAGCTCATTACAGAGAAGGACAACCTTTTTTTTGACTGATATAAACTATGACAGAAGTGCAATGTGGAACAATCTAGTCAGTGCCATTTTTTTAAGGAAAAAAAAGATATGAGAGACCACCCGGGCTTTCCAGGAGCAAATTTAAAAGTGAGACATTCCCCTCCTTAGCCGTTCAGTTTAACTAAGACTCATATTTAGATTTGAGATTCCAGAGAGAGCGGTGGGGGTGTCAGGCTTGACAGCATGAGTCATGATCTATGTTTAGGGAATGAATGATGTGTCTGTAAATGCACAACATATTTCTTAAAGTGTTTGATTGTCTTTGGGAGCTCACTGAATACGGGTGCCAATGACCACTCACTCCATCAGCGGCACGGCTCATTTGTCAGAGGCAAGCGAAGCCTGGAGGGAGGGTTCGTCAGCTTGTCCCGACTCCGATCAGACACTGGGGGAAGATACAGATGAGCCAGGCAACTTTATATTAGAGATGGGTGAAGAATCACTCCCACAGTTTCTGTTCACACCCTCTTTGGGGAAAAAAAGTGCACACACAGAACTGTTTTGTTAAGTGACAAACATGTAGTCACACAGTGTTGCTTGTATATCAGGAGGCCAATTAACAACATTTTTATCTTCTTTTTTAATATACGGCTTGAAAGGAATGATTTATTCTTGACTTCAGATGTGCAAATTGCCATTCTGAACACAGCTGAAGGACTGATTCCAGATATTAGCGGGTGGCATCATGCACTGCAACTGGTCCGGTGTATTTTTGTGTCTTCAAATTCCCTTCTTTTTCAACATGCCCTTTTTAAGGGTTAAAAAGGGCATCCAGTTTTCTCCAGCTGTCAAATATATAAGGATCACTGGATAACATTTCTACATGACATCTATTTCCTTTCAGCATGCCCAGTAATGACACAACACTGACACCTGCCGGCCACACTTTGGCATTACAGGCAAAGTGCGTCATAACAGATAAGATCGCAAGTGAAAACGAAAGCAAGTCCTCAGCGTCAGGTTCCTGTATCAGAGGCTAGCAGTGAACGGAAGAACAACAACATGAGTAAAAGTAAGTTTAACTGCTTATATATATATAATTTCTAATCAGAAATAGGTTACTACCACCAAGGAGCTTGAATAAATTGTTTTATAGAATATATGTGTGGAAGTGAAACTACAATACTGTGCAAAAGTCTTGGGCCTCCCCGTTTCTTTAAATTTTGTCCCAAAGAGCTGTAATTTCATGTATCTTCTTTTTTGGTCTTAAGTGGTCTTAAGCCATAACTCTCTCTTTTGACGTTAGCTCCTTTTCACTCCTTTTCAGTCCAGTCTTTGTAGCTGACCATTTGGAAAGCTTTGTTTATGCCACCTAACACCGACCTATTAGCATTAGCAAGCATTAACAAGCATTAACGAGGCACCTAACTCAAGAGATGTACTGGTGTTATGCCAACACATAAAGAAAGCGAAGCAAATAAAGTCATTGTATCTTGCTAATAGGTGCATGTTCCAAAACACAGCATTTGTTCCTATTTTGTTAATTTAATCCTTGAAACACGCCAAAGATAACTCAGCTTAAACAGCATAAAATGGCATTTTTGCACCAACTATGTGACTGCTTAAAAGCTTGTTACAAGAGTGGAGGACAAAAGAATATGCGGCAAAACCTATATACAACAGGAAGATGAGTATCTGAAAGTCATACCTTTAAAACAGGAAAAAAAAAATCCAGCCAAGACCTGACACATGACCTGAGAGATCCATCTGGCTCCTCAGTTGTTCCATCTACTCTAAGAGAAATAGAGAAAAAAAAGGCTGAGGTATTACTGAAGAACTGGACTGAAAATCAGCTGCAACAGGTCTAATGGAGTGATGAATCCAAATGTTATGCCCCTAGCAGGGCCTCCTCCTGAAGTTGCTTGTGTGGGTGTGTCCTACTGTCTCATGCCTTAGGTGCCACCTTTTTATTTTGTACAGCTGACTCACATCAGCAACTAAAGGTATTTAAGCCCAGAGAAAGGTGAGCTCTGTAAACTCTTCTTTGCTTTTCAGTTAACTTACTGATGCTTGAGTTTTTGTTTGTTTTCCTTAAATGGTGATAGCGGCTTGCCCGTCTCTTTTAGTTGAGTTATTAATCGAAACTAATAAAACTCTTTAATTTAACAATTTTGCCTCCGTCTCCTTTTTCTGACCCGGACACTTTTTGTTACTTTCCCTCATCACCCGGACCCCTTTTAGGGGAACGTAACACCAAATTTGAAATTTTTGGTTCAAATCATTATCAAATCATGGAGGAGGTCAGGAGGCAAGGCAAGTTTATTTATATAGCACAATTTAACAACAAGGTGATTCAATGTGCTTTACAGAGACATTAAAAACCCAAAACAAATAAAAAGCATGATTTAAAATTGAAAAGGAGGTGAAACAGTGAGTTGTATCTATTTATCTGTAAAGCATGGTGAAGGCTCTGTCATGATTTAGGGCTGCGTTTAAGCCACTGGTGTTGGGGGTCTTGTCAAAATTGATGCAATTAGAATTGTAGAAAAGTGGCATCAGACTTTGATCCACCATCTGGAAAGCACTGATTTAAAACAGCTTCATTTTTCAGTACGACAATGATCCCAAACACTGCCAATGTAGTAAAAGCACATTAGAAAATACACTACTACAATACTCCAAAGAAAAATACACATTAGAACAACATCTGTCATGGATTGGCCTCCCGAGAGCCTGGACCTCAACATTATTGAAGCAGTGTGGGATCATCTTGGCAGAGAACAGAAAAAAGACAGAAACATCCAAAGAAGAGCTTTGAATGTCCTTCAAGAAGTCTGGAGAACTATTTAACTGTACAAATGATTAGAAAGCTGACTAAGAGAGTTCAGACTTTGTTGCAGTATAACAGCTGTCATACCAAATATTGACTTTCAAGCTTGTTACAATTATATTTATGTACTGTATTTCCAGTTATCTTTGCCTATGTTACAGTAAATTCTGCCACTTATTTAATTTTTTCCTTGCTTTTACATAATTTCATCTTGGAAAGTGAAAAGTCATACAAAAGATTAAATTGCTAAGTATAAGAGTTGTGTGTACTTTTGAGACTCCCTGATCTCTGGGATCCTAGAGTAGAACAACAGGGCCGTGAATAATCTGAACTCTGATGCTATTCATTTTTTTCTTCCAACAGAAAAAGTAACAATTTATTCACATGTTGATGGAGAGACGATGGGCTCTCATGAGAAATTTCTCAAAAAACTCTTCAAACGAGGAGCAATAAAAAAGGATACAGCTCATGATAGTGAGGCTGTTATTGTCTTCGTTCCCATTGTCAGTCGTTTTGAGACAGACATAAATTCAGCTTTATCAAACATCTCAGGTAAACACACCACAATCTATGATAAGTGTTTTGTTTGTTTTGGTATTTTTTCTGCACGTTATCACTCGTGTTTTCTGTTTGTCTGTCTCAAAGGAGATAAGGTGATCGTGGTGGCCTTGCATCACACCTATGACCCAAACTACACTGTGCCACATAACAGAAAGATGGACGACAAACTCGTTGTTAACTGTTTGTTTTATGAGAAGAAAGGACTTCTGTCATGTCCTTGCAACAAAAAGGCAAGGAAGATGGTCTGCAAAGAGGTAATTACACAAGTTACATAGTTTTTTAAGCAAAAAGTGCTGGATACACAGATACAAATAGACATGGATTCATTTGGATTTGCATCATTTTTACATGTATTGGTCAACAATAATACAGACCAGACTATACTGGTATCTTCACACTGGCTCGGTGTGCCAGGTGGTCAGTATGTTGTCACGCCCACAGGCAGAGGTGGAAACAGCAGTTTCCTCCAGATGTTTTCTGTAATATGAGCCAAATAATCTAATCTTGCATATACAATCTTCCCATTTGGAATATTTGAACAGTGCAGTTGGATCAAAGTTCTGATATTCCAAATTACACACATGTCCAATGGGAACACTCTCACTGCCTGCAGTAATTTCCGCAGTATTAGTTGTAGTTTAATTTACCCTGTACTAACTGCGATGCATTCATTATTTATTTATTTCTTGCAGCTGAACCTCCCAGGAAAACCATGGCAAAGAAACAAATCAAAAAAAGATCGTCAAGAAAACACCACAGAATCAGGGGAAAAAAAGAAAAAACAAAAACTGAAAACTGAAAACAACCAAAAATAATCTGCATAAAATTAAATAATTGCTTAGACACTTCCTCCAGGACTGACGTTTGTAAATTGCTTACTCAGTTTCGGTCCGATTGTACTATATTATTAATGAGTCTGCATGAATTTAATTGCTCATTATTTATGCTTTTTCCTTTCCATTGTGGCTGATCAATTAGCTTATTTGTTGCTCTGTTACTGAACAAACCAGTGTAGTTTGACTCGTGACACATTCTGCTCATTCAAATGTACAGAAAGGTTGCATCACATGTAGCCCTACCATGGCTTAATAAAGGAATTTTGTGATCCAGGCTTAAACTGATTCTGTTGTCATCTATCAGACTTCCTCATTCACAGTACACGAGGCTAATGTCAACATGCTAGCATGTCCAAAAACATTATGTTAAAGTGCTTGATGAACTTTTGGTCAAAATCATTGTATTTATATATTAGCTCATGAAATAAGCTAAATTCATGTAAATACTGTGCATTCAAGAACTCTTGAGATTTGTAAACCTAGTGGCGAAGTAAAGATAAGGAGCAAACAGAAGAGAATAAGACTTTACCCCCTTAGAACCATTAATATTTAATACAATGATTAATTTGAACTGTATTTTTAATAACTTCACTTTATAGGATTTAAGGTGGGACTTGACATAAGCTGTGTAATGTTACACCTGTTGGTTATAAATTTATGAAAATTGCTTTTAATTTTTTATTTATCTACAAAATTACAAAAGCAAATTTTCCAGTGTTTGTATTTCTATAGTCCATCCATTCGCTTCGGCTTATCCTTTTCAGGGTCGTGGGGGATGGTGGAGCCAATCCCAGCTGTCATAGGGCGAGAGGCAGGGTACACCCTGGACAAGTCGCCAGTCTGTCGCAGGGCTAACACACAAGGACAGACAACCATTCACACTCACATTCACTTGCACATTCACACCTAGTGGCAATTTGGATTATCCAATTAACCTATCCCCACAAGCTGCATGTCTTTGGATGGTGGGAGGAAGCCTGAGTACCCGGAGGGAACCCACGCAGACACAGGGAGAACATGCAAACTCCACACAGAAAGACCCCAGCCTGATGGTGGAATTGAACTCAGGACCCTCTTGCTGTGCGGCAACAGTGCTAACCACCGTGCTGCCTATTTCTATAGTAATATAGAATATTTAATCACCTGTTTCCTTCGATCACAATCACCTACTGGCTGTGAATGCACCAGACTATCACCAGTTTCTACATCACATCAAAGTCCAGGGAGCTGACAGGAAAAGACAGACATATACATCGTCATACCTGCTGTGTAATGTCTGGAAATGTCCAGGTTGCATTGCATGTGTAGATGTCTGCTTTTCTGGCTTAGGTTTCTGCAGCAGTGACTTTGCAGCCTTTGACTTCTCCTCCACTCTTCCCTTTGACTGGGGAAGCTTTAATGATAAAGATGTGTAGCGGAATAAGAATGACTTGCTGAAGTGTGCAACATTTGCCGAGGTACCGGCTTGGCACACGCTGGACACTGATATCCCCTGGGACATCTTGTAAATCATATGCTGATCTGTTTGATGGTCTGGCTTTGTGTGTTGCTGACTTTGTTGATTCACGGAGGCCTTGCATAGTAATAATCTGCTCGCGGAAGGTTAAAGCTCGGTATTCTCTCATGTATTGACCCAGATTTTTGGCAGGGTCTGTGGTTTATGTCATGATCTTTCTTGGTAATTTCATTCAGAGTCATTTTGCATTTTTAACATTTTACAGTCACTCTGCCAAATTTTCTTGACACAGCTCTTGAGACTTGCCTCAGGATTCTCTGTACCATGTTTCCTGCAATATATGGTCTATATCAAACCTCCAAGTGCATAGGCACATCTCTCAATGTGTGAAATGTTATGTTACATGAAATGGCAGGGACTCAAACTAAAAACAAACAAAGGAAGATGACTTTATTTTTTCTTTATAAATTTGAAAGAATTTATAGCTGTATGCGTAAAGGTTGTGAGAGTTAGCACACTGATCAGGGATAGTACTGTTTTTTCAAACTTTGTGTATCTCAACCACTCTAGCTCCACCTATAGGTAGAAATCGGCCACACATGCAACATCTGATAATGTGCATGCATTTGGCAAGACAGGTATGCCTGGATTCTCCAAGCAGACTTCATGGCATCCTATTATGACACTTTCTTCTTCCATATTTTGACATTTTTTGCATTTTTCATTTTTTCCAAAACAAAAGGGGGAGGGACGTTAAACCTTCTATTGTATGCGCCGATAGTCAGGCTGAAGGCCACGCATGGAATAAAGATATTTTTTAGCTATGCAAATGAATGAAATATAGTACAAAATGTTGCTGGTAAACTCCTTAAAGGAAATAACTCATAACTCATAATGAATGGTAATTGCACTACACTCTGTTGCTCACAAGATGGCAGTTGAAGATGATGTTTTCTCTGAGTGGAGCTCAGCTGGTGTTTAGGAGGCCAATATAAACAGAAGAAAACTCTTAAACTTGGTATTTTAGCAGTAAAGATAAAAAAGAGGAAAGAAATTAAGAAAATGCAAGTGTTTTACAAAGTGACAATGTTTAAGGAAAAAATAAAATAAACATAATAATTATCTTAAATAGGTTACAAATTATATTCATGGATGAAATTTGGTTGAAGCCGGATGACTTGAACAAATATTTGGACCTAAACGTTGTGTCAGTATCCACCTTGATGTTAGCACTTCACTATCTTACACCCACATTCACAAAACAATGACTGGAAAACAAACACACAAGTTTAACTTTCCTCTTTCAGTTAATCTTCTCGCCCTCGGTGAAGCTGTGGATTACTTCCTCCTTGGATTAGCGCGCACACTGCGGGCCCACATCTGCATACGAACGTGGCAGCACGCCAGCGCACATCCAAGTCCTCCAAATCATATGCACAAACACACTGTGTACAAACCAAAACTGAGTTCTCACAGACAGGAAGTGATGTCACTTCTTGTCTCCAAGGAGATGGAGGCAGTTGCTAAGATACTGTGACACCAGGATTTTTCTATGTGTTTTTTTCTTTCCCTCTCCCTCTCCAGCACGCGCGCGCACACATACACACACACACACGTGCACGCACAGGGATATCGCCACGAATAAGTAGAAACTCTCTCGCATCGCTCTTATTCTCTGGCACCAGATGGCAATGAGCGCCGACTCAACTTTTTTTTCTTTCTTTCAATAAAATCTCTAAAAATAACTGAAATATAAGTTGGTTTAAAATTTCACTTGAATGCCGTTGGGACCACTAAACAGATCACCTGTGTGCTCCGACTGAACCAAACGTCAGAGGTGCTGCTCCAACAATTAGCGACATTTTTATTCTTCGTTTTGAACTATGTGCAATTACTCAGTCACCCACTTTCAGAGCGGCGAGGCCTGTCGCTCCTAAAACGATACAAGTGACTGATGTGTATCAGCACCCCTCCAAAGCTTCCACACAGTGTGAGCTGCACCTCTCTAGTGCTATCAGCATGCCACATATGTCTTGGCAGTAGCATGTTGCTGCCAAATCCTCTTCACCCTCCCCTTCTCCTCCCCTGTGGCTCCTAACACAGCATTAAGAGTTTATGGGGTTTGGGTTGTATTAGAAATGCCATGTGCCCGTCTTCTGGATAGCGGGATTAGCTCTCTCTGCTGTATTTCGTGTCCGAGAGCCTTCCTGCACTGATGACACAAGCAATACAGCAATGAGCGTTTGTTCATTTACTGTGCACAAATGCATGTCCTTCTCCCTCTCTCCAGTCCACCGCTCCTACACACACGCTCAAGGGTGCCTGCGCACACACAAGCGTACTATACATGCATAAAGGGAATATCAGATACAATGTGCAATGACACAGTGAGGACATAGAGTAGAAAGTGGGGGGAAGAAGGAGAGCAAAGGCACAGGGTGGGTTTGGCAGGGGCGGCATGGAATCATTTTAAATGGTGCGGGGGATAGAAGGCGAAAAAGATGTACGGAGAGAGGAGCCGAGAGTGGTGGAAAAGCAGTGAAAGGCGTCCAGGGCTGGATGAGAGACGGAATATGGGCTAAGATTTTAACATGAATGAGAGGGAATGAGGGAAGAGGAAGAAAGAGGGAAAGGAGGAATATCCTCTGCACCACTGTGTGACTGGAAATTTAATAGAGGGAGAGAGATAGAGTGAGAAAGAGAGGGAAGGAGAGAGAGGTAGATGGGTGGGAGAGAGAGAGCCAGAGGAGGGGGAGGGTAGAGGAAGAGAGAGGCAAAAGGCACAGAGACCTCATTGCTGTGCAGCTTTCAGTAAAAGCTAGTGGTCGTGAACAATGCTCACTACGGCATTCACCGAGAGGGAGGGTAGGAGCAAGGGAAAGGGTGAGGGAGGGAAGGAAGGCACGCGAGAGAGAGAGATGGAGGGAAAGAGAGAGTGCATATATCTCGGGGGTCTTTCTGAAGCATCACTGGCCTTTTCTGTCCTTTGACCTTTAGTGTGAGCTGAGACAGACCAAAGATGCACTGAGATTTATTTTTACCCACAAAGTAGTCTTTGGTAGTTGTAAAGCTGCAAAGGGGGGTTCTCTTCTCCTGTACTTCAGACACATGTGGACACATACATGACAATGCTCAATGGAGGGAAATCACTTATGAGCTAACATCTGTTTAACTGGCCACTTACTTGGTCATACTGTTCTCAATTCACTAATTACTTTACGCTTCATGATGTTGGGTAGCCAGCTGAATTGAAAACCTTAACAAAATATTTCATGTCTACATTTGCAAGGCTCAGATGTATGGTTTAATTCACGCTCAGGATCTTCACAGGCCTGCAGTGTATGTGTTCTACATGTTTGGGTGCTGACAGGAAGTAATAGTGCTGGTGGCTTCCTTATTTACATCTTAAATCTAACAAGTCCAATACAGAAGCCTTTCAAGAGGGTGGGAAGGCTTGGAGTAAACACTCATATGCACAGTCTGCAGAAAGCAGGCCTCATTGATTTGCTAGATATAATCTTACAAAAAAATGCTTTTGCTAGCTATGGGAACATTACAGAGTCTACAAAACTCTTTCAGTGAATCAGAAAGGTTTATTTCTGTTAATATTTGGTGGCTTTTAAAAGAAAGTGCCCATGAAATAATAATAAAATAATAACAATAATAATAAATGCTCAAAATCTCACTTGATAGGGAGAAACGAACTGACTCAGGTTACCCTCCCGATCATACAGTGCTGCTGAGTCATATTAATAAATATGTGACTACACTGCTACTCATAACAAGCCCAGAGCTTAAGTTTCACCGGGGGATGTAAGACACAAAACACGCGGAAAGCAAACACGTGAAACATCTCTCATTTTGGAATCCGGCTCTGAACGTTCACTTTAATACACCCAAAGAAACGCAGCCACATCCACGGGTCGGTGCTCCCTCGTCTCTTCTCCTAATGCTGTCTTAGTCGGATTCAGACTGAAACATACGGAATGTGCGTAAAGAGCCGCTTATGCTGGACGCAAACTGCTCTGCCCAGCGGGCGCCGTCGCGTTTGCTACCTGCGTTCCTCTCCAAGGATGATAAGGCGCATCGATGCACTCGTCCCCGACCTCGTTCCTCCGTGCCATAATTATAACACCATTTTTTTCCTCGGCGATCCCGAAGCCGATCTCTGTTTTTTTCCGCGCGCACGCGTGTGTGTGGATTGTGTTCATCTTTAACCTGCCATCACTGTAGCCCCCCGCGTTGCGTTGGCGCTGCGGATCTAGCCTACAAGAACAAGAGCCAGCTCACAGCCGTGGAAACAAGCGAATCAATTTAGGGAAGAGCAGGGGAAAAAAAGAGGAGAGACTGATAGCGAGGTTGGAAAACTGACGATCGGAGAGGGGGAGAGAAAACATCGACCTCACGCCGCAGACGCCGAAACATTAAGGTAGGCTATTTTGGCTGTACAGGTAGAAGGGAGTGAAATGGCTGGCGTAATTATTACATTTGTTACCTAATCGAGAGTGATGCTGAAAACAGTCATGCGATGCCAAAGGAGGGGACAAGAAATTGAGTGTGGCAAAAAGCTGAGATGCATAACAATTTAAGCAAATAATTAACATGAGCACACAGTCCACGTCGATGCCAGTGGAATAAATCTGTGCTAGTTGCATTAAAATGAATCGCTTCTACGCGGAAACCTATGTATCGCACATCTACACAGGTGATATTTCCCAGTCAGCAATGAACTTAAAGGTTATTTCGCGTGCAGTCGTGTTGTTATTCCGCCGAAGAGAGGATGGATGCAAGCCATTTTGTAATGCAGCATGTGCAGAATTAGGCCTATTCAGAATTTCAATTGCGTTCCCGAGAAGGTGCGCCGTAGTGAGCGCAGCTGCATAGATGAATAAGGCCATTCTGTTCAATTGTAGGAGATATTATGCTACAGGCTATATGATGAGGATAGATTGCAGATCAGAGGTTGAGACTGCAGGGTAGAAAAACATGGGCAAGTTATGGGTTTTTGAGATGTGATGGAAAAAAAATAAGAAAAATAGGGGGAAGAAGAAAAAAATACAACAACTTGCAATTGTTAAAAGTCTGAAGACGTTTGCCACGAGCTTGTCATTTTCTCTCTCTCTCTCTCTCTCTAACAGTGGTTGATGTATCCATACTGGTGAAATGCGTCCCATCCATCCTACCCCAATTCCCACGTCCTGAATCAATCTGGTGTTGTCATAGTTACAGTAGATGATCTTGGCCCTGCTGCACCTGTGTCGCTTTGTGTTCATCTTGAGCATCTGTAAATACATGAGGTCTAATTGGGGCTTGTATTCAAAAAAGCAACCCACAGCCTCAGTTTTTATTGAAAACAACAGCACCGCAATTTTTTTCTCTCCATTTTTCTGTTTTTTGGCCTCTTCATAAACCTTAATGACAGTTGTGGAGTGGAAGACATTGATACAATCAGGCACTCGCGATGATGTGATTGGTTTGTAGCAGTTGGTCAGCAGCTTTCAGCTAATTTGTCTTTTAACGAGTGAGCGATCTCTCAGGCCTGATCGAATAATCAATATCTACATCGTTGCAATCTGCTTTTGACACGAACACAAAGGGCTAAAATAAAAAAAACAAAAAAAGAAAACAAAGAGAGAGAGAGATTCATTTAAGTGAAATTGGTTTGAAGAATTTAATGTGGCCAATGTTTCAGCTATGTCAAGAAGCCCTAGAAAACACATTTTGCACAAAGATCAGAAAGAAGGCCAACTGCGACAGGATCAGATGGGCCAAGATTCTAGAAATAAAGACCATCGCGGTGTATTTTGTAGCTCTCGAGCTCTCCTTTTGTCGAGAACTTAAAGATGGCAGGTGAAGTCAACAGGCATGTTTGCAGGTTCAAGGTCTCTCCCACAATACAGCTCTTTACAATACAATGTGGTGCTCTCCGCTGACTGGTTGCACCACCTCATTTAGTGACATTTCCCATGTAATGCAACGAACAAATGCAGCTCAAGTGCTTAACTGTACTTAAGGGAAAAAATGCTGCATTAAACAACTTATTGATTACAAGGGCCAGCGGGTTTTTATTCAAGGGGAATGCATCTTTCCCTCAGTGATGCAATGAAGGAAACAAGTTTGTTTTAAAAAAAGGCTATGTGTGGGGCCAAAACTTCACCATTAGTTTACATTTCTTTCTAGACTTCAAATGTCATGAAAGTGGCTGGAGGAATTTGGAAATACTTTCCATCCAGCTGTGTTTATATGATACTTTGAACACCGCTCAATCTAAAAGAAAAAAAAAAGGGAGGAAAGAAAGGCATAACACCACCATCACTGTGTGTTTTTAATGAAGTAGCAGCGTATGAAACACTGGTACTTCTTTGGCCGGCTGAATATTAATGATGTTTTGCTTTGATGCTTTCATGAATCATTGCAACTATCAGACCTCTACTCTGAATCAGATACAATTCTGATGTCTAAGAGAGCCAGTCAGATTATTGAAATGCATAATTAGCTGTGAGATGGGGATGAGTGGGAGACTCTTCAAGGAAGGACAACAGTTTAAAGAGCACCATAATGAGGACTGGTGCAAAGGAGCTGCTTACTGTAATATTTAGGTTTATTTGTATTCACACGTCTACATTCATTAGCTTATCTGGGATGTACATATGTGCTGTCATTTCTTTGTGTCAGTTACAGTTACGATGGTTGTAGATCTGGATGTGGGCATGTGTCGAAGAGAGAGAAAGAGACAGGGCGAGAGAGTCAGTGGGATGTGCAAAGCATCTGAAAAAAGTCTATTTTTAGCATACATTCCCTTACGAGCTTTCTTAATAGCTGCTTTAACTTCTTCGAAGTATGTTTTAGCTGAAAACCAATGTTGACCTGATCTTCAGACCTTGACCATTAAGATTCGTTGCAGATTTGTTCCTGCTGTTGTTATGCTGAAGGCCAAAGTTCAACCTTGTTCTGTCTCCTATGAACAGAATTCCAAAATTCAGCTTTGGCTTTTCTTACCGAGTGTGTTATAATAGCAAATCCTGCAAGCATACACTATAAGCTTTGAGTTAAATGCATTTTGATTTAGACAGCAAAGGCGCTGTTTATCCATTTTGGACACAAAATGTTGATCAAGCTCAGCTAAACACAGTAATGTGGAATAGGGCACTGGACAGTAAAAACACAAGATGGTGAGTGAGCAGGTTGCCACAGCAACAGTGTTTCTAGGCGCATGCATCGTCGCTGCATAGGAGAGGAGATGCTAAGGACTGCCATGGAGCTGCTTCATAAAAAAAGAAAGAATAAACAGTTTATTACATTAATAAGAGATTCTGTTATTTTTAAAAATGCATCCAAGAGTTATTTTAAATGCCGTATCGATAGAGGTGACATTGTGTTTATATTAGTGTCAGGAAACAAGGATCTTTTATCATTTGTTCTCAGACATGACAGACTTGTGACTGCCAGAGTCATAGTGACGAGAATTATGTGCTTGAGAAAACAATGAGCACTTTCTCTTTCTAATCATTATAAGGGGAACAGCCCAAGCATTTCTAAATTTAGTGAGTCTGCTGATGCTCGCAGCCATTTCTGTTTCAAGATGTGTGTGTGTGACACTCGATTAACCAAAACAAGGCTTTTGAAAAACACAATGCACATTCAGGAATTCAAAACCCCCCCAAAAACAAACAAACAGAAAAGCTTATTTTGCACCATTTTTTCCCTCTTTCTGTATAATCCAGTTGTCACATTCATGTCTGGTTCATCAGTTTTAGTTGTTGGGGGAATCTTGTCCGATTTAGCGTGGCATATTGGGCACCGCATGTGCATTGCAGTAAAATGTCAAGAGTCAATAATCATTCCTTCATGTCTTAATTGCTAAACTACTGCATGCAGGCCTCATTTGTTACCTCATTTGTAATGCTGTGCTGCTGATTCATGATGGATTGCATGAATTTCTGCATTAACCTTAGGGCCACATGGACTTGTAACTGCATACAACCACTTTGCATTCTTTGGGAATGTGAGAGTCTACCTCTGTCAGTGCGTATTTGGCTTGAAGAATGCCAGTATCATAAAGTGGATGCTGCAGCACTTGTGACCCAACTTGCAGTTTTAGAATTTTGTGGCCATTTCAGACCATGACCCTGATGTTAGGTTTAAACCTAAATGGCAGCTGACTCAGTGGTTGATAGACACGTCTTCAGAATAGAAGATTGTACCATTATTCCAGAGGAGATATTGGTGATATTTTGAGATTTTCAGTTCAGTTCTGCTAATAGTCGCATGTGTGTGTGCTAGGCTTGTAAAGTAAATCTTTCTGCACTGTGCACTCACTTGACCTCCTTCCTCTCTCTTCTTTTGTCTCTTCCCTTACAGGGAGAACCAACAGTCTCCATCGTGACAACGCTTTCACAAGCAAATCCTCCCCTAAATTTGATTTCTCTTCTAATAATTGTCATGGGAAGAAAATGCAGAGTTCTCTAAAATGAAAAATTGAGAAAGCCCAAGTATTTGATTACCAAGGAACTATGAGCAAAAGCAAAGTAAGAATCTATTATTGATAAAGTCTTTAATATAGCATTGCACTTTTTCCTCAGTTTTTAAGTGGCTGCTTGAGGGAGCAAAAGAGAATCAGAGCGTTAAATATGAACATCAAGATAAGCACCTAAAGTCGCTTGATTGGAGGTGACCTATCAACTTCTTAGCAATAGGGGTAGGTCATGACTCAGTTGCCATGCGTGTTGTCATGGTGACCAGTCCAGGTACCCCTTTCCCCCTCCTCTGGTTGGTCCAACTTTTGTTGTGGTTTCACAACCATGGACCTCAGCTGACAGAGGCAGCACCCCCGTGCCCCTCCCCCTGTATCTGCTCCAATCAGGCAAGCCGTGTCATCTGTACAAGGAGGAGTTTAGATCAAATCCCTGACAGTATTTCAGAGAACACAAGATACCTCAATCTACAAGAGAACTCAATTCAGGTAATTTTGGTTTCATCCACAAATGGAAAACACATTAAGAATTTAAAGATATATACCTTGAGGGCATTATGTTTAATTTTGCTACAATATGCCTCCATTTTTTTGTTTCCACACTAGGTGATCAAGTCTGATACATTTAAGCATCTGCGACATTTGGAAATCCTCCAGCTCTCAAAGAACCACATCCGACAGATTGAGGTGGGAGCTTTTAATGGTCTTCCTAACCTCAATACACTGGAGCTTTTTGACAACCGTCTTACAGTGGTGCCATCCCAAGCTTTTGAGTATCTAAGCAAGCTAAGGGAACTATGGCTAAGAAACAACCCAATCGAGACGCTGCCGGCGTTTGCCTTTCATCGTGTTCCCTCTTTACGGCGTCTTGACCTAGGGGAACTCAGGAAGCTGGATTTCATCTCAGAGGCTGCCTTTGAAGGTCTGATAAACTTGCGCTTCTTGAATCTTGGCATGTGTGGCTTGAAGGACATACCTAACCTCACCCCATTAGTGCGACTAGAGGAGTTGGAGCTATCAGGGAACCAGCTCGGGATAGTCCGGCCTGGATCCTTCCAGGGTCTAGTTTCACTTCGCAAGCTGTGGCTAATGCACTCCAGAGTGTCAGTCATTGAACGCAATGCCTTTGATGACCTCAAAAACTTGGAGGAGCTGAACCTTTCTCACAATTCCCTGCATTCCCTGCCTCATGACCTCTTCACCCCTCTGCACCAGTTGGAGAGGGTACATCTAAACCATAACCCTTGGGTTTGTAACTGTGATGTTCTCTGGCTCAGCTGGTGGCTGAAAGAAACAGTTCCCAGCAACACCACTTGTTGTGCTCGCTGCCACGCACCCCCAGGTCTAAAGGGCAAGTACATTGGAGAACTAGACCAGAGCCACTTTACCTGCTATGCCCCAGTGATTGTTGAGCCACCCACTGACCTCAATGTCACTGAAGGCATGGCTGCTGAGCTGAAATGTCGTACTGGAACGTCAATGACCTCTGTGAACTGGTTCACTCCAAATGGCACGCTGATGACCCACGGATCATACCGAGTTAGGATCTCAGTACTCCATGACGGAACACTGAACTTCACAAATGTGACCATGCAAGACACAGGACAGTACACTTGCATGGTAACCAACTCTGCTGGAAATACCACTGCATCTGCCGTTCTCAATGTATCTGCTTCGGACCCCAGCAACACCTACAGCTATTTCACCACCGTCACTGTGGAAACACTAGAGCCAAGAACTGACGAGGAGGAGTCTGCAAGACAGTATATTAACGAGACCTTCATAGATTTTCCTAATCCTACTGTCCACCAACCTGGTGTTACTATAACGCCTTCTCTCTCTTCTCTCTCCTCACTGTCTCCACGAATCAATAGAGCTCCTGAAAATACAGTGACTGAGCCCCCAGAACATGTAACTAACATTCCAGGCCTGGATGATGTAATGAAAACAACTAAGATCATCATTGGTTGCTTTGTGGCCATTACTTTCATGGCAGCAGTAATGTTGGTGGTCTTCTATAAACTCCGTAAGCAACACCAGCTACACAAGCACCACGGCCCAGCCAGAGCCATTGAAATTGTGAATGTAGAGGATGAGATCGGAGCCGGAGCAGGAAGTGGCATCTCAGGTGGTTCGACAATGAATTCTGGAACAGGTGGAGAAGGAACCCTACGGATACATCATCCAGAAATAGTCAACCTTCCCAACATTGGTCGTACCGATACGCTAAACCATTACTACAAGACACATCATTTCAACAACAATGTGATGGGTCTTAGTATTGGCACTGAAGGGATGGGGCCAGGAGGGATCCTGAGTAACAAGAGCCAGCAAGGTCAAGATATCCCTATCTCCTGTACCTCTGTCCCGATCTCAACATCCAACTTGCTCACCTCATCAGGCAACGGCACCAACACCCTCCCCAGTTCGATGTCCCCACCACTGCCTATGTCTCTGCCCATGCCTACCATGGGCTTACATGGATCGATCAAGGGTTTCATGGGCCAAAGCCAGAATCCACAAATGGAACCTCTTCTTTTCAAGGGGAGTTCGAAGGAAAATGTACAAGAGACTCAAATCTAACAGCAAAAGTGAGAGTATCGAGTGAGAGTGAGTGAGAGTGAGCGAGAGTTGACGACAGAGAGGGGATTGATCTTGGGTTTATGCGCGGAATGATTAGACACTAGAGTGCACTGACATTACACTAGGAAAGAGGATAGACTGAAACGGCAATACACAAACACATAGACTTATTTGTGACAGTGTACTGAGCCAAGGATTACCACAATGGCCCACTTGTGTTTGTAGTAACGATCATGGCCATGGAGATCAAGGAATGGACATTGCTACAATGTAAATCTGTGCCAAAGCAAATGTTTTTTGCAGTTTCTACAAGCTGTGTTCTCATAGGAAAAAAACTAGCCTTTCAGAGTAATCAGTCCCCAAACCGTTGTTGGCCAGCAGAGTTGAAAGACACGCACAGCACTTGCCACACTGAAGACCAGAGATATTGCAGAATAAAATCCAAGAGACATTTTTCTTCCTCAAAAAAACACGAGCCACATTCTCTCTCTAGTGACTCAAAAGACTCCCTCAAGGTGAAAATTATGTAGGCATAAATAGATGGACAAAAGGGTACAGTGCAAACTACTGTGAAAAATCCACAAATTATATAAATATATTTTCATCTAAATATGTATCATTGCAGACTCTGATGCAGACATATTTTGGGGTGGATGTATAAGCTGGTATAGTTTGTTTCTTTGTGAATAATCAGGGGCGGCGATAGTTGAGGTTTGTTATGATATGTTTTAAGTTTGGCTACTTCTCAGAAACATAAGGGCTCAATTGCAACACTCATTGTGAATCTTTGAATTGGCTTTGTGGCATAAAGTCCATTTAGGTTGTATTACAGTAAATGCAGATCTCTGTTTGACAAACTTTTGTCTGTTGTTTCAGTAATAATCATTACAAACTTTTGTGTTCTGAAAGTGTATTATGTATTTTGTAAAAGCCAGCTTCTTGGTATTTGAATTGACAATTCTGATACTTAAATGCCAGCATCAATTAATGGTAAAAACAAACACGAACAGGTAATCCAATGCAATGACCTGTAAGGGTAAATTAAAGTGTTGACAATGTGTTATTTGAATCAGATCAGTAGCCAGATATTTGCTTTTAGACTGGAATTTGATATGATCTCCTTGCTCGTGGTTACCATAATCATGCCATGAAATGCTGTCATAAGGATGAGTCGACATCTATCTGCAGCAGCTTTCAAGAAGGGAGTGAACATCCATCTTAAGAAGATTGGAATGAAAGGAAATGTACAGTATATTAATAATAATAATGTCTGGTTGTATGACAATTGTAAGATCCACATTTTTAAAGTGTAACTTTCATATGTTAAATGCCATTTACGCTTCTTGCGTTTCAACTATGTATTTCTTTATTTTTGTTAGTTTGATATAATGTGTACAGTTGTCTAGCCATGTATCATTACGTGTGAAATAAATCAATCATATATTGGGTTGTATCGGGTCAATATGGCAACCACGCAGGTAAAGAGTGAGACATTGTGCAGTTCTCTGTGCTAAAACCTGGATTGAATGTATGGTTAGTGGTTTAGCCATTAGTCACCCTGGTAATGACACGTACTGTCTGTCCTGTTAACGCGGTCAGACGGGCTTTTAGCGACTTGCCTGTGGATGGGCTACACTTCTGGTTTTGGAAGATGAATGTTTTCATGATCTAATCCTTTAATGAAGGCGGGTTTGTCAAAAATTAGTCTTCGCCCATGGTAATTCTTCTGCTCTTGTGCTGACAAAGTTTGAAATGTGAACAGACAATTAAGGAAAAGTAATGTTTGTTGCAATTGAGCGCAAACTGGACAAGTAACCAGTTATTCCAGAGACAATGGAAAATCAGTGTTGACTGTAATGAAGGTCTAATTTTGCTGGGATGTGTGTGTGTGTGTGTGTGTGTGTGTGTGTCCCTCAAAGCTACACATTGTATATGCGGTATTTTCTATTCAAAAGAAGGATTTTGCCATTAGCAATGAGCTCATGCGTTCTGGAAGAAGGCATAAAATGAAGTATTGATAGTAACAGTGATGATAATAAGAGTGATGCTGCTAGACAAAATCCAGAATCTGCTCTCACATTGTTATATCTGTGAAAGGAACATCTTCTAATGCTAGCAAGCTAAGGCATTTTTCAAGTATGCCTTGAACATGTGTATTGATTTTTTTGTAACTTGGATTGTCTAAACTGCAGCCATTTCTCTATTATTTCTCAACCTTATGTTATTATTTCTGGTCATAAATATAATTTAAAAAAAAAACATAGTCAATGTAAATCTGCAACCTGTCCAACAGATTTAGAGGGCAGGATTTGACTGTATCCCCACAGAGACACAAAAAGAATATAAATGAATTCTAAAGACGTAACATATGGCTGCCCCCTTGATGTGCTACATTTGGTGCTCCGTCGTCAAATTTCAAAGAGCATACTAGATACCTCCTTGTGTGCCGGGAATGAGGGTACATTTCTCCACGTTAACCGTGGAACAAATCTTTTACCTGAACATTACTGTAGCAATGTTTTATTATGATGATGATGACTCACCTAATCAGCATGGAAATGTTCCTTTCAAATCTCTGAGCATCCGTAAAACACGACATGCAAGGTTATCATCGTTATTATTAACGTTTGAAGGAAACGCAGATGGCTTTTGTTGCATCTTAGTATTGTGGCTGCCATTGTACTCTGTGTTCGATGCTACTGCAGAGAAAGCTCATTCTCGTAATGTTCAGAACTATATGACCCCTTTTAATGAAGTTGACAAGCTTGAGACTGTACATACCGATCATCTGTACCTAACTGTATTATTGAGTTTGGCTACAGATGGAGTTCTGACATGTTTGTATCCTCTGCATCACCCATTGCTTACAATGGATGCTTCTGTCCAAGTGACATTTATTGGTTTGTTGGAGGCAAAACTCCTTAATGAAATGGATTATGGTATCTGAGACACCAAATTGCGAGACAAGAAAGTGGACTGACCTTTTGGTTCTTTAAAGGTAAGCTGTTCTGTTTGATAAAACAATATAAAAAAGATAGTCTGCTTTAAAAGATTTGAAAGAAAAATGTGCAAAACAACAGAACTTTTAGATTACTTTACACAAAAAAACTATATATAAAAATGTCATGTGTTTTCTTTTCTTTTTCTTTTGTGTTTTATTTCCAGTTGTTGGTTGTATCTTAGTATGTGGTATTATCAGTTTGGGCCTTTATGGATTGTCATTAAATGTCATTTTTTCCCCCCTCAGAAATTCATCCAGGTACACAGTGTGACAGAAGAGTGTATTTCTTGAGTTATAGCAAAATCAACATGTGCAATATTTACACTTCAATGACTGTCATGCAGTGACTGAGAGGTATATTATTTCGCTGTTTACTATTTGTGTGATTTCAGTTTTCTGCTTCCTGTAAGGACATAGTCTGTTATTAGAAACATACCACTTTTCTTTTTTGTTGTGATTTCATCCTACAGAACACAACCACAACTATTCTAAATATGAAATGCATTAACAAGTTTAAAATGACAAATGACCTTTCAAATAAGTTATTGCGTGAACTTTTATAATATAAAATGAAAAATATGTCAAGTATAATTGTGTTTAAACTTTATTTTCTGACCTACTTTTTGTTTACTACACACGTTTGCTTTTTCAGAGGTTAATCAGGAAAGAGGAAATACTTTCAAAATAAGGTTTTGGATCAACACTATGGCTTGCCCCAGTCATGTTATAAAATAACTCGATTTATAAGTATCTTTTAGTACGGAAATATAATTTCCTTTCTTACAGAATTATAGCAAACATGGCTATATACACTCACTGGTCACTTTATTAGAGTTAGTACAGGCTGGGACCACCTTTTGCCTTCAGAACTGTTTTAATTCTTAATAGCATAGATTCAACAAGATGCTAAAAGCATTGCTCACAGGTTTGGGTCCATATTGACATGACATCACACAGGTGATGATGATGTGAAACCACATTCCAAAGCCTTAAAATTTGGGGACAGTGCACTCATTTTCATGTTCAAAAAACGCTTTGAGATGATTTGAACTTTCTGATATGACAGGTTATCCTGTTGAAAGCAGCATTATAAGATGGGTACACTGTGGTTATAATATGATGGGCATGATCAGCAGCAATACTCAGGTATGTTGTGATGTTTTTAAACAATGCTTAGTGTGTACTAAGGGTCCCAAGGTGTGACAAAGAATATCCCCCATACCATTATACCACCATGAGCAATGTGGTTTCTGCCAAATTCAAACCCTATTGTATTGATATATATCATATGTTGCAGCAGAATTTGACACTTATCAGACCAGGCAATGATTTTCCAATTTTCTATTCTCCAATTATGGTGAGCCTGTGTGAACTGTAGCCTCAGTTTCCAATTTCTTCTGCTGCTTAAGCTTATTTCACAGCGCTGTGCACTCAGATACACTCTGCTCCATACCTTGGTTGTAATCAGTGACTATTTAAGTGACTGTAGCCTTACTGTCAGCTTAAAGCAGTCTGGGCATTCTCCTTTGACCTCTGGTATTTCAGTCCTGAGAACTAAATGAACGATTTTCTGTTTTTTCTGACCGTTGTCTGTACACCATAGAGATGGTTATGTTAGAACACCCCAGGAAATACTCAAATACTCAGACCAGCCACGTGGCACCACCAACCATGTAAAAGGACATTCAGAGTTACTTAAGTCACTGTTCTCTAATATTTCAACAGGTTGACTTGACCATGTCTACATGCCTTAATGAGTTGAGTTGCTGCCATGTGAAAAATGATCTTTTATACTTTGCTGATTGAAATCATAAAAACAGATACATTTTTATAATTTATTTTGGAAATGATCTTTCTAGCAACATTGCAATTAAAGAACAAACATTTAACACAAAGTGCTCCACAACATCACCTGCAGTCTAGAGTTGGCCTACATCAAAGTACAACTGACACACACTTCATACTTGCTGCATTTGCTTTAACTGAGCTATACAGAAAAAAGAAGGTACACAAAGGTCGTACCACTAAGTCCATAATTAAGGTGTACTAATTGAATAAGAGGTGCTGGTGTGCCAATCACATTCTAACAAATTCAACAAAAAAAAAACTAACAACTCTGGAATCACTATAGCGTGGAAACTACGTTAGTAAATCAACTGGTCCTTTGTGTTATATTAGGGTAATTATAAATTACCCACTCTGCCAATTTTTATTACTAGTATAAATTTACAAACAGGCTGAAAAGGGAAATCAGACAAACAAATCACTTCATTCTGGTGATTAGACATTTTCCATGCAAGGAAACTGTGAAACGACTCAGTGGCTATGACACCAACATGAACAGAACTATGCGCCTGACACTGGCTTCTTCTTGTTCTGCATCATTATCACTACTTCTTTTTCTGAAAGGGTTGATTGTGTGTTGTAAAGTGTTCTTAAGCTAAGTGAAATGAGGTGAAACTGTATACGTAATCACAGTCTTGTCTGCAAGATGTATTATAAGTTCAAGCCGCATTATAAAACAAGTTCAAGGGAATAAGCATTGCAATAAGTGTTGCATCAGCTATGAGCCATAACCATGAATCTGAATGTGTTTAGATAAAATGTTTGGACCTTAGATCGGGGAGATTGTATCTGAAATATCTTTGGGGGCACTATGTAAAGTAATTTTCTTGAATGTAATTGTCCTTGGCTTGTACTCCGGTCTCCAGAGACCTCAGTCCCCACGAGATGTCTTACACATAATGTTAAAGGCTTGCACACTAAAATAGCAATAGACAACACAGCTTCAGTATAATATGGTTAGGCTCTATTGAAGTATTTGTGAAGCCAGTAAAGACATCAAAAGAAATGTTCTGTAACACCATGAGAACACCATGAGGTGACACATCTTGAAGCATATTATAATTATCTGTTCTGTAGCATTTTTCCTGTTTGTCAGCTTGTATTAATAGCGAGCAAACATATGGTACGGAGAATGTGCAAGACTTGAATTTGTCCTTTTTCTGCCACTTTTGAAAAGAGCAATACTCACATGGAGCGAGGGGGGTGTGAGAGCGAGAAAAGAGTGTGTATGCTGCAGAAAAGAATGCATTAAAATGTGCCGAAGATGAAAGAGAAATGCTCAAAAGCGAATACATTTTTAGCATTCTGTGATCTTGGCGTGCATATAATGTAATGCAAGAGGGGTACATTTAAATTAGCAAAGGTGGGATTTAAAAATACCGGTTTCATCCCTTGCAGCAGGAAACAACCACAGTCCACAGGAGGTTTATATATCAACAAAAATCTCCACTTGTAATTTTAAACTGTGCTTTCTATTAAAAGGGAAAGAGGAAAACCTGATTTCTGTTTGCAAAATTCTCCCTGTGCAATCACATCTCCTTTGCACAGTTGTAGAGCAGTCATTTCCTATAAATCCACTGTGCCTGCACTATCCTCTCCTCTTCGCTTTCGATGTCTTCTCCCTTCAAATTCAATAACCTCCCAGCTGTGTGTTTCTCCAGGGATTCCCCCAGCTCCCCTGGCCCACAGACAGACTGCAGAATCTGTGGGGAACCTGACACAACATAAACTCCACTGTGAAGCAGAGGTGTCAGAGTCTGTGGGCTGCATCGAGGAGCCATGGAAATGCAAAGGCCTTTTTATTTCTTCACACTTTAAAGGTTGAAGGGACAAATGCATGCGTAAAACACGAGAGTAAAGTGTTCGATATGAATGTGTGAAAAAGTACAACCTATGACCCAGTTATTCATTGTAATGTGAAGATTCACTAACTACCGTTGGGCTTAACTCTGGCTAAGGAAGCATGAGAAAAGCTGTATGGAATTATATGAGAAAAATGTGACATTGACCCACTTGGGTATAGTTTATGCAAGACAGGTAAAAGGAAACCAGTGGCCCTTTGATTTAAAGTCTGCTCTTTAAAGATTCATTTTTGACTGTTACATGAAAGTATGTGCTTACTACTGAGAGCTTTTTTATACTGTACTGAACATACAGTGCTTTGCTTTTATTTTGGTCTATATTTAAACCCCCTCAGCATTATTAAGAGGTGTTGAGCAGATCTTTTTTGTTTGGTGATACAGTTTCATTTTTCACCCAAAAGAACTCAATTATTAATCCAGGCATAGAAGATAAACAAACATACCATAGGGAGACTCTTTTTGCTAGACATGTATAGCCATCTCATGTAACTTGCAAGCACTCAGAAGCCCTTGTAACCCCAGACAGTTCTTTCCCTCTACTGGGGATAAAACACTCAACCTGACCAACAAGACTTGTCACCCGGAAAAAAAAGCTGTATATCTTTCTCTCCACTGAATATTGCCAAATGGGTTTGGAAATAGAGCCGCTGCTTTATGTGTGTGGGGAATTAGGCTGATGGCAACTTATGTCTGGTTTGCACGTGTTCTAAGTTGTTTTTACTCATGCGCAAATACTTTTATTGAAATTAGTATTATTTACGACTGTTTATACATAAAATAATGTATATGAGGTAGGGCTGTTCAAAATGTAAAAATAATATACAGGTGCTGTGGAAATCTGACTATTATTAATAACACATCAGACCATTTTAGAGTCTAATTTTCTGTATTAGGTCAGAGACAAAAATATCTCTTGGTGATGAATCCAAATGACAATCTGAAATAGCCTCTTTGAAAAAACACAAAGCAGGCTTTCTTATATTGCTCTATAATCATGTTATGTGCTACCACAATATAACACAAAGAGACCTCACCAGTGTTTGTTACACTGTAGGGAAGGTATATGGTGGGTGAGGAGGTTTAAGTAATTACTTTCCTATTAATATTCTCTTTCCAGCATAGATCGTAAACTGACACATCTTATGTATTTACTGGAGGAAGATCTGTAGTAAATTGTTCCCCAGTGCATTCACTCCCACATACTAACACATTTTTCAGGCAGTGGAGCTAATGTTGTTATTAGATTATTACACTTACTTGAATATTGATTTGCCATAACTGCAGGTAGGGGCAATGCCTCTACTTTGCCTTGTTAATGTTGTGGCACTCTATGCATTTAATAGCACTATGAATTATTTAGAGACTTTTAGCCTACTTTGATGCTGTAGTGGTATTCAGATATTCAGCTCTAGCACTCAAGCCACTGAAGGAGCAAAATATGAAGCTACAGCTAGCAAGCAGATAGCTTAGCACAACAACTTGACATGAGCCAGGGGATGGTATTTTGAATCTCCTGTCCAAAGGTAAAATCAGCTCACCTGCTTCTCCACTGCTCATGAATTCGGTGAATAACTTCTAAATCTTTGAATTCATACTTTTTTTTTCAAAAGTGGAAAAATTACACACTGTAGCAGTGGTTAGCCCTACAAAGCTAGCTTAGTTAGCAAGAGTAAGAAATAGCTCAGCTGATGCTTGATGTACACTCATTTATCATTAAATATTTTTTATACATAATTGTTATGCACAATTATGCACTTAAAAAACATTCAGTGTTTGTGGCAAATGACCAGCCCGTTCTCACTCCCGAGGCGTAACATGCCGACGTCACGTCCCGCGGCGTTCCTGAGGAACGCGAAAGGAGACCTTCGGCGTTTTTATGGTTAAAATTTATTTCACTTTGATCTGCTAACAAACTAAAGTGATTTCAATGTCGTCTTTATTAGGCTGTGGGACAGTAACCTTTAATGATTAAACTGATCCTTTTTAAAGTTTCAGAACTCTAATTTGCAGCGGTCGCCTTGGAAATAAACAGTAGCACTGAGAGCGCACTCAGTGATAAAATAATTAACTTAAAATTTTTATTTTACCACTCTGTGAACTAAATCCGCATGTCATAATTTTCTGCAGAGTTAACCTCGTCGTTTTTGTAAGAGTGTCACATTTTTACAGTTATTTTTTATGTGTTGTTATCAACATGTTATCATAATTAGGTGACACTCATAGGCATCATTTTGTGTGCATGAAGAGTCATGTGACCTGTGAAATGCCCCCTTTTTATGTGAGGCTTGAAGCAGAAAGCCTGAAGAGAGAAAGATGAAAACTACTGCCACCACTATTGCCAACTGAGGTGTGGGTCATTGTCAAGCCAGTTGTGTTGAACATTGTAGTATACCATACCCCTTTGACAGTGACATTGTGCTGGTGCAGAGCCTGTTCTAGTTTGGTGCATTTCTAGCAGTAGTACCGACTTTGGGCCTGGCAATTTTGAGGATTCCTTTTGATGGGCTAGCTTTTGTTTAGTCGGCATGTGTGGAAAACCCTTTAAACTGGTCATCAGCCCCATTTTTTCAGAAAAGGGGGTTATGATTTGAAGTTTGATTACACAAATAGTAAAATGAAAACAATAATTTAATAGCAGAACATTTCTCCATAGACAGGCAAAATTGATGTCATTGATGCCCACAGATATAAACAGATACTTACATGTGTACCAATAATATAATACGGTGATCAAAATGTACAAGACTGTAATTTCTCTAATGAAAGATATACTGACTTTTGTGAGAGTTAGTGGGTGGTGAATAGAAGTAATGAATATAATATAATATATATAATATATTATTTATATAGTAATATATAATATAAATATTAATTTCCTTGTAAATTAATTTATCAGAAATTGTTTTTTTAATTTAATTTGTATTGAAGATATTTTTGAAACTGACCAGTTGCTTGTCCAGTTTTTGTATTCTTTTCTAAAATGCCTAAAGAGATTCCTAAGTCACTCTGACTCCAAGATAAATGATGTAAGCAAAATTGTGACATTGTGTGCTATCAAAATGTTTTTCTATCTGATATTAACAAAGTGTTTTCTAAACTTGATATATATTCAGAGGATGTGTTTGTGCATGAAAAGAGTTCCTAAGAAAAGGTGGATTGTCTTTTTATTTGTATCAAAAACATGGGATTTTTCTTGGTATTTAAAAAGATGATTCATGGAGAATAGAACAAACTTACCTCTCCAGATTTTAGATGCCCTCCCACCCATTTTGCTTATTCTCTGTTTTTCCTAAAGATGGACGTTTTTGTCCTGAGGGGGTTAAGAATATTGACAACAAGAGTTACTGACTGAGTAGACAGTCAGGTTGTTGACATGCAGCAGAGTACTCCAGGTACCTAACAGCCTAAGCAGTCATACATGTTTGTGGGTTACACGATACATATTTGATATGATATATTTGTTTCACTCAGGGCTGATCTACTGAGTTTTGCACAAGCAGTCAAAATTTTATAGAGGAAAGGGAAGGATGTGGGCGCTTGTTTGCAGGCCACATGAGCTTTGCTGCTTGCTTCACATCTTTACATATTGGGAAATTGATGCAACACTACTTTGTTCTGTTGGCTTACGATATATATGAAGAGATAATGAGATTGTGTTCTGTTCTGATTGAAGGGGATGATGACATCGATACGAAATAGCTGTGGTCTTCACATGGCTTCTGTGCGTGATCTACACAGATACATCTTTGTCTAATGGGTCGTTTGACCTGCACCAGTTTATGCTGATTGAATCACAGTGAAATAAGCATGTAGCACATTGCCAGCTAGATACACCAGGTAGGATTCTAGTCTGTTTCCTTTTTCTTCTTAACAATCCCTGAGAAATGATTGAAACTAGAGGCGACTTCTATAGAAAAAAAACAAATGGCCAAGCGGACACAGTCTTCAAGTATCACTTTGTGCACGACATCAGTGATCATAAGAAACATACAGAGAAAATAGATTCTCAGTGACATTTATGCAAATGAGACTGTGGCATGTGAGTCTGCACCCAGCATGACGAGAGGGGAATTCACCATCACTTGGCTGCTCTACTGCTGCTGCTGCTGCTGCTACCATTAGCATTAGCATTGTTCACACATCCCCTCATCTTAGACCGCTTCCACACCCCTCCTTCTCATCCTCTCTACCCCAACTCCTGACCGTGTCTCCACCCTCCCAGCACCACCACCCCCACCCTCGTCTCTGCCTGCCTCTGCGTCCTCTCTTTCCTGTTCTCGCTGCAGTGTTGCTATAGCAACGGAGAAATGTGGGAATACCTCCGTCCTTCAGAGAGGGGGATGGAGGAGGGGTAGGGGGGAGATAGAGGCGAAGAGGAAGAGGATGGGAGAGAGACGGAGAGTTAAGCGGCAGACAGAAGAAGAGACAAGAGCAGAGGAGTGGAGGGAAGACTGTTAATTAAAAGACAGACAGAGAGGGGCTGCGACTCACTGAATGGACACCATTGCCTGTCACTGAGACTCCTGACTCACTTAGTGACTCCAACCGTTTGTCCATCTCCTCTGGCCCCTAAAAGCAACCCCCCCCCCCCCCCCCCCCCCCCCCCCACACACACACACACACACACACCACACACACTACCACCACCCTCCCATTGATATTCAGTCTCTGCGATGAAGAAGATGCCACTGTTATCAGGCTGCAGAGGGGTGTGGGTGTCTGTGTGGGTGGGGGTGGGTTCGACTCAGATGGCATAGTGTCGCACAGCCATGGCGTAGCTTCACGCTGAGCCTTACGCACGCCATTTGTTTGACGATCCATGTGTTCTGGATGTCTCCATTTGTAGTGAGGCTGCAGTTTCCATGACAACGCCCAGACTAAAATAGCACCCCCTTCCTCCCCCCAACCCCCACCACCAGCTCTTCTCTCATACACTCATAACTGTTCATTCCTGATCTTGAGGCTCGTTCTAGATGTCCCATACTGCTCGTCTCCATTCATCATATGGACTGAAGCACTAATACCGCCAACACCATCATCAGCTCCACACACACAAGTGTGTACACACGCACACATACACACACACACACACACACAAACACACATGCACGCGCACGCATACACGCCACTCATCACATCTCCTCCCACCTCTTATCTCCCATTTTCAGTCTCTCGGTCGCCCTGCAACAGATTCTGTCAACACGCATCAGCCTCTGCGTTGCCATGGTGACGGTCTTGAAAATCGCTGCAATTATTTCAACAAAGACAAAAAAAACGAAAGAAAAGAAGGAAAAAAAGGGAAAAACCACACTATAGCCACTCGGGGGAGAGGGAGGGAAACTGATCGAGTGAGAGATGTCTGCCTGTGTGTATGTGTTGGTGCTTTATGTTTATGAGAGCAACAGAGGGAGAGATTGTGTGCGTGTACATGCATGTTTTGCGACCCTTCAATGAACCAGTGTGTGAATTTTAGCATTTTTCGAACAAATATGCAAATGTGGTGATGTGATTTTACATTATATATGAGTTTCTTTTGGCCCCATATGGTAAAAAGCATTTATTATCCTCCACTAAAAACCCTAAATGGATATGCAAATATATATATATGTTACTGTGAGATTAGTGCAGGTGGACTTGCTGACCCATTTGTAAAGGGGTGCTTTTCAAAGCCAACCTGTACCAAAGTCTGTATCACACACATGTTGTCCCCATGCGTGTATGTCTGTGTTTGTGTACCAGTGAGAGGATTACTGTGTAGTGCTGTGGTGTGGAATTGAAGGGGTTAAACAGATGTACACGCAGACCACTGCACAGTATCAGAGTTTTAAATTAGTTCCGACATATGCTGAACGTCAGTGCACATATACATTTTAAAAGCCGGCATTATAGTTGCTACAATGGACTTTATCACCAGTTCTTTAAGGTAAAGTTCTTTAATGGTCCCCATGCAGAACATTAAAAGGGACCAACAAGCAGGCAGTCAAATAAAATGTTCTTTAATGACTTAGAGAAAAATACAGAACAAAAGGCTCTGCAGAAACATGCAGAACTCTCAAGTGTCTCGCAGAGTTTCCAGAAAGGAAACAAGGAAACCAGGAAAGCAGATAACCAGGAATAAATAGGTAGATCACATGATGATATGGAAAAGATTGACGGAAAACACGCAGATTACACACTAGGGAGAATATTAATAAGGCTCAGGTGAACTGAATCAGACGCTAAAGTGGGTGTGAAGAGAACAAAGAGAGGAAGTAATAGCACAGAAGCATGTGAAGGAATAACCTTTAAATTAAGAAAAAACATAAAAGAATAAAGTCGCAGAGAAACAAGAAGACAAAGCGAGGCGAAACATGGAAAGCAGAGAAAAAAAGTAAAATACTCGAAACATGAGGGCAAAACCAATTACACTAAGGTTACAAGCTAAACTGTGGCAACAGTTTAGCTTTTTACTTTAAATCCAGTGTGTTTCGGTTAATACTGCGTAACACTGTAAAAATGACTATAAGGCAAAGAGATAATAATACCTGATTTTTTGTCTTCTTGAAAATAAATCCCAGTCTGTATTAAAAGGACAAAAACTAACAGCATTTTACTCTTTGCATAAAGTACACATAATTAGCATTGCATACATAGGCAACTGAAGTGGCATTGTGATAAAATCTACACAAGCCTTTAGAAAACACTTTAGTGAACTATACAAACAGAAGAATAAAGATATAAATTATCACCAGCTAAAAGCAGAACTGAACACATTTAATCTTCTTGTTGTTTTAACTAAGTACGCGGGATTCTCGCTCAGTTTACAAGCTGCCAGTTATGCTCTTTTTTTCTTTGCAGATCATTATCTATAAAACCTAATTTAGTATCTAAAATGTTACTCTGACACGCCACCTCAGTGAATACTTTAAATTGCTTGTTACAAAAGATGCTATCTTACACTTATCAAACATGATGGCAACGCTGCATAGCTCTAAATCTTTACACTTACTAATCCCATTGTATCTCATAAAGCTACTTTGATACTAACAGATACTTACATGTGTGCCATGTAAGGGAAAACACTCCAGGCCCTGTAATTTCAGGGCAAAACCAACAGTGGATGACATAGCAAGTTATAATGAGTGTTTGTGGCTCTGGGCCAGTGCTTAAGTGAGGACATGTGTGTTTACGCATGCAGGAGTACAATTTTAGAAGCCAGGTGGGTGCATCTACACTTTGTCGTGCTATTGTAAAGCATCTAAATGTGGGGGTGCTTTTAAAGTGAAATTATCCACACAAGGGCCACACGTTTTCATAAGATCAAAAGCTGACACAAAAATGCCTGCCGTGGCGGGCTGTCATGTCATGTGCGCAGCGGGGAATAGAAGGAGACAGTGACTTGGACTCCAGTTGACAATGGAGATAGACTGGGACCAATAATCCCAGAGGAGAGGTGGAGAGAAAGAGAAAGAGGGAGAGAGAGAGCGACACCCACGCAAGGCCAGGTAGGGAGGCTATAAAAGCACTGCCTAAATTTACTGAAACATGCACTTAGTGTCAGCCTGGGTGTGAGTGAGGATTTGACACACCCACCCACCCACACACACACACACATATATATATCTATATGTCTGCGAATCATTTGTACTACAACACCAAAATATGTGAACAAGCAGCTGAGGTAAGTGCAAATCTTCATTTATATTAAAAAAAAAAAGCATTTTGTTGCATGCATGAGCACGCTGCGTATTGCGTTTTAAAGTTTTAATTAATGTTTGAATCACAACATAATAAGAATTTCTCTTAACTGGAAAGAAAGAACACTATTATCAACAGATCAGTGGCTCAGCTTGTTAACAGATTATGGAAATTTACTGAAAGTGACTTCAACTTTTAAGAACAAAGTAACCTAAATTTTAAAAAAAAATTGATTTCAATGATTATGTTACATGCTTAGTTGATTCCTCTTATCATATTCAACATGTACTTAGAGTAAAAATATTATAATAATAATATAAACCATATGCTAAGATCATGATTGGTACACAAAGCCCACTTTATCTCCTTCACTGCACTCTTTCTGTTTCTTTTTGTTCCCTTATTTAATGTGAAATTGTGATTTTATAAATTAACTTTCTTGATACTTTTCCTCTTTCAGTGAAAGAATTTTGTAAAGCAGGTGACGCTCGACTAGCTGAAAAGATGCAGAAGTTGCAGAAGAGTTTGGGCTGTTTGTTCCTTCTCTGCTGCATCTGTTTGACTGAGTGCCGGGTGCTGAAGTTTGTTGTAGCTGTAAGTTCCCCCATTTGTGTCCCCCCCTCCCCCCACAAGATGTTTGACAGCATTTCTTTGTTGAATCCTGTGATTATTATATAATCTGGAAGATACTTTGCTGTGCATGGTTACTGATTGCATTGTAGTTTTCCTGCCTGATCAGTATTATTGTTTTTGCACTTTTTTGTGTAACAAAGGATTACTTTGAGCCTAAACTCCAACAGTGTCTAGCATATCTCTCCCACACACTGCAGCTTTATACATAAACCTCTTTACATAACACCTTATTACCCAACTGAATGATTTAAGAAAAAGAAATCACACTATTCTTATGATTTGGTGTTTTATATTTTTTATTTTTTTGTATCCTTTAAAAAAAACAACTTGTATGTGTATTTTGCTTAAGTGCTTTAACCACTTACCTTGGGACAGCATACTATAAAATTATATATCTGCTACATAACTATTACGGCTTAACCAACTGCTTGACAGTAAAAGTGTGTTATCAGCTAAATCCACTAAATTCCTGCTAGTCCTCAGCAAACTCGTATACAGCTCCACTGAATTTTATTGAGTTTAGATTCACAAATCTTTGTTTTGTTTTGTTTTTTTGAAAACTATTATTTTTAGTTATTGATTTAGTTACCTTACATACATAAAAAAATTGTTATGGTGTTGTGCAGCAATTATATTCAAAAGCCTTTGGATCTTTGCTGACTTGTGTTTGTGTTATTGTGCTATTTTTATGACGTGTTTCACTCGAGTGGTTTGTAAAATTACTGTGGGATCAACAAGAGTGAATCAGATGTGTGCACAATCCCGTTAATTCAACCTTTCTGTTATGTCACGGCTCAGAAAGTGAGCTGTCAGGTAATAACACTAATGCAACAGTTCTAACAATCGTGCCTTGATGACATCATCAGAATGACACTTGTGCCTCAAATCCTGCCCACGCTGTCCACAGTCACAGATCTCTATTTATTACCTCTGTCTCAGGGTGATAATCTTGTTTAAGTGTGCAGTGTATTGCTAACACAGCAGCACGGCATCATGTGACAATATCTGTTTTGCTGTTCAGGTGTTCCGGCACGGAGATCGATCACCTATTGAGTCGTATCCCAGGGATCCATATGGGGAGGAAGTGTGGGCTCAGGGTTTCGGACAGTTGACTGAGGTACTTGATTTGTCATTGACATTTTGTTTTGTTGTTAACAAAACACGTGAAGAGATTTAGGGTGTATAAACCGAATTGTCTAATAGTTTTACTCTAGCTCTTATTTTACACAAAATCATTTGGGCTGTGGTACGGAGGCCCTACAGTGCAGAAGAAAAGAAAATTGTAGAAATTGCAATACAGCATTTTAGAAAAGAGAAGAATAAAACAAAATACATAATAACAGCATAGCTAGAAACAAACAACAAAACAGTCAAAGCTGTTATTTATCTTAACAAACAAATTAGAAAATAACACCAAGAGAAAAAAAAATTAAGTTACACAACAATACACAAGAATATTACATAAACCTTTAAAAAAAACCAAAAAAACCCACTGACATTTAAAATTAATAACAAAACAGAAAATTACATTTCAGTAGTTTACAAAGTATGTCCTTTCTAAATGTTTCTAGTTTTCTCTTTAATGTTATTTTGTTTTGCGCTTTAAGGCCACCATACTTGGACTGGAGTGACACAGTTCACTAAAATATAGGTGAAAAAATAAAACAAAAGAAAAATAATAATAGAGACTTTATGCTTATAATTTGACAAGAAATTCATAAACAGGAGGATCACAGGCTTAACACAATGAATGCATCACTGTACTTCAAAAACTGCGAATTCATTTACTTAAAATCCTTCACTATAAAATACACTTTTAACAGACTTCGGGCTTTAATTAAATTCCTTCCTCCTGTGACTTTGCTCTGTTGTCGGGCAATTAGCTGCTTTACAGTGTATAAACTCATTATTTTGTCTTTGAGAAACACTGGTAACGGGGTAAAAGTTGCTTATCTATGTAAAAAGGTTGATTAGGACCATAAATCTGCAGCGTTTTCAGTCAAAAGGTCAAATTCTGCTAAAAATGTAAAATGCTGGCAATTTTCCTTCCAGCTGGGCATGAAACAGCAGTTTGAACTGGGCCGGTTTCTAAGGAGGCGTTACGGAAATTTCCTCAGTGAAGACTATAACAGCAAAGAGGTAAGTGTATCTGTGTATGCAAACAGATATGTGTATGTGCGTGTTAATTGCTGTTTCCTTCCCCATCTTTGTTTAGGTGAACTCTGTTGTGAGCTGTCTAAGCCTCTTGTCATGCGTGCCCTGTAAAATCAAGTGAGCGTACGAGCAGTCACCATCTGTCACGTCTGTAAAAACATACAATAAGTTAATGAGCCTCATTTTGGTGAACTCACTGTCATGACCGTGCAGTGTGCTAAACATGGCAGGGTAATGTAGCCCGTGGGCTTCGTGTAAAGTACAGCTGTCAGCAAACATGCAGTTTCTGTGTGCTGGATCCTAAACATACTGACATTATAAGAGATTTTTAATTTCTTTTTTGCCTCTGCTTTGTTATACTCGTTACCTTCCTTTTTCTCTTGCTTTAGGTGCTCGTCTTTCTCTCTTAAATAAAACACAATTACCACAACTAATGACAGCTGTTCTCAGAACTTATCACTGACAATCTCTTGCCTAAATCTCAGTGAACTTGTGCCATACCTTTTCGTGTGTTGCCATGTCTGTTTTACTTTCACAAAAAGGGGGCAAAACAGAAGCACTCCTGGTATCACAAGAACATTCAACCTTATCTGCTTGATTTACGATGTGTAAAAACCTGATAGAGAGTGACAGAGAGCTATAGAAGAGGGAAGACTGATGTCAGAAGAGATCACAGCAAGACAGATTGTCCCCCCCCTCCCCTTTCCTTCTCATTCATTTGACTCTTCTATGACTCTTTGGGTTAAGGAAGTACCTCAGTTGACTTGGGATGACTACTGCTTGCAAAAATAAAGGGAAAAACTTTAATGAGATTTCTAAATGTAGAAAAGAAACGTAAGCCTCATTTACCCCAGAATGCAGCGCATAGTCGGATCAGTGAAACCACTCCAGTACCAGCATATGAATGCTTTTTAATGCCATGTTCTCTCTGTGATTACAACAGATATACGTGCGGAGTACTGACTACGACCGCACTCTGATGAGTGCCCAGGCTTGCCTTGCTGGGATGTTCCCCCAAACCAGACCCATCATGCCCCAGTTACTGTGGCGGCCTATTCCAGTGCACACCATCCCCAGAGCCCTCGACAAGGTGGGCTGCTGAGCCACATAAATATTTTCTTTTCACAGCAGCAGCTACGCAAAGCTGATTACAAAATTGTGTAAATTATTTTGGGCTTTTCTCTGTAGCTCCATGCGGCCATCTGTGTGCAGCCCAGCTGTGATTCCCCACAGTGTTAAAGTGTGAAATGAGCATACATTTGTGCCCACAAGAAGTACCTGGAGTTAACGTTCATTATTTCCACTGATGTTTAACTGCTGTTTTAAAGTTGCTGAGGTCTCCAGGTAAAGACTGTCCAAGGTTCAGCGCTATGATGACGGAAACCTTCGAGAGTCATCCCTACCAGAAGTTCCTTAAAGCTCACCAGGTAAGACAAAGGCCGTCTCCGCACAGCCAGACAGACCTCTAAATACACTGTTCTGTAGCCCAGCCTCAGCATCTGTTCAGTGACGTGAATGCTCACAGCCTAGTTTGTGTTCAGCATTTCTTTTCCGTGAGTCATGTGCCTGCTAACCAGTGAAAACTTGTTTGTAACCCCGTTGTTTAATATCATCAGGCTTACACAATCAAAATTGCTGCAAACAAAATTGTTTCCCTACCTCAGCCTCTCCTGGTCTGCTTATCCCGGCCCTAATTTGTAAATTAACTCACATGCTGAAATGCCTATTTCAGTAAGTATATACTTCACAGTTGTTGATGTCAACGTAATCAGCACCTCTAGTAGACGTGTTTGTTATGCTGAAGACATCATGTCCTCTCAGTGATTTTCTCAGGCACGGTGACTCCAGTGCCTATGAAAAGCTGCACAGTGCAATTTCTCTCACATTCTCCGAGACACTAATTAACGGTTAGATTGAATTAGATTAAGAATTACAATAAAATGGTTTTAATTAAATGGAGTCCCACGTGCGGCCTATTAGGGTGATGTTTGAGATCAGGCCAGGGCATCCTGCATTGAATTTTAACACCCTCTGCTGGAGGCAGAGAACCTGCAAGGTATATACACGAACCAAACTGGTGCCATGTATCACCGTGTTATCTGACCAAAGGTTAAACTTACAGTCATCGCCACATTAATGAACTACTAATGCTAATTTATGCAATATTTGATTATAAACCCCTAAAATAGATATCTAATCAGTGTGCCTGGACAAATATCCATAAATAAATGGAATGTCACTCATAAAAATGGTAATTAAACTGTTGTGTTCCCCTGAGCCTTATTATTTAAAGAGTTTAAACTGATGTCCTTATTCTTTTCTTCCCTGTGCAGTACTTTGTGGAGGCTCTCTCCAACCACACTGGCTACCCCGTGTCCAAGCTGGTTGGCAAAAAAATATGGAGGGTCCACGACACTCTTAACTGTGAGGTATACTTTAAAGCAAGCCCACAAATATTTCTGCTACCTGGATTATGCACATTACAAGCTGCTACAAAACCCAGATGCAGAGAAGTGACAGAAAAAAACACAAAAAAGGAACAATAATGTGCTTTCGTCAAAGTATCTCCAGAGAAACAGAGCGAGGGTAGGAGTGCGGGGAAATCACTTCATACATACAGTAAAAGACGAATGGGGCAACATATTGAAATGATAATTAAAGCATAATGAGATGGGTGGATTCTAGGCCAGGTTGAATATGTTCATTCAAACTTGCAAAATGAGCATCTGTTATCTTCAGACTGGTGCTAAAAATAGACGGGATAATAGAAACTATAAAGTACGGCCATTTAAACCTCGTTTGCTGCCATGTTGTATAATGTGATTATTAGCGTAAGGCAGTGCCGTAATGAACATTCTTCTCTTCTGCAGAGGATTCATAACTTGACTCTGCCACGCTGGGCCACCCAAGAGGTCTTGGACACCCTGAAGAGAATAGCTTCCTTTGAGGTCATGTACAGCATCCTCAGTCACAAGCGAAAAGAGAAGGCCAGGCTCTCGGGAGGTGGGAATTCACATTAGAGGCAATTAATTTAGAGCACTCAAGAGGAAAAAAAAAAGACGAAGCTCTGTTTATCTCATGTGACTGCTGGCCGAAGCTTTGTTTATTAGCACATATGAGCTAATGGGACAAAGATGATTACAGGGCCAAGACAGGATGCTCAATAAGGTCAAAAGGATTGTCTTGGTATGTGAGAAAAATTAATTTGCACTGTTGACATTGTGGTAATTCACCAGGGGTCCTGCTGAATGCCATCCTGAGGAATTTCTCTAAGGCTGTAGAGCAAGGGAGCACTCTCAAATTCATTATGTACTCAGCTGTAAGTGCATTGCTTGTGTACGAGCACACATTTATAATCTGCTGTGTAAACTGCTGCTTGATGTACTGTATCTCCTCGCCTTCTTATTGCTGTGGTGCTTGTTCCTCGTTCCAGCATGACTCTACACTCATCACCCTCCAGGCAGCTCTGGACGTGTATAACGGGCTTCTTCCTCCTTACGCTGCCTGTCAACTCTTTGAGTTCTACCAGGAGCATGATGGGTAATGACTTCCTTCCAGTTTTATTTCCTGCACTATTCTCTTTTGCATATTCAAGCACACTATGTAGGTCAGATGCCCACCACATTTTGAGGTATCGCGGTTTTCTGTTTGGATGCATCGAGCAAATACCTTTCCTTTGCGATCTGAGGAAATTTGGCATGAATATGTGAAAGCATCACATAATACAAATACATTTGCATAACACTTACAGATGTGTGTCCTCTCATTGGATTCGTCCTAATAATTACCCAGATCCTATTCTGTGGAGCTGCACTACCACAATGACTCTCGGAACAACCCCTACCCCAACCCTGTGCCAGGATGCAACGGGTTGAGCCCTTGTCCTTTATCCTTGTTTAATGAGCTGGTGAAGGACGTACTGGCAGATGACTGGCAGGCCGAGTGTGGGTTTAAGACAAAATGGTCAAGCGCAGGTGAACAAGATAAAGTTTATAATCTGTGTCTATGTCTGTATTTGGTGTTGCCACCAGGTTTCTCTGCAACATGTTTATTATTATTGGGGGGGGTGGGGGGGTGGGGGGGGGTGGAGAGGGGGGGGGGGCGGGGGGCTTGTCTGGGATTATTCAGAACAGACTGCGTCATTTAAACATATCAAGGCTTTTGGATATTTGCCATGTGTAGCTAAACAGTTGTTGTCTCCCACAGGTACCATAACAGCTCTTGCAGTGGCTGTGGGACTCCTGGCGGTGGCGCTGTTATTCAGTATAGGGGTGATAATCCTCAGGCGGAGAGGACAGTACTCCAGGGAAGTGTAGCAGAGATGATTGACACTCTTGTACCATGAAATATATAAATATAAAAATGCTTCCCAACTAATGTTCAATGTAATATGATCGTGATAGTTATTGTGTGCTTGAGCAGATTTGAACCTTCATAAAGAATACACAATATACATAAATAATCATGAAATAATTTTTTAACAGACATAAAATGTAATCAGAATAAACAACTTTTACAGCAAGGATCACTATATTTTATTTGATTCAATCTTGACAGTGTGCTCTCCTCATTGTGACGTCCACTGCTTACATTCACTGTTTGGCTCATAATTTGAATTTCATATTCGTTGCTGTCCATTTTCTCACTTCTCTGGCTCTTTGTAAACTGTGAAAGAACAAGAGAGATAGTGGTTGTCAGCTTTTGTTAGATTGGAGTCCAAGTGTGATGGCAGTCATTGTTTTGTTGTAAAGTGTTTAGCAGAACCATCAAGACTCATCCTGTCCTAAAATAACCAAAGTTCCTCCTGTTCCTTCATCTGTCCTCCTCTACCCGCTCAGACGGTTGCCCAGTGTTCTTACCTCGGACATCAAGTGTGCACTCCACTTCATCCTTGCCCAGGTCATTGACAGCCATGCAAGAGTATTTCCCTCCATCGAAGGTGCTGGGCTTTCGAATGTTGAGGGTCAGAACTCCTTGATTGTTCTGCATCAAGTACTTGGGATCCTCCCCAATAATCATCTTGTTCTTCATCCAGACAATCTTAGGCTAAGATTTGAACAAGCTGAGTTAAGAAAGCTAAAGCTAAAACTTCTTGGCTAATTAGGGGACTCAATTTTTAACATGTGCTTTTACCTTAGGAAAGCCTTTGACAGCACAGCTGATGGCAGTGCTGTAACCAGCCACAACACTTCTATCCACCAGCGGCTGAGTAAACTTGGGAGAGCAGCACATGTCTTTCTCCTTGTAGGGCTTTGATTTGAGTTCCAAGCCTTCAGAAGAGGGTGGGAGGTAAATCAGGGAAAAAAGGTTGCAGAAATCAGAAATGAACTGTATGAACTTAAACATGCAGCTCACGTGTTTAAAAAGAACAACAAAAATACAACTTTGCCAAATATAAAGTACTTCTTTGAATAAAATGCAGCATGAATATATGAAATCAAAAGTTTACTTATTTATTAAATAGTAAATCATTAAGGATAATATGGTTGGTATAAACTGAATATACACCAATCAACTAAAGACCAAACACCATTGGAATAAATGGCTTACACTGTACTTATAACTTGGCTAACTTAGATGTATTTAGATGACTTAAAAGCAGCATTTTAGGCCTAAATATGTGTTCAACTGCATGTAAATATTGGAAACACTGTCATACCTGTTTTGGCAATCACAGCCGTGTTCTTGCTCATGCGCGGCTCCTCGCTCAGGCCACAGAGATTTTCACTGTAGATGCGGAACATGTATTCGTTGCCCATGACCAGATCCGAAACTGTGCAGTTTGTTCGTCTATTGTGCTCATAAACAGTGAACCATTCCTAGAAAGAGAAAAAAAGTGATAATATTATATTAAACCACAAAAATCCCCCACAAATCTAGCATGGAGAACAAACCAAGTGTTGCTAAAGGTAAAAGAATCAGCATTTGGTAGCTAATGTTAGCAAACCCAAGATTCAGATTTGGCTCCTTCTCTGATGCAAAGATGACAAGAGTAAGCAGGATTGGCCAGAACAAATCAGTGAATCAGATAAATAGCATGTTATTCTGTAATTCTCCATAAAGCACAAATAAATATGCTTTTGTGCGAATGCAGCCAAAGCACACACTTCCTCCTGTCAGCTGTGATCTCTCTGTTTTGAATGCATGAAGCAGGTTGGTCAAACAGACTCGCAAGACCTGCAGCTCTTCATAAATCCACTAAGCTATAAACTGTTTATATAAACAGATGTCTGCATAATCTGTAGGCAGGGGCCAAGATTTCTGGTCTGCTTGTATATCATGTTCTGTTGACCAATCACGTTTGCGCAGGCTTTGGCAGCATGCCGATAAAACGGTCTATGTGGAGAACAAAAGAAAGACCGCATTTGTTAAAAGGTTTTATTTTAACTTGGAGTTAGGAATAATCCTTGATTGCAAAAGTTAAAAATTAAGTTAAACAGTATATAACAAATAGCTTAAATAAGCAGAATGATATGTAGCACAATAAAATAGAATAGACCATGCCAAAAGAAACTAATCTGAAACCACAGTAGATGCAACAAAGTTAAATAAAAACGTGAATAAAGTAAGAAAGCAGTGTCCCTGCAGGTAAAGTGAGTCATGAGCGATGATTCAGAGAGATAACGTCCTGCGTAGTATACAGGTCCTCGCTGGACATCTTGGCAGGTGACTGTGGCGCTGACGAAGACTGAAAACACCCCCCTTTCCCTTTCTCACCTTGGTCTTCATGTCTGCCTTCTGGATAGTGTATCCAGAAATCTCACAGTTGCCATCATCCTTGGGGGGCTCCCACTCAAGTGCTGCATTGAAGCCCCAGACGTCAGTCGCCTTCACATTCAAAGGTGGCCCAGGCTTGTCTGTTTGGGGTTAAACTTCTGTTAGTGTAAGCTTCTAAACTCTGATGAATATTGCATCATCTCGTGTGCCTTTTCTTTGATTTAATGATGAGTGAAAATGTAAAATGGGCTGGGCTAAGTCGTCTAGAGTCCTGGGAGTCATACCAACAATCCTGATGTTAAGGCTGGCCCTGTCCTCCATGTTCTCAATCTTCAGAATCAGCTCATATGTTCCAGAGTGCTCTCTCTCTGCTGAGCGAATGAACAGGATGCTGTCCACGTTTGAGTTACGCACGTTGACCATCTTCTCGTCAAGCGGTTTGCCATCCTTGAACCAGGTTGCGACGGGGCGTGGCTTGCCCTGTGGTGCAAAAACATAATCAAGTTTTATGACTTAAAAAATGTAGATTCAGGTTGTTGTTGTTTTTTTTACATACTTTCAATACTCAAATTATTAAAATGATGCACAAAAACAAAAAAAACAAACAAACTAAAAAACTATGTTTTGTTTTTAAAGTAAGCTCCTAATTTATTATTCTAATGCTTTTTAGGATCTGAACATAAGAAAAAAACTAAATTTGGTTTCAGCTGCTGCTCTCACTAAGATATCACTGTTACTGATTGTTATACTGATTAGTGCACAGAAACTCATCCTTTCTAACCTGGAAGGGGATAGTCAGGTTGATCTTCTCTCCCACTTTCCTGATGTACTTTGTTCTCAGGTCACGAGGAAGGCGGATCTTTGGATGTTCTGAAGAAGAAACAGACATCCTGTTTAAACTTCTTATCATAACATGTCGTATGACTCTCTGTGGTCAACACAAACAAAACTATGCTACATCCAAATGTGCTATTTACATTTATACTTGCTCACTTTATTTGGCTGTGAATCTGACTCACTCACCGACGATCTCACGGATGGTGACGGGCTGTGACATTATAGCAGGAGGACTGCGCCCGGCGATGTTTACTGCCACCACCCTAAAGTTGATCTTCTCTCCCACCGGGAGGCCGCGCACCACAAATCCCTGTCTCTCACACAGCTCCTGGTTTGCCACCACCCACTCAGTGTCTACGTTAAAAGAAAACTTCATGTAGTTCATCTCTTTCTTTTTTTCATTCATTCAGCTGTTTTCATTTATTACACGTAAATATATGGCATTATCACCTCCTTCCTTGCAGTATTCAATAACGTAGCCGTCGAGGCCCCCAGCTCCAATCTTCTCTGGCGCGAGCCACTTCAAGCTGCAAGTGCTGTCTGTCACATCGTGGACTGTCAGACGCGTTGGCTCGCTTGTTGGGGCTGAGGATGACAGGAAAGGAGACTCAAGAGAATCAGTGACTGGCTTCACTGAACAAAGGAGGGACAGGGAGTTGCTGAGAAAGAGGACGTAAGGACGACTGTGAAACGTACCAATAGGCATGAACGGTTTGGAGCTGAGACTTGGCTGAGACATGCCAATGCTGTTGACAGCGAACACCCTCATCTCATACAGAACGCCTTCAATCATCCTCTTAGCCTCGTATGTGGTTGATTCGTACACGTCAAAGTTGAGCTTTGTCCATCTGGAAGAGCCTTTTTTCTTCCTCTCCATGAGATAACCTGGTGGAGTAATAATGCAGTTACGTGAACAGGTTGAATAATAATTTTGTTTTCCTTAAACAAATTAATGTAATGCATGCTCCACCTTTAACTGGTGCACCGCCATCAAATTTAGGAGGGTCCCAAATAATGCTGGCGCAGTCCTCTCCCACTCCTGTGCACTTGATATTCTCAGGGGGGTCGGGCACATCTGATAAAAAGATTGCAGTTTATTTAAATACAACAGAGAAGACAGGGTCAAACTGGTATTTGCAAAAAACATCCCTGGTCTGCTGCTCACTACGAGGGGAAACCAGCTGATGTTATCCTGTAAAACCTTCACTTACCCACAATCTTCAGAAACAGCACAGCCTTGTCCTCTCCAGCAGGGTTGGTGACAGTGATGGAGTAGTTGCCCTCATCCTCTCTCTCCGCCCCCTCTATGACAAAGCAGCTGAGGTCTTTCCTGGACTCCACCCTTACACGTCCTTCAGTGTCTGTGATTGGCTAACACACGATATTAAAGCAGTTAAAACATGCCTAACAATTAGGGTTTACTTGTAACTTAAAGTTGGGGTAACAGAGATTAGAGTAGGGGTATCAAACATAAGGCTTCGGGGTCAGAATAAACCCACTCACATATCCAAACCAGCTGAAGGCAAAATCTTCTGACTGTTCATTGTTTTTTGCACAAGGAAATATTGTGTTGCAAGTCTTTGAGAGTGGATCACATCATGGGAAGGGGCTGTCTGTGAACTGTTAATTTTATCCAAGCCAGAGGTCTGAATCATCCTCGGTTTTACAGCCAAAGACATTACTCAGGGCCTGCAGTACCACACTGAAGTGAGGTGGTTAAGCCAAAGAGCTGTGCCAGTGCTTTTCATAAAGTTACAGCAGTAGTGTTTCTTTGTAATAAGACAGAAGACAGAGCGGGAAAAAACTGAGGTATGGCGTATTTATGAAGCTGCACTTCTTTTTCTGAAGACATCTCAGACTTTTCATCATCTTTTTTGTGGATGGATAGTTCATAAAGTGTGACCATTACAAGAATGTATTGTTTATACTAAAGGGAGATTTATCTTTTTTATCCACTTTTTACTGTCCACTTGTTCTGCCACTTCAGTCTGCTAGTGATGAAATGGTGGCACATGAACTAAAACGAGTGTTAGCTGGTGGCACTTGTGCAAACCAGAAGGGCATGAATGGACCACTTGGACTGACCTTAGGTTGAGTGTAAAATAAGAAGAAGGGAGCTGTCTTAGTATGACACTGATGGCACCTAAGGTCTGCTCGTAACTCCACATGTGATCATTAAATTATATTCTAAATAGTTTTCATTTCCACACATCTCCTATTATTTAAGTTGTCAAGTTATGCAAACCAAAATAATTCATGCTTAGTTGTATACCTACCAGAGTTATTAAGGTTTTGAATTTTCTTATCAGTTTTTATTTTATTTAGTTTTTAATTCAGTTCAGTTTCAGTGAGTTTCCGATGTCTCGTTATTAGTTTTAGTGTTAGTTTCTATACTTAAAAAAGCTGTTGACTCACAGACATCCAAAGTTTTAATATTAATCTCTATCAAACACTAACCAGGCAGTTTGTTCAACAAATTTTACCAAATTTTACCAAATTTACAAATACGACAATTGGGGATTGTGTACTGGAATTTCCGGAGCAGGACCACACCTTCTTCAAGCTGTTCGTCTCGTTTACATGCCCCACCCTCCCTCACCTTTTCAGTTCTTTAACTTCTTCACTTATATTTAGTACATGTGGACTTGCAAGGCACAGGAGCCACTGCCAGTCCCCTTCGAGGCTTTCCCAAAACCGCAGCTCAATTCATGTCCAAGCCATTCACCTTTACCTACCTAAATGCTGTCAAACTGAAAATGAGGCCCAGCTAGTGAACTAAGAATATTTCCTTTACAATTTTATCTCATTTTTATGTTTGCTAAATCTATATGTCCATATATCTAGTTTAGTTTTAGTTAACTGCAGCTATTTTTTGGAGCCCTTACATTATCTCCTCTGGACCAGACAACAGTTGGAGGTGGCTCGCCAGTGATCTCCACATCCAGACGAAGCTTGTTCCCAGCTACAACGATGATAGTGTTTTGGGAGACCATGTTTCCAGTGGTGTCCAGGTGGATTTTTGGAGGTTCTGGTTAAAATACAGCATACGAGTCATCAATCAAGTAGGCTGTCTTTGGGTTTGAACTATACACAGGATGTTTAATTATGATGTAAATTACAGGTACCTACCTTGCCTAGGCACATAGTCGATCTTAATTTCTGTTATGAAAGAGAAAAGAGGTGACAGTATTATCCAGGCTGCTGGTGACTAATGTTTCCACAGCAGGACCTTTGTAATTGTTTGGTCTTTCTCACCCAAGAAGTTCAGTTTGGCAGAAAGTGACAGGGCATATCCATCAGGTACAAATGTGTAGTCTCCAGCATCCTCTTGCTTCACATTATCAATAGTCAGTCGGTGAAACCTGAGACAAGCGGCGCAGAAGATATCATGTAGTTTTATGGAAACATCTGTGTCAATAAAAAAACCCAACTTTGTTCACATGAAGGCAAAACCGTTTGGTATCGTCTTTTCACCTTCCAATGTGGGTCATTTTGATGCGCTCGCTTGGCAAGACCTCCACGCCATCTTTGTACCACTTTCCTGTGACCTTGTCGTCAGACACTTCACACTTGAACATAGCCTGATCTGTTGCCCTGACTGTCAGATCAGCGATGTCCTGCAACACCTCCAGTTCCTTTTCTGAGGAAGGCCACAAAAGCATAGATCAGGCAGGAGACAGACTGTGTAAGTGTAGCAGGAGAGGAAATAAGGACACCCACTGATCCACTCATCTTGACACCCACTGCCATGAGTCGTTACTTTGTTTGTAAAGAGAGGTGCTGAGCCCTTGGGCCAGCACTCTTCTGCAGTGAACGTTTAAATGAGAGAAACCCTTGGCTACTGTATATATAGTACCTTTTGATACGACACATGTGTGAATGCTCTGTCTGAATGTCTGCTCTGTGTGAATATTATCATTATTAGCTTGGCTTTTCTAAAAGTTTATGTTTTACTCTCACTCAAAACTAAAATAAAGACGTGAGATTATTATGATTTCATGTGGTACCTTCCACCTCCAGTTCTCCTTTGGTATGACCCCCATTTGTCCAAGCGTGGTACATTCCGATGTCATCCAGTGTAGCTTCCTGAATGATAAGTGTGTGCTTCCTTCCATCCTTCTTAAAGCGAAATTTTGAATCTTTGTCTTTGTGAAGCTCTTGGTCTTCAAAAAACCTGGAAATTAATATAAAACAGATATTTTTTAAAAGTTGTCACTAAAACTCTCTAAAAACAAACTGTAAGGTGAAACCAGCTCTAACTTTACAAGTCACGCTGCAAAATGGCTTGGGAAATGATTTTAGATTAATCAAGATATTACAAAATAATATAAATCTAGCTGTGTATACCACGTTTTTAAAATTATAATTAATTTCATTCATTTGCTCTTTGTACAGTTTATTAGGTTTTTCAAAATGCACCTTTAAATAAAAAGATACAATATTAAATTTAGCGACGCTGTATCAAAATTATCTCAAAAATAAAAACTCCAGTGAAACAAACTGAAATAAACTTCAGAATTTGAGCTTGAAATGCTTTTGCTGACTGACAATGTTCAAAGCCATCTAACATGCATATCAAAATCTACACATTCAGTTGAGTTTGTGACAAAATCTCCTGTATCAAGCAGATCAAATAGCCTCCACACATTTTGACCAGAACCAACATTTCCTACGATATAGTTTCATCTGATATGAAGATGAGAAGGTCAAAAATTAACTGTGGCATATTACTGAATGAAGTCCAGAGGAAAAGAAAGTTATCACAAGGCTCAAAACTACAGAGCCCCGCAGGGGACATGGGAGAAAAAAACATTAAGACGGACTTTTGCGAGATCTTGCAAAAGTTTTGCGAGATCTCGCAAAAGTAACTCGGGATCTCGCAAAAGTTTAGCGAGATCTCGCAAAAGTTTTAGCCGCATTCTTCGAAGCCGACCGGGAGGTTGAGGCACGATGTGCCGGGAGAGCGGTGTTCCTCCCGGCTGTAGTAGGTCTCGACCTCCCGTTAGCTTCGAGATGGTGGGTGTCAGATCTCCAAAAACGTCGGAGCACTTTTGCAAATATGTGATGTCTTGTAAACCGAGCAGATATCTGACATTTACACAACTACATTCACGCCTCAAAATATCTTAAAAGTGTATTTTGTGACCCAGAAAGAGTAATATTACAACTAAGTAGCTGCCGCCATTGTTGGAATTCAACTTTTGCGAGATCTCGCAAAAGTTTTGGGAGATCCCGAGCTTGTTTTGCAAAATCTCGCAAAGGTTTTGCAAGATCCCGAGTTACTTTTGCGAGACCTCGCAAAAGTTTTGCGAGATCTCGCAAAAGTCCGTCTTAATTTTTTTTTCTCCCATGTCCCCTGCGGGGTTCCATACAAAACCTTAGCAAAACAAACTCCAAATAATAATTTTCTATATGATTTTATGAGTCTCTCACATTTTATAGTGAAATCTTCTCTTCTTTAAAACGTCGTGTCAGTACATTGAGGTTTCACTTTTGCACATCTCTCTTAAGGTTCCAGCGCAGCATTTTAGGTTGAAGTCTGAACTTTGACCGAGTCACTACAACACTTCCTGCTGTGCTTAGAATCATTGTCCTGCTGCATGACTTAGGAATACTTTAATATACAGATGAGTTCATGGTCAGCCAGATCATTAACCCTCCACTACTGTGCTGTGTTTAGTTTTTGCCACACATGGCCCCGTGTATTATAGCAAAACATCTACAATTTGGTCTTTGTACAGTGTACATTGTTCCAGAAGTCTTGTAGCTGATTCAGATGCAACTTTTTACACCTAAGCTGTGCTGCCTTGTTGTTTTTAGAGGCTTTCCCCTGGCAACCCTTCCAAACAAGCCACACTTGTTCAATCTTGCTCTAATCTTATTCTCATTAATCTTATAATTTTAGGTGCTAAAAGAGGCCTGTAGATTCCTCTTTTGCAGTTTTGAGTATTGCATGGACTAACTTTGGGGCGACTTTGCTGAGACATCTGCTCCTGGGAAGATTGTGACATTGTGTTAATGTACATCTGAATGCTTCAGATCACCAAACTGCCAAATCTTTTCTTTTATAGAGCTCATACTTGGTGATTGATGACTAATTGATAACTAATCAAGTGTATTGTCCTCTTATGCACGCGGTAATGGTGTTCTTACGTTTTTTGGAGAACTTTATGGAGTCCTGTGAAAACTATTGTTTTCTACATGTGACTTTAAATCAGGGGTGGGCAATTCCAGGCGCCGAGGGCCGGTGTCCTGCAGGTTTTAGATCTCACCTTGGGTCAACACACCTGAATCACATGATTAGTTCGTTACCAGGCCTCTGGAGAACTGCAGGAGCTAATTTAGCCATTTAAATCAGCTGTGTTGGTTCAAGGACACATCTAAAACCTGCAGGGACACCGGCCCTCGAGGCCTGGAATTGCCCACCCCTGCTTTAAATGCCTGTGTAAGAAGAACAAGTTAAAAAATTTTCAGCATATGTACATAACCTGAATCTTTATTGCTGATAATGTGAATTTCACTCACCACATGACGTGGGCACCCTCTTCCGACACCTCTATCTCAAACTCCACTCTTTCTCCCACAACCACGTGATAGTCATCCATCAGCTTGGTGATAGTCACAGGGGGCTCTGAACACAACAAAGGAAGATTTTACAATTAATGAACCAAGCACTGAAACTTCACTTTTCATGCTTTGGCACAAGACATGTGCTGCTTTACTGTATTCTCAGATCACTACTGTTACCAAACAAGAAGAAGAGAAAGTGCACCTTTGACAAACACCTCTGTGAAACACTTGTCTTCCCCAACCACGCACTCATATGCAGCATCGTCTGCCAGGGTTGTCTTATTTATGGTGAGTGTTCTGACATTGCCGTCCGCCTCCATGATATACCTTAAAAAGACAGTTTTTCATCAAAAAGAAAGCACCTCTGAAAGTATTTCCACTACTGTATAGTATCAGATCCTTCCTTTTTAAAATGTGGATTTGAATCAATCTTATGACAGTTGCAGTGGTACATATTTTGTCTAGCAAAGCCAACACATATATTACAGTTTTCTGCCAGGATACAGTATTTTCCCCACATTGGGACATTTAAGGAAACAGAGATCTTTGTCCTGCTTGAGTTTCTGGATTTGGGGCATAAGATGTCTTGGCAGTATGACTTGCTTTAACCCACTGGGAGGCCCCTTATGACTGCCTAAAAATAAAACATGTTGATGGCAGCATCATTTCTGAGTATGACTGTGTCGCACAGATAATTTTAGCTTGATATTTTTAAGCACTGCCCACCAAGTCAATCTAAGCTTGATGATATGATGATATGACACACTACTGTTTAATTAAGCCGTACCCTGTAAAAAGCACACAAAAAGATGCGTGTGGATAACTGGTGTGTGTGTGTGTGTGTTTATGCTTTTAATCATACTTGGCTGAGGGTTTGATCTCCTGACCATTCTTCAGCCATTTGACCTGAACATTGGGATCCACCACTTCACACCTCAGGGTAATTTTCTTGCCCTTATCCACTGAGTAGCAAGATTCAAGCTTCTTCAGGAAAGCTGTAGTTGAAGACACACAGAGAAAAATTAACTCATTAGCTCACATATGTCATGCCCGCTCAGCCTCATAGCGCCCATCCTCTTGCCTTCTTCTTTCTATCCTTTTCCTCTCAATCATATTTGCAATACTCCCTCACTCCTTCCCCTCCCTTCCGTTAATTGACCCGACTTACCCTCGCTATGTTTAACAGGGTCGGCCTTCATTTTTTTCAGACGCTTCAGCATGCCCCTCAGGTCAGTGATGCCATACTTAAAGGCGATTTTCTCATACTCGCTTGGGTGGGCATTCTTAAGCAGTTCCCACACATCTATCTCTGGTTCTTCGTTTTCAGGTTTCTTCTTCTTCCTGGCAGAGAAATAAAAGAGGGTTTATTAACAGGTGGGGCAGAAGAAGCACAAAATACAATGAGAAAATCATACTGTCTCCTCGATAAACAAAACAATGTCAAGATTCTCACTTAGCAGCTTTGAGCAGAGCGCTGAAATCCAGATCTCCCTCATCCTCTCCAGCGTCACTGCATGTACAGAATCAGACTAACTGTAACACACATAATGCATTTTGCCATGGCACAACATTAAGTGTACTATACTGTCAAACCAATGTGCTGTGAGACATGTTCACACATATATACACAGAAAAAAAGTCTATGCATGCATTTTCGACAGGATGAAACACAAACCCCAGAGCACTTACGCTCTCTTGAAGGCAGACAAAATATCTGCCTGCTCGTCCTGATGTGCAGCTGTAATAAGAGAAGTTGCAGAGAACGCACATTATTCCTGGATCAGATCAAAACATCAGTATGTATAGAATCCGTGGCAGCCTCAGCAGGCGAGAGTCTGTTTTCACTCACCCTCAACAGAGATCTCAAAGGTGGAGCTGTCACATTTGTCTTTTGAAGTCACTTCGCACCTGTAACCACCAGCGTCTCCAGGGACCACTTTGATGACCTTCATTTCATAAGTATAGATCTTAGGGAGAAAATATTCATTACTTCTTAGCTATTTCTGAAGGAAGAGGATCGGCCAACATGGTACAAAAAATATCTATGTCTCTCTTTTGACACACACTTTAGTATTTCTGTCGTAAGTTTCTTTGAACTGCAAATGTTTTCCAGCCTTGCTGCCAAGGTCCAGCCACTTGCCCTTCAACCATTTCATGGTGGGTTTTCTTGTCAGGTTGGTGGAGTCGACCTTGGCTATGAAAGTGACATCCGCTCCTGCCATTCACAAGCAACAGTTAATTCACATGACATTATATACTCAGATTGCATATTACGGATTACTGGAGACAGCAATAACACAAGCATTCATTTGTGTATCTAACCTGCGACAGCGACTACATTATCCGGCGGTTTCTCCACAAAGAGCCCAGTGAGCTCAGTAGACTGAGGCTCTGAAAAGAAGGAGTAAAAAAGATTTGTTAAATCAGGAAATCATTAAAATCTGGAACCCATTTTTATAGATTCATTTAAGACATGTGCTGCAAAATAAAATACAACAAAAAATAATGTTCAAAATGTCAAAGTGCAAGAGACACGGTGAATGCTTTGGATATATCTTTGCTTATACTGAGGATCTAAAGTACATATAAAACACATATAAGTCACATTGTTTCTGAACAATGATACTTCCATGCACGATGGGGGCACTTTTTGGACACTTGCTTGCTGATAGAGTAAGCTCAGTAACAGCAGATGAAGTGTCCTGCTTGTTCAGGCAAGCAATTATCCCACTTTCACATTTGAAAGTATAAGTTATACTGTACCATAAGTCAGTATAAACTCAAGGTAAGTAAACAACAGTTACACAATGATTATTTTAGAGTCATTGCATCGAAACAACACACAGTAAAATGCAACAATTCTTTCATAATGATAAGATCATGATCTCAGTAGTCATGATCTCAGCTTCAAATAATCAGTTTAATCATCAAACATCGAATCTAATATTTGAAATTATCTTGATTACTTCTGCTGGACTGATTTCCAAGGCTGCAATCAAAGCAGATACTTTACCCCACACAGAGCAACAACAGAACACCCCATGCTGCCTGAATTAACCCCCCCCCCCCCAAAATATTACACAAAAATCCCAAGCCAGCACTGACTAACTCACATTCAAACTGCTTAATATTTACAAAAAAAACAAAACCCTCAACTATTTATGGGAAAAAATGTAGATCAGACTCCAGGTGTGGGTTACAGCGGTCAACTGGGAAGAAGTGATGTCCAGTCAAGTGACACAGAAAGCACACACTAAGGTTTTATCTATTAGGACATTATTATATAATAATAATTATAAATAACACAGTCTATACCAGGTTCTTAAATTATTTAAATACAACTAATGAGATATTATAGTGTCCCACAATTTGTTAATTAAATAAATAATAATTTAAAAAAGCATTTTAACTTACTTTTTTGTAAAAAGTAAGTTAAAATGCAGAAGCAATGTGTTAAGCGCCACCTTAGTGCTTCTATGGGAATTAAGATGGTAAGTAGCAACCAGGTGTTGTTGATCAAATGCGCTTGGTTAAATGTGAATAAATGATGAATGCAAAAATTAAAAGAACTTGAATTTATAATTTATATACTGCTTTTAAATAGAATCAAACTACAACATTAATGTCACATACTTCACCAAATAAATCACTGAAGTGTGATTTAGATTTAACTTTATAAAAATCTATTTTTATATCCTGTTCTTATAAGTTATAAATCTAATACATAGTATAAACTTAGTATAAATTGTGTTGCAATAAATTCAACTAAGGGAATGTTGGATTCCAATACTTTTTTTTTTTAATTGGCAGTAACTTTTTTGCAGACATCCATTACTAGTATGAGAGCCCCGAAACAAACTGCAGTTGGCCAAGTGATGATAATCCCCCCACACATTATACCCCTGTGAGCATGGCTTTAAACAGCCTTGGTATGATAAGCACTTCCCACACAGAAATTGACTCTTAAGAGATACATTAAAGGCAAACTCAACTCAGAGGAGTGGAATAAACTTTCTGTAGCCAGGACAGGGGATCAAAGAAACGGCAGACCTGAAAATATTTTTAAAATCTATAAATCTATATTTAAAATGTGGACTGTATACAAAAGATATTTGACCCCCTGATGATTCTTTGAAATTAAATTTAAATGCCCTGAGTAATTACTGCATGACTAAATCAGTGCACAAACTCAGCCATATGCCACAGTGTTGAGTCAATGATGTTATTCAGCCTGATATATTAATAATATTGATCTTTGAAAAAAAACAACTTCTCAGATCTGACTTAATGAGGATGAAAAAATATATTTTTAGTGACATTATGTTGAATTATTAAGATAAATTAGTCTAGATTTTGATGTAGACATCATAGCTTCTACATTAGGCTGATTTTGGTACATTTCTTCAGATTCCCTCTGTTTCTATCTTCATCCTGGCTGCGTTTGTCTGTATTGCTAACCAGAATGGTGTGGCTTGGTGGATTCATGGTGGACGATGGTGATGATGAGAAACTGTACTCCCAGTGTTGGGGTAAAATATGGCTGACAGCTTAAGATCAGTGGTTCTTATGTTTCCCTTTGAAGGTTTTGCACATGTTCAAGGTTTTTTGTCTTTGTTTCATGCTCCAGTTTTTCCCACTCACACTCTACCACTAAGCTTACCCTTTCTTCTCTTATATATGTGCCATGCTGCGCTTTGTCTGGATCATCTGCAGTACAATGTACCTTTCCTCCCTCTAGGCAAATGTTGTCACAGCAGGAGTAGCTTGCTGAGTCCCACATTCAGAGATGGGCATTGATGACATCAGAGGAGATGCACACTTATGAATGGTAGGAAAGGAAAAAGCTGTGGTCATACATCCACCACTGGCCACATTTGACAGGAAATTTATAGAGGTGCCCAATTTATTATTCATGACCTCATATTGACTCTCGAGCCCACTTTTTGATTGGCAGGCCCCTACTTTCTGGTATGATTCAGCACAGCAACCAGCCTTCCCTACATGGCTGCCTTGTTGTGAGGACACAAAACAGTCTTGACACATTTGATAGAGTCTGTGACTTCTCATCTTTCCTTTGCATACCTCCACGTCCATCATCTGCGTATTTCCAACAGTCCAAAAAAGAAACACTTTGGCAGTCGTCCTGGTAATGCTGGCATCGCTCCCAAGGTCCAGTCTGCTAGGCTTAACTCCAAACATATTCCTAACATATGACAATATGCACCGCAGGAAAGAGTTTACATTTCTCAGTTGCCACTAATGCTGCACCTTACCTCATACTAAGAACACATAGATGTTCAAATTGGAAAAGGAAAACCCTTATAAGTGCTGTGTTTCCCTGTAAAGCACAGCAAGTCTTGGGCATTTTGCACACGTCTGAAAAAGTACACCAAGAAATTAGCACCCTTCAGCTCCCTGGGGCCTTTACCCTTCAGAACCATTCCATGCGAACTCCATCTAGTCAGTCAAAATAGAGCAGACATTCAACTGATCACTCTGGCATCACTTAGGCAGATGGGGACAGCTTTGTATAAACAGCTCTTAAATTTTTCTTGTAAAACCTGAGCTGCAGCGCTGTAGCAACACTTTTAGATTTAGCCTTTATGACACTTTAACGAAGTTTAGTTAGTCAAACATCTCAGATCCTTTGAGCTGACGAGACATGACCCTATATGCAGATCACACGCTCTCTGGAGGAACTGCGTTTGATAATGTCTTGGATGACCTCAATACCTGACCTCTCCTTGCAGTTTCCTAATACAGCATGATGTTAAATTTGAGAAGCAACCATAAAAAGTGTGATAACATCAGATGACACTTGGCACGTTAACAGCAACAGCTGCTATTGTGCCCCAATGAGTGCCGCACACGAACCACAGCTGTGTTTCCACTCTCATTGTTTAAATTGCCTGAGGGACAGAAGCACAAGAGGGTTGGTATCATAGGTCACAGATGGAGAGACAATAATTTTCACATGGAGAAACAACTTCTAAATTGCTGAAAGAACATAAACAAAATAATTTGTCTGTGAGTTGTCTGGTAGCATCAGTGGATACCACCAGTAGGGGACAGAAATGGATGAATGACATAAGAACGCTGTCACACACTAGGATGCCCACAGTGTTTTCTCTTTCTGAAGCTGCTACTGAGATAGATACACAGACAAGCCATCTTTAAAAACACTGGGAGAAAAAGTGAATAACATGATTATCTCTGTACACTCCCACCTATCAAGGGGTTAGATATGTTAGGCACCAAATGATCTGACATATCAGGATGACATACTGCTGGCAGAGAAGAAAAGAGAAAATAAAAAGGAGCCAAGCTGACTGGGTTTCAACATATCTAATATGACAGCATTCTGGGATCCAGTCGTGGGTTGCCAAACAAAGTATAACCAATGACTTCAGGAGAAGGACTAGGGATGGGTATCGAAAACCGGTTCTTGTTGAGAACCGGTTCCCACTGTTTCAATTCCTTGGAATCGTTTGCCATTTTTGCAAACGATTCCCTTATCGATTCCAGTCGCTCCGAATGACGTCACCACGTTGCGGAGCGTCATTTACCTGGCAGGAAACATGGCGGCTCAAACGCTAAAAAGTTTGGTTATACTTTACGAGAACGGATGACAACAGGGCAACTTGCAATACTTGCAAAGTAGATATTTCATTTAAGGGAGGAAACACTACGAATATGCAAAAGCATTTGCTCACAAAACGCGCGATAACCTTAAATAAATGTCGTGTTTTTAATTCCGCTCTGGACTCGTGAATCTCAACCCAGCAGCAGCGGTAACGTTTGCACGTCCTCTCCCGTTAATGCAGCAGGTAAATAATCAACTAACAGTGCATATTATGTTAGCGCGATCTGCCTTATTACAAAACCTGCCATTACTGTGCATTTAGGTGACCATGATGAGACAGACAGAGTCTGGCTCAGATGCTGGCAGTTCTCGCTGCAGTCTACCGGTAGCGTCTCCTTTCAGGCCAGGATAGACGAATGTCACCGAGCAGTGACTAAGTTTGTGGTAAAAGGCTTGCACCCATTTGCCACAGCAGATGCCCCCGATTTTCGGTAAGTGAATGTGTTTAATTGTAGGCAGGGACATTACTGGATATTCTTGTGTAATTGCTACAGAAGAATATTTATTTTATTATTTTACATTCACAATTTCTTTTCCTGGGGACCCTGTGACGCCCCATTGAAGAGCCGTAGGTTGGATCTGTTAAGATCTCACTGTTGGGTTTGTAAGGCCATGTTACTCCTAAATTTCTATCTTGTTCAAAGAGAAGATATAAAACAAAGATCTAAGCTAATTGACCTTAGTGTTCTCCTTTTTTTTTTTTTAAAAAAATAATCGATAAGAGAACCGATAAAGAATCGAATCGTTAAACAGAATCGAAAATGGAATCGGAATCGTGAAAATCTTATCAATACCCATCCCTAAGAAGGACAGCCTTCTACCACCCAAGGTTCACTTACAGAGTGAAGGCTGGTCCATGCAGTTAGACACAGCGTGCCCTTTAAGGTGATGGATGATGCACATTTATTTGTGCCTGTCACTCCCATCTAGTGTGATGGGGTGAATTTTAACTTTTCCTAACCTTAACCAAATAGTTACCTAAAGATAAATATGTTTAATAGTGCCTAAACCTAATAAGTGAGTCAAAGTGAAAAGTGTGTGAAAAACAGAAAAAACCACGAGCAACCATCTGTTTGTCTGGGTTTCTCTCGGGAAGACAAGTTAGAATCCTGCACCATGGGAAATAGCTAAGCCCGTGGCGATAGTGTGACGCTCTGGGCAATGTTCTGATGAGAAAATGTGTCATTCGTGTACATGTTTGACTCGTATCACATATCCCGTCAATCGACATTGTTGCAGACAAAGTAGAACCAGTTATGGTAACGTTATTACCTGACAGAGGTGGCAAACCTTCAGGCAAACATTGCATACAGCAGAACGTTCAAATGTGTTCATGAATTAAACATTGGAGTTTTGAGTGTTAACTCCATAGTTCCCAGTTTGATTAAACATCTGTGGGATGAACCCTGAAAACAAGTCAAAACTATGAAGACCCTACCTCACACTTTACTACTATACCTGACAGGAGCAAGGTATTCAAGTGCCTTCAGGATCTCTGAAGGTAACTGAATCCATCCTGCTAAGTCTATCCCATGACAGGTCAGAGGAAACTGTACAATATTAGGTTATTGTTTTAAAACGTATGGCTGATAAGCACTGAGAGAAGTAGAATCTCGTTTTATAATCCCCAAGAGGAGCTCTGTGGCATACTACAGAACTTTGGTCAAACAGCTTCATGCACATTTTATGAGCTCTGTAGTGAGTGATACTTTGTCTTGGCAGACAGCAGTCTCATCTGAGACCAAGAACCTTGTGTACAAACAACTTCAATCCAAAGGTTTGTATGCAACCAACTGGTTTTAATAATATATGTTGTAAAACTTAAAAAATAAAAAGCACTACAAAACCTCCAACAATGCAGCTCACTCTCTAGGCAGTGTTTTCTTTTAGGGGAATATTGTATTTTGATATAAATATTTTGGAGGAGCACATAATGGCTAATAGATATTAATTTGTAAATAATTGGACGTGAATAAAAATGAATATTATACTACAGTATATTTCTAACTTTCTTTAAAGATATAGCACATTTAAAGTCAACTTGAAAGAAAGGCAGATGTGAAATGTCAAAATGAGGTCAGAGGTCAAGTATGACATAATATTTGGATAATAACTATGGTGTAGAATTTTAAACAAACTTAAAGAAAAAAATACATTTTATGAAATTTTTTTATCTTAATTGAACTTAAAGAAGAAGTTGAAGGTCAAAGTAAAGCATAGCTCTGTATAGCATAATTATGACTGATCTTCAGATCAATCTATTGATGTTAAAGGAGAGGTCAGAGGTGAAATCTTTACATGATATTTTGTCAACAATTCTTTTAAGATTCGTACTTTCCAAGTTATAAGGCTTTTTGTCAATTTTCATCCAAAAATCATAAAGTTTATTTTGAAGGCCTTGGTGGATGTAAGAAAAACATTTGTTGACTGTTAACATGACGCAACTCTACAACCCTACATAGTTTTATCAGAATTGCGTTTACAGACAGAATGAGGCACATGCAAATGCTAGGAAAACAAATAACCTCCAAAAATGTAAAAAAGCATTAAATCAGTCCAAACTGAAGCAATCAAATGATTTCATCTAATAAACTGGACCCAGGCTCACTAAACAATATATTATGTGACAGTTTGACTAGCACATAATACCGATATTACACTGACATTAATCTTAACACTCAAACAGATGATTTAGAAAAATATAGTTTCAGCAAACACATCAACATAAAATGCTGCTCTTTTCTTACCATCTCCATCAGTTTCTGTATCTGCTGCAGACAAGGAAGCAAACAAAACTGAAAAAAGCAGCTATGAAGCAAATGCTTATTGCTGCACAGAAAAAACACTTATCGCTGCAACAGAGACCAAGCAACACAGCAACATGGCTGTAACACAACCACCATGCACCGTCACATTTTTCATTAAAAATCGCTAACATCCAATCCACCTTGAATATGCAAATTCAAATATTTTCCTATTAACACATTCAGAGTTGCTAGGTAGATAAACACATAAACCATGGAATTTTTTAAAAATAGAAACAGGAACATACTTTTAAATGATGCAAGTAACAAAACTGTGCAGTTTTACATGCTACATGTGTTTCACATGTTCAGCATGTAAAGCTTAAGGTTAAAGTTGACCTATTATGCTCATTACCAGCTTTATTTCAAACTCTTCTAGGGTAGCTCCACATGTTTCATGGTTCAAAACAACCCTCATTCATTTCAAACTAGGCCTTGGTGCAGCCACATTGGTTACCCTCTGTTTGAAGCAGCTCCTCCCTTTTTAACACCTTCCTCCCTTTAAGAAAACTTTCTAATGCTTAGCTCATCCTTGCAAGAAGAAGATTTGAAAAGCAGGTGGGAGCTGTTGTGCTCACTACCAGAGCAGTGTATTTCCTTCCTATGACATCATACAGATCTAATAGCAGAGCAGTTTAGAGAGCTCTGCTTACATGTACATATGGTGACCTCGGTATTTGAAACCATGACCATGTATCGTGGCAAAAAGTAAAGCATAGTAGGTCCACTATAATTTCACACATAACATATACTATAAGGTATATGTATATAAAGTGTATTAAAAAAAAGAGTCAGATAAGAAAAATCATCACAACATGTGACATGAATAATCCTGTTATTCATGTCATAACAGCACAGCAGTCAGATATGTTACAGTCGGTAACGTATCGCCAGTGTTGGGAAGGTTACTTTTAAAATGTATTCCATTACAGAATACAGATTACATGCCCCAAAATGTATTCTGTAACGTATTCCGTTACGTTACTCAATGAGAGTAACGTATTCTGAATACTTTGGATTACTTAATATATTATCATGCTGTTTACAACTACATGAATGTACTATTGCTGTGATTTATTACTGTTACTGAAGGTCCGCGGCTCCGAACCGTAGTAAAGGGACATCTGGCTAATACGGTGGGTTCTGTGTCGGCTCATAGCTGAAAACTAGCTTTACTTTGTTGTCTGGGTCAACTTTGCTAGCAGAGACAGAGAGAGGCGTTGAAAGGCTGCTCCAACAGAACTTATTGTTTCAGAGGAAAACACGAACACGGTGTACAGTCGAGTCTTAATAGCTTACTTACAGCTGGGCTCGTCAGGCTCTCTTCTTGGCTGCAGTGGTTATTATTATATTTACATGCTTCCAGCTCCCGTTTCTGCTCGATGACAGCTCGTACTTTTCCTTTTTCTCCCTCCCTCGCTCACAGACACATAACGGGTACGGCAGTCCATTCTCCCTGCAGCACGGACTACACTGCCCATGATGCTACATTCTTTAGAGCTATACCTGTAGCATTCTGCCTGTTAGCTTAGCACAACAACAACATCAGGGCTCTCTCACCCAGGAAACACGCAGAGAGAGAGCGTCACCCTGTAACCATGGCAACCGTAACGCTGCCTGGAACAACAGAACGTAGCTGTCAAACAAAACCCAAACAGTCTTGACCCGCCACAATATGAAACAGGGAAGTACCGCCGTGTAATCCATTTATTTCAACAAAGTAACTGTATTCTAAATACCACCTTTTTAAACGGTAACTGTAACGGAATACAGTTACTCATATTTTGTATTTTAAATACGTAACGGCGGTACATGTATTCCGTTACTCCCCAACACTGCGTATCGCTTAGTTCTGTGAAGAAAAATCTTTGTGAAAAAAAGAAGATTTAGCCCATTTCAAGAATACACAACAAAAAGTTACAAGGATCACCTGAGACCAACCTACAACCTGAAGGACTCATGCACATACTGGAATTTTCACACATTATGTCACATATGAACTCATATGTGAGGACATTAAATTGATACCACAGGCATATACATTAAAATATAACACTCAAGGTAAATTTAGTGCTTCCATGTCAGTTCATTCCCACGATTCTGCCTTACCTCCATCTTCAGCGGGTGCATCTAAGGAAAATGAAGGGACATTAACTTGGAGTTCCGATATACACTAGAAATAGTTACTACGTGCAGTGAAAAAGAATGTCTTTGTACATTAGACAGACACTGGGGCACCTACACGTTACACCTACAGGGCATGGGAACCCATGCCAAGAAGCTCCTGGTGCGCAGTTTTTATGCTGATGTTAATGGCAGAGGAGATTTGGAGCTCGGGAGCTACTGAGTCGGCAGAGCTATGGAAACTTTCATGCACAATCTCAGAACTCGGTGACCCTACTCCGACTTTGCAATAATACTATTTACAGTTGATCGTGGTTTATCCAGGAGGTAAGAAATGTCCTTGCTAGGTCCTTGATTTTATACTTTATTATATAATTTATGTGCTTTTGTGTCATGACCCTGAATTACATAAAAGGAAGAAAAGGAATGGCAGGATGAATGGATATACTTTAGTCCTTATAGTGTATTATTCCCTGACACTAATAAACCACCACATCTTCTTCAGGATGTGGCAGGGGGAAAATGAATAATGGTTAAGTAACTAATAACAACAAATGTTGAGACCTGGAAAATGTTACATTTGGAAACGCTGCAAATGTAACAAAACCAAAAACTCACAAAATTTCATACAGTGCATGCCTGCAGTGAAATGCAAACCAAAGGTCACAGTGAGAACTCAGAGTCTACAGATGTGGAAAATGCATCCAGTTGCAGTCGGTCAATGAACTATGTTAAAATCCTCACAGACAGCTTGTCCTGTCTGCTTCACACACACAGTTCATTTCTGTACAATCCAAAACTATTCATATTAACAAAGAAAAGAACAGTTGTTCTGAAAAGAAAAAGGAAAAGAAGGAGTAAAGACCATGATTATTTCTAATTAGAGTGGTTATGAATATAAACAAACAAGCATGTTGCTTTGATATACAGCAGATAACACTGTAATGTCCTTGATTTTACATAATCACAGTGTAATATTAAAGTGTCTGCTTGTAGTTAGCTCTGGTGATGAGATGTGATAGGCCAGCTAAAAAATACAAACACACTAAATGGGAGTGGCACAACAATTTCATTATTCCATTCAGCAGTTTCCTGTTGTCTCATGATGTGATTGAATTTGAGGCCTGTCTTCTTGACTCAGTAATTGCTCAACTCATTATCTAGCAATAGCAAAACCATTTGTTCTGTATTCATCAGGTAATTCGTTTTACAGATTAGTTAAAATGCATTTTTCAACACTCAGTTCAACTCAAACCCACTCTGTGTCACTTATTACCAATGCACAAATCCTCAAAAATCTCAAAAAAAGAAGCAAAGAAAGTCATTGTCCTTCTTCTTCAGCGGTCTCCACTGGGGCTACAATTAGTGGATGTTTGTTGGACATATAAAAATAAAAAATAAAACCATGACAGTCCCATAGGAAAACTAACATTAGAGACACATGACCACACTAAAATATGGCTTGTGGAAACCAAAGCACTTCTGCCAGAGCTCTTTCTGTATGGCTACATAATTTGAAGACAGTTGGTTGAACAACAATTTCATAATGCATTTCATAAAATATTCTCAAACACTATAAGATAAAAATAGAGACCACACAGTCGCATGTAGGCATGCAGGAATAAAATGAAGATGCTCACTCGCTTGATAAAAAGTTTATGAATAAATAATATCAGTGGACACTGATTACACGCCATTATAAGCTGAAGCCTGCCTCTGCCTGACACATGCAGTTGACATGATATGTGAGTGAAAAGTGAAAATGTGAGAGCTATAATCACGTCACCATGTGATAATGTAAGACACGCAAAAGGTCAGTTGTGGAGCAGTTTACTTACCCCCTGCTGGTTTCTCTGAAAAACACAAAAAGGGGAAAAGGTTAGAAAAGTATATTCAGAAGTTATAGAAATGTACTGTGATCTGTTACATTTAAGAATCCTTTATCTGTTTTCAAAGGACCCTTCCTCTCAGGGAAAACGATATATTTAGTAGACTTACTGTTTTGCGTCTTTAATAACACCTAGTCTGACGATGGTTAAAGGTCCTGTTTGTCTGAGGGTAATGGCTTTCTACAAAATGATGACGTTTAGCATGTATCTTATTTATTAGTGAAGCTACTAATCTCAGAATGTAAATTTTAAATATGGCGTACAGTAAGAAGATACATTTTAAAAAGTAGCTTTAACAATCACATCCAATGTGATTGTTAAAGCCTAAATATGGTAAAAGCAACTTCTCAATGGAAATAGAGGCTTATAATACACCCGACTTCCACAGTGTCTTGCTGGGGGTCACTGGAGTAGCTGCTAAAGGCCAGGGACGGTGTCTTATGACCTCCCTGAAGTAATACCATATTCTCTTAGCTACACAAAGTTTCCTTGAATAGCCACTCCAACTTGACCTGGTGTGGTTTACTGTTCACATGTCGTAAATTTCTGGATAAAACAGGTGTTGTGACAGAAAATATAATCATGATTTATTCTGTTTCTTTTTAAAAGATCTTAAATGTGTAGAATACAATACTAATACATGCCTGCATGCCTCATAACAACATTATATTTTATGCTACAACTGCATTATCTCATATGACATTGTGCTATATCTAACAAAAGGAAAAAATAAGACAGCTTGATATTTTTTTTTCAGTAGAAGAAGCTGGAAACAGATATAAATTGAAATAGTATTCAGAGAAAAAAGAGCTTTTGGTTTTAATACTTCATATATCCTGTTTGAGGATTTAAGACCTGCACTGAGTGTAAATCTGCACCGGCATCTGCTATGTAAGTCCACATGGAGCGAGAATCTTGATCATCTTCAACAAGTCTGTGATAAAGCAGTGTAATGAACTTCTGAACAGCTGCTTCTCACAGTCAAAATAGTCCCCTCAGAGACTTTCTGTGGTTTCATATGCAGTTCTGCTACTCATATAATTAGGACGTTTTTGAAGATGCGCCGATAGATGTACAAGTATATTAAAAAAAGAACAAGACTTACATTATCCTTATGACAAACACAATTATTGACATTTAGGTTCACAATGTCTGTGGCGCAAACCTGGCTAGCACTTTGGAAAAGTGGTTGCAAAGCAAAACAAAAAATAAAAAACAAAGAAAAAAACTATAAAATTGGCCCATAGTGATATATATTATAAAAAAGATTTTTTTATAAATCTTTTTTTTTAAAATAAATTTATACATTTAAGAAAGACGCACACACAAACCATAACAACAATATATATTTTTGTGTGAAAATATAAAAACATTTCATTGGTATAAACATAATACAGAGATGTCATCAACCAATAATTCTGGCCGGGCAAAGACTGCTTTTAACTGGCAGAGGTGACAGGAAAGAGGTGCATTTTCACACATGCATAGAGATCAGAAAGTGACACTGTTTACTGGAACAATGTGTCAGTGAAGCCGACACATTGTTCTCAAGAGTGTGAAGTCACACTATTTAATGCACGTATGTCAAGAGGCAAGGGGCCGGTGTTATAAAAAAATCCTAACTCTTTGAATTGTTGACTTACATTCAAAGAGTTTGGCTTCTATAAGAGTCAGGCCTGTATTTATGATACTTAGGATACTTTTAAAACCAAAGTTTGATGACCAAGAATGCTTTTTTGTGAAAGTAATATTTGTGTAATAAGATTCAACTCCATCTCTGTAGTTGCTGTTTGTGATTTCTAGGTGATTACACTACACTGGACACCTGGGGATAAGTAAAAAAAGGTAAATATATATTTTATTATTTGGTTCAACTAGGTACTACACTTCATGCATTAGTAAAAATTCCTAACAGCTTGTCATTACTTGTCAAACAGAAACACCAACTTTACACAGATGGTCAAAAAATGTAAAAAACTGCCAGGATTACTCCTTCATTTAAACAAGTTGTCTGTCCACTCCTGTCAAAATCTTCTAACTTGAAGTGACAGCTTCAGAAAACTTGGCTGAAAGTCGCTTCTCTTTAGTACTGCCATCCATCTCTGCCTTCTAAGTTTATCTTTTGCAAATCAATACAAAAAATAAATCCGTCTGAACAAGACTAACCAACTCTACAGCTCTGCATACTTTTATAGGTACAATTCAGCCACAGAGATAAGTTGCCAATGTATATAAAGCACCTCGATGCGAGAAAACCCCTTGTAAATTTTGATATGCTTGAACTACTTTGCATATGAACATATACTGTAATGTAGCTGACTGACAAAAACAGCTTTGTATAATCTTACACTGATACACTGACACAGAGTTTCAGAGAAGTTTCAGAGGATAAAAGTCATTTTTAATGACTGACATAAACTAGATGTAAGTATGATTGTTTAGTGTCAAATGTCTGCAATACTAAAATAATGTAAAACAACATATAAAATGTTAAAATAATAACAAGGGCTGCGCTAGCTGTACTATACTCATGGACATCTTACTTTGAAGGAATTGATTTCTGTGGCCTGGAAATTGAACAGCTAGCTGTGGAATGCCACTGTATTACTTGCAGAGGGAATTTTCCCGTCACTGCTCCTTCTATTTGAATTCAGTTTGGATCAATGCACTGCTTGGATTCCTCCATCAGCTGATGCAGAGGTCGTCCAAATGACTGTGGTGAATGGTTATGGATAATAAATGGATAACCCGGACCTTCCCCTGCACCAGGCAGTCAAACACGTTCTCTGATGTCTTGCTTCAGCACTGATGCCAGGAAAGATACAAAAAAACCTTTCTTGCTTCATGCCACAATATCTGCATGTGCTTGCTAAATTTTGACGATTAAGCTGCTTATTGTGTTATATATGCAGTTAATGAAAGCTCTGCCACTCAGTGAGGAAGTGACAGTGGTTTCTAGTGGTGGTACTTTACTATATGGATTATGAAATCACAGATTTTGCCATCAAGAGTGACTTAAAGACAAATGTATTCATTCACCAAGTGGACATGAATCATTTCATCATTTTACGTTGAGGTTTTTGAACCCTTTTGAAGATAAACAGCACGGAGGGATTGGAGAAACTTCACAGAGCAGTTTTGATTCAGCTTGCGCTCATTGTGTTTCATCAGGACACAGCGATGAAAGGAATTATGACCGTGAATCATACCATTGCTTCCAACCACCGACTAGAAAACTGTCACGCACTTGACTGACTGCTCTGGAGCAGTGCCACATTAAAGAGGGCATCAGACCTGAAGACCAAGAAGGAACTCTTTAGGTGAAAATGACAGATTACATAATGATTTATCTCAGCTGGACTCCAAAACTGTTAGGCAAAACCCGATACGTCAGGGTGTGTGAAACTCTATGAAAGTAGAAAAGGTCAGGGCTTACTGCAGAGTATTTTTAGCTGTTAGTTGAGGGTGTGATCTGAGTGCTGTTAAGTGAAGTAGGACAGAAAATCTTTGAACTAATGTGGAATTGTGAAAGGTAATTCAGTTTGTGGGTAAATAGTGGTGTTGCACGCTAGGTACAAAATGTCAACAAAATTCTTTTCAATAAGAGTATTAGTTGAGAAAATATTTAAAAATATATTCCGTCAAATATTTCTTAGAAGCACCAAGCAGAGCTTAAAAACGAAAAAGTGCCAGGTTATCTGATCTTCGTATTTGAAGCTTTGCAGTTAAGTTTGGCTTGGAATGACAGAGCAGTGGGTGGTGCAGGCAGAGTATGCAAAGTGGAATCATATTCATATTACTCAGACAAACACTTTGGCTCTATATGGTGAATAACAGCAGTGCCTGGTTAGGTTTCTGGGATAAAAATAAAAGGTGCATGATTAGATCTTTAAAAAGATTAGGGCAAGGACAGATGCTGGAAAACAGAATCAAATGTTACACAGTAGAATTAAGAATAATGTGTGAACAACTCCAGCAAAGCCTATGACTTTCACTATCACAATGTGGTCTGCGGGAGACCCCTTGGGGGAAAGGGTTTGGGAGGCTCAACACCCGTCAGCACAATCTTGCCCTACAAAACTCGGCTATCCCAAGAGATCTATCAGGGCAACTGAGACTGTCTGCAACCTGAGCCTGCTATCAGCTTAGTCAGTTGATTTAAGGTGATACTGAATGGGTCAATGTGGGAGATAGTAGTGAAGGTCAACAGGCAATTATATATGAGAAGGCATGATGCAATCAAGGATGTCAAATCCCTATCCTATTGGGCATTACATAATCCAAAATGCAGATTATCATATAAAATAGCAATAACAGTTTTTTACCCTGAACGCTGCACTGAAAACAAGTACTGTGTATATATTCTATACACAGTATAGTCAGCTACAGTGAGTCAGCTACAGTGACACAAGCTGACCTTCATATAGGACTCACGTAAAGCTCCAGCAGTATTTGCTTATGGAGCTGCTGCAGCTGGAAGCTTGCTAGTTCAGGCAACAAGAAAGCAATCTGTGCTCCTATGTCATAAGATACTCAGTCTAGTGATGTAATAACAACTGGCTACGTCATTATTTACTCTGTCTCAAATCTTCTTTATGGACAGATAACAATAAAGCAGACAGGTGAAATGGGAATATCCTTGACAAATGGGTAGTATCAATAGTGAATTATTTCATTTATAAATAAAATATGATGGCTATTTTCCATCATATTTTGTAGGAATATTAATATCGGGTTCAAACTCATGGTCAGTCTCACCATGTAATGAATATATATTTAACGCTGAAAAATAAAAACAAAATATAGGGAACAATTCATATTATCCATTAATTTCTACAACATTCATGTGAATTTACTGTTATTTATATTTTTCAAGTCAGCACACCTCAGTATAATGAAACTCTCTAAACTAATTACAATGAATTATGATGTTACAAAAAGTATCTGCATACCTTCAGGGACTGGCTCAGGCATGGTTATTCCTGTGTCTTCTGTTTGCTGCTGGAAGACTGAGGGCTTGTGGGGCTTTTTTCCTTTTTATTTCTCCCCTCTCTCTCTTTCTGTTATTCAAAGCTTTCCTGGCACTCAAGTCACCCACGCCCTCCAGTGAGCGAAGAGTTTTGGAGGTATGACACCCTTGGGGAGTTCAAAAAGAGACACACTCAGAGTGAGACCTTGTTAAGGTGGAGACAAAAGAGGATAATGTGATGTTGAAAAGGGTCACATTTGCAGGATGACGAGATTAATAGGCTTGCTAAACCTGTTGAGCTTTTGAATCTTTGCTGGACACATACAGAATACATTGAAACGAGTACTAGGCGATTAAGTTTTTGACACTTTATCTAGTTCCTTGCAGTGTCAGACTAATCTCTCACTTATCACCTTTTATGCTCACATTAAAATTGAGATCAACAAGCATTTGAAATATTATCTTTAGGTTTATTTTACCTCACTTAATACTTTGTTAGATATGCTGTACTCCCTTAGATGTAAAGCCCAGAAGCTATATATGGTAATACATGGTTGACCCACCTAACACACATTAAATTATATATATTTGATAGATGCCTACAGTTTTTCAGAATTTAGCAAGTTAGCAATCATCTAGCCTTGCATCCTTGTAAAACCTAAATAATTTGCAAATTTTTACACTGAGTACAACTATTTATAAGATTGTGTAAGAATATTTAGAAAATATACTTGATTTGCTTTCTAGTAGACAATTAGAGAAGATGCTAAATCATTAAATATGAGAGAAGCTATTTTCCTTTAAATATGAGAGAAGCTACTTACCTTAGCACGAAGATAGAACAAAAGGACAAACAACTTGTCTTTAATTTCATAAAATCAAGACAATTTGCATATAAAGTAAGCATAAAAAAATTGTGGTTTTATTAGCAGTAGCATGTGTTTGGTGTTTTCCCCTACTGAGAGGCTCAAGCTATTTTTTTTCTGCTAAGCTAAGCTAACCCTTTGCTAACATTCCTTTCATTAGCCATCTCCTTTTATTTCCCTCAAGAATTGTGCTCAAGTTCTTACATAAGCAAAGGTACCAAGATGTTGTCATCTAAAGTAATGTTAGTTTGTATTGTAGTGCTCCAAAACCTGGCTTTTCTTTTTCCTCAAGACAACTGAAAGCAACACTTAAGGTACAGGAACAATACCTGAAGCTTAGATGTTGGTGTGAACAGTTGCAGCATGCTTTTATAGGGTTTATAGAGTTACCCTTTGCAGCATCTTCTTTTCCCATACATTTGTTTGGATAGCTTCAGATACTATACATATCTTCATAAATGGATGCCTTCTCCTCCTTCATTTATCAGAAATGTGCATGCATCAGCTAGAGTCAATTTGGAGACAAGACCTCTGCCCCTGGGGTTCAAAGTGTGAATCCCTGAAAGGGACAGGAATGTCATCCGTGGGCCCAACTGTCTGCAAGTTAGATAGCCTTGTGGTCAGACAGGTGGTCCCTAACCTAATATAACTTTTGTACCTACTCTGCAGTTGAAGAGGCTGGCATATCTCTAGAAAGGGAAAAAGATCATTGGACTCAGGTAATTTATCTGATGTATGGTTATTTGGCTTTGGACAGGGCATCTTTATGCTGATGTAAGATGATGCTTGATTCAGTGTGCAGATTTAATTATGCAGACATTCGATTTTTTATCTCAGTTTTATAACAAACCTATACCTATTTTACAAAATATTGAAGCAATTGTTTTTTTAAACTCTTTCTAATGTCAAAAGCTGATATAACTGAGTACAGTTCCTTGCACTATGATAACAGCATGTAAGTGGTGAACAGTAAAGCTCATGCATGGAAAGTAGACGGTGCTGTTTAAAATAACCCTGATGCAGGAAATAAAATTACAATGAAGTTTGCGCTTGGCAGCTAGAATGACTGTGTGCATGCGCAGTAAGAGACAGATAAGTCCAGCATGTATATTAAGTTTCTCAGAGAACACTTTGTGCAGTTTAGCGCTGCAAAAAGCATTTTAAATAGTGATGAGATGATTAATTGGCAACATGAAAATAACCCTTCCTACTCAGCACCCAGTGTAGCTAATGTTATTAGTCAGTGATTATTCAGGAATATGTGATAGAGTTTTTGAGGCAGTGTCTGCAAGCAGAAATTTAAATTTTGAATTGAAAGCATTCTAGCTGATGCAGCATTTAAGAAATGCTGAAATTACCACCTCATGCCTCTAGCATTCAACAGCTGTTAAACTGACAAAACCCTCAGGAGGCCGGGGATGCTCTCTTATATGGCTTTGTGTTATTCCTGTTAGGTTTTTTCACCTTCTTACATTTTATTTTATTTATTTTATTTTTATTTTATTTTTTTGTTTCACACATGGTACAGCAGTAATTCATTTCCCATACACAACCTTCCTTTCAATTAAAGTAACACTGTTTTGAATTGCATGCTTCACTGTTTTTATCTAAACAGTGTAAACTGTATTGCAGATATTGACATACTTAATATTACCCCTTTTATTTATCTAGAGCCACAGAAGTTTGCAGATGATTCTGACATTCGTGACTTTGTGTTACGCAATAATTTTTAAACTTATACAAGCTTTCTTCAAATACTCTCAACAATCTGATAAGAGAATCAAACGGAGGGAAACTTGAACTATCTAAGGACTTTTACTGATCGACAGTCGCAGATGTAATTTGTAATTTGCATTTCGTTCTCCTGAAAGAAAAGCACATCTTTCAACATCTGCTAATATATTATCACCCTGATTTACCAGATTTTATTGCTTTAGCTGTCTGACTTGCAGTTGTTGATAAGCTTTTATGAGGAGCCCCGTGGTTACTGCTGAAGACACAAATAACTGTAATCTATGGCTGTCGTGCCAAAAGATTTGCCTAAAGATGAATTTTTTTTTCTAACTCCTTCGACACATTGAATTAATTTCAAAGCAACAGGAACAGAATCTTTTTTATACCATCTGTAATTAGATGGCTTAATTTAAACATAAAATTCAGTAGCAGTACTTCCCTGCACCGCAGCAGCTTGGTAATTTACGCTAAAGACTGATCAATTACTTCACTGCCTGGTGGGCAATATAAATATATTAGGGTTTGTTTTATTTTATTTTGTTATGGTAACTCCCTACTTTAAGTGCATAAAAATATATATATTTTTAAATCTATTTATTTTCACGGGGTGTCTTAATACTATATTCAATCTGAGCAACACATATTTTCTGTACCAAGTATTACCAAGTTACAAGTATTCACATAATGAACACTCTGTCATCTACATTCAATAAGTCTAATTGCATTTTCTGCCTGAAATGTTTTGTAATTGAATTAAATGTAATTGATATCAATATTTTTTCATTAGCAGTCATTAGTCAGTCAATTGGAAAATATGTCAACAGTTTGGGGCATTTAAAATGTCTGAGTTTGTATCTTCCAGTTCAAAGTGTCTTTTTTTAATCCCACTATTTTTACATAACATTGAAGCAATCCCAGCAAATAATTGCAAAATTATTGGTTAAAGGCTTCATTGTGTTACCTCCGGCTAATGTATGACATGATGGCTCCATCTTGTGGTAATAATAGGAAATGTCAAATACAACTAGAACTCAACTCAGGTGACTGAAAGTACTGACAGTACATCAGTGATAGTTATGAAAGATTTGAGTAATTTGAGTGAATTTAAATGCCGGCACATCATTATCAGATCACCGCGGAGTTTCGCTACTCAGGTTAAACGTAATATATAAGTCACTTAGACAACCTAAAAATGTTATTGCTGGGCTTTTTTCAGTGTTTTATTTGTTCGTGAGTAAATCGGTTTGGCTGAGATTAAAGTTATTACATTAGATTAGATAAAATAAAACTTTATTAATCCCCCAGGTGGGTTCCTCCGGGATTTTCACACAGCTGAATAAACGTCAAACAGAAAACTGATTAAACAGAAGTATGAGACGGTCGAGAATTTACGCCTGTGTCTTGTTATATTTTAGATAGCAAGGAGCAGACGGCCAAAGTTTATTAAACTCCACCGAGACAGCGGTGTGAAGTAGTCAGACTCGAACGTCAAGGAAGGTGGTAGGGAAGCAGACTATGCAGACATTTCAGGTTTCCAAGGTGAGCAATTTATTTACAGTGAACTTAATTTAATGTAACTTAACAAAACTTCCTCCCCAAATAAACTCTATTAACAAAACTCAACATAGCATGGCTCTGGTGACACAGCTCACCTCTCCTCTCTCCTGCATCTGGTAGAGACTGGCTTTAAATAGGGCCATCAATTTTCCTCCAATTGCCCAGCCAGTACCACTCACTCAACTGAGGGATCTAAAACTCTACACAGATTATCCAAAAACACAAAACCTCTACACACTTCTAACACACACATTTACACAACTAAATGGCAGTATTAACGAAAGGAAAAACATTCAACAAATCCCTTTAAACCTTAACACAAACAAAAGGAAGCATCTCTGTGGACAAAGAAACCCCTCCACTTGGTTTGACCTGCTGATGTCATATGTGACATCATCAGGACTTTAAAATGAGGAAATGCCAGACGGGCGTTTCCCCACACCTGACCCTTATGACGACTGAAAAGACAAACAAAGTAAGTATGAACAAATGACTTAATCTGTAACATAATAAAATATAAAGAAACATAACTTAGTATTTGTCTTAATTTTCAGAATGTCTGATTTGCCAGCAACAGAACGCTTACACAAACAAACCCGGGATAGTGAGTGAAGCAATGTTACTTGACAAATAGCAAATCATAGCAAATACATAGAAACAGAGTAATGTGTACAATGTGCAAAAAAAGGTAAACACATATGGAACAAATGGAGAGCATTGCAACTGCTCCTCCGCTTTGTCACAAGCGGTGACGCTAATCAGAAGGCTAGACCGTCCAATTTCCCCAGCTGTTTACTTCCGGCCTACCCGACCTTCTGAGGACCCGGCCCACGTAGACCGCGAAGGCCGGGTCCTCAGGAGGATGCAGCCCATGAATTTGGACACGACCAATGTTACCTAGACTTGAGCAGCCCTTTTAAGAGTGTGAGGCCCGGGTTCGAATCTTGCCCATGGCAGCATGTTTTCAGCGGACTCTTCAAGCTGACGGAACTTCAACCTGTGCAGTTTGTTTCAGCGAATTTTATTGCTTGGTTAGGATTTCGGCTAATTTATTACAATTTGCAAAGTTTTTATGATTTCAGCAACTTTTCTAATAAGGACTTCAGCTTCTACACCTGTCTTCAGCAGACAGTTCAGCTTCTTCATGTTGTGCCAATTTCTCACCTTTCAGCAACTACTACTTTTAATGGAACTTCAGCTTGTTCAGCTTGTTTTAGCAGACTGTTTTGGTTGTTTAATATTTCTGCTATTTTATTACAATTCTGCAAAGTTTTTATGATTTCAGCTTTAACTGTTTTCAGCAGACAGTTCAGGTTGTTCTGCACCCTGCACATTTTTGTGTCATCATATCTCTTTTTGGAATGTGAACTGATTTGGCTCACTGAGATGAGCAGCTGCCCTGATTCTGGTCGACACAGGTTCGAGTCCTACCCGTGGTCAGTAGCGGTTATTGATATTGGCGGTTGCCCAGGGCAGCATCGTGGTGGGGGTGGCATCAAGGGCATGGGCAAAAAAAGTTGCTCGTATTCATGCTGCCCCGACATCATGCCAGCGAATTTTGGGGATGGCATAGGCACGGATCAGTTTTCTATCACCCATTTGCGGGGAGTAAGGGCGCCCTCCGTTTGCGACGTGCGCCCGCTGCTTGCAGCACAGAGAGGAGAGGGCGGGTCGCCGGGGGATTCGCAGCATCTAATAACCTACCCGCAAAATAAAATAAAACCCAACAAACACGAGACATAATTATACAGATTTATAATTTGAATTGATATTCTTTCGAAATTCTATATGCGAAAAGTGACTGCGAGAGCCCTCGGTGCGCCTGCTTGCTGCTGAAGTCAAAGTAAACTGTATTGTCATCTCCGCTACGTATAGTACAGTACATAGAGAGACGAGACGATGAGGCTCCAGTTATGTATCCTGAAACAATCAGAATCACAATCAGAATACTTTATTATTCCCTAAGGAAATTATGTGGGTCACAGTTGCTCCAAGAAGAAATGGTAAAAATAGTAACAGTAACAGACAAAACTCCAAACAATACATTATGTTACAGATCTTACACATTTAAGAAATATCACTAATATATACAGATTACTCAATTATAAATATCCAGGATTAACAGCGGTGATTATAAATAAATATCAAGAAAATTGCCAAGAAGATTACAGAGTAGAAAAGAGCGTGTGTAAAAAGGGTGAAACTACTGCAGTGTTTACAGTGTATTAGATGGAGGAGTTGTACAGGGAGATGGCCACAGGCAGGAACAATTTCCTGTGTTGTTCCGTGGTGCTTTTTGGTAATCTCAGTCTCTCATGAGCGTGCTCCTGTGAGTACCAAGCATGTCATGGAGTGGGTGGGAGGTATTATCCATGATTGTCCTTATCTTGGACAACATCTACCTCTCAGACACCACCCTAACAGAGTCCAGCTCCATCCCCACAACATTACTGGGCTTTAGGATCAGTTTATTTAGTTTGTTGGCATCTGTGACCCTCAACCTGCTGCCCCAGCAGGTAACAGCATAGAGGATAGCACTGACCACAACCGAGATAGAACATTAATTAGTAGGGATAGTGAAAACTTCTGTTTACGTTTGTTAGCCACTTGACTATGATAGTAAACAGTAGACACTGATGTAGATTACTGAATCTTTCGGACTGTGTTCAGCACAATATTAATTAGTCACTTTCAATTGTTGATTTGTCCTATTCTCATTGTATGACGAACTATGACGGCTGTTTGTTAGCCGTTTGCATACTATGCAAACTCTCTCTCTCTTCATACATATGTGTGTGTGTATGTTTCTCTGGTTAAATTCAGTATGGTTCTGACAGCAGTTTTTACAATAAAATATGTTAATGTACAATCCTTAATATGTTTTATGTGTGGGTGGGGGGTGGGGTGGAGGGTACCGGGGCACCAGAGGGAATGTTCGCCTATGACGCCAAACAGGCTAGGAGCGCCACTGCTCGTGGCAGTTGCTGCACAGCTTCCCTGCTAGCGCTCGTTCTGCATTCTTGACACTCTTCACTGTACCCTTTCAAATAAAGCTGTCTTCAGCAAACAGTTCAGCTTCTACACCTCTTCTCAGCAGATATTTCTGCTTTTTCAGCTTTTTTCGGCAGATAATTTTCTGCTACACTGCATTCACGCTGCATTTTCACAGGAACTTTTTCGAGTCTTGTTTAGTATCACTTTGATTCATTAGGACAAGAAAACATTTACTCAAATACAAGAGAAAAAGTGGAGTTCCCTCTTTTAACAGTGTAACCTTTTGGACAAAACATACTTTTGACTCTCCATTTAACATATTTCATCCAATGTTGACAAAGCATATCAACAGATATCATGTTTTGTTGTCCCAATCTGCAAGTTTGTGTGATTTGTTTATATTTTGTATTCTTTTCCTACGGTTAACTAAAAAACCTTTGAAATGCTCTATCCTGTTCCAAACAAGTTTGACTCTTGAAACATCTCCTAGAAACCACTTTTAAAAGGTTCAGTCAGCTCAGCTTCTCTCACAATAACACTACCATGTGGTCAGCCACATAGCTACATTTCAGAACACACTGCCTGTCCTTTATAATGCATTCAGTTTTCTCCAAAGTTAGTCCATATCACTGTTGGAAGACCTCAAACATTACCCATATGTTTGATTTAAGATAATTTTAAATATCTGGGGGTGATCATTCAAAGCAACGGACAGTACAGATGAGAGGTACAGGCAAGGTGGAGTGATTTGTGACAGAAAGGGATTAGGGAGAGTAAAAGGAAAAGTTTACAAGATGGTAGTGAGCTCGGCTATTATGCATGGCATGAACAAAAAGGAGGAACTGAAAAACAGCTTACAAATGTCAAGCATAAGGGTGCTATAAATATTGCTGCTTGCTGAGACTGTACAAAAAAAGTTAACACGTTTCACCGTAATGTCAGAGAAACCAGCCAAAGAGAGTAAACCAGACAGTCTAGTTTCCACCACATTCTAGTTTCCTAAGAAGCCATTAGACCCAAATCATTTTTAAAATTGTTTAAAAATATGAAAAATATGAAATATGAAAATAAGTTAATATTGGCACCAAATTTAACTAGCACTAATAAACATGAAATGAGCAGATGGAGGTGAAAGATCTCAAGGCGCGGAAGGAGAAGTAACTATTTAGTTAGTCACTTGCCAATAAAAGAGACCAAAAGTTATAAAGTTAACAATTGAGCTGTAATATCCCAGGATCAGAGAAATTATTATTGTTAGAATATCATGTAGCTAGTTCAAGGTTATCTTAGGAAAACAAAGGAATTTAAACAGTTCAAAATATGTGGTGTCATTTGAGATTCGTATGAAAATTGACAGTTGTGACCACTTGTAGCTTCCTGAATCTACTTTGTCTTTACACATCGTGGTGATCAGATAAAGCTCACTGTCAGTTACCCTGCTAAGAGGAACTTATGCAGTCAAAATGATGATCTCTTAAATATTAGTAGGTGTTTAAAATGCATCAACAATTTACAAAGAAGTGTTACACAGTGCAAACAATTTGTCACCCCTTTTCTGCTCTTAGGGTGCCTCTGACCCCACTACAGCAAATACACCAATAGTGAAATCTACTGGACTTTGTAATATAAGAAAGTGATCAGTGAAACAAACAATGAAAGCAGCATAATCAATGCTTCAAATGTGGTGTTGACTTTTTTTTTCTTGTTTTTAGTAGCATAACTCTCAGGATAATTGCTAAGAAGCACCAAGTCCTGCCCCATCTCACCTATGGTGGCTTTTGTTTTAAATGTGTAAACACACCTCTGTGCACCAAGATAAAAGCAAAATGTTTGTAAGTTACCCAGCTCAATAAATTCAGTTCAATTCAATTTTATTTATATAGCGCCAAATCACAACAAAAGTCGCCTCAATGTACTTTATATTGTAAAGTAGATACAGAGAAAAACCCAACAATCATATGACCCCCTATGAGCAAGCACTTTGGCGACAGTGGGAAGGAAAACCTTGCTTTTAATAGGAAGAAACCTCCGGCAGAACCAGGCTCAGGGAGGGACGACCATCTACTGCGACCGGTTGGGGTGAGAGAAGGAAGACAGGAAAAAGACATGCTGTGGAAGAGAGACAGAGATTAATAACAGATATGATTCAATGCAGAGAGGTCTATTAACACATAGTGAGTGAGAAAGGTGACTGGAAAGGAAAAACTCAATGCATCATGGGAATCCCCAGCAGCCTACGTCTATTGCAGCATAACTAAGGGAGGATTCAGGGTCACCTGGTCCAGCCCTAACTATATACTTTAGCAAAAAGGAAAGTTTCAAGCCTAATCTTGAAAATAGAGATAGTGTCTATCTCCCGAATCCAAACTGGAAGCTGGTTCCACAGAAGAGGGGCCTGAAAACTGAAGACTCTGCCTCCCATTCTACTTTTAAATACTCTAGGAACAACAAGTAGGCCTGCAGTGCGAGAGCGAAGTGCTCTAATAGGGTGATATGGTACTACAAGGTCATTAATATAAGATGGGGCCTGATTATTTAAGCCCTTGTATGTCCTTGGAGGCCATCTTGTCTTGGCGGTAAAGAGGAAAACCGCCTCAAATGCAGCTCTTTTATAGGAAATGGGCTGGCAAGAGTAGGAGTTTGGTTGGTCAACCATTTGCAGAAATTTTAAGTCGTTAGAGAAGTGTAAAATGACCTTTAAAATATGTATTTTCATACATGGCACGTCTGCTTTCATTTTTGACAAGTGATTGATAATGTTAGGATTATTTGTGAAAACTAATCTTCTTTGTTTGTCCCTCTCTGGAAGGATTATGTCATGGGGCAGTTTGAACTGAGAAGGCGTGGTCTGAGAGGGTATAAAGGTGGACTTAGAGAAAAGAGAGAAAATCGTTTGGCAGTATTTGAGGATATTTTTTTTAGGGGGGGGGGGGAGTAATGTTCCAGTCCACACCTCTTTTAGTCCACACTCCAGTTGGTGGTGGTAATACACCATTTTGTTGTTTGCCAACTGCCATTAAAACTTAAAAGAAGAAGAAGAAGAAATGGATAGGTTGCTATTTTGGAAGTTCCTGTGTGTGTGTGTAAAAGACTGGCCAATAAACTCTGTTCCATCAAGTCAGAGTGATGTCTGCTGTTTTCCATTCCACACCTCTCTGCATAACAAATGTGATCCAAATATATAATATAATGGCAATGGCATCAAAATAATGCATAATGTCTGTTTCTGTCATGTCCAGTGCTGTAGCAGGCAGGATGGGGACCCAAACGCAGGGCTCAACAAAGGAGGCAGCTTCACTGCTGTAGAAACAAACTCCAAAACAAACTCATGACAACAAACATACACTGCTGGTGTGTAACATGTTCATGTTCAGAACTGAACATGAACATGTTACACACCAGACAAGGAACTATCAAAATAAAACAGAAAACATGAGACACAGACTGAAATGCGGACTTGACACTGGGACCGAGGACGACTAGGTATGAAAGAAAGAAGACAGGGGAGGCACAGAAACACAACCTAAATTCTAGAAACTACAAAGAATAACTGAGAAACAAGACTATGACATGAAAAACACTAAATCAAAGAATATTTAAAATAACAAAAAACACAAACTGGGTCCCCAGACCCAGTACTGTGACATTTTGTCTAAGGATGAACACACTCAAAATGTTGTTTTTGATTTTGATTCTGAAATGTGAGTTTCTCAGTAACACACTCGTCTTCCATAAAACATTTGACTATGATAAAGTAAAGAATGAACCTGAAAATATTCAGGTTGTGAGAAAAGCAAGGGCCGCTTAGGCTCTCGGATCAATCAGAGATCCATGGCAGCCGTACACAAGTTTTTATAATGTCTTAACATTTCTGTTTCAAACTTTAAAAAAAACTTTAAATCCTTAATAAAAACCTATTTTTTAGCTTACAGTTGATAGCTTTGCCTGTGATTAAACATAAAAACCCATTTTTATTTATATATAATAAAAATACACAAGCAGCATGAACTACCAGTTACAGAAAATGTAAAGTGATTACCTTTAATAAACACATAAAACAGACAACTTGATTAATGTACCCTTGACAAGCAGCAGACAGTTAATAATGAAGAAATGGGCGGGGCAAAGGTCTCTATTTATGCAAGGTCCTAAAGGAGAAGCAGCTACTTACTTCACCACTTGCTAATATGGTTACAAGAGGAGCATAGTTAAGAATTACAGTCAGTGTTGGACAGTAACCACCCAGGTGCTAAGAAATCATTTGTTTTTTTGTCAAAATACCAGAAGAGGTGAATGTGCAGAATGTGTGCCAGTTACAAGTCCTGAAGACGATGAAGCTTTTATCTCTTATCTCAGACCACTTGTTGCTCTGTGTCTCCCTGAGTCTACTCTGGGTAAGTTTTTTTTTTACCTTTCACTTTGATGGTGATCAGATAGTGAAGCTCAGTGTAGGTTACCCTCGACAAAAGGAAACAGTGCAGTCAAAACCACAGTGAAACCTAAATGCATGACATGCTTCATTATGTATTTGAAACACTATAGTTATGTTTTGTGAAATACTGGTTTGTACAGAAGTACAGGAACAACAAAATCTTGTTAAACATGAATATATTCCTTCTTTGCGACACCAATCTATCATAATTTCCTCTGAGAACAAAAAGAGCATGAAGGAAGAAATAATGTTAAAACTAAATTCAACAATATCTTAAACACTTACACGATACAGTCTTAATGATTTAATCAGATATTTTATAGAACTCTGATTAAATAACTGCAGCTGTAATATACAATATAATAATAAATACGATTTGTGTTTTCAGTGAAAGCAAACACTTGATTAATAGATTTTTTGCCTGCTCTGTGATTTTTATGTTTTAGATGTTGCTGTTGTTCATGATATAATGTAAAATTAAAAGCAACAAACATCGCTCTGTGAGATTGCCAAGCCTCAGGTTAACTGGGTATTCAATGGCAATTTGTTTTTATAAATTTTAGATTCTTCAGTTTTCACTCTTTTTGTGTTTGTAGGGTACAACTGACTCCACTACAACAGCAAAAACAGAAACAACCACAAGACTAACAACCAATCTGCTGACAACTACAACACGAAAATCCACTTCACTGGCTCAAAAAAAAGAAAGTTCCACTCCAGATAATGTTGACAGAGTGGATGTGACCACACAAAATGAGAATAGTATAACTCTGACGTGGAACAAGGTTAACAACATCCCAACATACATCCTGCAATATGATAATATACCAGAAGATATTAATAAAGCTGAAGAAGGACCCATAGTACATGTGGTCACTTCTCTGACTGCTGGGACAAACTACACATTCACTCTCTTCACCACGTCTGATGGACTCAACAGCAGTGGATACACATTCAGTGCTGTGACAGGTTAGTGAACCCTGAACAAAATGTTCAGTCTAATTAAAACATAAACAAAATACAAGATGTTGTTGGGAACATTGTTTTAGTTTCTTTTGTGTGTGTTTTTCTATTCTAGCTCCTCGTAATGCTGAAGAATTCAAGTCCATTGGTCAAAATGAGACCAGTATAAAGCTGCAATGGAAAACAGTCCCCAACAGTGACAGCTTTATTCTTTTGTTTAATGAAGGAGAGATCAACATTAAGAATTCTATAAAAGAATACACAGTCTCAGATTTGACTGATGGAACCAGATACACTTTCACTCTTTTCACTGTGTTTGGAAATGTCAGAAGCAGTGGAGTAAACTGCATCGCAGTCACTGGTAAGATGTAATTTCTCTAACATAGATAGATAAACCAGGATGGACCGGCTCATTAGTACTTGAAACTTTAGCTGATGGAGAGTTGTTGTTTTTTTTGTTTGTTTATCAAAGCCGCTTTCCTCTGTTATCTTTAGCTCCACAAAGTGTTAATAATGTGACTGTGGTGCATCAAAATGAGATGAGTATACCACTGGAGTGGGACAAGGTTAAAAACATCCCAGAATACATCCTACAGAATAATAACATAAACATTTGTTAAATTTTCCAATTTGAATATGTCAAATACTAACCCTACCTATAATCCTAGACTGCTTCCTGCTAACCTGGTGGAGGTTAACAGATTAAAAACATCTAAAACAGTCATAGACCTTTAAAATGTTCCAAAGTTGATGCTCCTCTACAACATGAACAAGGGCAGAGCTCTATAATGATGTTTAAGGTTTCTCAGAAATAGAAGAGTGTAGCTCGCCTAATATTTTTCAAAAGGACTGATAAAAATACTGAAACTGAAGCCTCGCTCCATGTTTCTGTTTCTGACAGAAAATGTTGTTACAGTTTCTTGTTTGTACGTTTTTCTATTCTAGCTCCTCGTAATGCTGACAAATTTAAGAAAAATGGACAAAATGAGACCAGCATAACTCTGGGGTGGAAAACAGTCCCCAACATCGACAATTATATTCTTGCGTTTAATGAAAGAGAGATCAACATTAGTAATTCTGAAAAAGAATACAGAGTGTCAGATTTGACCAGTGGAACCAGATACACTTTCACTCTCTTCACTGTGTTTGGAAATGTCAGAAGCAGTGGAGTAAACTGCATCGCTGTTACTGGTGAGATATAATTTCTCTATATTTTCTTATATTTTTTTGGGAACATGGTTATATACTAGCTTCTCGTAACATAAACATTTGTTAAATTTTTCTATTTTTGTCTGATGTACATTTACAACATCAGACAGGGGACATTGAAATTTAATTTTTATAATTGCTAAAGGCTTAGGAAACATAAATGGTTACTTAAGGATGAAACATTGTGAATCAGACTTTGTAAAATTGTCTTTATTTCATCTTTAGCTCCTTATAATTCACAGCAACTGCATTTGAATCAGACTAAATGAGACCAGAGCTTCATTTATTTATTAAACTACGTGTATTGCTTTGTCACTATGACTGCCTTAAAAGGAAAAAGTAACATCTATTTATGCTTCTGACCCACAGTATTTTTTAAAAATATGTCTCAGATTTTGTATTCTTCTGAAATCATTCTTTGTCCTCTTTCAGCTCCAGAAAATGTCCACAATATGACTGTGACACAAAATGAGAGCAGTATAACTCTGATGTGGGAGAAGGTTAACGACATGCTAACTTACATCCTAGAATATGATAGCGATAATATTGTTATTGGCAAGAATGACATGGGCGGATGCACGACGTCAGGTGCATCAGTTACATGTGTGGTCTCTTCTCTGACTGCTGGGACAAACTACAGTTTTACCCTCTTTACTGTGTTTGAGAATGTCAACAGCTCTGGATACAACTTTAGTGCACCGACAGGTATGTAATTAGTGTTTTTTTAGCTGTTTGTTTTCCTTGTGATACAATACATTTAAATGGACAGTATAAGTCCAAGTCAAATTTCTATATTTTCCTTCTGGCCTGCAGTGCTCTTTATCCATCAGGGCTCCACCCACCAACTATATCTCTGTGAAGAAGGAAGTGTGCATCTAACCCTGATGATAGGCTTGTGCTTGTGCTAGAGCAGCAAATATGGATAATGTGCTCTTAGCAAGCAGCATGCTTAATTATTATATTTTATATAATAATTATCTGATTATTATATTATTAGTACATACTATTTATTTATTGAATTTTGACTGATCTGATCACCTGATTGGAAACATACATTGATGCTGAGCCATTTAGCTCACACACCTACTCAGACTTAAGTTTGTAAAAGCTTGTGATAACTGAACTAGCTCTATACTCCTGTATGTTCCACAGTAACATGTAGCTATCTCACTCTAAAAGAAAAGGCTGAACAAATTCCACTTCTGAGTTTTGTTTTTGTTTTTTCAGTTCCAAAAGTGGTGCCTTGGGTCAGTGTGACTGAACGATTTACTAACAACATAGCTCTAGAGTGGGAGAACATAAATAAAGCCTGGCAATACGAGCTTCAAATCAATGGTGATGTGTCAGATAGTGTGTCAGACGTCTCCTCAGATACTATCAGAAAAGTAGTGACATCTCTTCAGCCTGGAACAGAGTATGAGTTCAGCTTAACCACAGTGTTCGCTGGACTCAGGAGCACTCCTTATACGAATTTAACAGTAACAGGTAAAAAAAATGATCTCTGTTAGACTTTTATAACTTTTTCTTGTCTCTTTTCAATGAGTTGTGTAAAAAAGAAGAAGCAGGTACCTGCATATAACTATTTTCTCCTGTATTTCAGCCATCGACTGTGCCAGTGCAGACTGGAAAGTTACCAACTCATCAATCAAAGCAAAGATTGAAGGATTGTTCTCGACCGCAAGCGCCTATAATGGATCTAACGTTCATGTCAGTGATGGACATGAAAATGTGTCGTTTACTGGACTTTACCCTGGTGCCACCTATAATATCTCTCTTGTCTATGAAAAGTCTTCCAGAGTTTTCCTGCAGTGTGAACACAAATTAACAATTCGTGAGTACAACAGAAACCATTTGAAGGACTAACATATTTTTAATTTGTAAATTAGTTTTTAAGATCTTAAAGTATTCAGTCATATTAGTTACAGAAAGATTATCTGTGAATTTATTTAATTAATTTTTTAGTTTTTACCCTTGCATTCAATTTTTAATCTTAAAAAAGTTTATTGCAGAAAAATAATTTTGTTAACATACCTACATACCACAGGTTAACACAGTTATATAATATGATTCAGTATTAATATATGAGCTTTAACTAACTATCATTTTATTATTAACTGAAGAATTCATTCTGATAAATTAGCTCTAAATGTGTCAAATGTGTCAATGTGTCAATAAATCTAATGTGTCAATGTTGACGTCTTTATTTTTATATTTTTTTTTTAATGAAAATCCCAAAAATAAAATAAACTTTTTAAACTGTAGTGTACTGCTTTGAATTCAAAGTAAAGCAAATAATCTTTCTATTGGAGAACAAATTTTTAAATGATGCACTTTTCATAAACTCTGTTTTATACTATAAAAAGTTTAATTATATTTACTATAAGTCATATATTTTCTGCTTTAGTTGTGATTGTAAAACCTTTTTCTTTTTTTACTCAGTTCCTCCTAATCTAAATGCTCACTGTGAGTACTGGGCAGCTGGATACTCTGTTCTTATTAAATGGACAGACCCAGAGGGCGCGTGGACTAATGCGGAGGTGAATGTGGCTGGAACGACTCACACAGTAGTTAGTCCTGAAACTGAGATCATAATCGATGGATTCCAACCTGCCAATAAATATAAGGTGTCTGTAACTTCACTGTCTGGGGTGAGGAGTTCTGAACCGCATGTTTTTTACTGCCAAACTGATCCAAGGGGTGAGTAAAAGTAACTATATTACCATGTTACTGCTTCATAACAATATACAGTATTTTCAACTTTGACTTGATTACAAATCATATCATTTCACTCAAGTTTAAAAATAAACCTCTACATTTTTTAACTTCATTGTATTTTAATCATGCTTTTGCTCCCTTTAGAAGTTAATTTACTTGAGTTATCTTCGTCTAATATGAAATGTGTTTGGTGATCTGAAAAATCTCATTTTAACAAATATGCAAAAAGCTTAGAAGTCATAAAGAGAGCACTGTATACTGTCCCTAATGCAATTTCATTGACACAGCTATTAAATTTGACAAAACATAAATAGTCTTTCTCAATGCTACAACACAAAACATCTCTAATTTAAATTTAACTGGCGTCCACTCAGGTTCATTTGTGCTGAGACTCTTCCGCCATCTAGTGGTCTTCAGTCCTTACTGCTTTTCTACTGGTCTGCTTCTGTCTATCTACTGGAGCAGGAAGATGACAAACAATCCAGCTGTCTCCATGGAGACGACCAAGTGCGATGGAGGAGGTGATGAATTATATGAAGACCATGACGATGTCACAGTGCTTGGCACCGAGCATGACTTCTAAGCAGAAGAGACCAGTTATGTACTTGGTTAGTTTAAAAACTAGATAAAAATATTCTACTAAGTACTCTAAGTACTCAGTTTAGATTAAAAAGTACTCATTTTTAGGCAAGAAAAGTACTAGTTTCATATGGCGAAAGTATTGTTTTAGTTTAGTTTAGTTTAGTTTAGTTTAGTTTAGTGCGCTCTCTGCTCTGTCTTAGAAACCACACTTTTTCCCGTGGAGGCAATGTAATCTGAGGAGCTGTCCTGTCAGTACTTAGCTTTGGCACAAATTGATGCAGAAGACACTGCCAGTGCCAAAGTGCCTTTTGACTTTGCTTCATGTGATCTGTGTGTTTGTGACCGCTTAGGCTTCCTCTTAGGAGAATCTATGAATTGCTTTGTTGACCAGCCTCTGCTGTGTTTGTTCTTGTGTTAGTTAGTAGTAGCAGCCTGGCACTTACTTTAAGATTAATCATTAATAAAAACCTTTTGTGTTTGCTCGTGATTGTGTCTCACTGTCTCCTTTTCTAGACAATTGTGTTACTTCTCCACATAACCCTCAGTGTTGCAAATTTCATGATACTTCCCATGTCCTCTGTTGGCATCTATCGCCTTCTGAGCCTTGTTCAAACACTGCATGTTGATAGATTTAAAAAAGAGAAATTTAGAAGCATTAGAATGAATGTCCTGTGATCAGTAAGATGGGAGTGTTACTGTAAAAGTTCACCCTGTGTTGAAAGAGGGGGAAAAAATTGCAATCGAAGCAGTTAAAAAGAATGCACTCTCTCATGTTCAAGAAATCTGTTTAACCATGTAACATTAATATCATGAAAAACTTGTTCCAAATCAGCTCTATAGGAGTTTACTTTTATGTAATATTGTTATAAAACCCCTGACGTCTTCAAATGATCCAAAATTTTATTTTTTATTGTTTGCTTTTATTTTTAAAGACTAATCTATGGTGCAAATATAGGTCCATCCAAGCAGAACAATTGCTGAACATCTGGCTGTATTGTAGAGGAGCTATTACAGTTTCCAGATTTGTTGGGACATGTTGTTCCTAATGACAGCCAGTAGGGGGAGACAGAGACAGCTTTTTCTTACCCACAATTAAAGTATGGTCCACATTTCTATTTGACAGTTTATAGTAGGAGTCACAATGTCACAGTATCAGCAGTAAAAGAAGATATATTTAATTAAGTTATTTTGTTGGTTTTCACATCCAAAGAAACTCAAAATAATAATAATACTAATACTACTACTACTAATAATAATAATAATGCTCAGATTATGACTTCATGTACACTTCATACAGATCCCCGTGCAGTTTATCCATAAAAATTGTCCGTGCAATCCTGTAATTACTGATCCTTATTCCAGTGTTATGAACATATGTCAGCACTAAGTTTGGGTCCATACCTTCTGCCTAATTTACCGCCTCCTTCTCTGGATTCCCTATCTACGTGCTCACATGCAGCCTTGTTCATTACTTCTCAGGATCTGCTTTCATGTCACCCGTCTAATCCTCTAACTCCCCTGTTTCCTGTTAACAAGGTAAGGTTAAGAATGAAGAATTCAAGGCAGCTGAGGTACAGTTTGAACAGTTCATCTGACACTGATGGATTAATGTTCCCAGGAGAGTATAGAGAAGGGGAAAATCTCCTGGAACGAGAAGAACGTTAATGACATGCAGTGGTTGCAGCACTGAAGGACAAGATTGAGGACCAGAGAAACCTATAGAGTCCCACAGTGTTAGTGACACTACATACTGATTGTCATGGTCCGGGTGAGTGCCAGGTTTTTCCAGAATCCACGTTTCCACCCCTAAGCTGAGTTGCTTTGATTTGTTTTGTTTTTTTGTTGTTGTTTTTTACATAATAGAAATATAATTAATACCATCATGTTCATTAATGTGCTCATCCTGTCCTAGAACAGAGGGGGCCTTTTAGAGATGGCGATGGATAGAAAGATAAACCTGGTTTATTTGGTTTCATTTGAAGTGGAACCAGATTCCACTGTTGTTTTAAAAACATTACTTTAAAGTAAACACATTTTTCTTTATTCCTTTATTACTACTTTTATATAGTACTTGTGTTCCCATTTTATATAATGTTTTTGGTAGATTTTTGGTCTTTTCCCACTAAGCAACATTAATAAAACATACTTATATTTATTTATTTAAAAGTTTCAAATGATCAATGCATTATGTTAATTATCATCATATGAGAGAAGAAACAAAGTATTTCAGACACAGATGTAAACACTTGGGCAATCTGGGACACTTCTGACACCACAGTGCATGGCATGTACGGCATGTACTATTTAATGTCAGCACTGCAATCAGCGCTTCAGTGAGTCATCTGCTTTCACATGCAGGAACACAAGAATCATGAGGCGGCCTTGACATGAGGTTTGGCAGGTTGCCGGAAACAGTAAACACCTCAGTCACGCAGCCTGCCTGTGGAGAGCAGAAAGATGATCACAAGAACGGGTTTACAATCAGCGACATGCTTTTTTCTTTTAACCCGACATGTTCACATTGAGGCATCTGTAATGGCGAACGGTTTATGAGGAAGTGATGTGGGGCATGAGCACAGCTGAGCCTGGTACGATGAACCAAAGAACCTCCACTCAGGCAACTCCCTGTCGCAGTATTTGGGCCACACTTAGTCACATTAAATCCGGTTTTCAGGATTAAAACTTGAACTAAAACTAATTTGCATGTGTGCTGATATGTACAGTGATATGGATGTTGCATAGCGATTGTAAATGTATTTTAAAAAGTGAAAACAAAAAGAATCTATCCTCTTTTCAGGTTGCATTAGTATTTTAAGTAACAGAATTTTAAGTATAATAGTTTACAATAGTAAAAACCTTGGTAATGATAATAATTTAAAACAGTTAAATTCATATCTAAAGCTACTTGTAACTGAATGTATTAGTTTTTTTTATTATTATTTGTATTGCTGTAAGGACATAAAGTATCATATCTAAAAGCTAAAGTTGTTTTTTTTAGATTGGTACTTAGAATTTGTATGTGTGTGTGTGTGTTTGCATAGCTTTGCTCCCACATACATCCACCATAAGTACATCAGCACTGTCAGTGGGCAATGTAGAGAGATCACTGGAGGTGATGTAGAGAGAATAGGGTGGGGTTTACTTGGTAAAAGGGGCGTTCTAGAGACGGCGAAGAATCCTTCTATACTTTAAAAGGAAAACATACATACACAGCTCTGATTACAAACCTCCTGCCTCCCCTTCTTTTCTATTGGTAACTTTTATCTCTTATGTCACCACCAATGATGATTCCTTCATCTCTGTCCTGCACCAAAGGTATATAAGCACTGCATTAAGTTGTCCCATAGTCCAGTCAACAAATGATCTTCATCCTCAGTGAGACCAGCCACATCAGGTCGAGATAGACTCAAGCTACTCAAATAGCAAGCTGGTATCAAGATGCCTAACACCAACAGAATCATTTCGGAGACCAGGAAGGCAGAAAAAGGTGATTTTTTAATATATTATTTTTTCCTTTCCTTTTTCCAGCATGTACATACTACAGTGATATGCTTTAAATGTACTTGCTGAAGTGAACCAAACTGCATTTTCAGCAGTGAAGTGTTCTTAATCCTCACAGGCAGATCCTGAGAGAATGGTTGACCAGAGTTTGTCTGTATAAAAATGTCTTTAAAAAACCCAAAATTTATTTACAATACTTTCACATTTCTTTGTTTGTTGTTGATGGGTTTATAATGGTATTATGGGAGCAATGGTTTAAAAACAAAAAGCATCATCTGCCTGAACCAGATGTAACCCATGGGAATGCATTTATGTATTATACTGTAAGTTACAAGAACAACTTCGAAAATGGTCATATGTTTTCAGCCTCCACTGAACAGATACTATCTTTACAAATAGTGTCTTTGCAGATCTTATCATAGCTTATAACTTGTCTGTACTTATCTTAACTAATGCAAAACAAAAGTCAAAGGGTGAACAGAAACACAGTAAATGAATCAGTACCATAATTTAGAAAAAGACAAAAAGAATACATTTATTACAATTCCAGGTATCATCTACTGTTTTTGTCTAGTCTGTTTTCTGTCACCACAATTTTCAGATATATTGCAGCAGATATTTTAAACCATTTAGATATGAGCAGCTACATGTTTGTAGATTAATATTCTGAGATGATGCGTGTTGATATCAATACATCCCATTACTTGTGTTTTTGAAGGTTCATATCTTAATGCAGTGAGACTGCATCCTTATGCGTGACAGCAAAATATCACTTTCATATCTGGCTTAAGTGCCTGTTATGCAACAATTAATCAGTTAGGAATTAAGAGGGAAGTGATTTTGCTAAGATCAGCCTTCTGCATTATTAATTTTAGGGATGCCCATGTTGCATGTGTTGCAATCTATTATCTTTGCATTAACTCTGACTTTAATTCAGCTAGGTGTGACTTGACACTTGGATGACTTTCCTATGATCTTGTGGCAATAAGCTAGCTTAGGATCTAAATCCCCAACTTATCTGATTTGCACGGACAGATCATGTCACTCTTCTCATCTCATAATCTGCTTTGAGCTTCACACTGCACTCTAGTGTGACTGAAGCCAACCCCAACAGCATATGAGATGTCGTGGTCATTCCAACTGCCTGCCATGAATCAACCACTGACTCTAGAAAGCATGCAATCTCTGATGTGATGATATGACAAAGGGCTTTTCTAAGTATACCCAGTTTTCCTGTGGTTCACTTCATCACCGCTTGAGATGCACCTGTCACCTACCCACATAATATTTATACCAGTTAAGAATATTGATGTTAATAAAGGTTTCTTCGGTTTCAGGGAAAAAGGCCAAAGTGGTAAAAACGCCCACAGGTAAGACTTGAATCCTACCACAGGTTGGATTATCTTTTTGATTTTCTTTTTTAAATCATACCTTCTTTAAAGGCTGACCCCACTATGGTTCATCTAACTTGTTTAGTATCTCCTGACATTTATTGTTATTTTGCTCAGCAGAGAAGATCCCAGGGTATGAGACAAATATCCCTGAACCCAAATGGAGAGCTGATCTTATCAAATGTAAGTTTGTTTGTGCAGTTTGGTTTTTTTTACAATTCTTTCCAAGCACCATTTGTTAAGTTATTGTTTATTATTATTTATTTTTTGCTTTGTCAGATTGGATTAACTTGTCTCTGGATGACAAAACAGCCAATAAAATGCTGTGGATCACAGATGGTGGTGCCAAAGTGGCCAGAATGACTGATAACCTCGCGTGTCCTGTCTTGGACACACCAGACCGATATGAGTACGTTCCACAGGTAGAGTATGAGGATGCATTTAGCCAGAAATGGCATATATTACAAATATCTTTTCCGCTAATTTTAAATGTTTACAATGGTGTAAAATTAGATGTGCTTGGAAACAGTATGTACCCCAAGTTTATTTCAAACCTGAACCTACTGGTGTTGTATTTCCAAAAGGAGAAAGCAATGCTGCTTGAAATTCTCTCACATTACGCTATAGGATTAGCTCAGTGTGTATTATAGTGACATTATCACCTCTGTGCATAAGGTTCTTTGCAAAGAGGGAATCCTGGGAAGCCGAGGCTACTGGGAAATGGAGTATTCTGGATGGGTTGTGATTGGAGTCGCATACGCAGGAGCTGGAAGAAGGAACAAGGATGGGCCCTGTGGCCTGGGAGAAAACGAGGAGTCCTGGGGTCTCGGCTGGAGTGGTTCCAGCTATCATGCCTGGCACAACGGTCGCATTACACAGCTTGTGGAGCTTCCCAGGTGCTCCACAATAGGTGTATATGTTGACCAGCCTGTTGGTGTCATTAATTTTTATGCTGTGGAGGATGTGATTGAGGGAGGAGAAAGCAATGGGGAAAAGGAGGTTAGACTTTTGAAGCAGTTTAAGAGCTCCTTTAAGGAGAAGCTGATGCCAGGTTTATGGGTAGGAACAAACTCTGAGTGTGTAATCAAAAAGATGGAGGAATAAAGGAGTGGAAGCATAGAGGCAGCTTATAATCATATCTAAAATTGAGTGTTTGTTGGGTGAGGAGTGAAGTAGCTGTTATCCTATTGCAATAAAGCTGCAATAAGGCTGTTTTAAACACAAAATATCCTCAGATAATAGGGTCATCCACATCATCAGAACTTATATTTTACCAACACACTAAAGTATCTCTGAGGAAAACATAGGAAATAAAAAAAAAAACAAACAAAGGGAACAAAGTGCAATTAGAAGATATTCAGAAAGGATTCACGTTCTGAATGCTGTCCACACTGTTGGATTTTTCTGAAAACGCAGGACCACTCGAGGTTTATACTAATATGTGTGTATTTGTATTTCTCTATTGTTATTGTTTGCTAAGAATATATATTTAGTTAGACATAAGTGTATGTAAAATGTTAAATATGAAAAAATGTTAATCAAAAATAAAGTATGGAAAAATGAGACTTTTTTTCTTTTTTTTGCTAATGTGAATGTTGCTATAGCATGAAGACAGCAAAAATATGCAAAAAAACTAAAACAAAAAGTAGGGACAAAATCAGGATTTAAGCAGTGCAGAAGTACACTCACAAGGTGCATGTTAGACTCATTGTAAAACCAGACCAAGTCCCAAATCTAATAGTGATTCTGCAGAGTGCTGCTATGGAAATGACATAAGGCTGGTGTCTAACTGTGTAGTAGTTGTAAAATTTCAATTGGTATAAATGAAATATAATTAAATAAAATCCAAAAGGGATATTGCTACAGAATTAAAATGATGAATCTAAATATTTGAATTAAAGCTTTTTTTTTTACCTGGCAGAAAGACTTTCTCTTTATTCCTATTATCTAATATAATCTGTATAATTTAAATTAATTAAACATGCAGCATATTCAAATTTGGATAAATTCGGGATTACATACAATTTATCTTTTTGAGATTTGTTTTTGGTTCTATACTGTATTGTAATGTTAATTAAGTACTTTACTATAAAAGTTAATGCAGAAACACTGAAAATGAAATTAATTGCACTTTTTCTGTCTGTGGTCAATGTCTGAAGCTTTTTAAGTAGTTAAAATAAAGTCGTATGCACAGTGTTAAGTTTGCACAACATAAAACTCCTTCAGTGTTGTTCAGTAAAGAAGACTGACTACAAACTGCTTCCCTGGAGTTTGAAGGGGCTCACTTTGACATGTGAGATGCTCCAGCTCGAACATTAGTCTCTGTCTTTGACAGCTTGACCTTATCTCCTACTGCTTTCAAAACTAAAGCATCAGCTTAATAGGAACTAAAATTGGCACTCATTTAACTGTTATCCTGCCCACAAGGCACCCACAGACGTCAGTCAACTAAATATGTTGCAATTTTTAATGTAATGTAATATTTAGACAGAGATACTGACCCCAATTGGATGTTAGACATATTGATATAGTTTTAACAAGTGCCAAGAAAAGCCCCAGTAAGCAATGCATTCAAGTCATTCTGGTATTTGACACACTTAAACTGTTGTTATTGCTTCTGCATACTGTACATACAATGACAGTCATGTCAGTGTTGAGACAGCAGAGGACATACAGACATTACCCTTCCAGAAGCAGGTCAATAGAAATCTCACTCTCCAAAGGGGGTCAAAATGAAGTAATGTGTAATCAAATCAATGCTTTCTGTACTTTATGCATTTACTTATTCTTAAATAGTAATATTCAAAAACTGCACCTCTAGCTTTAGGCAGTTAAGCACCAACCAAATTGAGCTTAGCTTAGTTTATTTAGGCTATTTCAGTGTGATTCTTGTGATGAGTATATATAAGAATTTATAGCCAGTACAGTTAAACCGATATGACAGGTACAAACATCCATCATTGACCAAAGAAAATGAAACCGGAGACTTGGATCCAAGAGTAATCATACCCATGGTGTCACCTCACTGCGTGTTTTGGATGTGTATATGTGATCATATGATAGGTATGAGAGTTGGAAGAGAGAGTTGAAGAGTGGAAACTCTCTGCTGGTGTCATGAGCAAAATGATATATGCTATACAGCAAATGGCACATATGGTCACACATTTAGCATGGCATAAAGAGGATGCAGGGTGAGGGTGGGAGGAATGACCAGCAATCCCTGCTGTTGTGTGAACATGCTTTGCAAACAATACAGACAGAATTTAAAATATCCCTTTAAATATTTTTGAATTGAATGTTAGAACGTTTTATGAATGTATCTTGCCGTAGGAGCGTGATATGATGAGAGTTGGATTTTCTCCATTGTCCTGTTTTCAAACACTCTCTGAGCTTTTTGTGTGCAGCAGATAGAACCAGTTACTGACCAGTACTAAGTTCTGTTTGTTCCAGTGTGCTTCCACAATATTATTCCTTCATGGTTCCACACCACCTGATCGACAGCAGAAGCTACTCAAGCATTACTGTGATGAAGTTATACTGGTTCCAAAAGATTTGTTGTCATGTATCTACTAGCCCACATTCACACTATCTGCAGTCTAACATGGACTGATAGGGTCACCAGTTTCATGTTGCTCCTTCTCTCTTTTATATATTATCTATACATAACACTTTACACTGTTGTCATGCTCTGCTGCTGGACAAATGTTTCACATGTATACTTTTCTGGTTGCAAGTAGCAATTGTGGCTTTTCTTTTCCAATTGTGGCTGTACTACTCTTTATTTACTATTAAAACATACAATAATAAAGTATTTTAACATAAAGCTAATCAATGTATTTTTTAAACATATTTTTATTTATCATATATGCCCATAATGAAAACTGCCCTCAGCAGAAACTGTGATGGACGAAATTATTGAACAGCACCACCTGCTGGATTGTTCTTGTCAGTACACCACAACAGAAAACCAATTCTACACGTAGTAAACCACGTGCACACAAAAATGTATTCCTCTTTTTTGGATCTTTCGTTTTTGTATGTAACATATGGAACATCACAAAACATGTTAAAGTGCTATTGTGTGTATTTTTTTCTCTAGAAAATTAATCATGAATGTTGTTTAAGGGAATATGGCGAAAATTATGTTCTATGTTATCACATGTCACATAGTGTAGATCACGAACTTTAACTATTTTACCTATTAGGTCACAACACAATACTTAGAATGAATAACAAATTATTATCTAGAAAAATTGTTTCCATAGTAGGAACTAATTCAAAATTACCTTAAACCCTATTGTAGATATTGTAGATAATCTATGTGTGTATTATGCAAGATTTACATTATTAGGAAAAGTCTAATCAATTTAAAATTAAATAAATAATTAATTAACAACAAATTAAATAAATAATTAACACGGTATAAGCTCAATCAGTGAACGGGCATCAAACAAGGTCGCTTTCAAATGAAAATACCAATAACAAACCTTTGACCAGAGAAATCTTCCTGTGATTTAATCATCTGATGGATGCTGCTGAATAAAATGTTGTTGGTGTGATTTATGCTTGACCTTTGACCTTTCAAGCTAATTTGGCCATTTTTTCCTTACTAAAAGAAACTGCATTTCCCATAATCCTATGAGAGGGCCCCACAGGTTGTTCAGCGTGTAACAGGAGACTATTAGTAGCCATGCAGCTGTCTGTCACTGCATGCGGGCGACTGCTCACTATGTTAAAAGGGAGTGGTCAGTAATTACTCTAGGCTAGCTGATTTGTCCCATGTGAGAACGGGACATCCTGAGCATCCCGGGTCAAGACCTTCCTGGATAAAAGCAAATGGCCTGGACACGTGAGCTAATTATAAGACAGCCCGATTATTATTAAGTGTTGACAAATTAGAGTGTTTGTGTCTAGGTCACAGGATTCTGAAAAGCTCATTTCACAGGAGATACTCTTAGATTAAAGAAACTGCCAACCAGGCTTCAGGGCGCTCCCGCTTACACTTGACTTTTCTCTTGTCTCCCGTGTTCTTATCATACCGCTTAAAATGCTTTTGATATCTTACTCCTGTGCTACAATAACACCAACTCTCCTGAGGCATGTGTACACTGCTGATTATCAGCATTCAGTTTCCCTTTGAGTGCCTTTCTTCCTGTTAAGCTTTTGTACATATAAGTATATAACAGGCATAGTTTTAATTACTCTCAATCCGTTAACCTTAAAGCGCTGTACTTTCTTTCTTCTTCTTCTTTTTAATAGCTGTATTAACGGAGCATCATTAGTTTTCTTCTGTACTCTCTACAATCAGCTATACAAGACGCTGACTTGGCATAGCAGAAAGAATATATAAGAAGGGACCATCTGGGAAAATTATTTTTGCTTAATTGTGGGAGCCTTTCAAGTCTAGACAGGCTAATTATAAAATAATTGGTTATCTTATATTTTAATGCAGCTTCTAGAGGTTTTACAGCTGTTCTTAAGGCTTCTTTTTCTTTTAATAATTTAAACTTTAATAGATTTAAAGTGACTAAACAATCCATCAACCAAATGTCAAATTGCTTTCCTAATTCAAAGCTTTACTTTGTCTAGCACATGGCATGGTTTTGGAAGTGAGCCAGAGCCTTAAAGCCTTTGTCTCATTGTGCCCCTCATTCTCTGAATATGTTGGCTTTTATTGGGGGTGATGACTCAAGACTGGCATCCAAATCTCTGATTGTAGTAAAGCTACACTGAGAATTTAAATAATGCAAGGGGCAAAACAGAAGCACGAGAAAACAGCTGTTTTTTGGGGTTTTTTTTTTATGTGTGTGTGAATTTTTGAGTCATAAACCCACACTCAGCAAAAGACAGAGAGGCTGTCAAGGGCAGGGCAAGAGGGAGGGACAGTGAAGAAGAAGAGGGGGAGGAAGAAAGAAGGGGCTCACAGAGAGTGCACTGTTAGTGGACAGAAAAACAGACTGAGTGCTAACAGCCAGCGTAGGTAGAGCACCAAGCGAGGGCTGCTACAAGTCAGACCAGAGTGAAACAGTCGACAACAGAGAGGAAGATTCACACGTCCACGGAGAGCAGCGGAGTGTAGCAGAAGAGCGTTGTGACTGTTTGGGCAACAGGAGCTCGTGGTAGCCAAGAAGAAGGCTGCCAAGCCTGAAGAGATGCTGTGAGGAACAGTGCCAAGTGATGGAGCTTGAAGCAGCCAGCAGGCAGGCGCGATTAGTCAGGTATATACAGCAATATGGCATCTTTATTAACATTTATGTCTCATGTAGTTCTAGATGGTTGCACAGTTAAAAACCACACTGTCTTAATCATTTATCTTTTTTTAATCTTTGGTCAATAATGTGACAAATTGTGAGCAAAAGTTGCTAAAGGTTAACGATACTGTGAAGCAGCTTTGTGGCTGATATTTATTATCTGTGGCTGAAACACTCAGTGGCCCCATGAGGGACCTCTTTAAACCTGTGCTAAACTTTTCTGTAGTAACTCAGCAAGTTTTCCTCTTATAAGCATCAACTTTATGGCTTCAACACCTTAAAATGTGCAGCAACCAGCAATCTCGTGTCCTCAGAAATGACAGCCCAGTTAAGAGTCGAGAGAGTGTCCTACGTCACTGCTTTGCTTATCAAGGTCAAACGTATTTTGATAGCTTTCGTTGGCTTTTAAAAGTATGAGAATGTGGGAGACATGCAAATGTTTTTGTTGATAGAGAGAGGGAGAGGATTATTTTCTGGGGCAATGTATTCAACATGGTCTGTGTCCAACTTCACATGATGCTTCAGAGTCCTCGGGCATCACAAAGCGCACTCTGTGTCGTGCACAGACCCACCGTTTGTCCTCCCCACCATCCCTCTTTAGCATTTTAAGTCTTCTCCTCTCTGAGGTGGTGACCCTCACTGATTAAAAAGGAGATTTTCCAAATATTTCACAACACCCACAGAACCCCCAGTGGCTATGAGGTTGTTGGTCTCTAACAAAGACGTGACTGAGTTCTCTCATTTACTCCGTGCCACGCTTGTAGGGAAATGCGGTTGATACCGGCAGAGCTTGTGGATACCAAATCATATCAAACATCTGGTTCATCCGCAAGTGTTTGTGGTGGCTCAACGTGAGATGTTCCTCGTGATTTATCTTTTCATCTTCAAGTTCATCTGTATTGGTGTTTCACAAGGGTCACAAATGAGCCAAGAAGGCCGTAAAAATACATATTTGATAAGGAAGCTTGAGCAGATGTAACTCGAAATTTCTGTTCTCCATTGGAGTTATTTTGCTGTCAAATATTTATGGACGAATGCAAATGCAAATGCCTTACATAATATGCACACACAAAAGAAATGTAAGGAATATTTTTGTTGTAGTACATGAAGAAATATATAAATATATACTGTAGGGCTGCCACAAACGATTATTTTGATAGTCGACTAGTCACCGATTATTTTTGCGATTAGTCGACTAATCAGATCATGCATCCATTGAACGTAAAACGCACAGCTTATTGCACCAGCATGCATCTGCTCTTATATAACTATCATTAGCTTACAGCTTTAAGTGTTTAAGGTATGTGCTAACTACAAATAAAGACAAGATGACAGTTTATTGAATTTAAATGAAATTTGCAGATTGTTTCGGTGAAGTTTAATAAACTACTTGCTATCTAAAATATAACAGGACACCGGAGTATATTCTCGAGCATCTCACACTTCTGATAATCAGTTGTCTGCTTGATGTTTATTCAGCTGTGTAAAAACTATAACTTTCATCTCAGCCAAACCGATTTACTCAGGAACAAATAAAATACTGAAAAAAGCCAAACAATACAATTTTTAAGTTATCTAAGTGACTTATATATCATGTTTAACCTGAGTAGCGAAAGACGGCGGTGGGTTTGCCGGGAGTCCGGTGTTCTCGCGGGCTCTAGTGAGCCTTGAACCCCGGCTAGCTATCGAGCTAGTGGGTAACAGCCATCTCCGAAAACGTCGGAGCGCTTTTGAAAACATGTGGTGTCTTGATAAACTGAGCAGATATTTGAGGTTTACACAGCTACATTCCCGCCTGAAAATATGTTAAACGTTTATTTTGTGACCCAGAAAGAATAATACTTAATAATACAAACTATAAAATAATACATAAAACAAACTGAGCAGGGCCGCTATGCGTCGCGCTATGAATTCTGGGACAGTTTCTTCTTCTTCGGGGTTTAACGGCAGCTGGCATCCTTGTGCATGCAGTGCTGCCATCTTCTTTTTCAGTCCGTTATTACACTCTTAAATCCTACTACTTATTCCTGTGTCATTTGTGATCTTACAAAGCTCCAAACGATGTGTCGACTATTAAATCAGTCGTCGACGATTTTGATAGTCGACGTAATCGTGACTAGTCGACTAATCGTGGCAGCCCTAATATACTGCACACTAATAGTAAAAGAAACAGTAATAAGAAAGTAGTTTAACATAAAATACTAGATGGACAGATTGTTGTATATTGTCACATATAAACATGCAAAAATTTTATTTTCCCTTTTATATTTAATTTTTTATACTACTATAGCATTATTATTATTATTATTATTATTATTATTATTATACAAAGTAAACAACTTTACTTTCCCACCACCATGCTCCTTTATTTGGGTTTTCTATTCTCAGCGATCCACACTGCAGTTATGCAGTTTGGACCAGATAGTGTCTCATACCAGCCCCGTCCCTGCTGCCAGATTGGTTTTCACACAGTCCCAGCCCCTCCCTACCACCACAGCGACGCAGCTGTCACCTGTCAGTTTGCATGGTGGGGATGCGCACCGGCCTGTTATGGCTCAGAATAGAATTGTGGGAGAGTTTTTCTGGAAGTATGGGGCAACCACACCAAGTCCTTGAGAGAATGAACAGTTGAGCAGGGAAAAATCTCAACTATATAGGAATGTGGCATTTGTTACGTCGGAGCTTACAGGGCTGCTGGTCAGTGGAGTGACTGACTGCTTCTACAGAGGGGGACACTGATTCAGATTGTACTGGTAAGCGGTTACATCTTAGCCATACCAGCTTCAAGTAGCCCATTTGAATATGTGGGCAGAGTCATGTTACAGCCATGTGTCTTGGTATTCAGGGGGTCTATGTGGCACTTTATGGGGTTTTATTACTGTGTGACTATTTCCTTTTAACTGTTGTTTCCATCTTTTTCCTGTGGTCTGAACACATTTATTTGTCACCCTACAGAATGGATGACCACGACAGAGTAAGCCAAGCATCCAGCGTGGCCACAATATCCTATTTTCCCGTGGTAAAGGTTTTCAAATTACAAGTCTCCCGTCTTTGTACACATGGGTGACCTAGTGTGATGCTGTTAATGCATAAGCACATGTGTGCACACAAATGTATTTTTTCCCTGTTTTGGTAACAGGAAAGTGATGGGAAGGTGCAGACATTCGGGAAGAGGTGTCAGTCTGCCAAGAGAGACCCCAACTGCCCTGTGGTTATCAGAGGATGGCTCAACAAAAAAGTACTTTTGCATCATTTGCTTTCATGATCTACTTAAAAAGATCAACAACTTCACTGTTGCATGCGGAAGAGTGTGTGACTGAGTTTACTGAAGAGCAGAGCCTAATTGATCTTCCTCCCGTAGGATAGCTCTGGTTTGAAGCTTTGGAAAAGACGATGGTTCGTCCTCTCTAACTACTGTCTGTTTTACTATAAAGGTAAGAGATCGGCACTTTGTCTGAAGGAGAGATTCTGTCATGTGTGGTGATGCATCCCTTCTTTTGTTCATGTCTCGTCCATCCTCTTCTCAGACAGCAGAGAAGAATCTGTTCTGGGGAGCATCCCACTGCCAAGCTACAAAATCCTGTTCTGCACGCCGAGGGAATGCAAGAACAGAAAGTTCACCTTTAAGGTATTATTGTTAAACCAAGTCATTGCAAGGATGTAAGGCATTCTCCAATCATGCGTATGTGCATGCAATATTTAAGTGTATATGTAGATTAGGAAATATGAATTTTTAATAATGAAAAAAACAATTTGTGAATAATATGTGTCAAACTAGGTAGTGCATCAGGGGATGCGCTCTTATTTCTTCAGTGCAGACACTCAGGAGGACATGTTGGGTTGGGTTCGAGCCCTCAGTCAGTCTGCTGCAATGGAGCCAGACAGCTCCATGAACAGGTACAGTTCTATTCAAAATAGTCATGAGGTTTTACATTCGGTCGTTTTACACCATTTTGACTCAAGCATTTTTCTGATGCTTTCAGGCGCTGCTCAAGTTATCACGACTTTACGCAGATAGGTGGCAGCAGTGAATCAGTGGACCTCCCTAAATCTCCCTCTGATGATGAGGGTCTATCCCAGAAACACAGGCACGTCAGCAGGACTCTGAGTGAACCGAGTAAGCTCAGTGGTGGAAGGATGGGGAGATTGCACTCAGAGCAGAGGGAGAGGTGGAGCATTCATCAAAGAAACAGCAGGTTGTCAAGTCGTCTGTGTGTGTGTGTCCAAGTGGTTTTCTTAAAAGCTGAAACAATAACTGCAAAAGCTGCTTTGTGCTGTTTCTGCTATATTCATAAACAGAACACCGAGCCCAGATTTAAGCAGAAGAAGAGCTTGTGGTCCAAACAAAGAGGAGGATTTTTTCCCGGGTCAAATCGCACCGTCACAAACAGATGTTATGGCAACAGGTTCTTTGACCTCCAGAGGTCAGCTGGGATCAAGACCACACACACCGATGGGAAGGGTTGACATACGACCCCATGATGACCTGATCATGCTGCCACATACTCTTTACTATGCACCTGCCTCACCGAATCTGGAGTTCAAATCCAATCCCAGCACTCCAGGCTCAGAAAGGTGGCAAAGTCTAAGCAAGGTTGGAACTTTCAAAAAAAAGATCTTGATATTTAATTGTTTCATGAGAGTCAGTCTGTATAAAACCTAATGCCAAAACTCATCTTATCTCAGAGAAATGGCCTCCAAACAGGGGGATTGGAAACAAAGTATCCAAGTTGTATTACGCATTTTATCTAACTTGACTAATACAGTGTATTAAAAAGCATCAGCTTGAGTGGAATGGCCCTTTTAAAGCACGGTTTTGTGTTAACAGCTCATGTTTGTCAACCCTTTCTCTTTCCCTGTCTTTAGCCTGCCCCTGTATATGGTTCTGTTCATCATAGCAGTGGGCGAAGACCTTTAGGGAAGGTAAGCAATTAAAAAAAATCTTTGTCGTTATTAGTAATGTCAAATTTCATTGAGTAAAATCTTCTGAAACAGATCATTAAAGTCACCAATAACAGTTTTTACTCTCTCTGCACAGTAGCACAGTGTTTGATATTGTGTTCTCTTTTCACATACATGCGGTCTCCTTCCTCAGAGTTACTCCACAGGGGTACATGCAGACTTACTGCCCCCTTTACCCCCCTCATCGAGAGCCTCACATTCTCCACACCCCCCACAACACCACCACCATCATCACCATCACCGCAGCCATTTATCTGTTTGTGTGCTACCGCCAGCTATGGTACAGCCCAGCCTGCTGAACTGTGCTGTATTCTTACAGCATTTTGTGTGGTACAACATGCTCAGTGGTGCTGTGGTGTCACGTGTCCTACCCCTTTATTTAAAAAAGAAAAGAAAGAAAACACTGTAAACTTTTTCTAAATGTATTAATACAGTTGTCCTGTGTATGTCATTGACTTGTTATATGTCTGTCACTGTTTTTTATTGTCACTAAGTCTGTTTTTTTGTTACTAACAAACTGTGTGTTTGTTATTATAATTGTGTTTTTCTGTTTTATTATGTATTTATACTGTGTTTTGTCTGCCAAGATTATGCTACATGTACTATAATGACTATTACATGAAGTTGTTGTTTGATCAGTAATCTAAAAATACATGTGTTTTAAGCATTTTCAACATTTCTGTCTCTCAGATTCATGGCAATTCATGCTATAAGCAGATGGTTGCAGTGTGCTAAAGCTTGTGCAGTGTTCTGCAGTGTTAAAACAGCTGAGTTTTAACATTCAGGCAGTAACATTTAAGCATTAATCTACACGTTTCCCTTAATATGATTTAACATTAGCAAGATTTTTAAAATAAATTTAAAGAAAATGTTAACAAATATATATATCTAGGTATCTAATGATACATTGAAGGTTTGTGAAGAGGAAGGAGAAATATTATAAAATCATTGTTTAAAAAAAAAAGTACTGTGAAACAAAAGGGTGACTATGATGATTTTCAGGCTCCAAAACCTGACCCGAGGGAAATGCCACCACTCCGGCCTCTTGAAAGTGATGCAGACGTGAGTGTTCATAATTTCAGCATGTGGGTCTTAACAGTCACCAGACCAGCGCAAACTGAAATAATTTGTTAGGTTTTTTTTGTAGTCATGAGTTTGATTTTGTCTCCTCAGGCTGTGTTAACAAGGTTGTGTGGGTGTGACAAACTGCTGCAGTCTCTGTCTGTAGAATTGGCCCAGCTACAAATGGATAAGGTCGGAAATTCTAAAGATTTAATTCTATATAGACAATACATGACCCAAGCATTTAATCTAAAGACACACACACACACACACACACACACACACACACACACACACACACACACACACACACACACACACACACACACACACACACACACATATATAAACTTAGCACAAAAAGCAAGGAAATTTTTGTGTGGTCGAGTATTTGTTTGTTGTAAAAATGCTTCTTGGCAACAAATCCTACACCATTTAATTCCCTTTAAATGGTGTAAGATTTGGAAGGAAAACGTATTCGTGGGTTGAGCAGCAGAGTTGAGTATGTGGATCGCACCCATAATTAACTTACCAAATCTTCTCTGCCAATCCCAAACAGCTGTTTCTGCTTTTGACTCTTGATTGGTGTCATTTATTGAATTAGATGATTGAAGCCTTAAAAAAGAAGACATACTGGCAAGTTAACATTTTATTCATTTAACAAACAGGGCCTCAGTAGCATGTGGAAGAACCATACACAGCAACAACAGCCTGGTGCGTCCTCCTCATGCTGGTCACCAGCTTTGTCACACACTGCTGTGGGATGGCATCCCATTCTTCAACAGCATTTGTTGCAAGTCAGTGGTGTGGTGTGATTGTGCTGATCACTCTGGCACGAATAGCACGCTCAAGCTGATACCACAAGTATTTAGTGGGGTTGAGATCAGGACTGCAAGCAGGCCATTCCATCCTACCCACTCCCAAATTCTGAAGGTTGTCTCTGATAAACCCCACTCTGTGGGGGCAAGCATTGTCTTCTTGGAGGATAGAGTTCGGTCCAGGACTGTGGAGATGTGTGACTGTCAGTGGTTGCAGAATCTCATCTTGATATTTCTCTGACTTTAGTTTGACTCCAATGATGACATGCCTTGTTTTTTCAGTTGCCTCCGCCAAAAGCCATTACCCTATCAGTGCAGCGATCAACATAGTGTTGTCCACATCTTGTCCACACTTTGGTCCTACAATCCACCTGCCGTAGGCAAAATCTTGACTCCTCGCTTAGCGCAAACAGCCCTGGCAGTGAAGTGCAGTCCTGGCAAGCCTCCTGGCAGCCCTACGAGACCAGGGATTGGTTGTATGTAGGCTGTTCTGCATTGTCTGGGCAGAGAACGTCAGGCATATTGTCCTGCAAACCTTGACTATAAATTTGTAGAAGACTATCTATGGTGCTGACAACATGAGGAATTGGTCTTCTTGTGGTGAACTTCTTGGTCCTGTCTCTGGCATCCACTGTTATATGGAACTTGGCCTTCAATTTGGAGACGATACTGGGATTCACTCCAAATAATGTTGCAGCTTGGTTTTGCAGAACACTAGCTTGAAATTGCCCTATGGCACAGGCTCTATCCATGCTTAGAGCAGACATTAACTGACTGCTGTAGCAGGGTCCCTGCTCACAGGTGCAACCCACCTGCTCCACCTACAAATGGATTTTCCTTGTAAATATGGCACCATTTAAAGGGAAATAAACACGCTCTACAAAGGAATAAGATTTATTGGCAAGAAGCACTATTACAACCAACTAATAATCAACCAAACACCTATTTCTTTACTTTTGGTTCCACTCAACTAATAGAATTAAAAAAAAAACAAAAAACATATAGGTTCACTCCCAGTACATTTATTTATTAGGACACTGTGACTTTTTAAGAACAATTATTACAGAAAAAATAGACAGTTGTAAGAAAAGTTACTGAACTTATTGAGTAATTAAAACATTTGTGCAATTAAGCTACAGTACAGCCAGATTTTGTTTATGTTTATTTAGAACTTTACACACATATAAAGTTCTTTTCCTCACATCTGCACGTGTTTCAGGACAATGTCCAGTGTGCTTTGGAAGTTTCCAGACTGCAGCTAGAAGAGTGGAAGAGCCATGGACCCCAGGCCCACGAGGAAGCGCTGACCGAGAAGGCTTTGTTACAAGAGGAGCTGGTGACAGTCCGGGCCAGAATGTGTGATGTATCACTGGTGTGTAAAAAAACAAAAAACAAAAACCCTCATATTAGATTACAATAATGTTTCTTCACTGATGCTGAATCATCCACTATGGGTTATTGAACTAATCCTCTGATATTTTCTTTATATTCAGGAAATAGAGCAGGTTTGGTGCCAGTATGAGAGGATGGAGAGTGAACTGTCTGTTGTCCGTTCACAACTTCAGCACATCTGTAACTTTGGAATGCCACAAGTAATTTTAAACTACAAACCAAATAGTTTTTACCTAATAAGACCCATGGCCTCACAAATAAACTTTATTAAAGTGTGCACAACATCTATTGAAAAGTTTGCCTCAACTTTGATGATCCTCATGTGGGGAGTGGGGCTCAAAATGTGAAACTCTCTTATATTTTGCTGTTCTATGTGAATCATGTCCATGTTCTACCCAATCAGGAGCAATCTCAGGCTCAGAGAGAGCTGTGGATGATGGAGGACATACTCGATGGACTAAAATCCAATCGGAGTCACTTCCGCTACCTGCTGGGGATACAGAGACATCACTGTGAGCATCAGCTAGACATCCTACTGTAATATTCAGACTCTTACTGCACAACTTTGCTTTCAGCCATTTATAACAGTCGATCTTTGCCTGAATCTTTGCATTTCTGAACAATAACAGTACATTAAATGTGACATTTAAATGAAAAAAAAGTTATCAACAACACCAGCTCATTACACTGTCAGAGCTACAGACACCCCTAAACTCATGTACTCAATAACACAAATGATTGAAATACCATGTTTTAAAGCAAGACACGTGATGTAGTTATTCAGCACAGATCAGTGCCACATAGCTAATTATAATAATAATTGCTCCTGGCTGCCACTTGGGGCCACCAGTGTATACAGCAGTTTCCTGGTGTACCCTTGATACTGCACATGGAACCTGACAATAACCTGACAATGAGCAGAGTCAACACTGTGACCTTTTCTGTCTCTCCCTCAGTGTTTCAGTCCACAGCTCCGCATCCTGGATCCCCTGGCTCTCCCACAGAGTGTCTTCCAGTGGTATGACACTTGTCCATTGTTCATTTGTCAGTGGCCCCTGACATTTGCGCTCTGCTTATGAACAAGCAGGGAATTGTTGTCCATTCAAGTCATTTTGCTGGCTTGCTGGCTACTTGATGTTTTTTGGCTTTACAGCATTTGATTTTAGTTATTGATAATATTCATCGTGTGAGACTAGTTGTTAGAGAGTAAAAACAGAACAGCAAGATTTGCACAGAGCAGCATTCATTTATATGACTATGTCTGGCACAGATAAATTGGCTTTTCCATAATAGTTCCACAGTGTTCATCACATTCCTATGATCCCTGCAGGACGTGGAAGAGGAGCCGCCAGTCCGCCCACCGTTACCCCAGGAGCTACAAGAAAGCCAGAGCAGGAACATGAGCCATGGATGGGCAGAGTCCCCATATGAGGTGGGCAATTTTTAAAAATCCGCCAGAAAAGACATTCAGGTTTGGTAATATTTTCATGGATGTTTCTGATATTTCTATGCTTATGTTTCAGGCAATCTACAGCCACACTGTTGATCCTGTACACAGAAGAGGAAACAGCCAGCCTGCCCTCCTTAATGTGAAAGCACATAGAGATCCCTCCGGTTGGCACAAATATGCTCACTACAGAAATAGGCTGATATTAATACACCGTGCTGTATATTAATTTTTTCTGTCATATCTATTATTAATAGCTTTAGTAGGTGTTCTTTACATAATGCTAAATTATCCCACAGTGGCTTTCTACCCTTACATTTCTTTATACCCATCCTTTTTCCACTTTCCTCTATTTTCATCTCATTTTTAGACTCTCAGTCTGGTTCAAAGTGGATCCCACCAGACACAACCAACCAATCGACCAAGGTTTGATTCTTCATAATTTCCTGTGTGTTGGCATGCGGTGTGATCCAAAATGCTCCAAATATAGAAGCAGTCAAAGCTGATATTTCCTCATTGCAATCACAGCCAAATTCGAATTCTTTGATTCTCTCATCCTCCTTGCAATTAGGGCATGTTGCAGTACCTGTTCTAGACGAGAGGGGGAGGTAGAAGCTCACGTCTCAATGCAGTAGCTCAGCTCAACAGTAGCCACCAACCCCTTCTTTCTCACCTGCACAAATGCATCTATATCGACAGACATAGCGAGCAAATATCCATCATAATTTCACACACACAGATTCCTCTGCACAAACAGATTCAAACATAAAGCTATTTTAATCATCTTTATAATGGCTGACAGGGTTTCTCGCTTTATGAATCTTTGAGCTGCAGTCATCATAAATGACTCATATTCTAAACAGCCAATGTTTTTTTTTCTAGAAGCTGAAGATGAAGATGAGTGAAGAAGAGCAGATTGAGAGAATGAAAAGAAATCAGGAGAGGGTGACTAATAGGAAAAAACCTCCTGTTCCTGCTCCAGGTGCCCAAACTCAGGGTCAAAGTTCAGAGCCAAAAGCAGAGGTTTGCCAAGTAATGAATGAATGAATGAATGAATGACTATATTGTGTTGTATATAGATTTAATTTTCTTACTTGGTATTCTCTCAGGCCCCTTTTCCCTTAAGGGTGACACGAGTGGTTACAGCTGTACTACCGTCTTCGCTCGTGGCCAGGCGAGTTTCTGTCGAGGATCCTCCTGCTGAGCTTGATACTCCACTGGCTGAGCAGATCCCATCTGAGAAACAGCTAAATCTGGCTGAACAGGGTAAAAAACTGTTAAGCAAACCACCCAGGAGGCCCTTGTTGGAGAATCCTGATCAAAACTGGTCCTCAGCAGAGATGGACCAGGATCAGCCCATTAAGAAGACATACAAAGATCAGCATCAAGGAGCATCCAGGACCTCCACGAAAGAGTTACGTTCAGAAGTGAGCAGAACTGAGAGTTTAGAGACGTCAAGCAATCAAATTCGAGATGACGCCGGTTTAGAAAATGGAAGCGCAAGCTCAAATATAAGGGTAAGAAGAAGACAACATTAAGATTCATATGATTAATAAACTAAAAGGATAAATACGATAAATCATCACATTTTATTTCATATCAGATTGCAGATTAATTTAACTCAGTCTGAATGAGCTCTAATGTGCTGTTGACAGTAGATTTATCTCCTCTGTCGGGATGTATGACAATTGCACAAACCATTTTTCCTTTTGTTTTTTTTAAAACATGCTTTATTTTTTACTTTTTATTTTACTTTCTTGAACTTAATGTGTGAACATTGCGTTAAAGTTTAATGCGGATATAAAGCTTGTTTAAACAAACAGCTGGAGATTCTAAATGAAGCAAGAGGCCTTTTATCAGTGTCTGTACAGTAATTCTGAACAACAGTTAATTCAGTATCACTTTTATAACTGACTCAAAGCCTAATAAAATGTTAAAGCTGTATTTGAGCTGTTATAGAAGGCCTGAGGTGACAGATATGTTAATATCATTGCATCAGTTGTGTCATTCAGCAGTATTTATCAATACTGCATAGAAAATTATAAATGGCGCTCTTACAATTATTCTTTTAGTTAAAGTTATTGTTTTATGTACATTTTAATATAAATCTATCTCAACAGAAAGCGGAGCAGTCTACTGCCCTTCTGACTTCAAACATGGACTATGACCTCTGTCTGACCCATGAACAGCGAGAGGCCAAGCTCCGGCGAGTGGAACGAATACGAGAGAGAGTCATAAGAAGGTGTGAGGGGGCTGTTTTCTTTTTTACACAGTGTAAATGTGCTTTATATTTATATATAAAGCACACACACACACATATATGTATATGTATGTATATATATATGTATATATATGTATATATGTATGTATGTATGTATGTATATATGTATGTATATGTATATATATATCTATATATCTATATATATATCTCTATATATATCTATATATATAGTCTGTTGTCAGCAAATTGTCTGTTGTCTGTCTATCAGCGCAGTCAGAGAGAGTGCCACTACACACAGTCAGCTCTTGGTTATGGGAAAGGAGAAGGAAGTTCACCATGTTCCCTCTGATGCAGCAAGAAAACAAAGATTGAAAGCAGGTACTTACTAATTTAGCAATACAGTACTGATTTATATAGATTTACTAACATCATATAGTAGTTGAGTTAATAATTAACCTGTCACTTAGGACAGTAGGCATTATTAACAATTAAAGATCATTGAATGTATATAAAAGACAGACATGGACTAGGAGTCTGAAATTGACTGGAAGCATTATTTTTATAGCCAGCAGGGGGCAACGCTTATGGTTTCAAAAATAGATTCTATTGAACTCAATTTCACTCAATTTATAACTTCAATCAGCATTTTCCTAATAAGTTTATGTTTTTGATTGCCAGCTTTATGGCAGTTTTAAACAAAAAGATGTTGATTTTTTAAATTGTTGTGACATTCAGAGGAAAGAAGAAAAACAGTAGTACGGCAGGAAACAGTTTAGCCTTTGGCTACCTTGTTGCTATTGTGTAAGACCGTGGACAATCTGATATCCCCATGTTGGTCTTGTTCCTACATCATAACAATGTCGGCCCAGGATGAACATTGCAGCTGAACAATCTCATTGTCTAAGCAGTCTGTTCACATTAGCTAAGAAGTTAGCTAATGCTATTAAAAACTATCACTAGCAAACCAACACAAGTAAGCTAAAGTTTCTTAACAGCAAGCCTAACTTGATTCTATGTCTGTTATATTGCACAAATTAATTAAGGAAACACTTGTAATGTCTACTATTTGTTTTACATAAACATTTTTTTCTTATTCCAAAACTGTGATATTACAACCATGTGATTGGTTAGTTGCAATGTTGGTCCTGGGCCAACATTATAATGATGATACAGCAGCTGAACTTACAGCTTTTAACAGTAGTCCACTAGCCAGTGGGTGGCACCATGGTGGCTACATCAAACTTTTATGATGGTTTCTATATTAGTAGAAGTGCTAACTGCTAACTGTTGCACCTGACAGATTAAATCATCTGTGTTTTCAGGCCATGATTGCTATGATGGCCATGGAAGCTGTGGGGATAACTTAAGAAGTTCTGGAGAGCTTCAGCTTTCAAGTGCAATATCTGAGGCTAAAGAGGAAGAACACCAGCAACTTAATAATCAGGCCAAGTTAGAGAACAGAACACAGCACAGCGGGAGACCGGGGGTTGCCAAAAGTAAGATCAAACGTCCAGCTTCACCCTATCATATCTCATCCATGACTGTTTATCCGAAAGATGGAGGGAAGAGATTCATAGGTCTCAAAGATGATGAACAGAAAAAGGTTGAAGACAATCTTGATGGTGATGATAATGAAAGTGATTCTAAGGCCTCTGATCTGAGAGCCAAATGGTTCCTTTCCACAAACCAGTGGAAAGGATTCATACCTCTACAGATCCCTGCCACAGAAACACTGTGTAATGAGGAGGCAGCAGACAACCAGGCAGCTTCATCTGATGGCATTACTGATTCAAATGAAATGTTATCAGCAGTGAGTGAGAGCTTAGAGAAGATGAAAGAGAACCATTCACTCTTCTATAAGATTGCATGTGACATCAGTATTTCAGATTCAGACATAACAAAGAACGATGGGAATTCATGTGCTCAAACATCATCTGGGCCAGAAGATAAAGACCCACTGTTGATCACTGAGTCTGTGCCAGCCAATGCTGCCAGTAATGTTGGCCCTTCATCTGACCAAGAGAATAAGGATGTCACTCAGCCTGTGTCATTAAATGGTAATGAAAGTAGTGGGACAGCTGCTTCCAAACCTCGAGATTCAACAGTGGACGTTCAGGAAAAAGCAACAAAAGATGCTTCTGTTTTTGAAAAGAGCGCTGCAAATGAATGTGAGGACAACTCAAGGTCAGAAAGCCAGCTGAAAGTTAAAGAAACTACTGGCAGAGTTTGCATTGGGGACACTGATCCCAACCAGACACTGGATGGAAGTGCAAGTCAGACAAGAGAGGAACGTAGTGGAACGAAAGAGTCAGGGGACAGGAAGTTTGGGCGAGTGAGATCGAAAGAACTGAAAAAGTCTGCTAGTTTATGTGAGGAGAAAAATGAGAATGTCCCAGAACAAGGCAACAAAAGCTCTGCTGCTCTATCCAGCTCTGTGCGTGAAGCCGGACGTGTGATTCGGAGTGCTTCTTTTGGAAAGGCGAGAGTAACAGTATTAAGGACAAGTTTATAAAAGAAAGCAGAGACGGCTTAAGGAGCTTAAGTGAACAAACTCAAGAAGGACAAGAACACAGTTTAGAGTGACTGCAGTGAAAAATGTTAGAAGAATTCAACTGACTGAAGGAGTCTGGACCTAATTTTAAATTACAAATTGTATAATGGGAACATATAGTATCAGAAACACCTTTAAAATTTGGTAAGTTTAAACATTTCCACTATCCACTGTTGAACATTTATGCAAATGCAATGGAAAGTCTTAATATTTGATCATAACAAAAACTATGTACTGTATGGAAATAAAGTATTGTTCTTGCAGTGGAAAAAAACCAAATACCTTCTCTATAGCCGCTGTCGATACACGCTCTGTGTTTGAAGCTAACATGATCATTCCTCTCAAAATATGCATTCAACATAGCGCAGGAGTCATAGCTAATGGCTGCTCGTGATTGGTAACCCTTTTATTGTTCCTGCTGCAAAATGTGTTGTTGTTTTTTGTATCTCAGATATCCTGATTAATAAAAATGCTGTGTGCCACGTCGAGACCCAGACTCGAGCTTTGTATGTGCCAGAATCACATTTATGTTTTGCTCTCATTTCAGCCCTTTTTTTCCCACCCACTGAAGGTCCCCGCGGTGTTTAGGTGCTTTTCTGTGAGGAGACCTGATGCAGAATTACACGGGGCTGCTGAAAAAGCCTTTGTCACTTTAAATCCTTGCCATGTCTCAGTCGATGACATCATTGTCTGAGAACACATTACATCACCACTTCCCAGGCTCTCTCTCTTAAAGACAGCACCACCTTATGTTTACTGAGCCACACACATATACACACACATGCAGACATACACTGAGAGAGAGACCCACTGATCTGTTTACAAATGTGATATCAATATCAGCACGCATACTAATAACAGTGAGCATACACACTATGTATGGGCTGGTGAATTCATTTGGTGTAAATGGTAAATTAGGAACAGTAATCATAAATATAGCTAGTTTCTAACAGGGCTATTCACTTTAAACATATTCCTGCAGTCATTAAATATCATTGGCATGCATTCCAGACACCATTACAGGCTGTTAAATGCAGTCCTGAATACATTAAACGGAGCAATGAGTGAGTTCTGACATAAGCTACAGTATTTATGTGTGTTTGCAGCATAAAGTGAAAAAAGGTGGTGCATAATATAGACATAATTGTGACTTTTAGAGGCTTCTTCCATAACAATCACAGCATATGCAGACATATTTAACAGTTAGCAACACATAGTTTTGAGATATATGTTAAACATTCATGTGACTTTTTCTGAGCTGAAGTTGGACATTCCACAGCTTGCTTTTGCAGAATCATTTATATGCATATATATAACTGCCTTCTATTTGACTCTGTGGCCAGACTGCAGCCCAGAAACACGGGCATTATTCGCTAGTGTCAAGAAAAATGTCAGCTGGTTATTTGCTCTTCTCTGATATACATACACACTGTATAATTAATCAGGTGTGTGGCCGGCCCGCGAGTGCGCGTGAGTGCGTGGCGCGCGCGTAAATCAGAGAGATGCGGAGAATGCTGAGAGAATGTTTCTTTAAGACCCATTACCTTCCAATCCGACAGAAGGGGGGTCTATGGTAAGGTGGCGTATCGTCTCTCTCCGCGTCCCCTTCCTCGCCGCTTTGCTACATGTGGGCAGGGAGAGACAGGGGATAGGAAATAATAATAATAATAATAAAACATACACTAAGCTTTATTTCGGCTCTGGGTGAGGGCACGCACGCCGAGGCGGGATCCGCGGGGGATGGATCTAAGGAATATTTAACATCAAACATGGACACTACAGGCTCCCCCCTGATGACTCTGGTAAGGATGGAACTTCACACCGCCCCATCGCAACCCAATTTCAACTGAGAGGGATAACAGTGTTCGTCGAAAGACGCAGAAGAGGAGAGGGGAGAAAAAGGCATGCATGCACTAATATATCGGTGGATGCAGTGCGCGCGTGCAAGCGTGTGATAACAAGTAGGATGCCTTGCATTGTGTTGTCACGGATTGAAAGGGGGTGCTTTACATGTGTTTGTGTGTGAGTGTGCGTTTGTTTGCGTGTGTGCTGGTTGGGGGTGGGGGGCATGGTTGTATTTGCTAAAAGCACGGGCAGTTATTAGATAGACTATGCAACGCGGTATGTCGGTGTCGGGCATTGACAGGTGTGTTGGCAGCACACGCCAAGATTTATTTAGGGCGCGCTTGCTCGCTCCCGTTTGCATACAGTTAGGTGAGGCGATAGCTACTTGCGAGGGAGAGAGAGCGAGATGGGGTCCTCATAAGATGATAAGATGCCACTGTATATTGGCCTGCTATGTTTTGCTTGTAATTAATCATGGCCGCAACTAAGCTCTTTGCCGTTGGGAGCTTTGTAGTCAAACCACCCAGCTCCTCTCACTGCCTTATGGCTTTTTAACTCCATAATGTTTGAGAAAAAAATTGGTCTGAAAATGTGCATTGAGTATTTATTTATTTATTTGGTAGGGGGACATAGTCCACAGTTTGAGTCGACCAGGAACTCTGTGGAGCAGGCATGGATTTATCTTCCTCCAAATCTGCTTTGATGGCCATTTTAACAGCCGAAGTGACAGATCTGAGAGCTGCAATACACAACTGCCCTTTTTTTACTATGAGAATGTAGATGTGCGCGTGTGCGTTCGTGCGCCCATCATCAGATGGTCTTTCCTGCATACATTCAGAAATGGAGGTGCAGGCTGGCTACAGCTTGGTCGACCTGTCAGTTTCCCCCTTTAGCCTGGTGTGCAGTGTGAATGCAACTGCAAATGAAAGCATGCTGGTTCGGATCCCGGTGTTTCCATTCCTCCACCCAAGCTGCCGACAATCATTTATCGATTCCAGTGATGCGTCTCTTGCCCAGGGGTACCGTTAAAAGGGGAAGAGGGGGGTTGGCGTCCATTATTAGTGGCTATGCTCTGCTTTTAATGGAAATGCAAAGAATTCACTGGGCATGCATGCATTCTTGGCCGTGAATGTGATTTAACATTTAAGAGGATGTAAAACCGGCTGCAGAGCCCCTCATTCTTTAGTTTCTCATTGTTGGCGGCTGTGGGAGCCTGCAAACCCCTCTCCCCGCCCCAGTGTCTGGTGGAGGAGAGCTGTTTTTGCAGCTCTATCGCCCCCTCTCTCTCTTCCTCCCTCCCTCCCACAAACACACACTCAGAGCACACAGTTTCTCTTTGCCCATTTTTTTCTTTTTGTGGAGACAGGGAATATTTAGTAACACGATACCCGCCTAATTAGGGGCCTTGTCCTAACTGGTCATCTAGTAATCACATACTGTAAAGCCAGTCTGTCCAAGCCAGAGAAGGGAACCCATCAGAATTCAGTGTGACTGTTTATCACTTGTGATGATGATGATGATGCTGGTGTGGGCAATCACATCCTCGCAAGTACATTCGTTTCAGTGTGGTAAGACTTCAGCTGAGACTTCAGTAGTGACACTGTGCCTGAGCTCACCCTTTACACCAATGAAGCGGATATATTTTACCACCAGCTCATTGTTTTCTATCTGCTTTTCATATTTCTACAGCAATAAGGAGAAAAGAGAAAAGGTCTAAGTAATGCTACTATGCTGCTAAAGCTTGTGGCATGATAACTATTCTACAGCAGTCTCTCTTGTTTTCTCTCTTCTGCACATGCTCATAAAGACACAGATCCTGAAGCCCAGTGACCTCACAGCTGACGCTTCAGTCAAAACTGCAGGCTGCACAGTTATGTTATGCCTGCACTGACTCAGGACTCCAGCTTTTGTTGCCGTTTTTCCACAACAGACTCATCATATGACACTGTAGGAATTCAGAGAAATGTTAATGTGACCTGTGCATTGACAAGTATGGCTGAAGTATTTACTTTAGCCCTTTCTGAACTAATACAAAGGTGCTTGTTAGGATGGGTTATAACAGCCAGCGTGGATGAAAGTTTAATTCAGTCCTTAGCAGTGGCCTTTCTGTGCGCCTCAGTGTATGTTTTGGGTAGTTTGGAACACAGAGTAACTGCCAGAAGCTGTTGTTTATGTTACATTGCTGGTTTAAAGGAACCACTCGGGGAAAAGTCTGAGCAAACATTTGAGGGTCTTGGTGCAATTTCATGAACAGCATATTTTCACTAAGCTATGTAATGGACCTGATTCATACACCCAAGCCAGAGGCACCATCACCAAAGGGTTTTCAGTTCATATAGTACATTTTGACAAATATATTTGGTCCTTTTTAATGTAAAAAGATGAATGCTTTCATGTGATAAATAATTCTAAACAATGTAAAACCACCAAACAAAATGGTGCATTATTAAATTTCACAACAACAATGATATCAACGATTTTTTTTTAAAAACACTTAATCCAAGGAAATAAGTATAAACATTAATGGCTTTATTAACAGACATACTTTATCTCTGATCCATACTGAGCCTCATCATCAGCTGTCTTAGTGCTAAGGATAGGCTGTAAATAACAGCTACCGTCGTGTCAACCACTGGATTGTAAAATCCTAACATGCAGTGATAAGCTGTCAGTCATAGGGGTCATGCCCTAAATAAGCCCTTAATAATTAAGACCTAATTTTTTTCTCCTCATACTGTTCAGTCAGACAACTCATGTTTGAACTGACTGATTTTAGAACCCGGCTGATTTACCGGCTCCGCTGCTCCCAGTATATAACCTATTGCTGATGTATCTTTATCTTTATAATGACTGATAAATCTAAATTTAAAAAGTAAAGAGGAGAAACACTCTTCAGCCATATTATAGGTGTTGATGGCACATAGTTTGTCCACCTCAGACACATGTTTGGAACCACAGAAAAACCAGCTGATCTGCAGGATCAAGCAGCGGGTGAACGAGTAATCCACGAGTTGTTGTAGCAGTAAAACAGACTCATAAATAACTAATAACGACACATAAAAATGCTAAGTTTATGCTTTTTGCGACTGAAAGAAAAAAAAAATACTGCCATACAAATTAGATTTTTAAGTAATCAGATATTGGTCTTAGTTTTAAAAATATATCATTCAGGGTCTAATTTATTTATTAAAGCAGGAGAGCCTAGTTTAGCATCTTGGCTATGAACTCATTCCTTTGCATAAATATGATGCACATAGAAATGGGAGTGATAAGTAAATCTCTCTCCCTGTAGTCTATAGGTGGATGCTGAGGTGGTGGAGGGGGTGAACCAGCAGTCACCCATGCAGGGCAGCAGTGGTACTGATGTGTCAGAGAGAGAGAGATGGCAAGTTTTGTAGCTAAAATAGATTAGATCCTAATTATGGTGTGTGATGGTGAAAGTGAGCAGCGTTAGTTACCACAAAAATGGGAACTAGCTGGAAATTAAATGTATTTTTACAGCAAAGTTTAAGGATGTTAATTTATGCTGTAAAGTTTTGAATTTTAACATGTGGTTGTGAATGATTGGCGTTAGCATCATTTTGTAACCCCAGAGGCTATTATTGGTGCTGTGCAGATATTCAGTGACATTTTTTATATCAGAGAATTTCACACCTAAAGAAGTTCTCCCACTATGAAGCAGATTATCACCTTATTATTTCCTGTGTCTGTGTTGAAAGTCCTTACCTAAAATTTCACCCTTTCTTAATATGGAACGCACACTGCGGTCTTGATATGGTTTATTTTTGTGTATGTGGTCATCAGACTGCAGCTATTAATCTGTCAAAGAAGTTCAAAGCTGTTCCTGAATCAGATTTTTATTTTGAACTGTATTTTAAGGATATGCAAGCGATGCCAGGTCAGTCTTGCGTCTTAATTATCCACCAGCGGAGCAGGAAAGGAAGTAAGCTGTTTTTTAGTGGGACACACAGCAATATTGCCAAGTGCTCTAGCCAGCTCACCAGCATGAGAAGCTAATTCAGAGCTGTAACAGACCTTAAATTACCAACCAACAGCTACCCCATTTGTGGTTCCTGGATGCCCATATAACAACGATAAGCACTGATTTTACAGGAAAATCTGGACTATGTTGCCTCAGTCCCCACCGCCTCATTCAACCTCCAATATTCTGTAAATACATACAGTGCCACCCCTTAATACACTCATTTACACTGCCTTTAAGATTGATGTGTATAAAGTGCTTTAAGTGCACAATATGGCATCTGAGCATATTTAAGACACCCTTCTTAACATACTGTAATACCTCCAAAAGGCTTTTACTGTGAGGTTTTATATTATTTTAATCAGTTTTGGTTGTCAGTGTTGTTTCTAAGTTGTTGTTTCATGATATCACATCACAAACACCCAAATTCTTTAGGCTGAAATGTTTTGAATACAAATAGTTCCAGTAATTTCCAGTCCCATTTCCACAGGTGAATTAAATAAAGCATTTGACATGTAATCTCCCTTTACAAAATTGGGTTGTCAATCAAGAATAGGTTCTTTAAAGAGCTCAGTGAATTAACAAGTCAGCCACAAAATGACAGACCACATAAAACTATAGAGTGGGGTCGGTGAGTTTTGAGGTCCAAAGTGTGTAAAAGTCGTCAGCATGCGGCTGAATCAGTAACAGCAGAGTTTAAAGCCATAAACATCAGCAAAAACAAGCTGTTTGCTTGGAGCTTCACAGTGTTGGTTTCCATGGCTAAATAGCTCCTGTAGGTGTAAGTGGACCAGTAATTTTGTTCACATAGTGTTTAAGCTATATCCGGTATTAAGATTATATGGAGATCCTCTGAATACTCCAAATTTAAGTAACATTGCACAATTATTAAAATGTACAATTACATAAACTAAAAATGTTTTAGGAGCTGAATTTTTTTAACACCAGTCTTTTTTCACCAGCTGATTCACACTGTGGATGAACACCAGCTGATTCATTTATCAGCAACTATATACCTTTTATTTTTGATTTTTTAAATTCAAATTTAGGGCTGTCCTAAATACATAGTGGGGGTATGTAAGGTTTTTATAGATTGATAGATTTTTTATCAATCCCCCATTTTAATTTATTATGCTGTCCCCTTTATCACAGAAGAGACCACTAACTGAGTTATTATCACTGGTGCTGAGCCCTGTGGCCTAAATATGGTTGAATTACAAAAAAGATTATTTTTGCTGAACTCTGAAATTCTTCATTGCACTTCCTTTTTTTTCAGTCTCACTGATATAAAGAATTATGTGTAGTTCACCACATGAGTCCAAACCACTCGAAAGTATAAAGTGCGAGCCCTTAAGTACTCCAGATAAGACAGTAAAGAATATTTGTGGAAAGCAGACTTGAGACAAAATAATAATGCTGATTGCTTGGAACTGTATCATTTTGGCCCACTGTTTGCAGGATCAGACACAGGCCTTATTTGGTAAAAAAAAAAAAAAAAGAAAAAGAAAAAAAAAAGGGTAATTTAAGATATGCAGCTGATTAAAAGAAAACCAGTGCAGTGAGTTCACTTCTTCATACTTAACTGCCTTGTTTTAGAAAAGCCTTACATTCTCAGTCCATCCAGTTCATGAAAAAGAAGGCAGTTGAACCAAAGAAATTCAGCTGCTTTCTGTTTTCAAGTTCTCAAAAAAGATTTGAAATGTAAAAAAAATTAAACTTGTTTTGATTTTTCCAAGATTTTTCCAAAATTTCAAGATTACCTTAATGCTTTAACTTCACTAACATATTTGAAGGTTTTGTTCATTTTTTTTTCTTGTGGCCAAGATCAGATTCCAGTATGAACTGGTCCAAAGCTCAACTGCATGCTTAGCAGAGCTAAATGACTCTTAGATTTCTCACTCAAAAGTTAAGCTCACCATAAAACAAGAAGAGGGTTAGGGTTAGACTGAGATCACACTGCGAAAGAATCACGTGAATGGAAGAGGCCCAAATCAGAATAAGAAATATTAGATACAGTTATGAGTTGTGCTCATATCACAAAAAGCAAACACTCTTTTTTGCTTTTGTAGCTAAAGTTAGAAAAGTAGACCGGTGCCACTCTCTTATCTGTCCGTAAAAATATAACGCTAGTGCATCATAATGCTAATACAGCATTTTAGCATAAAAGCTAACACTGTTCCACCTGAAGGTAAAAACCCATGTATCCACAGCTCAACGTGATTCACTGTGGTAGATTATGGAAACGTTGAATCAAGCCAGAGGCAACTATTTCAGTCTTTGGGGCAGATTTACTAAATGGGACAAAACAGTGTGCTAGCACAATCCCCAAATAGGGCTCATAGGTGTATCTAGTTTTTCAGTTGATGTGCAAAAAAGGTGTGCGGTTTTCTAAACACAGGCACAGTCAGTAATTTTCAATGTCAAGCACAAAAAATAAGATGCTTTTGTTGGGGTGGAGTATTAGCACAAGTAACAGTAAACTGAGTTTTGCAGATGTTAGCAAATCAGATTTAAATATATTCCTCCCTATATTTTTGAGTCTTCAGAAAGGACCTCAGAGAAAAACATATGCAACTCTCTGAGTTTCCACCCTGCTTGGGTGTTTTCGTTTTTACACCATAATCTAGTTTATGACTTAGCTAGCTAATTTCTAGCTGGTACTTTACACTGTATTTCACAAATAGATATGAAAGTGACATCAGTCTTTTCATATTTTCATAACCCCGAACTTGTCGTGACAGGTGACTGTCACGCATTGTATAATTGAGGTTTCTTCCTGTTAAAAGGGAGTTTTTCCTTACCACTGTCGCCAAGCACTTCCTCATAGGGCTTCTTCTGATTGCTCTGCATTACGTCTTCACCATACAATATAAAGCACCTTGAGGTGACTGTTGCTGTAATTAGAACTCTTGGTGTTTTCCAAAGTATTGAATTATTGTTTTAATTACCTTTTAAAGTCAGAGTCTATGTTTTGTGGACTATAACTGAGTTGAACAGCATTAGTTTAAATTCTCGCTTATTTCTCATGGTCCATGAATCAGTGTGAATTGTATTCAGATTCTGTTCATTTCATTGGAGCTGCCATTGCATTATTACATATTAGGTCAACCTGTTTGTCATTTTGTCAGAAATGCTAATTACAAATCAGCAGTTGGCATCATTGTCACCATTCCTCACATTTTCATTAGTCTTGTTGTCGCAAACTACCAGCTCATGCTTGCACAGTACTTTCACAGTTGTTATACTCACAGTGGAATTTATTGTGTGAGATCTAATACAATGTGTGCTTTGTTTTTCAGCTCTTACCAACGGCGCTTTGAGGAGCCCTGCCTTGTGGACACAATTTAGGTGCATTGGCCCTCCTTTGTCCCTTCCTTTCCCATTACCCCTTCCCTTCTTCACCCTCAGCCAATCCTACAGCCACCCACAGAACGACTTTCCTGCAGTCCCTCTTATATAACAGGGGAACACATAAGCCTTCTAATCATTTGCCATGCAGGTTGGGACTGAGTAATGCAAGTCTAGTGAGCAAAGACATACAAAAGTAAGTGCAGGAGAAAACAGTTTAAAAAGGCAATAAACACAGGAAGATGTAGGAGTAGACATAAACCAAAAGAATAATATTTTTGGAAAACAAAAAAAAATGTAAAGATTTATATTTTGTACATCAAACTTTTGGCTGAAGCTTAACAAAACCCAAGGCACGACAACAGGCGTTTTGCACGTACAATCCCCCATTTAGTTCTCTTTTATTACTTGACACACACGCCACGGTCTCATGATGATGTGCGAGGTGATGCCCACCATATCCGAAGATGGGCGAAGCGGCACCGGTGGAGGCCCCACCTCACCCGCCAGCGCGGGAATCGGAGGCCCGGGAGGAGCAATGGGTGGAGGAGGATTCAGTGGCAGGGAGCCCAGAGGTGGAGGAGATGAAGGAGGCAGCACAGGGAACTTGGAGTCTCTAATGGTCAACATGCTGACAGAAAGGGAAAGGCTGCTGGAGAACCTGAGGGAGACGCAGGAGAGCCTGGGTACAGCTCAGCTCCGCCTCCGTGAGCTTGGCCATGAAAAGGAGTCGCTTCAGAGGCAGCTATCAATTGCTCTGCCACAGGTAAATCTGTACACATGTATATTTACACTGTGCTTGTGTACGTGGGGTACTCCGTTTGGGTGTGTTTTCCTGATGCAAGTGTTTTATGGAACATTTCTGCCTGTAAGGTAACTTTTGCTTATTCTCTGCGTTATCAGAGCTGAGTTACATATGAGTCTCCATTTATGAGTGTGTCATCATGAAGCGAGCTCATGAGACAGTAAGCCTTTGCAGTGATGCCTCGTGGAGAGAGAGAGAGACTCAGCTCCAGCTAGAACAGGGCATTAGACACTTCCCCCACTGCATGCTTAGAGTCTTCACTAATTCTGTTTCTAGTAAATGCTGTAGGTTGACGCTCGTCTGGCTGTCAAGTCCAAGTTGCATCTGCAAATTTCCCCTTCGTTGTGTAATCAGGTTTTATTATGTTTGTTAATCATATCGTTAGTGGGTGATTAATGAGAATGGAAGATAATATGTGCTTGGGCCTTATCTGAACTTCAATAAAAATGTAATTTATTGGAATCCTCTGAGCTTGCCTGATAAAATTGCTTATTGATATTAACTGGAATTTAAAAGTTTTATCCTACCATTATTAAAAAAGCCCAATCTCTCCTTTCTCCTCATCTAAACCTGAATGTATTGTAATTATAGTATGTAGAATTTAATATACACATGACTCCTCTAGCCACTTATATACAAAGTGTGTCACGACAAATAATAATAATAATAATAATATTTTTTTTAATTCAGTCAGATTCCTTTTTATGCCCTTTTGATAAAGTCCATTTCTGACTTGACTGTTGTAATGGCTTTCTTCCAAACATTTAGGGTTACTGATGTTAAGTTAATCCACTGAGTTACTCACGGTTCAGTTTGGTGTCCAAAAGTAGTCCAGAGTGAGTAGGAAGTCAAAGAGTGTGTGTGGATAACAAAAAGGTGCCGCAGCAACCCAAAACTAAAGAAAGTGATTAATGTATGTATACCAACAGCATATACTGACCACGCAGTTTAACACAATACTTATTTATAGCAGGCAGTTTTACGTGTCTCCTTAGTATTAGGCTCTAACACTTGTCTAGAACATCATACAATCTACATATACTCTCCAACTATTTTGATAGCTTATTATAGTTTGCTTATTTTGAACAAAAATACCACACATTTTCCCCTTAAATTTCCATAATAAACCTAGTTTAATATCATATACATCCTCCTACATGTCCACTATATGGATGTTGGAATGTGTGTCTTTGGTTTCTCTGCATTTCAGTTTTTCCATAAATTCATTTGCTGGTTATAATAATAAGCAGTTATGGCCTTGAACACCTCGGAAACAAGGTTAAGTATTAATGTAAGAGCCATATTGTTGGATGGAATTCGAATGTACATGTGTTCATGTGAGTGCAGCATGAATTACAAGACAATGTGTAATTTCTCCGCGACATAGGGCCACGTACACTGTAGACCAGGAATTCAAATTTATTCAAACAAATGGAGGCCGTAGCCTGTAAAGATAGAGTGAGATGAAATAGAAATGAAACGACAAGGGGACAAGGAGAGCCAACTGCGAAGCTGACCCCTATCCAAACAAGAAACAATCCCATAAGGCCAAGAGCCAATAAACACGCTGTGTCACCATCTGTATAGATTTCTCTTTGGCTCTTTCTCTTTCCCCCCCTTGTAAACACAAACCAGTTTCATATGCCTACCTTTAAGTGTTTTTGAATCCTAAACCTAAACATCTGCACACTGTCACTCTTAAAAGCAGCTTCTAAGGCCTTAGATGCATTTTATGGAAATAAAAAAATCTTTTACCGTGGATCCTATGAGTTTTTCTCACTGTGCGGAAATCGTGCAGTACTACCTCTCCTTTTCAGGCTCACTTTCAGCACTATGAAGGAGTTGCGAGCGCATTCCCAGTGGTGCTGTAAATGACATATCGATGCTGTGTTTTGGGGGGTCTCTCCTGTGCATTCCAGAGCCGAGTCATTGTGTAACAGCGTGATGTAATCCATGCATGAATGCGAGTTCACAGAGGAGGATGAGCACGATGAGAGCGGTGGTGGAAAGTGTGTCATTGATTTACATGATTATTATGTAGGTTTACATCATGTTTGTCCTCCTACATTGCTGGTCTCAGGTGTTTCACAGAGTGTGTAACTGTAAGCCTTTGGTTCTGTATATTTTTAGCACTATGTGTGCATATGCTGTGTGTGTGCATGCTCGTGTCTCGCCTAGATCAAAACTCGCTGCAGCTGAACTGCCTGTGCCGAGACCACTTAATCTATTAAAGCCATACGTTTGTGTAGTTTGTTTTCTTGCCTCTGAACGCAGCTTGTGTGTTCCACAGGAGTTTGCTGTGTTGACTAAAGAGCTGAACGTTTGCCGGGAGCAGCTTCTAGAGAGGGAGGAGGAGATCGCTGAGCTGAAGGCAGAAAGAAACAACACACGTGTAAGATGTTTAGCAGCCATTTTGCTTATTAGCACTGTAACAGGCTCCGTGTTATCTTCCTCACCCATTGTGGTTGTGTGGGTGTCACACTGTTTCATTTGCTTCTGTTTGTTTTTCCTTCTCTTGATCCTCTTTTTTTTCCTAATCCACGCTCTCTTTTCTCTTCATGGCCCCTTTTCATTGTCCATATCTGCTTTCATTATGTCTTTTTTTGCTGTGCTGAACGTTTCTCGTCACTCTTAAAACCCTCACTGCTCTGTGCCGCCCCTGAGCCTGCTCTCCTTTTTCATGATCCCGGCTGTTACCCTGTAATCTCTGCTCCTGTCTCTAATTCCTGCTCATTTTGTATGAGCTTTTTCCTTCAAAATGCCTTTCTTACCTCTCTCTCTCTCCATCCTTCTCCCAATTAACCCTCTCAATCGTTCAGTTGTTGCTGGAACACCTGGAGTGTCTTGTGTCTCGCCATGAGCGCAGTTTGAGGATGACGGTGGTGAAGAGACAAGCCCAGTCCCCTGCAGGGGTCTCCAGTGAGGTGGAAGTCCTCAAGGCCCTCAAATCCCTGTTTGAGCACCACAAGGCCCTGGATGAAAAGGTGTGTTTGAAAGGTTGAGAGCAAGAGATTTCACTCGCTCAGACCAAAAATTGAGCCAAAAGATTATTAAACTCAAAGTCATAAGTCACCAGAAACATGCTTGAGGTAAAAAGGGAAGTGAAAGGACAGAATTGGCAGGTGGCAATACAGCCCACTAGCAGCACGGAGATGTCAGAGGGAAAGATGGGAGACTTTCCAGATTAAATAGACCACCAAAGTGTGAGGGTGTGTTTGGTGTATAATGTGAGAACAGAGAGGCAGGATATACATATATATACAACTTGGCTGCTCAAAGTAGCATTCAGGCTGCAAGTTTAGCTCACGTGTTTCCGTATAAAATCAAATATTATTGCTTTATGACAACGAAAATTTACTTTGACGTTGTTTGCTGTGATGATCATACAAAGGTCCACTTATAATGAACTGCTCTTCTCCCGAGTTAGCACTAGAGCATCATTTAGTGTGATAGACGTGAATAAATCAAGTCCTGTCAGCCTTAGTGATTGTCTCATGAGGATTGCTCACACCCAGTGCTGAGTTGGGCTCAATTAAAATGCAGTGCGGTGTGCAGAAATTCCCAGTGTAGCTTCCGTGGTGAGCTTCATCTCTGATGCGTGTGTTTTGACCTCTCATGAACTCTTATTTGCTTATTCAGTAGTGATAAAAATGTAATCACAATCTTGATATTAATTCCCCCGTGCCAAGTTGACTTACTGCATGCCATTTCGTATTGCTTCACCCCGCAGGTTCGAGAAAGGCTCCGTGTGGCCCTTGAGAGGGTGTCCATGCTAGAAGATCAACTCGCAGCATCTTCTCAAGAGGTAAAGTCTAACGTGCCAGGATTGTGATTTGACGTTAACGACCGGCTCAGTGTGAAGGGAACATTTATTTGGATCGTCTGTTTATCTCTCTTTTCAGGTAATCTCTTTAAGAGACCAAATTAAAAGACGTCAGCAAGGGGTGGACGGCGGGAAAGATGTAAGGGAGGGTTTTATGCATGTTGGTTCCAGTTGTTTTTGTGTATGTGTTAGCGTCCAGACAGTCAGTAGAAAGTAGATATTGGGTAACATGGTGTGTCAGTGTGATTTTTAACTCACCTACAGTTTCATTTACGTTTTTCTGCAATAACAACCCATTCTAACTCTTTTTTTTTCTTCATCACTCTCATTTCCTGCTTTATTCTCACCATTCCAGCGACTGCCCAATGGTCCTTCCTCTGGACTGGAAGATGGGGAGCTTGACAGACAGAGAGAAGGGGAGATAGAGCGGCAGAGAGCTGAACTCTCCCAGCTGAGGGAGAGGCTGGCCCTCATGTGCCGGCAGGTTGGTGTTTGTGATCCTCTGTGTCGAACTTTGTGAGAATGGCTTTTAGAGTTTGCATTGGGTTTCATGTCTTAAACGGTAATCAGAACTGAAATACGCCCACAAATTCTCTGTCAAAATCCAAAATAAAATATAAAAGCTTCTAGCAAAGTCCTGATTAAAACATTTACTATTGTCCACACGTCCACAACATGCCTGACCCATCCCAAACTGTTTGAATTCCCAGCTACATTTCTGTCTCCCCTTTGTTTGTAAGTTTGGTTTATTATATAACCCACCCTGGCTATCGTAATAAATCAGTGCCAGCTCCTCACTAGCAATTCCAGCAACACAGCATATCCCAAGAAGGAGGATAACTAATCACAGTACTTCTCCTGGTCACCCTCTTCCCTCTTGTGGCCGGTTACACTACTGCAGTTGCTTTAAGACACCATATTCATCCCATATAGTAGGCTATATGACGCCATTTGATTTTAATAGCTGTACATAGCACAACATCTTACATAAGAGATCAGAAATGTTTAGAGTAAAATGAGTAATGCTTTGCTCAAACCTTCAAAACATCTTAAAACCTTTTGCGTGTTCTGTGCGTCACTCTCTTAAGTCACCGCGTTACACCCCCAGAGTCTCGTGTGGACCCAACTGGCATTTGTAATCAGTCACTGTCTTGTCTGTTTACACTTAGTGCCGTGGCGGTTAATACTGGCTCACGTAGGTTCAATCTGTGTCATCTCTGGTCCCTTTGTGTTGTCACGTTAGGTCGGGGAAATAGAGGAACAGCTTGCCGCCGCCAGGAGGGAGGTGACGAAGTCAGAGGAGGCCAATCAGAAGCTCCAAAGGGAAGTGAAAGAGGTTTGTTGGGCCAGTCTGTCTCTTCATGGCCAAGACCCTGAGATCTCACAGCACCCAGGGTTCCAAGAGTACAACACAATGGGCATATGTATGAATATTTATTATTCCAAAGGGGGATGAGAGTAAAATTAACCGATATCAAAGAAATGCTGGGCTGAAATGAATGCCATAATAAATATTAATATACTCCTGCAGTCTAAAAATAGAGTGCTCTGTGCACGTATTCAAAGAAGCGTAGTAGAAATCTCTTACCTGGCCAGTAGTTGTCAACGTGATAAGCACTCATGTGTTTTGTATATTGAAAGTTTTATATTTATATCATTTTGTTTCATGAAATATTACCAGGCCCTTTGCCAAAGAGAGGACATGGAGGAGAGGATTACAACACTAGAACGAAGGTATTCTTTTTTTCTTTTCTTTTCTTTTCTTTTCTTTTCTTTTCTTTTCTTTTCTTTTTTTAGTCTTCTATTTGTAGCCATCTTGTCTATTTGTAGCTTGAACGAAGCTCAAGACCAGAAGACCAGAATTTCATGCATAAACTATAATGCACATAGCAGAAGGACCATATGTTTCACCTGTTGGCAGGCAATGTGTTGCAAAAGCATCGTGACGCCTCTTTATAGCATCTAAGCTAGTTTTACATAATGACATTTGCATTATATTCTCACTAATGATTCAGTGAACATTTGGACAGAAACAGTAATTAGTTTGGATGTATTACCCCCTAGATTTGATGTACCGGTATCCTCTTCAGTGTTTTGGGTTATATTAACATTTGTTTAGAATTAATACTCCATTAAACTCTTCAGTGTTTTGGGTTATATTAACATTTGTTTAGAATTAATACTCCATTAAACTCTTCAGTGTTTTGGGTTATATTAACATTTGTTTAGAATTAATACTCCATTAAACTAGCAAAGTTCCTGTATCAGATTAGTGCTGTTTCAGCACCAGCTAACTTAAAACAGTCACAAACATATATGTCACGTTATTTTGATTTAGGACCGCTGCTGCATTCCTCTTTGATGGCGGCTTTGTGTTGCAGGTACCTCAGCGCCCAGAGGGAGGCGACTTCTCTACATGATATCAAAGACAAGCTGGAAAATGAGCTGGCGAGCAAGGAGTCCCTGCACAGACAGGTAAAGTTTGGCTCAAACAAGCCAGTATTCAGCTGTGTTGGTAACAAAAGTCCAGAACGTTTCTGTGTCTGATGAATGTTTTCTTGACTGTCCAGAGTGAAGAAAAGAACAGGCAGCTACAGGAGCGTCTGGATGAGGCGAAACAGAAGCTCCAGCAGACCCTGCAGAGGGCAGAGACATTACCTGAGATTGAGGCCCAGCTTGCACAAAGAGTGGCTGCTCTCAACAAGGTCGGCAATCACTAACTCTTTTGAATAGAATATTCCAGCTTTTATTCGAATCTCATTTCAAATATTTTAATCAGCATCTGCAAATATCTTTCTTTTCTCACTCAAAAGGCTGAAGAACGTCACGGAAACTTTGAGGAGCGACTACGGCAAATGGAAGCTCAACTTGAGGAGAAGAACCAAGAGCTGCAGAGGGTGACATTAATCACATTTTCCTGCTGAGACACAGTCTGATGTGAATTCTCAATTCTGAATAAAGTTTAAATTTTATCTCTGCTTTTATCCCTCCTCTCCTTCGTGTCTTCATTCCAGGCCAGGCAGAGGGAGAAGATGAATGACGAACACAACAAACGCCTCTCAGACACCGTGGACAAGCTTCTGTCAGAGTCCAATGAGAGACTTCAGCTGCATCTCAAAGAAAGAATGGCAGCACTAGAAGAGAAGGTAGAGAAAGAAGTGTATTGTGTATAAACCACTGTACCACGTGAAAATGCATATGTATACTTTTTGTTTTCTTTGCTTCTAGAATGCTCTTTCTGAGGAACTGGTCAATATGAAGAAAATCCAAGATGATCTTCTTGCTAATAAGGTATTCACTTTTGTATTTTTTGTAGTTACAGATTAGAGGTGAGACACCCCATGGTATGATGTTATCACAATACTTCACTCACGATACGATATTATTGCGCTTTTTTACAGTTTGCAATAACTAATACTTCGATGTGTAACCTTTTTTTTTAAAGTTAAATAAGTTATCTCAATTAAGTTATTATTATGCTGCCAAAAGAGGCTGTGAGCCATAACCAACACCGTCACTAAAATCTGCCATAGAAGAATGAATGAGGTCAACTTGGTAATTACATGTAGTCTGTTACTGATAATGCAGATAAATCATCAAAGCTAAGTGTTGGGTGATTTTTCATTTGAGACTATTTAATCGAAGCCCTTTTTAATTGTTTCCAGAGTGTTCGGACTTGTTTAATAAAATATTAATATTTGGTGTATTGATACAATATCCCCACGCAAACTTTCACGATATGATGCTGTATTGTTTTTTTCCCCTACACCTATTACAGATGTTTAAACTTTTGGCGTCGTGCTAAAAGTGTTTTCTCCTCTTTGTTTTAGGAGCAGCTGATTGCTGAGCTGGAGCGAGTCCAACTGGAGCTGGATCAGCTGAGAGGAAGGCCAGGCTCGTCCTATTCCAGGTTAGCCGACATGAACCCTCACGGCAAAGTATTTATGCACTGCGCCCTACATTTATGAATACCCAAAGTCTCCCAAAGAACACAGCGCTTATGCTGAGTACACCATTTGTTTACACTCCTCTGCTTTGTAAAGTTGTTCACATTGTACCTGGAGGCTGTTGGGCTGTCTGATAAATACACAAACAAATGCTTTATTTATAATTTTATAGCTTTTAGTTTTAAATTCCTTGTTTATTTATGGGGGAATCTTTGTGTGTGACCGTGCTGTGTGTTTGCACACTCACCCACGAAATGTTTTCAAGTGCTGCTGCGTAACATTTGAATTCTGGATCTCATCATAGGACGGGCAGCGTGAGCTCACTTCCCTCCACCCTTTTTCGAAGATCTCTTCCAGGGAGTGCCTCGGAGCTGCGGTACCCTCAGGGTGGAGGCTCACTCCCAGCTGGCTATGGCAGCTCCTCTAGTGGGGTCGTGGTCAGGCGTCACCGTGGCCGTTGGGGGACTCCTAGAGATGATAGTAACAAGGTGTCGATCTCAGGCTGAGATAATGATGATGTGCATATATGCACAGTTATATACAGCCATCATAGGCTTAACTTTGTGGTCTGAACGATTTCTTTAAAATGTTCTTTTTCCAGGGTGGAATGATTGTACAAAGAAACAAGAACTGGGTGCAAAAGTTTGAATTTATTTGGGATTTTCTCTAATCCATGCAGGGTTAAAAGTGTAGAAATACCCTCACTAATATTTCATATTCCAGAAGCCTAGTGGGTCAATACTAAACGTTTGCAAAGTTGCAAGATCATCAGTTAAAACAAATGTATGTAAGATTAAGTTATTTGGATTTGTCACCACTTCGTCAAGATCTGAAAGAAGACCCAAACTGTTACCTTCAGTTGAAAGGAAATTGGTTAGGATGCTCAGGAACGATGCAGGAATCACCAAGGCCTGCTATGAGCTGAGAATTGCCTTAAAACCAACATTACTTCCATAGTAAAGTGTGTTTTTCATCACTATGGGAGGATACAGACTAAAATCGGCATCTTCAATTTCAATTTCAATTTGCAGCTGCCCACATGGACAAGCCAAATGTGTTCTGTAGAAAGATTTTATGGCCAGACAGGATAAAGATTCAGCTATTTGGCACAATGACAAGAGCTATGGTTGGGGGCTTTTGAACGTAACAACACTGTGGATGGAATAATGAAGAAGGGGGAATTTAAATGAATTTTACCAATTCTGCCAAGAAGAGCAGTCACATATTCAGTCAGAAATATGCCAAAAGCTTATCAATGGGAACCAGAAGTGTCTGGTCAAGGTGCAATTTGCTAAGAGACATTTAAGCAAATATCAGTAGGGAATGTGTATAGTTTTGATCCCGTGTAGAGAAAAATCCTAAATCAGTTCAAAGTTGTGCACTGATTATGCATGCCGCACAATCATTCCACACCGGGGCGTGAGCAATTCAAAGAAATCATTTTTACGCACCAGATTACCAAGATATTAATGCTTATGATAAGCCTTTGTAAACATTTGACCACAGCTGCATATACTGTGATATGGTGCTATTTTCTGAATGACACCATTGTCTCTATCCGTTCTATTGTTTTTCTCATTTTCTAGTATGGAGAGTGGGACAGCAGCACTATGCTGGGTCCTGGGTTTGAGGGCGGCGTGGAGGGAGGCTGTTCTGATGATGAAGAGGATCGGGAGACTATGTTTGGGTCAGAGCTGCTCTCTCCCAGTGGGCAGACGGATGTACAGACTTTGGCCATCATGCTACAGGAGCAACTGGAGGCCATTAACAAAGAGATTAAGTAGGTTTTGTGTGCAACAGTGTGTAGATGAGAGTGTTGTGAGATCCTCGGATTGTTTAGCCTACTGTTAAAATTCTTCTCTCTTCTCCTTTAAGGCTGATTCAGGAAGAAAAAGAGAGCACGGAGCTGAGGGCAGAAGAGATTGAGAGTCGAGTCAGCAGCGTAGCCCTCGATGCCTCAACTCTTCCACCCTCTTCACTGGGTGGACGTGACAGTGTCGGGAGGGGCTACATGACTCCCTCCATCACCTCGTCCACATTGGCATCACCCTCGCCACCCAGTTCTGGACATTCCACCCCCCGCCTGCCCCATTCACCTGCCAGGGAGAGCGATAAGCAGGTGCTGTCTCACTGCTGTTTTATACCAACAAATGAGTGAAGTTACACTGAATTTCCCCATATAAACCTTTTGAACTTTGTCCACCTTGCAGAACAACAAAGACGGTGAAGAATGCAGAGCACTCGCCCTGATTGACTCCACCCCTCCGCCTGTTCCTCGAGCCCTACGGTTGGACCGAATGACACACACTCACCCAGGGGCGGGCCTTGATGATCACCGTGAATTTCGCAGGTACTCAGAATAATATTAACATGCAGTATATTTGGCTCTGAATTTAGCCCTGAAATGCACTCAGTTTTCCGTCCCTCTGTTTGTCCAGTCTTTCTGCTGACGGTGCCACCACAGCTAGCCAGGATTCCCTTCACAAAGCCAGCAAAAAGAAAAGCATCAAATCCTCTATTGGTCGTCTCTTTGGCAAAAAGGAAAAGGGACGGATTGGTGCACCTGGACGTGAATCTGCCTCACTGGGTGTGTGAACAGCCTGGACACTAGTCATTCAAAATGCCGTCTCTCATGTCCAAGTCATACATTTATCTGTTTGCAGTGAAAGAATCATCAAAAGTGAAACCGATACAGGAAGTAATTATTATTTTTAACCTATGGTCTTTACAGCCTCCACACCCTCTGATGACCTGGGTTCAGCTGATCCATTAGGTCTGGCTAAACTTGGAACTGGAACAGTGGAAAAAGATCGCCGCAGCAAAAAGAAGTGAGATCAGTCATCTTTCCACACGCTTCTCATGTTGTAGCGACATCTTTGATCCTAATGCAATATAGTAGTTCGTAGTTTAGTATTAATTTAAACAGAAAAATGTACGCCTATGCAGTGCCGCAAGGCTGAAAAGTTTTTAACTTCTCATGTTGACTTTCTATTTATAAAAGAAGACAGTGGTAAGGTGAGATATGAAGAAATTAATCTTCTGTTTTCCACTCTCCTTGCCAGGCACGACTTATTAGAGGAGGCATGTCGTCAGGGTCTGCCTTTCGCCTCATGGGATGGCCCGACTGTTGTTACGTGGCTTGAGGTACGTTTCTGAGCCTCAGGACATAAAACCATCAGACTGATTCGGACCAGTTTATGTAAAGTTTAGTATGTTGTCATTACCGACATATTACATTACCGGAATATATATTGTATACATGATGGTAGATGATAATATTATTTAAAGCCAAAGCTTTAAATAATGAGGTCAGTGAATGCACAGATAAGCCTTATAAATCACGCTTAGTTTTGGAGAAGTCTTTTTTTCCACTCTTGGTAAAGCAGCCCTACTCTACTGCTATTAAAACCTTCTGTCTGTGAAGGGCAACCAATCAGAAGGAAGCCAGCTTAAACGGAAGGTAGCTGGGGAGAGAAGCTAAAAATGCTCGTTTCAGAAATAGGATGTCTTTTTTTTAGTTATTTCACGTTAGGATTAGACACAAGGTTTTTGTCACCAAGTCATACTTTATTTGAAGAATGTTACTGTTACTGTTCGTTGTGCACCACTTCTGCTTTCTGTTGTCCCAGCTGTGGGTCGGGATGCCAGCGTGGTATGTGGCAGCATGTCGCGCCAACGTGAAGAGCGGCGCCATCATGGCAAACCTGTCGGACACAGAGATCCAGAGGGAGATTGGCATCAGCAACCCTCTACACAGACTCAAACTTCGCCTAGCCATTCAGGAAATGGTCTCCCTCACCAGTCCGTCTGCACCCGCAAGCACCCGCTCTGTAAGCCTGCGTACAAATCCCAGTTCAAAAACACAGCACGGGGGGTAGACACAAACTAATAATTTGTGTGCTGCCGTTACAGTCAACAAGTAACATTTGGATGACGCACGCTGAGATGGAGTCTCTCACTGCTGCCACCAAACCAGTAAGATTATATTTCATGTGAAATACAGAGAAGTTGTTCTTATATTGCATTGATTTATTTGACACATTTGTTATGTCATGAGCAAACTGTCCCGTTAATAAGGTTTCTTCTTTTTTTTGTCTCTTAATTAGGCATGTTTGGCTACACCTTTCCCTTGCTGTTCCCTAAAAATCAGTTTTGATGTAGTGTTTTCCATCTAATTCTCACTCACTAACAAAGCTTTTCCTCCTTTTGCCTTCCCTCTCCTCCTCTGTCCCGACACTGATTCATTACAAACACAAACACTCTCACTGGTGACCTTTCCCTCTCTTTGCAAATATCTGCTCCTTTCCTCTGTACGCTCGGCCTGAACCGTAAGGAGCAGAAGGAGTTCAGCTGGGATCAGGTGAGCTGCTGAGAATCCACAGGCCATCCCATGATTTGCAATTTATTTTTAAATAAAGGCTTACCAGGAAACCAGGAGACACAGCCTTAAAGGGAAGAAGAGCTAAAACGAAGTCTTTAAATATGCATCTGTGTGTCTAACAAGACTTATATAAATCCAGGTTTGAAGGTTGTAGACTGGCACTTTAAATAATCAGAAAGTGAAGGAAAACAAAAAGCAGCAGAAATACTTTACTTTCATAGGTCTAGAGTTAACACATAACTAATTATTTGAGACATCAGTTACACTTTAGCGGCGCATTTTTAGAAAGTGAGACCAAATTGTTTTTGCCATTTTAGGCTACAAGTATAATGTTTCCTGTTCCCAGTAATGCAGAATTTGTATCAGAGAGATGTTTAGCATGACCGCTGAGTGGCCAGCAGTGTATATACACGAGTGTGGTGTATATAGAGCCCACGGGAAGGAGAAACAAATGGAGAAAACCCTGCATGGTGGGGGATTTTGTTTTTATTACACTTTCAGGTTTCCCTTTTACTACTATTTTCTCTGCACTTTATCTGCCCTGTTCCAAAGAATTAAGAAGTCACTAAAGATTGTTAATACAAACACATTGTAATTTTTCCTGTTTCATTATTTAGCTCAAGCGAAACACACAAATTTGTTTTATATTCAGAATGTTACCTTTAGGATTTTTTTTTCATGTTTATTATGCATCTTGTTTACTCTCATGTCTATAAACCTTGTTCTCCAGATCCTGGCCTATGGAGACATGAACCATGAGTGGGTGGGAAATGAATGGCTGCCCAGCCTGGGTCTACCCCAGTACCGCTCTTACTTCATGGAATCGCTGGTTGATGCTCGCATGCTCGATCACCTCACCAAGAAAGAATTGAGGGGCCAGCTGAAGATGGTGGACAGTTTCCACAGGTGAAAGAAAGGGCACCTACGTTATTGGATTAATTTTATGTTCTGCATATTTCCACCCACTGCATGTCTTAGGTCTCTGTCCTTACTACTTATAGGGTGAGCCTTCACTATGGCATCATGTGCTTGAAGCGCTTGAACTATGATAGAAAGGAGCTGGAGAGGAGGAGGGATGAGAGCCAACATCAGAACCAAGGTGAGGCCTTTGGATAATGCCCCAAACTTGATTTCAAAGCATTAGTTTACTCACACTGGTGTGTTTTTGTCTTTGTCTTTGAATTTGTGTTTCTCCAGATGTGATGGTGTGGTCCAATGAGCGAGTGATGTGCTGGGTGCAGTCTATCGGTCTAAAAGAATTTGCTGACAACCTGTTAGAAAGTGGGGTCCATGGGGCCCTGCTGGCACTGGATGACACCTTTGACTACACTGACCTGGCCCTCCTTCTTCAGATACCAAATCAGAACACACAGGTAGACTGCCTCACGTGCTCTACAACAGCCAGCGATGTCAGATGCTCTTCTGTTATCCTAATCTACAGGTGTAAAATTACCCGAAACATCTGTCTCTTGCAGGCAAGGCAGCTCCTAGAGAAAGAGTACAATAATCTCATCTCCATGGGAACAGAGAGGAGGCCCGATGAGGTACAACAACATAGACTTCAGAAAATATATTTTTTGCCCTTTGTTTAATGCGCTATGAAAGATAAATTTCTTTCAGGGTTAAAAAGAAAGACTAAAAACATGACTTTTCCTTGTAAAGGAAGGCTTTACTGCTAGTGAACTGCTGGCAAGCCACAGTGGTTCAGCTGTGTTTACACGGGTGCTAATTGCTTAGTTACAGCTTGTAGGGCTAAAAACTGTGCAACTGTGGAATATTGTCACAACAAATACTGCTTTGTCAAATACTGCTTTGTTAAACCCCACTAATGCATAATGAATAAGGCCCAGTGAATGCTGTTGTTTTGAATCACTAGCATTATTTCCTTGTCTCCACAGGACGGCACAAAAACATTCACACGGTCACCGTCATGGAGGAAGATGTTTAGGGAGAAAGACCTCCGTGGCGTGACCTCCGATTCCTCAGAAACATTACCTGCCAACTTCCGTGCCTCTGCCATCTCGACCCCGTCTGTCACACTGAGAAAAGTCCAGAGTGAAGGTGAGGACTTGAGCATGATAACAACAATACTGTCAGGATCAGGGATTACACAGCAGTTTTTTCCTGTTTAACAAAAACAAAGGAACAGTTAACCCCAAAATCAAGTTTCTATCTTTTATTTCTCTGGCTTTTGCTGCTATTTATCATTCTGAAGTATTTGGGTGTGAGTTGCTGGGATGTGGAGATATTAACTGCAGAACTATGATGGAACTGGGTGCTCCAAGCACCAAAAAAGAATACAAAAAACTGACTCTACAAACCTTGCTGTGAGCAGTTTCCTGTAGGAACTATTTTCTCTTTCACCGAACCACACCTGCCAGCTACATCACTCAGCAGAACCAAGCCTCCGTCTACCCATGACGAAAGGCTCATGCTTGTGACAGGACTTTACATTAATGGCATCTGCCTTCAGATGACCTGTAATGTTATCTATCTGCATGCTTCCTTTGTTTGGCAAATAGAGACAGTAAAAAGAAAATAGTTCCTGCATAAATTTGCTAACAACAAGGTTTTTTGTGATTTATACAAAGAGATATTTTGGTGCTCCACATGTACCATCTGGATAGATTATATTTATATTTAAATACAGTGCTGTGCAAAAGCCTTGAGTCACCCCTCATTTCTTTATAATTTCCTTTCAAAGAGCCAGACTTGGGTTTTTTTCTAAAATGGACTTTTGAAGCTTTTCTTTGGACATTGGCTGCTTTGTCACTCATTTTCAGGTCAGCTCTTGTACCTGACCCTTTTCAGAGAAGTGATTTTTGTTTGTTTAAGTCAGTTAACATTGGTCTATGAGTCATTCAAGAATAAAAAAGATGCACCTAATGGATGAAGTCTATGCATACCAAACATAACTGAAACATGTGCAAACATATATGGAAATAAAACATAAAAGGCAAGGGCTCTGGGCCAATCCATGCCCGATATGTTCCTTTGTGTGTTTTTCTACCCAGATATGCTTTTACTTGACTGTGTGTTTGGGGTCATTGTCATACTGAAAAATAAAGCCAATCAAATGGTATTGCATGGATCTGATGATCCTTTTCTTATTTTGAAAAGAGCCCCAAACCATTGGCTGAAATGCCTCCACCATGTTTTACATGAAATTAACAGAAATATCCAGCATTTCTTTAGAAAAGGATTTCCTGTTCTTTTTCTTCATAACCAATGAAACTGAAGATGTCTGTAGACACTGATATGGTTTGGACCAAAATTTTAAAGTTTGGATTCAGCACTCCAAAAGTGTCACATATCTCATCCTTACTCCCTGTTTCACTTTCTTAAGAATGACTTCTTCATGGCTCTTAAGGAAGAGAAACTGCAGCTGCACCTATTTCCCATTTTCTTTGCAAAGTATAAAGCAATGAATGGTGATGCAAGACTTTTATATTAAAAACGCATTATGCAGAAATATAAACAAAGTCTTGCAAATGCTCCTACTTCCTTTATTTACACTACAGTGATAATAACAATTTAGCAGTTTCATTGGTTATGAAGAAAAAGAACAAGAAACTGTTTTTTAAAGAAATACTGGATATCTCTGTTAATTTCATGCAGAGCAGTAGATGAGAAGTTTAACATGATTTGCTTTACAGTAAATATGAAACTATAGCCAGTAGTTGGTTTTTCCTGAGGAACAGTAAGCTTTATTAGCTTAACAGAGCAAAATCGCTGTTTCCCTAGGATGCTGTGTTTCTAAATAGTTTATATTTGCAATACAGAATTTAAAGCTTAGCAGTGCCGTTTTTTAAAATAACATCAGTAATGTTTTGCTTTAATGACTTGTATCTGTTTGTCTTGTATATGTAACGAGGACTAATCACCTTTTTTTCCCGTCAGCAAACTCTGGTCCAAGAGCAGAGTCGGGGTCTGTGAGAACATATTCCTGCTAAAAAAAAAAGAAAAATAAAGAAATAAATAAGCACACCAGGTGAGAAAAGCACTCTAATTGATCATAGCTAAAAATAGCTTGAGTGGATACCACATCAGTCACGTCTGTACGGTGCCATTGTGACTCTTTAAATGTCTTTTCTTATATTTTCGTAGAACCCCGCCTCCAAATCAACCCAAGGAAAAAACACATTTTAGAGGAAAAAAAAACTGAGGAACAAAAAACAAAAAAACGAAACAAAAAGGACACTAGAAGATGACCAACAACCATCGAGCCACATGTCTCGAAAAATCAAAGATACAGAGTGAATGATTTAAAGATGTTAAAAATGGAGTGAATGTCTGTTTTACCATCAGTCTCTCTCTCTCTCTCTCCCTCCCTCTCTCTCTCTCTCTCCCTCCCTCCCTCCCTCTCTCTCTTTCAATCCATAGTTGTGGCATGATGCTGTTTGATTCTGTAGAAAGTGGCCTGTAGAAAGTGACCAATGCCTATCGTGAATTCATCTTCTGTTTTTTTGGTTTTGGTTTTTTGAGTGTAAGACGGCAATATTGACACAATGAATTTATAGTTTTTAAACTGGAAAATGCATTCCTGTTCCTATCAAGAGAACAATAGTCCAACACGCATCCTTTAAGTTGGTCTGAGTGTGATTTAGATTGATTATAGAACATACTCAACAACGCCAAGTAACATCACAATACAGTATGGTGTGGCGAGGGGGGAGGTTTAAGGCCAGAATGTAGGAGTACACAAGGAGGACGATATGTATGTTCTTAAGCCATAACGGAGGTGAGATGCACAAATGTGAATAGGACAGACAATGAGACAATTAGCAAAGTGCTTTATGACAAAATCCTGTTTAAACTGGGGGAAAATGACTTGAGTTACGGAGCATTTGTGTTAATATGCATGCCAAATTCAACCATTTTAGAGTGAACGTCATGATATCGATCATCAAATGATGTGAAAGCAGGACTTTGTAAAATGTGTGTATTTTATTTTTATCATTTTTTTATGATAACTGCTATTGTTTGTATGTATGTATGTATGTACAGTATGTATGTGTGCGTATTAAACTGTACGTTCATTTCATACTTAGTTTTAAGACTGACTGTAATTTCATTTTAGGTTGACAAAGGAAATATGTTTTAAATTATGGACATTTAAGATATGCTACTTGTATGTGTACATTTTGGACAACAAATTGTGTTATGATTTCAATTCATATTATTGGAGAGTAGTGATGATAATTGATTATAATATGATAACAATAATGATAATGATTGTAAAAGCTGTAATTAAAAAAAACAAACATACCTGTATGAATGTTATTGAAGGAGTTATTTCAGAGTTTCGCCTTCACACAGCCTGCCCACAGAAGATCACATGCGGGTGAGTCAATAGTTATGAAGCTCTTAGTAAGAAATATGTTTATCAGACTAAAATATATATTTACATTTATATTTAACACACATTTTCAATTTGTGGCACTTTAAATTAGATAAAACGATGACTGGAAACTTCGAGAAAAGTTACAAAAATTTCTTAATGTGAGTTCATCAGTGGGGAGATTTCATAGTGATATCAGTCACTTAAACGTTTTAATGGTAAATGATGTTTTCCAGTAAAAATGTTAAAGTTAATATGCGTCTCACAAAATTGTTTCATTTTTTCCCATTTTCATTGTTTCATTAAGGAACATTTTTATACCGAAATAAATGAGAGAAATTGACTTTTTATGGCTATCCATAACATTTTCTGATATATGGCAGAACAACATCCAAAACTTCCTTTGTAAAGACCTTTGCTTCTAATATGTACATGAAAGGAAATTGAAATTTTGAATCTGACTTTATATTAAATAATATTTAGTAATAAATGACAATGTCTGTTCTGTTTAAGCAAATTAGTGTACTGTATTAAATAAAACTGTAATAAACTGTAATAAAATTGAGTTTGTAAAGCAAAAAAATAGATGCTTCATGTAAGTAATCAAATTGGGAAGTTGCATGGTAGCACTTTTTTTAACATTTATGTTCCTGTTGTGCTTGCCTGCAATTTGGTCCATAACAGAGTGATCTATAATAAGACATGTTGGTGATATGTAAATAGCCTGGTTTTTAATATTATATTAGAGCAAAGAGATTACTGTAGTGACACTATAATTGCAGCCTATGTTACAGGGTAAATTTAGCACCACATGACTGGAAATGAGCCAAAACAGATGGCGGATTATAGTGGAAGTTATAAATAGTGCAGGGCTGTTTATCACAAACAGTTGGACAAATACAGATTGTTTTTTTTAAGGTGAGAACACAGAGGCAGAACATATTTTTCCAATCGTTTCACTTCCATAACTCATTCTTTTAGGTTATGGGAATTAAACCATCCAACATATGCAGTCTAAATGAGTCTATTTGCATATTTCAGGATACCATAAAAAGTGTGAGACAAAAAAGAATGATTTTAATTTATGTAATTAACTGGGGAGGTTTTAGTTTGATTTCTATTCATTGAAATACTCACCCTCATCACCTGTAAATATATTGACGCATTCATAAAGATCCTTAATATGTGAGGGTGGGGAAAAACGTGCTTAAATTAAGAGCATGATGGGTTTTTCTTACAAGTACTTCTCGCACACACGCTGATGGGACTTAGACCCCAATTTGCTGGAAAGCTTAAAAGGTAAACAGGAAAATCCAGCATAAACATTTAAGAAATATTTTGAAGTGTTTATGACTATGTTCTGCGTGTATTTGTGCCATTTGATTGGGAAACAGCATGAAGAGTTTTCCATATAAAACAGAGACATTTATTTACCTATATCTATTACTTATTTTATAGAAGTTGGAGATGGATCAGTAGTAAAGGCATTACAAATGAGAGCTTTTAAGAAAGCATCATCAATTATTTCTTTGGCCTTAAGGGTAGTGTTTGCAGATGCTTCACATTCTTAACTGACCGATTCAGTATGACAGTGCAGTGAAATAAGTGATGGTGCAGTTTGAAGACGTTTCACCGTGATGCACCTTTTCCTAACTGGAGAGTTTCCGATCTGACGTGAGGCCTCTCTTGTGACTGCACAGCTGCATTCCTGTAAACACTCCGGCTGCTTATAAATCTGCTTCACCCACTCGTCCCCCCCATTCTCTCTCAAACACACGCATATCAAAATAAGATAAACACCATAAAACTCAAAACACACTTGGTCACTTCCCACTCCCAATTCATTTCTATTATTCATTCGGGAGATGACGCAGACACTTCGTGTTATATTTTCTTGCAGTTTTTAAATGTATAATTGGAGGGATGAATGGAAAAGCAAACAGCACACTCGTCCAAACGTGACGAAGCAAAATTAGTGTTGTGCTCCGGTCAATTTTTACTACAATATTTCAAGGAAAACTATGAAAAGGAAAGAACTGCTACAATGTATTGTTGTGTAATCAAGGTATTTTGAAATATACTGAGTATATATGATGCTCTATCTAATCAAGAAGTCATGAATTGCAAATTCCAAGCAATACTAAAAATTCCTTACATAAGGAGGTTCTGTAAGGTGTAGGGCTTCAATTAATATGAACAGAAACAGAAACATGTGTCCTGTGCAAAAAAAGACTCAGATGTTGGTAAATATTGTGATTAAGCTAAGTGAGCTAAGTGATGAAATCACTGGTTAACATAATTATGTATACATGTTGCACACGTGCATGATGCCTCAGAAAATACTTAGTCCACTTGAACTTGTGGGAGTCCAAAAAAACACAACTTTACAACAACTCTTACTGTAAGTGATCTGAGAAGTCCATACACAGTATGAGAGCAAAGGTTTTCCCCTCAGCATTCAATCACACTAATTATGTACAAATGTCTGACTCATGCGGTCATGAAGTAGGACCTCCTTCTCCAAGCTCCTTTATAAGGGCCAAAACTTGCTCCTGGAGTCACTGGTGCACAGTGGTATATTTCTTATTTAATATTTATTTATTTTTTTCATCTTTGCAAATCTATTTATTTTTATTTATCTCTTATTTATTCATCTCTTTATCTTAAAGCTTTGTCAATCTTTTTTTGCCCAAATGCCTTTGTTTTTTCACCTGTCTTCTCTTCTCTTAATCATTCCACTTCCTGTCTCTATGTCGTTTTATCTCCCTGACTCCAACCCGCTTTTATCCTTTAATAATCAAGTCAGAGAAGTGCATCTTTACACAGGTATTTAAACATTTTTTCATTGCAGCAATTCACAGAATAATTGAATGCATGCGCAAAAATACAGACGAGGCGATGTCACTCTTACTCTTACTTTCCTTCATTGCTTCTTTTTGTAGATAACCACAGACGTGGGATGTATTTGCAGATGAACATGGATGGGAGAGTCACAGGAAGTGATGTTCAGACACCTTACAGTGAGTATTAGGAGGATAAGCTCGCAACAGATTGCATATTTGGCACTGACTTCCATCCACAAAAGACAGTGGATAATTTGAGGCCTATGTAGAAATCTAATTTTTATTATCACTATTTCTGTATTTTCAGGTTTGCTGCAGCTGAAATCAGTTAAACCAGGCCATGTAATCATTAAAGGACCATCATCATCTCTTTTTCTCTGTATGGATAGCGAAGGCAATCTGAAAGGGCAGGTAAGCTATAACACAGAAAACTGATTCATCCTTTTTTGCATCACTTTCTATCAAATCTTAACAATATTTTAACACTATTTTCAGAGTCACTATTCGGAAACCAGCTGCACCTTCAGAGAAATGCTGCTGGCTGACGGATACACCCGTTTCCTTTCCTCACAATATGGATTTCCCATGTCACTGGCATCAAGACATTCTCCAGATCGACACGCACTTCCCTTTACACGGTTCCTACCACTGAGGAATAACTTGAAAACGGATAGCGTATCTGAGCAGATGCCAAACAATCAGAGACTTTTTAACGTGGACTCTGATGACCTTCTTGGAATGGGTCTAAATTCTATGGGCAGTCCTCAGTTTTCGATGGACAAATAAAAGAATGAACTGCACAGACTTCTCACAGATCGGCACCTTTATATCTTTTTAGATTCAGCCTGTAAACTTGATTTAGTTTTGAAATGAGTAGCTTTCTGTTATTTGTTCTCAACATGTTTTTGTGGAGGCAATACTAATGTAAGTTATTTATTTATTACTATGTGTTGTGCATTTCAAATGGTTATTTATTAATTTTTTACATTTCAAAAACTGTAACTGTACTTTGAAATCATGTTTGTAACATTCTGTTGATTTTGACGTTTCTGAAGTTTCCCTAACCCAGATGTGCTGGGGAAGCCTAAGAGGTTTCTGTTTGTACAACTCAAGTGTGTTTATCCTATTGGGGAGAAATTCTGAATTAAAACAAACATGATATAAATATTTGTTGTCAAATTTGTCATGAAAAGATTGAGCAACCTTATTAAATGGTTCAACAAACCAGAATGTACTTAAAAAAGCAAGCATGTATTTACCAAGTACACAGACCGGGAAAGTAGAAGTGGGAAAACAAGCGTATTGAAGTGAAAGCATGAGCACCCTCTGGTGGTACAAAATCCAATGAGAGGTAGACCAAGTGTGTGGGTGAGTGTTTTTTTCAATGACTGTAGAAAACATAGACGATGCGACAGCTCCCCAAAAATGAAGCCAAAACGTCTCTATCGTCTGTTTTTTGTACAGTTATTGTTTTTTTGTGCCTAATGAAATTTTGCCTCGTCTTTGGCCAACAGGTTTATATCCCCCTAAAAAAAGTTTTATGTGAGTTCAACAATTTATATTGTGATTTATTTGATCTTTTGTTGTAAGGTTTAATTGTTCTCATTTTATATCAGTTCTTTTTTCCATTGTGATCTATAAACAGGCATTGTAAATGCACACTTTCTTTGTTCATTACTTCAGGCCTGATTGCAGGTGACCGTAACAATGATTACATTCCCTATAAAGATTAAAATAAGTGATCACAAGATTTGTATTTCATGCTATTTTCCATTATTATAAAGTAAACAGAGAGTTTACTCGTGGCGTTGTTTGAAACTCAAAAAGACATCTACTGCCATCCAAGCATTGCATCGCTGACTAATCTATTCCAGCAGACAGGGATCCATTGTTAAAGACAATGAAAAAAGGTTTATTTTAATCTACACTGTAAAAAAATGTAATATAAAAGTATTTTACTGTGTATTTTACAGTTTTGTAGTGTTTTTCTAGAATATCATTAAATTTACATAAATAGACTGTGATTTTACATTTCAAATGTAAATTAACATAAAATCACTGTAAATGTAAAAAAACCCATAATTTTCTCGTTTTTTAAATGTATTTGTCTGTACATATGCATATTTAGATTGTTTTTCACATTCACAAATGTATCATAATTTCACAAACATTTATCCGTTATTTGAAAGATTGAACTGTTAAATTCAAATGTAATGCTATGGAAAAAATATATAAAATGATTCTCATAAACTTTTTTTTACATCAAATAATTATTATTATTAGCGTTGTTTAGGGCGATTGTGGCTCAAGAGTTGGCAGTTTGCCTTGTAATCAGAAGGTTTTTTTTTAGGATTTTCTTTTTACAGCATACTTGCCCTTTACTGACTGTTAAGCTAACATCAACAACACAAAGTAAAACACATTATTACAGCAGTTTACACAAGTGAGGTAACATAAGCACACATACCTTCCATGGATCATCACTGTGATGTGTTGGAAAGTCTTATGTGTTCCTGTGAATCTGACAGCAATGTTGTTGAAAGTATTGCTTATAACAGCTTAGTGGCTCTTGGAAAGGTCAGGCATGGACACACAATAGTGAAAACTGAGCTGCAGTAGACTAAGCTATCAAGGATTGTTATATTTCATTTTCATAAATAACACCTGCTGTAATAGACCTGTTCTTAACTGTTAAATACTGACTAAAAAAACAACACAAGGAAACCACAAAAAAACCAAAACAAAATGGGAAACTTAAGAAAATTATTAAAATATAATCTTTATCAAAAACACTGAATGCATTAATCAAGCAGATAAATACAGAACGTTTGCCATGGCAGTCAAATCAATTATTTAACACAGGCATTTTAGGTAATATATAAGCCAGAACTAAAAAAAAAAAAATCAAATATGCATACATTATACTTATAGAACAACATTGAGAATGTGAAAGATGTTGTATGAGAGATCTTAGTCTGTCCTCATTGACAGCTCAGCTGGTATTTGGTTGAGTTCTGAAAAGATGTGACATTTATATCGCCTATGATTTGTCTGCTTTCATTTCAAACTTTCAGGCACAAGTACTAAGACATTATAGTTTCAAGACACAAGACATTCAGGAAGTCATCTCAAATACAAGCTGACAGCATTAATAAATAAAAGCTTGTATTTCATTAATATCACAACCCTGAGAATGTAAAACTTTTGTTTTTTAAACCAGTGTTATGCAAGAGTTGCCTTTCAGTGACATTTGACTGGTTAGTGTTCCAGCAAATAACAAAGGCAATATTAGGTTGTTAGGAGGTATATGAGCATTAAATTGAAATGACACAAACTAGCATTTGTTGGTTCACTAGTTTGTCTTGCCAGGACTTCAGAACCTTTAAATACATTTTAATTTAATTGTGAATCATGAACTTTTCTTGCTTTTATGATTTTGCCAAAGGATACAAAACTTCCTCCCTAAACTTGAGTAACCAGTGGTTCCCTCAGATACATATTTCCTCCCCTGTACTCTATACTCTGTCCTGTACACAGTCCACCAAGCAAAGTCCCATTTAGAGGGCTGCAAATACCTTCACTGGCATAATATTCTCCCTCTGGATCCTGGCCATCTTCCTCAAAATCCTCTCGTTCGGCCTCCTCATCCTCCCATAGGCTAGTTTCGACATGAGTGTACTCACTTCGGTCCTCGCATTCAGTCTCTCGATGGTAAAAGTAACTGAAGTTGGACACAATGACAGGAACAGGCAACGAGATAGTAAGAACACCAGCAATGGCGCACATAGAGCCCACCATCTTGCCCCACACTGTTGCAGGGTACATGTCACCATAGCCTACTGTAGTCATGGTGACAACTGCCCACCAGAAGCCATGTGGTATACTGACAAAGTCTGTTTTGTTGTGGTCAGCTTCAGCAAAGTAGACAGCACTGGAGAAGAGGATGACGCCAATAAACAGGAAGAAGATAAGAAGACCCAGCTCTCGCATGCTTGCCCGCAGTGTCTGACCAAGAATCTGGAGGCCCTTGGAGTGACGAGACAGCTTGAAGATCCTGAAGACCCTCACCAGCCTGATGACCCTGATGATGGCCAAGGATGTGGCTGGAGAGGCATCATCGTCTTTGACCAGTTCTGTCCCCAGAGTGACAAAATAAGGCAGAATAGCACTGAAATCAATGATGTTCATGACATCCTTGAAGAAGTGCATTTTGCTGGGGGAGCAAGCGAATCGCATGATGAGCTCAAAGGAGAACCAGCATATGCACACAGTCTCCACCATAAAGAAGGGATCGTGGAAAAAACTTGATGCAGCAGGCATGTTCTCAGACATGTTCTTTGCTTGGGAGTGATGCTCCTGAGTGAATGACACAGGGTAGACAGGAAAAATGTAAAACATACTTGTGAAGTTAGAAGTAAAAACAAAAGATAATTAAAAAAAATAAAAAAAAAAACACCTAAGTAACAAAAACATTTGCCAGCACCTTAAAATTAACAGGATTTTTTCTTGATTATTTGATCAAGTGTGCATAAACTAAAAGTGCATAAGTTACACACACAAAGGGTGAAGTCCCACAGGATTTGTTGTAAATCAAACCTACATCTATTTCCTAACCACCAATAAAATACATTTGTATGTCTCTCAGCTGGAAATGTGTAGAAAACCCATGGAGGCGTGGGGAATACATTCAAACTCTATACAGAGATGTCCCAGCTAACCAGAACCGTCTTGCTCTAAGGAAACAGTGCTAACTACAAACTACTATGCAAAACCATGGCAAAACATCTGGTAGGTAGCCATCCATTGAACAGTGAACTGATTTTATTATATGGATTAAAATTAATTAAAAAAAACTTTAAGTGTGCTGGCAAGATTTGTTACTTTTGATAGCACCAGGTTACCTGTTGTGATCAGTATTTTTGCTAAGCTTAGTTAAGCTAAGCTAAGTGGGTCGCTATAGCTATATATTTTATATATATATATATTTACACACACATATATATATATATATATATATATATATATACATATATGAACGTGGTATGCATTTTATAATCTAAGTCTTCCTAAAACATATTAAGTAAACATATGTTCTTTCAAATGCAAAGCTGTTACTGTATATTGTGCTAGTATTTTACTTTAAAAAAATACTGCTGAGTTAGGCAGTGTTTGATACATTAAACTACAGTATGTCGCCCACCATGCTATTGGTTCTCACATTTGGCAGCATTGCAAGTGTTTGGCATCTGCGCCTTTCCATTCAGCTATCTCTTCTAGTCCACCTGTCATTCCATCATGTGTGCCACTTATTATTATAACACTGCATATTCAAGCATTGGCTGGTGGCTATTTAAAACACCTTATACTAAACATTCAGTTAACAGTATGAAATCGGATTGCATGGATTAAAATAGATGTGTTTAGTATGCTGTAATGGGTTGTGTGGAATATATATAAAGCTCAGAGTAGTTTAAATAAACTTACTGTATTCCTTATGACTTTCAGTAGCAGGTCAGTGACAGTGTTTATTACTAAAGGTGGACATCTATGTGTTGATTTGCTCCAAGGGCTCTCCTAAGACTATATTTAACCCAGTGAGATCTCTGAAGAGAAACATGAGTGTCTACTTGCACCACTCCTCATCCATCTCCACCTTCATCGCTATTCCCATCGCCCTGGCTGCCGAGGCTGTGTAACATTGCCAGTGCAGTTCAGTGAGTGTACCGCTGACTCGAACAGGAGGAGGTTACAGTAGTTTCCTGGCAGCTGCCTTGTGCAAAGGAAGTCTGCCACAGCACAGCAGTCATGGAGGAATGTGTTAACATGACCCAAAACTATGCAACTCATCCGGTGAGACCTTTTAGTCTCTGGTTCTAAGCCACCTGGAAGGCCTTGGCTCACCTTTGCCTATATGTATGGTCACTTGTGACCTTTAATTAACACACTTAACTGTCTTCTCGGGTCTGAATATGCTTCCTATTATTTGTATTCCAATACCCAGCCATTACTCCCTGTACCCTTTAACACTTCCTGAATCCGAGCGTATCAAATTTAACAGCCGACTAAAATAATCACACCATAAGCTCTCGCTCGCTCTGGTCTGCTTCCAGACATATTGGCCAATAGTATCCTATGTCAGTATTTTTCCTCTTAGCACACTGTAGTACTCTTCTAGTGTGTGTTTACCTAAACAACAGCTTACCAAAGTATTATGTTTCCTTTGACCCAAACAATCACATATATTTCATTCAAGGCTTTACAACAAGATTTTGGGTTTCTCTTTTAGTGCCTTGATACCACCATTTTGTCTTTCAGGTAACCCTGCAAAAACCATCCATCTTTCACACCTTTCCTTCCCAAACATGAACTTGAATTAAATTTCCAACCTCTCTGTCATGTCTGAGGTCAGGCAGTGTCTCCAGGCAGAAGATGAGGATGGACAGCACGATTACCATCACACTAATGATGGCGATGATGCGTGCACCCGATGAGGACTCTGGGTGCTCAAACAGCATCCACAGTTTTCTCTGGAGTCTATTGGATGGCAAAGGCCTCTCCTCTTCTTTTGGAAAACCTTCGTCCTCCTTGAAGCGGTTCATGATGTCCTCTCCGAGCTCATAGAATATCAGCTCATCCATGAAAATATCCAGGGGTATGTTTGCAGGCCTCCGAAGCCTACCCCCTGACTGGTAAAAATACAGAATGGCATCAAAGCAGGCTCGATTGCGGTCCAGGAAGAGCTCATTTCGAAGTGGGTCAAAGTAGCGTGACCTTCGTCTGGGGTCGCCGAGCATGGAGTCAGGGAATTGGGCTAAGGTGCGAAGCTGAGTTTCATAACGCATCCCTGATACATTGATGGCCAGTCTTTCACTCAGTGCCCATCCATTCCTCCATAGAGATCCTGAGCGACGTTTTTCTTTCTTCTTCTCTTTCTCGTTTCCCCTGATCTCCTTCTCTCCTTTCTCCTCACTGTCAAGCTGGTCCTTGAGATGCTTGTCCTTCTCCTCATCGCTCTCTTTCCCTCTGCCTTCTCCGTCACTGGACTGTGGATCCCTGCTTTCCATCCCTGTTATTATCCTAACCGAGGGAATGCTGCAAATCACCCTCTTGAGATTTTTGAACACCTGGACTTAAAAGAAAACCTGTTTAAAACCAGAGTGATAATTACATCAGCGAAATAGGTTTTCAGTTGATAAGTATTAGCAGCAAAGGACTAAAGAGGGGAAATTGACATTTCATGACAGATTTCATTACATTAAAAGTTAATTCATGGTTTTGTTTTTAGATGAATTGAAGGCAAGACAACAAACAATGTTAGTACCCAGTTAATGAATATAATTTACTCACTAAGAAAAACAGCTGCTGGCAGAGGCTAATGACGGGGTGAAAAATCACATTGTTTCCTTCGGCTCATCAGGTTGTCTCTCTTCCTCTCTATCATCGTGTCTGCCTGTCACATGCACAAAGCCCTTGTTTGGCTATCTAACTTATCACACAGAGGTTTAACTCTAATACCTTTACACAAACTCTACTTCCAGTTATTTGCTCCGGGAACATCCAGGATCTCGCCCTGTCCCTCACTGCCTCACGTTGTCTGCCTTCAAATTTTGGGGGGAATGCTGTCCTGTTGAAATTTGATCTGTGCTGGACCCCTCCACCCCCTTCGTGTCCCTTCCCTCCATTTTAGCTAGGGGGCATTTCAACCTTCAACCTCCCTATCAAATGTCACCTCTGCATGGTATTGCCATCTCTAACAAGCATGGGCGTGTGAATGACAGAAAACCCTCACTGTTTTTCATTAAGTCGAAATGACTGGATTTGAATGTGCGTAGATTAAAAACCAGAACTGTGGAGTTTGAGCGTCATAGAACGAACATATAGAAAACATATTTTCAAAGCTTTCTAATTAATTCCATTTTCTAGCGTCTTCAGTAGGCTCCTCCAATTACACTCACTTAAACCAATGCTGCAGCCTGCGATTGGAAATCGCTGCAACAAAATTTCATGTTAAATTGCAATAAACTACTTGGATCTGTTTGCCAGCATGAAATTGTTATTTTACAGTATAACTACCATAATCAACTACACCAGTGTTACTTTTTACATCACAGTCATTTATTTTTACACCAAATTTAATAAATTTTTGTAGTATACAAAAATGTAAAAGCACAATCACTTGAATTTCTTACAAAGCTCATATTAAAAATGAGCTTTTGACATATCTTCATTTATGTAAATATTGTTAGGGTTGATTTTCACAAAGTCCACCACTAAACTATTCCACAAGTTGGCAAACACAAGTGAAATCATCATCCATTATTTTTTTTATTTAATACATCTCGTGCTTTTGTTATTTTTATGTACAAAAATGTCTTCAGTGTCACTGAACCTATTAGGTGGACTGGCTCACATTTTTCTATTTGTGGAGCGGCACAATAATAAATTATTTACCAGTGTAGGTTTTATTTTGCTATATCACATATTCACCCTCATTTCACAGATAATGATACTTTGAGTTCAAAGGAAATTGGACCCTTGTCTGCCTCCATCACCTCTAAATCAGGATCAGCCCCCACCAGACTCTCAATCTGTTGCTGACGATAGCTGTGCCACACAACAGGCTTCATGGGGGGAAAAAGAGCTACCGCCTACACCTTGGATCTGCTAGTTCATGCAGTTGGGTGGAAAATCATTCAAGTGTCTGTGACAACTTACAGGGGTATGCGCTACAAACGGACAATACGAGAAGAATATTACCAAATTTGTTTATTTTTATTTTTATTTTTTTGGACTGTCATGACTGTAGAGAGATAATCTACTAGAAGCAATCAGATTCAAGCCATTGTTACATTTAATGACAGGGCTGTCTTCTGAGGTGTCATTTGTTACCCATAAACAAAAAAGAAATAATATAAAACTATATTAAAAAAAGATAAATGTGCCCTACAAGAAGAATACCAAGCTGTTATTGTTTTCAGTAATATGTCACATCTCTACCAAAGTGGACTACTACTATGTTTTACCACCAGAGGGAGGTGATGTTTAGGCACAAAGGAGAAAAACTGAAAAAGGCCTCTGCAGACATTTCTAATAGCTGTTGGCAAAAAAACAAACTGCCATCCGGGCTGATATAATACACTGTCATTTGATCACAGTCTGCTTACTAAGAATCTGATGACCATTTGTTTTACAAACCAATACACTCAGGCATATACAGATACAAATATTTCAACGCTTTGTGAATATAAAGTATCAATAAAATGCAAGAGGGAATTCAGCTAGATTTTTTGTTTTGGGTTAAAATTGTGGAAATCAATCGTTTTGTGGTATTCTTGGTGTTGCAATATTCATAATAACCTGATTGCTCCTGGTTCTATATAGTGCCGTATAACTCTGCTGTTCGTGCAGCTATGCAGCACAGTCATTACATCTTGTGACCCCCATGGGATGGCTACACATAACCACTACAATTTCACAACACAGTTTGAAACCGACAGTTGGTAACCATGAGTAGAAAGAACAGCCAATTCATTAGAACACATTTTTATTTCTTAGCATGTGGCCCCTGCACCAGCTTCACTGCCTTTATTTTCCAAGCAGCAGTAGTGCAAATGTTATGCAGTAATCTTGTTCCACTGCGCAAGTTTTCTTTTAAGAGGTTCAACAAGCTTTGGTTTCTGAAGCTACTTTCTCCCGGTAACAAATTTTACTCAAAATGAGGCTGCATTGTGTTAAAAGTGATAGAAATGAGTACTGAACCTAGACAGCATATAAGACAGTCGTAGCTTCCGGGTTGGAAAAATTAAGGCACTGCAGGAGTGTCTTAAATCTGCTTTCTGTCTACAGGCTACTAGATAGGTGACTGTAACTGCAAAAAAGACTTACAGTCCCATAGTAGTTTATTTTTTAAAATATTGTTTTAATTTTGTTTTGTAAATTTTGGTCATATGTTTTTTTTTTAATGGAGAGTTGTCTGTGGTATGAATCCACACACTGAATATTTCTTATCAAACATAACTCATTAGCCAATGAGTGCGCAGTTTCACAGTCAGACATATTCCTCACTAGTAGTTTTTTTCTCTTTAGCAAGCCAGATGGCAACGGAAGAAACACTCACCTCAAGGCTCCAAAAAACACGACCTCAGAAACCAGTGGGTACCATCATGGTAACTACATCCATCTTCTATGCTGTCCCTGATGTTGACACAGACAATGGCTAGCTATTTGCTACTTGACATCAGCTAAATTGAGTTGCTGCTTTCCGAAGCATTTAGCGAAATAAAACAGTGTGTCATATTGTTAACTATAGTAAAAGCCCCTCCAAAGAACTTTAGTAAGTAAAAAACTTAGTATCTGTCGGTTAGTTTGCCTGAATTAATGGGTGTTTGCCTCTGTTCAATGCACACATACCAGTATATGGACGTAGGTTGCTAACAAAGCCAGCTAGCATTAGCTAGCATTAGTTAACAGACTGGCTCTTCGTTCAAATATGGTCACTTTGAGGTAAAAAACAACAACAACAACAGGCATGTGACTAAAATGCTTCAAAATGGCGCTTCACAACCAGGTTTCTAAATATCTGGGTTTTTTTCTTCCAAACAGTCCATAGTTGAGGTATAAAATATTACAGGTAGTAAGTTATATACTTTATTGCCAAAAATTTTGCCTTCATCAGTATAACTTGAGTGATAATTCCATAGCATTTAATATGATGTTGGCTCACCCTCTGAAGCTATAACAGCTTCAACTTTTCTAGGAAGGCTTTCCAAAAGGTTTAGGAGTGTATTTATGGGAGTTTTTGGTGATTCTTTCAAAGGTGCATTTTTTAGGTCAGATGCGAAGGCCTTGTTCACAGTCTCCACTCTGATTTATCCCAAAGGTGTTCTATTGGGTTGATCAGGACTCTGTGCAAGCCAGTCAAGTTCTTCGACACCATACTCACTCGTCCATGTCTTTATAGACATTCCTGTTCCTCTCCTTTGGAACAGGAAGGGATATGTTGGTATGCAGTGTCAGGAATATTATAAGTTACAGTTATCTGATATCAAGCTGGGAAGATAGCTCTTAGATTACATCCTCAATCTTAAATATCATGACACAATTACTGCTGACCTCAAATTTATCGATTGCCATTATGTGACTGTTTCTCAAAGTAACAGTTACTGACTTAAACAGAAACTTCTTGTAAATGCTGGCACTGATATACACCATGTCCTTCCAGTCATGAATTCAATGTCAGTCTCCAGTTTCTTGGACGGCTTTGGATTTCACTGTGTTCTCACTTCATATCAAATTATATCAATCACTTTATTGTGGTATCCTGTTCCCGACAGGCTGATAAACAGTGTTAACTGTGACAGTCGGTGCAAAATGTCACTCTATCAGTCATATTCAGCCGGTGTTCACAGATGCCCACATTTGATCAGAAATCTTAAACAGACACACGAGTGGTGTTACTTTTTCATTTATTTTAAGTTAATTTCAATGATTTTAAGCAATTTTAATGTCTCTGAAAAAGCATCTCATGACTTTTAGTTTGTTATTCATTCAAGCTGCTATGAAGATTGAGATTCACATTAGATCGCATTGACATTCATACATTATAAGTCTCAATAGTAGAAATATGTTCAATTATGACACTTTATTGATATGTTTCTATTTTTTCTTCAAAATATAAAAAGATAGATCATGAACATTCCATTGAAATATACTTTATACAGTTCTTGATGAGTTGTTCTTTGTTTTACAACATTTCAAAAATAAAATCCGGCATAAGTCACAACCAGATAATCCAGTGACCACCTCTTCGCCCCATTCACTCTCCTACTTAGACCGCAGTACAATGGACTAGTACTTAAGTCTGTTTTAGACAGTTTGATAGCTTCTAAAATGAATATGTCTTCATCTTTGGATGCATAATGATACTATGTACTGTTAGTTCAACGTATATTGGGTATGACTTTGTTTTAATCATTATATTTCTAATTAAAATAAGATATATGATATATGTTAGAAAAATGTAGTTAGTATGATAACATTGATAACAACTCTGTTATTATTAATTTGTAAAATAAAATATTTTTCAATTAGTGTGATTGCTAAGTTACTCTATGGAAAACCATAAAGCCACTACACATTGCAATCATCTAAACTGATGACAGAATATCTGTGTCTCAGGGAGCATACAGTAAGTGTCTATCAGTGGCATTCGTGGTGCAGATTGCATACCGTGTCCTCAACTTAAAAAAGAAAAACAGAAAAACATATTAAACATAAACGAGCATATAAAGAAAATGGTTACCACTGAGTATGTGTCATCCAAGGACCACATGACACTTTCCCAACACCTGCAGATGACATGTCCACATACATAATAGTCATTGTCACAACAGTTGCACCTCCTTACCATGTAAAGCAAATTTGTTCTTTTGGTTACGGTGAGTGTTTCTACATGAAATTTATAACATTTTTAACAGATTGTAAAAATAAAACAGACTTAGCACTCTCAACATTGTAACTCATTCTCTTTAAACGTGTCTAAATCAAATGGCAGTATTATGCATTGGAAAAGGAAAGACATCTTTTTCAGCCTGGCATTGGCAGAGCAGCCACAACGTAGAGAATGAAGGAAATAAAGACTGTAACCATGAAAAATAAAAAGAGGAAAAGACACTACTTGGCCATAAAAACAAAAACAGCTGGGTGAAGCACAAGGTTTTTGCAAGTGTGCGCACCATTGCAAGAAGTTTACCTCTGAAATATTCATAAACATCTTTGTGACCATCAAAGCCATGGTAGCTTAATGCCTTCCAAAATGGGAACTGAAATTGTGAGTTTTAAAAAGATACGGGACCAAAAAAGAAATTCCATGGACCATTTAATGCAAATAGACAAAAGTTCTAGACCCTGTAAAACCAGTGTAGACTCGACAGAATTTTTGAAGGACTTCTACAGTCTACATCACACCACTGAGTCTCATATTCTGGTGAGCCTCCAACTGCAATGTACTAGGAATGGACAAAGAACCGTGCAGCTGCCTGAGCTAAGCCCTGGACCAGCAGGGCCTGAAACTCACTTGGAATACCAAGACAAGGATGAGGGGCTTAGAGAGCACTCAACAGTGACATTATTTTTTACTTATTACATCATTATCAATCTCCCCTTGGTGGACACTGGTATTTCTCACCCTTTCGTTCCCACTTTCTGACATCATTTTGGAAGCTCTGGGTCTTTTTGATTGGTACTCACATGACTGTGCTGTTTGCTGTAATAAGCTGCCAACTAGCCAGCTGGATGACGATAATCATGGTAAGTGACGAATGCAAAGACCTGACCATCTAAAAAAACGAAGACGAGCTACCTCTACACACTCATGCTGACACTGCGAGTGTGAGTAGTTTTCAGTTGCCTCTTGGAGGAAGACGTTTCTGCTCTACAACACGGCACAGTGTTTATAGTTATCAGGACTGGATTCATGACAAACAATGATAGGAGGCTAAGGGAATATGTCAAGACTCTGTTCCCCCCCTTGAGAGATTATCAAGTCATAATGCATGCGTTTTTACACATCACTGTGAGGTGTTCACATTATCGTCGTCTATATACTAGGATTTTTTTTTTTTATCTTAGAAAGAAAATAGCAAAACACCTACATCCAAGCACATCATTGACACACCTGAGTCCTTAAAACCACACAAATTTTGGAATGGCAGTTGGTTCCATGCAAACCTGATATCTCCGACTATTTGCCAATATAGTATCTTTTGTACTGTTATTGGTCTTTATTGGATAACCTACACATCTACTCCCATGTTTCTATGAATGGAACAGAATTGCCTATCCTAGCAAAATCTTGCCATGGGACATCCAAGGCCTTTATAAATCTCTAACACTGAGATTTTAAAGATACTCCAAGGACTCAAGGTTCTCCATTTGACCTGCTACAATCTTGTGACAACTACTGTATTATTGCCAAAGAAAAAAGCAAACTATGAGTAGTATTCAAGCTGTCAAAGTTGTGGTATGGAGTGCTGCTGTTTTAGAACTGCTGCTGCTCTTGCTGCTGCTGCTACGTAAGTTGTGCAAATGAATCAAGGAGGAAAACATGGACCTAACAAAAAACCAAAGAACATCCCAGGAAAGAAAGCCTTTGCGCAGGTGCTATAGGCAAAGTCTTGAACGACCACTGTTGACTTAGAAGAGTTAAAAAATATACTGCTCAGTGCATTAGAAAATAAAACAGTGACAGAAAACGTCAAAAACACTGGAATGACGAATGTAGGGCAGTAGTAGCAGAGAGATTTCATCAAACAAAACATAGTTCAGGGTGTACTTTGCAAACATACATGTTTCAATATTCACATTTTTTTTAACTTTTCAAAACAAAATATAGCTCTTCTCTTTCATTATAATCTTTTTTAAAACATTAATTGCATATAACATTTTTTTTAATTAATTTTATATATATTTTTTTGTATCTCTAGCACCCTTGTCTTCAACTAAGGGCTTGCAGAAAAGACAGTCATGCAAAGTAGTCATGCTGGTAAACAAAGTTACAAAAATGCATTATCTTTTTTCTCCATTTGTTTATCTCATCGTCCATCCTCCATCATCCCCATGTCTTTGTAGGTGCAGTCTGTCATTGCTCATTGTCTTTCAGAAAACATTTTCTCAGTGCTTGTGGGGTAAACAGCTTTGCACACCCCTCATAACAGATTATTTTCTCTCTGTATTTTTATAGGACTTTGACTCCATTTCTTGATGCCAAATACTCAAATTACATTTGCATCTGACTCTTATTTTTTCTGTCATTCTGGACTTTTTTTCTGCTCAGAAATCTCCTCCAAAGTAATGGAGAGTTGTGGATTTGTTTATCAAAATATAGATTTGTTCTCTTTGTACACTTCCGCGTTTGCTCTACTCTTGGTCCACGTCTTCTGGTTTAACTCTTCGCGTAAGGGTCCCCGAAATGGGCCATCTTTATCTTGACACCGACTTGCCCGTGAAATCGTTCACATCAAGGGCAAGTGAGAGATGGGGCAGTATGAGTCCTGGGAGTGCTGTGCCTTGACTGGCAGTGACAGCCTTTGTGTTGAGGGAGAATATTTATTGGATTGGTCCCTTTCAAAATAACATTGAAATTACAACCACTGGAGAGTGAATTAAAAACAGTTCTTGTAGTGGTATGGTCTTATTTGTCATTCAGGAAGGCTGCTATCCCTTGATCGATGAGGACTTCATCTCTCTTTACTTCCCATGGCTGAATGCTGAGTCAGTCAGACATGGGAAAATATTCTATATGTGCAAATCAGGATAGGGATAGTGGCAGTTTAATAAGTAAGTTCTTTTGGGCAGTGAATTGTAGGGCAAGTATAAAACTCAACCTTAATGGAATATTTCCTCAATCTACAACACATTAAAGAAGGTCATTCAGCAAGTGCATGCTACAGGACCTTTGGGCAAGCCCATGTCGGTACATGAGAGATAAAGACAAGTCTTTTCTCACTATTTTGTTGCAGTGACTGTTTCAGGTGAGTATAAATGTACAGTAAATGCCATATGTGACATGTTTGAGCAGATGCTACATGTGCTTTGTTTACATGTGCTTCACACTTGGTATAGTTTGTAGTTTTTTTTATATCAGTGCTGTGAGGAGGGCAGTGTTTCAGTCAGATAAAAGTTAATGGAAGACATAGATTCAGTGGCAAACATATTATACACGTGCTAAGCTTGAACAAGGGACCATATGGGTGTAATATATATATATATGTATACATATATACATATCAATATATATATATATATATATATACACACAGGGTCCCCCAAATGGGCCATATATATGTATATATATTTATGAATATATATATAAAATATATGTGTGTGAATGCCAGGTGTTTTAATGAGGAAGACCAATCCTTTGTCTCTCGTGTACTCGTTTTTTGTTTTTGTTTTTTTTAACTGGAAAAGGAACCCAAGAGGAAAATGACATCTAAAAGATCCCTTGAATGCATAAATTCCTCTCTCTGTGAACGGTTGATGAGTTAAGTCAAGTTATTTCCCAGCCAACAAATGCTACAATATGTTAGCAGAGATGCTACATTGTTCATTCAGTCCCGTTGAAGACGTGTTTTTTTTTGTTTGTTTGTTTTGTTTTTTCAGAAACTCAAAGTTGCTCAGTTGTTCAGTACTGTAGACAGCACTGAGTTGGTCTTCATACAAGATGGCGAGTATTAGTGTCAGAGAGATGTCATCTGGAATGTGAACTAAGGGGTCCTTTTTTCTCCCAAAAGTGTGTAAGTGCAATGCTCAGTCAGTTTGCCAAAGGAAAGGAAAAGAAAAGGTCAGTCAGACAGCTGTAAAAAGTGTGGTTGGAGTTCCGAGAGGCTGCTTTGGTAACAATGTGAGGAGCAGACCATATGATTTTTTAATTCATGATTAACCTCTGGTCTCTCTTGTCACCCCAAAGATCTCCTTTAAACTGTCCATCCGTGTGACACCTGTCGTTATGTGGCTCCCGCCGCAAATTTGTGTTTACCGGTTATGGACTCTTCATTAGAGAGAGGGCGAATGCTAGAAACTTAACACTGTAAAGAAAAGAACAGAAAGCCATTAATATCAGGTCCACAGAGTTTGTGAAATAGCATGCACAGTAAAACGTTATAAACAAACTGATTAATTTATAAAAGTGCTTAACTGATATAAACCAGTCTTAGTTGTAAAGTCATTGTTTTTCTTGTTCTCATATTCTGAATGTCAATAATAGGGACTTTTGTAGTCCAGGTTATTAATTCTGTTAATATTATGTACAATAGGAAAATAATCAAGGATTGCTATTACCTGTAAACTGCAGGTTAACAGTGTCAGAATGAGGTTCACACATTTAAACTGTAATGACATCTACAACAAGCTACAAAAAACCAGTCTGTCTCATAGATATGTACAGACAGTAACTTTGCGTATAACTTAAGTTCTGCAACTCTGCACATAAAAAATGAGTGTAGAGGTTGCTATTTTTAGTACATTCCTGTGAAGTCCCATTCTGACAAATTGCATTCTGCATTTGTGATGTTAGCCGGATCCCCTCCGTTGTGTCCGAGGAACAATGTCGCAAGGAGCCAAATATGGCAAACAGGATGGGTGAAGACTGTGTCATTGCGGCACGCACCACAGTTCTCTAGCAGTCACTGAATATATTACTCTGGGGTCTATGGTGAAATCACAGATGCAGAGTGCAAGTACAAAGTGGACGTATAGGAAGCAAACTAAAATGACAGCATTGCTGGGTGTGGTCCAGAGCTGCACAAGGAGATTGGTGAGATTTAAGTTGGGATAGATTTTGCTTATTATGGGCAGAGTTGCTGTACTTTTTTGTAATCACACATTTATAATTTATACTCAAGTATCAGTGACGATAAAAATGACAACTGACATTATTAAAAAAACAAACAATAGACTGAATGAAACTTGCTACCAGCCAACTGACCAACTTTGCAAAGTTGCACTTCAACTTTCAGTGAATACAGCAGTCATTGTTAAATCGGTGAGTTATGCACAGAACATTTCAAAGTGAGCAGGATTAGGGAGACTCTAATCAGTTCTTCACTAGTCTGTGTGAGTGCGTGTGTACATTTTCATTTGAATGATGTGTATACTTCACGGAAAATACATTTTTGACATTTTGACACATGGACACATAGAAACATACTGAATGCCATTCATGGAGGTTTTCACATCCACAAAAGTATTATTGGACTTCAGATTGTGAGATTGTGGCATTACTCCCAGACACAGTTTCAGGGGTTTAACACCTACCCTTAAGCTACACTTGAAAACACAGGTACTAATTCCAGAAAATGCTTGTCAACAACACCCCACTATGAAGTTCATTCATTTAACAAATCTAGCAAATTGTGTGATGCCATTAAACATCTTTCAAGAGATAAAACACTTCTGTTGTGGTCACACCAGCAAACATTAATTTACAATGCAATGATCCATTGTTGATGCTGTATAAGCTCTTCCTGTGGGTCCTTCATCTCTTCATTTGACTTCCTTCTTCTATCAGTATCCAGTAGAAAGGTGCCAGACAAAAAAAAAAACCAAACAAACCAAAAAAAAAATAAAAACACAGCACAGTTCATAACTAGTAAAAGTCACTTTTGCAGTAAATGTAGCTTACAAGCTTACAATTACTGCTCAGTACATCTTAATTTAACCAAGACATTAAGTGAAGTCACTGAATTCTGTTAATATCAATAAAATATTTTTTTTCTAGATGTGTTAAATGCAGACATATAACCGTTACTGTATATGACTCTCTCCTATTGTCAAGTGAGAGCTCCTATGTATGAATATAAATACATTAGCCACTATTGGACAGTAAAACAATATTATTTGTCTGGTCATAAATTACACTTTAATATCTTTTTCCTCAATTTAGTACAGTTATGTTTGCAGACATCTTCCCCAGCCTTAGACTCATACTTTGTGTATTGCCCAAAAATACACAAAAACACAAAATACATAGTGCACAAAGTTGAAGGAGGATGAGATTCGTCGTTATTGCTTTGTTTTCTTTTTTTCATTTTGATAGATATAGCAATAATATTGTTATTGTGAAAAATCTGACATTGTGACAGCCTCATTTAGGATCTGATGTTTTGGGGACAAAATATGCAGTTCTGACTGTGTCTTTGTCTTATTCACTCATTTCCACACAACATAGCTACGAAGCTATGAACATGGCATAAGTAAAATAAAACAACAAGAAATATCTTTAACATTACACAAATACCAAATACAGGTGTCTTTGACATTATTCCTATGCTCTTATATTGCTCCAGCACTTTACAAATGTAAATATTACTGCCTGATTTGTTTAAAGGGTGGTGTATGCATTATTTTAATCTGTACATTAGTTATAAATTTGATCCCTAGGGCAAATTCAAGGAACAGTTTACCTAATTTTTCCCCTGTTGGGGATTTGAGATTTTATTCACTCATCATCCTCTTAATGGCCACTACAAGTTAGTCTAACTATCTTGTTATGCACAATAGTGACACACACAGGCGTTTAACTGAATTCACAGTTCCACTTCCACCCTTCTCAAAGCACAAAGTTCAGCTTCATTCTCTTCCTTTCTAGAAGGTTTTTACAGTACAGTTCTGCATATTTTCCCACAAAGCTGCACATTTATCAAACGTTTTTCGATACATTAGTCGTGATCACTAAAATATTCATACTCATTGTACGTTTATATTGATTAACATAAAGCACATGTACTCAAATCAGTTCTTATCAAAGCAAATACCAAATTTACACTCTGAACCTTCTTTCAAGCCATCATTACAGGTCACTGGATAATTACATAGATTAAAAAAAAACCCTAATCATGTGATAACAGTAAAGCAAAACATAATAATAATAAAAAATATGCAAACATACCTCAAAAGTATGTATTTATAACTGGAAACCAAGTTTGTGCATGGGACTTTTAGGATTTTTAGGGAAAGCCAAACATCACTTTACATGCATAGGAGATCAGAATCAGGGGTTATGGAATTTCTTGCCCTCCCCTCATATGGTATACATACATAGGTTGTGGCTTTAATGTATATGTAGATACAGATATGTACATATTTAGTAAAAACCACTGACCTATTAAGCATTACATCAAAGGTCTAGCTAGTTAAATCTAACTTTAAGTTAAGCCTACATGGGCCTCATAGAGGCACTTACAACATACTGCCTGTTTCGTTTACTTAAACAATGGGTGCTTTGGAGGATTCTAGGATATTTACATTTGTCACAACTACTCGTTTCTCTTTTTACTCAACATATAGTCAGTCGATTCAGAGGCAATACAAACTGAATATAAACAAATACAGTACTCTTGTAGTGTTAATGTTAGGATAAGGTTGTGTGAGGTGTGGTACTCCCCTCATTCGCTGTTAATAAGTTAAAGCATTCAAGCAAAACAATCCCCTGCAGACATTGTAAATGATGGATGGACATGTTCTTTTACTGTAACACAAATTTACATTCTACACAAAGTTGCATAACATCTGAAGTCAAAGCATCTGCAAACTATAACATCCCCATTGTGGATGTTATAGATTGCGTAGACATTCTATGATAATACAGTACAGTAAGTGGGCACAAAAAAGGTTTAATGAGCACTGAGAAGCGATGTGAGCAAACCTATAGTCCAAAAGATTTGCTTGTGTGGACTAAGAACATCTTTGAGCATGTGATCTAGACAAATCAGTGATTCATTTCACTTCACAAAAGACTTCTCTGCAGGATAAATTAATTGAAAAACCTATCCCAGAGTTTTCCTATCTTAACTGTACAAGTTCAGTTTGACATTTTACATCAAGTATCTATCAAAAATGCTTTCATTCACAGGAAAACTAAATGTCGGCATGCGGTTTTGGATATTTTCAGACAACACTAAAATGTTGTAATTTTCTGACATCATAATCATGAAGTGAATCAACCTAAGACTACTTTGGTCTGCCAATATTTGCGATGGCCTTCAAAAACCAGCAACGGATGAAGCCAGGCAAGCATTACTTCTTACAGTGCCTGAATGTCAAAATCTATCCTAACGCAGACACTTAAACATCATTCGACAACAGATTCAAGCAAAACATTCAACTGATGTCACAGCTTTCATGTAAACACTGCATATCTAGGTTCACAAACATATGGGGTCTGGAAGCATGTGGAGAGTAAGACTTCAAAACAAGTATGGAAATACTTTCCTTTTACAATTGTCTGTAAAAACTAGTTCTGAAGCATTTTGATTTTTTATTTTTTGCTGTCTTCAGTCTATGTTCCTGTTGGTTAAGAATCCTATGAACAATTTACAACATTGTATTATTTTAATAGTTATTTTAGACAACCAGTGGCATTAAAATGTCATTTCTTGCCATGAAATACACAGTATTCATGAAAAAAAATACAAAATCATTAAAAAATTAAAGCGATTTAAAATGACAGCCTGGACATCAAAAAGTCTATATAGTGGCTTGAAATAAAACAAGAAAAATGGCTCGTGTCATCTGAATAACTTTTGTACATTTACAGCTGGTACAGCTAAATCAATGATAATGAGGAGATTGCCTGCTAAGTCTGTGCGTGTTTTAGATTAAAAATATATCTGTGTATTTACATATGTATGTGCACAGCATGTTTTCCAGCATTAACGTAATGTTGCATGTTTATTGCATTTGTGAATGTGTCACTATTTTTAAATTTTTTTTTTTTTTTTGCTTTTTTTGCTTTTGATTGAGATTGCTGAAGGTAAAATTATAGCGACAGCCCACCTAAACATGATGGTTTATTTGAAATTATTAAAGAAAATGTCAAAAAACCCTTCAAAGCATAAATGGTGAGGAAGAAATTAATTAGATTTAGAAAAAAGGAAGAGGCCAGTTTGATTAGGTGGTCCAAGGTTTTCATTGTATACTTGTTTTGTAATATTATCTGTTTCTGATGCCGAGACACAAGCTTCAAGAGTGAGCAAATTAACAATGATTGTTAGTAAAGTGCTTGCATTTGATTTAACTGTATAGTTAATTAAGTAGTAATCCATATCTGACATTGTACATTTGTTTGAATTTCCTTGTTTATAAATACTTTGCATTTAAATTTCTATAAAACGTTTTAGACCTACAAGTGCATATTTCATTTATATCACTGTCCTGATTATACTTCAAAGGCCAACTCAGTCATTTGCTACCATAAAACAGAAGATTTTGCTCTTTTGCCAAAGGCCATTTCAGAATAACCAGTTAGCATGTGTTGAGCCAAGCAGTCCCACTTATATATAAATATTTGAATGGTAAAATTTCTCACATATTGCCTTTCACTATAATTTGTTATCAAAAAGCTTAAAAAAAGACCTTGTGAATGTCTGCCTTACTGGTATAAGGATTTGGCTGACATGTGGGTAGATTTAAGGTTTAGATTTTGCTGTTACGTGGAGATTATGTGACAGTGCATTTGAAGGAATATTACAACGCAATGCAAAATGATCCAGTGGAACAATAAAACTATTGGGGAAATAAATTAGCGTTACAGGGAAGTAAATATGGAAAGCAATAAAATCTGATTTTTAAGCTATTTTTTCTTAAGTTAATCATAAGCATAAGCTTTAATTTTTTTCAAATCATTTAAAGTGTCTAATGAAACAATACATTTCTTTGTGAATGAGTATTGGCTTATGTATATTAGACATCTAGAATAACAACAATAGCAAGTGGATCAAGTGAATGTGCAAGCATCTAACAAAGGATTAGACAACGAGACAATGATCATATGTATTGGCTCCTAACAGCAATATAATATAAGAACTATTATTTTCAAGAGACATGTTCACCCTCAGAATTAGATAGCTCTTTTGGTACAATAAAACACATATTACTTTCATTTGTTTCTGATTTTGTTGACATCCCTTAACTTTGCTGTGTAAACTATCAGCATAAAGTGCCCAATGACGTCACAATAATGAAAATGAACTGAGTGTTAATTGAGACTTACATAGAATAGGTTGTTTTTTTTCCGACAGTGTGGATTGCTTACGCGGCGCTGTGTTCACTCGCTATATATTTATTATATTATGTATATATTTTTCTTTGTCTTTGGCTAAATAAACTAAATTACACAATATGGACAAAAGTACTAAGCCACTTACGTATAACACTTACTGGAGCTGCTTGACTATGACTTGACCATTTTTGTCCTGATGTTAATACCAGAGGAGCTTTGGAGGTTATTGACCTTTATGTGTGACCCTGCTTTGTGACCACATTACAACAAAACAACTTACAGTTGATTATGGACTTGGAGGGAAGATCTTTCACTGACTGACTTATTACAATGGTGGCATCCAATTACAGTATAACAGTTACATTTTTTAGAAGTGGAAAAAGTCTGTTGAATGAGAGGTGAAATGTATTAAAAACTGTTTAAAAAATGTGAAGGATTTTATCCAGCTGTGGCAATGGGACACTTGAAACACTTGAATTCAAAGATTAAGAGATGTGGCTCAGTAATTTTGTTCATATCATGTATCTTGTTCCATGATTATTTCACTGTATGAGTGTTAGGAGTCTAAGTTAATTTGGTCCAGAATGCGCAAAAATATTCATCTGAAAATGTAACTGAGCACATTTTTAGAATACCTTCTTGATGCGTGGCACTATTTTATTCACTAAGCAGCCCCAATCAGTTTTACATTACTTGTAATTATTTAAATAACCATGTATCTTTAAAGCTAAATTTTGCATTTAACTCCCCCTAACATGCTTCATAAACCATTTGATTCACAAGACAAGATCTCATTCTTTCTACATTCGAGTTCATTGTATGTTATTGCTATTGTATTTGCATGGCGTACAATGCAAATGGAGGCTTCAACGTAATTGGTCCATGGCTAATCTGCTGTATCTCTTATCAGCCAATCATTAACACAATTTCTGCTACAAAATGGAGGGGATGGGGGAACGACAGCGCCGCAGAGGTCCTGGAGCCTCATAGGTCTCAAACGGCGGGCTAGTAATAGGAGCGAGTCGCAGTGCTGACCCAGTCATTCCCGATATATTATTAAGACTGCGAGATTTTTCATAGCCGGTTGCTTTAAGACAATAAATATAATAATAAATCAGTTTAATAAATTGTTTGTATTTTTTTTGATGTCATGTGCGAATAAATGGAAAGAAAATCAGTGAAATGTTTACAGATAATATGAAAAATTCCCATATGCAGAATGTTTTTTATGAAGGTTTCATAGTTTTGAAACATGAACATGAGGTTGAAGATGTTAAAAGTAGGAATTTAAAAAAAGAACCACAAAAGTGAAGAGAAAAGAAAATGAAGGATATTAAATGAAAATCATAACGACATATAAAGGACAGACAGAGACAAGACAGACAAGACAAGACAAGAAAATGCGAGTTATGATATGCCTTTTTTTTTTCCTCAAAAAACATAAACGCAAAAGATTTGTAGATATTAAAAAATTTAACACCAATAAACAGGCCATTGCATAAATTACCCAACACCTTGTGAACGGTAACGTCCGATGTTCAGGTAATTTGGACAACTATTTGGCCAAAACCGCACAGTTTACACAACAGCAAATACTCTGATATCACTGATACATTGTAGTTGACCACATGAAGTTTATGTGGAATCATATCGTGCTTTGTCAGCAGCCCATTTTGTATTTACTTGGTATGAACTTGGTATAAACTTCAAATGGCCAAAACAAAAATGTCCTCTCAGCCACATTTAAATCACTTTGTACCCTCGGTAATCACATCCTGTTGTGAGTGACTACTGAGTCACTTTCTATTTTGATTACAGTGGGAAATGTGACATTACAAAGAAGTTCATTTAAAACTCTTTCCAGCTACAAAAGGACTTTTAAATTATAATGCGTGACACTTTGCATTTAGCTTAACAAATAACCAATTCATCTAAGAATGAGCACACTGGACTACATTACCTTTCCCACTGTATTTTTGGTCCAAAACACTTCATGCGTACATTGAGCCCTTCTTGTAGGAAGCAGCCACAAACAAGGTTGTGTTGTGCTCACAGTGTTGTTGCATCAACTGTAGTGAAAGGCCCCATTGTTAGATAGCAGCTATCTGCTCTAACAATGACTGACTGACTTATAGTGAGTGGAGTTTTATACATTTACTAGCAATGTGCTCATGTTAGCTGAAATGAATGTAATGCTCTAACACTGTGATGCTGGAGCAGAGTTTGTGGTTTCTGTACACTTAAGTTATGCATGTAAATTTTTGTCAAACTCCATCCACCATAAGGCCACAGTCAGACAACAAAGAACACCCACTGATCCAGTGTGACACCCTTTGTGTCTTCCTGTTGCAATGGAAAAATATGACAACATTCAGGGTCAAAGTGGCCGATTCTACCACTCTAGATAACCAACCTTAAATCAAAGTATTTTTTTTTTTTTTACTCAAACACTTTCGTCAGATGGTAGCTCAGTGACATATTAATGATGCATATTTGCATCATTAATATGTCACTGTGCTGGTCATCTTTGGCGTAACATACGACAAACACTTTTGAAAAGCTGCCTGGCAAATCTAGTGCTGCTTCATTCTCAAGTTAAGTTAGAGGAACGTTTTTCTCATACCACGCAAATGCATCAAGACAAACTGTCAGTTTACATCAAGTGGCAGCCATGTATAGAAAGACTGCTGACTGAGTACAACACGGGAGGAGAAAAAATAAACAAACCTGGTATGTTGTTGGAACTGAACAACGCTTGATAGTGTACTTTCAGAGTGAGAGTTGAAGATCAAAACTCAAGCATCTCTGCTTATTTATTCTTAATATTGTTTAACAGTTAAAATAGTCAAATTGAAATAATCTGAAGGTGCCTTTCCTATAGCTAACAAGCAAAGATCTTTTTATGGCATAATGTATGCTTGAAATCCAACATGATTTTAAGTTTACTGTTCAGATTCACACGTAAGAAAATGTGTTTTCTTTTCTTTAAAAAGGGAAACAGAATAGTCATGATCGTGAAGATTTACAAAAATAGTAAAGGCTGAATATTACACAACTTCTAATTTGGATTAATGCTCTGCCTATCTGAAGATATGACGTATGATTTATGGGGGTTCACAAAAAATAATCCTTTATAAGAACTTTTAACAAAAGTCGATTCTTTGATTTTAGTCACAAATTCCTTCCAGTATTTTCTATATATTGTTAAAGATCACCATGCACCATGCTAAGTGTTCCACTCTGCTCACGTAATAGCTATGTTTTATATACACTCACTCACTTTATTAAGTACACCTTTTCAACTGTTAAATATGGCAAGCATCTAACTAGCCAACCACATGTCAGCAAATCAGTTTATTTAGGCTTTTAGGATATGGTTGTTGGTGCCAGTGACTTAGCACCAAGCTGGTCTGATTTCAGAAAGTGCTATACTGGGATTTTCCCGCACAAATACCTCTAGAGTTTATGGAGAACAGTCCAAAAGAGCAAAAATATCTATTGAGCTGCATGTCTCTGGGTGAAAATGCCTCGTTGATGCATGAGGACAATGATCAGACTGCTTCAAGATGACAATAAACACTTGCTACAACTGAGGTATGCAGAAGAGCATCTCTGAAAGCAGATGTACTACAGTGGCAGAAGAATAAAACGGGTGCCATTCCCGTCAGCTAAGAACTAGAAACTGAGGATATGATTGCCACAGGCTCACTAAAACTGGACAACAGGGTACTGGAAAAACATTATCAGACCTGAGTCTCGATTCCATTCGGATGATAGGGTCACAATTTGATGTAAACTGCATGAACCCATGAATGGTTCAAGCTGCTGGTTGTGTAATGGTGCTGTGGATATTTAGTTGTCCATCCCTTTATGAACATGGTCAGAAGTGTACCAATATTCTGATGGCTGCTTCCAGCAGGATAACGCAGGATGTCACAAATCTCAAATAATCTCAAAGTGGTTTCTTCAGCATCACAATGAGCACCTTCGGAATTTTGTAGAAAAGGAGATTTTCACCATGGATGCGCAAGAGAAATATCCAGCAACTGTGTTATCCTATCACAAAATCATCATCGTCATCATCAAAATCGACCAGCAAGGGGTCACACCCGGTATTAGCAAGATGTACCTAATAAAGTGGCCCATGAGTGTATATTGAAATAAAGTTGGTAATGTGGTCTTCTTAATTTCTGGCTTTAATATGATCTCACTGACATTTAATAAACTGATTTCTTCAATCAAGCTTTTTAATGTGATTCGTAACACTTGCCGAATGGCATATCAGTAAAAATGGAAATTGAGAGACAGAAAAGCAGTTCCCATTTGTTGATTATATGAAAGGTGAAAGTGATAGAGAGCGATGAGATCAGGTGGTAACATGGTTGTGATGGTAGTTCAGCTGACATTAGTTTGCTTTTGTCACACACAGACTTTGTTTAAAAAAAAATCCAGGAAGAAGAAATATTGTGAAATGAAAATAAAATAAGTTAATTATGTCTCGGCCACTGCAGTCTCTCACAGTCTGCTCTCCTCCTCTCTGGGCTATCTGCTGCATTTACAACAACAATCATCTGTGGTTTTGTGCTCTGGGATTCTCTATCAAGGGAAACGGTGAGTCTGGCTGTCACTGTATTCAGTGATGACATAATTCCTGCCCAAAGTCACACTTAATTTACACTATAGAGGGAGTATGTACCTACCTAGAGTCAGACTTTAGTTACACTTGCACTGCAGTGGCGGCCTGGGGATGGGATGGAGAATGAGTGTTAATCACACAAGGAGAAGGCTATGTCGAGGGAAGACACAGAGGAACAGAGACAGCACTGCAAATATTGTTGCCAGACTGTTTTCCAAGCACATAATCATGTGAAATTAAGACTGACTCAAAAAATAGCCTTAAAAAAACACACTGTACAGTACTGTATGCATGTATGAAGGCAATAACCTGTTTTCAATCACTGTTTATAGCTTCATTGACTGTTTGATTCTTTGCTAAGAATGGCTACATACACACTGGTTCATTCTTACATGGTATAAAGATCGTATGATCTCCTGTTACCAATAATGAAATGTACTGATTTGGTCATGACCATTACTGAAGCCACAATATGTGCATACACTACATACAGCTCCTACTATATCTTCTAAAGAGGATATAACATCCAGCTGTATCCTACATCCTCTAGTTTGTAGTATGTAGGTCAGACCTATGCAGTTCATGTCGAACCCAATTAATATTTTATGTCCCTGCTTCTTGTACATATATGCGAATATACGCTGTGCATACACGTGTAAAAATCTGGCTCAGAGAGAATATTTGCAGAGCGTGATGGGGGGAACACAGTAAGACACACACAGTGGTACTGTTACAAATATCAGACCATGCATGGCAATGTAGAGCGAGTTTTACATACTGTGTCAACCGTAAAGAGAACACATGAGAGGACTGACAAGTGTTACCACATAAAAAACTTTCACACGGGTTATAGGAAAAGGCTTTTAGGAGTTACTTTTAGAGTTAGCGCGTCGCTCTGGTAATGACCGCGAGCACAGACAGAAACAACAGACAGGTCTGTGGTGGCTGGAAAAATATTTCTGGCAAAAGTTAACTTTAATCTGTGTCAAAATTAACAATATAAAACAATGGGGTAAAAAAGAAGCAGATGAAATGTCAACGAAGAGCATCTTTTTCCCTGTAAACCTCAGCATCGTATCTGTTTAAAGTCTCTAAATAAATTCTATACTTATCCTTCCATGAAAATGCCGCAGATTTACTGCACATAGTATGGATTTGCTAATAAGTATTAAAAAATCTAACACCAATTACCCAACACCTTGTGAACGGTAACGTCTGATGTTCAGGTAATTTGGACAACTATTTGGCCAAAACCGCACAGTTTACACAACAGCAAATACTCTGATATCACTGATACATTGTAGTTGATTACATGAAGTTTAAGAAATCTTATACCACTAATGAATTTATGTGGAATCATTAATTGCCTTGCATTATGCTTTGTCAGCAGCCCATTTTGTATTTACTTGGTATGAACTTCAAATGGCCAAAACAAAAATGTCCTCTCAGCCACATTTAAATCACTTTGTACCCTCGGTAATCACATCCTGTTGTGAGTGACTACTGAGTCACATTCTATTTTGATTACAGTGGGAAATGTGACATTACAAAGAAGTTCATTTAAAACTCTTTCCAGCTACAAAAGGACTTTTAAATTATAATGCGTGACACTTTGCATTTAGCTTAACAAATAACCAATTCATCTAAGAATGAGCACACTGGACTACGTTACGTGTTTCACTGTATTTTTGGTCCAAAACACTTCATGCATATATTGAGCCCTTCTTGTAGGAAGCAGCCACAAACAAGGTTGTGTTGTGCTCACAGTGTTGTTGCATCAACTGTAGTGAAAGGCCCCATTGTTAGATAGCAGCTATCTGCTCTAACAATGACTGACTGACTTATAGTGAGTGGAGTTTTATACATTTACTAGCAATGTGCTCATGTTAGCTGAAATGAATGTAATGCTCTACAGATTTACTGGACATAGTACAGATTTGCTAATAAGTAGTGAACGTTTTGGCCAAATATGCTCTTGAGAATGCCTTTAACCAGCGAGATTTGCACCACTTTTCTGTTAATTCGTTCCGCTGTTTTGTTGGCAGTTTTGTTTGTCACTCCGATTCAGAAAAGACAGATCGCAGGTGATGGTGAAACTCAAAGGGGATCACAGGAAGAACACAAGGGAAGTCACAAAACACAAAACAACAAAAGGAACTTGTACAAAACACAATATCAAGAGAAAAACAAAACAAAATACAGAATACAGCAAAATATAATTAAAATTAACATAAATCAACTCAATCCACACACATACACCTCGAAACAATAAAGCATTCAAATAAATACTTTTTTTTTTTTTTTACAAAACTGCTGGATAACACATCACAGTAATACTTAAAAGAAGATGCACACAGCATGTTAGAAACACAGAACAGAACAAAAAAACCACCTCATATACATATATAGAGGAAAGAGTGTGGAGAAGAAGAGAGACAGAGGAAGAGAGAGACAGAAGCCAATATAAACTCCTTGAAGAAGGTCTGGAGGAGTGATTTGGAGTGAGCAATCAGAGGGGGGTGATTGACCGTTTGACCTTAGTGAGCCATGCATACGGCACTGGGTGCGTAGGAAGTCAAATGGCCAACAATCCAACAAAAGAATCTGAGAAGCTAAGAAAATAAGTTGGCAAAAACACCTTATGCATATATCTACAAAATAAATCACAAATAAAGCACACAAGAATGATTTTAGTCAGCATGGAGGAAATCCCTCTTTAAAAACAAGTGGAGAGCAGGGACTATCATAACTGTTATAAACCCAGTGCTTTTTGTTCATTTAATTGATATTCAAAACTTCTCATTCACAAATTTAACAAATTAGTCATATAAGTTTGAATGCTCCTATATAGCTATCTTTTTCCCCCCAATAGGAAAGAGGTAGACATCACCTTGGCCAGGTCATTTGTCTAACACGGGGCTTATAGACATGGAATCTTGTTATCAGATACTAGAGAATCAGGTGTCAGAGAAAGTAAGAAACAGATCAAATTGATTTGGTATTTACTGTAAGCACTTAGTACAGTCTCTTCCCCCAGTGCACAAGGCTCAACATTAAAATACACACTAAAACAATAAAGACTTTTATACATCGCTTACCTACAAATTACAAGCTCTAAGCAGCATCCTAATAACCCAAGCACTTGTTTTGCTCAATGGACTCCTGATTTGTTTTAAAGAGGGATCTTTGTAGCACCTAGATTTTATATTACATATAGAAAACCATTAAAAACTGCAGCGATGTCAGCAACCTCTAACTGAAAGGCTCGGACAGCTCGAGGCTCGCTTACCTTAGACAGCATGAAGCCGCTTTTTCGGTCAACTCTGTCATAGCATTTGTCTTTCTGTCTGGCTGGTAAGTGTTTCAGTCACCAAGTGCAGCTTATGTTCCTTCTGATTTTTCCACAGTACTCATACAAAAGGTCCTAATCTTTGGACTACACTAGGCACTGAAAGCACAGTTATACGGTCAGGGGATAGTATTTCAGATCCATTACACGCTTATTTTGTAAATTAGCACTCTGGTATTATAACTGAATTGTAGGTCAATTTTTTTGTTTGTTTGTTTTTTGATTAATGCATTCTTTAAAATGTTTGCTAGTGTTAAGCATGCCATGTTTCACAAAGTGATATCCCCTGACACAGATGGCTCCAGTGACCCCAGTTACCTTGGGCCTTGGAAAGGTGATATCCAGCACTGCAATCACAATGTGTTAAAGTATCAGTGCAGACCAGCTGATTAGAAATGGTGCATATGTACATGTAATTTTGCAAATCCTTGTGGCCACATCACGGCGTAGCAGGGACAAATGCCACTGTTAGTGCATACAACCAGTGTGCGAGTACATGTACATATTATATATACAGGTGTAAATAGAAAGGTGTTGTTTATAGTCAAACATTGTTTTTTTAAATTGCAGTGTGCACTTCTGTTTGCCAAGGTGGAGGTCCGTGGGGTAGGGAGTAAAACACAATAGGAAGGGAAAAAAACAAATTAAGCCACACACGACAAACACAAACACAACACTCAGACGGCATTGAGAGGACAGAGACACAGTGTATAACATGTAAGAATGAAAAAAGCGCACATACACACGCGTGATATGACACAACCTGAAGAGAGAGACAACAACAACACAGAGGCACATCAGACAACAACATGACCCGCTGTTCCCATTGGTTCTTCTTCAGTGTCTTGCTTTATTAGTTATTGACACAGGACACAACAACGGGGTTATTTTTCATTTGAGCTTCTGGGTGTTATTTGCACATGTGCATACCCGCATGGATGCGCTCTTGCACTCTCATGACTGTATGCAGGTTTTAAGCTCTCACACAGACAAACAAGTAATTACTGAGTGTATATCACAGCAAAATTTTCACATTTTCTCTCCAGATTTTTTCTTTTCTCTTCTTTTTTATTACATCTTGTACAGTGTTCATTGAGATTGTCATTCACAAAGTTATAATAATAAGTACAACATTGGGCTGAGGTTAGGACTCATTGTATGAAATACCTCAGAAATCACAAGGTGAGCCCCGAAATACCCTTTGCAACCCAAACCTTAACATTCACACTGAAGTGCTACCTAACCTGAGCTCAAATGTTTGCATCATTCCACGCGTTCAGGCACAGATCAGTCTTCTTACAGGTGACACAAAGGACAAACTCCATTGAACAATTAGACACAACACTGTGAAAACATTTGGTGTATATGCATATCTTTTGAGGTCATGCGTAGCATGTGCAGCTGCATCTGTGTTAAAGTGGGCACTACACTGCTGTATGTGCAATTAAAAAACATCCTACCTCTAGGACAGCCAGATTAAAAAATTCTGGATGTTTCCAGGATACAAGCTCCTCTATTAAAAAATTTCTTTTGTTTTTTTTTTTTTAGTGTTACCTCTGGTCTAGGGTTTGATCCAGGAAGATGTGGAGTTTGCATTGAGGTCCTGCTGTAACAGAGACCCCTCCATCTTATACCAATCCTCAGTCAGAGGGGAGTCTGGGCTGGGTGCCAGGGCTGCTGCCTCTAGTTTGTTGTCAACAGGGGGGTGTCGAAAGTTTGGAGGGAGTGTGGGGGAGTGTTTCAGTGCAGGTTGGTGGCAGTGGTGGTAGTTGGATTGCAGTAGTAAATGAGGTGTTGGGTTTTCATGAGCATGAAGATAATGGACATGGGGCAACGAAAAGGGAAGGCGTTATGGTGGAGCACAAAGGAAAAGAAGGGGTGAAATGAGGGCGTGGGTTTCAAAAGGGAAAGAGCGGGGACGGGAGGGTAGATGTGGGGCAAGTTTGGGAGGGTCAAGGGGTTGAGGGAAAAGTAAATAAAAAGGACAACACAAGGCAGGAGAGAGAGAAAGAGAGAAACAGACAGGGAGAAACAGAAGTGACGAGAAGTAAATTAATGCATGGTCAACTGTCTGAGTCCAGAAGACAGAGAAAGAGATCGTTTTTGAGCATGAATGAATGTGACATTATGGGACACAGAACAAAGTTCACCGACACCGTGGAAAGATGGAAGACATGAATGGCTGAGGCATTGTGAAGAGAAAGGAAAAGGAGAGAGGTAGAGGGACAGAGATTCTTGTCTGACAGAAGAAATAAAATGTGATACCAAGCGGTGATGGAAACACAGACAACATGAACGTGAAGAGATGGAAACAAACAGAGCAGAGCAGAAGAACTTGGTGCGTATGCATGTGTGGCAAATGCACGACTGTAGATGTGTGGATGTTTTGTTGCTAGCTGTGACTGAAGTCTCCTAACTGTGCTGTCCCATCCAGCGCATCTTTCCTGCATGTTTGAATGTGACATTCAAAACGTATAGTGACCTATATGTAGTTTATCTGCATTGGCTGCCTCTGCACTTATATAATATATAATGTATGTTTACATCATACTGTGCCAAACATCTTGCTGTGTGGATCTGTTTACATAAGATGTGCATGTTTTGCATATCCGTCTCCTGGTGTGAAACATACCTTTCCGCACATTCCCATCTGTGGCACGGAATTCCCTGGTATTAAGAAGGAAGCAGGCTCTGTCCTGCTGGTAGCGTTCCCGAGTGGGGCCTCGCCCAATAGGACTCCTCTCATCCGGGCTCAGCACCTGGTCGATGGTGGGGCAGTCCTCATTAGCCAAGGCGGCTGAGGCTGCGTCACCATTCTGCTTAGAATCTAGTTGAGGCAAAGGAAAGTGAAAAACACGCAAAGAAGAATCATTGTGTTACAAAAATAAACATCTTGTTTGTGTACTCAAAAAACAATTTCATATCTAATGCCTCTTTTCCGCCTACTCGGCTGTACTTGACTCGACTTGACTCTGGTTACAAACAAACCAGTGTTGGTTTGTTTGTAACCATTTCTCTTGTTCAAAAATGCTCTGTTTGATTTTTGTGAAGGAGTCGCTCTCATGACCCAGCCTGAGCCGTCACTACCTGGCCAATCAGTGGCATGCAGGCTGTCGACGTCACATTTTAAGCTTGATGAAGCTCGCTTCGAACTCTGGCTAACAAAGTACTTGGTACCAGGTAATACTACCTAATGGAAAACCCTAAAAATCGAGTAGAGTCCAATCGAAAGAGAGGCTTTAAT